>NW_027173497.1:0-1456990 GCF_018151085.1 Drosophila tropicalis
CTCCTCTTTTTGTCTTCTTTGACTCTGTTGATTTGGTGTTGCGGGCCCGGTACTCAGCTATTGTGAGTGGGCGCGGTCCATCGTTGGGATACAACTCTAGCGCTTCTTCTAGCGTCGGCGCATCCCTTTGCTCGATAGGAGCAGATTCCGCAAAGGGAATATCTTCACTGTTCATTGGTGTTCCTTGTTGATTGATTGGTTGATTTTCTTTTGGTTCGCTTGATTTATAAATGGTTCCAACCGCTGCTTCTGCTTTCTTCTGGGCATTTATTCCAATTGATTTAAAATAAAATTTTCATTTAAATAAATAAATTGTTCATGTTTTGTGTTGTGGTTAATATTTGCAGTTGTTGTTCTTCTGACATTAACGTTGATTGATGGTTTGATTTTTGCATTTGGTTTGCAGATTGCAGTTGTTGTTTTTGTTAGCAGATAGCGGGTCCTTATTATGTCACGGTCGCCATGTTATATATATACCAACACCGGGTTCCTTTGATAAAAAATAGTATATCCAAGATGAACACGTCAGTGTCCATGCATAGTCGTTTTTAGAATGATTCTTTATTCCAAATTATTATTTTGCTTAAGCTAAGTTTACATATATATTCTTATGCTGCGACTTATGCGACAGCTACAAAAGAGAGGGAGAGTGTCAGTACATACATACATATTGTTGGAGCGCTTGCATCAAAGTGCTTGGTCAGCGTTCACACGCTGGCCTGGCTCTAGCTCATGTTACGCTTGTGCATACATTGCTTATGTGAATATATGTATGTGCATATACAAATGCACATACATATATGATCATGCTTAGCTGTAGATTTATGTGAATATGTTTATGTACATACATCAATGTATATATATAAACATATTCAAGTGCACAATTATATTTTAGTGCGTATATGTTTAATTGTTTATACTTGCAACAGAGTGTTACAAGTTGAGCTCATTGTACTGAATGATTGTTTGTATGAATATACTACAGGTGCTCCAAAAACCAGAAACACCACCCTCCCCCAGGATCACCGCCCATAAGTACAAAGGATCTCCGGGACGTCGATTTTTAAGGGGGAAGAGTTAGCACACCCATCCTCACACGAGGCCTCTTTCTCCTCCTCTCACACAACAAGCACCCCTGGGACGCCTTTCCCTTTACAAGCCGGACCATGCCCCGCACCCCGGCCTCTCACATTACAAAGGGACTCGATCGGCACACTCTACCATAAACGCCTGAACGAGTATCGGGTAAAATACCCTCCCTCGATCTAAGTAACACTAACCCTTGACCACACACACACCCCTACACATTCTAGCTAGAGATTGGAAAGTGTAGTGCGGTCGTGTCTTGCTTGTCGCCGCGTTAGAAATCGCATATTAAACGGTCATCACCTGAAATTAAAAGTCGTTTTGGTGGTGCCCGGTATTACAGTGTTTGTGCCTACTCACAGTTGCCCACTGGTCCGCCATTCCATCACTGCTGGCTGGGATTCCGAACTCCAGAGCGTTTTTTGCCGGTCGCTGGGTCATTGTTCCTGGGCCTGCCCGAGGGGAGTGGGGAGCTATTCTTCTTTTCCCGCCCATCCGCAGCTCCAGTGGTATTGGTGAGGTGGACTTTCTCACTTTCACTTTTACCAGTTGTGCTGTGCTTCCTTTGGCACGCGCAGAAAAATATCAGCTGCTACCAGGCTTGCCAAACATCGAAAATAATTAAACTGATGCGTTAACAGCACCTGTCTGGAGCACCCATACCCCCAAAACAGCTGACCGAAATTCAAGCCTCTGCTGCTAAGGATTTTTTTTTTGCATACTTTCAGGCTGTTTCTGTTATTCGTCTTAGCAGACACTCTGATAGTACCAGAGTTCTAAGCGCGCGGCGTCAAACCGTCTGCTTGGCGTCGGGGGGAGAGCCCTTGCAATAGCCGCTAGTGCAATACCTGAGTTCGGCCACCGCGCCGTCAACATGTGGCAGGACCTAGTGTTCCCGCCTCATCGGCGCTAGTGGCAGCATCAGGCGCGGAGCAGGAGAAACATACGAAGCAACGCCGAAAAGGCAGAGAAGCCCATCTGTTGGGACCGAGGAAGACGATGGCCAGGCAGCCAAAAACGGGGCTGGCACGAAAAAAACAAGGTGGGGCAGTTGCGATCTACTTGCAACGAATTAGAAGAAATGGGCCATATTCAGCCTCAATTGCTACACATTACAGCAGAGAGAAGGATGCTAGTGGGAAAATTAACCGCAGCATCACAAATGAGTTCAGAGAGAAGGTAGCAAGGCTGCAAGAGCTGCACGCAGCGGTGGGGGCCCTGTTGCAAAGCCAAGGGCCGATTCCAACATTGCCAGTCGTATGTGCTATGTGTAGCAAATCTCCACCCAAACGAGTGAGCAGGCATCAACAGACCGAGCTCGCGAACTCGCCATCGAAGCGGGACAAGCATTGCCAAACGTCTCCAGTTGAACGCTTACCGATAGTAAATCGTCAGGGTGCGAGCCAGCATCTGCAGAAGGGACAGCAGCGTCAGAAGACGCCCAGGCTTCAGCAGCCACAACAACATCAGAGTCAAGCCAATCTACCTAGAGTTCAACAACAAGCCATGCAGCAGTTGCAACAGTCTGGTGGAGAAGCCCCTAGGAGCATCCATACTGTCGAGGCAGGCAAGGCCAGCGACTGGCAACTAGTGGGAGCCAAGAGGATCAAGAATAAGCAACCAAAACGCTATAAAGAGCGTCCGGAAGCCATTTTGATAGAGCCCAGCAACGGTCAGAGCTACAGAGACGTGCTGGCACTGGTCACAAGACGCAGCGACGGGCAACTGCAGCATGCCCAGGGAAACGTCCGCAAAGTGCGCCGTACTGCCAAAAACAAGCTGCTATTGGAACTAGGAGGTGACTGCCCTAACCCCTAGTCTCTAAAGGTTCTGTTTAAGAATAAACATCGCGTTCATCTGAAATGGCTTCACCAAATCAGATTGAACAACGAAATACACAAAACATACAAGAAAAATAAGTCATAAAGATTCCTATGACAATTATTGCTTAATTCCAAAAACAAAAATAGCTGATACAAATTCATATTTCAAGTATGGCTCAAAAACCAAACAAAACATGCATCCACACTCTGTGGAAAACACTTGATTGTAACAGCGGCGCGGTATCAAGTAACCGACGCTGAGCATGAAATATAAACATTAGAGTAAGCATTTTTAAGAACAATTGTCGCCTCTTAGAGTCTAAGAATTCTTTGATGTACACAAGACGTTTGTTAATAAAATCAGTTCATATTTTGAATTCAACGAGTGAAGATTGGGTTATTCTTCTCCTCCGAAATCCTCTTCATTTTGGTCCTTCGAGAAAAAAGGAACTCTGTAGTTTTCCCCACCAGTGGTAAGAGACTCAGAGAATGAATCAGCTCCTTAAAGTCTGAATTCTTCTGATAAGATCAGCTAAAGGTAGCAAAATAAATTAACTCTTGTTTTCCCCACCAGTGGTAAGAGACAGAGTATAAAATAAAAGCAAAATATTATTGCTTAATAAATTAAAAGTGCGTGCGTTCGAATTTAAAGGCAGTTTGGCTAGCGGAGCAACTGTAGTAATTTCGACGGCGGAGTGTTTTTTGTGTGTGGCGTAATCGAAGCCCAATAAAAAAAAAGTGCGTGCGACCGAATATATAAAGGCAGTTTGGCTAGTCGAGCAACTGCAATAATTTCGGCGGCGTTAAAAAAAAAAGAACAATATAAAGTTCGTGTGTGGCGTATTCGAAGCCCTAATATCGAAAAAAAAAAAACATCCTCGCCTATATATACACTATAGGCGGTTACAAGTCGACTGGCAACAAGAAGCAGATTAACGAGGCAGTTGCAAGTCGGCAACAAGAAGCAGATGAACGACGCATTTGCAAGGCAACAGGATAGTTGCAAAGAAGAGGCTACTGAAGAACAAGGAAATCTGGTGCACTGACCGGCACCGGTACAGCCTGAGCCCATAGGCCCAGGACAACAGCAGCAGATCAACAGCGAGAGGGGCAAACCGCCACTTTCGCCTGCGAGGGAGCGTCAGTGCAGCCAACCGGCGACGACCAGCTGATGCAGGAAAAAAAAAAAAAAAGCAGTTGCAGCAACCGAGATTGAAGTGAACCGATAGCGCTACAAAGAGCGCCCAACAAAAATTTATAATAAAACTGTGCGCTGCGTCGCATAATTTTTTTAATGCACTGCGATGCATATTTTTTTTATATAAATTATAAAACAAACTATGTACAATTGTGCGGCATTAAAGCTGTTCAATTAGAGTGTGGCCTGAAAACCACACGCAAAACTAGGCAGGGATATATGTAAAAAAAAAAAGTAATATACATTCATATATTCTAAGAGACAAAGTAGGAAAGTTAAAAAATAATACCCAAAATTGGTGATAAAAAAATATATATAACAACATTTTTAAGAAAGTTGCCCGTTAAAAAGTCAAGACCAAAAAGTAAATATACAAAAAAAAAAAAAAAAAGTGAAAATTTTCCATATACTAAAGTAAATACATATTAACAAAAATAAATAGATATATTGTCGCATACATATACAGACACCATATAAAAAATGTTCCCTACCAAAATTGAAAAATTGTTAGCGAAGCAGCACGAGTTGCAAAAAAGGGTGAAGAAGATAGAAGAAATAGACGCTAGTAAGTTTACTAGCAAGATTCTTAATGAAGTAAGAGACATACAGAAGCAATGGATTAGTTACAATAACCAAATGCTAGAGAGTGGAGCAACCGAACATATCTATTTTACAGATGGAAAATATGAGGAAGGCTTAAATATGATTAATAGATTAATAGCCAAAGGAGAATCAATCAGGCAGGGCACTGTTGATTCAGAAAACATTGAAGCAGATGCAACGATGTTAGAGGAGTTTGATGACAGCAGCGGAGAGTCGCGGGGAAACGCGACCTCCAGTAATGAGAATGCTAAGGTTAGCCAGGAGAAATTGCAAGAAAAGGTTCGTCAGCTGCAGGAATATTTAGACATGGTGAGCAAAGATTTACGTACGATAGATAATAGAACAGGCGAAATGTATTTAAAAAAAATAAAATTCTTGTTCAGGAAGGTACAGATGTGTCAGGCTTATACAGTTGAGTTTATAGGTAATGATACGTTTAAAGAGGTCATAGAAGAATTAGAGTTCGACCTTCAGAATACCTTGGTAGCATTAGAAGAAAAAATAAACGATCAGAAAAGTTTGAAAGTTGAGAATGTTACCGTGAGAGGCGAACTACCGGTGTTGCCAAAGATTCAGGTACCCACATTTTCTGGAGAATCTAGAGAGTGGGACCTGTTTGTAGAATTATTTACGGAGTTAATTGAAAATATCAAAGAAGTTAAATTCGGCTATGCCGAAGTTTATATACCCTTGCAGTCCTTGACAATAATAATTTCACATTTTCAAAATTTGTTTTCTGCAACTCAATTCATTAATATACAAACAAAACAATTTTACTCTTCATACTATGTACAATTTGTTCTTCTTCTTCCCTCATTCCCTAAGCAAAGCAACGCACGCATACACATACAGTTTATGTAGCGTTGCGTCTGTGTGTGTATGCATGTGCTCTGTTGATTTGATGATGACGTAGTAGGCAGCAAGCAGAGCTGCCGGCAGCGATTGAACCGATTTATATAGACTGTAACTTGTGTTCTATTTATCCGATCAGGGTCAAATTTTGGGATCTGAGATTTTATATCAAATTCTATTATATTGGTAAATTTCATGGGGATACTCCAATTTTTGCAAAAATTTTTGTTCCAGAGTTATATGATATAGTAGTCCGATCCCAAAGATTTTCATACTTTATCTCACCCGGGTAAAAAAAAGCTCCCAAAAAAATTTCATCCCGATAGCTCTTAAGATGGCTGAGTAAAACGCGTACGCACCGACGGACAGACGGACAGACGGACATGGCTATATCGACTTAGCTTCTCATGCTGATCAAGAATATATATACTTTATGGGGTCGGAAACGTCTCCTTCTGTGCGTTACAAACATCTGACCAATTTTATAATACCCTCTGCAAGGGTATAAAAAGAGAAGATTTAAGTCTTGCTCTTAAGTTTAATTATTTGAAATCCGCGTTAAAAGGCGAAGCTAAGAGCATGGTAGCTCATCTATTGTCAGGTTCAGCTGACAATTATAGTGCCGCTTGGGAACTGTTAACCAAGCGGTATGAAAATAATCGGAGGGTATTTTCCGAACAATTAAATCGGATCATTGATTTACCGATGATCAACAATGAGTCCGCAAAAAGTATAAAGGGAGTGATTGACATAGTTAATGAGTCAGTGCACTTAATTAAAATTAAAACAAATTTGTCCGATGAAGTGGACATAATATTTGCACAAATACTACTTAGGAAATTTGACAGAGATACTCTACAATTATATGAGAGTCAAATTAGAAAAACAAGGCAGATACAATTGCTATCTGATGTCATGGAATACTTGGAGCAAAGATATTGTTCGCTAAGTGCCATGAGCAAAGAAGAGAAAAAACCATTACAGAAAACGTCGGGTTCGGTGTTCCAAGACAATTGTCCGATTTGCAAAGTTGCAGGGCATAAGGCGTATAAGTGCTATAAATTTAAAGGTTTGACACCAATGGAAAGGTATGAAATGGCCAAAGAAGTACAGATTTGCACAAGATGCTTGAACCATTCAAGCAATAAAGTATGCACAAATGAAATGGTCTGTTCATTGTGTAGTAAGGGACACCATACCTTACTCCATTTTGAAGAAAAACAGGAGAGAGTTAATACTTGTGTAACGGCACAATCAACACTGTTGGCTACAGCTCTAATACAAGTAAAAAATGTAAATGGAGGATATAATTTTGTCTGAAAAGGCGGCTCAAATACTAAATTTACATAAAATTAAACAATATACAGAAATAAGTGGCGTGTCATCAATAAAATCCAAAAAATCAAAATATAAGGTAAAAATAGATGTGAGGACGCGGAATCCACGGGATAAACTTCTTAAGGTTGAGGCAATTGTATTGCCAAAGTTAATAAAAGCTCTTCCATTAAAAAGGGTAAGCGTGGATATGTCAAAATGGCAATCCTACGTACTGGCTGATCCTACCTTTAATAAACCTGGTAAGGTTGATATAATAATGGGGGTAAACGTATACACCCAAATCATAAAAGAAGGAGTTACAAAGATTGATGGCCTACTAGGTCAAAATACTCAATTTGGTTGGATCGTCTCGGGATGCAACAAATCAAAAAGTAATAAATCTGTAGTCGCAACAACAATAGATGTCACAGGTTTAAAAAAGCGTTGGGAAAAGAAGAAGAATGGTAATAGTGAGGATAAATACAAGACATTTCAAAACAAACTCAACCACAAAACTCAAGATCCGCACTTGACTCCCCCGGCAGGACCTCACCTTAGAGGTAACATAAAAGCTGAGGTAAAAGAAATAATTTTTGAAAGTAAAAAAGAAATAAGTTTATGTCCCCCGGCAGGACCTCACTTTGGAGGTAAAGTAAAATGTGGGGAAGAAAAAGTATATATCCCAGAGCCAGTACAAAATGAAAATCTTCAGATGGCAAACGGTAAATTAAATAATGATCATTTAAAAAATAGTGTTATAATAAATTCAGGTAACAAATTGTCCGAGTCTATAGTACAAAAAAGGCAGATATTGCAAAATGTTCAAAAAGGGGCAACATTTAAACAGAATAAACGCTCAAAGGTCAGCTATCAGCGAAATGTCAAAACGGTGGAGCAAAAGCCGAGAGGTAGAAGTTGTTGGTCTCCAAAGTCTCCACCGTATAAAAAGGCTAGAAGTCAGCACAGTAATACACATCAGGAGTGGGTAGATATCCCGAAACAAAAATTGTTAAGCATCGGGCGATATTAGTAAACAAATTCGGTACATCATACAAAATAATAGGAAGTCAGTTTATAAGAAGGATAACATTGATTTGCTAGGGTTAACTTCTCTCATGTAGCTCGTCATGCTTCTTTAACAAGAGTTATCTTACTAATGACAATGTTAAAATTAATTTGTATAAGACAACTAACTATTTAAATCAAAAACCAAAACGTCACATTTGGCGGCCCTGAAATGGCTTCACCAAATCAGATTGAACAACGAAATACACAAAACATACAAGAAAAATAAGTCATAAAGATTCCTATGACAATTATTGCTTAATTCCAAAAACAAAAATAGCTGATACAAATTCATATTTCAAGTATGGCTCAAAAACCAAACAAAACATGCATCCACACTCTGTGGAAAACACTTAAGATTGTAACAGCGGCGCGGTATCAAGTAACCGACGCTGAGCATGAAATATAAACATTAGAGTAAGCATTTTTAAGAACAATTGTCGCCTCTTAGAGTCTAAGAATTCTTTGATGTACACAAGACGTTTGTTAATAAAATCAGTTCATATTTTGAATTCAACAGATGAAGATGGTGTTTTTAGTTTGCGGTGCTGAAATCCTCTTCAGGTTCCTACACAAGAAGATCAAATCCAGGACATAATCCAAAAAGAACACCGAAGAGCCCAAAGGAATTACCTGGAGAACAAACAACAAATTCTCTTGAGGTATTATTTCCCAAAAATGGCGGCCAAAACCAAGAGTTATGTGTCAAATTGCACTGTATGTGGAGCACAAAAATACAACCGACGACCAAAGAAACCTCACCTGCAGCCGACACCAATACCTTGCATGCCATGGTTTTTGATCCTTCGCATTGACAAATTCTTTCCGCATTGACAAATTCTCGAAGACGCAATGTTGTTCCCTATCGAGAACAGATCGTCTATACACCTCAAAGAAAAACTTTTGGACGTTCTAGCATATTTCTCAGTGCCCAAATTAATAGTAATGGACAACGAGCGAGGATTGTTATGTCCCATCATCGTCAATCATCTGCACGAACTACAAATCGAGATTTACCGGACCCCTTCGCAAAAAAGTGAGGTAAATGGACAAGTAGAGCGGTTCCACTCAACGTTCCTAGAAATATACCGATGTTTACGCATGGAGCACCAGAAGTTGAGCGCTGCGCAGTTGGCAAAGTTGACGGTCACAAGATACAACCAATCCATACACTCCGTAAACAAAAAGAAACCCGTCGATTTTTTTTTAATCGAACATTGGCACAAGGCGTGGGCGAAACCGCCAATCCCAAAGAAACACTCCTGGAGAACGTTAGAGGATTGCTCGAGCATCAACAAGCAGTTACAAATAGGGCCAAGAACCTGAAAAGGGACAACCCTTTTGTCATATGAGGTTGACCAAGAAATTCTCGTGGCCAACAAACAAATCAAAGGAAAACACGCAAAGAGATTTTTCCAAGAAAAAGTCGCTCAAGACAAAAGGGTTACAGTAATGACACAAACAGGGAAGAAGCTACACAAGTCGCACATTAAGTAGAAGCACACTTATACACATAGCACTTAAGCAACTAGAAGCTAAGTTAAAATTAATATCACACTAAAAAACACCCTTCTACTTCCAATACAAGCCCCGTTATTTTGTGCCTCTCATCGGTGGAGAGCTACCAAGTCTTTAAATACGAGTCCCCAATCGTGACGTTACAGCAAGGAAAGAATGGAGAATAGAAGGACACACAAACTTGGTACACGTAATTCCTCTTGACTCTTTCGCGGGCCTTATTGAGAACCTGTCACTAGCCCTGGACCAATACCCTTCATGTGACCTAAAAACACTGGCCTCTCTCAAAATTAAAGATTTAAACACAAAAATCGAGGAACTCACGGTCTCCAACAAGAGAGCTAGACGATCACTCAGATGGTTAGGTTCAGCTTGGAAATGGGTAGCAGGATCACCAGATGCAGCTGACTGGGACCAGATTTTACAATCCCATGATTCTCTAATTAGGGAGAATACCCAGCAGTTTACCATAAATAAACAATTCTTGTCCGGCATCCAAGAAGCATTCGACAAAATAAACGAATTGGCAGGAGCCTTGAACACGATCAACAAGGATAACGACTCCGAATTGTCCATCCTATTGCCTGAACAGAAGCTGGACGAAATTGTGCGAGCATGCCAACTCGCTAAAGTCGGCGTGATAAACTCAAACCTGCTGGACATTGACGAGCTACAGGATAACATCAAAACTACACCCAGCCTGCCTTACAATAACATCATAGAGGCCATTGAATTCGCTCAACCAACCATCTTCGTGATCGGTACCTTGCTCCTATACAACATAGCAATGCCACGAGTACTACAACAGAAATATTCGGTGCAGATCATCAGGCCAACTATAACAAACAATCAACAACTTGACATTCCCTCGGGAAAAATCCTGGTAGGACCACGAGACACCTTCATTATATCAAGGAGCTGCCAGACCATGGGCAATATCATTTGTAAGGAATCAGACCTCACCCACCTGGATGATAAAGGGAGGAACCGCAAAATGCCATTCAATAACCAACACGGCAAGCCCCATCGAATTGCTGGAAGATGGCACCATATTCACGACCAACTTTATAGGGAAGATGACAATCGGCGTTGCAGAATCGGACCTAAACGGTACCTTTGTCATTCAATTCTCAAATGAATCAGTGTCAATTGGTAATAAAACCTTCGAAAGCCAGACGATTACAAGAATGGTGGCAATACCTTCCACCTTGTCAGAAGTCATAAACGAAGGGCACAGGTTAAATGTGGAATACATTCACAATTTGCACATAAACAATTTACGCCGCCTCGACACTCTAACAAAAGGGATCACCATCACGGCCAGTTGCGCGAAGTTAATCTTTGTACTCCTCGCCATCTCCATAGGTTGGATTCTGAAGAAGGTGCTCCAAAAACCAGAAACACCACCCTCCCCCAGGATCACCGCTGCTTCCTTTGGCACGCGCAGAAAAATATCAGCTGCTACCAGGCTTGCCATACATCGAAAATAATTAAACTGATGCGTTAACAGAACCTGTCTGGAGCACCCATACCCCCAAAACAGCTGACCGAAATTCAAGCCTCTGCTGCTAAGGATTTTTTTTGCATACTTTCAGGCTGTTTCTGTTATTCGTCTTAGCAGACACTCTGATAGTAGCAGAGTTCTAAGCGCGCGGCGTCAAACCGTCTGCTTGGCGTCGGGGGAGAGCTTCAGCCGCTAGTGTAATAGCCCTGAGTTCGGCCCCACCTTTGGAAATCTTATTTTCCAATTAATTGTTTTTTTATAATAATTTATTTAAAATAAATTAAATTCCCATAGAGAATTTGCTATATTTTCTATATTTTCCATATAATTTCTGCCAAACTCTACCTAAATTTGCGCATTTCAAATTTTCCACGCTAATTGTTCATTGTCTGGCGCCGTTAAAAGGGGGCAATTGTTCATCGTCGCCGCCGAGTTGGAGCGGCATAACTCCCAGCGTTGAGGCAAGAGGAAATTCTTGCCCTACGCAATGTTAAAGAGGACGCCGCCACCGCGCCGTCAACATGTGGCAGGACCTAGTGTTCCCGCCTCATCGGCGCTAGTGGCAGCATCAGGCGCGGTCGTAGCAGGAGAAAGCCCATCTGTTGGGACCGAGGAAGACGATGGCCAGGCAGCCAAAAACGGGGCTGGCACGAAAAAAACAAGGTGGGGAAGTTGCGATCTACTTGCAACGAATTAGAAGAAATGGGCCATATTCTGGCCTCAATTGCTACACATTACAGCAGAGAGAAGGATGCTAGTGGGAAAATTAACCGCAGCATCACAAATGAGTTCAGAGAGAAGGTAGCAAGGCTGCAAGAGCTGCACGCAGCGGTGGGGGCCCTGTTGCAAAGCCAAGGGCCGATTCCAACATTGCCAGTCGTATGTGCTATGTGTAGCAAATCTCCACCCAAACGAGTGAGCAGGCATCAACAGACCGAGCTCGCGAACTCGCCATCGAAGCGGGACAAGCATTGCCAAACGTCTCCAGTTGAACGCTTACCGATAGTAAATCGTCAGGCGGCGAGCCAGCATCTGCAGAAGGCACAGCAGCGTCAGAAGACACCCAGGCTTCATTAGCCACAACAACATCAACAATTGCAGAATCGAACCTAAACGGTACCTTTGTCATTCAATTCTCAAATGAATCAGTGACAATTGGTAATAAAACCTTCAAAAGCCAGACGATTACAAGAATGGTGGCAATACCTTCCACCTTGTCAGAAGTCATAAACGAAGGGCACAGGTTAAATGTGGAATACATTCACAATTTGCACATAAACAATTTACGCCGCCTCGACACTCTAACAAAAAGGGATCACCATCACGGCCAGTTGCGCGAAGTTAATCTTTGTACTCCTCGCCATCTCCATAGGTTGGATTCTGAAGAAGGTGCTCCAAAAACCAGAAACACCACCCTCCCCCAAGATCACCGCCCATAAGTACAAAGGATCTCCGGGACGTCGATTTTTAAGGGGGAAGAGTTAGCACACCCATCCTCACGAGGCCTCTTTCTCCTCCTCTCACACAACAAGCACCCCTGGGACGCCTTTCCCTTTACAAGCCGGACCATGCCCCGCACCCCGACCTCTCACTATCCCTGGACCAATACCCTTCATGTGACCTAAAAACACTGGCCTCTCACAAAATTAAAGATTTAAACACAAAAATCGAGGAACTCACGGTCTCCAACAAGAGAGCTAGACGATCACTCAGATGGTTAGGTTCAGCTTGGAAATGGGTAGCAGGATCACCAGATGCAGCTGACTGGCACCAGATTTTACAAACCCATGATTCTCTAATTAGGGAGAATACCCAGCAGTTTACCATAAATAAACAATTCTTGTCCGGCATCCAAGAAGCATTCGACAAAATAAACGAATTGGCAGGAGCCTTGAACACGATCAACAAGGATAACGACTCCGAATTGTCCATCCTACTAAACAAGATCCTATTGCCTGAACAGAAGCTGGACGAAATTGTGCGAGCATGCCAACTCGCTAAAGTCGGCGTGATAAACTCAAACCTGCTGGACATTGACGAGCTACAGGATATCATCAAAACTATACCCAGCCTGCCTTACAATAACATCATAGAGGCCATTGAATTCGCTCAACCAACCATCTTCGTGATCGGTACCTTGCTCCTATACAACATAGCAATGCCACGAGTACTACAACAGAAATATTCGGTGCAGATCATCAGGCCAACTATAACAAACAATCAACAACTTGACATTCCCTCGGGAAAAATCCTGGTAGGACCACGAGACACCTTCATTATATCAAGGAGCTGCCAGACCATGGGCAATATCATTTGTAAGGAATCAGACCTCACCCACCTGGATGATAAAGGGAGGAACCGCAAAATGCCATTCAATAACCAACACGGCAAGCCCCATCGAATTGCTGGAAGATGGCACCATATTCACGACCAACTTTATAGGGAAGATGACAAACGGCGTTGCAGAATCGGACCTAAACGGTACCTTTGTCATTCAATTCTCAAATGAATCAGTGACAATTGGTAATAAAACCTTCGAAAGCCAGACGATTACAAGAATGGTGGCAATACCTTCCACCTTGTCAGAAGTCATAAACGAAGGGCACAGGTTAAATGTGGAATACATTCACAATTTGCACATAAACAATTTACGCCGCCTCGACACTCTAACAAAAGGGATCACCATCACGGCCAGTTGCGCGACGTTAATCTTTGTACTCCTCGCCATCTCCATAGGTTGGATTCTGAAGAAGGTGCTCCAAAAACCAGAAACACCACCCTCCCCCAGGATCACCGCCCATAAGTACAAAGGATCT
This sequence comes from Drosophila tropicalis, assembly GCF_018151085.1. NCBI lineage: Eukaryota > Metazoa > Arthropoda > Insecta > Diptera > Drosophilidae > Drosophila > Drosophila tropicalis. The sequence continues at coordinate 13,783 of NW_027173497.1, forward strand.
CCGGGACGTCGATTTTTAAGGGGGGAAGAGTTAGCACACCCATCCTCACACGAGGCCTCTTTCTCCTCCTCTCACATAACAAGCACCCCTGGGACGCCTTTCCCTTTACAAGCCGGACCATGCCCCGCACCCCGGCCTCTCACATTACAAAGGGACTCGATCGGCACACTCTACCATAAACGCCTGAACGAGTATCGGGTAAAATACCCTCCCTCGATCTAAGTAACACTAACCCTTGACCACACACACACCCCTACACATTCTAGCTAGAGATTGGAAAGTGTAGTGCGGTCGTGTCTTGCTTGTCGCCGCGTTAGAAATCGCATATTAAACGGTCATCACCTGAAATTAAAAGTCGTTTTGGTGGTGCCCGGTATTACAGTGTTTGTGCCTACTCACAGTTGCCCACTGGTCCGCCATTCCATCACTGCTGGCTGGGATTCCGAACTCCAGAGCGTTTTTTGCCGGTCGCTGGGTCATTGTTCCTGGGCCTGCCCGAGGGGAGTGGGGAGCTATTCTTCTTTTCCCGCCCATCCGCAGCTCCAGTGGTATTGGTGAGGTGGACTTTCTCACTTTCACTTTTACCAGTTGTGCTGTGCTTCCTTTGGCACGCGCAGAAAAATATCAGCTGCTACCAGGCTTGCCATACATCGAAAATAATTAAACTGATGCGTTAACAGCACCTGTCTGGAGCACCCATACCCCCAAAACAGCTGACCGAAATTCAAGCCTCTGCTGCTAAGGATTTTTTTTGCATACTTTCAGGCTGTTTCTGTTATTCGTCTTAGCAGACACTCTGATAGTAGCAGAGTTCTAAGCGCGCGGCGTCAAACGGTCTGCTTGGCGTCGGGGGAGAGCTTCAGCCGCTAGTGCAATAGCCCTGAGTTCGGCCCCCACCTTTGGAAATCTTATTTTCCAATTTATTGTTTTTTTATAATAATTTATTTAAAATAAATTAAATTCCCATAGAGAATTTGCTATATTTTCTATATTTTCCATATAATTTCTGCCAAACTCTACCTAAATTTGCGCATTTCAAATTTTCCACGCTAATTGTTCATTGTCTGGCGCCGTTAAAAGGGGGCAATTGTTCATCGTCGCCGCCGAGTTGGAGCGGCATAACTCCCAGCGTTGAGGCAAGAGGAAATTCTTGCCCTACGAGGGAAATCGCCTCCAATAATATGAGGCCAAGGCAATGTTAAAGAGGACGCCGACACCGCGCCGTCAACATGTGGCAGAACCTAGTGTTCCCGCCTCATCGGCGTTAGTGGCAGCATCAGGCGCGGTCGTAGCAGGAGAAACATACGAAGCAACGCCGAAAAGGCAGAGAAGCCCATCTGTTGGGACCGAGGAAGACGATGGCCAGGCAGCCAAAAACGGGGCTGGCACAAAAAAAACAAGGTGGGGCAGTTGCGATCTACTTGCAACGAATTAGAAGAAATGGGCCATATTCTGGCCTCAATTGCTACACATTACAGCAGAGAGAAGGATGCTAGTGGGAAAATTAACCGCAGCATCACAAATGAGTTCAGAGAGAAGGTAGCAAGGCTGCAAGAGCTGCACGCAGCGGTGGGGGCCCTGTTGCAAAGCCAAGGGCCGATTCCAACATTGCCAGTCGTATGTGCTATGTGTAGCAAATCTCCACCCAAACGAGTGAGCAGGCATCAACAGACCGAGCTCGCGAACTCGCCATCGAAGCGGGACAAGCATTGCCAAACGTCTCCAGTTGAACGCTTACCGATAGTAAATCGTCAGGCGGCGAGCCAGCATCTGCAGAAGGCACAGCAGCGTCAGAAGACACCCAGGCTTCAGCAGCCACAACAACATCAGAGTCAAGCCAATCTACCTAGAGTTCAACAACAAGCCATGCAGCAGTTGCAACAGTCTGGTGGAGAAGCCCCTAGGAGCATCCATACTGTCGAGGCAGGCAAGGCCAGCGACTGGCAACTAGTGGGAGCCAAGAGGATCAAGAATAAGCAACCAAAACGCTATAAAGAGCGTCCGGAAGCCATTTTGATAGAGCCCAGCAACGGTCAGAGCTATAGAGACGTGCTGGCACTGGTCACAAGACGCAGCGACGGGCAACTGCAGCATGCCCAGGGAAACGTCCGCAAAGTGCGCCGTACTGCCAAAAACAAGCTGCTATTGGAACTAGGAGGTGACTGCCCTAACCCCTAGTCTCTAAAGGTTCCTACAGGTCCTTGGCGACAAGGCCGGTGTTAAGGTTTTATCGTCCATAAAATCGGCGATAATCCGGAATTTGGACTATCTGGTGGAGCCTCACCACATCCTGGAGGCCATCGAAAAAACAAGCCGAAATTGAGGCTGGGTCGTGCTCTGTTAGAACCCTAAAGCCTAGCTATAACGGAACCTTCACAGCGATCATCACGGCGCCCGAAAGAATGATGACGAAAGTCCTACAGTTGAGTAAGCTACTAGTCGGCTGGAACAGCTGCAGAGTTAAGGCTATCGAAGACCCTCCCATGAAATGCTATCGTTGTCTGGAGTTTGGTCACATAGCAGCCAACTGTAGCAACACAGTCGATAGATCGAACTGTTGTTTTAGATGCGGAGAACCTGGGCACAGAGCAGCGGACTGTGGCGAAGCCCCGTCATGTTACCTCTGCCGATCTAACGGGGAGAGCGACACCAGACACCATGCTGGCAGTTCAAAGTGTCCACTTAGATGGGGAAGGAGGATGCAGAACAAACATAAATGACGAAACTAAGGTTTATCCAGCTCAACCTGAATCACTGCATCGCAGCTCAGGATTTCCTAAACCAGACGGTGAGAGAAGAGCTTGTTGACGTCGCACTACTCAGCGAACCCCTACAAGCATAAGGAAGCAGGCAAGCGCATTTTGGACATCACACTGCGTCTAGACGATATCTATTCCTCTGAGGGCTTTGTCAGAGCAAGGGTAGGTAACAGCTGGCTGTGTAGCTGCTACCTAGCTCCCAGCCTGCCTATAGAAAGCTTCTGTCGCACATTAAGCAACATAGTATGCGATACCAGAGATCGCCGGCAAATGGTCATCGGAGGCGACTTCAATGCATGGGCCATAGATTGGGGCAGTAGTCGCACTGACTCGCGCGGCCGTATGCTTCTAGAGTGCTTTGCATCGCTAGACATCGAGTTGCTCAACGTGGGAACAGAACATACATTTAGGAGGGCCGGAGTTGGGTCAATTGTCGACTTGACCTTCGTGAGCACATCTATCGCCAGAACAGCCAACTGGAGAAAAGCACAAATATACCGCAAGCGACCATGAAGCTTTAGTATATGATGTGGGTGGCCCCGGTCAAGCCCCGCATAATCAGCCCACTCTAAAAAAGGCCTATAAGACGGAGAGTCTAGACGTGAGCAGTTTCTGTAGTGTGTTAAGTCGAGTGAACACAGCCAGGACAAGTAGCGCCGAAGAGACTGTTCGACTTTATTATGTCAACGGTTGAACAGGCGTGCGAGGCAAGTATGTCAACCAGGAAGCCGTACAAACGCCACCATGCCCCAGTGTGCTGCTGGAATGACCAAATCGCCGAATCACGTCGCGCATGTCACCTGGCCCGGAGGCTGTACCAGCGGGCTAGAGGATCAGCGGACTTCCTCTGCTTGCAGCTCGCATACAAGCAACGGAGAAAGGAGCTAAAAAATCAGATCAGACGCAGTAAGCGTGAATGTTTTTTGTCGCTATGCGATACTGCCGAACAGGACCCATGGGGTAAAGCATACCAGACTATTGTGAAGCGCCTGCATGCGAACAGAACACCGCCCCCAACAGACACAATTCTGGTGTGGAATATAGTCGATGCCCTATTTCCCAACATCATGGAGATAGCCAATCATTCGCAGCAATCTAACGAGCCTTTCCTGATGTACGGCGAGTGTTCAACCTCAGAGTTAGCTCAAGCCATAAGCAGACTTAAGATGAACAAAGCCCCAGGACCGGACAGTATTCCGAACAAAGCGATAAAGCTGGCCGCCGAACTTCACCCAGCCACTTTCTGTAAGATGTACAGTACCTGTTTACGCGAGGGCATTTTTCCTAAAAGATGGAAAATCAGGATCTTGTGCTACTTACGAAGCCAGGAAAACCTCCCGGAGAGGCGTCTTCGTATAGGCCAATCTGTCTCCTAGACACAGCCGGCAAAGTTCTCGAGTATATCATCAGCGTGCGTCTCAACAAAGCAATAGTTGCCGGTGGTGACCTATCAGATCAGCAATGTGGATTTAGGAGAGCCAGATCCACGATAGATGCCATCCACAAAGTGGTAGACATCGCCGCTGAGGCAATAGCGGGTAGCAGATGGAGGGGCGCCTCCAAAAAATACTGTCTGGTGGTGACACTGGATATAAAAAATGCGTTTAATTCCGCTAGATGGGGCCGGATAATTGATGGCTTACTGGGTTTTGGAGTCCCTCAATACCTGGTCAATTGTGTACGTAGCCACTTCGCAGACAGGCGAATCCGGTACCATACAGATGACGGTGTCGTGCCCTGTCGCGCATACTACTCAACACGAGGGGACCGAAATAAGGGAGGAGGATACTGCTAACAAGCGTCGTCAAATCTGCGGCTCTGTATGCAGCACCTGTCTGGGCCAAAGGTATGACTGTTAAGAGCTACAGTGCCTTTCGCACTATTTCGGATGAAGCTGCCTTCGTTATTGCGGGACTGTGCCATAGCCGAAAAGTAGATGGCGAAGGCGTTTTTAGGCCGCGAGTGGACCCCAACGCACATAAGCGGAGCGCAGTTCGCAATGGCATGGATGCCTCGCTAGGTGGCAGAGTCGCTAGGGATGCCTCCACCAAGGGCAGGTGGACCTGGACTCCGATCCCGAACAATGAGGCGTGGATTAAGATGCGTCATGGTCAAGTAAACTTTTACTTGACGCAAAAACTGAGCGGACACGGCTGCTTCAGAAGTTACCTAAAACGGTGTCGGGCACGACAGCCGCAGACGAGTGCAGCTTTGTGGGGTGGCATCGGAACCGCTGAACACGTGGTTTTCTACTGCCCGAGATACGACGCTGAAAGGAGATCCCTAAACACCATGCTAGGTGAGGGGGCCACACCCTCCAACCTGGTAAGAAAGATGCTAGGTGACGCGGAAATTTGGACGGCAGTAAACGACTTTGCAGCAAAGGTCATGAGAGAGCAACGGAGGCAAGAATGGATTAGGTCAGCACTATAGTAGGTGCACGGCTCTTCGACGCAATGCACACTAGCAGTTCCGGAGAAGTCAGCACCCTGCTTTTTACACTCAACCGAATCAAATTTTGTTCTTATATGTTATGTTTTTTGTTAGTTAAGCGTTAAAATTTAAAAAAAAAAAAAAAAAAAAAAAAAAAAAAAAAAAAAAAAAAAAAAAAAAAAAAAAAAAAAAAAAAAAAAAAAAAAAAAAAAAAAAAAACAAAATAAAAAAAACAAAAAAAAAAAAAAAAAAAAAAAAAAAAAAAAAAAAAAAAAAAAAAAAAAAAAAAAAAAAAAAAAAAAAAAAAAAAAAATTATTTTAAAAAAAAAAAAAAAAAAAAAAAAAAAAAAAAAAAAAAGAAATTGCACTTCACTTCCCTTTTTTATGTTTAGCGTTCTTTGAATATTGCCGTTAATCAGAATTCGCCGGAAGAGGCGACCCACTTTGGAGACGACCCCAACCCCTCCTGAATATTGCAAAAAAAAAAAAAAAAAAAAAAACTAAAAGAACACAAACTTATGACGCCGCGGCCAGCGCCTATAGGGCATCTCAGGGTATATTTAACAGACCACGCTCGACAGAGCGGGCAGTCTTAGTTTAGAGGTAGAACTAACTAAATCAACTACAACTAAATATAATCTTATAACGTTCTAAATCAAGTGTTGTGTTGTGTCTCACTATAAAAACCCAGAGTTTCCCAAGTCCAATCCTTGTTCCTAAGGAAGGAAATGGTAAGAATTCACCTATGAAGGAAATGGAAACTCCTAACTTACATATACATATGTATGTATCTATGTACATATGTATTGCTATGCAATTGGACTTTTAGACAATCAGAATTTCGAAGAATGGAAAAAAAAGCACTTCATAAACACAACAAATGATCGGGAAATACCATGTAACCTTTGGAACAGGTCAGGTATGTGCATACAAGTATACAAAAGTGTGTAGGTCGCTATGGAAGAGCGGGAAACGTCACATTTTTATAAGTTTGCAATGGGATATAATGTGAATAAGATTTTTAATAAGAAATGTTGTACTTATCAGGAATTCCGCCGATGCAAGCTGGAAGAGCGGAAGGATATCCGGCTCGAAGGACCAATGTTCGTGGAGGGAAAGTATCCAAATAAAAATACAAATAGGTGGCGGGTGCCAAGTTCTTCTGGTCGGTGAGCTGGTAAATAATTAAAAACGCGCGGGAACTTCGTTTAAAACTATGATTTTTATTTACAGTATAATCTCACACACGAAAAAAGTTCGGTTAAAGGTAAACTAAATATTTTAGCAAGTGGAAAAAGGTGCCGGTATTCGGGGAAAAATCTCGTACTGGAATGAGTATGGCGATTTACACGAGAACCCTTCGTCAACCTCCTCAGTATGACCGAATTCGGTTTTGGGAAAAAACCCTACCCCTCACTCTCTTCTGTTCACCCGGTGGCGTGAACAACTTGGGTTAGGCGATCATGCAACAAATTGGCATGTGACGATTGAGTGGGGTTGACCAATGGACATTGCATGTGATGATGAAAAAGGGTCGGCCAATGAGCATGCGGTTAATGGGCATGTGTTGACGGACTTGGGTTTATGTCTTCCATGTTATGGTATTAATACTTAACTCCTTGTTATGATAGAAGTGCGTAACTCCTCCCCCTTTAAGTGCGGACGTCCTCGGTCGCAACAACATATTGGTCTGGCGCGATTGAGACTTCCATTGGTGGACCATAGTTGCCTGCCGTGGCTGCAGTATTTTTTGATGATGCAATATGTTATCATTGCAGCTGCCAGAAGGGTTAGAATAATCCAGTTTGACCAAGACATAATCAACTTATTTCTTTGGATTCGCTCCAGATTATTAGTTTTTTAAATGTGTAGCTCCTTGGAAATTTCCAGTGATAACCTTTTGATTCTCTGCTGCTTATCTGATAGTAATTGTAACAGCGGCGGTTGAACCTCGACTTCAAAGCGTGTCGTCACAAAATACTATGATGACTGTGACATTTTCCGCTTGAATTATGAAGGTGCCTTCTAGTTTAATATTTTCTCCATTGATGTTGATGTTCCCTTGAAATTGGTTCAGCAGCAAGGGATTTTAAGTGCTGGTTGTTGATGACCTTACATTGTGGATTCCTTCTTTGCAAGTAGGCTCATACACATTTACTGTTTTCTAAAACAGTCAGATCTTCAAGTTTACAGGTTGTCTTACCATTATGAATTTTACATTTATTCTTATTGGTTAACCCGAAGTATATCTTGTTGCATTTCATGATATTCTCATAGTATATTTCTTCTATAAATTTTTTAAATTTAATTGGTATTGCTAGGATTTGTTTACAAGTTTCATTAATTACTCTGGGTAGGCTAACAATACAAAGGAGTGATTTACCGTCTGAGGCTACGCTGACCTCGGCAAACTTTATTAGTTCTTCAATGTTTATAAATGTTAGGCTCTCTTCTTTAATTGTGTCAATAAAATCTATTTCCGCAAAGGACAGTATTAATAAGTTTACGGTATTGACCTTAGCCCAATCAATTGCGTAAATGATATTTGTTATTTCTTCTCTTAAAAGACTCAATTTAAATTTGGTTATTTCAATTTCTTTTGACTTAGTATTATTCGGGATTCGGGTTTACCTCTAATTAATATAGTATTAGTTATCTTAATTAAATCGTTTATCTTATTTTCTATTGGATTATTAATTATGACCTGCCGATTATTGTTTTCCAATTCTTCATTGATCTTATCTACCACAATTTTATGATCTTCATGATCAGGTGTGTCCGCTAACCATTTCCAAGCCGTACCAAGTATATCGAGCGATCTTTTGTTTCTGAATGTCATGGGCTGAAGCCTCCTCAATTCATTCTGTATCCGAGTTATCTCATAGGATAAAAAAGGTTTGTCGATTTGTTTATTTAAGACGGTTATGGCCATTTGATATTTTTCAAAATCGATGACATGAACGATTTTAAAGGTTCCGTGCTGGCGCGCGGCTAACCCGGTTTCCAACATGGCCACTCTTGACTTAGTGTAGTCTAGTATGGTTGTGTGACCACAGCAAAGTGGTAACATAAGCAATCTGTCGGAAGAGCATATTTATCAATACTTCAAGTGGTTTTTATGAAGTATCCTGCCTGACCTGGTTTAGCCTTGGGATTAAGATCTTCGGCTGCTATTTCTTTTTTATATCTAGACGTTAGTTTCGAGCCTAGCCGTTTATTAATCCAAAAGTAGATGATTTCACCTGGATCGTAAATTTTGACGGGTTTTTTTGTTTTATTGTGGTACCCTAGGTCTTTATTTTGCTTCTTTAAAATGTTTTCTGAAATCTTTTCCCTTTCGAGTGCTAATTTTTCTGGTGTATAAATTAAATTTGTTGCAAAAAATGCTTCTATTGGCTTTTTGTTGGTGGTACTGTGGATAGTTTTATTGTACTCATCCACGGCTTTGAATATTAAATCCTCAAATTCCATTTCGGAGCTAGCTTCAAGCATCTCATTATTTCTGTATTCTTTCTATTTGGCCGTTGCTAGATGAAGTATATGGTGGAGTAGTGTGGACTTGTATCCCTAACTGGTTATTCAAAAGAAATTTTATTGATGCAGAATTTAAAGCCTTTTCTTTATCCATTACCACGGTTTTTGTCATGCCGAAGGCTATCAATAACTCACGTAAGGATACTTTTAAGGTGTTCCGCTGCTTTTGAGTTTACAAGTTTAACTTGCGCGTAACTAGAAAATTTGTCTATTGCGGTTAAAATGATCTTATTTTGGGTGGAATATAAATCTATATAGATTATTATACCCTTGCAGAGGGTATTATAAAATTGGTCAGATGTTTGTAACGCTCAGAAGGACACATTTCCGACCCCATAAAGTATATATATTATAAGCTGAGTCGGTATAGCATAGCTCGCAAATAACTGTCGACCGTTTTCCTTCTTGCGTTCTCGTTGCGAACACAACCGAAAAAGTTCATACTCTCTCGCTCTCGCTCTGAACAAGAGACTCTTGCTGTCTTGATTTATATTTTCTGTTGAGCTCTTTTCGTTGAGCGCTTTGTATATCGGTCTTTCAATGAGCAGTGCATAAAGAGCGAAACGAGAAACGCTCGCACGATGTGAGTCAACAAAAGACCGATTGACCGAAAAACTCAACGCAAACGGTCTTCACATTTATTTTTGTTGTTGTGAAAAATAAACATAATTTTTTGATTTTTTCAATTTAAATTTTTAACTTAAATTTATTTTAAAATTTTTTGGTCTTTTTTTCATATTTTTTTTAGAAAACCATATTTTATTTCATTTTGATTTCATATTCCATTTGCTTGCCTATGCGTGTGAATGTATACCAATACATACGCAAAAGACTTTTTGCTTGATTGAACACGACGAAACGGTCTTGGAACAACCAGAACAAAACAGTACAGAAAAAAACGGTTTCGCTCCGAGCGCGAGCGAGCTCATTTAAGAACCGAAAAATCGGTTGCTCGCTGAGTCTTTTCGTAGAATGTCGGGAAAAGACACTTATTTACAGACAACGAGAAACGGTCGACAGTTATTTGCGAGCTATGCGGTATAGCCATGTCAGTCTGTCCGTCCGTCCGTCTGTGCAAATCAACTTCACGTACTTCGTATTTGAGCTACTTGTATCCCGGAGTAGATAAAGTATGAAAATTGTCAGGATCGGACAACTATATCATATACAGTCTGTCAAGAAACACTTTACACAGTGGAAAAAAGCTCAATTTTTTGACTTTATGTAAAAAAATAAGGGGTTTTGTTTAAATTATTTAATTTTTTTTCAATGGTTAACTGTTTAAGAGGTATTTTTAAATCAAATTATAAAAAACAGAAACAAAAACAATAAGGGTGAAACTTAAAAAACAACAAAAACTTAGATAACACATATTTGACACTGTCAAGAAACTCTTTACACATTTTGTTCTCTTCATCGGTTTTGCTCTCATTCTAAGAAATAACGGGGCTTTACCGTTAACTATGCTTTTAGAATCGCTATGAATTTTTGTGTTTATTCTTCACTTTGTGCGAGATTTGGCTGAGTACACATGAAAAAAAGGATTTAAAATTTTGATTAATAATGCCGGGAAAGAGATTAAGCTTCGATGTTGTCCAATTGATCTTGTACAATCGGCAGTTGGGCAAATCAGTTCCAGAAATAGTGGAAATGTTTTCCGTGTCGAGAAAAACAATATACAACGTTCTCAGTCGCGCTGAAAACGAGGGAAGACTTGAAGCAAAGGGTGTAGGTGGCCGGAAACAAATCATATCTGATCGGGAAAACCGCCTTATGATGCGAAAAATCAAAGCGAATCCCCAAATTTCGACAAGAACTCTTGCCAAGGAGCTTAAAGAAGAGTGTGACGTGGATGTGTCCCACGAAACGGTCCGTCAGGCCATTCTACGGCATGGGTATTCTTCGAAAGTGGCACGTAAGAAACCCTTGCTGTCCTCAACCAATGTGGAAAAGCGCTTCTCTTTTGCTCTTACTATGCTTAGGCACCCAGAGGAGTATTGGAAGGATGTTATATTTTGCGACGAGACCAAAATAATGTTGTATTACAACGAAGGTCCGCTCAAAGTATGGCGAAAGGTCTCTACAGCTTACGATAAAGCAAATATCATTCCAACAGTCAAATTTGGAAAACTGTCGGTTATGGTTTGGGCCTGCATATCCAGCCAAGGAGTCGGTGAACTGGTATTCATTGAAAACACCATGAATGCCGAGCAATATCTGCAAATTTTGAAGTCAAATTTACACCAAAGTGCAAACAAATTTGGCTTTATGACCGAAAATCGGCCAACTTTTAAATTTTACCAGGACAACGATCCAAAACATAAGGAGTTTAATGTACGCAATTGGCTGCTTACAACTGCGGAAAGGTCTTCGAAACACCACCTCAAAGCCCAGATCTCAACCCAATCGAACATGCGTGGTCCTATTTAAAGAAAAAGGTTGGAAAAAGGAATCCAACAAACCGTGGACAGCTAAAAGCTTTTTGTAATGGAAGGCTGGCAAAAGATACCCCTAGATTATATTCAAAACTTGGTCAACTCTATGAAAAGAAGACTTCTACATGTACATAATGCTAAGGGGGGGCCATACGAAATACTAAGTTTTTAAAAATTAGCTATAGTTAGTTTTACATTTTAAATTTAGAACAAGATATATGAAGTGTGTAAAGAGTTTCTTGACAGTGTCAAATATGTGTAATCTAAGTTTTTGTTGTTTTTTAAGTTTCACCCTTATTGTTTTTGTTTCTGTTTTTTATAATTTGATTTAAAAATACCTATTAAACAGTTAACCATTGAAAAAAATTAGTTAAATTAAACAAAACCCCTTATTTTTTTACGTAAAGTCAAAAAATTGAGCTTTTTTCCACTGTGTAAAGTGTTTCTTGACAGACTGTAGCTCTAGAAGAAGCATTTTCATGAAAATTGGAGTATCCCCATGAAATTTACTATGATGATAGTATTGGATATAAAAACTCAGATTCCAAAATTTGATCGGATAAATAGAACACAAGTTACAGTCAATATATCGGTTTAACCGCTGCCGACAGCGCTGCTTGCTGCCTACTACGTCATCATCAAAACAAAAGAGTACATGCATACACACACACAGACGCAACGCTACATGAACTGTATTTGTATGCGTGCGTTGATTAGGGAAAGATGTAAAAGGAAGAAAAAATTGTAGTAAAAAGAGTAATAATGTTTTGTTAGTGTATTGATGAATTGAGGTGCAGGGAGAGAAATTTAAAAAAGTAAAAATATTATTGCCAAGGACTGCAAGGGTATAAAAACTTCGGCATAGTCGAGGTTAGCTTAGCTTTTCGAAGGGATATGTCGGAATAGAAGTTGGTTGTATTTCTTAATTCGAAAGGTGTCTATGGTATTTAGAGAGTTTGCACGTTTGGCAAGAGTTTACCATTGCTTCTACCTTTTTCTTCTTACCCGGAAAGAAATATTCAGATAAAATTTGTTTTTTGTTTTCAACGGAATTTCTATGTGCTCTAAGGTGTTCTTTTATTATGATATCTTGTTGTTGAATCTGATCATGAACATCTATAGTTTGAGTATGTGTGAATCTTGCCTTGTAATTCCTAAAATGCTTCTCACTATTGTATGTCTGTGATATATAGGGAACGGTATTTCAAAGGTGGTGAATTCGTTATCACCAGTGAGGATAAACAATTGGGAATTTCCATTGCTGTAATGAGTTCATGACCTGAGCTTTCATCACTATGGACTGCAGCTGACGTACTACTAGCATTTATGCTGGTAGGGTTCCTAGAGAGTGCGTCTGCTACCACATTTGAGCTACCCAGTTTATATTTCAACTAGTATTTATATTCCTCCAGGTAAATTTTCCATTTCTTCAGCTTTGTGTTGTTATTTTTCGGGCTGAGAGCATAAGTGAGAGTCTGGTGGTCAGTGTAAATGATCACCTTGGATTTGCCGTATACATACATCCTTAGCTTATCCAATGCCCATACTATTGCTAGCATTTATCTTTCATTTGTGGCATAGTTTTCTTCAGCTTTGGATAACGCGCGGGAAAGAAATGTTAAGGGGGTACCATTCTGTTCTAGAGAAGCTCCTAGTGCTAAGTTTGAGTAATCAGTGGTTAGATGGAACTCTTGCTTAAAATCGGGATATGCTAACATCACGTCTTGTGATACTAATGCATTTTTTACTTTCTCAAAGGCATCGAGTTCGGCTTCACCGAATCGGATTTCGATCTTGCTTGAGACATTCTTTTTAGCTCTGCCATGTTCTCCTCTCAATAACGCGGTCAAGGGTCTAGCTAACTTAGCAAAATCTTTGATAAATCTTCTGTAATAACTAGCTAATCCCAGGAAGGACCTTAGTTGTTTTAGGTTCTTTGGTTTAGAAAACTTTTTAATGGCTTGAATTTTCTCCGGATTGGTTTTAGCTCCCTTCCTTTGGAATTACTACGCCTAGGAAATCAACACTGGGTCTTAGGAATTTGCATTTATCTACTTGGACCTTCATATTTGCTTTGGACAAGGTAGAAAATACTAGATCTAGATGGCAAAAATGGTCTTCCTCGGATTTACTGAATATTATTATATCGTCAATGTAGACGTAACAAATTTTTCCAATGAGATCTCTCAAAATGTCATCGAGAGCTTTTTGGAATATTAATGGGGAATTTTTTAGGCTTAAGGGGAGCCTTGTGATCTCGTATTTCCCTCCATTTACAGAAAATGCCGTTTTTTCAATATCAGATTCCTTAAGGGAAATCTGATGTAATCCGCTCTTTAGATCGAGAACAGAAAAATACTTATTGTTGCCCAACTGCGCAACCATTTCTCCGATTTCGGGGATAAGATACTTATCCGAAACTGTAACTGCATTGAGCTTTCTGTAATAAATGACCATCCTATATTTCTTATTTCCAAGGCTGTCGCTCTTTTTAGGGACCATCCATGGGAATTATAGGGCGATCGTGAGGGTCTTCTACTATTTCTCTGAGAGAAGCTGGGTATGGGTAATGTTTGGTGTAGACTGGAGTGTCTGTTGTCGTTCGAATTTCTCCTTGGACATTAGTAGCATAAGTCAACTTTTTATTTGGGTCTGCGAAAAGCGATTCGTACTCCTCTTGGAGTGCCTTCAACCCTAGTTTCTGCTGATTGGTGAGCTCATCTGATTTGATCGTATGGACCTGATGAGCTCGCATCTGCTTTACTTTAACAACGTGAGAGTTGTTGACATATAGTAGATCTTTCCCTACATCAATGATGGCGTTTAATTCCCTTAGCACTAACCATAGAACACATAGATGGGACAAACTCATGTTTTTTTGATTGCAAACGCTAGCCTAGTCATGGAACCCCAGAGAACTTCGGGAAAACCCGAACGCTCGTACTTTCAATGAGAGCGTAAAGTGGGGGAGAGGGCCAAGCAGCTACGAAAATAATTTAGTGTAGCACAGACTACAGAACGACGAGGGCAGGCCTATGTCGCTTGTGATTTCGTTCTGTCAATGTATGTGTACACTCGTCGGTACATGCTCAGGCTTCGTAGTGTGTGTGTGACGTGAAGTTGTACAACATCGCATTTCAATAGCTCGCTCGACCAAAATTTTTAATTTTCGACAAAACAGCGACAATGCGAATAGGATATGCCCCTGTCGAAAGAATATCAAGAAATATTGGCCTCAGCTTCGTATGTATCCCGGTGGCTGTGCCGATAAAGTGCTCGCTTGGCGATCGGAATATCCCTGGTTCGGATCCCAACTCGTACTCGTTAAAAAGGTTTACCTTTCCTATTTTTTTATTTATATAAAAATAAACAAAATAAAAATAAAAAGGAAAAAAAACAAAATAGAAATAAACTCGATTATCGTTGACGAAGGTATTTTTGTCTATTTTTTTTATTTTGTTTCTTTATTTTTTTCGTTATGTTTTTTGTTTATTTTTATATAAATAAAAAAATAGGCAAAGAAAAACCTTTTTAACGAGTACGAGTTGGGATCCGAACCAGGGATATTCCGATCGCCAAGCGAGCACTTTATCGGCACAGCCACCGGGATACATACGAAGCTGAGGCCAATATTTCTTGATATTCTTTCGACAGGGGCATATCCTATTCGCATTGTCGCTGTTTTGTCGAAAATTAAAAATTTTGGTCGAGCGAGCTATTGAAATGCGATGTTGTACAACTTCACGTCACACACACACTACGAAGCCTGAGCATGTACCGACGAGTGTACACATACATAGACAGAACGAAATCACAAGCGACATAGGCCTACCTTCGTCGTTCTGTAGTCTGTGCTACACTAAATTATTTTCGTAGCTGCTTGGCCCTCTCCCCCATTTTACGCTCTCATTGAGAGTACGAGCGTTCGGGTTTTCCCGAAGTTCTCTGGGGTTCCATGACTAGGCTAGCGTTTGCAATCAAAAAAACATGAGTTTGTCTCATCTATGTGTTCTATGGTTAGTGCCCTTAGTGTGTCAATATCTAGAATTCCATGGAACGGATTCAGATTAGGTAATAGGAAGAAAGTTATAGGTTTATTGGGTTCGTTTAATAAACCCAAATGGATATGGCTGGTGATTAGAATGCGACCACTTACGGTGTTCGCGTAAAACTTGTGTTCATCCGTTTTGACATTTTTGGCTATTTCTGGTTGGACATAGTTTTTGTTCGAGCCGGTATCTATTAAGAAATTGTATGCGGTTCCGTCTTTGTCCCGGACAACAAAGTATGGCAAAGAGGAACACTTTAACCCAACAAATTAACGGTTGTTGATATTCACGAACCTTCGAAAAGGTCTTCTTGTAAGTAATGCTCTTCTTGAGGCGGTAGGTGATATATTGTTCACCTGACATACCAGTTTCGATATGGAATTGCCTCTGTCCTTTATTGGTAAAATTTGTAGTAGATTGGTTGATTCCTTTGAGAGCAAATTTTTGTGGTGAATTAACGCTTGGCTTGTTCATGTAGTTAACTTTTTTTGTTAAAATAGAGCCGTCGACATCCATTGGAGTTGGTGCCGGCTTAGTTTCAGGAGAATTTGTTTTGGGAACACGTTTTGCATTGGTTTTTGATTATAAAAGTTCTTATTATTATAAGGTTTGGGTGGAATTGCCGGTATGTATGATTGTTGAGGTTGCAAGTTATATTTTGCATATTGCAGAGGTTTCGGTCCTACGGGTGGACGAGTGCTACGATGGCTGATAATGTTCCTAGCCTTTTTATTATCTAACATTTCCCACAATTGCAATGTATGCCTCAGTTGTCTCTGGGTTGAGCTAAGCTCATTCTGTCTAAGAGATTTTCGTTAAGACCTCTGATGAAGGTATCTAGAGCCCTATCTCTGACCTGTTTTGCCATGGCTTCCATAGTCTTGGGAGAATAACCCAGTGTTTCTTTTTCAATTTTTTATTCCTTTTCTTTTTCTTTTTTGAGTGGGAAAAAAATTTATTAAGGATTTTATAAAAATGTTATCTTCTGCTTCCCTTTGTTTCTTCCTTTTTTAAATTTTAACTTTGTTTCTTTTCTTTTCACTTATTTTGATTTTCTTTCTTTTAAACTTATTTATTTGCTTAACTTACATTATTAGTAACATCTTCGGTGCTTTTACTGATCGGCTTGTGGGAGGTCTCTCTTTTCCAACGTTGAAGGTACTAACGCTACTGGGCAAACACTTTTGGGTTATCAGTTTTCCGCTGAACGGATCTTGGAGGAAATTGCAGCGAATAATTTGACCCTGTCTGATTCTTCGTGTAGTTCGATATAGTGTTTTTATTTCGTTGACACTTAAGGCATTTAACGCGTTTTCTCGGTCACGACCACTGGTATCTTTCACTAACACTCGATCAAGTTTTATATGGCAGAGTCCCTGCTCGGGCGCCAATTAAACACTTCCTTCACTTACGGTATAAAAAAAAAAAAATTTTTTATTTAAAGTCACTTTACAATTACTTAAAATTTAATAATAACTGAAAGATTCTGACTGAGTGAATTCTGCGGAGCTAAAGCGAAGTTACCGGATGATTTGAACTTACGCTTAAGACTGATTTTCTATGATTTGATTATGTTGGATGAAGGCTTGGATAATTGACGTCGTCGCAGGCGGCGTCCATTAGTCCACTAAGTGCGTGGGACAATTCGTTATTTACACAAGTGTTCAGGACCATTCTTTGTTTATTGCCGAAATTTGCGGAGTGGTTCTGGGTATCAGGCTTGTTGTTTATCCTAGCGATCGGACTGTTACTTGGGATAGGCGATCATGCGACAAAAGGGCATGTGACAATTGAGTGGGGTTGACCAATGGGTATTGCATGTGATGATGAAATAGGGTCGGCCAATGAGCATGCGGTTAATGGGCATGTGTTGACGGACTTGGGTTTATGTCTTCCCTGTTATGGTATAAATACTTAACTCCTTGTTATGATAGAAGTGCTTAACGTGTATACTCGTGTAGTATTTAAATGTATAGAGTTTTTTTTTTTTCTTTTATTTATTTAAGCGCTGAATCCATACATACAAAAATAGTATCATAACAACACAAGTAGATGATATAAAAGGACCAAACCTCATTGGTACACCCAAGAGGACTATAAATATTATTATTGATGTTGGTTAGCTAATATTTTTGGCGAAGCCCTTTCTTTTTAGCCGTCTAAGAGGCCTGGCAGGTAGTAACCGTCTTGCGAGGATACTGCGGTGCCTATTAAGCCGGTCGCTATATCTGCTGGTGTGTCTACCGATCTGTTCCTCCACTGTGTGCAGGTTGAGGTCACGGTGTAATGTGGATCCACGCACATACCATGGACAGTTCGTTATTTGCCGCGCAGTCCGATTTTGGAGCACCTGTATGCGTTTGTAGTTGGATTTAGCCGAAATTCCCCAGATCTGCACGCCATACAGCCAGATTGGAGCAATGCAGTGCACATATACTGCTCTTTTGGCCCTGAGCGACATAGAGCTTTTCCTATTAATCAGCCACCTTAATTGCTGCATTCTTTGGCCACATTTTTTTGCTGTAGCTTTAAGATGTTGGCCAAATGTAAGGCGTTTATCGAGAGTGATGCTAAGATATCTAGCTTGCGAGGGCTGTTCGAGAGTTACGCCTTCTAATTGAATAGCCGGTGTGTTGCCTCTGAGCGTTTTTAGTGTGTAGCAGGGATTCATAGTCTTCTGTGCGTTGATTTTTAAGTTCCACCGCTTACACCAAGCTGAGAACGTGTTGAGATACTCCTGCATACCAGAAGCTGCCTCAGAGCGACATTTTGAGCTGTATAGAAGGGCGATATCGTCCGCATAAGTGGCAAGGAGAGCTTTGCTGGGGGAAACCATATGATTTTCGTTAGGACTCGGTATGTCTGCAGTATACACTGAGTAGAGTAGTGGGCCCAGTACGCTGCCCTGTGGGACTCCAGCTCTCATAAAGTAAGCGTTGGAGAATGTGTTCCTGACCTTAATCATATACTGCCGGCCTTCTAAGTATGATCGAAGGACACTATAGTGTGGTGCTGGGAATAATTTCTTTATTTTGCTCAGCAAACCCATATGCCAAACTCTATCAAAAGCTTGCTGCATATCAATGAAGACTGCGTTACAATACTCCTTGTCATCAAAGGCTTGTAGTATATGTTTTGCCAATCTATGAACTTGTTCCACAGTGCCGTGTCCCTCGCGAAAGCCAAACTGGTGATCCGGCAAGATATGGCGTTCATTAATGATGTCTTTCAGTCGGTTCGCAATAATCCTTTCCCATACTTTAGAGAGTGAGGGGAGGAGACTTATTGGCCGATACGATTCAGGATCGTTCTCTGGTTTACCAGGCTTATGGATCATTATGATTGCAGCCATTTTCCACTGCTTAGGAAAGTGCTGCACTCTTAGAATAGCATTAAATATTAACGCTATGTAGATAAGAGCCCGTGTTGGCAGCGCTTTTAGAGTGGCATTGCACATCCGGTCTATGCCAGGAGCTTTATTTCTCGGAAGGTCCTTGATGACTTCAGCAATCTCTTCCGTTCTTGCAGGCTTGATGGGTAAAGACATTTGTAGTGCTGTCTGCAGGCTTTCACTAGTCTCGCTAACCTGGTCGTCTGTGGTATATTGGTAGTGCGTGAACCGAGCTTCTAAATGTTGCGCAAACGAATCGGCCTGCTCATCTTCGCTTTTAGCAAGCTCACCGCTGGGACATCGGATAGGAACTTGTCTAAATGGTTGCCTCTTGAGTGATTTTGTGCACTTCCATAGTGAATAATTAGCATCCACTGTATAATCCATGGAAGCCAGTTTCTGCTCAAAGAATTTGCTACGCAGATCCCTTATTACGGTTCGCAATTGTTTTGCAGCTCGATTCCACAAGATACGGTCCCAAGGGTCTTGGGTTCTAATTGCGCGCCTTCTGAGCCTCCTTTTCTGCACCAGAAGCTCTCTGGCCTCTCTTGTTAGTGCAACACCATATTTATTGCCTTTAACATTAGTCTCAATAGGCGTTGAAGCGGCAGCAGCCCTGTGTATACACTCTGTTATGTAATCTACAGCCATTTCGATATCTCTTTCCAGAATTAAGTGTAGTGTTTAGCTGGATTGAGTTTTCCAAATGCTGTTCGAAGGCTAGCAAGTCGGTTTTTTTGGTAATAAGGCGAGGGCTTAGATTGGTATTATAGCAGTCTGTGTGTATACTGGCGATTAGAGCCAGATGGTCCGATTCCAGATCCCAACTCTGGGTTATGTTTACCTGACAGTGCTGTATTCCGTGGTAGACTGCAAAGTCAATACAGGAGGGCGTATGATGCGGCACATATGGGTACCTGGTTGGTGACCCAGTTGCTAGGATCTTGGCACTAGTAGCAGATATGGCCTCTGCTAACTCGCGACCCCTGGGTGAATTGTATGTGTCTCCCCACAACCAATGTCGTGCGATCCAGTCACCACCAACCAAATATCTTTGGCCACCGTCTCTTAGTATGTTGACAAAGTGTTGTTCCAGAATCCTAATGTTTGGGGGGCAGTAGATAGCACTGAATTCTATGTCTCCCATCCCTGTGCCCACTTTAACTGAGGACACTTGTATGCTACGTGTCTCAATAACTTTTTGTGGAAAATGGCGAAGAGAATTCCTCACCAGAACTGCTGCCCCTCCAACGCTGTTATTATTTCGCGATGGTTTGTAAGCAGGGTAAAAGGCGTAACCAAATATTTTTATCATATTGCCCCTTTTCATCCGACAAAAGAAGAATGTCAACGCTGTTGTTGTGCACGAAGAGTTCTACTTCTTTTGCCTTCCCTGAAATGCCATTAGCATTCCAGATAAGAACCTTCAGCGGGATCATTGTACGGCTGATGCGTTGTTTTGGAACTGAGGATTAGGTCCGTCCTCCGTCCATTGCTTAATTATATTAGTTGATTCCAGTACCATATTTTCCAGTTTTCGAATACGTTGGTTGTTTTGACTGTAGTGCTGTTGTTGTTGTTGCTGCTGCTGCTGTAGCCATGAAAGAAACTGCTGTTGTTGGAGCTGTTGTTGCCATTGCATGAACTGATTCTGCTGTTCTTGCAGTAGAGCCCGGACTTGGGAAAAGCTTTGTTGTTGGTTATGCAGGTCATGTTGCTGATGCTTGGTGTATCCTGGGGAGTGTAGACGTTGCTGTGCAGGTCCCTCTTTGCTTGTGCTTGCATTTAAATTGCGTTTTGTTACATCAGCATAAGATACACCTGCGTTGTTACGCTGGTTTTGATGTAGTTGCTGCTGTTGCTGTATTGTTGGCCTTGTAGCTCTTTGGTTCGATCGTAAAGTGGGAAACTGTTGTTGTTCAATATTATTAAGCTCGAATGGAGGGGCAGAAATCATTTGGGTGCTTAATGAAGCTTCTTTTTTTTTTTGTGGATCCAATTGATCTGCGAGGAAAGTTTAAATTTTTTTAAAACAATTCTATGTGGCTTTTCAGTTACCATTTGAAAAGTCTGATATTCAAGTCCAATATTCTCCAAATGGCTGACAATGGCTCTGTAAGTTTCGCTGTCTTTGGGAAAAATTCGGATCGTTTCCCCTTGGTTGCATTGAACAATGACTTTGTTCACATCTGTTACTTCCTTAATTACTTCAAATAGGTCATTTATATTGCTGGCTGTGACAACAATTTGCGGTGGTTTTGGAAGGCCCTTAAGAGGATTACTAGGGCTTGTTGCCTCATTTTGCGACTTCTGGCCACTATTAGTTGCTTCGTCCATGGGGCTGTTTTCAGCGGCGTTTTCTATATTCATCAGGCTCGCACTGTCTTCCTCAGCGCTGTCAATATCTGTATCAAGAATGGCATATCTGTTAGCGAAGTTTGCTTGTTGACTTGTAGTAGCGGTGGAGACCATAACCCGTCCACTCGCCCTCTTAGATTTGGATATGGGTGAAAGAGTTTTATCATTTTTTCTCTTAGCCCCTCTCTCTTTTTTTGGGCATCGAGCAATTTTCCAGCAGCTTCGCTGATAGTTTCAGCTTTATTACCATTGGGTAAACAATCTTGTCGTTCAGTGCTAGTTTCAGTTGTTGCTTTTGTACAGATGGTTATCGTATTGATTTGTCTATTGATTTGATTTTGTTTTTGTACAAGTTGCACTGCAAGCAGCGCCCGAAAGTACCGGTGTGTGCTATGTTGTTTAGCATAAAAGCGA
Organism: Drosophila tropicalis; assembly: GCF_018151085.1. Taxonomy (NCBI): domain Eukaryota; kingdom Metazoa; phylum Arthropoda; class Insecta; order Diptera; family Drosophilidae; genus Drosophila; species Drosophila tropicalis. The sequence continues at coordinate 35,156 of NW_027173497.1, forward strand.
ATACACGTGTAAAGCGGAGATTACAAAATAACTTTAATCAAGCGCGAGACGACCGTTCTCTTTGAAGGTAGATTAGAAACTCTCAAAAAGTAGTTAGAACAAATCTCCTTAGACCTAAATAAATGAATTTCAAAATTTTTTTTTTTTTTAAATTCCACTTTTTACTTTGCTATTGCAAAAACAAATCCTTCCACTTTACCTATAAGTTTGAAGGAGGGTACCTTCTATTCCCCAGAAATTCGATTAGGCAACGATTTAGTTATTTCAAATGGGTTATATTCGGCAACGAACAATTTTAGCATGATGGAAATTATCAACTATAACTCCATACATAAATGAACAATACTTTGAGGTAAATTTGGCTTTTCAAAACGAATTAAATACAACAGCAAGCTCATTTAACTTTCAAGAAAAAATAAGAACCAATCATTTAAACATGGAAGAAATCGAAGTCTTAAAGAAACTTTGTTTAGAATTTGCGGAAATATTTTACGATGATAAGAACCAATTAACATTCACAAACAGCGTTAAACACAAAATTCGATACTCCTCTTTATACATGACCATATAGATATGGTATTAATGACAGATAGAAAAACTCCTTAATCAAAAAATCATTAGACTTAGCCATTCCTCCTAAAGTGCGCCTATAGGGTTAGTACAAAAAAAGCAGATGCAACAGGACAAAGGAAATGGAGATTAGTGGCAGATTATAGGAAACTTAATGAAAAAACCATTAAAGATAAAAATATTTTTCATTAATAGATTTAGATTTAATAGATTTTCCTTTACCCAGGACGCAAAAACAAATTAAATCCTTCTTGGGGTTAATGGGTTATTATTGAAAATTCATAAAAGATTTTGCTAAAATAACTAAACTGCTAAATAAACAATTAAAAGGAAAAGCTAAAGTTATTATGCATAGATGAAGAGTTTAAATCAAGATTTGAAACTTGCAAGTCTCTTTTATGTAACGACCCAATTTTGATATATCCTGATTTTACTAAACCGTTCATACTAACAACGGATGCTAGTGATTTTGCATTGGGGGCAGTATTATCTCAAGGAACGTTAGGATCAGACAAGCCTGTGTCATTTGCTAGCAGAACCTTTTCGGATACTGAATAATTTGGGCAATAAAACATTTCCGACCCTATCTTTTTGGCCAACAGTTTAAAATCATGACAGACCATTTCACAATCAATAATTGCGACACATGTCAAACAATGAAATATGACAGACAACACCAAAAAGTCCCATTTTAAGAACCCGAAATACCACAACAGCCATTAGATTTAATTCACATAGATATAACGGGTGTTTTTTTAAGCGTTTAGTTTTTAAAATTGAAATGAAACACACAAAATTTGAATATTATTGTTAAATTTTTTTTTGAGATGATAAAACAATCTCTGCCAATTACTTTTTAAAAATGACTTCATGTAAATGTTGGCCGCGACTGCGTTTCAAGTGATCAACACGGAAGGTCCAATTTATTTAATTGTTCACCGAACTCATCTTTCAATAGGTCCATTGTCTCTCGCCGACGAATGGACAATTCACGATCTTTATTGACACTGGCCGCTACAGCTGCAATATTCTCTTCTGTGCGCACTCTCCGTACACGATTCGATGGTTGAATGTCCAATAAAGTAAAATGTGTGCGAAATTTGTCCACAATTGCCTTTATAGCTTGCTCGGTTGGTCGGTTGTGTCGACCATAATATGGACGTAATTTGCGAAACACATTTTTCACAGAACACGAATTTTGATAATAAATTTCAATGATTTGTAAACGTTGTTCGGGCGTAAGTCTTTCCATAATGAAATGGCAAACTAAACTGAGCATTTTTCACTTTCACAGCTGTCATGAACATCATGCGGTATGTCAGTGTTGCCAACGTGAAAAACCAAAAGCGTAAAAAAACACGCGTTATATTAAATTAACCGTAAATATATATTAACAACTAGAAAATCTGTTGCTTTGCCATGGAAATAAATTTCTAGTAATTTTTTAGAATAAAAAAAAAAAAAAAAGGCAAATATTATTATACCCTCGTTGCTGCTCCTCTTGGACTCTCTTCTTACCCCTTTCCCTTTCCTTTTCGCCCTTTATGTGGTCTCAATTTCATCTCTTAATACTCTCCAAGGTCTTCAGATCAAGTAAATGTTCTGTAGACGGGACTCTGGAGACTGAAAACTGTACCCCAGCCAGAGCTTCCTTACAGATGGCGCCCGAGCAGGTACCTTCATGAGTATTATGAGGGAAAGAATTAAAGTCTATATATGTATGTATATTTATTTATATATAGTATATAGATTGGAGTCCACACGGGAGTGAAATTTTTTATATGTATGCATAGTTGTGGTTAGGGTATTTAAAGGTCGCATATGTACGTAGTTAGGGTGTCACGCGTCTTTTTAGTTTTACATTTGCACACTACAGTTACATGTGTGAAAGGGATAGAGACACACGAAGCAGCCAGTGAGAATGAGAGTAGATAGTTCACCGTTTGATTAAGCTATCAACACTAACCATAGAATACATAGATGCGTCAAACTCAAGATTTTTTGATTACAAACGCTAGCCTGAGCGTGGAACCCCAGAGAACTTCGGCAAAAGCCGAACAGCGTAGAACCCCAGAGAGCGGCCGCAGTGTCGCTACACATCGAAAATAATTCAGTCTGCCACAGATCGCAGAACGATGAGCGCATGTCTGTGTCGCTGTGCTCTCGTTTTGCATATGTATGCGTACACTCGTCGGTACATGCTCAGGCTTTTGTTGGTGTCGCCGTCAATAGGGGCAATTGTTGGTGTCGCCGCCGAGTTGGAGCGGCATAACTCCCAGCGTTGCGGCAAGAGGAAATTCTTGTCCTGCGAGGGAAATTGCCTCTAGAACGCGTGGCCGAGTTAATGATGAAGCGGACGCCGCCACCGCAGCGGCAGCAGGTGGGAAGACCTCTTGCACCCGCCCCGTCGGTACCTGTGGCAACACCAGACGCTGCCCTAGTAGCGGATGCTCACGAGGCAACGCCGAAAAGGCTTAGAAGCCCATCTGTTGGGGCTGAGGGGACCGATGGCGAGGCAGCCAATAACGGGGCCTGCATTAAAAAAAGCAAGGTGGGGCAGGTGCGGCCTACTTGCAACGAGTTGGAGGAAATGGGCCATATTCTGGCCTCAATTGCTACCCATTATATCAGAGATAAGGATGCTAGTGGCAAAATTAACCGCAGCATCACTAACGAGTTTAGGGAGAAGGTTGCTCGGCTGCGAGAACTGCACGTAGCAGTGATCGCCTTGCTCCAAGACAAAGGGCCGATCTCGCAATTGCCACTGGCGTGTGCCACTTGCAGCATGTCTCCACCTAAACGTGTGAGTAGGCAGCAGCTGTGTCAAACGTCACCATTCGAGGACTCAGGTCGTCACCAAGCGAGGCCACACCAGCAGAATACGCAACAGAAGAATCGCCAACACCCACAGAAGTCGTCTACACGGCTTCAGACGGCGCAGTACCAGCAGGGGCAGCAACAGCTCCATCAGCAGAGCCAATCCAGTCAAAGTGGATCACAGCAACAAGCCATGCAGCACCAGCAGCTACATCCGACTGATGTGGAGCAGCCTAGGGCACAGCAAAATGCCCAAAGCAGCCAAGAATGGGTAAAGGTGGGCCCTTCGAGGTCCTCCCGCAAGCCTAAAGCGAAAATCAGTGGGAAACTCCAGAAATCCCGCCCGGAGGCGCTACTAATTCAGGCGAACGAAGGCTTGAGTTATAGCCAAGTTTAAGAGCGCGTGACGAGGCGCACTGACGGGCAGCTGGATCACGTCCGTGAGCACGTAATGCGAGTTCGACGCACCGCTAAAGATGGGCTTCTTCTGGAACTCCGGAAATGCACAGCGGACACAACCCAGTCCCTTAAGGAGGCGATCAGTCAAGTCCTTGGCAAGGAGGCAGGTGTGAAAGCTTTAACCCGCCATAAGGCTGTAGCCATTCACGGCATGGACGAGCAAGCGACGCCCCAGGAATTAGTGGCTAAGCTGGCTGACCAAGCCAAAGTCGAGGCGACGTCGCTTAGAGTAAGAAGCTTCCGGTCTAGTTTCCGGAATACGATGTCAGCCGTGGTCTGTGCTCCCGAGGCAGTGGCATTAAAACTCCTAGAGGTGGGCAGAGTTCGAATTGGATGGGATAGCTGCCGAATAAAGGAACTAGAAGCGCAACCTCCGCGCTGTTTTCGTTGCCTATGTGTTGGCCACATCGCCGCAAACTGCCCAAGCGACACAGATAGGTCAAATTGCTGCTTCAGGTGTGGCAATCCTGGTCACAAGTCTGCAGACTGCTCGGCCGCCGTCAAGTGCTTTTTATGTGCCGAGATGGGCTTGAGCCCCTTAAACCACATAGCGGGTAGCCGCGCGTGCCCATCCAGTGGTGCCCAGAGGATGCAGAAAGACGCCAAATGACTCAGCCCCATTTGAAGTTCTTGCAGTTGAACCTGAATCACTGCATAGCGGCTCAGGACCTGCTTCAGCAGACTGTGCGTGAGTTGTCGGCGGATATAGCTCTACTGAGTGAGCCCTACAGAGTAGGAGAAAGTGGTCGCTGGGCCAAGGCAGCGTGCGGCAAAGCAGCAATTTGGTGCTGCGGTAGTAACGTGCTAGTCATGCAGGACGTCCTATCTGCGGACGGCTTTGTCAGAGCGCGTATCGGCAGAAACTGGGTGTACAGCTGCTACCTTGCACCCAGCCTGTCACTGGAGCGTTTCGGAAGCATTCTAGACAGCATCTCGAACGACGCAAGAGGACGCCAAGGCCTCATCATCGGTGGGGATTTCAACGCGTGGGCCACCGAGTGGGGCAGCACCCGTACTGACGCCCGTGGCCGTATTCTTCTTGAAGGTTTTGCCAACTTAAGCATATCTCTGCTTAACGTCGGCACACAACACACTTTTCGAAGGGCCGGCACAGGATCGGTGGTGGATCTTTCCTACGCCAGCGACAGTATTGCTGCTTCGGCTGTTTGGAGCGTAGGCGTGGCATACTCTGCCAGCGACCATGAAATTGTGACATTCTCCGTAGGCAGAAACAGGCATCCGACAGCGCGAACGTTACCGCTTCAGAAATCCTTCAAGGTGGACGCTTTCAACCCGCTTTTGTTCGCTGAAAGCCTGGAAGGACTCACGGAGTGCCCCAACACAAACGCAGAAGAGGCTGCAAACCTGATCATGTCGAGACTCGATGAAGCGTGTGTTGCCAGCATGGCCCAGCGAGGGTCATTCTCGCGCCACCACACCCCAGTCTGCTGGTGGAACGAGGCAATCGCTGATGCCAGAAGGGCTTGTCTTCGAGCGAGACGGCTATATCAGCGGGCTAGACATTCGCTCAACTTCGAGGCTCTCGGTCTGGAGTAATTAAGAAAAAACCAATTTCCTCATGTATTTTTTTGACTATCGCATTCAATCGGCAGACTAATTAATCTTATCTATTTCTACAAAACTACCAAATTTTATTGAAATCGGACTAGAAACATGCAAAATATGCATCCCACACACCAGAGCGAATAATTCGAAGCGGCAGCGGCTCGAATAAAAAGCTTAAAAATTTCTGCGTCAAATCGAAAGAGTGATCACACTGGGACAAATTTATAAGCGGCTTTGTTTTGTTACCATTTTTAACATAAGTGAACATATGTACTTATGACTCCAAATATTGAACAAAGACATTGCGCATAATAAACAGCTGATTGAAATGTCACAAGTGTTGAATTTTTTATAAATTATTTTCAATAAAAGTGAATGACAATGAGTTAAAAACTGCTTCTCTCGTTATATTATTTTTAATATATTGTGTCAAGAAACTGATTAGTTGGATACATTTATTACATCTAATTATAAGATTATTATAGAAATACAAAATATATATGTATATAAATTTATCGCGATCTGATCAATGAAAAAGAGCAGAGCCCGGTACTCATATCCCCCGGGGGGACAAGCACATTCGGCGCCTCTAATGCGCAGCATTTCGCCTCAAGCAAATCTACATCAGGGCCCGGCACAAAGAAAGCACTAAAAAATATAGTTGTATATCTGCACTTGCTTGTGTGCGAATCTTGCTTTACACTGCGCAAAATGAAAATTGACAAAAATTTTGCCTCAAATCAAGAAGACGAGTACAGCAGATAATCTGATGCAAGAGAAAGATAGAAAAAACAAACCAGCGATAAATTTTTATACCATACACCCATAGGGTGAAATGGTATATTAAAGTCGCCAAAATGTATGTAACAGGCAGAAGGAATCTTCTCCGACCCTATAAAGTAGGTATGTATATATATTCTTGATCAGGATCAACAGCCGAGTTGATCTCGGAGACTATAAGAGCTAGAGCCACCAAATTTGGTATGTATACTCGTGTAGTATGTAAATGTATGTATAGAGTTAATTGGAATTTTGGCCACGCGCCCTTCCGCCCCCGGAATTCACATAAAACTGATTTTCTTAAAAACTATGACAGCTACCGACATTAAATTTGGTATGTAGACTAGCTTAATAGACGCACAGATATTGGCTATTTAAAAATTTTGCCACGCCCACTTCCACCCCCGCAAATTAAACAAAACTGATTTTATCAAAAACTAACAAAGCTAAAGTCACCAAGTCACTTATGGGTGTATGGTATAAAAAAATTCAAAAAAAGAGATCAAAAAGAAGATATAAAAATATCAAAGAAGCTAAAATCGTCTATGCCGAAGTTTATATACCCTTGCAGTCCTTGGAAATAATAATTTTACATTTTCAAAATTTGTTTTCTGCAACTCAATTCATTAATATACGAACAAAACAATTTTAGTCTTTTTACTATAATTTGTTCTTCTTCTTCCCTTATTCCCTAAGCAAAGCAACGCACGCATACACATACAGTTCATGTAGCGTTGCGTCTGTGTGTGTATGCATGTGCTCTATTGATGACGTATGACGTAGTAGACAGCAAGCAGCGCTGCCTTATATTATCACATACAGTGGCGAGCACATGTGGATACATGTTTTGATACTGTGACATTGAGTGGCTGTAAAACCCACATAAATGCATTAATCGATCCCAAATTTTCAACAAAAATTCATTAATAATATATAAAACGAAGAACAAGAATTTTTTTTTATTATCCTTTGTTTAGCTCAAATAATCCTGAAAAAACTTAAAAATGAGCATGTATCCACTTTTGCTCGTATAACAAAACTTATAGGTTCAGGAATTTTTTTAATACTAGTCAAAAAGCCTTTGCCTTTAATCACGCTATTATTGCTCCTGGGCATACTCTCCACCAATTTTTCTATAAATCCGTGCAATAGAGTGCTCCATTCAGCTTGGACTCGACTCCAAGGCTCGCCCATTGTCCTGGGCGGATTGGTTCAGTAGTGTCTGAATGCATAGCGGTCGTAGGTAGTCACACAACATTTTTATACCTTTGCAAAAAGGATATATTAATTTTGGTCAGAAGTGTGCAACGCATAGAAGGTAGCATCTCCGACCATATAAAGTATATATATTCTTGATCAGCAGGACGAGACGAGTTCAAATAACCATGTCCGTCCGTCTGTCCATCCGTCTGGATCAACGCAAACTCCTCCTAGAGCTACAGAGCTGAAATTTTGCATGTGGGCTTGTATATTGCACAGTTTGTATAATTATTTCGTATTCAGTCGGATCAGACCACTATATCATATACCTCCCATACAAACGGCAAAGTCACAAACAGTGACTTATTTGAATAGCTTTGTTATTTTCTCAACTATGAACCATGAAATTTAATATTGGAGAGTTAATTATACCTATGTATAAACGACTGTGCCAAGTTTGATCAAGACCGGGTGACACCTACTACTGTCCGCTACAGTATGTAATTAGAAGTAGAAATCATTCTTGAGCCAAAGACTTGGTAAGCTAATGTTTATTTTATGTCGGTTGATTATAAAAATGAACAAAGTATTATCGCAGACGCGTAATGGCTGATTGCGAAAATATTGATGGCGTAAATTTTTAAAATATTTAAAATCAAATTTAAATATCAAAGAAGCTTGATTTACACAGTTTGTGAAGCGTTGCGTCTTTGTGTGTATGCGGGTGCTCTGATGATTCGAGCAAAGACGTAGTTGTCTGCTGGCAGCGCTCCCGGCAGCGTTTGTGCAGAGCCGATTTTTATTGCCTGTAACTTGTGTTTTATTTATCCGATCGGATGAAAACTTCGGGATCTTTTATAAAATGAAGCAAGTAAGTCGACTCGTCGACTCGGGTATACCATACACCAGGTGAAACAAATTTTTTTAAATTTCGAAAACCAAATGTACATATGTATGTCTATTAAATTGTTTTTACATTTCATAGTATGTGCTATCTCGCTCACTCTACGAACACACGAGCACTCTAGCGCCGCTACTAGCCAACGGCCAATTCTGGCCTTGTGGACCGCGTAGTAAAATACGTTCATACGATTATTTTGCATGTTTCTAGTCCGATTTCAATAAAATTTGGTAGTTTTGTAGAAATAGAAAAATAAGATTAATTAGTCTGCCGAATTTGAATGCGATAGTCAGAAAACTACAGGAGAAAATCGGTTTTTTTCTTAATTATGGAGGCGGAAGTGGGCGTGGCAAAATATGAAAATATATATACTCTGCGCGAATACTAAGCCAGTATACATACTAAATTTGGTGACTTTAGCTTTGTTAGTTTTTGATAAAATCAGTTTTGTTTAATTTACGAGGGCGGAAGTGGGCGTGGCAAAATGTTTAAATAGCCAATATCTGCGCGTCTATTAAGCTAGTCTACATACTAAATTTGATGTCGGTAGCTATCATAGTTTTTAAGAAAATCAGTTTTATGTAAATTCCGGGGGCGGAAGGGGGCGTGGCAAAAAGTTTAAACAATTAATTTCTGCGCGCCAACTAAACGAGTATATAAACCAAATTTGATGTCTCTAGCTGTTATACTTTTTAAGAAAAACAGTTTTATGTGATTCCTGGGGGCGTAAGGGGGCGTGGCCGAAATTCCAATTAACTCTGAACATGTGCATACTACACGAGTATACATACCAAATTTTGTGGCTCTAGCTCTTATAGTCTCCGAGATCTGCGTGTTCATACGGACGGACGGACGGACGGACAGACGGACATGGCTAGATCGACTCGGCTATTCATCCTGATCAAGAATATATATACTTTATAGGGTCGGAGAAGCTTCCTTCTGCCTGTTACATACATTTTGGCGACTTTAATATACCATTTCACCCTATGGGTGTATGGTATAATGAAGCAAGTAAGTCGACTCGTCGACTTGGGTATACCATACACCTGGTGAAACAAATATTTCAAATTTCGAAGACCAAATGTATGTCTATTAAATTGTTTTTACATGTCTTATACTATGTGCTATCTCGCTCACTCTACAAACACACGAGCACTCTAGCGCCGCTACTAGCCAACGTCCAATTCTGGCCTTGTGGACCGCGTAGTAAAATACATTCATACGCATATTTTACATGTTTCTAGTCCGATTTCAATAAAATTTGGTAGTTTGGTAGAAATAGAAAGGATAAATTAGTCTGCCAAATTTAAATGCGATAGTCAAAAAACTAAAGGAGGAAATCGTTTTTTTCTAAATTATGGAGGCGGAAGTGGGCGTGGCAAAATGTGAAAATATCTAAATTCTCTGCGCATACTATGCCAGTATACATACTAAATTTGGTGACTTTAGCTTTGTTTGTTTTTGATAAAATCAGTTTTGTTTAATTTGCGGGGGCGGAAGTGGGCGGGGCAAAATGTTTAAATAGCCAATATCTGCGCGTCTATTAATCTAGTCTACATACTAAATTTGATGTCGGTAGCTATCATAGTTTTTAAGGAAATCACTTTTATGTAAATTCCGGGGGCGGAAGGGGGCGTGGCAAAAAGTTTAAACAATTAGTTTCTGCGCGCTAACTAAACGAGCATATAAACCAAATTTGATGTCTCTAGCTATTATACTTTTTGAGAAAAACAGTTTTGTGTGATTCCTGGGGGCGTAAGGGGGCGTGGCAAAAAGTTTGAACAGTTAATTTCTGCGCACTAACTAATGGGGTATACAAACTAAATTTGAAGTCTCTAGCTGTCATACTTTTTAAGAAAAACAGTTTTATGTGATTCCTGGGGGCGTAAGGGGGCGTGGCCGAAATTTCAATTAATGCTGAACATGTGCATACTACACGAGTATACATACCAAATTTGGTGGCTCTAGCTCTTATAGTCTCCGAGATCTGCGTGTTCATACGGACGGACGGACGGACGGACAGACGGACGGACGGACAGACGGACATGGCTAGATCGACTCGGCTGTTGATCCTGATCAAGAATATATATACTTTATAGGGTCGGAGAAGCTTCCTTCTGCCTGTTACATACATTTTGGCGACTTTAATATACCATTTCACCCTATGGGTGTATGGTATAAAAAACCATTGTAGTGCTTATCATATTTATAGCCCACTTTTAAACGAAAAAAACACATTGGCTAAAAATTTTTCCCAAATGATATATACACACCTTTAAAACCTTGAATAATGAGTAGTTCAATATTTAAATTATGAATAAAAATCAAAGAAGCTAACATCGGCTATGCCGAAGTTTATATACCCTTGCAGTCCTTAGTAATAATAATTTTACATGTTCAAAATTTGTTTTCTGCAACTCAATTCATCAATATACAAACAAAACAATTTTACTCTCTATTTTACAATTTGTTTTTCTTCTTCCCTCATTCCCAAAGCAAAGCAACGCACGCATACACATACACTTTATGTAGCGTTGCATCTGTGTTTGTATGGCTGTACTCTGTTGATGACGAAAGACGTAGTAGACAGCAAGCGGCGCTGCCGGCAGAGCTGGGAGCAGAGCCGATTATTATATTGACTGTAACTTGTGTTATATTTATCCGATCACATTCAAATTTTGGGATCTGGGGTTTTATATCCAATATTATCACATATGTATGTAAGTAATTTCATAGCGATACTCCAATTTTTATGAAAATGTTTGTTCTGGAGCTATATGATATAAAAGTCCGATCCTGATAATTCTCATACTTGATCAGCGCCAGATAATAAAAAGCACAGAAAAAAAATTTTAGCCCGATATCTTTTAAGGTGGCTGAGTAAAACGCATACGCACGGACAGACAGACGGACATGGCTATATCGACTCAGCTTCTCATGCTGATCAAGAATATATATACTTTATGGGGTCGGAAACGTCTCCTTCTGTGCGTTACAAACATCTGACCAATTTTATAATACCCTCTGCAAGGGTATAAAAAAAATTATACACTTTAACAATATTTACATATGTGAAATAAATTACAAAGATAATATACAAGCCTATTACTAATAATAATACTGCCCACCACGTTTCTCAATCTCGAAAAGGAATTTACTGATTTCTTTAACACACTCGGAGATCGCTTCATTGCAGCAGGGAACTATAACGCCAAACATATGCACTGGGGATCTCGCCTGTCAAAGCCTAAAGGCAAGCAGTCGGATGAGATCACTGCAGTTATTAAAAACCACATAAAGCCGAACCAAGCCCCTAACCATGACCTAATCACACCGAAAATGTTCCAAAATTCGAACAGCACTCGAACTAAAAAAAATACTGTGCGGCTGTCTTTCTAAATGTTGCCTAGGCTTTCGATAAAGTTTGGCTGGAGTTTCTGATGTTCAAAATCCGGCAAAACTCCCACAGTACACCCACAAACTCATGGAATCTTACCTTTACAATAGGAAATTCGCTGTAAGATGTAATGGCTCCGTCTCGGCTGATTTTGAAATCAAAGCTGGTGTACCGGAAGGCAGTGTACTCGGCCCATTGCTCTACATGCTGTACACTGCAGACTTACCAACGAGTTTAGGACTTACAATGTCAATTTTTGCCAATAACGCGGCAATCCTCAGCAGATCCAAATGCCCAATACAAGCCTCTGCAAAATAAAAGGAACACCTCAAGATGGTAGAGGAATGGCTAGCAACCCGGCGTATCCCGGTCAACGAGCAGAAATGCAAACATGTCACATTTACGCTTAACAGAAGAAACTGTCCAGCTCTAATGCTAAACAACGTATCAGTTCCTTAAGCCGTGGATGTCACTTACCTTGGCATCCACCTAGACAGAAGGGTAACTTCAGCTTAAACTGAATTGAGTAGCTTACATTGGATCATCAATGCTCGGTGCCCTCTACGTCTGGAGTATAAAGTCCTCCTATACAACTCCGTACTGAAACCCATCTGGACTTACGGTGCCGTACTATAGGGAAATGCATGTACCAGCAATGTCGACAACATTTAAAATGATCTAAATATAACTAGCGTAAAATCTGAAATAGGTTGTCAACAACTGAAGTATTCTGCAAAACTGATTGCACATCCACATGTTCTTGCCAATTCCCTTATGCGAACTAATAATAGAACTCGTCTTAAAAGAAATGGCAGACCAACCCAATAATAAGTGATTAGGTCCGCCTACAGTATCCCCAGGATTTATCTTAAGTACTAGACTAAGAAAAAAATCTCAAACTTGTTGTTAGGCTCTAATTTAAGAGTAGATTCAACAAATATATTAAACGCTAAAAAAAAAATAGCTGAACTGGGTATTTTAACAACACAAAGTCACCCTGTAGAAATCCTTTACGAAAAAGTTACCAGTATACAGAGGGCCTTAATAAATATTGCTGACGAGAAGGAAAACAATTAAATAGTGCGGGAAACAAAGAAAGATTTTTTTTTATACAGCAATGTTTAGCCACATATCTAAGAGGGTTACGAAGACCACTAGGTCCTATTATCCGAGGAAGAGACCCAACAGATGTTATTACAGCCTACGAGTTAGCAGTAGGTGAAAAACAAATTTTTAAAAACCAGAGACAAGCTAGACCCTGGAGTCAAACTAATCAAAATTCGTTTAAATCTTAAAAAAATGTTAAGGGTCAAAAGCAAAATATGGCACAAAATCAACAAATTGGAGAGAAAAGTAACTACAATAAAAACCGTATAACCGTAATAACATTAATAGAGAACAACAGAGCGGTCAGTTCAAGCGTAATAACGGAGAAACCTTCTGTGGACAAAGAAGAAAAACTAATTTTTCCCAACATTCATTCCCAACAGGACAAGGACAAACAAAATAACAATCAGGTAGAAATACATAATGTCCGCCCGTCCGTCGTTGCGTATGCTTTTTACTCAGTCTCAGCAGTTGGAGTAGTGATATGAAATACTTGATAGTATTGGTCATCAACGCTCATTGGTCATCGACAGAGTACGTGCATACACACATACACGAAACGCTGCGTCCCAGATCGCCGTTTCTGCCAGCATCGCTGTGACCAAGTTGTCAGGTGTCGCCTTTGTCGCTCGTTATTGAATCTGACGCATTCGAATTGAATGTGTCTTGCGTCTTCGACTGTGCTGCTGGTGAAGATATAATCTGCAGCATCCGTGACCTGATAGCAGTTGTGTGAGTTGGAAGAAAACTTGGCCATGTTTTCTTTTTATCCACTCCTTTACGCTTGGGAAGAGGAGATGCGTCCACCTTCTCTTGCTAGAGGCACCCCAGCGTCTTTGCCAAGTCGCAAAAATCCGAATTCTCGCCTCAGAGCTGGCCCCTTTTTAGGTGTGCGGCGGCTGATTTTTGTCAATTGCGCAGGATACAATCGCTTCAGTCGGAGCAAGATCCTTAGCTACAATCACTAACGCCATGTCATCTGCGTTTCCGATGGTTTCGCATCCTTGTGGTTGAGGGATCTGCAGAATGCCGTCGTACATTATAACAAGATTTGCCAACAATTTAGCCTCGACTTGGTCTTCGAGTGCTGTGCCGATGTCGTGCTGTATCTTGCTGACATTTTCAGCGACGACTTGGTTTAACTCCAGCAAGAGATCGCCTTTTGCGGTACGCCTCACCTTTTGTACGCTTTCGCCAACAGCCTGCGACTGACTTTGCGTCCTGGCTTCTGGTCACTAGTTTCAACATATCGCTGTATGACATGCCGCCCTTGCTTTGTACCAGAATAGCAACAGGTCGCTTTTTCGGGACTGATCGCTTTGCTGGTTTAGGTGCCACTATTTGCCAGTCAGTACTGTGCCGCTGCTCATGCTGTTGCTGCTGCTGATGCACTAGAGATGGAGAACCATCGGTGGGACCATCGATAGTATCGATGGAAATTTGCCGATGTCGATATACGCGATCGACGCTTCAGAAAAACTTGAGAAGTTTCGCATGTAAGTCAGAAATTTAGTCTTTTTATTTTATTTATATTTATATACATACATATGTATATAACTATTTTAATTTAATATTAAAGCGAACGAAACCAGGCAACCTCTTGTTCTATCTGGCAGTTCCTCATTAAAAATGGACAAATTTGTCGCTACATCAAGTAAGTCTTTTTATGCAAAAGTAATTGTAGTCTAATTCTAATACATTCTGTTATTTTTTAGAAAAAGATTCTGCTTGCTCTTCACCAAAGCCTTCTAATATAACTGATGACGATGCTGTTGCAGAACCCGATCATAAGCGAAAAAAATGCGTGTCGGAAGTTTGGTTTCATTTTGACCGATCAAAACATAAAATGTTTGCCAAATGTCGACATTGCCAAAGAGAATACCGCACAAGTGGCAATACATCTAACTTGATGGAACATCTAAGACGAGTCCACCCATTTGTTAATAACGAACAGAGGAGTACCAATACAGTGAAGCATTTTGTTTGCTCGCAGCGAATGTTACGGCTCCACATCGACCAAGAAGGCACAGATTGACAAGTCTCTTGCTCGCATGGTGGTACTTGACTTGCATTAAGCATTTTGTACGAACATTAGATGAAAAATATGTTTTGCCAAGCCGACCATATCTGAAAGACGTTCTGTTAGGGCTGCGGTGCATCCCTCCACACTGTGGGGAAGCAACCTTGCCTGTATTGCCCCAAGGTCGAAAGATTGACAGGGGGTGTGGCAAGTACAGAATAATAATTATTGAGCACTTGAATAAACAGATACAAATACAAAATGAATGAATTTATTTTAATTTATTTTAAGTGGCTGATGATGGGTCTCCAAGAGCGGCTTGGCAGGGCCGGCATTCAGCTGGCAACCACACCACTTGTAGTTTTATTTTCCCTTGTGTACAGATGGTGAGTGGATGAAGTTATCTTTGTTTTTGCTATAAGCTATTCCTTTTCCCACTCCTCTTCGCTTTCACCGACGAAAGTCGTGAAACGGAGGGGGCGTCCACCGATCCCCTTTGGCCACCAACGACAGCGGGGTTTCTTGAGACCGACCGAAAACAGCAAAAGATTCCAGATCCTGGAGACAAGGAGAAATGGGTAACAGTAGAACCGTAAGTAGCGCTTCACGTTTAATGGAATTACCACTGAATTACACTTTTGTAGGATAAAACACGGGTTTAAAGGCGACCAGAAACAGGGAGCGACGTGTATACCCGTATGTATCTCTATGTATATCGTCTACATAAACTGTATGTGTATGCGTGCGTTGCTTTGCTTAGGGAATGGGGGAAGAAGAAGAAAAATTATAGTAAAGAGTTAAATTGAGTTGCAGAAAACAAACTTTGAACATGTTAAATTATTCTGTTATTACTACTACCTTCCACCTTCAGACTTAACGACCAGTCTGCTAATAATGATTTAGATATTGCAGATCTGTTTGCTAAGTTCTTTCAGTCGACTTATTCTACTACTGCCTCGGATCCCACATCCTATCCTTTCTCAATTCCACATTTAAATTGTATGTTTTTCCTAGTATTACTGAAGACAGTATTATCTCTAGCTTATCATCTTTGAAGTCTTCCTTCGTACCTGGGCCTGATAATATACCTAGTTGCTTCCTTAAAATGTGTTCGATTTCCCTATCTAAGCCTTTATCTCGGTTATTCTTTATATCGAGTGAGACTTGTAGCTTTCCTGATGTTTGGAAGGAGTCTTTTATTATTCCGCTTTTTAAAAAGGTCAACAAATATATATAAATTATCTATATTTACATATATAAAATTCTCGAGTGTGGTGTTTGTTACCAAAGTACTCCGAAACGGCTCGACCGATTCTCACGAAATTTTTTATGCAGATCGTGTAGGACTGAGAATCGGCCAACATCTATTTTTTATACCCAAATAATAAATAATTTAATAATTTTAATAAATGTTTATTTGTTTAACACACTAATACTTGCATACAAGCAAGAAACGTTTGCGGATGCGACAGAAAGAAGAATGCAAAAATCGGCTTCTGTCGCATGCGTTGTCCTCTCACAATTTTTCACTCAGCTTTCAGTGTTCTCATGTTATGAACAAAATACATATATGTATGTCGGTGCGTGAGTGTGAGAGTGTGTGTTTGTGTTTTCGGGTATTTCACAATAATAGTAATTTCATCATTATGACGGCGCATTTGTGGTTTAAGAAGAACCGTTTTAGCGGGGCGCCAGCGTTCTGTCGCTGTCGCCGAGTGTGGTTCGGTGGAAGGCGCGCACAAGAATTGTGCGTCTCGAGTTCAGTCGTTGTTACAACTCGCTGCGCTAATTATTGATCAAAAAAATAATACACGTTATACACCAATCAGTTTTCCAACTTGATTTATTACAACAATGCCACGAACACGCAGGGGGGCTAATTTGAGTCGTCAAACAAACAGATCTAGAGGCATGCAAGATAGAAGAGCAATAAGATCAGATGCAGAAAGGCAACAAAGTAATGCAGATGTCCGTGTAAGAATGGCGCAGTTACGTGCATCACAATTACAAGAGGTACGAGATGAGCGAAACCAACAAAGACAATTGGAACGAAGAGAAGCGCGCAGATTCGTAGCCAACAGACGTAGAGGGATTGACCAACATCAAGCATTTACTTCGAGCATTTACATCACATTCATTTCTTCGACTAGCATTTCAGTATGAGCCCGATATTGAATATTATGCTCATTCAAAAGTAGTAATTGGTGCTATGGAAAAGGAATGTCCGCATTGTCATGCTCTGAAATTCAAAAATGAGCCAACTGGGATGTGTTGCGCGTCAGGAAAAGTGCAACTACCTGAAATTGAAACACCATCGGAACCATTGAACGGCATACTTATCGGCACGGATCCAGATTCTAACGTGTTCCTGAAGTCAATTTGAAGATTCAATTCATGCTTTCAAATGACATCGTGACATGTCAATTTAATTCAAACGTATTCAGTTTCCGATTAGATTGGCATTTGCAATGACTATCAACAAATCCCAAGGTCACACGATGTCTGTTTGTGGATTAGATTTGAGAACATGTTTTTCACACGGACAATTATACGTGGCATGCCCTCGAGTGGGTAAACCATCCAGTTTGTTTGTGTTAGCTAAAGATGGAATAACAAAAAATATTGTTCACGCTGTAGCATTAAGAGATTGATATTGTATTAAGGGATAAATTATAATAATTTAAAAATAAGGTTTGCCTTTTGTTATTTTTATATTCTAGAAATTACTAGAAAATTATTTATATGGCAAAACAACGTTTGCCGGGTTTTCTAGTATTTCCATATATTTCTAACTACCGTGGCATTGCCAAACCTTCTGCTATACCTAAGCTGTTTGAAAAAATTGTTACGTCTTCCCTTCAACACCTATCCAGATTCACTATTTCTCCTTGTCATCATGGCTTCATTAAAGGTCGTTCGTCGCTTACCAACCTTTTACAACTGACTACCCCTGTACATCACGGCTTCCGTAAAAAAGTGTCAAACTGATGTTATTTATACCGACTTTAGTAAGGCTTTCGATACGGTTGATCATTCTATGCTTCTTACGAAACTTAACATTATGGGCTTTTCCCCGAAACTGTTGGCTTGATTAAAATCGTATCTTATTTGCAGAACCCAAAAGGTGTGTTTTCGTTCCTCATTTTCTAAAACTGTTCGAGTTACCTCAGGTGTCCCTTAAGGCAGTCATCTGGGCCCACTGTTGTTTACCCCGTTTATTAATGATTTGCCCTTGGCCTTGGCTTATTCACGCGTGCTCATGTTTGCGGATGATGTCAAGATTTGTTATTTTTATAATGATCCTTCTTTCCAACAGTACTTGCAATCAGATCTCGATGCGTTCTGTGATTGGTGCCACGTTAATAAATTACAACTTAATGCCTCAAAGTGCTCTTTTATGCCATTTAGTCGTTTGTCTCCGTTCCTAGCATATTACTCTATCAAGTCTGTTCTGTTAGATTGTGTACCATCATTTAAAGACTTTGGCGTTATGTTTGACCCAAAACTTTAATTTAATTTTCATATATCCTTCAATTGTAAATAGAGCATGCAGTCTTCTTGGTTTCATAAAACGTTGGGCCTAAGAATTTGATGACCCCTACTTAACTACACTTCGTTAGTTCGTCCTACCCTCAGGATGATGATCACCAGCGTAGTATTGAATCGGTTCACAAGCAATTGCATAAGTTCGCCTACCTTCTTATTCTGACAGACTTCTTATTAATCTTCCTTCACTTTACAACCGTAGGCTTGTATTTGAAGTAATCCACTAGATACGACCTTTACGACCAGAAACTTGTTTCCCATTCACCTTAGTAGATGTCTGACTAACTATTCTCTTCACGAACCTTTTCGTGTTATTTGCCAATCTTTTAACAACCTTTCTCATCTTATCTCTCCTCATCTTTCTGTGTCTTCTCTTCGCGCTATACTGTTGATTATATTTTGGACTTTGCATTGCTTGCAGGTCAACACTGACACCACATTGGCTGTGAATCGGGTCATAGCTGACACCTTGTGCAAATAAAACACCACCGGGTGTTTTTAGTCGACTGCTGTGTTAGTTGACATAAATTAAATAAATAAAAAAAAATTGATTACAAATGATTTTAAAATTAACAAATTGTAATTCAAGATCAAAGCCCTTTACATTTAAGAAAGGAATATTAAGAATGTGTACTTTCATGTAGAAGCAAAGTAGTAAAAGTAAATCTGTTCTGCTGCGACTATTTTCCCGACTGCTGCCTTCGTCGACTTCCGAACCTGACCAAAAGCCACAGTTCCTAGTTCCTGGCAAAAATCAATTTTTTCATGATCGCGTTTGGCAAAAATGATATATGCAATCGATAGGGAACACTTCAGAGATTAGAAATCCAAAAAATTTTGAGATAGGTTGAGATTAATGGGTGCCAGAGGCGCCCAAATTTAAGACATTTTTAGTAAATGGGAATAAATGATAACTTTTACAAAAAATCTCAACTTTAAAACTGAATTTTGGGCGATTTCAACAATCAATCTTGGATTTTTTGGTCCTAGTTGCAGGTTGATCCTTTTTTTCCATTTACCTAATTGGATGTAAATATTAGGTTTTTTACCTAATTTGTACATAAAGGGTAATACCGATTTTACGTTCTACCTAATTAATTCAAAAAATATAATATAAAGTGATAAATATTTATCTCGTTTGTTTTTTTTGACTTCATAAGTTGCATTGCAGAATAAAGTGAATGGATTTTATTCTGAAGCTAGCTTACACACTTCCTCGGCCAGGAGAAACAAAACGGATAATACACCTCGTGAGGATATTCAGAGTAGGAAGGAGATAATACAAGCTGGATTCTCTCGGAAGCTAGCACTGAAAGTTGACTGCCCAAAACACGCACACGGAAACACGAATGATGGAAATACTTCAAGGAGATTTTTTGAAAATGGTGAAATGTCACCTTTAATAACAGGTGTTAGTCAAGAGATCATTAAAAGGTTGGCTGTTATATTTAATGCTATAAATTGCAAGGCAATGTTAAATGGTGGAAAATTTGAAGAATATACTTCAAAAACTGATCAACTTTTGACTGAATTGTATCCGTATTTGTATTTGAGGAATGTACTTCAAAATCTGCTCAACTTTTGACTGAATTGTATCCACAAAAAAAACTTACCCCAACGGTGCATAGGATTTCGGCTCACGGAAAGTATTTAATAGAATATCAGTGTTTACCAATTGGAGAGCTGTCCGAAGAGGCACAGGAATGTAAAAACCAGAGGGCCGGCGCTAACTTCGACCGCGTCAAAGTTTGTATACCCTTGCAACTTTTTTGGTAACTCTATCCTTACCTATTAGCCATCAATGTGGAAGAACGTTTTATCTAAAAAGGCTTAAGCTTGAGAAAGAAAGGCCTACAATCATAGGAAATAACGAAGATATTGATCAAAGTCACTGTTTTCCACCGATCGTTCCTATGGGAGCTATATGATATAGTCACCCGATCTTTATCAAATTCGGCACAGTCATTAACATATATATTAAATTAAGAAATGTTTAATTTAAAAGCAATCGCGTTAAAAGTAACGAAGTTATTTACAAAAGTCACTGTTTTCGACCAATTGTTCCTATGGGAGCTATATGATATAGTCACCTGATCTTGATCAAATTTGGCATAGTCGCTTATAGGCGTAGTAAACTCTCTAATATTAAGTTTCACGACAATAGCTCAGAAAATAACGAAGGTATTGAGAAAGTCACTGTTCGTGACTTGCTCGTTTGTATGGGAGCTATATTATATAGTCACCCGATCTTGATCAAATTTGGCATAGTCGCTTATAGGCGTAGTAAACTCTCTAATATTAAGTTTCACGACAATAGCTCAGAAAATAACGAAGTTATTGAGAAACTCACTGTTTGTGACTTGGCCGTTTGTATGGGAGCTATATGATATAGTCACCCGATCTTGATCAAATTTGGCATAGTCGCTTATAGGCGTGGTAAACTCTCTAATATTAAGTTTCACGATAATAGCACTAACCATAGAACACATAGATGGGACAAACTCATGTTTTTTTGATTGCAAACGCTAGCCTAGTCATGGAACCCCAGAGAACTTCGGGAAAACCCGAACGCTCTTACTCTCAATGAGAGCGTAAAGTGGGGAGAGGGCCAAGCAGCTACGAAAATAATTTAGTGTAGCACAGACTACAGAACGACGAAGGTAGGCCTATGTCGCTTGTGATTTCGTTCTGTCTATGTATGTGTACACTCGTCGGTACATGCTCACGCTTCGTAGTGTGTGTGTGACGTGAAGTTGTACAACATCGCATTTCAATTGCTCGCTCGACCAAAATTTTTAATTTTCGACAAAACAGCGACAATGCGAATAGGATATGCCCCTGTCGAAAGAATATCAAGAAATATTGGCATCAGCTTTGTGTGTATCCCGGTGGCTGTGCCGATTGAGTGTTCGCTTGGCGATCGGTATATCCCTGGTTCGAATCCCAAGTCGATTATCGTTGACGAAGGTTTTTTGTCTATTTTTCTTTTTTTTTTTTATTTATTTCTATTTTGTTTTTTTTTCTGCTTTTTGTTTATTTTTATTTTTTTGAAGTCTTAAGGGGTTATCCTAATAATAATATAAATAATGTTTCTTTGTTTTGTTTTTTTCTTGTTGGTTTTTGTTGTTTTTTTTTTTTTATTTTTATATAAATAAAAAAAAATAGACAAAAACCTTTATTAACGATAATCGATTTCAGCTCTGTAGCTCTTACGGTCTAGGAGGAGTTTGCGTTGATCCAGACGGACGGACGGACGGACGGACGGATGGACGGACGGACGGACGGACATGGCTAGTTGAACTCGTCTCGTCGTGCTGATCAAGAATATATATACTTTGTATGGTCTGAGATGCCTTGTTCTATGCGTTGCACACTTCTGACCAAAATTAATATACCCTTTTTGCAAGGGTATAACAAGGAATACAAAAGGTTCAGATACACTAATACATTAAAAACTTCTCGTGTTAGACAAAATGAAGACCTTTTTAACATGCTGGCAGCCTATGCAGACCCACTTATTGCATCACTCAGACACGTGCGATCACGAAAGGATTTGGAAAATAGCAACTATAGTCCCGAAATGTTGAGTTTATTAGATATTGATGTAAATATTGAAAATTATTTTGAAAAAATCAATCATCAAAAGTAAATTTTCAAAATTAACCTAAAAAAATTTTAAAAATTCGTATTTGTTACTTTTTGTAATTATGTTACAAAACAAAAAAATGAAAAATTCCTTTTGTGATTAAAAACTACCGGGTTTCGCTCCATTTGTAAAAGAAATCCATGCTTGGAAATATTTTCTGACTTTGACCTTGAATATTACAGCACCACGAACCTTGAGGTATTTTTATACCATACACCCATAGGGTGTATGTATGTAACAGGCAGAAGGAAGCTTCTCCGACCCTATAAAGTATATATATTCTTGATCAGGATCAACAGCCGAGTCGATCTAGCCATGTCCGTCTGTCCGTCCGTCCGTATGAACACGCAGATCTCGGAGACTATAAGAGCTAGAGCCACCAAATTTGGTATGTATACTCGTGTAGTATGCACATGTTCAGCATTAATTGGAATTTCGGCCTCGCCCCCTTACGCCCCCAGGAATCACATAAAACTGTTTTTCTTAAAAAGTATGACAGCTAGAGACTTCAAATTTAGTTTGTATACCCCATTAGTTAGTGCGCAGAAATTAACTGTTCAAACTTTTTGCCACGCCCCCTTACGCCCCCAGGAATCACACAAAACTGTTTTTCTCAAAAAGTATAATAGCTAGAGACATCAAATTTGGTTTATATGCTCGTTTAGTTAGCGCGCAGAAACTAATTGTTTAAACTTTTTGCCACGCCCCCTTCCGCCCCCGGAATTTACATAAAAGTGATTTCCTTAAAAACTATGATAGCTACCGACATCAAATTTAGTATGTAGACTAGATTAATAGACGCGCAGATATTGGCTATTTAAACATTTTGCCACGCCCACTTCCGCACCCGTAAATTAAACAAAACTGATTTTATCAAAAACTAACAAAGCTAAAGTCACCAAATTTAGTATGTATACTGGCTTAGTATGCGCGCAGAGTATATATATTTTCATATTTTGCCACGCCCACTTCCGCCTCCATAATTAAGAAAAAACCGATTTCCTACTGTAGTTTTTTGACCATCGCATTCAAATTCGGCAGACTAATTAATCTTATCCATTTCTACCAAACTACCAAATTTTATTGAAATCGGACTAGAAACATGCAAAATATGCGTATGAACGTATTTTACTAAGCGGTCCACAAGGCCAGAATTGGCCGTTGGCTAGTGGCGGCGCTAGAGTGCTCGTGTGTTTGTAGAGTGAGCGAGATAGCACATAGTATAAGACATGTAAAAACAATTTAATAGACATACATTTGGTCTTCGAAATTTGAAATATTTGTTTCACCAGGTGTATGGTATACCCAAGTCGACGAGTCGACTTACTTGCTTCATTTTGTGTGAGGACTTCGGCAGACGTTCGGTTAAGCTGTGTATCCACACTCAAATTTATATGACAAACAAAGCAGTTTCGTCAAACATGTCGAAGATAAAACCGGTTCTATTTTCGTCAAGCGCGCACTTCAAACACAAAAATTCTGCAAACAACACTTTCCACGTTCAAAATTTGCTTCAAACGCAACACGTTTGTCATACAAATTTGAGTGTGGATACACAGCTTAAAGCTGAGCCGAACGTGTTCGTCCCCGGGGGATTTGAGTGCCGGGCTCTGATCTAAAACACCAAGTATGAGCGTGAAAGCTGAACACACAATGCCGATTCCAGTTCGAATCGAGATGACAGATGAACTTAAAGTGTGTCCAAATGAATTTCAAATAGAGGAAGCTGTTCAGTCTGAAGAGGCGAAAATGGAACAAATAATACAGCTGCTGAGCCTAAAAGTACTTTCTAATGAGAAGCATGATGGTCAAATGAAAATTTCTGCGGACAATTTTGGAAAAGTTGTGGGCGAATATGATGGAAAAAGTGGTTGGAAATATTTGAAAGAAATGTTGAAGTTTACGATCTTACTGAGAAGCAGAAATATTGCTATGATATGGCTTAAAAGGGTAGTGCATCCCAACTGTTTCTAGAATCCGATAATATTTGCAATTATGAAAAACCTAAAGTGCTTATATTTAGCAGGCAGTTAGCTAAAGCTTTTATACTATCGGCTTAGATATTTTCCGATTTGCTTGGTCACACTATTGCACGCGCGCATACACTTACACACACACACAAACATTAGTTCGGTGGTAGAGATAGCCGCTAAAGCCATCGAAGGGCAACGCTGGAAAGGCGGCAACAAAAAATACTGCCTTATATCAACGTTGGATGTACGGAATGCTTTTAATTCGGCCAGCTGGGACTCCATTATCGCGTCCCTAGAGCGATTAAACATATCTGAGTACATCATTAACCTGATATGCAGCTATTTCCGGGATCGGGTGCTACTCTACGACACAGCAGCTGGTCCACGGAAGCACACCATCACAGGCGGAGTACCCCAAGGATCAGTGATCGGGCCAACATTGTGGAATGTCATGTACGACACTGTCCTGCGATTGGACATGCCAACTGACACTCGCATAGTGGGATTCGCGGACGACATCGCCATCGTCACTGTGTCCAAGGATATCCAGCAAGCGGAAGAAAACACCAATGCAGCAGTGTTCAGGATTCTGGAATGGATGGAGGCAAACTCACTATCCATAGCCGCACACAAAACCGAGGCCGTGCTCATAACCAGCAGGAAAAAAGTGGAAACAGCCAGGATCGAAGTCGCCGGATGCTCAATAACATCAAAGCCTGCCATTAAATACCTTGGAGTCATGATGGACCATAGGCTAACATTCAAAGCCCACCTGCAGTATACCGCAGATAAAGCTGCGAAGGCCACGTCAGCTATAACTCGGCTCATGGCTAACGTCGGCGGCCCCAAGCAACGAAGCAGATGGCTCATCTCGACGGTGGTAAGGTCCATCATCCTATATGCCGCCGCCATATGGGCACCAGCGATGTCATCCCCCACCTACAGCCGGGACTGCAGATCGTCGTACCGAACATGCGCGCTCAGGACCATATGCGCGTTTAGGACAGTCTCCGAAGATGCCGCCTTGGTGCTGTCTGATATGGCCCCACTAGACCTCTTGGCTAACGAGGCTAGAACTAGAGATCCGCCGCCAGTTAGAAGAGAGACGACTCTGACTAACTGGCAACGCAGATGGCGTGACTCAAACCATGGGAGCTGGACAAGGTGCCTTCTCCCTGACATTCGGCCATGGCTTAATCGCAAACATGGCCAGACAGACTTCTATCTGACACAGTTACTGACGGGACATGGATGCTTTAAATCCTACTTGCATAGGTTTAAACATGAGACGGATCCCTTTTGCACACACTGTGCGGGGAATATAGAAGACGCAGAACACGTCCTGTTTGTCTGTCCTAGATATTCTGCTGAACGGGAAGAGCTAAGCCTACGCATTGGGAGGCCATTTATAGTCAACGACTTTATGGATATCCTACTTAGCTCGCAAAACAATTGGCTAGCTGTTAGCCACATGGCAGCAGTCATCATGCAATCCTTGCGTCGCGCTGAACGTCAGCGTAACCAAAACTTCAGTTCTAGGTAAACTCTAGACGAGGCATACGTGCCATCTCCCCCTCGTGAAGTAGTACTTCAGCGTTGGTTCCGCGAGAGGGATACGGAGCATAGGGTAGGTTTTAGTGCGGTGCGGTGACCACTAACCAAGGTCGATACCAAGTCCCACACTTCGGCTTTCAATGCTTTCCCCCTATTTATAAAAAAATGAAGCAAGTAAGTCGACTCGGGTATACCATACACCAGGTGAAACAAATTTTTTTAAATTTCGAAAACCAAATGTACATATGTATGTCTATTAAATTGTTTTTACATGCTTCATACTATGTGCTATCTCGCTGACTCTACAAACACACGAGCACTCTAGCGCCGCCACTAGCCAACGGCCAATTCTGGCCTTGTGGACCGCTTAGTAAAATACGTTCATACGCATATTTTGCATGTTTCTAGTCCGATTTCAATAAAATTTGGTAGTTTGGTAGAAATAGATAAGATTAATTAGTCTGCCGAATTTGAATGCGATGGTCAAAAAACTACAGTAGGAAATCGGTTTTTTTCTTAATTATGGAGGCGGAAGTGGGCGTGGCAAAATATGAAAATATATATACTCTGCGCGCATACTAAGCCAGTATACATACTAAATTTGGTGACTTTAGCTTTGTTAGTTTTTGATAAAATCAGTTTTGTTTAATTTACGGGGGGCGGAAGTGGGCGTGGCAAAATGTTTAAATAGCCAATATCTGCGCGTCTATTAAGCTAGTCTACATACTAAATTTGATGTCGGTAGCTATCATAGTTTTTAAGGAAATCACTTTTATGTAAATTCCGCGGGCGGAAGGGGGCGTGGCAAAAAGTTTAAACAATTAGTTTCTGCGCGCTAACTAACCGAGCATATAAACCAAATTTGATGTCTCTAGCTATACTTTTTAAGAAAAACAGTTTTGTGTGATTCCTGGGGGCGTAAGGGGGCGTGGCAAAAAGTTTGAACAGTTAATTTCTGCGCACTAACTAATCGGGTATACAAACTAAATTTTATGTCTCTAGCTGTCATACTTTTTAAGAAAAACAGTTTTATGTGATTCCTGGGGGCGTAAGGGGGCGTGGCCGAAATTCCAATTAATGCTGAACATGTGCATACTACACGAGTATACATACCAAATTTGGTGGCTCTAGCTCTTATAGTCTCCGAGATCTGCGTGTTCATACAGACGGACGGACGGACGGACGGACGGACGGACGGACAGACGGACATGGCTAGATCGACTCGGCTGTTGATCCTGATCAAGAATATATATACTTTATAGGGTCGGAGAAGCTTCCTTCTGCCTGTTACATACATTTTGGCGACTTTAATATACCATTTCACCCTATGGGTGTATGGTATAAAAAAAAAAAAAAAAACACAAACATTGCATTTGCGCATAGAGAAGAGCAACAGCCGGCATTGCATTCTATAATATATATATGTATATATAACGACAGAACCGAACTAACTTGTTAGTAAGTCAATCAGTTAATCAGACAGTTTTTGCTGTTGTTGGCATGTTTTTGCTGTTGTTGGCACTTTCGAGCAAAGTTCAGCTTAATTAAGCGTTGTGACTTTTTCGCATTTTCATTGCCCAAGCGCATACAGATACAGACATAGATATAATAACTGCATCAGCTGCTTGTATATAGCGTAAAATAAAAATAATAATAATATGGTACTTTTAGCTTTATACAATTGGTGCACTTAAAGACCTTCGCCGCAGGCCCTGAAATTTGTTGTCAAGGTTGTCTTTCGACTCCTGCTATGTGCATTTCCGAACCGTTTGCACGCAACTACAATAGTTGACATTCATCAGCTGTTGCAAAAAAGAAAGAGAAACAACAGTGAAACACTGCATGAGTTTTTTTTTTTTTTTTTTTACGCGCGAGCCCAAGCAGATAACTGACCACAACCCACCCGACCGACCGAGGGGTGCAGCCGTTTCGTTTCGTCGCACGGCACGAATCGCGTGGACAAATACACAATAGAAAAACAGACAAACAAATAATACTATAGCTATCTATTAACTAATTGGGATAGGATAGATGTTTTAAGCATATTAATAGAAAACTCTGAGCCGATTACAGGGAATAGAAGGTTGTAATCAGAGCAGAGGACCCTAAAAGGTTCATGCAAGGCATAGTTAGAAGAACAACGACTAAGATATAAAGGTATCAAAGGATGTCTACTCCGTCTACATGGTACCGACAGATTTACCTGAGCTAATAACTCGGGCGAGTCGATATCACCAATTAAGAGCTTGTGCATAAAAATGACACCAAGCATAATTCTACGGTTAGTTAGGGACGGAAGGTTAATCAAGAGAAGTCTACTAGAATACGAAGGCAAATTTACATTGCGATCCCAGCTTAAGCCACGAAGAGCAAATAGCAAGAACTGCTTTTGAACGGATTCAAGTCTAATCTGGTGCGACTCATATTGAGGTGACCAAATGCAAGTTCCATACTCTAAAATAGGACGGACAAGCGAAGTAAAAAGAACTTTAGTTGTATAGAGGTCGTTAAATTCTTTTGACCATCTTTTATTGGAACCCGGGACACTCATGGTGGAAATATGGGTGTTAAAATTTAACTTATGGTCCATAAGTACGCCCAAATCATTCATATTATTTAGACGTTCTAAAGGGCTATTGTTTAGAAAATAAGTGATCAGTTGAGGAGACTTACAAAAAAAGTCATTTGGTAGTGTTAAGATTTAGTAGATTAAACTGGCACCAGGATTGAAAGTTTTTAAGATCACCTTGTAGCCGACTAAATGAATCTGTATCATTATAAGTAAGACAAAGCTTGACATCGTCAGCATACATAAGCACACGCGAATGAACAACGACTGATGGAAGATCGTTAATGAATAATGTGAAAAGCAGAGGGCCAAGATGCCTACCTTGAGGTACACCAGAAGTCACAGGAATGGAATTGGAAAAAGAAAACTTCAAAAGTACCTTCTGTTTTCTATTTGTTAAATATTCTCGAACCCAAGAAAGGGAAAGAGGTGGAAATCCAATGTCATTCAGTTTAGAAAGTAATAGAGTATGATTAACAGAATCAATGGCTTTGCTGAAGTCCGTGTATATTTATTTATTTATTCATTTATTTTTATACCCTTGCAAAAAGGGTATATTAATTTTGGTCAGAAGTGTGCAACGCATAGAACGAAGCATCTCCGACCATACAAAGTATATATATTCTTGATCAGCACGACGAGACGAGTTCAACTAGCCATGTCCGTCCGTCCGTCCGTCCGTCTGGATCAACGCAAACTCCTCCTAGACCGTAAGAGCTACAGAGCTGAAATTTTGCACGTAGGCTTGTATATACTGCAGGCGTTGTATATCTCGGATTCAGCCGGATCGGACCACTATATCATATAGCTCCCATACAAACCCCAAAGTCACGAACAGTGACTTTTCTCAATAACTTCGTTATTTTCTATGCTATTATCGTGAAACTTAATATTAGAGAGTTTACTACGCCTATAAGCGACTATGCCAAATTTGATCAAGATCGGGTGACTATATCATATAGCTCCCATACAAACGGCCAAGTCACGAACAGTGACTTTCTCAATAACTTCGTTATTTTCTGAGCTATTGTCGTGAAACTTAATATTAGAGAGTTTACTACGCCTATAAGCGACTATGCCAAATTTGATCAAGATCGGGTGACTATATCATATAGCTCCCATAGGAACGATTGATCGAAAACAGTGACTTTTGTAAATAACTTCGTTACTTTTAACGCGATTGCTTTTAAATTAAACATTTCTTAATTTAATATATATGTTAATGACTGTGCCGAATTTGATAAAGATCGGGTGACTATATCATATAGCTCCCATAGGAACGATCGGTGGAAAACAGTGACTTTGATCAATATCTTCGTTATTTCCTATGATTGTAGGCCTTTCTTTCTCAAGCTTAAGCCTTTTTAGATAAAACGTTCTTCCACATTGATGGCTAATAGGTAATGGTAGAGTTACCAAAAAAGTTGCAAGGGTATACAAACTTTGACGCGGTCGAAGTTAGCCCCGGCCCTCTGGTTTTATTTACGTCAACTAACACAGCAGTCGACGAAAAGGCTTAAGCTAAAGACAGATAGTAATTAAATGAAGAAGGTAGCTTGGCTTATACACAACTAAACATCCCCGACCCGGTGGAGGTGTTTTATTTGCACAAGGTGCCAGCTATGCCCCGATTCACAGCCAATGTGGTCAGGGATGAGTTGCAGACAATCCAAGTTCAGAATATTTTCATTGGTTTCGCTGTAGATGATTAAAAAGTATAGCGCGAAGAGAAGTGACAGAAAGATGAGGAGAGATAAGGTGAGAAAGGTTGTTAAAAGATTGGCAAAGAACACGGAAAGGTTCGTGAAGAGGGTAGTTTGTCAGACATCTACTAAGGTGAATAGGAAAAAAGTTTCTGGTCACAAATATATAGCGTATCTAGTAAATTGGTAGAAATGACTTCGCCGTTGACTAGTTTATGGAGAAAGAGAATGCCAAAAACAAGCCTACGGTTATAAAGTGAAGGAAGGTTAATATGAAGAAGTCTGTCAGAATAAAAAGGTAGGCGAAGACCCGGGTCCCAATTTAGACCGCGTAGCGCAAACTAAGGGAATTGCTTCTGTACCGATTCAATACTACGCTGGGGAGCAATATTCTAAAGTAGGGCGAACTAACGAAGCGTATAAAACCTTTGTTACATAGGGATCATCAAATTCTTTGGCCCAACGTTTAATGAAGCCAAGAAGGCTGCATGCTCTATTGACAAAGTTAGAACATGTAACTTCGACGCAAATAAACTCAACACCTAAGGGGAGATCAATCGGCACAACACTTGAACACAAATTCGAGTTGACAGCAATGAGTACTCCACCGCCACGACGACCAACATGATCAAGCCTATAAGAAATAAAGTTATTAGAAAGAATTTCATTATCCAAAACAGAGGAGTTACGGCAAGTTTCAGAGAAAGCTAATATGTCAGCCGAAAAGGTTTGGCTATCACAGAACAGGTTCGAGAGCTTGGTAAGAAGTCCTCTTACATTTTGATAATGAATGCAAAGTCTAGACGTTATTCGTTTTTTGAAGCAGACGATAAATTAGGAAGGTGGAGAGACAACCGACGAGAGCGCTTATTGGGCGCAAACTCGTGTATAACTAGGCCCTCTGGCCAAAATTTAGGGTCAACCACAGCTGAGAAGTACTCATTTGGTACTGTAATTTTAAAAGAGGAGATTTCGCGAGGCCTAGAAAACTTAAACTTTTGAATTAAATCAGTTTGTTTAGCATTTTTGAACCCCCTTGATAATTATAGAGGTAAATTCTATAAGGTTAGTGGTTGTAGACCTACGTTTCACAAACCCATGTTGGGATGGCGAAATAATAGAGCTGCAAAAATGTTGCAATTGAGAAGTTATAATTTTCTCAAAAGCTTTCGGAATAGCGGAGAATTTTGAGATACCCCTATAGTTAGAGGCCTCGGACTTTTTGCCATTTTTATGCAGAGGAATAATATACGACTCTTTCAAAATAGATGGAAAAGAGGAAGATTCGACAGACAATAGAAACAATTTTAAAATGGGTTTACATAATGCGTTTGCACAGAACCTGAGTACACATCCAGGTAGACCATCTTGCCCCGGAGAATAATTAGGTTTAACTAGTTTAAGTTCGCTAAGAAGAGAACTTTCATCAATCACTGGATTGAAAATGCAATTAGCCCTTTTTAAATGATAAGGATACGGACTTGCTCGATATTCCGTTGAAGAATAGGTTGTTTTGAAAAAACTCGCAAACATATCGGCAATTGCCTGATCAGTGCTCGCTTTTTATACCATACACCCATAGGGTGAAATGGTATATTAAAGTCGCCAAAATGTATGTAACAGGCAGAAGGAAGCTTCTCCGACCCTATAAAGTATATATATTCTTGATCGGGATCAACAGCCGAGTCGATCTAGCCATGTCCGTCTGTCCGTCCGTCCGTCCGTCCGTCCGTCCGTCCGTCTGTATGAACACGCAGATCTCGGAGACTATAAGAGCTAGAGCCACCAAATTTGGTATGTATACTCGTGTAGTATGCACATGTTCAGCATTAATTGGAATTTCGGCCACGCCCCCTTACGCCTCCAGGAATCACATAAAACTGTTTTTCTTAAAAAGTATGACAGCTAGAGACATAAAATTTAGTTTGTATACCCGATTAGTTAGTGCGCAGAAACTAATTGTTTAAACTTTTTGCCACGCCCCCTTCCGCCCGCGGAATTTACATAAAAGTGATTTCCTTAAAAACTATGATAGCTACCGACATCAAATTTAGTATGTAGACTAGCTTAATAGACGCGCAGATATTGGCTATTTAAACATTTTGCCACGCCCACTTCCGCCCTCGTAAATTAAACAAAACTGATTTTATCAAAAACTAACAAAGCTAAAGTCACCAAATTTAGTATGTATACTGGCATAGTATGCGCAGAGAATTTAGATATTTTCACATTTTGCCACGCCCACTTCCGCCTCCATAATTTAGAAAAAAACTATTTCCTCCTTTAGTTTTTTGACTATCGTATTTAAATTTGGCAGACTAATTTATCTTATCTATTTCTACCAAACTATCAAATTTTATTGAAATCGTACTAGAAACATGTAAAATATGAGTATGAACGTATTTTACTAAGCGGTCCACAAGGCCAGAATTGGCCGTTGGCTAGTGGCGGCGCTAGAGTGCTCGTGTGTTTGTAGAGTGAGCGAGATAGCACATAGTATAAGACATGTAAAAACAATTTAATAGACATACATTTGGTCTTCGAAATTTGAAATATTTGTTTCACCAGGTGTATGGTATACCCAAGTCGACGAGTCGACTTACTTGCTTCATTTATTTTGAAAAGACAAAAAAGATGGGTGCACATAGGTCTTACGTTTAGAATTAACAAAATTATAAAATTGTTTAGGGTCAGAAGAAAAGAAGATAATTCTTATAGCATTGTGTGTTAAGCATCATGAATTTTGTACGAGCGACTGCATACAGAGCGTAATCTGATGAACGACGTGTTTTTTCAAACTTTTTATAATATCGAGTCTTCACGTTTTTCAAATTGGATAACTCTCGAGAGAACCAGGGAGGTTTGTTAAGCCGCTCCAGCCTACCAAGAGGCACACAAATATCAAAGAGTGAATTCAGAGTATCATAAAAAAAACGAACAGCTGAGTTCATATCTCTACAATTGTACAGATAAGACCAATCGGTAGTAGTAATGTTTTCATTAAGGCTGGCAAAGTCAGTCTTACGAAAGCACCAAGTTAGAGGTAACTCATTTGAACGAAGTAATGGTGGAAGCAAGGGCAGATCAATTTTTTAATTTAATGAAGGATGAAATTTGTCTTCGGGAAGAACAAATGGTTCGATCCTAGAAACATCACAATAAGAAGAATCCAATACAATAATAAATAATATCTAACGATTTTCCATTAGAATTCAAGACAGGATTGACTTGGGATAAAGATAAGCCTTAAAGGCCAAGAGGCCTAAAAAGGTCATGTGACATAGAGGGCAGCAACATGATAGATTCATCTCTTGGTGACCATGCTAAAACTGATAAATTAACATCACCTACAACTATGAGCTTGTCTTGACTGGAAACTAAAGAGGAGACAAACTGAATTGCCTTTAAATGATTTAAATATACCACCATGTCTGACAATGGTGGAATATAGGAACAAGTAATAAAAGCATTAAAATATTTAAAATTTACATTAACACCGACAAACTCAATCTCCTGGGTACTAGAATTGAATCATTTCAGATGATAAAGCAGCATCAACAGCTATCAGAACGCCACCGCCTATGCGAGAAATCCGGTCACGTCTGAATATAGAAAAGTTTGTGGAAAAAACCGATGCAACAGCAATATCCGGTTTTAGCCACGTCTCTGGAATATAGGAACAAGTAATAAAAGCATTAAAATATTTAAAATTTACATTAACACCGACAAACTCAATCTCCTGGGTACTAGAATTGAATCATTTCAGATGATAAAGCAGCATCAACAGCTATCAGAACGCCACCGCCTATGCGAGAAATCCGGTTACGTCTGAATATAGAAAAGTTTGTGGAAAAAACCGATGCAACAGCAATATCCGGTTTTAGCCACGTCTCTGTAAAAGCTAGAATGTTATGTTCAAAAGAAAGACTATCTACATAGAGATTAGGAAGTTAAGATTTCAGTCCTCTAACGTTCTGGTAACCCAGGTTAAGGGACGAAGCTAGTTTTTTGACACACCAGCAGATGCTGATGTGGCAGGAATAGTGTTAGTTTTTGTTGGCAGGCGACTCGGTTGCCGATTTTTTTTTTTTTTAAAGTATATTCCTTAACTATTATATGTTTCGGACAAAAGACTTCTCGACATATAGTGTCGAAGATATTGTCAGAAACACTGATTTTAAAGGACGAAATGTCCCGAGAATAAGAAAATTTAAACTTTTCCACCGCAATATTTCAGACGTTAACTTTCTTCCGAATATAGGCTATTACATCATCAGATGTGACAACAGGGTCTAGCCTAGAAACAAATATATGTTTTTTTGGTGGTATGCCGACGAGAGGCCGCGGTCCCGAAGCGTCAGCCGCAGCAGCTACGTTGGACAAGTCACCCACTGCAGCAGTTTACTGTTTACGGGGCCGATGGCACTATCGACCACTATCGTTGGTTTAAAATTTACTATCGTCCACTATCGATGGTGCCTACTATCGATAGTTCTCCACCTCTAGTAGCACGTTAAGTCACCCAGTTTATTATTGGAGCAGAAAAAACGCAGAAGCAGAGTCCAAGCGTCATAGCTATTATCTGGGGGTCGAAGCATTCAAGAAGTTTCCACTCTATCTCTTAGGTTTGAAATTTTATCTTGCTCTTGACTGTGCGGCGATTAAGCAGATAAATACTAAAAGTGATATACCAAGAGAAGTCTCGCCGGAAGATAAGATGAGACACGTGGACTTCCTTAGCCGTTCTCCGCTTACAAGCATGGTCGTAACAACGGAATTAACTACTCGTATAAGAAAAGCCCAGCTAGAATAGGATATTAAGATTTTAAACTGAAAGTGGGTCTCCTTTTTTAAGTCGTAAATGGCAATGATTGTTGGCTGTTCCAAGAATTATGGAACGAGACGAGATTCAAGGGTTGCATGAAGGGGGGCATTTCTCGACGGCGAAGACGATGCACTCAATCCAACAGCAATATTGGATCCCACATCTTAAAAAACAAGTAGCCTATTATTTTCAGTAAAAAGTTGAATCTTACCTGCATACGCTTCACATATGTACATATGTACATCATTTGGGTCCGATGGACGCGACAGCAAAGCAATACAAATATGTTCTGACGGCTGTGGATGGTTTTTCTAAATTTGTATGGCTTTTCCCCACTAAGTCAACCGGCTATGAAGAAGTTATTAAAAAGACCGACTGGTCTGCTGTGTTAGGTTTCCCAGTTAACGGCTAAAATGAAGGAGTAAACCGTTCGATCCTGAGTATCATCGCAAAGCTGTCGGCTCATGACTCGGCAAAACGGTACAAGTTTGTGCCACATGTGCAGAAAGCCATTGATTCCCAATTGCATGCATCGTTGAAGTTATCACCGTTTGAAGTAATGTTTGGGACCAAAATGAAAAAAAAAAAAAACGCGGATGGAAGATTTTTAGAGGTCCTAAATGAAGAGCTTATTTCTCAGTTTAACGACGAGTAGTCAAGAAAAAGAAATCATAGAAAACACTCAACAAGCCTATAAAAAAACTTCAATAAAAGACGTCGAGCTAAGCACGGTTATAGAGTGGAAGATATGGTAGTGGTCAAGAGGACATAGTTCGTCGCAGGACGTTTAAACGAAATTGCCGCTATGACGCGAGAAAAGCGACAAGAGTCGAAGGACCAAATATCACATCAACAAGTTGTAATAATATGAAGTTTTGACGTTTTGTTTTTGAAAATTTCTAGCTGTTATCATCTGGGACAGATGAGGATGAACAAGAGGGCCGCATTGTAAGAGATAGATATACCAGTTAGCTGGCAACGCACCATCCTAGGCTGTTTGCTGGGTGGTCTGGCTCGGGCCAAGTATTCGCTGGGCAATCGGCTTGAACTTGGGACGCTCTCTTGTTGGTCGTCAGCCGAAGTGCGAAGTTGTGTAAAAAGTCGATTTGAAACTATTACATGCATCACATACATATATTCAATTCGGCAAAATGTATGTAGCAGACAAAAAGAAGCTTTTCCGACAGGCAAAAGTATTTATATCTGCATCAACAGCCTGGTTAATGTCTGTTCTTTTCACCCGTTTGAACACCTAAATCTTGGAGACTATAGCCATAGCTCCCAAATAATTGTTGAAGGTTTTTTTTTCCCAACGCTCTACTCACGAGAACAACCGAAATGAAGTAAGTCGATTCGCCGACTTCGGTGTACCATGCACCAAGTGAAACAAATATTTTAAAATTTAAAAACCAAATGTACGTACATTGGCGGACACGAACTTAAGACGGTTGTTTTTTGTTATACCCTTGCAAAAAGGGTATATTAATTTTGGTCAGAAGTGTGCAACGCATAGAACGAAGCATCTCCGAATATACAAAGTATATATATTCTTGATCAGCACGACGAGACGAGTACAAATAGCCATGTCCGTCCGTCCGTCCGTCCGTCTGGATCAACGCAAACTCCTCCTAGACCGTAAGAGCTACAGAGCTGAAATTTTGCACGTAGGCTTGTATATACTGCAGGGGTTGTATATCTCGGATCAGACCACTATATCATATAGCTCCCATACAAACCCCAAAGTCACGAACAGTGACTTTTCTCAATAACTTCGTTATTTTCTGAGCTATTGTCGTGAAACTTAATATTAGAGAGTTTACTACGCCTATAAGCGACTATGCCAAATTTGATCAAGATCGGGTGACTATATCATATAGCTCCCATAGGAACGATTGATCGAAAACAGTGACTTTTGTAAATAACTTCGTTACTTTTAACGCGATTGCTTTTAAATTAAACATTTCTTAATTTAATATATATGTTAATGACTGTGCCGAATTTGATAAAGATCGGGTGACTATATCATATAGCTCCCATAGGAACGATCGGTGGAAAACAGTGACTTTGATCAATATCTTCGTTATTTCCTATGATTGTAGGCCATTCTTTCGCAAACATAAGCCTTTTTATATAAAACGTTCTTCCACATTGATGGCTAATAGGTAAGGAAAGAGTTACCAAAAAAGTTGCAAGGGTATACAAACTTTGACGCGGTCGAAGTTAGCCCCGGCCCTCTGGTTTTTTTTGTTTTTGATTTTCTCGGCTCCTAAAAACTTTCTAAAATAATTTTTTCTGTAATTTGTTATTGTTATTGTGTTCAGATTATGAACCGTAAGAATGGTCTTAGGTGCATTTGAACAAATAAAAGTCTGTTTTTTGGGGGGCATATATTGTAGATCTAGCAAAATTAACGTAAACCCCATACCACAAATTTTTGATTTAGCCCCAACTTTCGATTTGGAGCCAACTAAAAATCTGATTTTTTTATGGAAATTTTTGGTCCTTTGGGCGAGTCCATTTTACGACACTAATTCATACTAAAGTACTTTTTTCCTTCAACTACGAAAGAAAGTCAGTTGAATTTCCCGTCGAATGACATATTTATACCATACACCCATAAGGTGAAATGGTATATTAAAGTCGCCAAAATGTATGTAACAGGCAGAAGGAAGCTTCTCCAACCCTATAGAGTGTATATATTCTTGATCAGAATCAACAGCGAAGTCGATCTAGCCATGTCCGTCTGTCCGTCCGTCCGTCTGTTTGAACACGCAGATCTCGGAGGCTATAAGAGCTAGAGCCATCAAATTTGGTATGTATATTCGTGTAGTATGTAAATGTATGGAGTTAATTGGCGGCTAGATCGACTCGGCTGTCGATCTTGATCAAGAATATATATACTTTATAGGGTCGGAGAAGCTTCCTTCTGCCTTTAATATACCATTTCACCCTGTGGGTGTATGGTATAAAAATAGCATCACTTGCGGATTCCTAGGCTTATTTTAAGGTTCAAGGAACATGTGAATGCGTTTTTGAACGTAAAATACCTTCTACTAATGGAAGCAGAAAAAAAATTCTATCAATATCCTCAGGCACTAGAGTGCTCGTGTGTTTGTAGAGTGTGCGAGATAGGATATGGTATGAGGCATGTAAAAACAATTTAATAGACGTACATTTGGCTTTCGAAATTTGAAATATTTGTTTCACCTGGTGTAAAATTATCGCAAAATATTCGTTTAAACGAGTTTTCCTGGGCTGGTGGCGTCGCTTAAGTGTATTTGTAAAAGTGAGCGAGATATCATTGTATTATCAGTGGGTGTTGATTGATTGAATGTCTTTTATTGTATGAATTTGGTTCTCTTAGCTAAAGGCTTGCTAGCTGTCGGCGCAGCGGCAGAGCCGTTTAATATAAACATTATATATACATAAGTAAAGTAACAAAATGTAAGACGGGCAGAGAGTGTGAGTTATGCATGCACATATGTATATTAGCGGTCAGTATGGGAAACATGCTGACCCGGCTCCAAGCGATGAATGCAATGAGTGCAAGTTAACAAACAATTCAACGAGCTGCCCTCGCACTAAGTCTTAGAACAATCTGTGCAGCTGCAACGTCGATGTGACGAATTCCATATAACATAAATATGCTGACACAGCGTCTAAACAAGAGCCCATAGCATGACCATACGCCTTACATATTTACTTCTTATGTATTTAGCTTTAGATTCATATTCCCATTTATGTACTTTGGTTTAGTTCTCTTTTATTTTCTTCAACATATTCAGTTTTGGTATAACCCTTTAACAATAATGTGCGTAAAGTTAGCCACACTGTTAATGCCGAGTTATCCACAACCCTCTGTTAACCCACTGTTAATTTTTTTGAATTTTCAATTTTCAATTTTCTAGGTAATTATAAACTATTTTAAATGAAATAAAGTTTAATATTATAAAAAATACATCAATCTACTGTTTTTATTCACTTTTGGGGGATTTCGAACTTTCTATATATATGTATGTATACAATTTGTCCATGAAAATGGGTATTTTAATGTGCGTAAAGTTAGCCACACTGTTAATGCCGAGTTATCCACAACCCTCTGTTAACCCACTGTTAATTTTTTTGAATTTTTAATTTTCAATTTTTCAGCTATTTATGAACATTTTTGAAAGAAATAAAGTTTAATATTATAAAAAATACATCAATCTACTGTTTTTATTCACTTTTGGGGGATTTTGAACATTCTATATATATACAATTTGTCTATGAAAATGGGTATTTTACGTATTCGTTTAGCACAGCTCCAAAGGCACAGCTCAATGACAATTAAATGCCAGAATTTTCCCCAATTATTCATTTATATCCCCAAGAAATTTCAATAAAAACGTGTGAACAGTTTTCGAGAAAATTGCATTTTTGTTGACCACCCATGTTTTTCCCCATACAAAATATGCCAAAAATATGCGCCAACTTTGACGAGTTGCACAAAATTTCCAAGAACACAGCTCAATGGACATTAAATGCCAGAATGATTAATGGACTTTTAGGAATATGTGCATAAAGTTTCATTGAGAATGTGTGAACAGTTTTCGAGAAAAATGTAAAAATATATGGGTACTTCGATGAAATAAACATTTTTTGAGCAAAAACAATTCGCCTCAATTTTCTTCTTCTTCCCCTTTTTATATCCCCATACAAAATATGCCTAAAATATGCCCCAACTTTGGCGAGTTGCACAAAATTTCCAAGAACACAGCTCAATGGACATTAAATGCCAGAATGATCAATGGACTTTTAGGAATGTGTGCATAGAATTTCATTGAGAATGTGTGAACAGTTTTCGAGAAAAATGCATAAATATAAGGGTATCTCGAAAATATAAATTTCGCTCCAGCAATGGCAATTCGCCGCTCGATTTTGATCCGCGCGACGCAATTTGAGATTCGCTGCTGAGCTCTCTGCTTCTTCCCCCTTTAATTTCGCCTTACAAAATATGCCTAAAATATGCGCCAACTTTGGCGAGTTGCACAAAATTTCCAAGAACACAGCTCAATGGACATTAAATGCCAGAATGATCAATGGACTTTTAGGAATATGTGCATAGAATTTCATTGAGAATGTGTGAACAGTTTTCGAGAAAAATGCATAAATGTAAGGGTACCTCGAAGATATAAATTTCGCTCCAGCAATGGCTATTCGCCGCTCGATTTTGATCCGCTCGACTCAATTTGAGATTCGCTGCTCAGCTCTCTGCTTCTTCCCACTATTATTTCGCCATACAAAATATTTCTAAAATTTTGCACCAACTTTGGAAGAATGCACAAAATTTCCAAGAACACAGCTCAATGGACATTAAATGCCAGAATGATCAATGGACTTTTAGGAATATGTGCATAAAGTTTCATTGAGAATGTGTGAACAGTTTTCGAGAAAAATGCATAAATGTAAGGGTACATATTTGTTCAGCAAAGGCAAGTTGCCGCTCAGTTTTGAATTTCGCCATTCAATAGAGTGGAATAGGGGGACTATGGCACATATGGTGCCGATGAAATAGTGGGTTTTGCACTGTGGTACACGACTGCAATAAAAACATGTTATTTTTTTTTATAATAATATTAAATATTTTTATGTAGGCTTTTCTTCAAAATATGAATAAACTTAATGAAATACGTAATTGTTAAATTTGTCTTTTTCATTTAAGGGAGAATTGTAGTAATGTATTTATATGTACATATATGTACATACATATGTATGTATGTTTGTGCAAGTGGAAACAAATTTGCTGCAAACAAATAAGACTTGCACCACTGTATCATACTAATAATAGTTTTTCGTAATTTATTTAAATAATTAACAAAACAAATTCAATCGCACTATTGCAAAACAACAGCTTTCTCTATTGTGAGAAAGAAATTTGAAGCAAAAAAAGAAAATTTTTATTAAAAATAAACAATCGCCTCCGCCAGGATTTGAACCTCTACTTCTTTTATATATGCATATGAAAACAATGCGTGTAATAAAAAAAATTATAAATTCTCCACTAGAATTCGAACCCATATACATTTTGTATATACATACGTATCATATATTTTTTATATATACTTAATTGCCCTATGAAATTCTTGTTTTTCATTTACTCACAATTAAAAGGTCAATATTTGACTTTTCACCTATGGTTTTATTGGATGAGAAAAAAAAGACGAAAAAAACAAATATATATATATATTAATTAGTAGAAGTATAAAAAAAAAAAACAACCCACGCGGGGTCCGAACCTACACACAAATTGCACCGCCTTGGTAACAAGTGATTTCCTAGCAACACCAACCTACTTTCTTATTTTGGGGTTAAGAGTTGTCCTTTACAAAATCACAATTTTTTTCGTATCATTTTTATTAGTATTATTTCGAAAGACGTTTCTTGAACACATACCACTGTGCACCGGCTTTTTGCTGTTTTTATATGTTAGATATATATTTTACCATTATCTTATTAGGTTTCTTTAACCCCAAAAAAAGAAAGTAGTTTGGTGCTGCTAGCAAATCAGTTGTTTCCAAGGCTGTACAATTTGTGTCTAGGTTCGTACCCCGCGTGGGTCGTTCTTTTTTTTATACTTGTATTAATTAATATATATATTTTTTTTTTTTCGTTTTTTTTTTTCATCCTATAAAACCATTGGTGAAAAGTCAAATAGTGACCTTTTAATTGTGAGTAAATGAAAAACGAGAATTTCATAGGGCAATTAAGTATATATAAAAATATATGATACGTATATACAGAATGTATATGGGTTCGAATCCTAGTGGAGAATTTATAATTTTTTTGATTATACGCATTGTTTTTATATGCATGTATAAAAGAAGTAGAGGCTCGAATCCTGGCGGAGGCGATTGTTTATTTTTAATAAAAATTTTCTTTTTTTGCTTCTAATTTCTTTCTCATAATAGAGAAAGCTGTTGTTTTGCAATAGTGCGATTGAATTTGTTTTGTTAATTATTTAAATAAATTACGAAAAACTATTATTAGTATGATACAATGGTGCAAGTCTTATTTGTTTGCAGCAAATTTGTTTCCACTTGCACAAACATACATACATACATATGTATGTACATATATATACATATATGTAAATACATTACTACAATTCTCCCTTAAATGAAAAACACAAATTTAACAATTCCATATTTCATTAGGTTTATTCATATTTTTAAGAAAAGCCTACATAAAAATATCTAATATTATTATTAAGAAAAAATAACATGTTTTTATTGCAGTCGTGTACCACAATGCAAAACCCATTATTTCATCGGCACCATATGTGCCTGATCCCCCTATTCGCTCTATTGAATGGCGAAATTCAAAACTGAGCGGCAACTTGCCTTTGCTGAACAAATATGTACCCTTACATTTATGCATTTTTCTCGAAAACTGTTCACACATTCTCAATGAAACTCTCTGCACATATTCCTAAAAGTCCATTGATCATTCTGGCATTTAATGTCCATTGAGCTGTGTTCTTGGAAATTTTGTGCAACTCGCCAAAGTTGGCGCATATTTCTGGCATATTTTGTATGGGGATATAAAAAGGGGAAGAAGAAGAAAATTGAGGCGAATTGTCTTTGCTCAAAAAATGTTTTTTTCATCGAGGTACCCATATATTTTTACATTTTTCTCGAAAACTGTTCACACATTCTCAATGAAACTCTCTGCACATATTCCTAAAAGTCCATTGATCATTCTGGCATTTAATGTCCATTGAGCTGTGTTCTTGGAAATTTTGTGCAACTCGTCAAAGTTGGCGCATATTTTGTATGGGGAAAAACATGGGTGGTCAACAAAAATGCAATTTTCTCGAAAACTGTTCACACGTTTTTATTGAAATTTCTTGGGGATATAAATGAATAATTGGGGAAAATTCTGTCATTTAATTGTCATTGAGCTGTGCCTTTGGAGCTGTGCTAAACGAATACGTAAAATACCCATTTTCATAGACAAATTGTATATATATATAATGTTCGAAATCCCCCAAAAGTGAATAAAAACAGTAGATTGATGTATTTTTTATAATATTAAACTTTATTTCATTTAAAATAGTTAATAATTACCCAGAAAATTGAAAATTCAAAATTCAAAAAAATTAACAGTGGGTTAACAGAGGTTTGTGGATAACTCGGCATTAACAGTGTGGCTAACTTTACGCACATAGTAGAACGACTGACTGTGCAGCTGTTAACAGACCTTTTTAACAGTGCCGCGATAACAGCTTCTTAGAGATGGGTCACATACATAACAGTCATATTTTATTTTCTTCATTTTATTATTATTCATCCTCAATGTTTTCAATTTCAACAAATGATACGAGTGGCTTATGATAGCTAAAATATGATACAAATGCTTTGGTTTCGATGTTGTCAACATATCTTTGAAATACCGCGTCAATTGTTGGTTTTGATCGTGTTGTTGATTCAGTGCGATTGTTACACATTTTTAAACTGAATGTTGTATTGAGAAAGTCAATTAAAGGAACCGCTGTGTCCAATGCAAAATTTACGTTAAAATCGCCACTTAAAATCATTGGAACTTTATCGTAATCTTTTCTAAGTATCCGCGATACTTCTGGTGTATACTTTAATAAATTTTCATGAATGAATTTCGTGATGCTATTTATTGATTGATTCGGTGAAATATAAATTGCCACAATTAAAACTGTTTTTCCATTGCTCAATCTGGTTTCGTATGCACATATTTCTCCCACTTTAGAGAGCTGAACAGACAGTGATTCTAGTTGCTATGCATTCATTCATTATATATTTTGTGATACATTTTTATTTACTTTTTATACAATTGCAGAGGGTATTGTAATATTGGTCAGATGTTCGTAACGCACAGAAGGATGCGTTTACGACCTGAGAAGCTGAGTTGATATAGCCATGTCCATCTGTCCGTCCGTCTGTGCGTATGCGTTTTACTCAGCCGTCTTAA
Organism: Drosophila tropicalis; assembly: GCF_018151085.1. Classification (NCBI taxonomy): domain Eukaryota; kingdom Metazoa; phylum Arthropoda; class Insecta; order Diptera; family Drosophilidae; genus Drosophila; species Drosophila tropicalis. The sequence goes on from NW_027173497.1 coordinate 78,774, forward strand.
GAGTATCGGGATGAAATCTTTCTTTGGGGTTTTTATTACCCGGGTAAGATAAAGTATGAAAATCCTTAGGATCGGACCACTATATCATATAGCTCTCTATATCAACAAGGCTGTTAGATCATCTAACATGCCTGCTACATACAGTCCTAGTGTATCCTTCGCTAGTGTGCTCCGAACTGGACAGACGGAGCCCGCAAAAGAGACCCCGTCACTCCACCATCTACAGAATCCGCAACCTAGCGCACCAGAGTTTGGCCAGCAAACTCCAAGTGGCTTAGAGGCCCTATTGATCTCACTCAATCAAAACATGACCACTTTTTTGACGTTCATGCAAAACTGTATGCACGAACTGATGCGGAATCAAAACCTGCTTATCCAGAAGCTTATCGAGAATAAATAATGGCTTCCCTACGTCTACATATGTCTTTGGAATGCTAACGGCATCTCCAAGCACAAAAATGAACTGCAACTATTCCTAGACTCAAGTGAAATCGACGTTTTGCTGATTTCGGAAACACATTTAACATCAAAAAATAATTTTCAAATACCAAAATATACCATCTATGCAACAAACCATCCAGACGGAAAAGCTCATGGCGGGACTGGTATCCTAATCAAAAACCGTATAAAACACTCGTTCCTCAACAGATTTGAAACACAGCACCTACAAGCAACTGCTATAACCGTCCAAACCAGCTGCGGCAACACTACATTGGTTGCCCTGTACTGCCCACCACGCTTCTCAATCTCTGAAAAGGAATTTACCGATTTCTTTAACACACTGGGAGATCGCTTCATTGCAGCAGGGGACTATAACGCCAAACATACGCACTGGGGATCTCGCCTGGTAAATCCTAAAGGCAAGCAGTTGTACAACACAATAGTCAACCCTCTCAATAAGATGGATTGCGTCTCACCGGGTAGGCCTACTTATTGGCCCACAGATCCACAGAAAGTGCCTGACTTGATTGATTTCGCAGTAACCAAGAGGATTCCACGTAATCGGATCACTGTCGATACACTGCTAGATTTAACTTCCGATCACTCTCCAGTGCTATTCACACTATTAACAAGACCTCAAGTACTTGATCGCCCATATAGGCTTACAAACAGCAAAACAAATTGGCTTAAATTTAAAATGTACATGAGTGCCCACATTGACTGTTCGCCGAAACTGGATGCTGCAGAGGACATTGATATGTGCGTCTCTGCACTTGAGTCTATGATGGCAGCTGCAGCAAGAGTATCTACTCCACCTGCCTCTTCTTACACTAAACCTGTTGACAGGCCTACGAACCGGCGGATAGAACAATTAGTAACGGAAAAACGACGTCTAAGAAGAGAATGGCAGATTACTCGCTCACCAGCAGCAAAACTTCGCCTAAGGCATGCTAATCGCAACCTCTCCAAGGCGTTAAGACAAGAGGAAAGCTGGGCTCAAAGAAAATACATAGAAAAGCTCAGCCCAACCAGCACCAAACATCCTCTGTGGAAAGCCCACCACACTTTAAGCGCTCCTACAGAGACAATTTCACCGATAAGGAGTCTAACCGGTGGATGGGCCCGCAGTGACGAAGAGAGGGCATCCGTATTTGCCACACATCTTAAAATGGTTTTCCAGCCAAATCCAACATCAAACTCATCTGTACTTCCCCCTTCGAGCACACTAACGGATAGTGAGTAGTCGGAACTCCAATCGGACGAGATCACTGCAGTTATTAAAAACCACATAAAGCCAAAAAAAGCCCCTGGCCATGACCTAATCACACCGAAAATGATCCTGGAACTCCCTATCATTGCCATACAATACATCTGCAAACTGTTCAACGCTATAATAAGAATTGGCTACTTCCCAAGAACATGGAAAAGGTCCACTATCATCATGATTCCTAAAGTGGGAAAGGACAAAACCCAGCCATCATCCTATAGGCTAATTAGTTTGCTGCCATGTCTTTCGAAGCTTTTTAAAAAGGTCCTGCAGATCCGACTAAACTCATTCCTGGCATCGGAGAACACAATCCCTTCACACCAGTTCGGCTTCCCCGAAAAACAATAGGAAATTCGCTGTAAGATGTAATGGCTCCGTCTCGGCTGATTTTGAAATCAAAGCTGGTGTACCGGAAGGCAGTGTACTCGGCCCATTGCTCTACCTACTGTACACTGCAGACTTACCAATGAGTTTAGGACTTACAACGTCCACTTTTGCCCATGACACGGCAATCCTCAGCAGATCCAAATGCCCAATACAAGCCTCTGCAAAATTAGAGGAACACCTCAAGGTGGTAGAGGAATGGCTAGCAACCTGGCGTATCCGTGACAACGAGCAGAAATGCAAACATGTCACATATACGCTTAGCAGAAGAAACTGTCCAGCTCTAATGCTAAATAACGTACCAATTCCTCAAGCCGTGGAAGCACATTGAAGCAAAAAAGTCACAGCTTAAACTGAAAGCGAGCAGCTTTCATTGGATCATCAATGCTCGGTCCCCTCTACGTCTGGAGTATAAAGTCCTCCTATACAACTCCGTACTGAAACCCATCTGGATTTACGGTGCTGTACTATGTGGAAATGCAAGTACCAGCAATGTCGGCAATATACAAAGGGCGCAGTCGAAGATTTTAAGATCAATCACGGGGGCTCCGTGGTACGACAACATTCAAAATGATCTAAATATAACTAGCGTAAAATCTGAAATAGGTTGTCAACAACTGAAGTATTCTGCGAAACTGGATGCACACCCAAATGTTCTTGCCAATTCCCTTACGCGAACTAATAATAGAATTCGTCTTAAAAGAAATGACAGACCAACCAAATAACAAGTGACTAGGGCCGCCTGCAATATCCCCAGGATTTATCTTAAGTACTAGATTAAGAAAAAAATATCTCATACTTGTTGTTAGGCTCTAATTTAAGAGTAGATTCAACAAATATATGTTAAACGTTAAAATAATAAAAAAAAAAAATGTGCGTCTAACGGTTAGACACGATAAAAGTGAAACCTTCCGTAAAACAAACTGAGAGAGAATGAGACGAAAGCAGCATTAGGAGCGGGATAATTATAGGTTCATTATAATATTGCTATAAAGGTCATATTTTATTTTCTTCATTTTATTATTATTCATCTTCAATGTTTTCAATTTCAACAAATGATACGAGTGGCTTATGATATCTAAAATATGATACAAATGCTTTGGTTTCGATGTTGTCAACATATCTTTGAAATACCGCGTCAATTGTTGGTTTTGATCGTGTTGTTGATTCAGTGCGATTGTTACACATTTTTAAACTGAATGTTGTATTGAGAAAGTCAATTAAAGGAACCGCTGTGTCCAATGCAAAATTTACGTTAAAATCGCCACTTAAAATCATTGGAACTTTATCGTAATCTTTTCTAAGTATCCGCGATACTTCTGGTGTATACTTTAATAAATTTTCATGAATGAATTTCGTGATGCTATTTATTGATTGATTCGGTGAAATATAAATTGCCACAATTAAAACTGTTTTTCCATTGCTCAATCTGGTTTCGTATGCACATATTTCTCCCACTTTAGAGAGCTGAACAGACAGTGATTCTAGTTGCTATGCATTCATTCATTATATATTTTGTGATACATTTTTATTTACTTTTTATACAATTGCAGAGGGTATTGTAATATTGGTCAGATGTTCGTAACGCACAGAAGGATGCGTTTACGACCTGAGAAGCTGAGTTGATATAGCCATGTCCATCTGTCCGTCCGTCTGTGCGTATGCGTTTTACTCAGCCGTCTTAAGAGTATCGGGATGAAATCTTTCTTTGGGGTTTTTATTACCCGGGTAAGATAAAGTATGAAAATCCTTAGGATCGGACCACTATATCATATAGCTCTCTATATCAACAAGGCTGTTAGATCATCTAACATGCCTGCTACATACAGTCCTAGTGTATCCTTCGCTAGTGTGCTCCGAACTGGACAGACGGAGCCCGCAAAAGAGACCCCGTCACTCCACCATCTACAGAATCCGCAACCTAGCGCACCAGAGCTTGGCCAGCAAACTCCAAGTGGCTTAGAGGCCCTATTGATCTCACTCAATCAAAATATGACCACTTTTATGACGTGCATGCAAAACTGTATGCGCGAACTGATGCGGAATCAAAACCTGCTTATCCAGAAGCTTATCGAGAATAAATAATGGCTTCCCTACGTCTATGTCTTTGGAATGCTAACGGCATCTCCAAGCACAAAAATGAACTGCAACTATTCCTAGACTCAAGTGAAATCGACGTTTTGCTGATTTCGGAAACACATTTAACATCAAAAAATAATTTTCAAATACCAAAATATACCTTCTATGCAACAAACCATCCAGACGGAAAAGCTCATGGCGGGACTGGTATCCTAATCAAAAACCGTATAAAACACTCGTTCCTCAACAGATTTGAAACACAGCACCTACAAGCAACTGCTATAACCGTTCAAACCAGCTGCGGCAACACTACATTGGTTGCCCTGTACTGCCCACCACGCTTCTCAATCTCTGAAAAGGAATTTACCGATTTCTTTAACACACTCGGAGATCGCTTCATTGCAGCAGGGGACTATAACGCCAAACATACGCACTGGGGATCTCGTTTTAAATTGTTTTTTGTCAAGCGCTTTGCATTGACTCATTCGTGTGACGCTCTCAAATGAGTGTCGCGTAAAGAGTAATACGATTTTTGATCACACAAAGAGTCTCAACAAAAGACAGTTTGACCAAAAAAACTCAACAGAAATGATCTTTGCCTACCGCGTACATGTAAATACATACATACATACATATACATAAATGTAAATAAGAACGCATCAATCGCGTGTGTTTACCCATACATACGCAAAAGACAATTTTCTTCATTCAACTCAAGCAATCGATCAGTGTTTGACTTGAGCGAAATGAAAACAGAAATGACTGTCTCGATCGGAGCGCTAGCGAGCTAAGTCAGTCGCGACCAGAACAGTTTCTGTCTGAGTCTTTATTATTGTCTCAGTCAAAGACACTTATTTGCAGACAATGCAAAAGTGTCAACAGTTATTTGCGAGCTATGCTATTTATTCATAATGCTTTTTATATATTTGCATCTCATTCTCTCGCAGGCTAAATACTATAAGATCTATATGTGTCTCTTTTTCGTTTCATCGAGTCTGAAATCACTCCCAACGATTCTAAAGAAGTTTTTACTTCAAAAATTATTTTGTGACCTGTCTATTCATGTGTAGCAAAATAAACGTGTTTGAAGTATGTATGTTTTTTTAACAAGTACGGTTTTGGGCCTTATACTAACTTCTCTAAACTATAACTTACTTTATTCAATCTTATTCAAGCTAGTATTAGCATTTATGTATCGTGTGAGTCTTTGTGATTTTAACGTGTTCAAAATGATAGCCATCTACGACCATCTGCTAAGTTTATTACACTTTTTAGGTTCTATGTCGGTCCCAAAGCGCATGCTGTATAGCACTTGGCTTGGCGAAAATATCGCCCCAAAAAACGTTATTGCTTTAAAAGAACTTACATATGTATATTTGGTACAATTTTAAAAAACAGAAACTTTTCAAAAAAGGAAATCGAGGAAATCACCAAAAAAATAACAAACTTTGTAAGCAGGCTTACAGAAAAATGGAAGGCATGCCATTACAACAAATCAGTCTTCGAAAAAAAAAAAAAAATCAGAAATGGCTTGATGATTCGCTTTTTTGTATAATATGACGTCTTTTTCACACATGGTCGACCCAAGAAGGATTTCGGTGATCTCTGCCCTAAAGTGCAGACCAGAAAAGTGTCAAGCCTTGTAAAGGAAACCACGTGCGATGAGTTAATGGTGGCAACAAGCACTAGTTTGTATAAATCCGTAATGCGAACCGCATCAATAATCGTTACAGAACTTAATGGAAATGAGACGGCAGGACAAATAATGAAGCAAGTAAGTCGACTCGTCGACTTGGGTATACCATACACCTGGTGAAACAAATATTTCAAATTTCGAAGACCAAATGTATGTCTATTAAATTGTTTTTACATGTCTTATACTATGTGCTATCTCGCTCACTCTACAAACACACGAGCACTCTAGCGCCGCCACTAGCCAACGGCCAATTCTGGCCTTGTGGACCGCTTAGTAAAATACGTTCATACTCATATTTTACATGTTTCTAGTCCGATTTCAATAAAATTTGATAGTTTGGTAGAAATAGATAAGATTAATTAGTCTGCCAAATTTAAATACGATAGTCAAAAAACTAAAGGAGGAAATCGTTTTTTTTCTAAATTATGGAGGCGGAAGTGGGCGTGGCAAAATGTGAAAATATCTAAATTCTCTGCGCATACTATGCCAGTATACATACTAAATTTGGTGACTTTAGCTTTGTTAGTTTTTGATAAAATCAGTTTTGTTTAATTTACGGGGGCGGAAGTGGGCGTGGCAAAATGTTTAAATAGCCAATATCTGCGCGTCTATTAAGCTAGTCTACATACTAAATTTGATGTCGGTAGCTATCATAGTTTTTAAGGAAATCACTTTTATGTAAATTCCGCGGGCGGAAGGGGGCGTGGCAAAAAGTTTAAACAATTAGTTTCTGCGCGCTAACTAACCGAGCATATAAACCAAATTTGATGTCTCTAGCTATTATACTTTTTAAGAAAAACAGTTTTGTGTGATTCCTGGGGGCGTAAGGGGGCGTGGCAAAAAGTTTGAACAGTTAATTTCTGCGCACTAACTAATCGGGTATACAAACTAAATTTTATGTCTCTAGCTGTCATACTTTTTAAGAAAAACAGTTTTATGTGATTCCTGGGGGCGTAAAGGGGCGTGGCCGAAATTCCAATTAATGCTGAACATGTGCATACTACACGAGTATACATACCAAATTTGGTGGCTCTAGCTCTTATAGTCTCCGAGATCTGCGTGTTCATACAGACGGACGGACGGACGGACGGACAGACGGACATGGCTAGATCGACTCGGCTGTTGATCCTGATCAAGAATATATATACTTTATAGGGTCGGAGAAGCTTCCTTCTGCCTGTTACATACATTTTGGCGACTTTAATATACCATTTCACCCTATGGGTGTATGGTATAAAAATTAAAAAGTCATTGGACGCACAAGCACAATTTCCAAATCCGTACTCACCTGAAGAAGCCCTGGCTCTAAACATGGATGTAGGCTACACGAAGAATACGTACAAGCTAATGCGATGTAGTGCTAAGGAGAGGAATGCTGATATACAGTGGTGGTCAGCGGGTAAGCCCCTTTTTTTTTTTTTGACTTTGAATTTGATTTTCTCGGCTCTCAAGAAATTTAATAAAGAAATTTTTTCAGTTATTTGTTGGTTATTGTATTTAGATGATGTCACGTAATTATTGTCATGCCAGCTTTCGACGTTTTTTTTTACAGGTGCGTTACAGCTCCCCCCAAAATTGTTGACAATAGTTTAGCTCGGTCATTCCAAAATCTTTAATATGTATATCCGAGTTACCAAAGGTTGCACTCAGCTAAGGTTATGTGCTATCCAACCAACTTGAAATATTCAGACTATTCAGCTGAGACAACTTTGCAAAGTTTAGTCGACCATACCGTTAGTCGAATTATACAGTCGAACTCCCCAGTTTTTGATAATCAATTATTGGAAAATAATAATAAAATAAAATTAACTGCAGTACATAAATGGGGCTGTGATGGAAGCAGTGGACACGCAACATACCGGCAAAAGTTTGAAAATGGTGAAAACAATATGCTCGATCAGTACCTTTTTGCAGTTTGCCTTGTACCATTACAAATTCAGCTTGGATCAAATGTTTTATGGAAAAACCCACGGCCTTCCTCAACTCGCTATTGTAGGCCTTTAAAACTAATTTGCCAAAAGGAAACAAGCGAATTAATTAGATCAGAGAGCGACCATGTAAAAAACCAAGTAGAAAATATTCAACCAACGACTACCAATTTATATATGTACAATTATGCACGAATTTCACATGACCATGTTGGATGGCAAAACATTTAGCGTCCTCGCAGAAGCACCTACCATGATATGTGGAATTTGTAGAGCCTCGCCAAAGAATATGAATAATATTAGTTTGGTAAAAAATTATAGAATTGATGCAGATCTCTTTAAATATGGTTTATCAACATTGCATGCGTGGATACGATTTTTTTGAATGCGTTCTACATATTGCCTACAGACTCCCAATAAAAAAATGGCAAGCTCGAAGTGAAGATAAGGCAAAGGTAGAAGCTGGAAAATCTGAAATCCAATTCCAGCTTAGAAAGCAAATGGGCTTATTGGTGGATATTCCAGTGGGTAGTAGTGGCAATACGAACAATGGAAATACCGCCAGACGGTTTTTTAGCCAACCAAATTTAGTAGCCGGTATTACTGGAGTTAGCGAAGCTCTTATATATGTATAGGTTTAGTGTTATACTAAGGGTAATGGCTTGTGGATATCAAGTCAATACTGATTTATTCAGCTCATATGCCATGGAAACAGCTGAAATGTATGTCGACAAATATCCATGGTTTTACATGCCGTCATCTGTACACAAAGTTTTAATACATGGAGCGGACATCATCAACAATGTGGGACTTCCTATTGGTATATTGTCCGAAGAAGCACTTGAAGCCAGGAATAAGGATTTTAGGAATATACGATTAAAGCATTCCCGTAAGGACAAGAGGAGCAATACAATGGAAGATGTTATGAGTGGACCACTTGTTTCATCGGATCCTCTTATAACGACTCTCTCCAAAACAACAAAAGCCACTTTCAAAAAAATGAATTTGGACAAAACCGTGTTAGGATTGCTGTAATAGCTGTAACGAATCTATTAGTGACTCGGATTCATCTGATTCCGATTAATTTTTTTTTTTTGAAATATATTATAAATATGTTAAATATCTTAAATTAAAATTTTCAATGGAATATGTCTTCACTTGCGCAAGTTGCTACTAAAGTTCCGCTAGATGGGCAGCCTGGCCCACTGTGCTCTGCTTGGATAGCGTTGCAAAAACCAGTTTTTTCATGATCGCGTTTGGCAAAAATGATATATGCAATCGATAGGGAATACTTCAGTATTCAACAAATTTTTGAAATCTGTTGAGATTCATGGGTGCTAGAGGCGCCCAAAGTTGAGACATTTTTAGTAAATGGGAATAAATAATAACTTTTACAAAAAATCTCAACTTTAATACTGAATATTGTGCGATTTCAACAATCGATCTTGGTTGGATTTTTTGGTTTTATCTGAGAAGTATGTTCTTTATTAATAGCATGTTTCATAAATTTTAATAATTACTTATTGAACCAGAAGAGTTTAAAAATACACTAAATATTGGCATTTTTTAACTTTGGTGGAACAGAACTAACAGGGATCAACTTGTATCACAACCGGACTACATACACTTGGTAGGTGAAACGTGCGTATTTGCCTGTAGCTTCTTTGTATTTAAATGATAACATTGCGTAATGCTGTTTTGCAAATACTACCTGTTTACATAAACCCTTTTTTACAATGTTGGATTGCTAATTACCTGCTTTGGAAAAACCGACAAGGCAGGTAAATTTTATTTAAGTTGATGAAACATAAAATAAGCTAACTGAAACCTGCTGTTTTTCAAACCAAGAGTGGAAAAACATTTACGGTTAAGTTTGATTTTTTCTGACAATGGTTGATGGAGCTCAAAAACAATTCCACGACTTAGACGATTCAACAAGTGAGGAGAACTGCTACGAATATGGAATTTCTTTGTTGCATTGCAGAATAAAGTGAATGGATTTTATTCTGAAGCTAGCTTACACATTTCCTCGGTCAGGAGAAACAAAAACGGATAATACACCTCGTGAGGATATTCAGAGTAGGAAGGAGATAATACAAGCTGAATTCTCTAGGAAGCTAGTACTGAAAGTTGACTGCCCAAAGTACGGATACGGAAATACGAATGTTGGAAATACTTCAAGGAGATTTTTTGCAAATGATGAAATATCATCTTTAATAACAGGTGTTAGTTAAGAGATCATTAAAAGGTTGGCTGTTATATTGAATATTATAAATTGCAAGGCAATGTTAAATGGTGAAAAATTTGACGAATGTACTTCAAAAACTGCTCAACTTTTGACTGAATTGTATCCACAAAAAAAACTTACCCCAACGGTACACAGGATTTCGGCTTACGGAAAGTATTTAATAGAATATCAATGTTTACCGATTGGAGAGCTGTCCGAAGAGGCACAGGAATGTAAAAACAAGGAATACAAAAGGTTCAGATACACTAATACATTAAAAACTTCTCGTGTTAGACAAAATGAAGACCTTTTTAACATGCTGGCAGCCTATGCAGACCCACTTATTGCATCACTCAGACACGTGCGATCACGAAAGGATTTGGAAAATAGCAACTATAGTCCCGAAATGTTGAGTTTATTAGATATTGATGTAAATATTGAAAATTATTTTGAAAAAAATTAACCATTAAAAGTAAATTTTCAAAATTAACCTAAATTTTAAAAATTCTTATTTGTTACTTTTTGTAATTATGATAGAAAATAAAATTAAAACATTAAAAATAAATAGTCGTTTAAAACAATGAAAAATTCCTTTTGTGATTAAAAACTACCGGGTTTCGCTCCATTTGTAAAAGAAATCCATGCTTGGAAATATTTTCTGACTTTGACCTTGAATAGTACAGCACCACGAAGCTTGAGGTATTTTTAATCATAAGCTTTTACAATTTTTAAATCGATTTATCGGTTTAGAAGCTATGATTTTTGCAATGTAAAATGCCAAAAGGCCCCACTGTGCGTCGCCTGAGTGCTCCTGCTCTTGTATGTATGTATATATGTAAATTTGTGTGTATATATGTATGTACATACGAACATACTATTGGCCTAATAAAATTAAAGCCGTTGTTTCATTGAAGTCGACGAAGATAACTTTACTTCTTCATTTTTATTAGGAAACGGTCCACCGTCACGGCTACTTGACGTCCTTCATTAAATTAATTCTTTGAGTGAAAACTCAAGCCTTGTGTAAACACTTTATATTTTATTCATTTAATTAATATTTTTGCTTTTCATAATTTGGGGAAGGCTACAAATATTTTATGTTGTGTAACAACACCGCAAACACCGTCTGTGTTTGTTTTTAAAGCCTTGCAGAGGGTAGTATAAAATTGGTCGGGTGCTTTTACCGTATAGAAGAAGATGTTTCCGATACCATAAAGTATATATTCTTGATCAGAAGCTGAGTCGATATAGCCATGTCGGTTTGTTCGACGGTGCGTATACGTTTTAGGTAGCCATCCCAAGAGCTATCGGAAAAAAAATTAGTTGTTGGTGTTTTGATTATATAAAATAAGCTAACATTAAGACAATTATAGATATAGATGGCTCATCAGTCATAAGTAGGTCTGATATGGTCAGCAGTAAACAATAAAGACCTAGTTAATCAATAAAAACGTCTTTTGCTGACCTAACACTATGTCGAACTATGCACTGGTGAGCTCGCTATTTTGTACTATAAAAGAAATGCATTATTCTTAGTAAGATCAGATACCAATTGTAGCTACATCGGGTGTGCATCGCTGTGTCTTTGGCCCCCATCTCTACCTTTGTAATCTCACCCCGAGGTCCACCCAATTTATGTGTTGGTTGCGACAACCCTTAGTCACTGGTTTATGTGCTAGTGCCTAGATACATATATAAATAAATAAACATTTAATAACTTCAAGAAACACTAACGTTTTTCATTGAACATTTTGGTGACCCCGACGTGGGCGGCTCCAAGTTAAAAGAATAACAGACTTGGTGAAACCGTCATCAAGCGAGAACATTTGGTCAACTCAGGCGACCAATCTCTCAACAAAAGGAAACTGGTCAACTAGGCGACTACTTTCTTTGCACGCTTGGGACACGACAATCCTAAGCGAGGGCACAAATTGATGAACATCTCACATCAATCTGGGGTCCCGACTAAAAACATCGCAATTGATTAACTTGGCAATCAGTGCGTAGCCACCTTGGCGAATAAAAAGATTTACTGGAAAACTAGGAGTTGGTTTCCGCAACGGGGTAGCAGTGCATACCCATTTAATAAAAGTTGATCAACTAGGCGATCACCTTATAAAAATCATTTAACAACGATTTTTGTCAACGAGGCGACCAAATCATAAATCATTTTGAATCAAATCATAAAAAGTTATTTTTGTATAAAATAAAGTTTGATCAACTCAACTCTGTTGCATTCCCTGGCGTCAGCAATATCTGACCTAGTTAACTCGGTCAGTAACCCAGGTAGTACGCACGAGTATAGATTTGGCATTGATCAGCAATTTTTTTTTTAAACAAAGAAAAGAAACTCCAAAAAATTGGTTTCACTGTCGTGGCAGTTATCAATGTAAAGAATAGGTATATTGGAAATAAAATAGAACTATTGTTAAAACACTATTCAAAAGGCAACTTCGATTTATTTCTTATTCTTATTTGTGCTACACTTGACCATTTTTAGGAACGAGTCGGAGCGTTCCCTGTCTTTGACAAAATAAATAAACTCCCATCGGGTCAAGTACTAGTACAGACAAGCAATTACATAAGAATATAAAAGAACATGGAGGAATTTTATAAACAGCAGACAGAACGAGGAGAGGCAATCCAGGCCTTGATTCGGAATAGCAAAAAAGATTCTTTCGCCAGGAAAACGAAGCCATCTTATTTCGAGGAGAAACTTGAGCTCCTGGAATACATGTGGGAGAACTTCGAGAAAGGTCATCAGGAGTTGATGGACAAATTAAATAACGTGCCAACTGAAGACGACTACTTTATAACGGACTATTTCAGCAAAATGAAGACGGTTGTATCTAATATAGTGGAAGATTGGAAGGACCATTTGGCAAAAATAAAGCTAGAGAGACAAGCTCGCCAAAGAGAGGAGGAGCGAGTCATGGTCAAACCACTGGTTCGTAAGCAAAGTGCTCTGCTGGAGTCATTGTCCAGGACACTAAGACAAATTGTGCCTGAAGAAAAAATGACTTACAAATCGGTAGTCGACAAATTATGGATGCAAATTGAAGAAATCCATTATGAGATTCATCGGCTAGCTGAAAATCCAGCCGAAGCCGGATATAATATAGCTACGTTTGTGGCCGCAGAAAATACAATGCTGAAATTCTGTGTGGCACCAGCAGAAAATGTAGTAATACAATCGCCACCTGTATTGCAATCGATACAATCATTGCAACTACCCAAAATTCCCATTCCAAAATTTGATGGGGATTATCTGAAATGGCAACAATTTCATGACATCTATAAAAAGGTGGTTCATGAGTCAAATGTATCCACGATAGAGAAAATGTGGTACCTAAAATCAAACCTTTCTGGAGAAGCAGAGAGACTGATACGGCACCTGGAATTAACAGAAGCCAATTACAACACTGCTTGGTCAGTGTTGCAGGAACGTTTTAATAACAAACGAGTTCTAGTAACAGCCATACTGGCAAAGCTGTTTGATCACCCAAATGTGGGAAATGACGCAGCTTCTATAAAGAATTTGCATGATAACATTTTTGAATCATTGCAAGCCTTAAAAAATATCGGCGTCAATATGGAATCGTCAGATGCTGTCATAATGTTTCATATGACAAGAAAATTGGATAGATTCAACCACGCACTATATGAGCAATCTCTTTCCAACACAAGGGATCTGCAGGAAGTAAAGGACTTCTTATCCTTCTTGGAACAGCGCTTCCTAACATTAGAGGCGATTGGAAAACCGAGAAACGAAAATCGCAGCATTGAGAAACCAAGTCCAAGGAAGACATGCGCAACAGCATCTGGGACAAACAGTACCCTGTGTGCTTTCTGCGAAAGAGCAAAGCACAAACTCTTCCAATGTGAAAAGTTCAAAATCAAATCCGCAGCAGAGCGGCTTAATTGGGTGCAGAGACACAAATTGTGTGTCAATTGCTTCAAGCCGGACCATATAGCAAAAAATTGCTCTTGGAGGGGATGCTTTAAATGCGATAAAAAACATAACACAATGTTGCATTTAGAAACAGGCAACCAAATTGCTACATCTGCTTCTGCAGCTTCTGCGTATGGAATTGGCAGAAAATACACCCTGTTGGCAACGGCCAAGGTAGTGGTAAAGGGGATCAATGAAAGGAAAGGAGAATTTCGAGCACTCCTGGATAGCGGCTCTCAAGTTAATCTCGTCTCAGAGAGACTGGTAAAGAAGTTATCGTTAAAAATTAGCGAGACTCATGTTCATATAAATGGAGTGGGTGGTCAACCACAGATAAGCAAGGCGCGAGTAAGCTTGGTTGTAAGGTCAAGATACAACAAGTTCGCAATGCTAGTTGAGGCGTTTGTATTGCCACACATAATAGGTGACCAACCCACAGAACAAATAACGCAGAAAGTAACATTACCAGACAACATTCAATTAGCGGACCCAACATTTGATAAGCCCGGAAAAATTGATATGCTGTTGGGAGCTGATGATCACTATGCTATACTGCTACCAGAAAGGAGACGGGGCAATCGAAACCGTCCGACATTACAAAATTCAGAGTTTGGATGGATTGTTGCTGGCAGAATTAATATGTCAACATCAGCTTCAATCACATGCATGGTAGGCATGACGAATCCAGAGGAATCACTGGAAAGATTCTGGCAACTAGACACACTAGAGCCAATAAAAAGGTACAGAAGTCCGGAGGAAGAGTATTGTGAAAAATTCTTCCTCGATAACCTACACACGGCGGCGGACAATCGGCTAATTGTAAAGCTTCCATTTGCTGAAGAGGCGTCATCTCTTGGAGAATCTCGGGAAGTAGCCATAAGAAGATTCATGTCGTTAGAGAGGCGAATGAACCCTGACATAAAAAAGGAGTATGTAAAATTTATGTCAGAATATGAACAGCTTGGACATATGAAGCAAGTAATGGTAGAACAAATACCCAAGAACCATTACTTTATACCGCATCATTGTGTACTAAAACCAGAAAGTACCACCACCAAGCTAAGAGTGGTATTTGATGCTTCATGCAAAACGTCATCAGGAAAATCACTGAACGACATTTTATATCCTGGACCAGTTGTACAGAGTCAACTCTTCTCAATTCTTCTGCGGTTCAGGACACACAAATATGTGTTCACGGCAGATATTGAAAAAATGTATCGTCAAGTTTGGATAAACCCTGCCGATCAATTCAATCAGATGATTGTGTGGAGAGAGGATCCAAGTCAAGAACTAAAGTTTTATCGTTTAAAAACGGTAACTTATGGAACCACGTCAGCCCCATATTTAGCGACGAAGTGTCTGGAATATTTGGCACTGAAAAACATTGAAAATTTGTCGTCTGGAGCATCAGCATTAAAAAATGACTTTTATGTTGATGATTGTCTCACAGGAGCAGACAGTTTACCAGAAGCCCTGCAAATAAGACAAGAGCTTCTAGAAATCTTGAAACCTAAGGGTTTCAACTTACGAAAATGGTGTTCAAATAGCAGTCAACTTCTAAAGGAAATTCCAAAGGAAGATACGATTGCTGACATCAATCTCGGTGACACACTGGAACAAACAAGTGTCAAAACATTGGGAATCATATGGGCACCCAAAGAAGACCAATTATGTGGAAAGGCTCAAAAGACATACAAAAGGAATAACCAGACGAGTGGTGCTATCCGAAGTCGGTCAAATCTTTGATCCTCTAGGACTGTTCGCACCGGTAGTGGTAAGAGCGAAAATGTTTCTTCAACATGTTGCTACCGAACGAATTGAGATGGATGGTGACCTACCGCCGTATTTGGAGAAGCAATGGGAAGCTTACCGAGAGGATGTACAGGCACTAAACCACATGAAAATTCCAAGGCATATTTTTGATGGCAAGGTCCCCACTACAAAGGAATTGCATACATTTGTTGATGCATCAGAAAAGGCGTATGGTGCGGCAGTTTATGTCCGATCAACCTATAAAAATGGACAAATTTCGGTCAGATTGTTGTGCGCCAAGTCGAGAGTGGCTCCCCTGGAAAAACAGACACTGCCCCGGCTGGAACTATGTGCAGCTGTACTTGGAGCTGAACTCACGGATAGAGTTCGACAGGATCTCCAATTCGGATCAGAAAGTGTAGAATCATTCCTCTGGTCAGACTCAACAGTAGTACTCTCGTGGATTAATTCACGGGCATCACATTTCCACACGTTTGTGGCTAATCGATTGACAAAAATACACGCAGTATCACATCCAAGGCAATGGCGGCATGTGTCATCAGCGCTCAACGCAGCTGATGTTCTGTCTCGAGGCATATCAGCAGTTCAGCTTAGCACCCATACATTATGGTTGTATGGACCACTATTTCTGCATGGACCACAACGTGGCTGGCCAGCACCATTTAAGCCTACAGAGCACACGATGGATACCGCTGAGAAGAAAACCAAGGTATTCAGCATGGTGACTGCCACGGCAAACAACAAGAGTGAATGGATATATACGGTAAATCACAAAAATTCGTTTTACCGGCTACAGCGAATAGTGGCGTATGTGCTACGGTTTTGTCACAAGCAGAGCAGGAAACCAACGGCTCAGTTAGAGTTGGAAGAGTTAGACCAAGCACGGAGAGTGATCATTAAGCAAATTCAAGAAACAGGATTTGCATATGAATTACGGCACTTAAAGAAACGACCTGATCAACCGCTAGATCGCAAAAGCACGGTGGCAACATTGCCACTAATACTGGATGAAGATTCAACGATACGAGTAGCAACTAGGCTACAACAAGCACCAGTATCAACGGAAACAAGGAATCCATATCTCTTGCCGTATAATGATCCGGTGGTAAAAATGATGCTACGGAAACTTCATGAAGATAATCTTCATTGTGGACATGAGGCACTACGCGGAATAGCTCGGCAACAGTACCACATCATTAAGGTGAAACCGATGGTCCGGAATGTGATTCAGGGCTGCGTAGTATGCACCAAGTACCGGCCTCAGTTCTTTAAACAAGTCATGGGCGACTTACCTGAGCATCGGGTATCTCAGAACAGACCCTTTCTCAATGCCGGAGTAGACTATTGTGGACCATTCTGGATCCACCATAAGGTTCGAGGAAAACGTCCCGACAAGGCCTACATTGCAGTATTTGTATGCTTTGCAACCAAGGCAGTACACTTGGAGTTGGTCGGAGACCTGTCCACCTCTTCATTTGTGGGCGCGCTTCAGCGCTTTATTGGGCGCAGAGGAAGATGCCAGACATTATACTGCGATAATGCAACAAACTTTGTTGGAGCAAACAACCAACTTAAGGAACTGACCGATACAATACACTCAGAAACGGCAGCAGGTAGTATCAAGGAATTTTGCAATCAAAAAGGAGTGCAATTTAAGTTCATACCACCACGGTCTCCACATTTCGGAGGATTATGGGAAGCTGCGGTAAAGTCCGCTAAGCATTTACTGTTGAAAAACGTATCAACAGCAAACTTAACGTTCGAACAACTGTCTACCATCATTGTCAATGTTGAAGCAGTACTGAACTCTCGTCCATTAACGCCGAACTCAGACGATCCCAACGACTTAACAGCTCTAACCCCAGGCCACCTATTGATCGGAGAACCATTAGTAGCCCAACCAGATGCAGAACCAATAACACAGCGATCGATTCCAGAGCAATGGGAATTAGTGCAACGGCTTAAGCATACATTCTGGACACAATGGTCTCAAGAGTACTTACAAGAATTGCAGGGTACATCCAAGTGGAAAAAACCATATAACAATGTCAAAGAAGGCATGATGGTAATTCTAAAGGAGGATAATGTGCCAATTTTGCATTGGCCAATTGGACGAATTGTTAAGTTATATCCAGGCTTGGATGGATACGTCCGCGTGGTAGACGTTAAAACAGCCAGAGGCACCTACAAGCGGGCTATCCATAAATTGGCCCCCTTGCTTAGAGAGACGGCAACAAAACGTAAAATCGAGGCAGATGACACAGAAGCAAATTCCCAAAAAGACCCTGGTATCGAGGACAACGCAGAACCAAAAACAAAAAGACGCTTATCGATCGGTCTGCCACCGTTGGCAATGACGATCTGCCTAATGCTGTTGTTATTGCCTATAGCATTTACTCAAAGAACCAATATAACTCGATTCAACCCCAAACCAGGCATATACTATGAAAGTATTGGCACAGGAAGGATGGCAACGTCTGACTGGACTATTGTGGCATTCTACGATCTCGAACCATATTGGGCCGACCTGAAGACATTTTCAGACGGAGTAGTAAAGGTTGGAGAAATATGCGTATTAATGAAGGTTCCAGAGGCATGCACCGCAATGCAGAGGCACTTCGAGCATGTCAACTCAGAGCTAAGGACAGGAAATGATCTCCTTCACATAGAACGCCAACGACGATCGCCTTTAGATATAATTGGGAACATTGCGAACGGCTTATTTGGTGTGCTGGACTCAAAGTATGCAACAGAGATGTCAGGCACCATAAGAAAGGTTAAATCAAATGAAGATTACTTATTGAACTTGCTGCAAAATCAGACATCTGTAATTGATTCAACGATAAATATCATTAAGCGAGATGAAGCCACAATTGAAAATCAGATGAAACTAATGGAACAACAAATGAACGACATGACCAAAGTCCAGGACAATGCGGTAAAGGCGTTGCAATGGTATATTACGCTAACTACTCAGATGACAGTTATTGCAGGGAATTTGCAACGAATTCAAACAGAAATTTCCCGAGTATTTACAGATGCCCATCATAGCAAAATAAGCCCGTTACTTCTATCACCAGGCCAACTTCGGGAACATCTGAACCAACTGGAGAGACATCTTCCGTTTGGTTTGGAGTTGCCAGTTCCAGATAACGACGTCTTGCAACTATATGGCTTAATGAAGGCACAAGGAACAATCGCAAACAATCATGTGATATTTAAGGTCACATTTCCATTAGTGGCAACGCAGGCAGTACAACTGTATAACCTGGTACCCATTCCAGCAATTGGAACTCATGGGATTGTAATCATGAACATTAAAATTCCCATCATTGCTGTCAACAAGGAACAGAATCAATACATTGGGCTCTCAAGAGCCGGTTTGGAACAATGCCATCAGCTCAACAACGAGCAATATATTTGTTTTGATAAACAAACGACGTTTTCGGCTAATAGCAACTGTGAGTTCCAGCTATTCAAAAACACAAAATCATCAACTTGCCAAATACAACACACAAACAGATCATTCGTGTGGTACGACATGTATCACAAAAATCAGTGGATTTTTGCCACCACTAGACCAATTGAACTCGCAGTGACCTGTGACGATAATATACAAGGTGTCACTATTAAGAAGACTGGATTGTTAACTCTAGACCCGACGTGTACAGCTAGGAGTTCTGGTATACGAATAACAGGTCACCGTATAACTACGACAGACACAATGAAATTGTCATATGTCCGATTTGGCAACTTCAGCATGGGCCCAACAAAAGTAGCGCCAACAACAACACAATTCACAAAGATGCAACTAAGCTACGATGAACTAAGCAACGTTCAAGGAAAACTGGAAACTAAGCAAAACTGGAAATTGCCAGAAGACCTCAGCCAGCCGGCTCATCATGTTATAGTTTCCTACGTAGCGCTAACAATACCATTGGTTCTTGTGATGGTATATGGAATAAAAAGATGCTCACGACCCCCACGACACAATGGTCCAGAGCAGACAACCGTGAGGATCGTCAATCCCATACCGACTCCTGCTGCAGTAAGCCCAGCCCCCAGCAATTTTGCGGTCAACGTTGGATAACGTTGAACAGGTGTTCAACGGCCGGGAGTATGTTGGTGTTTTGATTATATAAAATAAGCTAACATTAAGACAATTATAGATATAGATGGCTCATCAGTCATAAGTAGGTCTGATATGGTCAGCAGTAAACAATAAAGACCTAGTTAATCAATAAAAACGTCTTTTGCTGACCTAACACTATGTCGAACTATGCACTGGTGAGCTCGCTATTTTGTACTATAAAAGAAATGCATTATTCTTAGTAAGATCAGATACCAATTGTAGCTACATCGGGTGTGCATCGCTGTGTCTTTGGCCCCCATCTCTACCTTTGTAATCTCACCCCGAGGTCCACCCAATTTATGTGTTGGTTGCGACAACCCTTAGTCACTGGTTTATGTGCTAGTGCCTAGATACATATATAAATAAATAAACATTTAATAACTTCAAGAAACACTAACGTTTTTCATTGAACATTAGTTTTGTATGATTTTTATGACCTGCGTAAAATCAAGTATGAAAATAAAATAGGACCACCGTCATATAGTGACATACGAAAAATAGATGAAGGAGTTGGAATATCCCCATTATATTTTCTAATGTGATAGTTTTTACTTCAAAAATTTTAGATCGGAAAAATAGAACACAAGTTACAGTCAATATGTAACAACATCGGCTCTGCTCAAACACTGCACAAAGGGATGCCAACTCAATTTTTAAAAGCTCATGATATCAAAATGTTTTGATGCCGTTTTATAGATAAAACATCAATGCACATTTCTGCATTCTAGTATTTTAAAATTTGTTTAACACTGGTGGGGATAACACTGTCGAAAACACGTGTTGGGAATAAAACAAAACTGCTTTCGTTTCGTGCAAATTGTTGCTTGACTTTGAATGTATATAACTATGGAAAGAAAAACGTTATTAATAAAGTTGAATTTTTACTATGTGTTAGTAGATTTAATTTGTTGAAAAATTTAGGCGTGTGTCTTAAAATTTGTGTAATTCTGAGCGACTCTCAAAAAAAAAACTTTGGGGAAAAGTTATGAAAAAAAAGTTTACCAGTGTCTAGTCCTAGATTTTCTCTTTAAGCCTAGAAAATCCTTCAAAAGCATGTCTAGAAATCCACGGCCGACAGAAGCAGTTGCTTGCTTTAAATGTCTATATTACTTATGCTGATAATGATATTGACCAACTTTAAGAACATTTTCTAGATTTTTCTATGGATTTTTCTATGGCCCTAAATTTAAAGAAAACATTCAAAATTATCAGCATAAAAATCATCATTATGAAAAGTATTATGTTTAATACAAATTCGTGGCATACTTTTTTGGGTAAAATACAGTTTGTTGACCGTGGAGACGAGATGATATGCCGATTTAGTTGAAAATAGTTGGAAAACATATTTATTACTTTCACTTTCAATGAGTGTGTTAAGTGAAAGTGAAAAATATTGTTAAACATAGATTTGAAATTGAAATAAATGCTCAAAAAACAACCGTTAGTGCGCTGCGGACAACGCTATATAAACTGTGTCTGTATGGCTGGCAATCGCTGACGTTTGTAAATGTATGCCTTCATACAATTGGTTTGCAAAGGGTAGAGGAAAGAAAAAGAAATTGGGAGTATGTACATACATATGTATAGCGAAGCAAAGCGACTTTAAATGTTTTGTTTGTGTATTTATGAATTGGGTAACAGAATTAAACATATTATTGCCAAGCACTACAAGGGTATATAACGTTAGATCACTAACCATAGAATACATAGATGCGTCAAACTCAAGATTTTTTGATTACAAACGCTAGCCTGAGCGTGGAACCCCAGAGAACTTCGGCAAAAGCCGAACAGCGTAGAAGCCCAGAGAGCGGCCGCAGTGCTGCTACGCATCGAAAATAATTCAGTCTGCCACAGATCGCAGAACGATGAGCGCATGTCTGTGTCGCTGTGCTCTCGTTTTGCATATGTATGCGTACACTCGTCGGTACATGCTCAGGCTTCGTAGTGTGTGTGTGACGTGAAGATGGACAACATCGCATTTAAATAGCTCGCTCGACCAAAATTTTTAATTTTCGACAGCCAATTCGACGGGATCCAATCGGCCACGCAGGTCCGGGTGCTCCAGGTTTTTTTTCCCTCCACTTAAACTCAAAATTAGGCTGTTAGAATAAGTGATTGTATTTTGTTTAGTTATCTTATTTATTTAATTTATATTTATATACGTCTCAGTGGTACCCTGGTTAGGCTCTATTAACATTGTAAAAAAAAGTGAAATTGTTTAATATTGTAAGGTAGACGGCCTGGGTGGCAACTCGGGTAGTAGGCAAGCCGTCCCCCTTAAGAAGCGGTTCCATTTTCTACGGCTGGACACACTAATAACGGCGCCACAGGGAGGGCTAGTTTTTTTGAGCTAGCGCGGCCAACTTAACGAGGAGAAGAAAAGAGAGAGAGAGAGACAAGAAGGGCTTGAAAGTTTTCGCTGATTGAATAAACAAAAGAAACTAAGCATCTCTGTTTTCTTTGCGATTCTGCTGAATTATCTTAGGCCTGACGATCGAACGCCCAACCGTAAACCAACCGCTCGGCCACGGGTGGCGTTATTTTGTTCCACTTAGGAAAAACACGTTACATTGGTGTCAGGTGTGGGGGTTATGTTCGGTTACTGCGAAGAACCTCACCACGTGTAAAATGCCTAAGAAATCGACGCAGGCTCGGAACAGCAGAATGGAAGAGGACAGTGGCAGTTCTATTATTGCTATAGCACAATCAGTGGACGCGGTGAATAAAAAGATCGACCGAATGTGCGAAGCCTTAGAACGGTCCTTTATAAGCGCGCAGTCCACAGCGGTGCCAGGGCCCGTTTCGCCACCGGAACACACCACGTAGGGTGGGTTACCACAACCAAGGCAGGACGCGCTGCCACGGGCCGCATCCACCACCTACAGATCGGCGTTGGCGCGATCACCTCTCGTCCCGCAATTTAATCCAGGTTTGTTGCCGATGGAACTGGATCTTGGGGCGAATTTGAGTGACTGGTAGACAAGGTGGCGAATTACTATCAGTGGGCAGGGGATGAGAAATGCTTGGCAGTGGTGTTGAATCTGCACGGTCGCGCCTCAACATTTTATGGCACCCTGTCTACACAACCTACACTTACCTACTCAGCACTGTGTGTCGCCATGCGTCAACGATTCATGCTAGATTGCCGGTCGAGCTATCAACTGTTGCGTCATCGGATACAAGGACCCAGGGAATCATTGCCCGATTTCGCATTGGAATTGGAACGCTTGGCGCAATGAGCTTTTAGTGGAATGCCCGGACATATGTATGACCAGATTCTGGTGCAACAATTTATTGACGGTATGCGAGAAACTCCGCTACAGGGATTAGTAATTTCTAGTCGACCGATTCAGCTACAAGAGGCATTGGACGTAGCGATGCGAGTGCAAGCCCAGTTTGGACGCACACACGGTAAGCCGGTTCTGCACAGTCAGGTGGTCGAGAGTGGAGACATCCATACACCAAAACGTCGCCGACGAAGACGAGGTCGCAGCCAGCTCACGAAAGAGGCACCGCTAACAACAAGACACCCTTCGGAAAACAGCAGCATGCCAATGTCGCGGGGTGAACATTGGCAATAGTAGACAACGCCTCCACCCAACGATACAGCTATTCTATCTCCAACACCAGTAAATGTACCGGCGGCCCTCAGGCCCAATACAGTGAAGAACGCATCAGTTGCCCACTAACGCCGAGCCCCCAGCCATCCCGAACGGAGAGGCTAGATCAGAGTAAAAGCGCGGAACCGGGAGTGGAAAATATTCTGGCCCCTATCGACCGTCCAGATACCCGAAATTCAGCCACCGGTACCAGGAACGTTCGCCATTCTAACGTTTCCACCGATAATGGAGTTGAGCGGTCTGCCATATTTGAGCATTCCGTTCCTACCACACTGGAGCCATCCACGGACCAGAGCAGCAGGCATCCAACTACGCCGTTGCACGACTCACTATGGACAGAGCGGTTGGAAGCGAGAACACTGGCTCGAACGAAGAAACCGTATTGGCGCGATTGTTTCGTGAACCCTTGGCCGCCGTCCCAACAAATATATGCGCTAAATGCCCCCCTGAAGTAAACAGGAAAGATGCTGCTATCTTAAATGGCCGACGTGGGACGGGGAATCCTATCCAAGCTACGTATTCACCTGTACCAAATGCTAAGGACAGCTTACATTGTATTGTTTTCTTTCAGCAAAGGCCATTGCCAATAGTGGTGGATACCGGCGCGGCTGTCTCGGTGTTGAATTGGCGAGATGTGCAGCAGCCATACGAACCTCACCATGCCAGGTAACCATGTATGGTATGGCGTCGTCAACGCTCACTTCCACTGAAGAAACGATGGTAGAGTTGCAAGTGCTGCGCAAGCCTCTGATTCATCGATTTGTCCTGGTGAAGGATTCTACGCCTACACTGCTGGGTACTGATTTTTGGCTAGAACACAAGGTCGTGATCGACTTTGATAAGATGCACCTAAGGGGGGTAGCATGCCCTTGCTCCGCGCCACCGAACCGCCACGAAATCCGATATACTTGATGACTCCCGTCTGTTTGGCGCCACGCTCCGACACGCATGTCAGATTGCAATGTGCGACGACTACGCCGGCGTTACCGAGCTTACTGAAGGAAGACTGTTACACAGAGCTGCCGGACGATATCGTCATGAGCACCGGCGTCGTCCAACCAGTGGCTGGCCAATTTTCTGCCAGGATATCGAATCTAAGCGCACACGAGAGAACGCTGCCACCCACACTAGTTTTGGGCGACTTAAAAACCGTAGAAGTGGTATTACCAGACAGATGCGAAGATGCGAGCTCAGATTCTGTCGAATGGGACCGATTTGGGGAAGTGGACCTGCCGCCTACAAAACAACTAATGCTAAAGGAGCTTTTGAATCGCTATCGGCCTATATTTGCCCGAAACGATGACGAGACTGGTCAAACCAACTTAGCTTCTCACCACATCGATACTGGGCCGGCACGCCCTATTAAACAAATGGCCCGAAGAATTCCTCTCGCGCGCAAAGCTGAGGTGCAGCAACTGGTTGCTGACATTGAGATCAGAGGCATAATTCGCCCGTCCGTCAGTCCGTGGTCGTCGCCGGTGGTGCTAGTCAAGAAGAAAGACGGAGCGACACGATTTCGCGTGGACTATAGGCGCCTGAATGAGATAACAGTCAAGGACTCCTACCCGCTGCCCAAAATGGACGACATCCTATCAACGTTGTACGGCTCCCAGTGGTTTTCGACGATGAACTTACAAAGCGGATACTGGCAGGTGCGGATGGACGAACCCTCCCGACCAAAGACAGCTTTCACTTGCGATGCTGGACTTTTCGCGTTCAATGTGATGCCCTTTGGGCTTTGCAACGCCCTCGCCACGTTCGAACGTTTGATGGACAAACTTCTGTCTGGGGTGATGTGGAAGTTCGCGCTAGTTTATCTCGAGGACGTGATTGTTTACTCTCGCACGACCGAGGATCACCTCACACACCTGCAGGACGTGTTTAAACGACTGGCAGAGGCTGGTCTTAAACTTAGTCTGAAAAAGTGCAGCTTCTTTAAGAAACAAGTTAGTTACCTAGGCCATATCGTGAGTCGTGATGGATTACAGGCGTGTCCCAAAAAGATTGATAAAGTGCTCAGCTGGCCTACACCTCGAAGTACCAAGGAAGTGCGATCATTTTTGGGTCTGTGTTCATACTACCGCAAGTTTATCCCCCAACTTCGCTACTATCGCTCGACCGCTCCACCAGCTGACTGAGAAACTTCGACGCTTTGAATGGGACACTCACTGCAGTCACTCCTTTGACGCCTTGAAGCAGTGTCTAACGACAGCCCTCGTCTTGGCGTTTCCTAATGACACCGGTCAATTTATTCTAGACACGGACGCCTCGAATTCTGGGGCGGGAGCGGCGCTCCATCAACTACAAGATGGACAAGAACGAGTAATCGAGTATTATAGTAAATGTTTCCAACCAGTAGAACGTAACTATTGTGTAACACGTCGAGAGCTCCTCGCCGTAGTCCGGGCAACTAAACACTTTCATCATTATTTGTATGGCCGTCCATTTCTCGTACGGACTGACCATGCATCTTTACAGTGGCTGTACAACTTCAAAGAACCAGAAGGGCAGATGGCAACAGTACGACATGCAGATTCAGCATCGAAGTGGTACACAACACGGTAACGCTGACAGCCTCTCTCGCCGACCTTGTAGCGACTGTCCCACATGCGAAAGAGTCGAACGGAAAAATGGAGTGGCCGTGTTGTTTACCCAAGTTCTGTTACCCGATCTGTGCAAGGAGCAAGAGGCGGACCAGGTCCTCGGTAAGGTGCGCGATTGGATGAACAAGTCCGAACGACCGCCTAAAACAACATTGTGGGGCGAGAGCCCAGAAATTAGAGCTTTGTGGCATCTCTACGACCGATTAGCCTTTGATGAACTAGGAGTGATTACCATAAAAAACTCGGAGAATATACCGGTAGCCCTTATGCCCCGCTCACTTGTAGATGCTGCCATTCGAGGCGTGCACGACTCTCCATCTGGAGGTCACTTCAGTGCTAAAAAGACAAAGCGAAGAAACGATTTTACTGGATCGGCCAAAGTGCCGATATAACCTTCTGGTGCGCACGCTGCACCATCTGCAACGCACGCAAGGGACCAACTCGAAGAACCGTCGGTCGCCTGCAACCAAGCCTAATGGGAGCCCCTTTCGATCGTCTAGCGATTGACATTCTAGGCCCTCTACCAACTACGCCTCGTGGGAACCGCTACGTCGCGGTCGTTATGGATTATTTTACCAAGTGCCCGGAATGTGCAGCCATACCGGACCAGACAGCCGAAACCGTAGCTCGAGCATTGGTACAATAAGTCTTCTGTCGATTCGGCGTTCAATTC
Source organism: Drosophila tropicalis (assembly GCF_018151085.1). NCBI lineage: Eukaryota > Metazoa > Arthropoda > Insecta > Diptera > Drosophilidae > Drosophila > Drosophila tropicalis. The sequence goes on from NW_027173497.1 coordinate 105,549, forward strand.
GTCTTACACTCTGATCAAGGACGCAACTTCGAAGCGGGGGTCTTCCAGGCCTGTATGCGGCTGATGACTGTTGAAAAGACACGTACCACGCCGCTGCAACCACAGTCAGACGGCATGGTGGAACGCTTCAATCGCACGTTGCTAGATTACTTGGCAAAGTTTGTATCTACTAGCCAGCATGATTGGGATGAGCTGCTGCCCATGGCGTTATTGGCCTACAGGTCAGCGGTTCATGAAAGCTCCGGTTATTCGCCCGCAAGGCTAACGTTTGGAAGAGAACTTTGGCTGCCCAACGATTTACTATTTGGAACACCAGCTCCTGACCCTACGGAAGTCCCGGAATTCTTGGCTAAGCTGCAAAATCAACTGCGGGTGGTAAATGAGAACGCTCGCCGCCAACTGCCAACGGCTGCCCAGACTAACAAAATCCGCTACGACCTACGATCGCACCCTCAGGAATTCTGCCCTGGCGACGAAGTATGGCCTCTATTCACCTAGCCGAAGAGAAGGCCGTTGCCCAAAGCCACAATGCGATTGGATTGGGCCCGCTACAATAGTACGTCGGATTTCGGATCTTGTCTACGAAATTCGGATCATAACAAATGGCGCCCAATGAAAAAAATAAAAATTTAAGCAAAGAATGCAGTAACGGAAGAGTATAACAAATTAAAGGTCCCAAGTACTGTTAGCATTAAGAAAGCAGAGCTTAGTCTGGTTCTGAAAAAGAAAGAAGAGAAACAGATCCTTTTTAATAATGAACTAGTACGATAAAAGACCAAATACTTATCTAAGACCAGAATCAGCATAGAAGCAATTCAGCCGTGAACCGTGGAGATTTCAAAGAAGGGATCACATAGATGTCCTACCTGAAATGAATTATCAAAATGGTAAAGGTCAATAGTACGGAATGATGGGTACAGATGAAACTAAAATCAAAGAAATTGGGTCAAGTTCAGGGGATTAAAGTTCTGGAATCATCTCACCTCCATTAACAAAGATAAAGCAAAAAGAAAGAAAAAGAGACAATCAAAGCTTAGAACAAATAGAAAGGAATGTGAGTAGAAGAAAGAGATAGGATATCCAAAATCAGAAAATTTAGAAGAAGCTTGGAATACTTAAAGAATAGAGGAACAGATATAATGGGTCCGCCAATAACTCGATCCCAATCAGAAAACCGCGCAGACTCACGAATTTCAAACGTTTCACCGCCGACGGACTTCAACATGTCAAGAGACCTGAAGATCAACGAAGAGGATGGTGCCGTAGGGGGTAGCGGGGCAATCCCAAAGCATAATATGGGAACAAGAATGATTTACCAGGCACCAGAAGGTGGATCATATATGGAACCGGAAAACCCACGGCCAGCCCTACCCACGGAACTTACATCGGCTATAAATCAAGCTGCAGCACAGGCGCAAGAGACGTACCGAGCGACAATGGCAGTAGAGAACTCTCGATCGCAATCCCAAATTCGCCAAGAGATGCTAGACTTTATGAAGCAGATTCGGGAGGCGGTTCAAGAAGCGGTTTAACAATTCACCACGATTAGATCCACAAAATTTCCAAGGGGAGAGGGCTTCAATCCATCCTACAGAAGCCATAGACCATCGAGTATTGGAGCGGCAGTAACGCGAGAATCTGGAAAGTCATCCACCACAACGATCTTCCTGGCATTAGCCTGAAGATACGAGGCAACAACCTGGAATGCCAATAAGAACGGCGTCCCGAAATGGTACATCAAAAGGATCAAAAGGAATGCCAGTGAATGAATTCATATTTCGTCTGGAGCATTTACAGACGGCGTACCAAGTAAGTTGGGGCGAGGTACTGCGAGATTTCCACTGCCTGGTAGAAGGGCAGGCCAAGGAATGGTACTGGATGCACGTACGCTCGGCAGGACCAGCAGATTGGCCAGATATGAAGCACGACCAGAACTCGCCTGTTGGAACTGTGCGGAGAAGGGTCATACATTTTGGAAGTGCGAGAGTGTAGTTCGCAAGATATTCTGCTACAAATGCGGACTACCAGGAGTAGTGTTACCCAAATGCCCCAAATGCCAGGCGGGAAACGCGATGCGGAGCAAAACGAAGGAGGCGTGGCGCTCAATGCCGCGGAAGAACGAGTGAAAACCTCCAAAAATTGCATGCTAGAGATAGATATTGTTAATAGATTAAAGCCAATATATAATAAATTAAAATATAAACAATCTAACTTACCCATACCAGCATATTCTTACCAGCAAATCAGTGAAAAACGGAACACATGTAGATTGGTAGAAGGAACCAATAGGAAAAGGACCATATCTAACCGAGTCAAGCGTGTGAGAAAGCAGTACAGACAACGAAGGGCAAAACGCCAAGAGGTTTGTTCGGCCTTGGAAGCAGTGCACATTGGGCGCAAATGCCGATTTACCGGCATAAAGTCTAAAATTATTTTGTTATGTTTTCTTCTTTTTTTTGTTAGTTTCATTAGAGAAATGCCTAACCATTATACATAAATACGTTTTTAAAAATATTTTTCGTGCATCCCTGGCTTTCTGGCAGCTCTGTAAAGTCAGCTGATGCTTTGCTAAGTTGTGTGCGCCAAAAGATTGCTTAGCACGTGTGCAAAGTTTGATATATTTTCGTTCACGAATTATTTGGAATAACTGTGGTTTTAATTATGCAAAATACTAATCAACGGATGTAGAATGTATGTAGATTTAAGTGCCAAAACTGTGTTCGTTGTTGTATTGTGTTGTATTTAGCAGATTTAATAAATCATGTTTATAATCGAACCTAACCTTTTTTTAACGTTTAATATATGTATATTTGTTGAATCTACTCTTAAATTAGAGCCTAACAACAAGTTTGAGATATTTTTCTTAATCTAGTACTTAAGATAAATCCTGGGGATATTGCAGGCGGCCCGAATCACTTGTTATTGGGTTGGTCTGTCATTTCTTTTAAGACGAGTTCTATTATTAGTTCGCGTAAGGGAATTGGCAAGAACATTTGGGTGTGCATCCAGTTTCGCAGAATACTTTAGTTGTTGACTACCTATTTCAGATTTTACGCTAGGTATATTTAGATCATTTTGAATGTTGTCGTTCCGTATGTACCACGGGGCCCCCGTGATTGATCTTAAAATTTTTGACTGCGCTCTTTGTATAATATCGACATTGCTGGTACTTGCCTTCCCCCATAGTACGGCTCCGTAAGTCCAGATGGGTTTCAGTACGGAGTTGTATAGGAGGACTTTATACTCCAGACGTAGAGGGGACCGAGCATTGATGATCCAATGTAGGCTACTTGCTTTCAGTTTAAGCTGTGACTTTTTTGCCTCGATGTGCTTGCGCCAAGTTAGTCTTCTGTCTAGGTGGATGCCAAGGTAAGTGACATCCTCGGCTTGAGGAACTGGTACGTTGTTTAGCATTACAGCTGGACAGTTTCTTCTGTTAAGCGTAAATGTAACATGTTTGCATTTCTGCTCGTTGACCCGGATACGCCAGGTTGCTAGCCATTCCTCTACCACCTTGACGTGTTCCTCTAATTTTGCAGAGGCTTGTATTGGGCATTTGGATCTGCTGAGGATTGCCGTGTCATCGGCAAAAGTGGACGTTGTAAGTCCTAAACTCGTTGGTAAGTCTACAGTGTACAGTAGGTAGAGCAATGGGCCGAGTACACTGCCTTGCGGTACACCAGCTTTGATTTCAAAATCAGCCGAGACGGAGCCATTACATCTTACAGCGAATTGCCAATTGTAAAGGTAAGATTCCATGAGTTTGTGGGTGTACTGTGGCAGTTTTTGCCGGATTTTGAACATCAGACCCTCCACCCAAACTCTATCGAAAGCCTGGGCAACGTCGAGAAAGACAGCCGCACAGTATTCTTTTAGTTCGAATGCTGTTCGTATTTCGGATGTTATGCGATTGACTTGTTCAATTGTACCATGTTTTTTCGCGGAAGCCGAACTGGTGTGAAGGGATTGTGTTCTCCGATGTCAGAAATGAGTTTAGTCGGATCTGCAGGACCTTTTCAAAAAGCTTCGAAAGACATGGCAGCAAACTAATTGGCCTATAGGATGATGGCTGGGTTTTGTCCTTTCCCACTTTAGGAATCATGATGATAGTGGACCTTTTCCATGTTCTTGGGAAGTAGCCAATTCTTATTAGAGCGTTGAACAGTTTGCAGATGTATTGTATGGCAATGATAGGGAGTTCCAGGATCATTTTCGGATGTGATTAGGTCACGGCCAGGGGCTTTTTTTGGCTTTATGTGGTTTTTAATAACTGCAGTGATCTCGTCCGATTGGAGTTCCGACTACTCACTATCCGTTAGTGTGCTCGAAGGGGGAAGTACAGATGAGTTTGATGTTGGATTTGGCTGGAAAACCATTTTAAGATGTGTGGCAAATACGGATGCCCTCTCTTCGTCACTGCGGGCCCATCCACCGGTTAGACTCCTTATCGGTGAAATTGTCTCTGTAGGAGCGCTTAAAGTGTGGTGGGCTTTCCACAGAGGATGTTTGGTGCTGGTTGGGCTGAGCTTTTCTATGTATTTTCTTTGAGCCCAGCTTTCCTCTTGTCTTAACGCCTTGGAGAGGTTGCGATTAGCATGCCTTAGGCGAAGTTTTGCTGCTGGTGAGCGAGTAATCTGCCATTCTCTTCTTAGACGTCGTTTTTCCGTTACTAATTGTTCTATCCGCCGGTTCGTAGGCCTGTCAACAGGTTTAGTGTAAGAAGAGGCAGGTGGAGTAGATACTCTTGCTGCAGCTGCCATCATAGACTCAAGTGCAGAGACGCACATATCAATGTCCTCTGCAGCATCCAGTTTCGGCGAACAGTCAATGTGGGCACTCATGTACATTTTAAATTTAAGCCAATTTGTTTTGTTGTTTGTAAGCCTATATGGGCGATCAAGTACTTGAGGTCTTGTTAATAGTGTGAATAGTACTGGAGAGTGATCGGAATTTAAATCTAGCAGTGTATCCGCAGTGATCCGATTACGTGGAATCCTCTTGGTTACTGCGAAATCAATCAAGTCAGGCACTTTCTGTGGATCTGTGGGCCAATAAGTAGGCCTACCCGGTGAGACGCAATCCATCTTATTGAGAGGGTTGACTATTGTGTTGTACAACTGCTTGCCTTTAGGATTTACCAGGCGAGATCCCCAGTGCGTATGTTTGGCGTTATAGTCCCCTGCTGCAATGAAGCGATCTCCGAGTGTGTTAAAGAAATCGGTAAATTCCTTTTCAGAGATTGAGAAGCGTGGTGGGCAGTACAGGGCAACCAATGTAGTGTTGCCGCAGCTGGTTTGAACGGTTATAGCAGTTGCTTGTAGGTGCTGTGTTTCAAATCTGTTGAGGAACGAGTGTTTTATACGGTTTTTGATTAGGATACCAGTCCCGCCATGAGCTTTTCCGTCTGGATGGTTTGTTGCATAGAAGGTATATTTTGGTATTTGAAAATTATTTTTTGATGTTAAATGTGTTTCCGAAATCAGCAAAACGTCGATTTTACTTGAGTCTAGGAATAGTTGCAGTTCATTTTTGTGCTTGGAGATGCCGTTAGCATTCCAAAGACATAGACGTAGGGAAGCCATTATTTATTCTCGATAAGCTTCTGGATAAGCAGGTTTTGATTCCGCATCAGTTCGCGCATACAGTTTTGCATGCACGTCATAAAAGTGGTCATGTTTTGATTGAGTGAGATCAATAGGGCCTCTAAGCCACTTGGAGTTTGCTGGCCAAGCTCTGGTGCGCTAGGTTGCGGATTCTGTAGATGGTGAAGTGACGGGGGTCTCTTTTGCGGGCTCCGTCTGTCCAGTTCGGAGCACACTAGCGAAGGATACACTAGGACTGTATGTAGCAGGCATGTTAGATGATCTAACAGCCTTGGCGAAGAATACCTCGGGTGTAGTTTTAGAGGCGTTGACGGTGATTTTTGGTCCAGCTGGGGGTTTGCGCCCGTTTAGGTGAGATTTAAGATCCTTGAAGACAGGACATCCTCTGTAGTTGGCCGTGTGGTTCCCTCCACAGTTACTGCATAATCTTAAAGCGACATTGTTTCTGTCCTTGGTGCAAATGCCATCTTTATGATGTTCGCCACAGCCAACACACACTGACCTGAGATTGCAGTTGTTAGAGGTGTGGTTGTATTCCTGGCAGTTTTTACACTGCGGTGGTTGGTGTCTCTTATGGGGCTCCTCTACGGTGATTCTTCTGTGCAATAGGAGCTGTAGGTTGTAGATTGGGTGCACTTCATTTGGCTTCGACCGCTTTGCATCTGGTTGGAGCTCGATTTTAAAGAGCGGCTGTGCGACTTTGTTCCTGTTGATGATGTTGACAACGGATTTGACCGCAAACCCTTTTTCGACCAACGCGTCTGCTATTTCTTGAGTAGGGACCGATGGCTCAATCCCCTTCAACACAACCTGGAGCCCTTTACTGCTTTTTAGTTGGTAGGTATAGAAGTTGATGTTAGCATTACGGAGGTACTTTTCAATGATGCGAAAATTGTCCTCAGTTTGGGTTTGACATTTAATTTCTTTAATGTTACCCCTATTGAGAGGGGTTAAAACAAAGTTATTTGCCGATTTAACTTTATCTACAGCGCCAGCTTGAGCGTCTTGCTGATCGGCAAGAATTTTAAAACGATTCCCGCTAAGGGGTGCTACTCGTTCATTTGGTTTGGTTATTTTCGGCGTGTTGCCACTTTTTTTCTTTTGCGGGCTTAGCTTCCGCTTAGTTATTTTAATATATCTATCCATTCCAGTTTGGACAGAAGTCGTTGGGTTTACTATTGTGGCTGACTCAGGGCGACTTGTCGTTGACGGCTTGAGGCAGGTCAATACTTCGGCAGACGCTGCAGTAGTTGCTGTCAACGAGCTGACGGTGCTGGTCGGTGCAATCGGTGACCCAGTTATCGTTATTGATGGAGAAGCACACTGCTCTCTCCACGGTAAGTTGCTTTTGATTGCTGAGTGGCTGGCACTTTCGGTGTTATTGCTTACGTTAGCATTCAGTGGGGTCGGCGACACCACCGAAAAGTACGCGTTGTTGCGTTGGACCGAGAGTCGACGCTCACGTTGTTGTTGTACAATTAGTTCTTGTAGCTGTTGCTGTTGGGGATCGAGAGAGCTTGGGCCCGAATTGGTGGACATGGCTTTTGTAAAAATTACGCACTTTGTTGTTGCAACTTAGTATTTATTGCTATTAGAGCAATCTAATAGCAATATGATTGTAAATAGGCGTCTCTGGGGCGACTGAGAGCCCTACACAAATTTTTGCAAACGCGGTCTTTTTTTTTACACTCAATTTTTGCGGAGTGCATTAAAAAACACGTCTGTACACGGCGGCAGTTAAATTGCTTTCGACCTGTAAATAGTTGTGTTTCGTAGAGCAGAACTAATAAGAATATGGCGGATTGCGTAAAGTGTTAATGTGGTAGTATGTGTTATTGTATTTTAATTTCAATTAAGTTAACAACTTGAGCGCATACTTGCGCAAATTCATAATATTTCAATAGATCTAGAACAACTCGATATCCGTCGAGGCGATTTGCTGGAAGTGTGGCTGGGAAAAAGTCGAAGTGCTAGCGCCACTTTTGATTGGCTGTGCGGAAAAATAAATAAACAAAGTTTGTCTAAAAGCTCGGAAGTTGAAATTAAAAAGAAAATACAAAATTTCGCTTCCCATGTCAAAAAGCTGCTAGCCAAAAGTAACAGACATGTTGAACGCTTTTAAAATGAAAATGCAAGCTGGCTGACAACTGAAATATAATTTTTCACAAAAGAGAATAATTGCACAAAAAAGACTGGACATCCTATTGCAGCTTATGAAGAAGGAGGATCTAGATTAAAAAGAAAATTGGCTTCAAAGCTTTCTAGAGAAAATTCAAAAGAAAGTCTGATGCATGCTGCCGCTATGTCGGCAGAGAAGTCGGGAGATAAGGAAACATCAAAAATGTTAAGAGGAAAATTAAAACCAAAATTCCAATGATGGCAACACGGCGCGAAGAGCATTTGCAAATGTTTCATTATTTGCCGCAATATTAGATGTAGATGAAAAACTATTGAAGAATTTTCAAACAATATTAATTGTTCTTTCATGCGAGTTTGAAATTGATGTAAAGAAATTTAAGAAACTTTGTGAGGAAACTCTTCAATTGTTTTTAACGAAATATCCGTGGTATCCAACGAGCGCTACTGTTCACAAGATTTTAGTGCACGGTGCAGATATTATACAATCTTCTGTGCTTCCTGTCGGTTGCTTGGGAGAAAACGCTTCTGAGGCTCGTAATAAATATTACAAGCGTGATAGACTATTTCACGCTAGAAAAAACAGCCGCAAAAATAATCTAACGGATGTGTTTCACAGAGCTTTGGATTCATCTGACCCTTTATTATCGGGTATCTCTTCGCAAAGAAACAACAAGGCACAATTTCTACGAAAAGAGGTTATTGCGCTCTTGATGTTGCCCTCAATAGAGAAAACAGTTGTTGTTAAATCCGACTTTGAATTTAAAGAAATATTTGATTTTGAATTGGATCTTGAATAGTAAATAAAAATGTATCAGTATATCCCATTTGTTTTACATTGTGAATGTGACAGGTTGGTGTGGGCGTGGTCAAAATTCCAAAACAAGAAAATCCAAAATTATAAAAAAAAATCTTAACATAATTGCAAAATTTCAAGTCCATATTTTTAATTTTGGAGTTTATGCCGGTAAATCGGCATTTGCGCCCAATGTGCAGTGTGAAGGCAAAAGGAGAATCGGGCATTCGCTACGGTAAAGATGCAAAAGTTTCACGTAGAAGGTCTGCTAGACACGGAAGCTTCAGTGAGTTTCCTGGGCGACGGATGTGAAGAGCTGGTAAATAAACTGGAACTAACAAGAAAAACATATTACTCGAAAGTTCAAACGGCAGGAGGAGTGAATCATGCTATAACGGGAAAGGTGGATGTGCGTATGACGTATCGAGGTAGAACACAAGAAATGACGTTGTACCTGTGCCCGTCACTGCGTCAAAGGTTATACTTAGGCATAGATTTCTGGCGCAAATTCGAGCTCGCACCTGATCTCTTGGGAGTGGAGGAGTTGTCCATCGAGGATGAGGAGTTTAATTCCAAATATCAAAGAAGTTAAATTCGGCTATGCCGAAGTTTATATACCCTTGCAGTCCTTGACAATAATAATTTCACATGTTCAAAATTTGTTTTCTGCAACTCAATTCATTAATATACAAACAAAACAATTTTACTCTTCATACTATGTACAATTTGTTCTTCTTCTTCCCTCATTCCCTAAGCAAAGCAACGCACGCATACACATACAGTTTATGTAGCGTTGCGTCTGTGTGTGTATGCATGTGCTCTGTTGATTTGATGATGACGTAGTAGGCAGCAAGCAGAGCTGCCGGCAGCGATTGAACCGATTTATATAGACTGTAACTTGTGTTCTATTTATCCGATCAGGGTCAAATTTTTGGGATCTGAGATTTTATATCAAATTCTATTATATTGGTGAATTTCATGGGGATACTCCAATTTTTGCAAAAATTTTTGTTCCAGAGCTATATGATATAGTAGTCCGATCCCAAAGATTTTCATACTTTATCTCACCCGGGTAAAAAAAAGCTCCCAAAAAAATTTCATCCCGATAGCTCTTAAGATGGCTGAGTAAAACGCGTACGCACCGACGGACAGACGGACAGACGGACATGGCTATATCGACTTAGCTTCTCATGCTGATCAAGAATATATATACTTTATGGGGTCGGAAACGTCTCCTTCTGTGCGTTACAAACATCTGACCAATTTTATAATACCCTCTGCAAGGGTATAAAAAGGAGCCGGTGGAACCACATGTCTTCAACGAGACGCAACAAAAGGTCCTTGCAGAAGTCTGTGGGAAGTTTCAGGCATATGAAAAATGTGGACTCGGACGTACCACATTGGAAGAGCACACGATCCAACTGGTGCAGGATACAGTGCCAGTGAAAGAAAGATTCCATCCAGTATCACCACCAAAGCAGAAGATCTTGTTCCAAGAAGTCGATGAAATGCTAAAATTGGGAGTGATCGAACTGAGCAAAAGCCCGTGAAACAATAGGGTAACGTTGGTGCAGAAACCTGGAAAAAATAGACTTTGTTTAGATGCACGGAAATTGAATAAAGTAACAATCAAAGATGATTACCCGTTGCAAAATATTGAGTCCATTCTGAGCCGGGTGGAGGATACGATCTACATTAGTAGTGTTGACCTGAGGCACGCGTTCTGGCAGGTAGAGTTGGAGGAGGAAAGTCGGAAATACACGGCGTTTACCATCCCGGGGCGCCCGCTGTATCAGTTCCGCAGAACGCCTTTCGGGCTCTACAATGCGGCGCAGCGCTTATGCCGACTCATGGATAAGGTCATTCCCCAAGGCTTGATAAGCCACGTATTCGTGTATCTGGATGATCTTCTGATTATATCCCGCACATTTGAAGAGCACATGAAGCATTTGGAGGCAGTAGCTGAATGTTTGAAGAAAGCCAATCTTACTATCGGATTAAAAAATCAAAATTTTGCTTCAGATTCCTTAAATACCTGGGATTTGTGATCGGAGATGGGAAATTAAAAACGGATCCCAATAAAGTGAAAGCGATCACGGAAATTCCATTGCCAAACACGGTGAGACAGCTCCGTAGCTTTCTAGGGACGGCCGGCTGGTATCGTCGATTCGTCCAAGGCTTTGAAGAAAAAGCAGCACCGTTGACCGATTGCCTGAAATCAAAAGGAAAATTCAAGTTAACAAAGGAGGCTACGGAGCCATTTAATTTACTAAAACAAGCCCTAACCAACGCTCCAGTATTAGTACATCCTGATTTTAGTCGCAGATTCTTCATTCAGTGTGATGCGAGCCATGTAGGATTGGGGGCTGCCCTGTTCCAGCATGATGACGAAGGAAACGAGAAGGCCTATCTCATTCTTTTCACAGAAGCTATGAGGGGCCCAGTTAAATTATACGGTAACGGAGAAGGAATGTTTAGCAGCAGTCAAGACGATAGAGAGATTCCGTCCATATGTAGAGCTTATGCCGTTTACCGTCATCACCGATCATTCCAGTCTCCAGTGGTTGATGACTCTGAAAGATTTAAATGGGAGATTAGCTCGCTGGTTATTGGCATTGCAGTCGTACGATTTCTTGATAGAGCATAAGAAAGGAAAGGACAACGTTGTGGCCGATATGTTGTCGCGGACCGCCGTAATCGAGGAATTGAATTTTTTTGATTTTGAGACTACCGAATTTGAGAGCGAGGAGTACCGGCAACGATACGAGTGCGTGCTGTCCAATCCAGATAAATTTCCGGATTTACATGCAGAGGACGGATTGGTACTGAAGAGGATACAGATCACGGAAAATGAAATCGGAGATATGGCGTGGAAAATGTGGATACCAGAGGCATTGACCCATACACTCATACAGCAAGCGCATGATAGCGAAGAGGCGATGCACGGTGGAGTCGCACGAACGCTCGGCAGGCTTAAACAGTTTTACTATTGACCACGAATGGCAGTGCAAGTCAAAAATTACATTGCTGCATGTTTAACGTGTAAGGAGGCGAAGCATACCACGCAGACGACCAGACCCACTATGGGAGCAGAGCTCTGTGGGCGATTTCGACTATCTAGCGTAACTAAATTAACATTTTCAATGTCTTTAAAGTTCCAAAATTAAGCTTCCCGCCACTTACTGAAACCTTGTTTAGTATATCGGCGATGATTTGAATGCTTTATTCGATATATTTGATCAGCTGTAAGCTCACAAACGAGCAGTATGTTGAAACAGGTGTTTGCAAAACACTTTGGCGCGTTTTTTACACTTGATGCTTTGGTCTGAACAAAAATCAGAAATTGATATTATCTTATATTTTTTTGCAGTTATTGACAATTCAAGGTATGTATTTTACTAAAAAAAATTTTTGCTGCCTGTGCATTTCTGTTCTTGTACTTATATGTGGTAAAAATTAACCATCATGGTAATTGAATTTGTGTAACTTAATGTGAATTTCTGTAGACAAAAACTTCATCCTCATTCCTCATCGGGTCGGATCAAAATTGTATTCTAGTGTTAATATGTTTCGTCCTCAATTTGAATTAAGCAGCCTTTGCTGCTCCAAAAAGCTTCTGCTCATAATATTTGACTTTTTAGACACAAAGGAAAACAAACCTTCGCAGAAAGTTACCGCAGTCAACAACTTTGTTTTTTCAAATATAGTAGATAGGTCCAAATTTTCAGAAGACCAGTACAACGCTACATTAAATATGTTGAAAATTTTTGCCAAAAAGGGGTAAACAAAATAGCGAGAAAAACAAAGTTTGGTTAGAAGAAGAGATAACATTTCCACAAGAATGCGGTGGTAAACGGTGTGCACGAAAACCCAAAAACGTGTCTAATTGCCAATGCACCAAAGTATCTGGATTGGTTAAGAAAAATACATGCGAACTTCTGACAGCTACACGGGTAAGCTTGTAAAAAACCGGACAGAGAAGTGCATCTCAAGTAGTTTCAATGGTAGGCGCAGATCCGGAAGTTGCAAAACAGATGAAAAAAAATTCTTAACCTGATTAAATTATTAAAAAATACACTCCAGATGAAGCATTAGCCGTGTATATTGATGGCGACTTCACTCATACATATAAACTAATGCAAGCTGGTGCAAAAGCAAGAAATGCTAACATTTATCCGCTAAATGAAGATGTTATCCAGATGAAATAATAGTCAGCGAATGCTGTGCTGAAATTCCGTTACAAGAAACTTTGGATCACACAGTAACAAGAATTGTTAAAGCACACCCAGAGGTTTTTAGTTCTGTGTTCGTTAAGCCTGATGAATATAATGATGTATCAGTATTTTATATGTGGGGATGCGATGGAAGCTCCATTTGTAGTATGCCTTTATAAATGCAATTCGAGAGCAGGATACTATGGAAAAATCCACGGCCATCATCAACATGATATTGCAGACCCCTAAAAATTATGCTTGCAAAAGAATCTGTGGAATTAATTCGAGACGAAATCGAAAATATTAAATTACAAATTTCAAGCATTAAGCCAACTAGTCTTTGTATGTTTAGAGCTCAACATAAATTGCAATTGACTATGATTGACGGCAAAGTCTTTAGCGTGATTACAGACGCATCAACCCAAACTTGCGGAATATGTAAAGTTTCACCGAAAAATATGAAAAATTTGACTTTTATTTTGGACTTGCCAATAAATGAAAATGAGACTACGGACTATTTTGAATGCATACTACACATAGAATATCGACTCCCAATAAAGAAGTGGAAGGTTAGCGGACTAGACAAAAGCATCGTAAATCAAAGGAAAAGCGAAATTCAAAATAAATTTATGAAGGAGATAGCTTTTTGGTGGATATTCCAATGCAGGGAACAGGAAATACAAATAGTGGCAGTACCGCTAGATGATTTTTCGAGTACCACGACCTTTCTGCTCAAATAACTGGAGTTAATGAAATGGAAGCAAGAAATAAGGATTTAAGAAACTTTCGACTGAAACATACACGAATCCTTTAATAAGTAGTTTACGTAGAAGCTCAGCACAATTCATAAAAAAATATACGATTTTAGATAAGGAGATAAAAGCTCTTCTTTTAGAAAAAATTGAAGAAACAAACCCCAGCTCTGATTCCGATTAATTAATTAAATATTAATTTTATGTAAAAAATATATCAAATATATACAATATTATTCAGTTGTTAATTAAGTTATGCTAGATCAGCCAAATCGCCCACTCTGCAGAGGTGTGCAAATCGCAGCCGATACAGAAGCTGTATCTGGACTTCCTGGGCAAATATCCACGATCCCGAAAAGGTAATGCCTATATTCTAATAGTGTTGGACCACTTTACTAAATTTGTGTGGCTCAAAAGCATGCCAAAAGCAACGTCCGCAGCGACAATAAAGTTCTTGAGGGAGGAACTTTTTAACACGTTTGGAGTACCGGAGATATTACACACCGACAACGGGAAACAGTTTACCTCCAAGGAGTTCGAGGAAATGGTGTCCCATTTCGGGATCACACATACGCGGACAGCAGCCTATTCACCCCAAGCGAACGGAGCGGGTGAATCAGTCTATTTTGGCAGCGATAAGAACACATGTTGGCGGGGATCACACGCATTGGGATGCAAAGATACCGGAGATACAAGCGGCACTGAGAAGCGCGGTGCACTCGACGATTGTGCGATGTTTGGCCAACACATGTTTCGCAACGGGGGCGACTACCGATTGGCTCGGAAGCTGGATGCTGATGCGGCAGTGGAAATTAAGCAACTGCCCAGAGAAGACCAGTTGCAAATCCTCCAGGAAAAGATCGTGGCCAGGGCCCATCAAGCCTTTGAAAATTCGAAAAAAAAAGGTATAATTTAAAAGCTAGAGAGATACAATACCGACCAGGACAGGAGGTGTGGAAGCGCAACTTCGTTCTCAGCGACTTCAGGCGAAACATAAATGCAAAATTCTGCAAAAGGTATTCTCGATGCAGGATAATGAGACCAGTGGGCAAAAACATGTATGAATTAGAGAACTTACATGGCATCCGATTGGGAGTTTTCCACGCCAAGGACTTGAAGCCGGTAGTTTAGCCCGGTTTACTAATGAGTGCTGGCGGTGACTGAGAGAAGGTATCTCAGGGTGTGGGCGAGGGCCTGCGTTGGGCGAGAATGATCCTCAGACCCCAGACAAGGCCCACTTTTCACTCCTGTCTCCTGGTAAGACCGAAAACCGAAGTGTGCTGTTATGGGCCAAATAATTGATAAACAACAGTACTGCTGTTATCGATGGTGCTGGCTCGTTAGCTAGAAAATTAGCTGGGAATATGGCGGGAAAGAAACGAGGAGAACCGAGCTAGTTCTGGGAGCGGTTCCGGTTCCGGGAACAAAATTTGAATTTTTAGGAATCTAAGAGAGTGGAGGAGTTGTGTTTTTTTTTTGGGAAAAAAAGAGGAAGAGGACCAAGAAGAAAAAAAAGAGTAGTCGAGTTCGAGAGGGCACGTGGAAAAGAGTTGTTCCAGAAAAAAAAAACTGAAAAGTGCGTGTGCCTAGAAGGAGCATCTCCCCCATCCTTGAAGACCAAGAATTGCAAGGGAGACGCAGGACGGACACACACAGGAGCCTTCGAACAGCCAATTCGACGGGATCCAATCGGCCACCCAGGTCCGGGCGCTCCAGTTTTTTTTCCCTCCACTTAACCTCAAAATTAGGCTGTTAGAATAAGTGATTGTATT
The DNA here is from genome assembly GCF_018151085.1 of Drosophila tropicalis. Classification (NCBI taxonomy): domain Eukaryota; kingdom Metazoa; phylum Arthropoda; class Insecta; order Diptera; family Drosophilidae; genus Drosophila; species Drosophila tropicalis. The sequence goes on from NW_027173497.1 coordinate 120,822, forward strand.
TTGTTTAGTTATCTTATTTATTTAATTTATATTTATATACGTCCCAGTGGTACCCTGGTTAGGCTCTATTAACATTGTAAAAAAAAGTGAAATTGTTTAATATAATACATATGTAATGAAAAAAAGGAGATATGTCTGAGTAGAGTCTTGTCTATGTGGTGGTGAGATGACGACGGACTAGTTCACAGAACATGGGGGCTGCCAGGGAGTACGGGGCCCAAGGTAGGGTGGGTAGATCCTAGTTAATATACCAGCTGATTTTTAATTCCAAAGTTCATCTTCCCGTCCGAGTGTAACGTTTCTTGTATAATTTTTTGTTACCCGATTAATCCATCCATCGAGGTCGAATCCATTCCTGAGCCATACGAGTTAGCCGGTGATCGATGATGGATTGCAAAAAAAACAAAAAATTATCGGATCATAACAAGATTTATGGGTAATAAAGGTGGCATTTTATTTTTGAGTCAGTTTTAAATTATCTGACTAGATTACGACCTTTTCAAAATTCAAGTTGCCGACTCGATGTCAATCTTCAATACAAAGGAAGTAGGTAACTCGTCTCGCCAGATTCGGAACACCGTGCACCAAGTGAAACAAATTTAAATTTTGAAAACGAAATTTATGTACGTATGTAGGATTGCGTTAAAACCCCTAATAAAAAAGGAATGCCGATCAACGATATTGGTTGAATATATATCGATAGGACAATCGATAGAAAGAGAGAGAGGCTTGAGTTGCTGGACGAAGAGGTTGTGTTGGTCTCGTTGAATTAAAAGTGTTCAACGAGTCGGTTTTTTTCTTTGGTAAATAAATAAATATGATAAGCTAAGATAAAACCAGAGGGCCGGGGCTAACTTCGACCGCGTCAAAGTTTGTACACCCTTGCAACTTTTTTGGTAACTCTTTGCTTACCTATTAGCCATCAATATGTAAGAACTTTTATCTAAAAAGGCTTATGTTTGCGAAAGAATGGCCTACAATCATAGGAAATAACGAAGGTATTGATCATAGTCACTGTTTTCCACGGATCGTTCCTATGGGAGCTATGTGATATAGTCACCCGATCTTTATCAAATTTGGCAGTCGTTTATAGGCGTAATAAACTCTCTAATATTAAGTTTCACGATAATAACATAGAAAATAACGAAGTTATTGAGAAAAATCACTGTTCGTGACTTTGCTGTGTGTATGGAAGCTACATATATGATATAGTGGTCCGATCCGGCTGATTCCGAGATATACAACCCCTGCAGTATATACAAGCCTACATGCAAAATTTTAACTGTGTAGCCCTACGGTCTAGGAGGAGTTTGCGTTGATCCAGAACGACGGACGCACGAACGAACGGACAGACGGACAAGGCTATTTGAACTCGTCTCGTCGTGCTGATCAAGAATATATATACCTATATATATATGTACCAAAATTAATATACCCTATTTGCAATGGTATAAAAAGTGAATTGGTGTCAAGTTTAGTTTTTTTTATTTTGGTCCAGTGGACTTGGCCCTACATTTTTGTTGCTCGTCCGGGATGCGGACAACAAACTAATAAAGAGCTAGTGAGAATAACTTTTACGAGTAAATCGCGCGTTATTGCAAAAGTGACGAAGCAAGAAGGCGGGCTAGACAAAAAATGTGTGCTTAATTTCACCACCCAAATTCACGAGAAGAAACGAACACAAGAGAAGAAGTAACAAAAAAGACGAAAAAATTAAAAAAGACGAGAAACGTTTAAAAGACGACAGAATTTTTTCAGAGAGGAACAAAATACAAATTTGTTCAGAGAAGGACAAAACGAGGACGAAAACAGGAGGAACATTGAACTTGCTTGGATTCGGCGCTTTTCACTCATTCATGCAAGCGAAGAAGTGTCAGATGATAGATCAGAGATCGGACTAGCAGTCACACAGAGAGTGGCTACCAGAGAACTGCAAGTGTGTTAATTTTTGCCACCGTACTCACACTCAATGAAATTTGTGTGCCGGTACCACTCATCACCGGCTCAGCAAATCATAAACAACCTCTCGCTTACATTAGCACCGTTTTGTTTGCCAGTTGCACTCACACTTAAAGCGAACGTAGAAAAAAAGCGAAAGTGTAAAAAGGACAACATGCAATAAACGCAAGTGTGTGTGTCAAATTGTGGGATATTTGCTTCTGAACTAAATCTTTTCTTGGCTTTGATCAGTACGTGTTTGATTTTGCCAGCAAAAACAATGATAGCAGAAGAAGTTAAAAATTTAATAAATCGTGGTATTTATAAAGTAGCCGCAAAACACAAAGGCAAGATCGTAATTTGGTCGATATTGTATGACATACATATATGAATAAAGAAGATGAAAGCGTCCTTGAAGGTTGGGTTTTTTGCAACAAATGCGGAAAAGTCTTGAAATTACCAACCAGTCATCAAATTTGTCGCGGCGCAAATGTTATCTATCATTATGACAGCCAGCTGAAGCAAAAAAAGTTTCAAACTTCGACAAAAATACAGCAACAAAGAAGTGTCTTGAGTGGGTGGTTCAGGATAGTCGGCCTTTTTCTGCAGTAAACGCGATTGGTTGTAGCAGCATTGTGGTATTCCTGGTGAAAGTCGGTGCTAATTATGGAGCTAACGTTGACATTGACGACTTACTGCCGGATGCAACAACATTGAGTCGGAATGCGGAAAATGATGCAGAAGAGAAGCGGGCGATAGTATCTAATAATATTAAAGAAGCAGTGGAATATAATGCATAATCGGCTACCATTATTATGTGGACTGACCAATACGTAAACAGAAATTTTTTAGGTGTCACTCTGCACTATTTAAAAGAATTTAAATTGAATGACATAATTTTGGGCAAAATATTTAAAAAAAAAATTAAAATCCATTTTTGCACAATTTAAAGTCGAAAACGTAACCAGCATAAAATTTGTGACTGATAGGGGCACCAATGTAAAAAAAGCTTTGGAAAACAATATTAGATTGAATTGTAGTAATCATTTATTTTTAGAAAAATCGTTTGACGAAGCAAGTGAGCTTAAGGACATATTATACGCCTGCAAAAAAATTGTTAAATATTTCAAAAAAGCAAGTTTGCAGCACAGTTCTTAAGAACAACGTTAAAAAAATAATGTAATACTCGATGGAACTTCAATTACAACATGGTTAATTCAATAGTGAATAACTGGACAACAGTTAATAATATATTAAGTGAGACAGAAACAGGTCAAAAACTTATAGCCGTAAATATATCGACTTTAAAAATAATATTAGTACTTCTTGAAGAATTTGAGAGAATCTTTAAAGAATTACAAACATGTACCTCTCCTTCATTGTGCTATGTTTTGCCCTCAATAACGAAAATAAAGTTTCTTTGCCAGCCAAATGCTGAAGATTTTTCGGCAATATCTGTTCTTAAAGCAAGAATTTTAGTGAATGTAAACACGATTCGGAAGGAAAATTTAGGCTTTTGGGCCAATTCGGCTTTTTTCTTATATCCTCCAGCAGCAAACATGGAACATGATTCAGTTCACCTTGTGCATCCCCTCTAGTACTGGTAACTAGTTCGTAGCTGGTGAAATCACTACTTACTAGGGTACCACCAGGCAATACATTTCGTTTCGTGTATGAAATGTCCGCAAAAAGGGTCAATCGCCACCACATCGCTTACCGCGAACTAGCGAATTGGGTCACCATGAAAGGGCTAGTCACATGGGTACCCATGCCAGGGGTGCTGAAATGGGTACTCAATCCAGGGGTGGTAAAAAGAAATGAAAAAAAGTTTTTTTAAAATTTTTTTTTTTATTTACAATCTGTCCTTGGGCAATCAGTAAATTTGGAGATACATAAAACATAACAGGAATAGTCGGCTCCACTGAGTCAACTATTACATATATATAAACTCTAAGTTGTACATAATGAGTAATTATTTCTACTTAAGTATTTATACAAGTCTCTGTGCAAGTGTTTCATTTTATTTGGTTTATATATTTAAATTTTTGTATATGTACATACACTCATGATGAATATAATAGGTACACCCCTTAAAATGAATTTTTTTTGACTTTAAATTAGCACAACTTTTTTTCTTTTACCTTAATCACCAAAATTTAAATGCACATTTGTTTATTGAACATTTGTGTATTGTTTACCATAATTTGGAAAAGAAAAATTATTTTATTCAAAAGTTACAACAAAAAATATGAAATTTCACAATTTCGTGCTTGATGAAAATAATAGGTACACTTTAATTGACTAAGTTTTTTTTTATTTTTTTTTTTTTTGGTTTTGAAATCACTGAAAATCTATTTTTGTTTCATTATCTGATTAATATGGAATGTATCCACCTTAATATTACCGTTACTTTTCCCATCCGATTGGGGATACTCTTAATCAAAGCTTGGCAGGACTCTATAGAAATCTTCTTCGACGCACTCCCACAATTGTCGGTTGTTGCCACTTTTTTCTGTTCGAGACTGATCCTATAGCTCACCCCACAAGTTATCGATGAGATATATACATATACAAAACATACATATATAAAACAAAAGTTAAATTCTATTTGAAAGATCTAATATATGTAATCTTTTTAGTCTTTATCAAGTAAACTTACAGCTAATGAGTTGGGGTGATTGTAAAAAAATTTTAAAATAGTTTTAATAAAATTTTGTTATTTATTTAAAAATAATTTTTTTTACTTTGAATCTGTTTTATTTTTCTTTTTGTTCACGCTACTGTTTTTAAAGAAACGCTTCTTCTGCAGCTGCATGGCCTTTCGCAGTTGTTCTTCGGGTGATGAAGATGTGTGAAGATTAAACCAGAGGGCCGGGGCTAACTTCGACCGCGTCAAAGTTTGTATACCCTTGCAACTTTTTTGGTAACTCTATCCTTACCTATTAGCCATCAATGTGGAAGAACGTTTTATCTAAAAAGGCTTAAGCTTGAGAAAGAAAGGCCTACAATCATAGGAAATAACGAAGATATTGATCAAAGTCACTGTTTTCCACCGATCGTTCATATGGGAGCTATATGATATAGTCACCCGATCTTTATCAAATTCGGCACAGTCATTAACATATATATTAAATTAAGAAATGTTTAATTTAAAAGCAATCGCGTTAAAAGTAACGAAGTTATTTACAAAAGTCACTGTTTTCGACCAATCGTTCCTATGGGAGCTATATGATATAGTCACCTGATCTTGATCAAATTTGACATAGTCGCTTATAGGCGTAGTAAACTCTCTAATATTAAGTTTCACGACAATAGCTCAGAAAATAACGAAGTTATTGAGAAAGTCACTGTTTTGTGACTTGGCCGTTTGTATGGGAGCTATATGATATAGTCACCCGATCTTGATCAAATTTGGCATAGTCGCTTATAGGCGTAGTAAACTCTCTAATATTAAGTTTCACGATAATAGCATAGAAAATAACGAAGTTATTGAGAAAAGTCACTGTTTGTGACTTTGGGGTTTGTATGGGAGCTATATGATATAGTGGTCCGATCCGGCTGAATCCGAGATATAAAACGCCTGCAGTATATACAAGCCTACGTGCAAAATTTCTCTGTAGCTCTTACGGTTTAGGAGGAGTTTGCGTTGATCCAGACGGACGGACGGACATGGCTAGTTGAACTCGTCTCGTCGTGCTGATCAAGAATATATATACTTTGTATGGTCGGAGATGCTTCGTTCTATGCGTTGCACACTTCTGACCAAAATTAATATACCCTTTTTGCAAGGGTATAAAAATAATACCTTCCAAATAATACTTCATAAAAAGTGCTCTCTTTTTTCAAGGCTGCTTTGCCTTGAACGCCATCTTTATCTTCGATTTGATTATTTATGCCACTGTCAATGTTTATCACATTTAATACTTCCTCAACTTCTTCCATTTCATCATCACTTTCATTATTTTTTTTTTTTTTCTCCCTTTTCTAATGTCGCGGCACAATTTAATTTGTTTATATATTTGGCTTTCTGCTCCTGTTTGAGCCTTCTTAAATGCCTTTCACTATACATATTTTGTAATTATAATTTTTTTAAATTTTCTTGGAATATTTACGATTGTTGCTGCTTCAGAACTTCACTTGCAATGCTTGATTGTATTTGGTCAACCGGCGAACGCAGCAGCCTTGGCACACCGAGGAAGAGTAGAAAGCATAAACGAAAGAAACGGTACTTCCATAACAATTGTTTTTGTAAATTAGGAAAGAAAAAGCGACAGAAAGCAAAGATTGTTTTTTCCTTTACCTATGCGCTATTCGCAAAACACGAAAAATATATGTACATATGTGATGATACTACCGTTTTTTTTTTCGTTTATGTTTTCTGTCGTTTCGTGCTCGGTGGTTCGGCGTTCGCTTACCATAGGGTCAGTCAAGTAAGTACCCATGTAAGGACTAGTGGGACAGGTAGTTCAACTATGGTCAATCGCCACCTCCAGTACTACAGGGTCACTTGAGTGCGGTTGTCTAAGAGCGAACCTAGCAATCGTTTTATTTTCTTTTTCTTTTCTCGCGCTGTCAAAAAGCTTTACCTGCTGCATCGGTACGAACTACTCCACAATTCGCGTACGTAAACCTCCAAAATTAAGAGACGAAAACTCACAACAGGCGTTGCAATTGCAACTGCATCTGCCGGTCCAAAGATGCCTAGAACCACGAAATCCACTCAACGAGAGCAGCTCTTTTCTCGCTCCAATTATTTTCTTCCGCTGCAAGTGCAAAAAGATGAAGACTTCAACATTGCCGAAGAAATCGAGACTGACCCGCAAACGGCTCCCTCCAAGCCTCCACCTATTACTTTGCTTAAGCAAAACGCAGCATTTGTACACGACCTTCTTGCTAAATGCAAGATCACGGATTACTTCATCAAAACTATTTCCATTGGCATAAAAATCTTCGTCCCAAGCATGGAGCATAATTTTTTCAGCAAATTAAAGGAATCCAACTGTGAGTTTTACACATACGACTCAAAAGCTCAAAACCATATAAGGCGGTACTGTCCGGACTAGAGAAGCTTCCAAACGAAACAGTGAAAACAATGTTGCTCAACCTGGGTCTACAATGCACCGATGTCAAGACGGTAGAAAAAACAACTAGAGTAAATCACAAGCTACTGCTTTACATCGTTTACTTCCTCAATAAGAGCATTACCCTACAACTGCTGCGAAATAATTACATGTATGTAAATCACACCAGGGTACGATGGGAGTACAAAACTAAGTCCCCCAACAAACTGACACAATGCTATAAGTGTGTCAATCTTTAGCAAATCAAATTGGGCGTTATTTCAGAAACTAGTCAATGATTCGCTGACCATTCCAGTTGCAAACATCGATTGTTCACAAATCTCAAACGGTACCATCGACTCCATGGACGATTTCTTTACCAACCTCATTTATCTCGCCTTCATAAGATCTACTCCTCACAAACGTGTTGAAGATGTAAAGCTCAAACATCCCGAGCACATAACTAATCTCTTTAAAATTAGAAACATGAATAAAAAATAATGGATCCGTACTCGGTTACCCTTATTTAAAGCACGTTATAATCACATATGCCACTCTATCCGAAAAGAACTTTTTATATTCAATAATGAAAAGTGGAACACAAAACTTGGCAAACTAGACAAATCTAGCAAACTTTTCTGGAACATCACAAAGGCAATCAAGAATAGAAAACAGTTTGTTCCTTGCCTCTACCGCTCTGAAGTTCCCTACGCCACCAGCAAAGAAAAATGCAATATTCTATCAGATACTTTTGTAGCGAAACATAGTCTTACGTGCTCATTTTCTAATCAGCGAACAATCGATGAAGTCAGCAGTGCCCTAAATTGCCTCGCCTCCGTCACTAATTCAAGTTCCCAAATTGAGAAAATTAGAGCTAGCGAACTGAAAAGCATTTTAAATGACATCAAAACTAAAAATCTCCTGGGACTGATGGCATTCACAACGTTTGCCTTAAAAACCTACCATCCAACGCGATAACCTACTTGACTCTCGTGTTCAACTTATGTCTGCAAAAAGGGTACTTCCCTAGTGCCTAGAAAATTGCTAAAGTTGTGCCAATAGCTAAGCCAGGGAAGCACACAATGAATGAATGAATGAACATGGAACATGAGGATTCATTAGAAATTAAAACCTTTTGCATTGATCAAATGAACAATTATTGTTGTTATAACCTTGCAAAAAGGGTATATTAATTTTGGTCAGAAGTTTGCAACTCATAGAACGAAGCATCTCCGACCATACAAAATATGTATATTCTTGATCAGCACGACGAGACGAGTTCAAATAGCCATGTCCGTCCGTCCGTCTGGATCAACGCAAACTCCTCCTAGACCGTAAGAGCTACAGAGCTGAAATTTTGCACGTAGGCTTGTATATACTGCAGCGGTTGTATATCTCGGATTCAGCTGGATCGGACCACTATATCATACAGCTCCCATACAAACCCCAAAGTCACAAACAGTGACTTTTCTCAATAACTTCGTTATTTCCTGTGCTATTATCGTGAAATATTAGAGAGTTTATTACTCCTATAAACGACTGTGCCAAATTCAATTAAGATCGGGTGACTATATCATATAGCTCCCATAGGAACGATCGGTCGAAAACAGTGACTTTTGTAAATAACTTCGTTACTTTTAACGCGATTGCTTTCAAATTAAACATTTGTTAGTTTGATATATCTGTTTATGACTGTGCCGAATTTGATAAAGATCGGGTGACTATATCATATAGCTCCCATAGGAACGATCGGTGGAAAACAGTGACTATGATCAATACCTTCGTTATTTCCTATGATTGTAGGTGATTCTTTCGCAAACATAAGCTTTTTTAGATAAAACGTTCTTCCACATTGATGGCTAACTTCCACATTTTTGGTAACTCTTTCCTTAACTATTAGCCATCAATGTGGAAGAACCGTTTTATCTAAAAAAGCTTATGTTTGCGAAAGAATCACCTACAATCATAGGAAATAACGAAGATATTGATCAAAGTCACTGTTTTCCACCGATCGTTCCTATGGGAGCTATATGATATCGTCACCCGATCTTGATCAAATTTGGCACAGTCGTTTATAAGCGTAATAAACTCTCTATAATATTAAGTTTCACGATAATAGCATAGACAAGAATATATATACTTTGTATGGTCGGAGATGTTTCGTTCTATGCGTTGCACATTTCTGACCAAAATTAATATACCCTTTTTGCAAGGGTATAATAACAGAGTTTAAAAATGTTTGAAATGAAATAAAAAAAGACGAATTACAATATTTGAAAAATAACAAACGACGAATTTAAATCTTTGGAAAATAAGAAAAGACGAATTAAAATTTTTGAACTAAGAGAAAAGACGAATTCCAATTATTAGTAAATAAGAAAAGATGATCTAAAAGTTTTGAAACGAGAGCAAAATGAATTACAATTTTGGAAACTAAGAGAAAAGTCGAACTAAAATTTTTGGAAATAAGAAAAGAAGATGTAAAATTGAAATAAAAAAAAAATAATAATTTTTAAAGTAAGAAAGAGAACAAAATTCAACAAAGAGGAATAGAACATTCGTAATCATATAAACTAACATCTAATTTTAACATTATTTTAAATTATTTTGTAATCAATATTTTTACATATGTTGTACAACGAGATCAGCCAACGAGGAATAGAACATTCGTAATCATATAAACTAACAACTAATCTTAATATTATTTTAAATTGTTTTGTAATCAATATTTTTACATATGTTGTACAAGGAGATCACCCAACTGACCGTCGCAGGGTTAAGAGAAAAGTTAAAACAGTTGAATTTAAGTGTAAAAGGCAACAAACCTGAGTTAAATATATTCGGTTTAGACACGAACGAGGAATCCTTATATTCAGAAGCTTATACTAGTATTCAAGGTGAAAGTGAAGAAGTTGAGAGAGCAGTGACAATGGCGTTCACATTAAAGGACATTCGCGATTCGTTGACAGAGTTTGATCGGAGCAACAAAAAGGAATGGCTTTCAGATTTTGAATGTACTGTAACAGTACAATGGAATGATCTTTAGACATTTATTTGTGGTAGACAGCTGTTGTAGGAGCAGCTTAGTTGTTCGTGAACAGTCAAGATGGTCTAACAAGTTGAAGTAGCCTTAAGAGCGTGCTAAAGGATAAGTTTACTGTTACATTGTCGGCAAAAGAAGTTCACAAGCAATTAGAGGGTAGAAAGCAGAAATACAATGAGAGTCTAGTTGAGTACTTTTACTTAATGAAGAGTATAGCCAAAAGAGGTAGCTTAGATGACGAAAGCATTGTCGAATACATCATTGAGAGTATCCCTGCCTCTAAGATGAATAAAAAGGTTCTTGACCAAGCGAGAGATTTAAAGAAATTACGAGAGAAACTTAAGATCTATAAGAAATATGCTTCTAACCAAGAGTTGAACTCAAAACCACGATAAAAAAAGATGAAATCGATAAGTATTTCAGACGATTTCAGATGCTTCTAATGCGGAGGAAAGAATCATATCGCTAAGAATTGCAAAGAGAAGAATTTCAAATGTTTTAAATGTAATCAGATGGGCCACAAAGTTTATCAGTGTGAGACGAAGAAGACAAAGGATACAAAGACAAATGCGAACAATTAACAGATGACTCTAAGGTTTAATCGTTCTTTTAAGGATGTTCGAATGGATAATGGAGTAATATCTGCTCTGTTTGATTCGGGCAGTGGTCTTTCTACTATTAGCGAGAGTGCCTTTAATGAAATTTACCCTGTTAACCCAATGAGTGCAAGGAGCTAATTCGTTAAGAAGGAAAAAGATTTGTACTCTTGGATTTTTTAACGTCAATACAGAGTTAGCTGACAACGTCGAAAAATAGCCTTTCATGTTGTTTGAGATAAAGATGCTTGTATAAAGGAGTTATCGGAAATAATGTATTGGAAAACTTGAATGTTACAATTGGGAAAAAAGGAATTGTTTTCCACGAAGAGGATGAGACGCCAAAACCAATAAGCACAGAAAAGCAAAAATTTCAGAATTAAAAAGGATGGTTGAAAATATGATGACGATGACCTTACATGAGGGCAAGCGGTGCCCAACATATGTATATGAAGACTGTAGTAGCTGACGACATCCCAATTAATCAGAAGTCAACTAGATCAGCAAATAAAGAAAGGATGGAATCGTATGTTAAAGCTTTTTCGGTTGTTTTCTTTGGTAAATAAATAAATATGATTAGCCAAGATATGTATGTTTTATGTATCTCTTAATGACTGTGCCAAATTTGATCAATATCGGGCGAATATATCACATAGCTCCCATAGGAACGGTCGGTGGCAAACAGTGACTCTAATTCCTATGTAAGCCCTTCTTTCGCAAACATTAGATTTTAAAGAAACCCGTTGAAACGTTTTTCCACTATAAAGACCATAGGTAAGGAAAGAGTAACAAAAAACTTGCAAGGGCATACAAACTTTGACGCGGTCGAAGTTAGCCCCGCCCTTTGGTTTTTCTTCATTTACGTATGTATGTATGTATACGCCCAAATTCTTACTCAATGCCACTCCCTGAACGAAAATCAGCGTTGAATAAAAATCAGCTCATGCTGACGAAACCACTTAATCACTCTACGTTTAGATGTATGTAGTGTCATATGGGTACATATGTGCTGAGAGATGGCAGCCCTGGATGCGGTGCGACAATGTGGCATCATCAGTCGATAAGAAAAGAGAACGAGAGAAGGAACGATAGAGAACAGACGTATAGGCCGAAGGTGTACAAAAGTTGCTTAAGTTGTATTTCAAGTTGTTAAAGTCGTAAAGTTGCTAAAAGTTGTCATCTAAAGTTGTTAAGTCTAAGTTCTTTTATCCTAATTTCAACCGACTATTTCGCTATATATCTAACTATTAATAAACAACAATTATTGTATACACGCAATAATTCTTACATGGGGGCTCAACCGCTCAACCGTTGAAAAAAAGAAAAGAACAGAACTGTAATACAAGTTGAAAAAGTGAAAAAGAAGAGACAGAATAAAGTTGATAAAAATGTTGCGTTCTGGAAAGAAAAAAGGTGCCAAAAATCAAAAAGAGTCTAACTACCAAGTTCAGATGGACAGTTTAAACAGTACATTTACTTCAAATGTTGAAATAACGGAGCAACCCGATTTAAAAGTGGTAAGCGCAAGAGAGACAGATATATACCCATGTGCTTCCAGAGACGACGCAGACGAATCGCGGCAGACTGGCGCCGAAGAAACGAAGAGTGAAGATGGAAACGCAGACAACATATGCACGAGTGTGCGTAGCAGCGAGTTCAGAATGTTGGCAGTTAAATTTGAAGACAGCGGTTCGCAACGTAACGATAAATTTTCAAACGTAACAGTCGATAGTTTTGCGAAGGTGGTGCCAGACTTCGATGGGACATCAATTCCAATTGGACAGTGGCTCAAGAATTTTGAAGAAAATGCGGAGGCATATCAGCTGAGCGAGAAACAAAAATATGTTAACGCACGTAATAAAATGATGGGCACTGCAAAGTTATTTTTGGAAACGATTGTAATTGGCAATTATGAAGAATTGTGTATAGCTCTGATGGACGAGTTTGACCAAAAATTAAGCAGCGCAGAGATTCCAGTTGAGAAGTCGCAAAAAGTTACAGTCAGAAAATTTTCATGATTATGTATTACAGATGCGTAAAATTGCTGCTCTTGGTGAAATCGACGACGAATCGATTATTACATACATCGTTGACGGGCTGGAGGTACGGGAGGATCTGAAATACCCATTATATAGTTCAACTTCTTTTAAGCAGCTAAGAAAGTGCTACGATCAAGTAGAAACGATGACCAGAAACGCCCAAAACAAACGTCGCCAGATTGTCCATACGAAGCCAGTTGTTCAAGCGGATTCAAACTATAAAGGTAAACAGTTGCATTGCTTCAACTGTGGAGCTACAGATCATAAAAAAGCTGATTGCAATGTGGGTACTAAATGCTATAAGTGGAACGGCATAGGCCATATATCAAAGGATTGTCCTGAAAAAAAACATCAAGTAAATATAGTACGAAAGTCCGATGAAGACAGCCGATTAAAGGAATTTTCGATTGATGGCAAAAAAGTTATTTGTTTGGTGGATACCGGCGCAGACGTTACTATCATGAGACGAGACAAATACGAGGAACTTTTTCTGGATCGTCAGATGCAAAATCACGTAGAAAAATTGTTTGGTCTTGGAAATGTTGTTACAGAGGTTATAGGCGAGGTTACTACTACAGTCAAGGTGGATGGATTGAGTACAGAACACAAAATACTGATCGTTCCTAACTCCAAATTAGAAGCTGATGTACTTATTGGATACGACTTCGTCAAAAAATTTACGGTGATGATGGATCCCAACGGATGTACATTTAGCCTTCACGCTGATGAGAAAAACCAATTGAACGTTTTAAATGTGGTAAGCTCTGTAAATGAAATTGATGTAGAACCAAAATATGCTGATACAGTCGCTGCATTAATTAAGGACTATAAGCCGAAAGATAACCCGTTAAGTTGCCCGATTATGTTAAGTATATACTTAATAATGTAATAATATCGTATATAGAGAAAGCCCCAGTCGTCTATCGGCAAATGAACAGACAGTTGTAAAAGACCAAGTAGAAGAGTGGCTAAAGCAAGGAATCGTTCGTCAGTCCAACTCAGACGTGGCAAGCAGAGTAGTACTAGCAAAAAAAGAAAGATGGATCGCACAGACTGTGCATAGATTATCGAAAATTAAACAAGCTCGTATTGAAATATAGATTTCCAGTTCCAATCGTTGAAGATGTGTTAGAGAAAATGCAACATGCGAAATACTTTACAGTATGGATCTTAAGAAGGATTTTTTTGACAAAGAAGAAGAAAGAAAAAAAAAAAATAAAAAAAAAAGGTTTAAAAAAAAAAAAAATTTTTTTTTTTTACTTTTTTTTAAAATTAATATTTTAAAAAAAAAAAAAAAAAAAAAAAAAAAAAAAAAAAAAATTAAAAAAAAAAAAAAAAAAAATTTACAGATTAAATGGTCGAAATGCCAGTTTCTAAAAAGAAGAATCAATTTTCTGGGCCACGAAATAGAAGATGGAGTAGTATGTCCGGGTAAAGAGAAAGTCAAGGCAGTCAAAAATTTCCAATTGCCGAAAAATATCAGAGGTGTCCAGGCATTTTTAGGACTAACAGGCTACTATAGAAAATTCATTCGTGATTATGCAATAATAGCAAAACCGCTGACCACGTTGCTAAAAAAAGATGCAGAGTTTAGAATGGACAGTCCTCAAGTAAAAGCGATTGAAAAACTAAAAGAATGTCTGATGAATAAACCTGTTTTGAAAATTTTCAAACACTCAGCTGAAACGCAATTACATGTAGACGCATCAAAAAACGGATTTGGTGCTACGCTCTTGCAGAAACACGATGATAAGTGGCACCCTGTATTTTACTGGAGCAAGAAAACAAGCGATCAGGAGGAAAAGTTACACAGTTATTTTCTAGAGGTCAAGGCAGCATACCTAGCTACGAAGAAGTTGCGCCATTATTTGATGGGGATTGAGTTTGTTCTGGTTACAGACTGTGCAGCTTTCAAAATGACAGCGGCGAAGAAGGATATGCCCCGACAAGTCGTACAATGGTTGATGCACTTAGAAGATTTTTCCTGTAAAATAGAACATCATGCCGGCGATAGGATGAAGCATGTCGATAGCTTAAGTCGCTTTCCAGTAATGATTGTCACAACAGAAGTACACGCGCAGATGCTAAGAGCACAAAGTAATGATGAAAAGTTCGCAGCAGTATTCGAGATTTTACAACACAAGCCGTATGCCGATTTTAAAGTTAAAAATAAACTTTTATATAAGCAGGTCGATGGATTAGATTTGTTAGCAGTCCCGAAAAGCATGGAAAAGGAGATAATAAGGAATACTCACAACTTTGGACATATGGGTGTTCAAAAAACAAAGCATGCTATTCAACAAGATTATTATATTCCACATTTGGACAAAAAAGTTGGTCAGTTCATCGCAAACTGCGTTCAGTGCATAACACACAACAGAAAGTTGGGCAAGCAAGAGGATTTTTTACATTGCATTGATAAAGGAGAAGTTCCACTGGAGACGCTACACGTTGATCATTTAGGGTCATTGGATCCAACTTCGAAGAATTACAAGTACATATTCGCAGTCGTAGATGGGTTCTCTAAATATACATGGCTATATCCTACAAAATCGACAGATGCCTCGGAAGTTGTTAAACACTTGACTGATTGGGTCACAATTTTTGGAAATCCACGTCGTATCGTCAGCGATAGAGGTGCAGCATTTACGTCTAAGCATTTTAAGGAATTTTGTACGAACCATAAGATCGAACACGTCGAAACCACTACAGGAGTTGCAAGAGGAAACGGACAAATAGAGAGGGTCAACAGAGTCATACTTTCTGTCTTAGCCAAGATGTCAGCTGCAGAGCCTCAGAAGTGGTACAGGTACACCGCACAGGTACAACGTACTATAAACTCGAATGTTCACTCGTCGACCAAGTTTACGCCTTTTGAAGTTATGTTCGGATTGAAAATGAGAAACGAATCAGATCTTGAGTTACAAAGAATTTTGGAAGAAGAACTACTAGATGGACTTCAGAATGAGCGAAATCAAATAAGAGCAGAAGCAAGACAGCAAATACTAGAGGCACAGACCAGATACAAGCGCCATTACGACCAGAGACGCAAGCCGTGCCACGGTTATCAGTTGGGCGACCTAGTAGCAATTAAAGTCACACAGTTCGTGTCGGGCAAGAAGCTGTCGAATAAATTCATTGCTCCATACGAAATCATCAAAGTAAAGAGAAATGGTAGGTATGAAGTCAAAAAATCTGCTGAATTTCAGGGTCCAAATCAGACGTCCACCAGTGAAGACAACATTAAGCTTTGGCGTTACATGGAGAACAACGATGAAAGCGATCTCGAAGGATCATCTGAGGCAGATGATTTGCAGGATGACCGAATGTAGTGTCATATGGGTACATATGTGCTGAGAGATGGCAGCCCTGGATGCGGTGCGACAATGTGGCATCATCAGTCGATAAGAAAAAGAGAACGAGAGAAGGAACGATAGAGAACAGACGTATAGGCCGAAGGTGTACAAAAGTTGCTTAAGTTGTATTTCAAGTTGTTAAAGTCGTAAAGTTGCTAAAAGTTGTCATCTAAAGTTGTTAAGTCTAAGTTCTTTTATCCTAATTTCAACCGACTATTTCGCTATATATCTAACTATTAATAAACAACAATTATTGTATACACGCAATAATTCTTACATGTATTACCGTTATGTTTTTTGTTTTTACTGTTTTACTGTTTGTTTTTACTGTTTTTTTTGTTTTTGAGAATGCTTGCGATTTTTGTTTGAAGTGAACACAACTAGTTTGATTTTGTCTTCTCGTCGCTATGGAGCAGACTATCCTAGAAATGGAGTAAGTCGGCTCGCCGACTTAGTTATACCATACACCAGGTGAAACAAATATTTCAAATTTCAAAAACCAAATGTATGTCTATTAAATTGTTTTTACATGCTTCAAACTATGTGCTATCTCGCTCACTCTACAAACACACACACAAACAGCACTCTAGCGCCGCCACTAGCAAACGCCCAATTTTGGCCTTATGGATCGCTTAGTAAAATACGTTCATACGCATATTTTGCATGTTTCTAGATTTCAAAAAAATTTGATAGTTTGGTAGAAATATATATGTAAGATTAATTGGTCTGCAGAGTTTGGTTGCGATAGTCAAAAAAATGCAGCAGGCAATGGATTTTTTCTAAATTATAGAGGTGGAAATAGGCGTGGCAAAATATAAAAATATATATACTCTGCGCGCATACTAAGCCAGCGCGCATACTAAGTACCTCATCGCAAACAATTATATATCTCTAGGCTTGTTCCAGATACTTTTGAGACGTCTGTGGTAGCTTACATTGGTAATATATGCCCTGCTTAGGTTTTAATTCAAAAGTTTAAGTTTTCTAGGCCTCGTGAAATATCCTCTTTTAAAATTACAGTACCAAATGCGTATTTCTCAGCTATGGTAGACCCTAATTTTTGGCCTGAGCGCCTAATTGTACACGAGTTTGCGCCCAAAAGGCGCTCCCGTCCGTTGCCTGTCCACCTTCCTAATTTATCTTCTGTTTCAAAAAAAATAATAACGTCTAGTCTTTGCATTCATTATCAAAATGTAAGAGGACTTCTTACCAAGCTCTCGAAACTATTCTGTGATAGCCAAACCTTTTCGGCTGACATATTAGCTTTTTCTGAAACTTGAATCAACTCCTCTGTAATGAAATTCCTTCTAATAATTTTATTTCTTTTTGGCTTGTTGGTCGTCGTGACGGTGGAGTAGTCAATGCTGCCAACTCGAAACTGTGTTGAAGCACTAACCATAGAATACATATGTAGATGCGTCAAACTCAAGATTTTTTGATTACAAACGCTAGCCTGAGCGTGGAACCCCAGAGAACTTCGGCAAAAGCCGAACAGCGTAGAACCCCAGAGAGCGGCCGCAGTGTTGCTACACATCGAAAATAATTCAGTCTGCCACATATTAGAGCCGGGAAATCCATCGATGGCTCCATCGATAGTATCGATGGAAATTAAAAAGTGCGATAGATCGATGGAAATTTTTCGATGGCGATCTATCGAACTTGATTTGTGCGTACGTACCATTAAGTGATTTTGCTTTTTAGCACAATAAGTATCTGTAAAAGACTTATATAGTTTTAAGTTATCCAGTTGAGACTGAAGATCTTAATGAATTTTGTTTTTGTTTGAATATGAAGTTTTTGTTTGAAGTTTTTTCTTTTTTGTTTCAAATGTTAATTAAATAAATTTAAAAACATAAATAACAATTTTGTATTTTATTTGAATAATAATTCGAATAACCATTTTAAATTTCCGATGGAACCATCGATAATATAGATGGTTTTATCCATCGATGGAAAAAGACCAAACCATCGATACTATCGATTTTTTTTTCCATCGCTTAAAAAACCATCGAGGGGGAGACTATCGATGGATTCCCGACTAAATTTTAGTCGAGGGAGCTATTGAATTGCGATGTTGTACAACTTCACGTCACACACACACACTACGAAGCCTGAGCATGTACCGACGAGTGTACGCATACATATGCAAAACGAGAACACAGCGACACGTCTGTATGAACAAGCAGATCTCGGAGGCTATAAAAAAACACGTCGTTCATCAGATTATGCTCTGTATACAGTCGCTCGTTCAAAATTCATGATGCTTAATACTCAATGCTATAAGAATTATCTTCAGCGGTGTAAGCTTCAGTTTTCTTCCGACCCTAAACAATTTTATAACTTTGTTAATTCTAAACGTAAGACCTCTGTGCACCCATCTCTTTTGTCTTTTCAAAATAAAAAAGCAAGCACTGATCAGGCAATTGCCGATATGTTTGCGAATTTTTTCAAAAAAACCTATTCCTTAACGGAATATCGAACAAGTCCGTATCCTTATCATTTAGAAAAGGCTAATTGCATTTTCAATCCAGTGATTGATGAATGTTCTCTTCTTAGCGAACTTAAACTAGTTAAACCTAATTATTCTCCGGGGCCAGATGGTCGACCTGGATGTGTACTCAGGTTCTGTGCAAACGCATTATGTAAACCCATTTTAAAATTGTTTCTATTGTCTGTCGAATCTTCCTCTTTTCCATTTATTTCGAAAGAGTCGTATATCATTCCTCTGCATAAAAATGGCAAAAAGTCCGAGGCCTCTAACTATAGGGGTATCTCAAAATTCTCCGCTATTCCGAAAGCTTTTGAGAAAATTATAACTTCTCAATTGCAACATTTTAGCAGCTCTATTATTTCGCCATCCCAACAGGGGTTTGTGAAACGTAGGTCTACAACCACTAACCTTATAGAATTTACCTCTATAATTATCAAGGGGTTGAAAAATGATAAACAAACTGATGTCATATACACTGACTTCAGCAAAGCCTTTGATTCTGTTAATCATACCCTATTACTTTCTAAGCTGAGCGACTTTGGGTTTCCACCCCTTTTTCTTTCTTGGGTTAGAGAATATTTAACAAATAGAAAACAGAGGGTACTTTATAAGTCTCTATTTTCCGATTCCATTCCTGTGACTTCTGGTGTACCTCAAGGTAGGCATCTTGGCCCTCTGCTTTTCACATTATTCATTAACGATCTTCCATCAGTCGTTGTTCATTCGCGTGTGCTTATGTATGCTGACGATGTCAAGCTTTGTCTTACTTATAATGATACAGATTCATTTAGTCGGCTACAAGGTGATCTTAAAAACTTTCAATCCTGGTGCCAGTTTAATCTACTAAATCTTAACACTACCAAATGACTTTTTTTGTAAGTCTCCTCAACTGATCACTTATTTTCTAAACAATAGCCCTTTAGAACGTCTAAATAATATGAATGATTTGGGCGTACTTATGGACCATAAGTTAAATTTTAACACCCATATTTCCACCATGAGTGTCCCGGGTTCCAATAAAAGATGGTCAAAAGAATTTGATGACCCCTATACAACTAAAGTTCTTTTTACTTCGCTTGTCCGTCCTATTTTAGAGTATGGATCTTGCATTTGGTCACCTCAATATGAGTCGCACCAGATTAGACTTGAATCCGTTCAAAAGCAGTTTTTGCTATTTGCTCTTCGTGGCTTAAGCTGGGCTCGCAATGTCAATTTGCCTTCGTATTCTAGTAGACTTCTCTTGATTAACCTTCCGTCCCTAACTAACCGTAGAATTATGCTTGGTGTCATTTTTATGCACAAGCTCCTAATTGGTGATATCGACTCGCCTGAGTTATTAGCTCAGGTGAATCTGTCGATACCATGTAGACGGAGTAGACATCCTTTGATACCTTTATCCCTTAGTCGTTGTTCTTCTAACTATGCTATGCATGAACCTTTTAGGGTCCTCTGCTCTGATTACAACCTTCTATTCCCTGTAATCAGCTCAGAGTTTTCTATTAATATGCTTAAAACATCTATCCTATCCCAATTAGTTAATAGATAGCTATAGTATTATTTGTTTGTCTGTTTTTATACCATACACCCATAGGGTGAAATGGTATATTAAAGTCGCCAAAATGTATGTAACAGGCAGAAGGAAGCTTCTCCGACCCTATAAAGTATATATATTCTTGATCAGGATGAACAGCCGAGTCGACCTAGCCATGTCCGTCTGTCCGTCCGTCCGTCCGTCTGTATGAACACGCAGATATCGGAGACTATAAGAGCTAGAGCCACCAAATTTGGTATGTATACTCGTGTAGTATGCACATGTTCAGAGTTACTTGGAATTTCGGCCACGCCCCCTTACCCCCTGGAATCACATAAAACTGTTTTTCTTAAAAAGTATGACAGCTAGAGACATCAAATTTAGTTTGTATACCCGATTAGTTAGTGCGCAGAAATTAATTGTTCAAACTTTTTGCCACGCTCCCTTACGCCCCCAGGAATCACACAAAACTTTTTTTCTCAAAAAGTATAATAGCTAGAGACATAAAATTTGGTTTATATGCTCGTTTAGTTAGCGCGCAGAAACTAATTGTTTAAACTTTTTGACACGCCCCCTTCCCCGGAATTTACATAAAAGTGATTTCCTTAAAAACTATGATAGCTACCGACATCAAATTTAGTATGTAGAGTAGCTTAATAGACGCGCAGATATTGTCTATTTAAACATTTTGCCACGCCCACTTCCGCCCCCGCAAATTAAACAAAACTGATTTTATCAAAAACTAACAAAGCTAAAGTCACCAAATTTAGTATGTATACTGGCATAGTATGCGCGGAGAATTTATATATTTTCACATTTTGCCACGCCCACTTCAGCCTCCATAATTAAGAAAAAACCGATTTCCTCCTGTAGTTTTTTGACTATCGCATTTAAATTTGGCAGACTAATTTATCTTATCTATTTCTACCAAACTACCAAATTTTATTGAAATCGGACAAGAAACATGCAAAATATGAGTATGAACGTATTTTACTAAGCGGTCCACAAGGCCAGAATTGGCCGTTGGCTAGCGGCGGCGCTAGAGTGCTCGTGTGTTCGTAGAGTGAGCGAGATAGCACATAGTATAAGACATGTAAAAACAATTTAATAGACATACATTTGGTCTTCGAAATTTGAAATATTTGTTTCACCAGGTGTATGGTATACCCAAGTCTACGAGTCGACTTACTTGCTTCATTTCTATTGTGTATTTGTCCACGCGATTCGTGCCGTGCGTTATACGGCTGCACCCCTCGGTCGGTCGGGTGGGAGGTGGGCAGTTATCTGCTTGGGCTCGCGCTTAAAAAAAAAAAAAAAAAAAAAAAATAATAAGAGCTAGAGCTATGTATGTATACTCTTATAGTATGTAAATGTATAGAGTTAATTGGTATTTCGGCCACGCCCTCTTACGCCTCCAGAATATACATAAAACTGTTTTTCTTAAAAAGTATAACAGCTAGAGACCTACCTTCCACCTTCAGACCTAATTGCCAGACAGCTTATAATGATTTAGATATTCGAGCTACTTTTAGCCCGGAGCAGATAAAGTATGGAAATTGTCAGGATCGGAAAAAACATAGATGCAAAAATTGGAGTATCTCTTTGAAATTATAATACCAATATAATAGTTTTTATATGAAAGATCAGATCCCGAAATTTCAATCAGTTTGGATAAATAGAATAAACTATATGTATATGCGTGCCAATCGCCAATCACTAACCATAGAATACATAGATATACCCTTGCAAAAAGGGTATATTAATTTTGGTCAGAAGTGTGCAACGCATAGAACGAAGCATCTCCGACCATACAAAGTATATATATTCTTGATCAGCACGACGAGACGAGTTCAAATAGCCATGTCCGTCCGAACGTCTGGATCAACGCAAACTCCTCCTAGACCGTAAGAGCTACAGAGCTGAAATTTTGCACATAGGCTTGTATATACTGCAGGGGTTGTATATCTCGGATTCAGCCGGATCGTACCACTATATCATATAGCTCCCATACAAACCCCAAAGTCACGAACAGTGACTTTTCTCAATAACTTCGTTATTTTCTGCGCTATTATCGAAAACTTAATATTAAAGAGATTATTACGCCTATAAACTACTGTGCCAAATTTGATCAAGATCGGGTGACTATATCATATAGCTCCCATGGGAACGATCGGTCGAAAACAGTGACTTTTGTAAATAACTTCGTTACTTTTACCGCGATTGCTTTCAAATTAAACATTTGTTAGTTTAATATATCTGTTAATGACTGTGCCGAATTCGACAAAGATCGGGTGACTATATCATAATTTCATAATTCTTACCTTTCGTTTACAGTCCTGTGGAATCTTTCCACGTCTGGAACACCATTTTTGCTCGATGTTATACTTACTTATATTAACGTTTTCCGATTGTAGCGAATTTTGAAGTGCTATGCAAATGAAAGCTGAGTCCTTATCTGCTTTGTTTTTTCTAAGGGTTTACCCATATCGTTAAAGATTTTTGTGATTGTCCTTTTAGTTTCAAGCCAATCTCTTCTTTTAACTTCAACTCACGTACTTTGAGTAAATATCTATACAAGATAAAAATTGTTGATTGCCGATTAAAAAAAAATACACAACGCATTTTCCTCTAGCGTTAAATATCTCTGGGTTGCGTTCAAATATTAATTTAGTATTTCGATTTTCTGATTTTGGCATTCATTAATGATGTTTTCACTTGATAGTCTGGATTGAATAGGGATTCCAGAGAGAAGGAAAATAACCCAGTCTTCATTCGTTGAATTCAAAAAATGAAGTGATATTTTTTACAAGAGTGTTGTGTATACATATAAATGTAATCTTAGAATCTAGGAGGCGACAATTGTTCTTAAAAATACTTATTCTAATGACCCACGTTTTTCGGGGGTTGAAAATTGTTTATATTTCATGCTCAGCGTTGGCAACTTGATATTGCGTTGTTGTTATAATCTTAAGTGTTTTTCCACAGAGTCTGGATGCATGTTTTGTGTCGTTTTTAAGCAATTTTTGAAATATGAATCTTTATGACTTATTTTCGTTTTACATTTTTCTTTCGTTTTGTATATTTCTTTGGTTAATCTGATTTGGTGAAGCCATTTCAGATGAACCCGATGTTTATTCTTAAACATTCTGCAAAATGCCGCCAAATGCCACGTTTTGGTTTATGTTTTTATAGTTAGTATATAACCGACTTCTTATTTTTTCCAATTCTGTCATATGGGTTACTAAATTGGTTTACTAATATCGTGCAATGCTTAACAATTTCTGCTTCGGGATATCTACCCACTCTTGATGTGTATTACTCTGTTGACTTCTACCCTTTTTATATGGTGGAATCTTTAAATACCAACTTCTACCTTTCGGCTTGAGCCAATGTGGCTTTTGCTTCACTGTTTTGACATTTCGCTGATAGCTGAAAATTGTTTATTCTGCTTAAATGCTGTCCCTTTCTGAACATTTTGTAATATCTGCCCTTTTTGTAATACAGCCTCGGACAATTTGTTACCGGAATCTATTTTGACACTATTTTTTAGATAATCATTATTTAATTTAACCATTGCCATCTCTTGTTGTACTTCTTTTATGATTTGGGTTATACGTTTACCTACATTCTTAAATCAACCTTATTATTAGGTTTATTAAAGGTGGGATCACCAAGTACGTAGGATTGCCATTTTGACATATCCACGCTTACCCTTTTAATGGAAGAGTTTTCATTAAATTTGGCAACACAATTGCCTCAACCTTAAGAAGTTCTTTCCTTGGATTTCGCGTCTTCACATCTATTTTTACCTTATATTTTGATTTTTTGGCTCTTATTGAGGACACACCACTTGTTTCGGTACATTGTTTATGCGCCTTATGCCCTGCAACTTGTTATTACAATCTGACTCTCATACAATTGTAGAGCCAGCCTCTCTATGAAATTTTCTTAGTAGTATTTGTGCGAATACTACGTCAACTTCATCGGACACATTATGTCAATCACTCCCCTTACACTTTTTGCGGATTCATTGTTGATCATCGTTAAATTAACGAAAGAACATTTCACATTTACAACGCCACTAATATATTTTCATTATTGGTCTAACGTTACAATTTTCGTTGTTGCAATGTTTTATCGAAATAATTGTTGGGACACAACAACAACATATACGAACTTTGGAATTAGTGCGACTAAATAGACTTTTTTGTTTACGAGAATTCTATTTTAGGCGCGTTTCATAATTAAAACGCCACTTTCAATTAATGAGGTTTCTGCAGTGCAAGTGATAAGATCAGTATTCTTTATGTGAAAAAGTGATAAAATTTATGCATGTATCATTGCCTTTTGAATTGTCTATAGTGCGTGATCGTTGATTACCATATATAAATAATCCTGGAGCTAACAGATCCTATCCTTAAATATCTCCTGGTTAACATTAGAGTTTTCATTTCTAGAGGTAAATTAATTTTATAATACTGTACCGATTGATGTACTCATAACTAAATTAAAATAATTTCAAAAAATTTTTCTTTTCTGATGATCCTGTTTGCTGCTGCTTGTCTGCCAATGGGTGGAGTTCTGCGATAGCTACATAGGTGATAATTAGCTTTCTTTTTAAATTCGTCTCGCATCCGGTCGTCCCTTCTTCTTCGTCTTGTGGGCACCTGCCACCGTCCTTTTCTCGTCTCTGCAACTATCTTGTTGCCTTGTTGCTTCTTTGCAACTGTGTCGTTGCTCTCCTGCTGTTTCTTGTTGCCTACTTGCAACTATATATGTATGTAGTGTCATTTGGGTACATTGTAATATACTTTTCGGGATAGCATTAGGCCACATACTTTTAGGGATAGATTATAAGTAATTAGAACTTAAGCATAATGTTTAGCTGTAAGTACCGTTAAGGGCACTAGCCATAGGACCAATGTAAATGCCCCCCTATAAATACTGGGCTTGCGGCCATAATAAATCACTTCATGTCAAACCTTGCCTTCGCCTATTACAGCATATGTGCTGGATGCGGCGCGACAATGTGGCATCATCGGTAGTAAGAAGAGAGAACGATAGAAGGAACGATAGAGACCGGACGTATAAGCAGAAGATGTACAAAAAGTTGATTAAGTTGTATTTAAAATTGTTAAAGTCGTAAAGTTGCTAAAATTGTCATTTAAAGTTGTTGTGTCAGAGTTCTTTTAATTCCAAATTGTTCAACCGACTATTTTGTTATCTAACAATTATTAACTTTAATAAACAACAATTAAATACAAATACACACAATAATTCTTACATGGGGGCTCAACCTCTCAATCGTTCAAAAAGAAAAGAACAGAACAGTAATACAAGTTGAAAAAACGTGAATAAAGTGAAAGTAAATTACTCCAATTTTCATGAAAATGTTTCTTCTAGAACTATATGATATAGTGGTCCGATCCTGACAATTTTCATACTTTATCTGCTCCGGGATAAAAGTAGCTCAAATATCAAGTTGCATCTTGATAGCTCTTAAGATGGCGGCGTGAAGTTGTTTGCACAGACGGACGGACATGGCTATATCGATTCAGCTTCTCATGCTGATCAAGAATATATATACATTATTTTGTCGCAAATGTCTTCTTCTGTGCGTTACAAACATCTGACCAATTTTATAATACCCTCTGCAAGGGTATAAAAATAAATAGACTTACCTTTTAATATTACTTCACTTATTGGGAAAAAATTGATCTCTGTAGGGTGTTTGAACCCGATAATAACAATATTGAAGTCTGAGTAGGTCCCCGGTCCACACTGAGCCACCGACCACACTAGTTTGAACATATAGCAATCACATATACATACATAGTTCAAAAATATACATTACAAATTAATACTAAAATCAGCATTGGGATTCAAATGTTTTCGAATCATAGCAACTCATTGTATTACTTTCTTACTTATTCAATTCGTGTTGTTTCGTTTAAATGTTGTGCTACTGAGTTGTACGTCAGCACACTTATTCACTTTTTTTTTGAAGTGAAAACTTTTTTAGAATCGTTGGGAGTGATTTCAGACTCGATGAAACGAAAAAGCGACACTAAAAAGAGACACATATAGACCTTATAGTATTTAGCCTGCGAGAGAATGAGATGCAAATATACAAAAAGCATTATGAATAAATAGCATAGCTCGCAAATAACTGTTGACACTTTTGCATTGTCTGCAAATAAGTGTCTTTGACTGAGACAATAATAAAGACTCAGACAGAAACTGTTCTGGTCGCGACTGACTTAGCTCGCTAGCGCTCCGATCGAGACAGTCATTTCTGTTTTCATTTCGCTCAAGTCAAACACTGATCGATTGCTTGAGTTGAATGAAGAAAATTGTCTTTTGCGTATGTATGGGTAAACACACGCGATTGATGCGTTCTTATTTACATTTATGTATATGTATGTATGTATGTATTTACATGTACGCGGTAGGCAAAGATCATTTCTGTTGAGTTTTTTGGTCAAACTGTCTTTTGTTGAGACTCTTTGTGTGATCAAAAATCGTATTACTCTTTACGCGACACTCATTTGAGAGCGTCACACGAATGAGTCAATGCAAAGCGCTTGACAAAAAACAATTTAAAACCAGAGGGCCGGGGCTAACTTCGACCGCGTCAAAGTTTGTATACCCTTGCAACTTTTTTGGTAACTCTATCCTTACCTATTAGCCATCAATGTAAAAGAACGTTTTATCTAAAAAGGCTTAAGCTTGAGAAAGAAAGGCCTACAATCATAAGAAATAACGAAGATATTGATCAAAGTCACTGTTTTCCACCGATCGTTCCTATGGGAGCTATATGATATAGTCTTTATCAAATTCGGCACAGTCATTAACATATATATTAAATTAAGAAATGTTTAATTTAAAAGCAATCGCGTTAAAAGTAACGAAGTTATTTACAAAAGTCACTGTTTTCGACCAATCGTTCCTATGGGAGCTATATGATATAGTCACCTGATCTTGATCAAATTTGGCATAGTCGCTTATAGGCGTAGTAAACTCTCTAATATTAAGTTTCACGACAATAGCTCAGAAAATAACGAAGGTATTGAGAAAGTCACTGTTCGTGACTTGGCCGTTTGTATGGGAGCTATATGATATAGTCACCTGATCTTGATCAAATTTGGCATAGTCGTTTATAGGCGTAGTAAACTCTCTAATATTAAGTTTCACGATAATAGCATAGAAAATAACGAAGTTATTGAGAAAAGTCACTGTTCGTGACTTTGGGGTTTGTATGGGAGCTATATGATATAGTGGTCCGATCCGGCTGAATCCGAGATATACAACGCCTGCAGTATATACAAGCCTACGTGCAAAATTTCAGCTCTGTAGCTCTTACGGTCTAGGAGGAGTTTGCGTTGATCCAGACGGACGGACGGACGGACGGACGGACGGACGGACGGACATGGCTAGTTGAACTCGTCTCGTCGTGCTGATCAAGAATATATATACTTTGTGTGGTCGGAGATGCTTCGTTCTATGCGTTGCACACTTCTGACCAAAATTAATATACCCCTTTTGCAAGGGTATAACGAGATCCCCAGTGCGTATGTTTGGCGTTATAGTCCCCTGCTGCAATGAAGCGATCTCCGAGTGTGTTAAAGAAATCGGTAAATTCCTTTTCAGAGATTGAGAAGCGTGGTGGGCAGTACAGGGCAACCAATGTAGTGTTGCCGCAGCTGGTTTGGACGGTTATAGCAGTTGCTTGTAGGTGCTGTGTTTCAAATCTTAGGATACCAGTCCCGCCATGAGCTTTTCCGTCTGGATGGTTTGTTGCATAGAAGGTATACGAGCCCCGACCACTATTAATTCGTACGGCAAGCTTTTTTACCCAAATGCAATGTTTAACTGACGATATTTTCAATACTGTAGAAGATAGCAAATGCAAACCACTTTTTTCTGAAAGATCCTTTTATTCTCTATTATATAACATAAAATGTTTGTTGTACTTCAATAACAACAACAACAATAATTTCATTAAATGCTCTGCTGAACTGATAAAAAAAAATTGACCAGTATTAATTCGTACGGTGCTTGAAATATGTATATACAATATGATTTTTAAGAATTAATATTGGGTAACATCGCCTTTTGCCTTTACAACACATTTACAACGCTTTGGCATAGATTTTAATAAATTCTGGCATTGTTCGGTTGAGATAGAGTCCCACATCTCCTGCAATTTTGTTTTTAAGTCAGAGAGGGTTCTTTGCGGCTCATTTTTTAGATTTCTTTTCATTATTCCCCATATATTTTCGATTGGGCTTAGGTCCGGACTATTTGATGGCCAATCTAAAACCCCAATTTCCTTATTCTGCAACCATGCTTTTGTTTTTTTTGGCAGTATGAGATGATGCTCCATCCTGTTGAAAGGTGTATTCACCACAGTCACCCAGTTTTGGTATTGATGGCAGCAGACTTTCTTCTAATATGGTGATGTATTTTTCTGCGTTGACCATCCCATCAATAAAGTGCAATTGGCCTACGCCTTTGGCAGACATACAACCCCAGACCATTACGCTCGCTGGGAACTTAACTGTCCTTTTAAGGCAGTCTTTATGGTATGCTTCACTTTTGTTGCGAATGACTCTCCTTCGCGCATCACCGACACTCACATCAAATTTAGCTTCATCGCTAAATATGATGGAATTCCATTGCCTTTGAGTCCAACTCATCCGTTCCCGACACCATTGCAAACGCTTCTTCTTTTGGCGAAGCGTAAGCAATGGTTTTTCCTTGGCCTAAGAGTAATTTAAGATATTAAGTTTGTAGCATAGATAATCCCTATACATACTTTATAGAACTTGTATCCAATATTACGCAACTGCAGGCGAGTCCACTCACGCTTAACGCTTTTCCCGATTTTCTCAGACCACTCTGATGCCAAATTTCTTAAATTTTGGCGACGATCAGCTTTCACAATTGTGGCTAGGGCTCTTTTATCACGATCTGATATTGCTGATTTTCGGCCTCTATTTGCGACCTTATTGTCAATATTGCCATTTGTCATAAACATTTTTATTATTCCTTAAACGGACGATTTAGCCAGATTTAATTGTTTGGCTATTTCACCAAATGACTTCCCAGATTTATAAAAATCTACAGCTAAACTGCGAATTTCTTTGGAAATCGGCTTACCACGTGCCATTATTGCTAAACTTTGAATAATATGAAGCGGTAAAACATTTCACACATTCCACATGGTATAACTGTTTCCAGATTATGACTAGGTAGTGATTATGTTACACTGTTTGTTTTTATTTTGATCTTCTTTCAATTCTAAGCTAAGCTAATGCACCGTACGAATTAATACTGGTCAATTTTTTTTTATCAGTTCAGCAGAGCATTTAATGAAATTATTGTTGTTGTTGTTGTTATTGAAGTACAACAAACATTTTATGTTATATAATAGAGAATAAAAGGATCTTTCAGAAAAAGTGGTTTGCATGTGCTATCTTCTACAGTATTGAAAATATCGTCAGTTAAACATTGCATTTGGGTAAAAAAGCTTGCCGTACGAATTAATAGTGGTCGGGGCTCGTATTTTGGTATTTGAAAATTATTTTTTGATGTTAAATGTGTTTCCGAAATCAGCAAAACGTCGATTTCACTTGAGTCTAGGAATAGTTGCAGTTGATTTTTGTGCTTGGAGATGCCGTTAGCATTCCAAAGACATAGACGTAGGGAAGCCATTATTTATTCTCGATAAGCTTCTGGATAAGCAGGTTTTGATTCCGCATCAGTTCGTGCATACAGTTTTGCATGCACGTCATAAAAGTGGTCATGTTTTGATTGAGTGAGATCAATAGGGCCTCTAAGCCACTTGGAGTTTGCTGGCCAAGCTCTGGTGCGCTAGGTTGCGGATTCTGTAGATGGTGGAGTGACGGGGTCTCTTTTGCGGGCTCCGTCTGTCCAGTTCGGAGCACACTAGCGAAGGATACACTAGGACTGTATGTAGCAGGCATGTTAGATGATCTAACAGCCTTGTTGATATAGTGGTCCGATCCTAAGGATTTTCATACTTTATCTTACCCGGGTAATAAAAACCCCAAAGAAAGATTTCATCCCGATACTCTTAAGACGGCTGAGTAAAACGCATACGCACAGACGGACGGACAGATGGACATGGGTATATCAACTCAGCTTCTCAGGTCGTAAACGCATCCTTCTGTGCGTTACGAACATCTGACCAATATTACAATACCCTCTGCAATTGTATAAAAAGTAAATAAAAATGTATCACAAAATATATAATGAATGAATGCATAGCAACTAGAATCACTGTCTGTTCAGCTCTCTAAAGTGGGAGAAATATGTGCATACGAAACCAGATTGAGCAATGGAAAAACAGTTTTAATTGTGGCAATTTATATTTCACCGAATCAATCAATAAATAGCATCACGAAATTCATTCATGAAAATTTATTAAAGTATACACCAGAAGTATCGCGGATACTTAGAAAAGATTACGATAAAGTTCCAATGATTTTAAGTGGCGATTTTAACGTAAATTTTGCATTGGACACAGCGGTTCCTTTAATTGACTTTCTCAATACAACATTCAGTTTAAAAATGTGTAACAATCGCACTGAATCAACAACACGATCAAAACCAACAATTGACGCGGTATTTCAAAGATATGTTGACAACATCGAAACCAAAGCATTTGTATCATATTTTAGCTATCATAAGCCACTCGTATCATTTGTTGAAATTGAAAACATTGAAGATGAATAATAATAAAATGAAGAAAATAAAATATGACCTTTATAGCAATATTATAATGAACCTATAATTATCCCGCTCCTAATGCTGCTTTCGTCTCATTCTCTCTCAGTTTGTTTTACGGAAGGTTTCACTTTTATCGTGTCTAACCGTTAGACGCACATTTTTTTTTTTATTATTTTAACGTTTAACATATATTTGTTGAATCTACTCTTAAATTAGAGCCTAACAACAAGTATGAGATATTTTTTTCTTAATCTAGTACTTAAGATAAATCCTGGGGATATTGCAGGCGGCCCTAGTCACTTGTTACTTGGTTGGTCTGTCATTTCTTTTAAGACGAATTCTATTATTAGTTCGCGTAAGGGAATTGGCAAGAACATTTGGGTGTGCATCCAGTTTCGCAGAATACTTCAGTTGTTGACAACCTATTTCAGATTTTACGCTAGTTATATTTAGATCATTTTGAATGTTGTCGTACCACGGAGCCCCCGTGATTGATCTTAAAATCTTCGACTGCGCCCTTTGTATATTGCCGACATTGCTGGTACTTGCATTTCCACATAGTACAGCACCGTAAATCCAGATGGGTTTCAGTACGGAGTTGTATAGGAGGACTTTATACTCCAGACGTAGAGGGGACCGAGCATTGATGATCCAATGAAAGCTGCTCGCTTTCAGTTTAAGCTGTGACTTTTTTTGCTTCAATGTGCTTCCACGGCTTGAGGAATTGGTACGTTATTTAGCATTAGAGCTGGACAGTTTCTTCTGCTAAGCGTATATGTGACATGTTTGCATTTCTGCTCGTTGTCACGGATACGCCAGGTTGCTAGCCATTCCTCTACCACCTTGAGGTGTTCCTCTAATTTTGCAGAGGCTTGTATTGGGCATTTGGATCTGCTGAGGATTGCCGTGTCATGGGCAAAAGTGGACGTTGTAAGTCCTAAACTCATTGGTAAGTCTGCAGTGTACAGTAGGTAGAGCAATGGGCCGAGTACACTGCCTTCCGGTACACCAGCTTTGATTTCAAAATCAGCCGAGACGGAGCCATTACATCTTACAGCGAATTTCCTATTGTTTTTCGGGGAAGCCGAACTGGTGTGAAGGGATTGTGTTCTCCGATGCCAGGAATGAGTTTAGTCGGATCTGCAGGACCTTTTTTAAAAAGCTTCGAAAGACATGGCAGCAAACTAATTAGCCTATAGGATGATGGCTGGGTTTTGTCCTTTCCCACTTTAGGAATCATGATGATAGTGGACCTTTTCCATGTTCTTGGGAAGTAGCCAATTCTTATTATAGCGTTGAACAGTTTGCAGATGTATTGTATGGCAATGATAGGGAGTTCCAGGATCATTTTCGGTGTGATTAGGTCATGGCCAGGGGCTTTTTTTGGCTTTATGTGGTTTTTAATAACTGCAGTGATCTCGTCCGATTGGAGTTCCGAGTACTCACTATCCGTTAGTGTGCTCGAAGGGGGAAGTACAGATGAGTTTGATGTTGGATTTGGCTGGAAAACCATTTTAAGATGTGTGGCAAATACGGATGCCCTCTCTTCGTCACTGCGGGCCCATCCACCGGTTAGACTCCTTATCGGTGAAATTGTCTCTGTAGGAGCGCTTAAAGTGTGGTGGGCTTTCCACAGAGGATGTTTGGTGCTGGTTGGGCTGAGCTTTTCTATGTATTTTCTTTGAGCCCAGCTTTCCTCTTGTCTTAACGCCTTGGAGAGGTTGCGATTAGCATGCCTTAGGCGAAGTTTTGCTGCTGGTGAGCGAGTAATCTGCCATTCTCTTCTTAGACGTCGTTTTTCCGTTACTAATTGTTCTATCCGCCGGTTCGTAGGCCTGTCAACAGGTTTAGTGTAAGAAGAGGCAGGTGGAGTAGATACTTTTGCTGCAGCTGCCATCATAGACTCAAGTGCAGAGACGCACATATCAATGTCCTCTGCAGCATTCAGTTTCGGCGAACAGTCAATGTGGGCACTCATGTACATTTTAAATTTAAGCCAATTTGTTTTGTTGTTTGTAAGCCTATATGGGCGATCAAGTACTTGAGGTCTTGTTAATAGTGTGAATAGCACTGGAGAGTGATCGGAAGTTAAATCTAGCAGTGTATCGACAGTGATCCGATTACGTGGAATCCTCTTGGTTACTGCGAAATCAATCAAGTCAGGCACTTTCTGTGGATCTGTGGGCCAATAAGTAGGCCTACCCGGTGAGACGCAATCCATCTTATTGAGAGGGTTGACTATTGTGTTGTACAACTGCTTGCCTTTAGGATTTACCAGGCGAGATCCCCAGTGCGTATGTTTATAGTCCCCTGCTGCAATGAAGCGATCTCCCAGTGTGTTAAAGAAATCGGTAAATTCCTTTTCAGAGATTGAGAAGCGTGGTGGGCAGTACAGGGCAACCAATGTAGTGTTGCCGCAGCTGGTTTGGACGGTTATAGCAGTTGCTTGTAGGTGCTGTGTTTCAAATCTGTTGAGGAACGAGTGTTTTATACGGTTTTTGATTAGGATACCAGTCCCGCCATGAGCTTTTCCGTCTGGATGGTTTGTTGCATAGATGGTATATTTTGGTATTTGAAAAATATTTTTTGATGTTAAATGTGTTTCCGAAATCAGCAAAACGTCGATTTCACTTGAGTCTAGGAATAGTTGCAGTTCATTTTTGTGCTTGGAGATGCCGTTAGCATTCCAAAGACATATGTAGACGTAGGGAAGCCATTATTTATTCTCGATAAGCTTCTGGATAAGCAGGTTTTGATTCCGCATCAGTTCGTGCATACAGTTTTGCATGAACGTCAAAAAAAGTGGTCATGTTTTGATTGAGTGAGATCAATAGGGCCTCTAAGCCACTTGGAGTTTGCTGGCCAAACTCTGGTGCGCTAGGTTGCGGATTCTGTAGATGGTGGAGTGACGGGGTCTCTTTTGCGGGCTCCGTCTGTCCAGTTCGGAGCACACTAGCGAAGGATACACTAGGACTGTATGTAGCAGGCATGTTAGATGATCTAACAGCCTTAGCGAAGAATACCTCCGGTATAGTTTTAGAGGCGTTGACGGTGACTTTTGGTCCAGCTGGGGGTTTGCGCCCGTTTAGGTGAGATTTAAGATCCTTAAAGACAGGACATCCTCTGTAGTTGGCCGTGTGGTTCCCTCCACAGTTACTGCATAGTCTTAGTGCGACATTGTTTTTGTCCTTGGTGCAAATGCCATCTTTATGATGTTCGCCACAGCCAACACACACTGACCTGAGATTACAGTTGTTAGAGTGTGGTTGTATTCCTGGCAGTTTTTACACTGCGGTGGTTGGTGTCTCTTATGGGGCTCCTCTACGGTGATTCTTTTGTGCAATAGGAGCTGTAGGTTGTAGATTGGGTGCACTTCATTTGGCTTCGACCGCTTTGCATCTGGTTGGAGCTCGATTTTAAAGAGCGGCTGTGCGACTTTGTTCCTGTTGATGATGTTGACAACGGATTTGACCGCAAACCCTTTTTCGACCAACGCGTCTGCTATTTCTTGAGTAGGGACCGATGGCTCAACCCCCTTCAACACAACCTGGAGCCCTTTACTGCTTTTTAGTTGGTAGGTATAGAAGTTGATGTTAGTATTACGGAGGTACTTTTCGATGATGCGGAAATTGTCCTCAGTTTGGGTTTGTTTCTACTAGCTTCGAAATCAGGGCGCAGCAGTTGGCTCCACGGATGTATAAAGGGGGTGGTCTAGCCGATTTGACTTTATCTACAGCGCCGGCTTGATCATCTTGCTGATCGGCAAGAATTTTAAAACGATTCCCGCTAAGGGGTGCTACTTGTTCATTTGGTTTGGTTATTTTCGGCGTATTGCCACTTCTTTTCTTAGCTTCCGCTTAGTTATTTTAATATATCTATCTATTCCAGTTTGGACAGAAGTCGTTGGGTTTATTATTGTGGCTGACTCAGGGCGACTTGTCGTTGACGGCTTGAGGCAGGTCAATACTTCGGCAGACGTTGCAGTAGTTGCTCTCAACGAGGTGACGGTGCTGGTCGGTGCAATCGGTGACCCAGTTATCGTTATTGATGGAGAAGCACACTGCTCTCTCCACGGTAAGTTGCTTTTGACTGCTGAGTGGCTGGCACTTTCGGTGTTATTGCTTACGTTAGCATTCAGTGGGGTCGGCGACACCACCGAAAAGTACGCGTTGTTGCGTTGGACCGAGAGTCGACGCTCACGTTGTTGTTGTACAATTAGTTCTTGTAGCTGTTGCTGTTGGGGATCGAGAGAGCTTGCATTAGAAAATTATATATTAACGCAACCAAACAAACTTATATCTACAAGTCAAATATTCTACATTTACAAGTTCTCAAATAATTATGATTTGTTATTCGGAAGAGAGCTTTTAAAAGATTGCGGAGCAATCATTAATTTTCACACAGGTTTAACGACACTAAATAACTGGTCAACATTCTTTTCAAAATCAAGTTGAAAACCAGCCTCCAACGGAAACTATTTTTGCTTTAGAAGACGAATTAAAAGAAAATAATTAATATAGGTTGGAACTTTTAAATAGCGAAGAGAGAAAGTTTGTTAAGAAAATACTAATTGAGTTTCGAGACATACAATATCAGGAAGGGGAACAACTTACTTTTACAAATGAGGTTAAACATAGAATCAAAACTATCCATGAGGATCCGATATACAAAAGACTTTATAGTTACCCCTACGCATTTGAAGACGAAATTGCAAAACAAATAAAGGATATGTTACAACAGGGTATTATTAGAGAAAGTAACTTTCCGTATTGTAGCCCACTTTGGGTAGTGCCGAAGAAAAAATATGCATCAGGCAAAGATAAATTTAGAATCGTAATAGACTATAGAGGATTAAATGAAATTACTATAAGCGATAAATTCGCAATTCCCAACATGGAGGAAATACTCGATAAACTTGGCAGAAGCCAGTATTTTTCTACAATTGATTTAGCTAAAGGATTTCAAATCGAAATGGATGACTCCTCAACCAAAAAAAAAAAACAGCATTTTCAACCAAAACCGGCCACTATGAGTATACTCGTATGCCTTTTGGATTCAAAAATGCCTCTTCAACCTTTCAAAGATGCATAAATAATGTCCTTAGTGACTTAATAAATAAACATTGCTTAGTCTATTTGGACGACATTATTGTCTTCTCAACTTCGCTTGAGGAACACAATGATTCAATTCGCAAAGTTTTCGAAAAGCTCAGAAAGGCAAACTTAAAATTGCAGCTTGACAAATGTGAATTTATTAAAAACGAGACTGAATTTTTTAGGTCATATAGTTACTACAGAGGGAATCAAGCCCAACCCAAACAAAAACCAGAGGGCCGGGGCTAACTTCGACCGCGTCAAAGTTTGTATACCCTTGCAACTTTTTTGGTAACTCTTTCCTTACCTATTAGCCATCAATGTGGAAGAACGTTTTATCTTAAAAGACTTATGTTTGCGAAAGAATGGCCTACAATCATAGGAAATAACGAAGATATTGACCAAAGTCACTGTTTTCCACCGATCGTTCCTATGGGAACTATATGATATAGTCATCCGATCTTGATCAAATTTGGCACACTCATTAACAGATATACTAAACTAACAAATGTTTAATTTGAAAGCAATCGCGGTAAAAGTAACGAAGTTATTTACAAAAGTCACTGTTTTCGACCGATCGTTCCTATGGGACCTATATGATATAGTCATCCGATCTTGATCAAATTTGGCACAGTCATTAACAGATATACTAAACTAACAAATGTTTAATTTGAAAGCAATCGCGGTAAAAGTAACGAAGTTATTTACAAAAGTCACTGTTTTCGACCGATCGTTCCTATGGGAGCTATATGATATAGTCACCCGATCTTGATCAAATTTGGCATAGTCGCTTATAGGCGTAGTAAACTCTCTAATATTAAGTTTCACGATAATAACATAGAAAATAACGAAGTTATTGAGAAAAGTCACTGTTCGTGACTTTGGGGTTTGTATGGGAGCTATATGATATAGTGGTCCGATCCGGCTGAATCCGAGATATACAACGCCTGCAGTATATACAAGCCTAGGTGCAAAATTTCAGCTCTGTAGCTCTTACGGTCTAGGAGGAGTTTGCGTTGATCCAGACGGACGGACGGACGGACGGACATGGCTATTTGAACTCGTCTCGTCGTGCTGATCAAAAATATATATACTTTGTATGGTCGGAGATGCTTCGTTCTATGCGTTGCACACTTCTGACCAAAATTAATATACCCTTTTTGCAAGGGTATAAAAATGCAATTAAAAAATTCCCTTTGCCAAAGTCTAAAACACAGGTCAAGTCCTTTTTAGGCCTGTGTGGCTTTTATAGGAAATTTATTCCTGGATTCGCTCATATAGCAAAACCTATAACCTTAAAATTGAAAAAAATGGTACCACGGATTTCCATGATTCCTCATATATAGAAGCAGTAGAAAAGCTCCAACTTCTAATTATGAGTGATCCGATTCTTGCCTATCCAAATTTTACAAAAGAATTTAAAGTTACTACCGATGCAAGTAATGTCGCACTAGGGGGTCGTCTTATCTCAAGAAGGCAGTCCCATTTGCTTCGCTAGCCGAACCCTAAATAGTCACGAAGAAAATTATAGTACTATTGAAAAGAGTTATTGGCAATCGTCTGGGCGACGAAATATTTCAGGCCGTATCTCTACGGAAGAAGTTTCGAGGCTATTAGTGACCACAAACCTTTAGCTTGGCTTAGTACGATTAGGGAACCCAACATGAAACTCCAACGCTGGAAAATAAAGCTTAGCGAATATAATTTCAAAATTAAATATATCCAAGGCAAGGAGAATCATGTGGCAGACGCCTTGTCAAGAATACAATTACCTAATGGATAAGTATTGGTAACTGATAACCTTACAACTATGGCAACTGTGCACAGTGCTCCAGAGGATAACCATAGATGTATTCAAATAACAGAAAGACCATTGAATTATTTTGAGAGACAAATAAAATTTGTTAAGGCAAGTCGAAATTATGAAAGCGAAATAGTGCGATCTTTATGGAAGATGAAAATGATTTTGGTATATTTCAAAGAGAATACATTCGTCTTATAAACTCAAATATCAAGGTTACCAAGACTTCAACCATGTTGTGCGACATTTTGACATTTGCTGACCTAAAAGAGATTATACTGAAAAGTCTTTTGGACATTCTCCACTCAGGTATTAATAAGGTTGAAATGACTTTTAAGCAGCAATACTATTACCCAAAATCGGCAGAAAATATACAAAACATTATAAACGATTGTAATACTTGCAATTTAAGTAAATCGGAACACAGAAATACGGATTTACCTTTTAGAAATCACACCATAACTACTCACGATTGGGGAAAAGTACCTATGTTATTGACTTCTACATTATAAAAAAAAAACGTTCCTTTCTTGTATTGATGTATACTCAAAGTTAGCCACCCTCATAGAAGTTAAAGGCAGGGACTGGTTAGAAACCAAGAGAGCGTTACTAAGGATTTTTAACGATATGGGAAAACCACAATTCATTAAAGCGGAAAAAGATTCCTCCTTTATGAGTCTAGCGATCTACGAATGGTTAAAGAAAGAAAATGTTGAACTCCAAGTTACTACAAGTAAAAATGGAATAGCTGATGTAGAACGATTGCACAAAACATTGAATGAGAAATTTCGAATAATTAATTCAGTTAATAACACAGAAGATATAGAAACTTCAGTAGAGACAATATTGTTCACCTATAATCATAAAATGATACATTCAACAACTGGACAAGCTCCAGCTATGATATTTCTTTATTCAGGGAAACCAACAGTCAATACGCAAACTAAGAAAATACACAAAATTGGAAAACTTAATAAAAAATGAAGCAAGTAAGTCGACTCGTCGACTCGGGTATACCATACACCAGGTGAAACAAATTTTTTTAAATTTCGAAAACCAAATGTACATATGTATGTCTATTAAATTGTTTTTACATGTTTTATAGTATGTGCTATCTCGCTCACTCTACGAACACACGAGCACTCTAGCGCCGCTACTAGCCAACGGCCAATTCTGGCCTTGTGGACCGCGTAGTAAAATACGTTCATACGCATATTTTGCATGTTTCTAGTCCGATTTCAATAAAATTTGGTGGTTTTGTAGAAATAGATAAGATTAATTAGTCTGCCGAATTTGAATGCGATAGTCAAAAAACTACAGGAGAAAATCGGTTTTTTCTTAATTATGGAGGCGGAAGTGGGCGTGGCAAAATATGAAAATATATATACTCTGCGCGAATACTAAGCCAGTATACATACTAAATTTGGTGACTTTAGCTTTGTTTGTTTTTGATAAAATCAGTTTTGTTTGATTTGCGGGGGCGGAAGTGGGCGTGGCAAAATTTTTAAATAGCCAGTTTCTGCGCGTCTATTAAACTAGTCTGCATACCAAATTTGATGTCGGTAGCTGTCATAGTTTTTAAGAAAATCAGTTTTATGTAAATTCCGGGGGCGGAAGGGGGCGTGGCAAAAAGTTTAAACAATTAGTTTCTGCGCGCCAACTAAACGAGTATATAAACCAAATTTGATGTCTCTAGCTGTTATACTTTTTAAGAAAAACAGTTTTATGTGATTCCTGGGGGCGTAAGGGGGCGTGGCCGAAATTCCAATTAACTCTGAACATGTGCATACTACACGAGTATACATACCAAATTTGGTGGCTCTAGCTCTTATAGTCTCCGAGATCTGCGTGTTCATACGGACGGACGGACGGACGGACGGACGGACGGACGGACGGACGGACGGACGGACGGACGGACGGACGGACGGACGGACGGACAGACGGACATGGCTAGATCGACTCGGCTATTCATCCTGATCAAGAATATATATACTTTATAGGGTCGGAGAAGCTTCCTTCTGCCTGTTACATACATTTTGGCGACTTTAATATACCATTTCACCCTATGGGTGTATGGTATAATGAAGCAAGTAAGTCGACTCGTCGACTTGGGTATACCATACACCAGGTGAAACAAATATTTCAAATTTCGAAAACCAAACGTATGTCTATTAAATTGTTTTTACATGTTTCATAGTATGTGCTATCTCGCTCACTCTACGAACACACGAGCACTCTAGCGCCGCTACTAGCCAACGGCCAATTCTGGCCTTGTAGACCGCGTAGTAAAATACGTTCATACTCATATTTTGCATATTTCTAGTCCGATTTCAATAAAATTTGGTAGTTTTGTAGAAATAAATAAGATTAATTAGTCTGCTGAATTTGAATGCGATAGTCAAAAAACTACAGGAGAAAATCGGTTTTTTCTTAATTATGGAGGCGGAAGTGGGCGTGGCAAAATATGAAAATATATATACTCTGCGCGCATACTAAGCCAGTATACATACTAAATTTGGTGACTTTAGCTTTGTTCGTTTTTGAAAAAATCAGTTTTGTTTAATTTGCGGGGGCGAAAGTGGGCGTGGCAAAATTTTTAAATAGCCAGTTTCTGCGCGTCTATTAAACTAGTCAGAATACCAAATTTGATGCCTCTTGCTATTATACTTTTTAAGAAAAACAGTTTTATGTGATTCCTGGGGGCGTAAAGGGGCGTGGCAAAAAGTTTGAACAATAAATTTCTGCGCGCTAACTAAACGGGTATACAAACTAAATTTGATGTCTCTAGCTGTTATACTTTTTAAGAAAAATAGTTTTATGTGATTCCTGGGGGCGTAAGGGGGCGTGGCCGAAATTCCAATTAGCTCTATATATGTACATAATACACGAGTATACATACCAAATTTGGTGGCTCTAGCTCTTATAGTCTCCGAGATCTGGGTGTTCATACGGACGGACGGACGGACGGACAGACGGACATGGCTAGATCGACTCGGCTGTTGATCCTGATCAAGAATATTTATACTTTATAGGGTCGGAGAAGCTTCCTTCTGCCTGTTACATACATTTTGGCGACTTTAATATACCATTTCACCCTATGGGTGTATGGTATAACGAGCAGAGTTTGAAGTTGATACCAGATTTAGAAAAATGCCAGATGCGAGACTTAAAATCTCAAACTCCTTTCGACACACAGGAAAAATAACTGAACTAGATGAAAAACAAAAAAAAGTTCGTGGGTGTTCGTATGGGTGTCTGTAAATTGGGTCCGCATGCTTACTTTTGATGTTTTGCTTTATTATACTGGTAATGGTCCAATTTTTACCTCTCCTATACTAGATATCGCTGAATTCATGCAAAATTTTCTTTAACTTTTCTATTTCTTATGAATTTAAATGCTCAAGTATAAATTCGTTTCTTTCCTCGATACCGTTATTTATTTTATGTGCGAATGCTTCAAATTCGGACTCTGGGGGAGGATAAGGTATTGGTTCTTCTGTTTCTTCTTTATTGGTATATTTGAAATAGAATTTGTAATTTGATAATATTACACTATTTTCTTCATAATTAATAACGCCCTGAAATGCTTTAAGGTATTTTCTACCCAATAGTATGTCATATGTTGATGAAAATGTCTGGCAATAAAATGTTTAATAGTTGCGCCAAAGTTTGCTTGGTGCAAAGGATACGCTTTTATTAAGCTATATTATTCCTTTTATAGTTTGAGCACTCAAACTTTTTGATGTTTCTAGAAAATTGAAAAAACTTTTGTTGATAATATTTATTGAAGAGCCTGTATCTATAACGAATTTTAAAGGGATGTTATTGATTTTTTGTCCAACTAAAAATCAAGTTTTGTTTGGACGTATTCGGTTGATCTGTTTGATCCACTTCTTTTTTTCGAACTGTTTGATCCGAGGCTGATTGATGAAAATTTTCGGACCATTCCATTTGTAATTTGAATTTCCTAAATTACTGTGGTTGTTAGTTTTGGGTTTCTCTGTGCAGCTATTTTCGTATTGGCCCTCTTTCTGGGCTACTTGCTTCAAATTAGACACTGTCGAAATATCAAACTTCTCTAATATCATATACATAAATCTTGGCTGGTAATCTTTTGATAATGACTTTTTTGACTGTGCTATTCATGGCATTTGTGTATAAAATGGTATTGGCGGCATCGCCTTTTAACTTATTAATTATAATGATTGACTTATGTTCTAAATCATCAATAAACTCATGTTTCGTCCAAAGGAAGTATGGTATAGCAGTCGTAGTAATTCTTCAAAAGGCGTTTGTACCTTATATTCGCGGATGAGGGCAGCCCCCAACTGGCTAAAATTGTTGGCGTGCGCTTGTTGTCATGTCCGCTGTGCTTCTGCAGTGAGCTACTTCTCTATAGTGCCGTACATTAAACCAGAGGTAGGCACCCATAGCCCGTGCGGGCACTTTTCTTCGGCAAATGATCGTTTTTCCATCTGTGTGCATGCCGAAGTCAACACGAAGTGCGCTTGAGAGCGTAAAAACAGAATTAGTTAATATGTCGCGTTGTTGAATAAATGCACATAAAAAAATTAATTTGTGGGTTGTTTTCTCAACTATTTTCTTGCAGCAGATCATCGATTGTGCTGGTTTGAGCGATTGAACCATATTTAATTCACCTTTCATTTTTCGCAGTGTAAAGCACACACATACACTGACACTTTGAGCTGGCTCTCTTTGTGCCTACCCCTGCATTAAACTATGTATGTTGGCGGACGTCCCTCGTCGGGTAGAGTTGTAAAATATAGTCAACTCTCCGTATGAAC
Source organism: Drosophila tropicalis (assembly GCF_018151085.1). Lineage (NCBI taxonomy): Eukaryota > Metazoa > Arthropoda > Insecta > Diptera > Drosophilidae > Drosophila > Drosophila tropicalis. The sequence goes on from NW_027173497.1 coordinate 163,330, forward strand.
GTGCTCAAGGTCGAAGCGTTACCATCGAAATTGGGCAACTGTTTAAGCATGGTAACCTGGTTCAGGTGAGCTTCTGATAGTTCCAGTGTCATCTTGGATTAGAATATTTTAAGAACTTCAATTTTCGATGTGTTTCTTATGACTGCACGAAAGGTTCTCTTTTGGATAAAACGAAAAAAAATATTTTCGGGGGCTTTGGCCCAAAAAGTCTCGATCGATGTAACGGTTTTTGCTCGCACTAAATATATTTTGTTTTATTCTACCGACTGCGCCAGTTATAAATCCATTTCTTTTATTAAATAAAAAAATAATCAATATATATGTTGGCTTATTGATTTTTGCCTACTAAGCGTTCTCCCGCTTGAAAAAAAGCGGGTTTTATGAATTTTTGTTTAGTCTCGGTTGCAGTAAACATCCGCTGCTTCCTAGACTAAAGGGGGTGAAGTTATGTGGTAAATGGAGTGGGAAATTACGTGGTGTGCGTTGATGGAATGACGGATATAAAACTATATACATAAATATATGTATATTCACAGATAAGACTGCGAAATTTTTTACAGCGTTCCCCAACAATCCACTTTTACTCCACAAAACACAACAAATTTGATATTAGAATTGCAGAAACGGTAACATTCGCCTGTAACATTTTTACTTTTTAAATTTTCTTTCCCTGCAACTCAATTCATCAATACTCAAACAAAACATTGTTACTCTTTTTACTATAATCACTAACCATAGAATACATATGTATGTAGCTGCGTCAAACTCAAGATTTTTTTGATTACAAACGCTAGCCTGAGCGTGGAACCCCAGAGAACTTCGGCAAAAGCCGAACAGCGTAGAACCCCAGAGAGCGGCCGCAGTGTCGCTACACATCGAAAATAATTCAGTCTGCTACAGATCGCAGAACGATGAGCGCATGTCTGTGTCGCTGTGCTTTCGTTTTGCGTATGTATGCGTACACTCGTCGGTATATGCTCAGGCTTCGTAGTGTGTGTGTGTGACGTGAAGTTGTACAACATCGCATTTCAATAGCTCCCTCAACCAAAATTTTTAATTTTCGACAAAAAAGCGACAATGCGAATAGGTAATGCCTCTGTGAAAAGAATATCAAGAAGTATTGGCATCAGCTTCGTATGCTGGCTTGGCGATCGGAATATCTCTGGTTCGAATCCCTACTCGATTATCGTTAACGAAGGTTTTTTTTTGTTTATTTATATATGTATGTAAATTCTTGATCAGCATGAGAAGCTGAGTCGATATAGCCATGTCCGCCTGCCTGTCCGTCCGTCCGTGCGTATGCGTTTGTAGTGGCCCTCTTTAATAATAATAATTTTAATTGCATTTCGGAAAGAATATTTTCTTTTGTTTGTTTGCAAGAATATGTAAATGAATAACCTCCCTTGAGTACGAAGCACATGTTTTCACTTGGTACGGTTATTACTCTCATTTCGCATAGCGAACGCAAAGCGTAAGCAAAGAAGAGAGCATGGAAAAGATACGTTAAAATTCGTTCGCATGCATTGCGTTTGCTTAGAAACAGAATTTTTGGTACAGGCTTTTTCATTTAATTTGATACTTTGATTGCGAAAAGACGTGAATATTAATATTCACATAAATATATACATACATAAATTATACAGCAAATCCCTGCAGCATCGATGGGCCCAGAGATCGCACCGTTGGATAAATCGTGAGTTAACACACACATGTATATACTATAAATATTTGTTTCATTGCCAACTGGCACACGCGGCCACATAACCCAAATCTCTTTTGAATTACTATGAATTTTTTTGAATCTATATTTGCTCTAATTATCGTATTTAAATTTATCTTGCTATATCTTTTTGCATATCTTTATTTTGTAATTTCTTAGAATATTAAGTCATGAAAACCCTTTTGTTTTGAATTAAACCCGTAACTTGAAATTTCGTGATGTTTGCGTAAACTAATTCTTTGAGGAGTCCGTCAGCTGAATCCATGACTATGCTGCCGTTACAAATCGTCTAAGAATAATATCATTTAAGAGTCTGTTAAGGGGCAATCAATTAAACCCAATAGTTTGCCAAGGTAGGGTGGGTACAGAAAGGGTTAGCGAACAACACCTTTAGCTAATCTGCAGAAAAGTCGTCCGCACAATTAATAGTATCCCGATCTGGTCCAATATTTTGCTTTTTACATCCTTTTAGTTTCTGATAGTGCACTTATATTTTTTTCTGTATGATCCGGGCGTATGCCTAGAGTAGGAAAGAACCCTCCTCATCCGACGAGCTAAGCAAGAGCAACGCTAGAAGTGCACGACCCCTATCTTTAGCATACACTTGTGTTATCGTTAGCAAGGTAGAAAAATTAGGCAGCACGTTTTACTCAGCCATCTTAATAGCTATCGCGATGAAACTTGGTATTTGAGCTACTTATAGTCCGGAGCAGATAATCGAAGAAGAAGAAAAATTGTGGAGTTGAATTGAGATGCAAAAAACAAATTTTCAAAATGTAAAATTATTATTGTCAAGAACTGCACGGGTATATAAATAGCCGAAGTTAGCTTCTTTGATATATATACCCTTGTAGAGGGTATAATAAAATTGGTCAGATGTTTGTAACGCATAGAAGGAGACGTTTTGCGACCCCATAAAGTATATATATTCTTGATCAGCATGAGAAGCTGAATCGATATAGCCATGTCCGTCTGTCCGTCCGTCTGTGCAAACAACTTCACGCCGCCGTCTTAAGAGCTATCAAGATGCAACTTGATATTTGAGCTACTTTTATCCCGGAGCAGATAAAGTATGAAAATTGTCAGGATCGGACCACTATATCATATAGTTCTAGAAGAAACATTTTCATGAAAATTGGAGTATCCCCATGATTTACTACGATGATAGTATTGGATATAGTAATTCAGATTCCAAAATTTCAATCCGATCGGATAAATAGAACACAAGTTACAGTCAATATAAATCGGTTCAATCGCTGCCGGCAGCGCTGCTTGCTGCCTACTACGTCATCATCAAATCAACAGAGCACATGCATACACACACAGACGCAACGCTACATGAACTGTATGTGTATGCGTGCCATGCTTTGCTTAGGGAATGATGGAAGAAAAAGAACAAATTGTAGTTTGTATATTGATGAATTTTTTTTTAACACTAGAAAACCCGGCAAACGTTGTTTTGCCATATAAATAATTTTCTAGTAATTTCTAGAATATAAAAATAACAAAAGGCAAACCTTATTTTTAAATTATTATAATTTATCCCTTAATACAATATCAATCTCTTAATGCTACAGCGTGAACAATATTTTTTGTTATTCCATCTTTAGCTAACACAAACAAACTGGATGGTTTACCCACTCGAGGGCATGCCACGTATAATTGTCCGTGTGAAAAACATGTTCTCAAATCTAATCCACAAACAGACATCGTGTGACCTTGGGATTTGTTGATAGTCATTGCAAATGCCAATCTAATCGGAAACTGAATACGTTTGAATTAAATTGACATGTCACGATGTCATTTGAAAGCATGAATTGAATCTTCAAATTGACTTCAGGAACACGTTAGAATCTGGATCCGTGCCGATAAGTATGCCGTTCAATGGTTCCGATGGTGTTTCAATTTCAGGTAGTTGCACTTTTCCTGACGCGCAACACATCCCAGTTGGCTCATTTTTGAATTTCAGAGCATGACAATGCGGACATTCCTTTTCCATAGCACCAATTACTACTTTTGAATGAGCATAATATTCAATATCGGGCTCATACTGAAATGCTAGTCGAAGAAATGAATGTGATGTAAATGCTCGAAGTAAATGCTTGATGTTGGTCAATCCCTCTACGTCTGTTGGCTACGAATCTGCGCGCTTCTCTTCGTTCCAATTGTCTTTGTTGGTTTCGCTCATCTCGTACCTCTTGTAATTGTGATGCACGTAACTGCGCCATTCTTACACGGACATCTGCATTACTTTGTTGCCTTTCTGCATCTGATCTTATTGCTCTTCTATCTTGCATGCCTCTAGATCTGTTTGTTTGACGACTCAAATTAGCCCCCCTGCGTGTTCGTGGCATTGTTGTAATAAATCAAGTTGGAAAACTGATTGGTGTATAACGTGTATTATTTTTTTGATCAATAATTAGCGCAGCGAGTTGTAACAACGACTGAACTCGAGACGCACAATTCTTGTGCGCGCCTTCCACCGAACCACACTCGGCGACAGCGACAGAACGCTGGCGCCCCGCTAAAACGGTTCTTCTTAAACCACAAATGCGCCGCCATAATGATGAAATTACTATTATTGTGAAATACCCGAAAACACAAACACACACTCTCACACTCACGCACCGACATACATATATGTATGTATTTTGCTCATAACATGAGAACACTGAAAGCTGAGTGAAAAATTGTGAGAGGACAACGCATGCGACAGAAGCCGATTTTTGCATTCTTCTTTCTGTCGCATCCGCAAACGTTTCTTGCTTGTATGCAAGTATTAGTGTGTTAAACAAATAAACATTTATTAAAATTATTAAATTATTTATTATTTGGGTATAAAAAATAGATGTTGGCCGATTCTCAGTCCTACACGATCTGCATAAAAAATTTCGTGAGAATCGGTCGAGCCGTTTCGGAGTAGTTTGGTAACAAACACCACACTCGAGAATTTTATATATATGTATAGATGTATAGATAGATGTATAGATGTAAAATTATTATTGTCAAGGACTGCAAGGGTATATAAACTTCGGCAAAGCCGAATTTAACTTCTTTAATATTTTTTTGATTAAAAATATAATTTGTGATATTTGGAAATTTAATTCAAACGCAACCATAAAAAATAAAAAAAAAGTATTTTTGCTGCTTCGTGTTAGGACGTCTTCCGGATATAACCTGGAAAATCGTCGGTAACTTAACTGGATTCTATTGTATTTAGGAAAAGACAAACTATGCATACTAACGTGTGAGACATTGATAAAGTTAAAGTGTGTTTATATGTACATACATTAGGAGTGTTCTTATTTTAAATAATGAAGCAAGTAAGTCGACTCGTCGACTTGGGTATACGATACACCTGGTGAAACAAATATTTCAAATTTCGAAGACCAAATGTATGTCTATTAAATTGTTTTTACATGTCTTATACTATGTGCTATCTCGCTCACTCTACAAACACACGAGCACTCTAGCGCCGCTACTAGCCAACGTCCAATTCCGGCTTTGTGGACCGCGTAGTAAAATACGTTCATACGCATATTTTACATGTTTCTAGTCCGATTTCAATAAAATTAGATTGTTTGGTAGAAATAGCTAAGATTAATTATTGTGCCGAATTTGAATGCGATAGTCAAAAAACTACAGGAGGAAATCGGTTTTTTCTTAATTATGGGGGCGGAAGTGGGCGTGGCAAAATGTTTAAATAGCCAATATCTGCGCGTCTATTAAGCTAGTCTACATACTAAATTTGATGTCGGTAGCTATCATAGTTTTTAAGGAAATCACTTTTATGTAAATTCCGGGGGCGGAAGGGGGCGTGGCAAAAAGTTTAAACAATTAGTTTCTGCGCGCTAACTAACCGAGCATATAAACCAAATTTGATGTCTCTAGCTATTATACTTTTTAAGAAAAACAGTTTTGTGTGATTCCTGGGGGCGTAAGGGGGCGTGGCAAAAAGTTTGAACAGTTAATTTCTGCGCACTAACTAATCGGGTATACAAACTAAATTTGATGTCTCTAGCTGTCATACTTTTTAAGAAAAACAGTTTTATGTGATTCCTGGGGGCGTAAGGGGGCGTGGCCGAAATTCCAATTAATGCTGAACATGTGCATACTACACGAGTATACATACCAAATTTGGTGGCTCTAGCTCTTATAGTCTCCGAGATCTGCGTGTTCATACAGACGGACGGACGGACAGACGGACATGGCTAGATCGACTCGGCTGTTGATCCTGATCAAGAATATATATACTTTATAGGGTCGGAGAAGCTTCCTTCTGCCTGTTACATACATTTTGGCGACTTTAATATACCATTTCACCCTATGGGTGTATGGTATAAAAAATCGAAATTCACCAAGTGCCGGACATTTTTTCCTGTTAGTGTAAAAAAATTTCAAAAAAATTTGGGGCCGATCGGATAATGTTTCATGGGCGCGGAACTCACTCAAAGTTTTTAGTGTGATGCTCCCGTATAAGCATACATAGCACCATACAAATGTCTTAAGAGTGAGCGAGATGGCATGCTATGAAATAAAATGTCAGTACATTGTGACTTGTAACATTGTAACATCACTATTGATGTTATTTTACAAAAAGAAAAGAAGAATAGAAACAAAAACTTCTTAATTAATAGTCTAAACTTTAATTTATTTATTAAAGCTAACTTCAATAACTTGAAGCAATAATTGCAAACAGGATAAAACAATCATATTATCGTAACTTATAGATGGACCGGTGTCCTGGTAGTACATTTTGCATCGCAGTTCTAGTTAGCTACAATGACACTTCAAAGTTCCTAGATGCACCAAAAGTAAAATCTACAACTGGCAAAAATATTGCTGGGGCTGTTTGTGGTATATGGAATATAGTTAATCAAGTCAATTATTTAACCTATGACACCACGGATACAAATATAGGCGCAGCAGTTTTACTGGAAAGAAGTTCGAAAGCATTGTGAAGCAGAACGCCATGAAATTTACGAAATTATGCCTTGGTGAACTTCAGAAACGTCGGAGCCGAGAAGATCAAAAAGAATTTCTTCATCTTTCTTGGTGCAGAGCAGTATATTTTTATTTAGACCTCAATTTCAGCTGACAATAAGAAAATAGTTTGCTTAATGTTTGTGAAGAGGATTTCAGCACCGCAAACTAAAACACCATCTTCATCTCTTGAATTCAAAATATGAACTGATTTTATTAGCAAAAGTATGGAGTTTATATAGGGAATCTTAGGCTCTAGGAGATAACAATTGTTCTTAAAATATCTTATTCTAATGAGACTCAAATCCCACGTTATCGGGGGTTGACAATTATTATTATCTTGGGCACGGCTTCGGCCACATGACCTCCTGCCGTTGTGATATTTTGGGTTAGTTTAGAATTACAAGTGTTTTTCCACAATGTGTGTGGCTGATTGTAATTCTAGTCATATGCTAAATTACTTATTTGTGACAAAAGTACAGTTGTATTATAATTTCTTTAGTGCATCTGATTTGGTGAAGCCGCTTCAGATGAACACGTTGTTTATTCTTAAACATTCTGCAAAGGGCCGCCAAATGTGACGTTTTGGACTTTTTTTTTATTAAGTTGTCTTAACCAAATTATTATTATTAATATTATTTTTAGTAAGATATCTGTTGTTAAAGAAGCATGACAAGCTACATGAGAGAAGTTAACCCTAGCAAATCAATGTTTGTATCATTTTCCAAATTGGTTTATTAATATCGCCCGATGTTTAACAATTTTTGTTTCGGGATATCTACCCACTCCTGATGTGTATTACTGTGCTGACTTCTAGCCTTTTTTATATGGTGGAGACTTTAAAGACCAACTACTTTTACCTCTCGGCTTAAACCAATGTGGCTTTTGCTGGTATTTGAATTTTGAGTGGTTATTCGGATTAAATGTTGTCCCTTTCTGTAATACAGCCTCGGACAATTTGTTACCTGAATTTATTTTGACACTATTTCTTAGATAATCATTATTTAATTTAACGTTTGCCAACTGAATATTCTCATTTTGTACTGGCTTTGGGATATATACTTTTTCTTCCCCAGATTTTACTTGACCTCCAAACTGAGGTCCTGCCGGGCGACACAAACATATTTCTTTTTTACTTTCACAAATTATTCCCTTTACATCAGCTTTTATCTTACCCCTAAGGTGAGGTCCTGCCGGGGCCCGAAAGGTTATTTCTTGTTTTGTTTTGTTGTTGAGTTTGTTAGGACTTGTGTTGTAAATATTTTCATATTTACCTTTTTTTCTTCTCCCAACGCTTTTCAAAAACTGTGACATCTATTGTTGGTGCCACTATAGATTTACTCATTTTTGATTTGGTGCATCCCGAGACGATCCAACAAAATTTAGTATTTTGACCTAGTAGGCCATTTATCTTTCTAACTTCTAACTTTAAGATTTGGGTATATAAGTCTACCCCTATCATCATGTCGACCCTACCAGGTTTATTAAAGGTAGGATCAGCAAGTACGTAGGATTGCCATTTTGACATATCCACGTTTGCTATTTTTAACGGAAGAGCTTTTATTAACTTTGGCAAAACAATTGCCTCAACCTTAAGAAGTTTATCCCGTGGATTTCGCGTCTTCACATCTATTTTTACTTTATATTTTGATTTTTTTGCTTTTATTAAGGACACGCCACTTATCTCTGTATATTGTTTTATTTTACGTAATTTCAATATTTGAGCGGCTTCTTCAGATAATATAGTACTCTGAGAACCACTATCAACCAAAGCTCTTAATGTTTGAAACCCTCCATTTATTTTCTTAATATTTATTAGGGCTGTGGCCAACAATTTTCGTTGTGCCGTTACACAGGTATTAACGCTCTCCTGATTTTCTTCATAATGGAGTAACGTATGGTGTCCTCTGCTGCAAAATGAGCAGACTATTTCATTATTGCATCTCTTGTTGCTTGAATGCTTCAAGCATCGTGTACACAATTGTACTTTTTTTGCTATTTCCAGTCTTTCTATAGGTGTTAGCGCTTTAAACTTATAGCACTGCAGTGCGTTATGGCAGGGGCCTTTGCAGATCGGACAACTGTCTTTAAACGCCACAGCCGACGTTTTTTCTAATGGTTTTTTCTCTTCTTTGCTCATGGCACTTAGCGAGCAATATCTTTGCTCCAAGAATTCCATGACATCCGATAGCAATTGTATCTTGTTTTTCTAATCTGACTCTCATACAACTGGCTTTCTGCCAAATTTCCGAAGTATGTGTTGAGCAAGTATTACGTCAACTTCATCGGACAAATTTGCTTTGATTTTAATTAAGTGTATTGATTCATTTATTATGTCAATCACTTCTTTTACACTATTTGCGGATTCATTGTTGATCATCGGTAAATCAACGATCCGATTAAATTGTTCGGAAAATACCCTCCGATTATTTTCATACCGCTTGGTTAACAGTTCCCAAGCGGCACTATAATTGTCAGCTGAACCTGACAATAGATGAGCTACCATGCTCCTTGCTTCGCCCTTTAACGCTGATTTTAAATAATTAAACTTGAGAGCAATACTTAAATCTTCTCTTTTTTCAATTAATTCTGTAAATAACTCCACAAACAGGTCCCATTCTCTAGCCTCTCCAGCAAATGTGGGCACCTGAATCTTTGGCAACACCGGTAATTCGCCTCTCACGGTAACATTCTCACTCTTACAATTTTCTTTATTGTTCAATTTCATTTCTAGCATTGACAATGAATTTCGGACATCAAATTGTAAATCATCCATAATATTCTTTAATTTTGCATCACTTGTTATTACTTGACATGCCTGTACTTTCTCCCACAATTAGTTAATTTTATTAATATATAATGTCCATGTCCCATTGCCTGTTGACTTCAACTCTACTACCTCCAAATAACCATACTTATCTCCTGGTTAATCTTAGGGTTTTCATTACTGGAGGTCGCATTCCCGCGCGACTCTCCTATGCTATCATCAACTATCTCTGACATGTTTGCCTCCGCTTCAACGCAAACCGACTTACTAGTGCCTGGTTTTTCTGACTCTCCTATGGCTATAATTTTGGCAACTATCGTTAATGCTTCTTCATGTATTTTATTTCTGAAATAATCATGATCTAAATTTGGAGCAGTCTCAATCAACTTTTTGTTATTAGGTATCCATTGATTCCTTATCTCTTTTACTTCCTCTACAACTTTGTTAGTTATGCTTCTAGGATCTAGTGCTTCCAACTGCCTTAGCCTGGTATGTAACCCTGCCTGCTTCTCTAATACTTTTGCAGCCTTATTTGTGAACATTTTTGTCTTAGAGGATATCGATTTAATTTATAATGATAATATTAAAATATGTAGGTTGATGTAAGTACTTATGACTATTTTAATTTATATCTTATCTGATGATCCTGTTCGCTGCTGCTTGTCCGCCAATGGGTAGAGTTCGCCGTTTTATTTTTTTACTGTTTCGTCGCTCAGCTGCTGTTGTCCAGGGCCTATGGGCTCAGGCGGTACCGGTGCCGGATATCGCACCAGATTTCCTTATACTGGCACTGCACGTTCTTCAGTCTCTTCTTTGCAACTATGTATCTTGTTGCTCTGCTGCTGTTGGTAGTTGCCGACTTGCAACTACATACACTGCCAGCCACTTTTTTTTTCGATATTAGGGCTTCGAATACGCCACACGAACTTTGTTCTTTTTTTTTTACCGCCGCCGAAATTATTGCAGTTGCTCGACTAGCCAAACTGCCTTTATATACTCGGTCGCACGCACTTTTAATTTATTAAGCAATAATATTTTGCTTTTATTTTATACTCTGTCTCTTACCACTGGTGGGGGAAAACAAGAGTTATTTATTTTGCTACCTTTAGCTGGTCTAAGCATTTACACTTGCATTAGATCTCAAACTCTTAAGGAGCTGATTGAACCTCTGAGTCTCTTACCACTGGTGGGGGAAAACTACAGAGTTCTTTCTTATTTTGCTACCTTTAGCTGGTCTAAGCATTTACACTTGCATTAGATCTCAAACTCTTAAGGAGCTGATTCATTCTCTGAGTCTCTTACCAATGGTGGGGGAAAACTACAGAGTTCCTTTTTCTCGAAGGACCAAAATGAAAAGGGATTCCGGAGGAGAAGAATAACCCAATCTTCATTCGTTGAATTCAAAATATGAACTCATTTTATTAACAAAAGTATGGAGTTTATATAGGGAAAGAGGAGTCAAATTTATGCAGGAGTACAACAGAGTTCTCACAAACAGCGAGGAGGAAAAACAATCATTGCTTCAAGTTGTTGAAGCTTATAAAAAAAATGAAGTAAGCAAGTCGGCTCGCCGACTTGGGTATACCATACACCAGGTGATTATTTTTGCATGTTTCTAGTCCGATTTCAATAAAATTTGGTAGTTTGGTAGAAATAGATAAGATTAATTAGTCTGCCGATAGTCAAACTACAGGAGGAAATCGGTTTTTTTTTTAATTATGGAGGCGGAAGTGGGCGTGGCAAAATATGAAAAGATGTATACTCTGCGCGCATACTAAGCCAGTATACATACTGAATTTGGTGACTTTAGCTTTGTTAGTTTTTGATAAAATCAGTTTTGTTTAATTTGCGGGGGCGGAAGTGGGCGTGGCAAAATTTTTTTAATAGCCAATATCTGTGCGTCTATTAAGCTAGTCTACATACCAAATTTGATGTCGGTAGCTATCATAGTTTTTAAGAAAAACAGTTTTATGTAAATTCCGGGGGCGGAAGGGGCGTGGCAAAAGATTTAAACAATTAATTAATTAAACGAGTATACAAACCAAATTTGATGTCTTTAGCTGTTATACTTTTTAAGAAAAATAGTTTTATGTGTTTCCTGGGGGCGTGGCCGAAATTCCAAGTAACTCTGAACATGTGCATACTACACGAGTATACATACCAAACTTTTTGGCTTTAGCTCTTATAGCCTTCGAGATCTGCGTGTTCATACAGACGGACGGACGGACAGACGGACATGGCTAGATCGACTCGGCTGTTGATCCTGATCAAGAATATATATACTTTATAGGGTCGGAGAAGCTTTCTTCTTTCACCCTATGGGTGTATGGTATAAAAAATACCCCTCTGTAAAAAAATGTGATCTAGTCAGTGATGATAATAAAAATTTAAGTTAAAACCTTTAATTAAGAAACATTTGATTCTATTCTTCTTTTCTTTTTGTAATGTAACATCAATAGTGTTCACAATTTACTGACATTTTATTTCATAGCATGCCATCTCGCTCACTCTTATGACATTTGTATGGTGCTATGTATGCTTATATGGGAGCATCACACTAAAAACTTTAGGTGAGCTCCGCGCCCATCAAACATTATCCGATCGGCCCAAAATTTTTTTGAGATTTTGTTTACACTAAAATGAAAAAAAAATGCCCGGCACTTAAAAAAATATAAATACTTTTTTTCCCCAATAAAATTAAGAACACCCCTAATGTATGTACATATGTATATTATAAATAAGTTATACATAGTAGGTACTACGTGCGTAATATACCGAAAACGAAGAGACCAAGTTTGTAATAAAAACTAAAATGTGCTTCAATTTCAGTAAAAAGACAATCGGATTAAAAATAGCTGTTCAGTATTTAATCTTGAAATAAACTTATACATGTAAGGGTATACATTCTTTTGGAAATTATTGTTTATTCTGGTCTCCAGGCTTTATGGTTGCTTATGAATTATAATTATCAGAAAGATTGAATATGTACATACACTGCCAGCCACTTGCATAAGAACACCCGAAATTTGTTTTTATTCGTTCTGGCATGTTAAAACTCTTTATACTATTGACTTGGTTTTAATTTCTAATCAAAGTTTAATGATTTACCATGAGAATACACACATAAAGTTGCCAATTTTTAAATTTGTTTAATTAAGAAAAGAATAATTATGAATGAAGTACAAAAAAACGATGTTTATTTTCGGTCACTTGAATAAGAACACTTGGTGATACTGTTTTAGGTAAAGCTTACAATATTTATAACGATTTAATAGTGGGTGGACCCGCCTTTTTTACTATTACCTCGTACATTCGATTAGGCAAAGAGTCGTATAGGCTTTTTAGGTAATCCAGTGAAATTTGCGACCATGCAGCTTTAATGGCCTCTATTAGCGACTCCTTTGTATCGTATTGTTTACCAGATCCATAAACTTTCCTAGAAAGCCAACGGGTAAATATGGCGGCCACTCGAGCAAATCGACGTTTTGGGACTGGATCCACGATTTAACAACCCGGGCGTTATGAATTGGGGCATTATCCTGTTGATAACGCCACTTGAGACTTCCGAACAGGTTTTTCATTTGAGGAAACGCCTTTCCCAAAACCTGTTTGTATGCATTCATTTTGGATGTCAGAAAATGAAGCTCGCAGGCTCCATAGTAAGAAATGGCCCCCCAGACCATAACACCACCTTCCCGGCTATGATGGCGATTTAAAAACTACTCGTGGAAATAGTAGTTAAATCCATCTGGCCCATCCAAGCTAAATTTTTTTCATCAGAAAATACGGTGTATTTCCATTCTGATTTCCACGCCATACAGGTGCTGGCGAAAAGAAGATGAGCCTCCTTACGAACCATATTTAAGGGCGGTTTTTTTTTCAGTTTTAGTCTTCTTAAATGATTGTTTGACCTTATAACTCGACGAACTGTCGACACACTGGCTTCTATACCTAAATCGGACTTAATTTTAGCTGCCGAGTGGCGAGAATTGGAGGCTTCTCTTAAAATTGCGCGTCTGTCAGTTGGGGTAGTCGCCTGTTTGGTCCGACCTTTCATGTTTTTTCCATAATCCTCGGGATTTCGAAGAAATTGAAACACTACAGTAGAGCTCCTTTCAATTTTTTTCCCCGATTTCTCGATAAGACATTTTCATGTCCTTATATGCCAATATTTTTCCTCTTTCTTCGGTGGTCAGCGAATTTTTTTCGACCCATAGTGTATTCCAGTTTGTAGGAAATGTGACTTTGTTGTCCAAAAAAAAAAAAAAATGAATTTGATACAACTCAGGCGAACGTTCACGAGAGAGTAATAAGTCCTCTTTTCTTATTCAAGTGACGCATAAAAAGCTCTATTTTTTCTGACTAACTGCATTCTAAGTAATGTGCGAAACTAACTGTAAATTTTTTTGTTCTCTTTTTGGGTTCTATCAATAGTCAATGAACGGTACTTTTAATCGATAAATAATTAAAGTTCGTTGAAATAGAGACGGAACCGAAAAAAACAAAGAAAAATGAATACAAGCATGTTCTTATTCAAGTGGCTGGCAGTGTATGTATGTATGTACATATGTACATATGTACATACATACATACATCTAAAAGAATTAGAACGACCGCAAGTTTTATTTGTTTCTTTATGCACACCGTTATTTGTCTGCGCACACGTGCTGAGCCGATATTGTTTTTGATAATGTCCCAATGAATACGCAGCATTTTTGTGTTACACAATCATTCCGAATGTGATTTAACATTTACTTAGCCAGACATACCACCCTTTGGTGAACAATCACTGAAGCTGCAAATGATGCCTTGTGCCCAATTCATAACCATATCGAATGGATTTACTCAGGATAGAACCGCCTGAGATATTTTCAAACTGGCGCCGGAGTGGTAGGTAATATTTTGTGTTCAGATGCAGAGACACGTGTCTGAATTCGTTTGGGTGTGATATTTACAAGAAAACTTTGGGCCTAAACATTACATTAATAACAGTAACGATTGCAAGTGTCACCAAAAAGGTTTGCGTCAAATTACAAAAGAAACTGAATTTACACATACGCATTTGTAAACATACATATGTATGTTTATGTATGTACATACATATTTCGTGATATGTTTGTAAGTAGGTACATATGGATGTCTACATATATGTAATATGTTTTCTTAAGTATGTAAGTATGTTAGTATTCTGCCGTTTTTTGTAAGTTTTTCTGCTATTTTTACTTACATAGGGTAATCATAATCATAGGTAATCAAAGTTAAACCAGAGGGCCGGGGCTAACTTTGACCGCGTCAAAGTTTGTATACCCTTGCATCTTTTGGGTAACTCTTTCCTTACCTATAGCCATCAAAGTGGCAAAATGTTTTTTCTAAAAATGCTAAATTTTGCAAAAGAACGGACTACAATCTTAGCATAGGAAATAACTAAAATTTTGATCAAAGTCACTGTTTTCCACCGATCGATCCTATGGGAGCTATATGATACAGTCACCCGATCTTGATTAAATTTGGCACAGTCGTTTATATGCATAATACACTCTCTAATATTACGATTATAGCACAGAAAATAACGAAGTTATTGAGAAAAGTCGCTGTTCGTGACTTTGGCGTTTGTTTGGGAGCTATATGATATAGTGGTCCGATCCGACTGAATCCGAGATATACAACCCCTGCAGTATATACAAGCCTACATGCAAAATCAGCTCTTTAGCTCTTATGGTCTAGGAGGAGTTTGTGTTAATCCAGACGGACGGACGAACATGGCTATTTGAACTCGTCTCGTCGTGCTGATCAAGAATATATATACTTTGTATGGTTGGAGAAGCTTCGTTCTATGCGTTGCACACTTCTGACCAAAATTAATATACCCTTTTTGCAAGGGTATAAAAATGAACCAGAAGGTATCTCGTTTTAATTTGTTGGATCGCAATTATTGGTTCTTGTGATGTAGCTTTGTTTACCATACACCCATAGGGTGAAATGGTATATTAAAGTCGCCAAAATGTATGTAACAGGCAGAAGGAAGCACCTCCGACCCTATATATATATATATATTCTTGATCAGGATCAACAGGCGAGTCGATCTAGCCATGCCCATTGAAATATTTGTTTCACCTGGTGTATTGAATACCCAAGTCGGCAAGTCGACTTACATACTTCATTTTATTTTGTTATTGGTATACTGGTGCTCTACTGTTTGTGGAAGCTGCTGTTGTTGTTGTTGCTCTGTCACTGCTGGTCTAATCGAGGAACTTGAGCTGGCCGATGCATTACCCGAATTACTGATAGTTGCTCCGGCTTCAATGTCAGTCATTTCAAAATCAGTGTCGAGCGGATGTGGTTAATGCTTGTAGGGCTGAAGCCGATACCCCACTGCGCAGAACAAGAAACTGTTTCGCATCCAAAGTGTGTGTTTTTGGTGGAATTGTCGGATCGATGTAGATGCACAGAAACTGAAAGGAGTTGGCGCCAATATATCTCCGCCATGGTACTACACAAGCTCAGGACGAGCGCACTATTGTAAAGGCGCTTGTTGCTAGAGATTGGCAACATTTAAACAATGCAATGTTGCAATGTTAGCGGGTATCGTATGTTAGGATCGTATGTTATGTTCGTATGTTAGGAACGTATGTTATGATCGTATGTGGCCAACCAAGTATCTTCGGGTCAGCGCTTGCAGCCTCTCTTGAGCAGCTTCTGTGGGTGAGAGATTAGAAAACTCACTTTATCTATGCAAATGAAGTAATAAATATTCTCCTGTTGCTAAGAGAATGCTGTCTAATGGGAGAAAAAGAGAAAGGCAGCGTGTCTATAGGACCGTTTTAGAGAATTCAGGATGGCGGCGAGGTGGATACACCAAGCGTCTGTTTGAATAGGTTTCTAAGTTCTTGGAGCAACCCGTAGGAGTCATTGCAAATTTGTACTTATGCAAAGTGAGATGTGTTAAGTGGTCAAGTGATAGAAAAACCAGAGGGCCGGGGCTAACTTCGACCGCGTCAAAGTTTGTATACCCTTGCAACTTTTTTGGTAACTCTATCCTTACCTATTAGCCATCAATGTGGAAGAACGTTTTATCTAAAAAGGCTTAAGCTTGAGAAAGAAAGGCCTACAATCATAGGAAATAACGAAGATATTGATCAAAGTCACTGTTTTCCACCGATCGTTCCTATGGGAGCTATATGATATAGTCACCCGATCTTTATCAAATTCGGCACAGTCATTAACATATATATTAAATTAAGAAATGTTTAATTTAAAAGCAATCGCGTTAAAAGTAACGAAGTTATTTACAAAAGTCACTGTTTTCGACCAATCGTTCCTATGGGAGCTATATGATATAGTCACCTGATCTTGATCAAATTTGGCATAGTCGCTTATAGGCGTAGTAAACTCTCTAATATTAAGTTTCACGACAATAGCTCAGAAAATAACGAAGGTATTGAGAAAGTCACTGTTCGTGACTTGGCCGTTTGTATGGGAGCTATATTATATAGTCACCCGATCTTGATCAAATTTGGCATAGTCGCTTATAGGCGTAGTAAACTCTCTAATATTAAGTTTCACGACAATAGCTCAGAAAATAACGAAGTTATTGAGAAAGTCACTGTTCGTGACTTGGCCGTTTGTATGGGAGCTATATTATATAGTCACCCGATCTTGATCAAATTTGGCATAGTCGCTTATAGGCGTAGTAAACTCTCTAATATTAAGTTTCACGATAATAGCATAGAAAATAACGAAGTTATTGAGAAAAGTCACTGTTCGTGACTTTGGGGTTTGTATGGGAGCTATATGATATAGTGGTCCGATCCGGCTGAATCCGAGATATAAAACGCCTGCAGTATATACAAGCCTACGTGCAAAATTTCAGCTCTGTAGCTCTTACGGTCTAGGAGGAGTTTGCGTTGATCCAGACGGACGGACGGACGGACGGACATGGCTAGTTGAACTCGTCTCGTCGTGCTGATCAAGAATATATATACTTTGTATGGTCGGAGATGCTTCGTTCCATGCGTTGCACACTTCTGACCAAAATTAATATACCCTTTTTGCAAGGGTATAAAAATATAACTATAGAGATAGGTGTCTGTCCTTATGATTGTGTTTTACTATGCGCATAGAATTTAGCAAACACTTAATTTTTTTCTATTAGCATAACGAAAGCAATAAATACTTGCACTGGCGACCACCGTACCATTATTCACATTCCCGAAAGCGCTAAACGGACAATCACCCCAAAAAGACGCATAACAACATACAAATATACGAGAAATAACTATCAGCTGATAGAGCGAAATAACTAAGTATCTGCATCTAAAAATTTTATCTAAAGAAGAACAAAAATAAGAAAGCCCAAGTACAGAAAAACACAGAAACGAAAAGAACTTTGAAGGGCGACCACTGAGCCCTCGCCCAAATGCATACATAGGATGCCGATTTTTTTTAGTTAAGCTAGGATTAGGTATAGAAAAAAACTATAAATTAATTTTTTTGTTAGTGTTTTTTTCGTGTCGAATGGTTAATTATAATAATTAAATATAAGTAAAATTAATTAAATTTTGGAACTATGAAAAGGTAAAGGCAAACGGCAAAGTCAGCAGAAAGAAAAAAAAAACCATACAAAAAAAAAAAAAGGAAAAAAAACAACAACTAAAATCACTTATTTACATACATGGTTAGGATCAATATAAAATTACAGGGTATGCATATTCGGTGTTAGAATATTTTTTTTTATCTTTCTTTACTTTCCTTAACAACAGCAATACGAAGAAAGCGCTTTCGACGTTGGAGAATGAAGCTGTAAGTAATATGCACACATTATTTGTTTATGTACAAAAATATTCTTCACCCCTTGCACCTGCCCTTTTTCGTTAAAATCAATAAAATAATATTCCCAACATAAAGCAAAACAAAAAAAAAAAAAACTCAAACAACAAGCAAAGAGATTTCCCGTTATTATGCGTGGGCAAATCGTTTTTTTGTATGTTCTTTCTTGGCTTAGCCACGTTGCTAAATTTTCTGTGCGCCTAGCCTACAGCCGTTGCTAGCGCTAATTCTTGTTTTTTATACCCTTGCAAAAAGAGTATATTAATTTTGGTCAGAAGTGTGCAACGCATAGAACGAAGCATCTCCGACCATACAAAGTATATATATTCTTGATCAGCACGACGAGACGAGTTCAACTAGCCATGTCCGTCCGTCCGTCCGTCCGTCCGTCCGTCTGGATCAACGCAAACTCCTCCTAGACCGTAAGAGCTACAGAGCTGAAATTTTGCACCTAGGCTTGTATATACTGCAGGCGTTTTATATCTCGGATTCAGCCGGATCGGACCACTATATCATATAGCTCCCATACAAACCCCAAAGTCACGAACAGTGACTTTTCTCAATAACTTCGTTATTTTCTATGCTATTATCGTGAAACTTAATATTAGAGAGTTTACTACGCCTATAAGCGACTATGCCAAATTTGATCAAGATCGGGTGACTATATAATATAGCTCCCATACAAACGGCCAAGTCACGAACAGTGACTTTCTCAATACCTTCGTTATTTTCTGAGCTATTGTCGTGAAACTTAATATTAGAGAGTTTACTACGCCTATAAGCGACTATGCCAAATTTGATCAAGATCAGGTGACTATATCATATAGCTCCCATAGGAACGATTGGTCGAAAACAGTGACTTTTGTAAATAACTTCGTTACTTTTAACGCGATTGCTTTTAAATTAAACATTTCTTAATTTAATATATATGTTAATGACTGTGCCGAATTTGATAAAGATCGGGTGACTATATCATATAGCTCCCATAGGAACGATCGGTGGAAAACAGTGACTTTGATCAATATCTTCGTTATTTCCTATGATTGTAGGCCTTTCTTTCTCAAGCTTAAGCCTTTTTAGATAAAACGTTCTTCCACATTGATGGCTAATAGGTAAGGATAGAGTTACCAAAAAAGTTGCAAGGGTATACAAACTTTGACGCGGTCGAAGTTAGCCCCGGCCCTCTGGTTTTTTTTTAACTTTAAGTATGATTAATAATCTAAATTTTTTTCCGCTTAGATAATTAATAAAATTTTATAATGTCTGTTTAAAATTTATCGTTGAATTCATCCATCTACACATGTCTCCCCAGTAAAGAAAAAGGAATCATCTGAAGCTGAAGCTTCAAGCGGCCGATGATCATAGGAAGGGTGGGCAAAGGTCAATCACAAATCCACCAGTGATTGCGACTGTAATAAAATGCATCTTGCATTATCAGCGTAGGGAATTCCATCTTTTGTTTCTATATTTCTTTTCTATCTTTGATTTTTTTTTGTATTCTCTCTCTCTCTTGTCGCATGCACGCTCACTTTTAATAATATAGCAATGAGAAAAGCAGGCAGGTCGGCGAAATATAATTAATTGTGGTAACTGGGTCTCGGCAGAACTACACCCCCTTGTCGACGAGCTAGTGCCGGAAATTTACAGCGTGCCAGCCGATATCCAGCTACTGCATGACCAGCCCCAACTATACGTTACCCGTTACAGTTATAATTATATCATTATTATATTATTTGGCGCCCAACCGTGAGGCCTCATTACAACATTTAGATGAAGTAAATGAAACTCGCAAATATTAAATTTTCAAAGAATAAGAAATGTCTATTTCTATCCTTTCACTTTAATGACGCCTTTAGATTCGCTGGTGAGTTCGGAACACAGAAAGCAAAATACAAGTATTAGCTTCTGTCCATCAACTTAGCAAACTATTTGAGTCAATTTTAGAACTGAATATTGAGACGAGAAATTTGTTGGAATTTAAGCAGAAATTAAAACTAATGTCCAAATGCTTAACCGCTTTTAAAACGTTGATTTTTATTTAGGTTCTTGCATGTATTCATGAATACATCTATGGCTTACGCTCGCTCAGTCGCATAGGAATTTTAATCAATACTCTCCGGGAATGCGATTTAACCACGATTGAGTTGGTGTTTGCTTAAATCTATAAATTGAAAATTTGCCCATTGTAAGCGCATAGGATTCGTCAAGAAAACCATCAGAAGAAGTTTTCGATGACCACGATTTCAATGAGTGAGGATATTTTCAATTCTAATTCTATTCTAAACTATCTATCCTATTTCTATTCTAATATTTTATTTAAAAAAAACTATCACTAATTCCATCTAAATAGTCTGTTTACGCTAATATGCAGTTTTTAGGCTTTACTGTGGGAGAGTGTAGCATGGCATGAATTCATTTTTTTATATGATTTATTTTGGTTACTTTTTGTCGCGATTGTTTACTGAATTGGATTCGATTCATTTGTCTCTTATTCATTGTCTTTCCAATTACTATCGATTTTTAATATATTTTATTAGATTTTTTATAAATACAATACTTACTAAATATAATAGCAGTTAGTTAAAATAATTTCCATCGTAGAGGTCAAATAACACTTATAGTAAGGTAGGGTTAAACTGTATCAAATTAAATTTGATTTACAATGAGTGACGAAGAGACTGGCGACATAACTATCAGGGAAAATCCCATCGATACTGCTCCTTCTACGAGTGCAGGTATGAGGACAAGGTCCCAAACACAGTTGCTACAAGAACAAGCAGCTAGAAGTCACTCTTTTGTTTCGGAAAGGTCGAACGTAGAAACTGGGGTTACTTCAATGAGGGAAAACATAATTGATCATGACCAATTTAGAACGTTGCAAAACGAATTAATGACTGCTTTAACTGCGCAAATGACTCGTCTTATTGAGACAAATGTGACGGCCTGCGTGCAAAGGCTTAATCCAGTAGCACCAAGGCGAACATCCCCGTTAGATCAGATAGATCAGCTGGATCTAAATACCTTTAATGTGTCTGGTGAGGATCCGCGAAGAGGAGATTATGGTCAGAGATCATCTGCCAGCAGAAGTGTAGAGTCAGACTTGTTGCAAAGGCCAGATAAAGTTTCTCATATTATGAACGGGTGGAAACTTAAGTTTACTGGTAAAGGACTGTCAATAGATCACTTTATTTATCGAGTAGAAGCTTTGACTCACCAAACGCTTGAAGGAAATTTTGATATTATTTGAAGGAAAAGCAAATGAATTCTATTGGCGGTATCATAAATCAGTAGGACAAATTAGATGGAGCACCTTGTGTTCGGCATTTAAAAAGCAGTTTAAAGAGTTGCGAGATGATGGGGACATCGAAGAGGACATGAGGCGTAGAAAACAGGATGTCAATGAAACTTTTGATCAATTTTATGACGCTATAATCACTTTGGGCGATAAGATGGATCACCCCATGAGCAACAACCGATAAGTGAGAATTTTAAAAAATAATTTGAGACCGGAAATACGACACGAAATTTTAAATATCGAGATCACCTCAGTCTCTGAACTACGGGAGGTATGTAGAAAACGTGAGTCCTTTTTAGCTGATGTGAAACGTAGTCATGGTTATTATAAAAAAACTCCATTTAAAAAGGAAGTATCAGAGCTATTGCCGTCAGAGCAGGATCTGGAAGAATCAGATATTGAAGTCGAAGACGAAATAGAAATAGATGCATTATCCTTAATTTGTTGGAATTGTAGAAGGGAAGGGCATCGGTACCAGGATTGTCTGGAAGAAAGAAGAATCTTCTGCTATGGCTGCGGCCTGGATCATACATATAAACCTAACTGTGCCAAATGTGCAAAAAAACGGGTACAAGAGCGCGCAGAACGTGGGACACAAACCAAAAGTGATGCGTGCTCCCAAACCGAATACCCAATCGAACAAGTAACCCACAGTACCGCGAGATGTCCAACCACAAGTCTCTGAAACCCTCCAGAAAAATATATCCAGCTCACAATCGCGTAGCAAAAAACGACAAAAATCCTTCTGGGCTGAAATTAAAAATGTGCAAAGAAGTATAGATAGTATTTGTGCTTTAGATCAGGGCAGTTATGATCCGCGCCCATTTATTACGGTGGGCATATTAGATCGCGCAGTTAGTGGATTGTTAGACTCGGGGGCTGGAGTATCTTGTATTGGTGGTGAGTTGGCCAAACAAATAATATCTGGCGGAATGTCATACAAGAAACTCAAGGTGAACGTGACCACCGCTGATGGCAGTCCTCAGAATGTTGTTGGCAAAATGCAGTCAAATATTTCATATAATGGGCAAACAAAGGAATTTCAAATATATTTAGTACCTACTCTTAGATTAGATTTATATTTAGGCATCGATTTCTGGAGGGCATTCGAATTGTTACCATCTCTTAACATAGCAGAATTAGATCTAACAATTATTGAACATTAGTTAAGTCACCTGCAGATAGGGCAACTAAAAAAGGTTATCAATCAATTCCCATCTTTTGCTCAAGAAGGTTTAGGGAGAACTAATCTAATTTCGCATTCCATAGACGTGGGGACCGCAAAGCCAGTCAAGCAACGGCATTTCCCAGTATCGCCAGCTGTAGAGAAATTAATGTATGCTGAAGTTGATCGCATGATCGAATTAGGCATTATAGAAGAATCGGACAGCGCCTGGTCCTCACCAGTGGTGCTGGTACAAAAACCAGGAAAGGTTCGACTATGCTTGGATAGCCGAAAAGTAAACGAGTTCACCATAAAGGATGCGTATCCTCTTCCTCACATTGGCGGGATCTTGAGTAGACTTCCGAAGGCAGAATTTATAACAAGTTTAGATATAAAAGATGCATTCTGGCAAATCCCTTTAGAGTTAAGTTCTCGGGAAAAAACGGCTTTCACAGTGCCTGGCAGGCCTCTTTATCAATTCAAAGTTATGCCGTTTGGGCTCTGTAACGCTCCTCAAACAATGTCTAGATTGATGGATAAAGTAGTGCCAGCTAAATTAAGGAACGAAGTCTTTGTTTATCTTGATGACCTCTTAATCGTTTCCGACACCTTTGAATGTCATTTAGACGTTCTACGAGAATTGGCTTTATGCATAACGAGAGCTGGTTTGACCATAAATATCGGTAAAAGCAAATTTTGCATGAAGCAGGTTAAATATCTTGGGCATATAGTTGGTGAAGGTGGTATTAGAACAGATCCCGATAAGGTGGCTGCCATTGCAGATTTCCCAGTTCCTAAATCAATTAAAGCTTTGAGAAGTTTCTTGGGTCTGTGTGGCTGGTACCGGAAATTCATTGAAAATTTCGCTTCTTTAACAGCACCATTGACAGATCTTCTGAGAAACAAAAGAAAATTTGTTTTCAATACGGCCGCTGAAGAGGCGTTCCAAAATATAAAGGAAAAATTGAGCAAAGCTCCAGTTTTAATTAGCGCGGATTTCAAGAAACCTTTCTATATACATTTAGACGCTATGATTTTTGCAATGCTAAATGCCAGAAGGCCCCACTGTGCGACGCCAGTAAAACGGGGGTCGGAGGTGTCCTAGTACAATTGTCAGATGAAGGGGACGAGTGTCCAATATCCTTCGTATCAAAAAAACTGAATAAAGCTCAGAAAAATTATTCTGTCACCGAGCAAGAATGTTTGGCTGCACTGGTGTGCCTTAAAAATTTTAGGGATTATGTGGAGGGCCATGAATTTACCATCATCACCGATCATGCCTCATTAAAATGGCTAATGACTCAGACAGACCTTAGTTCTCGTCTAGCAAGATGGGCCTTAAAATTACAGGGCTATACTTTCAAGATCGAGCATAGGAAAGGGAAGCTCAATGTGGTACCAGACGTGCTGTCTCGTGCACATAGTGAGGAGATAGCAGCAATCAATTCAGAAGATGGGTTATATGTGGATTTGGACTCAGAGCTCTTTAAGTCAGAAAGCTATTTAGAATTATGCGATCGAATTAAAGGCATGGAACAGTCACTTCCAGATCTTAAAGTCATAGACGGACACGTGTATAGACTTGCTGAACACACCAATGGTGACCAGTTACCTGATAGCCAGGTTTGGAAATTATGGTTGCCCAGTGAGTTAGTACCAGAAATCCTGAAGAAAGCACACGATAGTCCATTAGCCTCACATGGCGGAATTCACAAAACCATTGAAAGAATTAGACGTCATTACTTTTGGCCAGGTTTAGTGGGCGACGTAAAATCATTTATAGGTGAATGTGAAATTTGCAAAACAACAAAAGCTCCAAATTTCATAATGCGTCCACTGATGGGAAAGACGCCGGAATCACAAAGGTTCTTTCAAAAATTGTACGTAGATTTTCTAGGTCCGTATCCGCGATCACGGCGGGGGCATATTGGTATTTTTATCGTTCTCGATCACCTCACGAAGTATGTGTTTTTAAAAGCTGTAAAAAGCTATAACGTGACACATACATTGACGGCTGTTCATGCTCCTCAGGCAAATGCTTCAGAAAGAGTTAACCGCTCGATAATAGCAGCCATTAAAGCCTATGTCAGGGACGACCAGAAAGATTGGGATGAATATCTGAGTCAGATAAATTGTGCCCTAAGGTCGGCGCAGCATTCGGCCATTGGAACTAGTCCTTATTATTTAGTATTCGGTCAACATATGATTACATCAGGGAAAACGTACTCATTGATAAGGAAATTAGAGCTACTCAGTGATCGATCCTTACGTCTTAATCAACCAGATTCATTAGATTTAGCCCGGAGTAAGGCATGTGCAATTATGCAAAAACAGCAAGAAAAGAACGAAAAGGCTTATAATTTGAGAGCCCGGGAGATAAATTATAGAGTGGGTCAAGAAGTGTTTAGAAGAAATTTTAAACAAAGCAATTTTGCCCACGGCTATTGTTCAAAATTAGGTGCCAGATTTATAAAGGCAAGAATACGTAAAAAAGATTGGGACCTCCAACTATGAATTGGAGGACTTACAAGGGCATTTGATCGGTAATTATCATGCAAAAGATATTCGACCCTAATGGGGGAAAAGAAAAACTGCAACAAGCGGGATCAGCTTTGGTTTGCTTTGCACCCGTAGTCTGATCTTTCCAGGGGGGATTTGTAAAGGCGCTTGTTGCTAGAGATTGGCAACACTTAAACAATGCAATGTTGCAATGTTAGCGGGTATCGTATGTTAGGATCGTATGTTATGCTCGTATGTTAGGATCGTATGTTATGATCGTATGTGGCCAACCAAGTATCTTCGGGTCAGCGCTTGCAGCCTCTCTTGAGCAGCTTCTGTGGGTGAGAGATTAGAAAACTCACTTTATCTATGCAAATGAAGTAATAAATATTCTCCTGTTGCTAAGAGAATGCTGTCTAATGGGAGAAAAAGAGAAAGGCAGCGTGTCTATAGGACCGTTTTAGAGAATCCAGGATGGCGTCTGTTTTAATAGGTTTCTAAGTTCTTGGAGCAAACCGTAGGAGTCATTGCAAATTTGTACATCTGCAAAGTGAGATGTTAAGTGGTCAAGTGGTCAAAAAAATAATAATTAACAAAGTCGAGAAAATTTTTAAATTCATAAATAATTGATACATAAGTAATTCAAAAGAATTACATATATTTTATTGGATAATAAACAAAATTTCCTTCAAAGTGCTTAAAAAGTTTAAAGATATACGTTTGGGCCAAGTCCCCAAGAGAGCGCACCATATTTTATTTGTCAAGGCGATACCCGAGTCACATAAGGTGAGAAATCAAGGAAAACCAGAGGGCCGGGGCTAACTTCGACCGCGTCAAAGTTTGTATACCCATGCAACTATTTTGGTAACTCGTTCCTTACCTATTAGCCATCAATGTGGAAGAACGTTTTATCTAAAAAGGCTTATGTTTGCGAAATGATTGCCTACAATCATAGGAAATAACGAAGATATTGATCAAAGTCACTGTTTTCCACCGATCGTTCCTATAGGAGCTATATGATATAGTCATCCGATCTTGATAAAATTTGGCACAGTCATTAACAGATATATTAAACTAACAAATGTTTAATTTGAAAACAATCACGTTAAAAGTAACGAAGTTATTCATAAAAGTCACTGTTTTCGACCGATCGTTCTTATGGGAGCTATATGATATAGTCATCCGATCTTGATCAAATTTGGCACAGTCGTTTATAAGCGTAATAAACTCTCTAATATAAAGTGTTAAGGTAATAACATAGAAAATAACGAAGTTATTGAGAAAAGTCACTGTTCGTGACTTTGGGGTTTGTATGGGAGCTATATGATATAGTGGTCCGATCCGGCTGAATCCGAGATATACAACGCCTGCAGTATATACAAGCCTGCGTGCAAAATTTCAGCTCTGTAGCTCTTACGGTCTAGGAGGAGTTTGCGTTGATCCAGACGGACGGACGGACATGGCTATTTGAACTCGTCTCGTCGTGCTGATCAAGAATATACATACTTTGTATGGTCGGAGATGCTTCGTTCTGTGCGTTGCATACTTCTGACCAAAATTAATATACCCTTTTTGCAAGGGTATAAAAAGTGCGTGCGTCCAATTTTAAAGTCAGTTTGGCTAGAGGAGTGTAATTACAACGGTGTAGTGTTCTTATGATAATTCCTTTACTGTATGGTGCGGTACAAAATCAAAGCATATCCAATTTATCCATAAGTACGTACACGCGCAGTGTAGGCCATTACCATATTCATTGCAAGACAGCCAGTTACGTTGACCTGCACACGGCCCCACTGCATAAGTAAAAGAATGCAATGTAAGCATAACTTTGGCCTATATAAAGGCCCGAACTTATTAATACAGAATCAGTTATAAGCCTGACCATTGGCTTACCAAAAGCTCCCGTCTTTCATTATATGGCGAAAAAATATATACAAAACATCCTGCCTATAATTGGGGCTCAGTTTGAATAGCGCCTTTAACACATGTGTGACCACTTTCGGAAGCGACTCTACAGTGCGCTCGTCCTGAGCTTGGGTAGTACCATGGCGGAGATATATTGGCGCCAACTCCTTGCAGTTTCTGTGCATCTACATCGATCCGACAATTCCACCAAAAACACACACTTTGGATGCGAAACAGTTTCTTGTTCTGCGCAGTGGGGTATCGGCTTCAGCCCTACAAGCATTAACCACATCCGCTCGACACTGATTTTGAAATGACTGACATTGAAGCCGGAGCAACTATCAGTAATTCGGGTAATGCATCGGCCAGCTCAAGTTCCTCGATTAGACCAGCAGTGACAGAGCAACAACAACAACAGCAGCTTCCACAAACAGTAGAGCACTAGTATACCAATAACAAAATAAAATGAAGTATGTAAGTCGACTTGCTGACTTGGGTATTCCATACACCAGGTGAAACAAATATTTCAAATTTCGAAAACCAAATGTATGTATGTATGTCTATTGTTTTTACATGCTTCACTATGTGCTATCTCGCTCACTCTACAAACACACCAGCGCTCTAGCGCCGCCACTAGCAAACGGCCAATTTTGGCCTTGTGGACCGCTTAGTAAAATACGTTCATACTCATATTTTGCATGTTTCTAGTCCGATTTCAATAAAATTTGGTAGTTTGATAGAAATAGATAA
The DNA here is from genome assembly GCF_018151085.1 of Drosophila tropicalis. Lineage (NCBI taxonomy): Eukaryota > Metazoa > Arthropoda > Insecta > Diptera > Drosophilidae > Drosophila > Drosophila tropicalis. The sequence continues at coordinate 191,240 of NW_027173497.1, forward strand.
GATTAATTAGTCTGCCGAATTTGAATGCGATAGTCAAAAAACTACAGGAGGAAATCGGTTTTTTCTAAATTATGGAGGCGGAAGTAAGCGTGGCAAAATATGAAAATATATATACTCTGCGCGCATACTAAGCCAGTATACATACTAAATTTGGTGACTTTAGCTTTATTTGTTTTTGATAAAATTAGTTTTGTTTAATTTGCGGGGGCGGAAGTGGGCGTGGCAAAATTTTTAAATAGCCAGTTTCTGCGCGTCTATTAAACTAGTCTGCATACCAAATTTGATGTCTTTAGCTATTATACTTTTTAAGAAAAACAGTTTTATGTGATTCCTGGGGGCGTAAGGGGGCGTGGCCAAAATTCCAATTAACTCTATATATGTACATAATACACGAGTATACATACCAAATTTGGTGGCTCTAGCTCTCATAGTCTCCGAGATCTGCGTGTTCATACGGACGGACATGGCTAGATCGACTCGGCTGTTCATCCTTCCTTCTGCCTGTTACATACATTTAGGCGACTTTAATATACCATTTCACCCTATGGGTGTATGGTATAAAAATTCATCAATATAGAAACAAAACAATTTTACTCTTCATACTACAATTTGTTCTTCTTCTTCCCTCATTCCCTAAGCAATGCATGGCACGCATACACATACAGTTCATGTAGCGTTGCGTCTGTGTGTGTAAGCATGTGCTCTGTTGATTTGATGATGACGTAGTAGGCAGCAAGCAGCGCTGCCGGCAGCGATTGAACCGATTTATATTGACTGTAACTTGTGTTCTATTTATCCGATCGGAAATTGAAATTTTGGAATCTGAGTTATTATCTCTAATACTATCATCGTAGTAAATTTCATGAGGATACTCCAATTTTTATGAAAATGTTTGTTCAGGAGCTATATGATATAGTAGTCCGATCCTGACAATTTTCATACTTTATCTCACCTGGGTAATAAAAAGCCCCCAAAAAAATTTCATCGCGATAGCTCTTAAGATGGCTGAGTAAAACGCATACGCACCGACGGACGGACGGACAGACGGACATGGCTATATCGACTCAGCTTCTCATGCTGATCAAGAATATATATACTTTATGGGGTCGGAAACGTCTCCTTCTGTGCGTTAGAAACATCTGACCAATTTTATAATACCCTCTGCAAGGGTATAAAAAAGAACTTCATCACTTCCTAATCGACATCGACATTGACATCTGAAACAATTGGCATGCAAATCTGTATCAATGATTGCGCAGAGATGTCTATTTTTTTATGCATTTTCCCCAGGGGCCTCGATACCTCAATACCTCTAAAAAACAGCTTTTTCAGGCCAACATGCATATGCTGTGTAGTACAAATGGAACTTTCATTCTGGGAGGTGATTTTAATTACAGACATCAGTCATGGGGTTGCTCTAGAGCGAATACGTTGGGTAACCTACTAAAAAGCCAAGGTAGACTGCAGGAATTTGTATCTAATTTATCCCTCATATTAATCAGCAGGAAGTCACGGGCAACCTCAACGTTAAACAGGCATGTGAAGAAAAGGTCGAGGCGTTAGCTTAAGCCTTTAGGGTCAACCATATCATATTTGCTGGGCTCGCTGATCCGGCACCCATTGGCGCCGTCGATGCCTCAATACCTTAAGTTGCACGATTATCCACAGGACCGCAAAATGACTACTTTGTTACCACCAGGGTAATGAAAGACATTCTAAATAGGCTCAAAAAGAAAAAAATCCCCAGGAATCGAGAAAATTGTCAATATATGCTTAAAAGCTCCTATGAAGAGAGAAAGGTTTATTACTTGCATAGTCAATAAATGACAACAGCTATGTCATTTTCCCTCTGTCTAGAAATGTGCCAAAGTTGTCCCTATTTTAAAACAAAATATACCCGTCGAGTTGCTTTCTACAGACCTATAAGTCTTTTGTCGGCAGTCAGTAAAATCCTGGAGAAGGTTATAAAAGAAAAACTAAATGATTTTCTTGAACCTAAAATTACCCTCCCGAGTCATCAGTTTGGCTTTAGAAGCGAACACAATACTGTTCAACCCCTTTGTAGGATTAAAAAAATTATGAAGGAAAATTTCCTTAGTTCTATGTTATGGAATGGAACTGCTTGATTCAGTATATCACGATGCACTAATCCACAAAATGTTTTGGTTTAACTTTCCCCCGCGGCCATTAAGATAGTTCAAAGTTATCTAAAAAACAGATCTTACATCGTATGTATATTTAGGAAATGCTTCATCCACAGCAGTTAATATCTCAGCAGTCTGCCCCCAAGGCTCATGTCTATCTATATAATATATTTACCTCTTATCTCCCAATATTTCCCAATTTTACCACCTCGGTGTTTGCGGATGACACAGCAATCTTTTGTGGGGTATATAACATATATATATACAGCATATATAACTAGAAACCTCCAAGCAGCATATGATATGTATATTTCACCCAATGGAAAATTTTAGTCTGCCCAGAAAAGACCAAGGCAATATATTTAGCAAAAAAACGAAAGGACATCTACGTGCCAACAACTTATATTAGACTGGGCACGGAATATATAAAGCGGGATCCAGATGTCAGATACCTGGGTATAACGCTGGACAAAAAACTTACATTGAAGGACCATATAACCAATACAAAGAAAAAACTCAAACATATATTCCTTACGCTATATCCGTTCATAAATAGAAACTCGAGACTTAATATAGAAACCAAAATGCTTTTGTTTAGGTAAATTTTCCAAGCAGTAACATTTTACGGTGCACCAGTATGGTCAGATATAGCCAAATGTCACATAAGCCAATTGCAAATTAGCCAGAATAAAGTCTTGAAGCTTATCTTAAATCTCCCGTGACATCATTCTACGTCTGACCTACATTGTCGAGGCAATGCTTAATTGGTACATATTAGATTATTGCGATTAACGAAAAATTTCATAACCAAGTGACATGGTTCAACATATACGCATATAAACAATCTGGCATAGCCATTTAGGTGTAGTTTTAGTCGTATTTTAGTGTTTAATGTAGTTTGTAATAAATTACCTTGGGGTTTTAGAAGTAGCTTTCCCCCAAATTATATTTGGAAGGGATTGTCTGTGCATTGATATAGAAAAAGGATTTGTAACAAGTAAAAGGACTGCAAGGGTATATAAACTTCGGCAGCCGAAGTTAGCTTCTTTGATATTTTCAATTTTTGATTACTTTGATATTTCTTTCTCGAAACGTCTTTATAACCGGTTGAACTGTGAAAAATTGTACTTTTTTTCGAGAACTGTAGCTGAAAATGCCATTTTGGGTTATGTGACATTTATAAAACGAATTTGTTTAAGCATTAACAATGTTTCTACAACAAATTAGGATGATTTAGGTCGAATGCGTTGAAAAGGAATCGAGATCTAAGTTATGTTTAGCTCATTCGACAAACTAATAAATAACCTGAAAAAAAAAAAATTTCAACTCGCTAAAAAAACAAAACGCTAACTTTGAAAAACACAACTAGAGTTTTGCCACTTGTAGTTTTTCCAGAATAAAATGAAGCAAGTAAGTCGACTCGTCGACTTGGGTATACCATACACCAGGTGAAACAAATATTTCAAATTTCGAAAACCAAATGTTTGTCTATTAAATTGTTTTTACATGTTTCATACTATGTGCTATCTCGCTCACTCTACGAACACACGAGCACTCTAGCGCCGCCACTAGCCAACGGCCAATTCTGGCCATGTGGACCGCTTAGTAAAATACGTTCATACTCATATTTTGCATGTTTCTAGTCCGATTTCAATAAAATTTGGTAGTTTGATAGAAATAGATAAGAATAATTAGTCTGCGAATGCGATAGTCAAAAAAATACAGGAGGAAATCGGTTTTTTCTAAATTATGGAGGCGGAAGTAGGCGTGGCAAAATGTGAAAATATATAAATTCTCCGCGCATACTATGCCAGTATACATACTAAATTTGGTGACTTTAGCTTTGTTAGTTTTTGATAAAATCAGTTCTGTTTAATTTGCGGGGGGCGGAAGTGGGCGTGGCAAAATGTTTAAATAGCCAATATCTGCGCGTCTATTAAGCTAGTCTACATACCAAATTTAATGTCGGTAGCTATCATAGTTTTTAAGGAAATCAGTTTTATGTAAATTCCGGGAGCGGAAGGGGGCGTGGCAAAAAGTTTAAACAATTAGTTTCTGCGCGCTAACTAAACGAGCATATAAACCAAATTTGATGTCTCTAGCTATTATACTTTTTAAGAAAAACAGTTTTGTGTGATTCCAGGGGGCGTAAGGGGGCGTGGCAAAAAGTTTAAACAACTAATTTCTGCGCGCTAACTAATCAGGTATACAAACTAAATTTGATGTCTCTAGCTGTCATACTTTTTAAGAAAAACAGTTTTATGTGATTCCTGGGGGCGTAGGGGGGCTTGGCCGAAATTCCAATTAACTCTGTACATGTGCATAATACACGAGTATACATACCAAATTTGGTGGCTCTAGCTCTTATAGTCTCCGAGATCTGCGAGTTCATACAGACGGACGGACGGACGGACAGACGAACACGGCTGTTGATCCTGATCAAGAATATATATACTTTATAGGGTCGGAGAAGCTTCCTTCTGCCTGTTACATACATTTTGGCGACTTTAATATACCATTTCACCCTATGGGTGTAAGGTATAAAAAAAGTAAATTAAGAGGGACCGGATGGCTATTCATACTCCCTCACGAACTTTGAAAGGAAAAGCTTATTTAAGATCGATTGCACAGCTGTGCTGTGTATTATGGAACCATAGAGCTTCAATTTCTGACAAGTCCAATGAATGCCATAGCATACAATGTGGTATTGCAAACGGCTGTCCTGCAATAAAGGAAATTGTCGAACCCTTGAATTGGAAGTTCCAGCACGAAAACGCTCCTAGCTAATAGTATAAATATACTATTAGGTAGAAAATACCTCAAAGCATTTCAGGCCGATATTACTTATGAAGAAAATAGAGAATTACAAATTCAATTTCAAATGCACCAATAAAGAAGAAAAAGAAGAGTCCGAATTTAAAGCATTCGCACATAAAATAAATAACGGTATCGAGGAAAGAAACGAATTTAGACTTGATCATTTAAATTCAGAAGAAATAGAAAAGTTAAAGAAAATATTGCATTGAATTCAGCGATATCTAGTATAGGAGAGGTGAAAATTGGACCATTACCAGTATAATAAAACAAAACATCAGAAGTAAGCATTAGGACCCAATTTACAGACACCCATACGAACACCCACAAATTTTTCACGAAGAAGTAAACAAATTAATGACAGAACATTCGAAAATCGAAATCGCCCCATTGTTCGCCAATCTGTATCGTACCAAAAAAGAGGATGCATCCAAGAAACAAAAGTTCCGCTAAGTATTCGACTATCGTAGTCTAAATGAGATTACTGTCGATGACAAGTTCCCAATACCAGTAATGGATAAAATATTAGACAAACTTGGAAAAAGACAATATTTTACAACCATTGACCTTGCCAAGGGATTCCATCAAATCCAAATGGATCCTAAATCAATCGAAAAAACCGCATTCTCAAATAAACATGGTAATTACGAGTACAAACGAATGCCATTTGTGATGAAAAATTCCAAATTCCGGCAACATTTCAAAGATGTATGAACAATTTATTAGAAAATCTAATCTATATAGATTGTTTAGTCTATTTAGAAGATATAATTGTTTATTCCGCCTCATTAGAAGAACATTTGGCATCACTAAAAAGAGTCTTTGCTAAATTGCGCAATGTTAATCTAAAACTACAATTAGATAGAGCTGTAATAAAATCACCAATAGCTCAAAAAATAACAAAGTTATTGAGAAAAGTCACTGTTTGTGACTTTGCCGTTTGTATGGGAGCTATATGATAAAATGGTCCGATCCGGCTAAATCCGAAATATACAACCTGTGCAGTATATACAAGCCTACATGCAAAATCAGCTCTGTAGCTCTTACGGTCTAGCAGTAGTTTGCGCTGATCCAGACGGACATGGCTATTTGAACTCGCCTCGTCGTGCTGATCAAGAGTATAAATACTTTATATGGTCGGAAATCGTTCCTTCTATGCGTTGGCCATAATTAATATACCCTTTTTTGCAAGGGTATAAAAAACCATAAATCCTTACTTCATCCAGGTATCACTGAAACTCACTGGTTTAAAGAGAAATACTATTATCCTGTTTAAGAATAAACATCATCTTCATCTAAAAGGGTTTTACCAAATGCGATGCACCAAACAAATATACAAAACGGACCCAAAACATAACGCAAAAAGATTCATACAAACAAATAATAAAATAAACTTTGATAAAAAGGAACTCTGCAGTTTTCCCCCAACAGTGGTAAGAGACTCCGAGATTGAATCAGCTCCTTGAATTCTGAATTCTATGCAAGTGTATGTAAATGCTAAGATCAGCTAAAGGGAAATAAAATAACTCTTGTTTTCCCTCACCAGTGGTAAGAGACAGAGTATAAAACAAAAAGCAAAATATTATTGCTTAATAAATAAAAAAGTGCGTGCGTCCAATTTTAAAGTCAGTTTGGCTAGAGGAGTGTAATTACAACGGTGTAGTGTTCTTATGATAATTCCTTTACTGTATGGTGCGGTACAAAATCAAAGCATATCCAATTTATCCATAAGTACGTACACGCGCAGTGTAGGCCATTACCATATTCATTGCAAGACAGCCAGTTACGTTGACCTGCACAAGTTATGAAACCAATCAAAGTCGCACAAACAAATAACATAATTATACAAAAAGCCAAAGCTGAACAAACAAATAAGCCTATGCATGGGAATGTTGATAACGACGAGATCAGCATAATCATGCAGAAGTACTTGAACCAAAATCAAATTTCAAAAGCATAAACAACAGAAGCGTCGCCGTCGCTCCCGTTGCAAATGCTCGATCAGCAATTTATGAAACAAACGAAATGGGCATTTGCATATGCCAAAGAAAATCATATTTTTAGTCTTAAGATTCAATTGTAACCAGACAGAAGTCGAAGTTAAAAACTAATAAAGAAACTCACAATATCTAAAGATATCCAGTGAACAAAAATCGTTTAATTCTGCAAAATTTAAATCAAAATTTAAATCAAAATTTAAATAAATAAATAAAGATATCTAAAGATATCTAGTGACTAAAATTCGTTCTTTCAACGAATATAATTGGCGCAGTCGAAATCGGACAAATACGTTCAGAATTAACCAAAGTTAATCTGCGAGAAATTTTTTTAATTTAAACCACAATGGAAGCAGAGATGGATAATTTAAGAGCAGCATTGCTTCAACAAGAAGGAGAGTTGAACCTATTAAGGCAACAAAATCAACAACAACAACAACAACTGCAACAACAACAGCAACAACAACAACAACAACCATTCCAGTGGCTGTCAAACAAAGATATCATCCAGCAGTTTCGCCAGCTAAGGCAGCTCGACGACCAACATGATGTATTGGCTTTTATAAAATCTGTGGAGTTCCTCATGACATTATGCCAGGGAAACGCATTGCTGATCCAGTTTGGCACTAGCATCGTCGCTAACGAAAAGGTGTCGGGAACAGCAGCAAATTTCATCAGACAATTGGGGATGGAGCCTAGCTGGGACCAAATGAAGACCAAACTGATGGAGCAAATGCGACCCAGGATGACCTACGAGGACGTATTCGATAGATGCAGATTCATCAAAGTGAGTAGTTTAAGAGATTTGTTCCAGGAGTTTGAGAAAGCAAAGTGCGAAATAAATAAAATATATATGTTCGACGAATCCAAACCAGCCATGTATGAAAATGATAAAGTAGATAGAGATTTGTTAAACATGTTAATGAATAAAATAGACACTCCATTCAGGATTCATGTCGATCAGGGCATATCTATGCATGCTTTACAAACGAAATATTCAAATATTAAAGCACTGGACGATCCCAGAGCTATCTTACAGAGGTATAGGAAAAATTCGAACAATACCTATAACAAACAGGGTAACACTAACGCTAACACCAACACTAGCACCACTCATAAAAACGCAACCCAGAATAATCAGTTTGCTAGTAATAATAACAATACCAAACAGAATCAAGGTGGCCAACCAAACACCAATAATAACGCCAGCCCACCTCGGAGTGACCAAGTCAACCAACAATCGTATAACAGGTCACAACCCACCCAAAATCCAAATTCTAAACCTAACTATAACAACAAGGGTAACAGCTCAAGACAGACAAGAATGTCTCATATGAGCGTTGACACTCAAAAGAATGATCCCACACCCATGGAGATTGGGACTTTAGAAGAAAAACAGGCAGAAGAAGAAGAGGAAGAACAGGTAAATTTTTTGATTCCTTGCCTAGAGCATCCTTACCCATAATAGTGTGGACAATAGGAAAAGAAAAAATTAAATGCTTAGTCGACACTGGTGCGACGACAAGCATCTTAAAATCAAAAATTCTCGAATTTCAATACCCCAAAACAGAACTCACCAAACCATGCTCTTATAAAACTCTTAACGGCATTAACGTCGTGAAATACACCGTAACAACACCACTTCCAAAAGAGATACCCTACTCGGGGACACTACAGTGGAATCTTATAGATTTCTCAAACAAAAATTTCTCGGCAATAATAGGCCAAAATTTCTTAAAAGCCTTCAATGCTCAAATCAACAACACAGAGCGATATGTACAATTACTCGATAGAAAATTTTATTTTTTGGATTACGAATACCCAGAAGCCATGCACAATGCTTGTGCTCTGCAACCCGTGAACAAAGAAGAAATACGAGATCGCTTCAACCTCGCTCATTTAAATGACGAGGAACGTCGAGCCGTCGAAACCCTATTAGCGGAATCTGACGACTTATTTTTTTCAAGAGGGGGACGTTTTGTCAGCAACAAACAAGATTTCCCACGAAATAATTACCACAGTGGATAAGCCTTTATATTCTAAAATATATAGATATCCCCAAATACATGAAAAAGAAATAAATAGACAGATAAAGGAAATGCTTGAGCAGAACATAATAAAAAAGAGTAACTCACCCTACAACAGTCCCTTATGGATCGTCGAGAAAAAACTCGATAATTCAGGGTCAAAAAAGTTCAGAATCGTCATCGATTACCGTAAATTAAACGAATTCACGGTCGATGACAGATTTCCAATCCCTAATCTAAACTCTCTATTGGATAAATTAGGTAGATCCCAATATTTCACAACCCTCGATCTGGCGAAGGGTTTTCACCAAATTCTCGTAAGAGAGGAAGACAGACCAAAAACGGCATTTTCAACACCGTCAGGTCACTATGAGTTTGTCAGAATGCCGTTCGGACTAAAAAATGCTCCATCGACATTTCAGAGGCTCATGAATGAAGTCTTGAAAGACCATATTAATGACAACTGTGTCGTCTACATGGACGACATATTAATTTTTAGCACTTCCCTTCAGGAACATATGACCACCCTAAGGAAGATATTTAGAACCTTGAAGGAAGCAAATTTGAAAATTCAAGTAGATAAGTGTGACTTCCTTAAGAAAGAAACACAATTTCTTGGCCACATCCTGACCACTCACGGTATTAAACCGAACCCAGACAAAGTAAATATTATACAAAATTTAAAATTACCTAAAACAGCAAAACAGATTAAATCATTCCTGGGAATGACAGGATTTTACAGAAAGTTCGTTAAGGATTATGCAAAAATAGCATTCCCTATGTCAAGGTATCTGAAGAAAAACGAGACGATCAACACTAATGACCCAAGCTATATAGCTGCATTCGAAAAGTTGAAGACACTAGTTACAAACAGTCCAGTCCTACGATACCCAAATTTTTCCAAGAAATTCACTGTCACTACAGACGCCAGTAATTTCGCGGTGGGAGCAGTGCTATCGCAAGAGAGCCACCCAATCGCATATGCATCCCGAACATTAAATCAACATGAATGCAACTACTCGACTATAGAGAAAGAGCTTCTAGCCATAGTGTGGGCCGTAAAGTACTTTCGACCGTATGTTTATGGTAGAGAATTCGACCTCGAGAGCGATCACCAACCCTTAAAATGGCTGATGGCTAAATATACGGGCAAAGATATAAGCCCAAGACTGCAGAGATGGCTCATTAATCTAGGGGAGTACAATTTCCATATAGAATACATAAAAGGAAAAAATAATAATATTGCCGATTTTTTGAGTAGGATTAAAGAAGACGAAATTAACCTAATGGAGGTCGAACCAACAGACGAAGAAGACAACAAATCCCTGACTGAAACGGTTCACTCTAAAGAAGAGGATCAGGGCTTTAACATGTCCATACTAGAAACGGCAGTCAACAGATTCAAAACACAAATAATTTTCACAGAAAAGAAACCCAACACCATAGTACAAGTGTTTGGCAGAAAGAGAGTTTATATTAGCAAAGAAGACTTGGAAAACAACCAAGCAGTAAACATCCTCAGACGAGAAATAACAGCAGGAAAGATAGGAGTTTTTTCACACCTAAGCGACCATGAATTCTACCAATTTCAAAAGATATTGACAAAGGAATACACTTCCAATCCAAAAGTAAGGTTCGTAAAATGTACCAGGTTCGCTACAGACATAGAGTCTGAAGATGAGTTGCACACCCAAATAGCTCTGTTTCATAAAAACGAGAGTGGCCATTGCGGGATAGTTGCTACCTATCAGAAACTTAAACTTAAAATTTACCATCCCAATCTAAAAACACATATCCACAGAATAATAAATAATTGTGACGTTTGCAGTGGTGGGAAATATGATAGGAAACCCATTAAAAACAACTTCCATCTAACAGAAACACCAAAAACCTGCAACGAGATAATACATGTGGACACATATGTGAATTCAAAACAATCTTTCATAATATTCATTGATAAATTCTCAAAACACGCCACTTGCTTGCCACTGACCGATAGAAATAGTATCACAATAGTAGAACACATTCAACAGTTCTTGTCCATTAAAGGGAAAGTACAGAAATTTGTCTTCGACAACGAATTCAATAGCTTGAACGTCAGGGAATTCCTGGAAAAAGAAGGCATAGAATACCACTTAACAAAGCCAAATAGTCATACTGGCAATAGCGATGTCGAAAGACTTAATAATACATTGACAGAGAAAATTCGTACACTAAATATAGAAGAGAAAAGACCTATAATTGAACAAATGGCCAGAGCTGTATACTTTTACAACAATACACACCACACCACCACAAAGTCTACACCATTCGAAGTACAAAACCATAAAGTCGATCACAAAGAATTATATGACAGAATGTCAGCACAAAAAGCTGAAAAAATATCAAAACTAAACAAAAACAGGGAAACTTACATAGAAACCAGAACAGAAGGATTTATAAAAAATTACAAAAACTTAAGACACAAGGAAGAACCCAAATTTAGGAAAACAAAATTACAAAACATCCATACAACAAACATTAAAAGACCTACAAAATTTTCAGATAACGTTGACACTCCTCATCATGTACCTGTTGCCAACACTGTCGACGGCAATGATCAACATAACCCCGATCCAGGCTGAAACCGGATTCATATCGCTGGGGGAAAGTACGGTGGAGCTGGTTAGCGAGTTCAAAATGGTCCTACATATAATAAGTCCAGAAGAAATATTAGAATTAACCAACATAATCCAGAATAATACGAAAATTCTGGTTAAGAAAGACAGGCATAGGCTAGATACAGAGATAGAAACTATAAAAATCAAAATAAGATCCATAACCCCAAATTCGCTAGCAAGACAAAAACGCGGCCTTATCAACGCAATAGGAAAAGCTCAGAAGTGGCTCACCGGTCTCATGGATGATGACGACAGGGAAACCATTATGAATCATCTCCTTAATAACCAAGAAAACCAAAATAACATAATTAACAATATTAACAAACAAGTAAACATAAATAACGACTTACAAAATTCTATTAACACACTTAAAGAAGTAATATTGGATGACAGGGAAAAAATAACCAAAACCCTTAACAACATTGAGACATATAATACCATGCTCAGAACAGACATAATGTATCATGACCAGCTGTTGAAGTTGAAATTTTTGCATGATAAAGTAGACACCATCTTGGACACAATAGCGTCAGCCAAATATAACCTCTTTCACCCCTCAATACTAACGAACAAAGAGTTTATACTCTATAATATAGATTTTTACAAAATTAAATTAATTCGCATGGGAGTCATGACCTATGACACTAATATAATCATAGCAATCAAAATACCAACTAACATAATAACTACCACAGTATTCCTAATAACCCCACTAACTAATCAGAAGAACAAAAGAATCGACATGAGTCCCGAAAGAGTAATAAAAATAGAGAACAAAACTTATACATACGAAGAACAGAAAACAATAAATGAACTCAAGCTTAGCTCTAACTGTATAATTAAAAGAAATTGTAAAATGATAGAAGATGTAGAATTTAAGACAAAATTAATAAACGAAGGTACATTGTTAATAAGTAATGCACAAGATAATGAAATTCAATACAATTGCAACAATACCACCAATAGCGAAATATTAAGAGGAAACTTCCTCATAGAATTCACAAATTGCACAGTCCTCATAGACGAAACATACTACAAAAATAACCAAGAAATTTATATACAATCATTTGCCAATGAAGAAGAAGAGGAAAACTCATTTAACTTTACCGAAAAGCAGACGTTTAAAGATATCGTATTAAAAGAAATAGAAAACACAAAAACAATTAAAGAAATAAAAATACAAACAATAGTTTCCAACAGTTTTGGCATAGTATCAATTACTCTTGTACTCCTCTTCATAGGAATATATTCCTATAACAAGTGTAAAAGAGGAATCCAGGAGAATCCCTCATCAAAGGGGGAGGAGTTATGAAACCAATCAAAGTCGCACAAACAAATAACATAATTATACAAAAAGCCAAAGCTGAACAAACAAATAAGCCTATGCATGGGAATGTTGATAACGACGAGATCAGCATAATCATGCAGAAGTACTTGAACCAAAATCAAATTTCAAAAGCATAAACAACAGAAGCGTCGCCGTCGCTCCCGTTGCAAATGCTCGATCAGCAATTTATGAAACAAACGAAATGGGCATTTGCATATGCCAAAGAAAATCATATTTTTAGTCTTAAGATTCAATTGTAACCAGACAGAAGTCGAAGTTAAAAACTAATAAAGAAACTCACAATATCTAAAGATATCCAGTGAACAAAAATCGTTTAATTCTGCAAAATTTAAATCAAAATTTAAATCAAAATTTAAATAAATAAATAAAGATATCTAAAGATATCTAGTGACTAAAATTCGTTCTTTCAACGAATATAATTCACACGGCCCCACTGCATAAGTAAAAGAATGCAATGTAAGCATAACTTTGGCCTATATAAAGGCCCGAACTTATTAATACAGAATCAGTTATAAGCCTGACCATTGGCTTACCAAAAGCTCCCGTCTTTCATTATATGGCGAAAAAATATATACAAAACATCCTGCCTATAATTGGGGCTCAGTTTGAATAGCGCCTTTAACACATGTGTGACCACTTTCGGAAGCGACTCTACAGTGCGCTCGTCCTGAGCTTGGGTAGTACCATGGCGGAGATATATTGGCGCCAACTCCTTGCAGTTTCTGTGCATCTACATCGATCCGACAATTCCACCAAAAACACACACTTTGGATGCGAAACAGTTTCTTGTTCTGCGCAGTGGGGTATCGGCTTCAGCCCTACAAGCATTAACCACATCCGCTCGACACTGATTTTGAAATGACTGACATTGAAGCCGGAGCAACTATCAGTAATTCGGGTAATGCATCGGCCAGCTCAAGTTCCTCGATTAGACCAGCAGTGACAGAGCAACAACAACAACAGCAGCTTCCACAAACAGTAGAGCACTAGTATACCAATAACAAAATAAAATGAAGTATGTAAGTCGACTTGCTGACTTGGGTATTCCATACACCAGGTGAAACAAATATTTCAAATTTCGAAAACCAAATGTATGTATGTATGTCTATTGTTTTTACATGCTTCACTATGTGCTATCTCGCTCACTCTACAAACACACCAGCGCTCTAGCGCCGCCACTAGCAAACGGCCAATTTTGGCCTTGTGGACCGCTTAGTAAAATACGTTCATACTCATATTTTGCATGTTTCTAGTCCGATTTCAATAAAATTTGGTAGTTTGATAGAAATAGATAAGAATAATTAGTCTGCGAATGCGATAGTCAAAAAAATACAGGAGGAAATCGGTTTTTTCTAAATTATGGAGGAAGTAGGCGTGGCAAAATGTGAAAATATATAAATTCTCCGCGCATACTATGCCAGTATACAAGTTAATAATTGATATACTCAGACTGTTTACTTGTGATCTCTGCACGAAGTTAAATCAGAGAGATAGAATTATACTTGTTCGTTTATTGGTCAAATCCGTACTGAAATATGAATGACAAAATATTCTTAACATAAGCTAGCCCTGACCTATAACACAGGCCGACATGATTTTTGCTGACGTTAACTTGAGAGGTGTTCTTAACTAATTCGGGTACGCTGATTCTAACTGCATACTTGGTTTTTGTCCATCACGTCTAGATTTTGTGAAATCTGGAGATCTGGGGTTGGAAAATAGGCACCCAAAAGTATACTATTGAAAGTTTAAACAAAAATTTTCAACTTTTTTTACGGATTTTAGAATATTTTGTGTAAGAAAATTAGTTCTTGTTTGCACATATAACTAATATACAATTTGCAAGACGCAACAAATTCCCACAATTCTTTAAAATTTAAAAGCAGACAATTCTTGAAATCCCTATAGCATACTTTTTGGTTGAAATTTTACTCATTATAGAACTATATCCGGAGTGTAAGATATTATCCATTATAACAAAGAAATAACTCTTTGATATTTTGTAAATTCCTTTTCAATCAAGCCTAATATATTAATAGGATAAAATAATAATGTTTTTAGTACAATATTATGCTTATATCATGGAAAAATATATTGCAAATTAGGTCATTTTGAATAATTTGAACGCATTTTTTTCGAAATCCTGACGTGATGGAGAAAAACTAAGTACAGGGCCGTGATTAGCAGCCACCAATTACTATAGGAGACCTATTGAACTTCAAACACTTTTTCATGACCTCAAAAATGTCGGCCTGTGTAATCGCTGTGTCAGCGATTATGCTGAATGGATTATGTTTCAACGTCGCGACGGCGCATGGAATGTTGACGGCAACGTATTGTGCAGTTTGGCATAATTGGCATTAAGCATTGTTGCGGCTTTGCTGATCGTGCAGAACTGCAGTCGTTGACTTTGTTTGACCGGACGTGTTAACTCCTCCCTCACTAGTTTGAAGGCCGTCCTCGGTTTTCCTCAAAGTGTCGATGACAGCTCGTATCGAGATTTGTTGTTTATTCTCTTTGCATTTTTGATGAACCTTGAAGACGACGAGACCGATGATCAGAGTGACAAGGAATGCTGCAAACATCATAGGCCATATTGCCAGTTTTTTTTTCGATGTTTCCAATATATTGAAGATTCTCAAGGTTCAGCCTCTGAAGATAGGGCATGCTTAAAATTTCTCGGTGGCCAGTTATGTTTAGGGTTGTCGATACTGCTGGGCCTGGGTGACGCCTGAGTATGTTTTTGGTATTTTCAAAGAGAGACCCATTCACGTAGATTTCCTCATCAAACGTCAGCAGGTGTGTGCCATGAATGACTCTATCAGTGTTGTTATTCATCTGTATTGTAGCTGTAGCTTCGTTGATAACGATGATACCATCGTCAATTATCATCAGCGGCTGCAGATGGCTGGGACGAGTCCTACAGTGTGCTATACCTCCAGAATGTAGTTGTTGCGCACAAGTTGCTGATTTCAGCTGCTTGCAGAATGTAGAGGTGAGAGTAGCGGTGCAGTTTCCGATTGCTAAGATATTGTTTCCACAATCTGCGACGTTGTTATTTTCTTCGAGGTCAAGTATCGTTCCATTATGTTGGACGGGGAATATGGTTATTTTCTTACATATTACGCTAGGATTTGGGTACTTGATAAGAAAGTGTACAAAATTATGATCTAAAAAGACTTTTACATAGGCTATTTCAATTAAATCTGTTATAGTTAAATTTGTAGAGTGCTCATTTAAAATTTGACTTAGGTCATTAGAGTCAAGAATTGTTGGGTTTATAATTTGAATCTTTGCGAGCGTAATAGACAATATTAATGTTTCGAGTTCGGAGATTATAATTCTATTTCTTGTGAGTAATACTTGATAGAGGTTTCTTGTATCGATCTGTGTCTCTTTTGCAAATCTAATTATTTTATTTACGGATTCTGTTAAGTTATTAATTTTTTTCTTGTACTTTTGTATTTATAACTGCCTGCTGTTCAATTGAGTCAGTTAGTTTTTGCTGGTGAAATTTCAGATTTTCGAAGTCATCAAAGTCAGGAGTTCCTGCTACTATCTTTAAAGCTGTTCCTAAAATATTTATACTCCTAGCTTGCCTATGGTGAGTGTTAACTGTTTCTAGCAGTGTCCTAATATGACCTAAATCTGATTCAAGAATTTGTCTCATATGAGACTGTGGGAATTGTGAATTCATAAGTGAATTAGTTTCCTCGGCAATTTCCGAGTACATTGTGAGATTAGAAGAATGTCTTAAAATTTTAAAATTTTCCCAAATAACTACGTTTCCGTCCATGATGGGAATATAGTCCGAGTTCGAGTAATTAATAATCTCTCCAGCTGCTGTTGCTACTAGGAGTAGAAAGCGAAGAATCCAAGCCCTAGTAAAGATAGGATACAAAGCAGAATAAGTACTGGAAGGATAATTATTTTTTCTTATCTTATGTTATCCTTGTGTACCTCCCTCCCCTTTATAAGAACCGTTGACCCCAAATCGGCTTCCACAATGACTTCCTCAAACAAAGGTGTTAGCTTGTTACCAAGTCTTTTATTTAATTTCATAAGTACCTTGTCGCCTACTTGAAAAGTTCTATTTCTTCTGTCCGCGTTTTGTCTTTTCAGTAGCAGATCTTGCGCTTTAGATATTTTTCCTCTTATTTCTGCTTCAAATTCTGGTGGGGATGCATGAATTATATCGATTGGTTTTTTATTAACGACTGAGTGAATTGATTTATTGTATTCTATTGTTGCCTGAAGTATAATATCGGTAGTGTCATTTAATTGTTTTTCTAATTTCAAGCATCTGGCAATTTCTGCAAGAGTACTGTGAAATCTTTCTACCTGTCCATTTGAAGTACTATGTAATGGTGGCGAATTTACAATATCAACATTAAACCGGTTTTTTAAAAGAGACCTTATTGTTTCTGAATTCAGTGATGGTTCGTTATCGCAGTAGATAATTTTAGTATTAGGGTAGAAATTCATGAGCTGTAAGATGGGGGACTCGATATCTATTATCGTTCTGGAAGCTATGGGCTGAACAATGGCAAATTTAGAAAATTTATCAATACAGGTTAGAAAATACTTTTTATCTGTAGAAAAAATGTCAATATGGAGAATTTCCCCTACTTGATTAGGTACTGGCGTTTCGCCAATGTACTGTTTTTGTGGGTGTCGGTCATATTTTCCTTTGCTACAAGTCTTACAATTTGCAACTACTTCGTTTGCAAGACGGGTCATTTTTGGGAAAAAATAGTCTTGGAGAATTTGTTTTACATTCTCTTGCGCTGCTCTATGTGCTCTGCCATGTTCTGTGACTATGATTTCTTTTTGCTCATTCCTATCATGAACATCGATGACCAATTTATTTGAATGACAAAATTTGGTTGAAGGGAAAGTCTCAACTAGCTTGTTTTGTATGAATGCTAGTATCGGCAGGTCGCATTTGATTGCATTCACTACTTCTTTTTTAACCGCATCACACACTTTTTCTATTAAGTTTTCTCTATTCGAAAAATGTATGATATGTCTTGTTTTTTGTCCGAACATAATAATAATTTTTTCGGAAGCTATAGTGCTTTCTTCAATAATTATTTGGTTCCTGAAACAATTAATCGGTTTTTCAGTAGACTCTATAGTGTATGTCAATGATAACTCACTATGTATAGTGGCTAAGTCTGATGGAGCATCTTCTTCAAGAGCGTAAAGGTTTTGTCTTGATAAAGCATCGGCGACAAAATTTTCTTTACCGGGCTTGTAGAAAATTTGAGCATTGTGTTCATCGATAAAGGATTTCCATCTCTTAATTTTTGCATTAGTGTTTTTGTCTGAGACTGCAAATGTTAGTGGCTGGTGATCGGTATAAATACTTAAATTTTTTACACCGTACAAATAGTTTCTTAGGGATTTTAGGGCCCACACTATTGCCAGTAGCTCACGTTCATTTGTGGCGAAATTTAATTCGTTGTCTTTTTAAAGTCCTGGAAATCATGGTTATCGGCTTCTTGTTTTGTGACAAAACAGCGCCTAAGCCAGAGGACGAAGCATCTGTCGTCAAATTGAATGGCTTCTGATAATCAGGGTATAGGAGCATTACATCTTCGGAGCTTAAGATATTCTTTAATTTCTCGAAGCTGGCTATCTGCTCTTTATCAAGGGTAACAGGAATTTTTTTTGATTGTCCTGCACTTGTTTTACCATTATCACCCTTTAGTATATCTGTCAGTGGTTTGGCTATAGATGCAAAATTTTTTATAAAGCATCTGTAATAGCTCGCTAGACCAAGGAATGATCTAACTTGGAACAAATTGGAAGGCTGTTGAAATTTGCTAAGTGCTTCAACTTTGCTGGGATTAGTTGTTATACCGCCACGGGAGACCACAAATCCAAGATACTCGACCTTTTCTTTAAAAAAATGAGATTTTTCCCGTGATACCCTCATGTTAGCGTTATACAATTTATCTAGTACCCAGGCGATGTGGTGAACATGACTTTGCATATTTTCAGAGAATATGATCACGTCATCCACGTAGACGTAGCATGACTTCCCAATCTGTTCTCTAAGTACGTCGTCAATTGCTCGTTGGAAAATTCCGGGGGCATTCTTCAAACCAAAGGGAAGTCTGCAAAATTCATACTTCCCATTTCCTACAGAAAATGCAGTTTTTTCTCTATCTTTTTCTGCAAGAAGTATTTGATGAAATCCTGATTTCAGATCGAGCGTCGTGAAATATTTGGCTTTACCAAGGTTTGAGAGAATAGCTACAATGTTCGGTATAGGGTATTTGTCATCAACAGTTTTTGAATTAAGCTTCCTAAAGTCAATTACAAGGCGTTTTTTTCTATTTCCTTGTTCGTCTAGACCCTTTTTATCTACTACCCACACCGGATTATTATACGGTGAATTAGATGGTCTGATAATATTGTTTCTCAGCATGTCATTAGTTTCGTTATTGACAAACTCTGACACTCCTAATGGGTATGGGTAAAGTCTAGAGAACACTGCTTTTTCGTCTTCTGTTCGAATTGTAGCGACAATATTTGTGTTGTAGGGAAGAGATTCGTTAGGGTCAGCAAAAACGTTTATTTTTTCTTGTAACATTTTCTTAAATTCTTTTTCAATTTCTTGCGGAACTTTAATATTTTCTACTTCGGTAAAGTTAACATTTGGGCTTTTTTTTATATTGAATTATTTCAGATCCATTTTTTGTTTTTAAGACGTTATTTTTCAAATCTAGATTTGCGTTAATTTTTTTTTAAAAATCAAGTCCTATTATTCCATCAAAGCTTGACAAGCTAGGAAGTAAAAAAAATGTGGTTGTTGTATTAAAAAGGTGCATAAGACATTTCTCTTGGACGGCATTAAAGCCATGAAGTGACTTAACTAAAAATTTTTCTTTAACTTTAGTTACATTTTTAAGTTCCGGGCTTGGTTTTATATAGTTTTTTGAAGCGCCTGTGTCTATAAGTAATTTAATCTGTCTACCTGCTATCGTTCGCTCTACAAACGGTAACAGGGAACAATTTCTAAAAAATTGACCTCTTGAATCTGATCCTCATCTTCTAAATCTGATACCTCAGCCTCCGCTACTGCTTGATACTCCTGCTCCGATTGACCTTCAGAATTTTCATCTTGTGAGAGATGATTAATTCTCTGTTGTTTGGGACCTGTAGTTCTAGCTGTTCCACTACTTGCTCTTTTTGGCACCTGATTTTGGTAGGAACCACCTTGGTTTGGGTATTGAGTTGTTTGCTTAAACCGAGATGAAGTGTCAACGTCCATAGGTTGTGGTGGTTCTTGTTTTATATTCGGGCTATTGTTTTGGGTTTTTTGTTTGTAAAATGGAGTTTTTACTTGGTTTGGGGTATTTTCTACAGTGGGCTGCCTTTGCTGTCTCTGTTCCTGACGCTGAGCTCTTTCTTCATTATTCCTAGCAAAACAACTAGCGAATTGGAAGCGTTCATGATTAGATTCAACTTCCTGTGCAAGTGCCAGTGCTGGCCTTGCTGAAAATAGAATGTCACTGAGAGATTTCTTTGTGCCTGAAATGAAGACTCTCAATGCATCTGCTCTGTATTTTTCGTTTAAAGAAGCAGCCAAAGTAGAATCGTAAGTCATAATTGTTTTGTTTATGAGTAGTGTTAATTTCTTTTCAATTTCCTCATAATATTGGGTTATTGTCAGGGTTCCCTGACGTAGAACGGACAACTCTTGCTCGATTATATAGATGGGACGTTTATCGGCATATGTAAAGTCAAGTCTATTGATAATTGCTTTAAAATTTAATGGAGTGTCGTATGACGACAATACCATATCAGCGGGGCCTTTGATTTTATTCCTGATTATACCCAGCGCCTGATAATGCTTTGAGCTTCCTACATAATTTTCAAAGATTTTATATGCAGTGTGTGCGGCTTTCCGCCACGAAACATAAGTCTCGATTTTTCCCTCAAAGTCTGGTACTGATTTAATTATGTCCAGTGTTTCGTCACATTTAATACCTACAATAATTTCTGCATCTTTAAATACTTCAACCTCGGGTACGGACACTGTTGTATTTCTAAACTGGTTTCTCATTTCCTCCATTTTTCTTTCAAATAATTGCGCTTGATTTTCTAATGCACTGTTTACTGCATACTCGAGCAGCGCTTTCAAATTTTCTTCACTCATTGCCATTTTATTTTTTGTTTGTTCCGACACTAGTTTGTTTTTTATATCTTTTATTAGTTCTTCTAGTTCTAAGTCATATACTTTTTTTTTACTCATAAGATTTTCAATTTAATTCAAAAATTTTCTGTCGCAAAGACTCTTTACAAACACTTTTTGTTTAAATTTTTTGTATTTATTTACTTTAAATAAGCACTCTACTCACATTTCTTTTAAAACTATGGTTTTTATATGTTATTGTAAATCTCCTTTTTCGTCTGTTTATCCCGTCTGCAAGTCCAACGATGTCGATCCAACGATGTTGCCTCCTTGCTTGAGATTTCTTTGGTGAGCAGGTTCTGCCAGTTGGGCGCCAGTTAATAATTGATATACTCAGACTGTTTACTTGTGATCTCTGCACGAAGTTAAATCAGAGAGATAGAATTATATTTGTTCGTTTATTGGTCAAATCCGTACTGAAATATGAATGACAAAATATTCTTAACATAAGCTAGCCCTGACCTATAATCGCTGTGTCAGCGATTATGCTGAATGGATTATGTTTCAACGTCGCGACGGCGCATGGAATGTTGACGGCAACGTATTGTGCAGTTTGGCATAATTGGCATTAAGCATTGTTGCGGCTTTGCTGATCGTGCAGAACTGCAGTCGTTGACTTTGTTTGACCGGACGTGTTAACTTACATACTAAATTTGGTGACTTTAGCTTTGTTAGTTTTTGATAAAATCAGTTCTGTTTAATTTGCGGGGGGCGGAAGTGGGCGTGGCAAAATGTTTAAATAGCCAATATCTGCGCGTCTATTAAGCTAGTCTACATACCAAATTTAATGTCGGTAGCTATCATAGTTTTTAAGGAAATCAGTTTTATGTAAATTCCGGGAGCGGAAGGGGGCGTGGCAAAAGTTTAAACAATTAGTTTCTGCGCGCTAACTAAACGAGCATATAAACCAAATTTGATGTCTCTAGCTATTATACTTTTTAAGAAAAACAGTTTTGTGTGATTCCAGGGGGCGTGGCTAAAATTTCAATTAACTCTATACATTTACAACCTATACGAGTATACATACCAATTTTGATGGCTCTAGCTCTTATGGCCTCCGAGATCTGCGTGTTAATACAGACGGACATGGCTAGACCGACTCGGCTGTTGATCTTGATCAAGAATATATATACTTTATAGGGTCGGAGAAGCTTCCTTCTGCCTGTCACATATATTTAAGCGACTTTAATATGCCATTTCACCCTATGGGTGTATGGTATAAAAATATACATATGTACATACATACGTTACGTTTACATATACATACATATATCGGCAAGTTGAGTATTTCAGGGATTCCTGAATCGTTGATTCCATTATTGGCTTCCATTTTTGTCACTAGGTGTGTGCAGCGAGTCTCGACGTGCATTTAGGTTGAATTCCACAAGAAAAAGAGACTGAATTAACTCAACCGCACACTGAGCCACACTCGATGACAGCTTATACTGTCATCGCACATATCTAGTGTTAAACAGTTCTACATCAGTCATGTTATTTATTACTCAAGACTGATCAATTCGCCTTAAAAGTAGGCACACAATTCAAATTATTAGAAATGCCTAATTCCATCTCCGACACTGTCATCCTGACAAATTACAAGTCCTCGTGTAGCAGGAATATAAACCACTTTTACAAACATCATTTTCACATCTTTGTTTTGACTAACTGAACCAAAAACATTCTGTTTTTTGCAGCTTGACAAATCCAGTTTAATGTTAATTCAAAATCTTTTTTTTGCTATAACATATTTCGTAACTTAAAATTCTTATTTCATATTTTTCTTGCCTATTTCAACATTTGTTTGTTCATGTTTCTTTTACAATTCATTAAACATTACAATGTTTTCAATATTTTTTTATATTATAACCTCCACATTTTGATTCTTATCAAACATTTTCGCTTTTAGTTTTACAAACATTCTTTTCTTCATGTTCTCATTTAAGTTTCAAGAATCAACGGCGAGGTACCACCACGTAGCACCGACAACAACACTCTTTCTAAAAACATCATTCCCCTAGTATCTCATTCACTAGTCCATACGGTCTTTTTCACCCGTCTCTTCATCACAGTTCTTTCCAACTGTTTCCATACGGTCTGTTTCACCACAGTCTCTTTCAACTGTGCCATTACGGTCTGCTTCACCCTTTTCATCACAGTCTCTGCCGTTACGGTCTGTTTCACCCGTTTCACCAGATGAATCAAATTCATCTCCGTCGATATCACAGGCCGACATGATTTTTGCTGACGTTAACTTGAGAGGTGTTCTTAACTAATTCGGGTACGCTGATTCTACTGCATACTTGGTTTTTGTCCATCACGTCTAGATTTTGTGAAATCTGGTGATCTGGTGTTGGAAAATAGGCACCCAAAAGTATACTATAGAAAGTTTAAACAAAAATTTTCAAGTTTTTTTACGGATCTTAGAATATTTTGTGTAAGGAAATTAGTTCTTGTTTGCACATATGTATAACTAATATACAATTTGTAAGACGCAATGTGGGAATTTTCCCACAATTCTTTAAAATTTAAAAGCAGACAATGTTTAAAATCCCTATAGCATACTTTTTGGTTAAAATTTTACTCATTATAGAACTATATCCGGAGTGTAAGATATTATCCATTATAACAAAGAAATAACTCTTTGATATTTTGTAAATTCCTTTTTAATCAAGCCTAATATATTAATAGGATAAAATAATAATATTTTTAGTACAATATTATGCTTATATCATGGAAAAATATATTGCAAATTAGGTCATTTTGAATAATTTGAACGCATTTTTTCGAAATCCTGACGTGATGGAGAAAAACTAAGTACAGGGCCGTGATTAGCAGCCCCCAATTACTATAGGAGACCTATTGAACTTCAAACACTTTTTCATGACCTCAAAAATGTCGGCCTGTGTATCCAGGTCGCGTGGTAACTGCACCTCCGGCATTCTCCGTAAATTATCATGTGGGTACTTATACTGTCTTTTATTTGACTTGGACTTTAACGTGTATCTATCGCCTTCTAATACTTCTATGACCATAAAAGGTCCACGAAACTTAGGGTCCAACTTAGTCTGTTGTCTGTTACTGAATCTGACTACTTTTGCCTTGTCTTTATCAAATCTAAGTTTATCATAGCTTGCTGCATTGTCCATATTTTTTGTAGCCTGAGATCTTTGTTCATTTAAGTCTATCGCTGTCTCATCATCATCAATGGAAACTAATCACAATGGTCGAGCGGTCTTACCAATTAACAATTCTAACGGACTCGATTTTGTAACTCGATTAACTGTACAGTTTAATGCTAATTGAACGTCCCCTATAGCATCTTGCCATGAACGCTCACTGGATTTAACGATAGTTAATAGATTTTTTAAAGTGCTCATCACATCGTTCGACATGTCCATTTGCCCGGCTAGCACCTGTCGCTATCAGGTAAAGATACATTTTCTGATAATCACAGAATTCGACAAATTTCGATCCCATAAAACTTTTGCCTTGATCAGCCACTAATCGAGCAGGTACTCCAAATAACGCAATTGATGACTTTAATGCGTTAATACAAATAACTGCGTCAAGCTTATAAGTGTGGTACAAATAAACATATTTTGTAAAACCATCGATTTGAACAATGACATACTCTTTACAATCATTCTTTCGACTTAGTTTTTCAGTGATATCTATTGCAACGTGTGCCAAGGTATGCTAATCTTTCGAACGTACTTCGCCATTCCCGTAAACCAGTAATGATCGTACGCTTTATCTAGGGTCTTCTCCCAACCTAAGTGTAAGATCGATTCGTGTACTTGGTTTATTACAGACCACCTAAAGGTTCTAGGAATGACTGGCAAACAACGAGTCCCACAATTTCTTTGAATCGTTCTGTAAAGCACATTAGCTCTCATCTCATAAGTTGCAGCTAAATCTTTAGAAAGTTCACCCTCACTCAACTTGTTAATTGTTTGCAAAATATCCTGATCACGCTGTTGTTCGGCCTGAATCCAATATTCAGAAATTTCCATCAACTGTACATGTTTCTACATGGGCCATACGTTTGCCCTCATGATATTGAATACCAAAATCGAATGCTTAAAGCAAGGATGGGCACGTAGTGGCTCTTTTGGCTCGTGTGGCTCTTTACCGGCAGAGGCTGGGCAGAGAAAAAGGTAATTTTTTGGTCTCGACGCACACAAAAATTTGTGTCTCGAGTTTTATGACGGGTCATAAACGACCTTTTTTGGGTCAAGCGAGCGAACGTCGTCGAACTTATAGGCAGAGGGACGGCCAAATCCCGAATTTGCGGCGAGGGGGGAAAAAGGGACGCGATCTCGAGCACTCATCAATAACATCCCTTATTTTTTACTTGACCCTCACTCCCTCTGCCAACAAGTTGAGATCGAGAACTCAAGAGCTCGAGCGCTCACGACCGATTTCCTCCTCCCCGCCAAATTTGGTTTTTGGCCGTCCCTCTGCCTAAAAGTTCCGAGCTCGAGATCGCGACCCCTTTCTCCCTCCCCGCAAAATTCAAGATTTGGCCGTCACGACTTTAGCACGCACTGACAAAGCTCGATGATCTTCTTCAGATGTAAAAGGTTTCTGCACTCATTCCGACTTCCTGTGTCCAAGCTTCCCACACTAGTAACATTTGATTGGCAAAGTTAAGTCTCGTCTGCTGCGAATACTCCCTGTGTACGCGATTCGTTGAAATCTGCGTTCATAGTTTGCTAAACGACCAAGAACAACCGATACAGCAATTTGTTCATGGTCCATGCCACGCCATTTTGTTAAAAGTGACGTCATTAGCCGACTCGCACACATCGCAAGACGCTCGCCAGAATTTGGGCGACTGTTCGCCAAAATTTAAAATAGTTGCGGCTGGTGTATTTGAGTTTTCGTATCTTTGCTCGAAAAGCTGTCAAAATTGTTCCCATGTGATGACTGGGTAGCAAATCTGCGATAACCACTGCGAAGAGCTTCCTTCCAATGACTTCGTCTAGGCCAAAATTAACGCACTACCTTGCAATGGTTTTTCTTTTAGAACGACTTCCACCGTAGCACAACATTGCGTGGCGTTGGCGACAGCAGCGTCGGAGTAATTTCAACGACAATTTCACCATCTTGTTGAGACTCGCTAGGCGAGGCTTGAAAAGTTTTTGCTAGCTCCCAGAAGTTTCGATTTTGTTGTTCTAATAAAACTACTCCTCATTATACCATACACCCTTAGGGTGAAATGGTATATTAAAGTCGCCAAAATGTATGTAACAGGCAGAAGGAAGCTTCTCCGACCCTATAAAGTATATATATTCTTGATCAGGATGAACAGCCGAGTCGATCTAGCCATGTCCGTCTGTCCGTCCGTCCGTCCGTACGAACACGCAGATCTCGGAGACTATAAGAGCTAGAGCCACCAAATTTGGTATGTATACTCGTGTATTATGTACACTTACAGAGTTAATTGGAATTTCGGCCACGCCCCCCTACGCCCCCAGGAATCACATAAAACTGTTTTTCTTAAAAAGTATGACAGCTAGAGACATCAAATTTAGTTAGTATACCCGATTAGTTAGTGCGCAGAAATTAACTGTTCAAACTTTTTGCCACGCCCCCTTACGCCCCCAGGAATCACACAAAACTGTTTTTCTTAAAAAGTATAATAGCTAGAGACATCAACTTTGGTTTATATGCTCGTTTAGTTAGCGCGCAGAAACTAATTGTTTAAACTTTTTGCCACGCCCCCTTCCGCCCCCGGAATTTACATAAAAGTGATTTCTTAAAAAACTATGATAGCTATTAGCTACCGACATCAAATTTAGTATGTAGACTAGCTTAATAGACGCGCAGATATTGGCTATTTAAACATTTTGCCACGCCCACTTCCGCCCCCGCAAATTAAACAAAACTGATTTTATCAAAAACTAACAAAGCTAAAGTCACCAAATTTAGTATGTATACTGGCTTAGTATGCGCGCAGAGTATACATCTTTTCATATTTTGCCACGCTTACTTCCGCCTCCATAATTTAGAAAAAAACGATTTCCTCCTGTAGTTTTTTGACTATCGCATTCAAATTCGGCAGACTAATTATTCTTATCTATTTCTATCAAACTACCAATTTTATTGAAATCGGACTAGAAACATGCAAAATATGAGTATGAACGTATTTTACTAAGCGGTCCACAAGGCCAGAATTGGCCGTTGGCTAGTGGCGGCGCTAGAGTGCTCGTGTGTTTGTAGAGTGAGCGAGAAAGCACATAGTATAAGACATGTAAAAACAATTTAATAGACATACATTTGGTCTTCGAAATTTGAAATATTTATTTCACCAGGTGTATGGTATACCCAAGTCGACGAGTCGACTTACTTGCTTCATTTTTTGTTGGTCTTGAGATAGATCCCACTTCTTATATCGGCAAGTTGAGTATTTCAGGCATTCCTGAATCGTTGATTCCATTATTGGCTTCCATTTTTGTCACTAGGTTTGTGCAGCGAGTCTCGACGTGCGTTTAGGTTGAATTCCAGAAGTAAAAGAGACTGAACTCTCTCAACCGCACACTAAGCCACACTCGATGACAGCCTATACTGTCATCGCACATATCTAGTGTTAAACAGTTCTACATCAGTCATGTTTTTTATTACTCAACACCGATCAATTCTCCGTAAAAGTAGGCACACAATTCAAATTATTAGAAATGCCTAATTCCATCTCCGACACTGTCATCCTGACAAATTACACGTCCTCGTGTAGCAGGAATATAAACCACTTTTACCATCTCCGACACATATGTACATGAACACAATAACCACAAATTACAGAAAAAATTAGTCGATTAAGTTATTTAGGAGCCGAGAAAATCAGAACTAAAAAAAAACGTCCTAAACTCGTATCCGCCACTGTATGTACATGAAGTGAAATTTTTGCAAACGTTTACACCCACATTTGCATGGCAGAGTCGCTTGCTGGTGAATTTGGGGAGAATTTATTGAGCGGCTTTTTTGAGGAAAAGAAGGAATAAATTGATTCAACGAGTGCTAAATATACTCATCAGAAACCAATTATGAAGACAGTTGGCAGCTTGGAACCGTTTGACTTGTGACAGCCAAATAAATGGGGCTCATATCGGCGTGCATTGGTAGTGGGTTGCAATTTTGGAGCAGCGTTGGACAGAATGCCGTGTGTTCGTTTTGTATGCGACATGAGGGATACAATTTTACAGAGAAGTTTTCTTGCAGACATTGCACTGACAGTGCAGAAACCACTAGTGAAGCTGCAGCAGCGAGTGCAAAGGCTATCAGACGTACTAATGAGGTTATCCACAGTATCAAATCACATCGTCCTCAACAACTACATAAAGGTCCACATGGCCGGCAGCAATGCCCTTATCATGATGATATATGAAATCAGTTTGTTTAGCATTTTTCAACCCCTTGCTAATTATAGAGGTAAATTCTAAAAGGTTAGTGGTTGTAGACCTACGTGTCACAAACCCATGTTGGGATGGCGAAATAATAGAGCTGCAAAAATGTTGCAATTGAGAAGTTATAATTTTCTCAAAAGCTTTCGGAATAGCGGACAATTTTGAGATACCCCTATAGTTAGAGGCTTCGGACTTTTTGCCATTTTTATGCAGAGGAATGATATACGACTCCTTCCAAATAGGTGGAAAAGAGGAAGATTCGACAGACAATAGAAACAATTTTAAAATGGGTTTACATAATGCGTTTGCACAGAACCTGAGTACACATCCAGGTAGGCCATCTGGCCCCGGAAAATAAACAGGTTTAACTAGTTTAAGTTCGCTAAGAAGATAACATTCATCAATCACTGGATTGAAATTTTTTTTTTTTAACGTTTAATATACATATATTTGTTGAATCTACTCTTAAATTAAAGCCTAACAACAAGTTTAAGATATTTTTCTTAATCTAGTACTTAAGATAAATCCTGGGGATATTGCAGGCGGCCCGAATCACTTGTTATTTGGTTGGTCTGTCATTTCTTTTAAGACGAATTTTATTATTAGTTTGCGTAAGGGAATTGGCAAGAACATTTGGGTGTGCATCCAGTTTCGCAGAATACTTTAGTTGTTGACTACCTATTTCAGATTTTACGCTAGGTATATTTAGATCATTTTGAATGTTGTCGTTCGTACCACGGGGCCCCCGTGATTGATCTTAAAATCTTCGACTGCGCTCTTTGTATAATATCGACATTGCTGGTACTTGCATTTCCCCATAGTATTGCTCCGTAAGTCCAGATGGGTTTCAGTACGGAGTTGTATAGGAGGACTTTATACTCCAGACGTAGAGGGGACCGAGCATTGATGATCCAATGTAGGCTACTCGCTTTCAGCTTAAGCTTTGACTTGTTTGCTTCAATGTGCTTGCGCCAAGTTAGTCTTCTGTCTAGGTGGATGCCAAGGTAAGTGACATACACGGCTTGAGGAACTGGTACGTTGTTTAGCATTAGAGCTGGATAGTTTCTTCTGTTAAGCGTAAATGTAACATGTTTGCATTTCTGCTCGTTGACCCGGATACGCCAGATTGCTAGACATTCCTCTACCACCTTGAGGTGTTCCTCTAATTTAGCAGAGACTTGTATTGGGCATTTGGATCTGCTGAGGATTGCCGTGTCATGGGCAAAAGTGGACGTTGTAAGTCCTAAACTCGTTGGTAAGTCTGCAGTGTACAGTAGGTAGAGCAATGGGCCGAGTGCACTGCCTTCCGGTACACCAGCTTTGATTTCAAAATCAGCCGAGACGGAGCCATTACATCTTACAGCGAATTTCCTATTGTAAAGGTAAGATTCCATGAGTTTGTAGGTATACTGTGGCAGTTTTTGCCGGATTTTGAACATCAGACCCTCCAGCCAAACTCTATCGAAAGCATGGGCAACGTCGAGAAAGACAGCCGCACAGTATTCTTTTAGTTCGAATGCTGTTCGTATTTCGGATGTTATGCGATTGACTTGTTCAATTGTACCATGTTTTTCGGGGAAGCCGAACTGGTGTGAAGGGATTGTGTTCTCCGATGCCAGAAATGAGTTTAGTCGGATCTGCAGGACCTTTTCAAAAAGCTTCGAAAGACATGGCAGCAAACTAATTGGCCTATAGGATGATGGCTGGGTTTTGTCCTTTCCCACTTTAGGAATCATGATGATAGTGGACCTTTTCCATGTTCTTGGGAAGTAGCCAATTCTTATTATAGCGTTGAACAGTTTGCAGATGTATTGTATGGCAATGATAGGGAGTTCCAGGATCATTTTCGGTGTGATTAGGTCATGGCCAGGGGCTTTTTTTGGCTTTATGTGGTTTTTAATAACTGCAGTGATCTCGTCCGATTGGAGTTCCGAGTACTCACTATCCGTTAGTGTGCTCGAAGGGGGAAGTACAGATGAGTTTGATGTTGGATTTGGCTGGAAAACCATTTTAAGATGTGTGGCAAATACGGATGCCCTCTCTTCGTCACTGCGGGCCCAACCACCGGTTGGACTCCTTATCGGTGAAATTGTCTCTGCAGGAGCGCTTAAAGTTGGGTGGGCTTTCCACAGAGGATGTTTAGTGCTGGTTGGGCTGAGCTTTTCTATGTATTTTCTTTGAGCCCAGCTTTCCTCTTGTTTTAACGCCTTGGAGATGTTGCGATTAGCATGCCTTAGGCGAAGTTTTGCTGCTGGTGAGCGAGTAATCTGCCATTCTCTTCTTAGACGTTGTTTTTCCGTTACTAATTGTTCTATCCGCCGGTTCGTAGGCCTGTCAACAGGTTTAGTGTAAGAAGAGGCAGGTGGAGTAGATACTCTTGCTGCAGCTGCCATCATAGACTCAAGTGCAGAGACGCACATATCAATGTCCTCTGCAGCATCCAGTTTCGGCGAACAGTCAATGTGGGCACTCATGTACATTTTAAATTTAAGCCAATTTGTTTTGTTGTTTGTAAGCCTATATGGGCGATCAAGTACTTGAGGTCTTGTTAATAGTGTGAATAGCACTGGAGAGTGATCGGAAGTTAAATCTAGCAGTGTATCCACAGTGATCCGATTACGTGGAATCCTCTTGGTTACTTCGAAATCAATCAAGTCAGGCACTTTCTGTGGATCTGTGGGCCAATAAGTAGGCCCACCCGGAGAGACGCAATCCATCTTATTGAGAGGGTTGACTATTGTGTTGTACAACTGCTTGCCTTTAGGATTTACCAGGCGAGATCCCCAGTGCGTATGTTTGGCGTTATAGTCCCCTGCTGCAATGAAGCGATCTCCGAGTGTGTTAAAAAAATCGGTAAATTCCTTTTCAGAGATTGAGAAGCGTGGTGGGCAGTACAGGGCAACCAATGTAGTGTTGCCGCAGCTGGTTTGGACGGTTATAGCAGTTGCTTGTAGGTGCTGTGTTTCAAATCTGTTGAGGAACGAGTGTTTTATACGGTTTTTGATTAGGATACCAGTCCCGCCATGAGCTTTTCCGTCTGGATGGTTTGTTGCATAGAAGGTATATTTTGGTATTTGAAAATTATTTTTTGATGTTAAATGTGTTTCCGAAATCAGCAAAACGTCGATTTTACTTGAGTCTAGGAATAGTTGCAGTTCATTTTTGTGCTTGGAGATGCCGTTAGCATTCCAAAGACATAGACGTAGGGAAGCCATTATTTATTCTCGATAAGCTTCTGGATAAGCAGGTTTTGATTCCGCATCAGTTCTTGCATACAGTTTTGCATGAACGTCATAAAAGTGGTCATGTTTTGATTGAGTGAGATCAATAGGGCTTCTAAGCCACTTGGAGTTTGCTGGCCAAACTCTGGTGCGCTAGGTTGCGGATTCTGTAGATGGTGGAGTAACGGGGTCTCTTTTGCGGGCTCCGTCTGTCCAGTTCGGAGCACACTAGCAAAGGATACACTAGGACTGTATGTAGCAGGCATGTTAGATGATCTAACAGCCTTAGCGAAGAATACCTCCGGTGTAGTTTTAGAGGCGTTAACGGTGACTTTTGGTCCAGCTGGGGGTTTGCGCCCGTTTAGGTGAGATTTAAGATCCTTAAAGACAGGACATCCTCTGTAGTTGGCCGTGTGGTTCCCTCCACAGTTACTGCATAGTCTTAGTGCGACATTGTTTCTGTCCTTGGTGCAAATGCCATCTTTATGATGTTCGCCACAGCCAACACACACTGACCTGAGATTGCAGTTGTTAGAGGTGTGGTTGTATTCCTGGCAGTTTTTACACTGCGGTGGTTGGTGTCTCTTATGGGGCTCCTCTACGGTGATTCTTCTGTGCAATAGGAGCTGTAGGTTGTAGATTGGGTGCACTTCATTTGGCTTCGACCGCTTTGCATCTGGTTGGAGCTCGATTTTAAAGAGCGGCTGTGCGACTTTGTTCCTGTTGATGATGTTGACAACGGATTTGACCGCAAACCCTTTTTCGACCAACGCGTCTGGAGGTACTTTTCGATGATGCGGAAATTGTCCTCAGTTTGGGTTTGACATTTAATTTCTTTAATGTTACCCCTATTGAGAGGGGTTACAACAAAGTTATTTGCCCCTACTGTTTCTACTAGCTTCGAAATCAGGGCGCTGCAGTTGGCTCCACGGATGTATAAAGGGGGTGGTCTAGCCGATTTAACTTTATCTACAGCGCCGGCTTGATCATCTTGCTGATCGGCAAGAATTTTAAAACGATTCCCGCTAAGGGGTGCTACTTGTTCATTTGGTTTGGTTATTTTCGGCGTATTGACACTTTTTTTCTTTTGCGGGCTTAGCTTGCAGTGGGGTCGGCGACACCACCGAAAAGTACGCGTTGTTGCGTTGGACCGAGAGTCGACGCTCACGTTGTTGTTGTACAATTAGTTCTTGTAGCTGTTGCTGTTGGGGATCGAGAGAGCTTGGGCCCGAATTGGTGGACATGCAATTAGCCTTTTCTAAATGATAAGGATACGGACTTGCTCGATATTCCATTAAGGAATAGGTTTTTTAAAAAAAATTCGCAAACATATCGGCAATTGCCTGATCAGTGCTCGCTTTTTTATTTTGAAAATACAAAAAAGATGGGTGCACAGAGGTCTTACGTTTAGAATTAACAAAATTATAAAATTGTTTAGGGTCAGAAGAAAACTTAAGCTTACACTGCTGAAGATAATTCTTATAGCATTGTGTATTAAGCATCATGACTTTTGAACGAGCGACTGTATACAGAGCATAATCTGATGAACGACGTGTTTTTTGAAACTTTTTATAATATCGTGTCTTCACATTTTTTAAATCGGATAACTCACTAGAGAACCAGGGAGGTTTCTTAAGCCGCTCCAGCCTACCAAGAGGCACACAAATATCAAAGAGTGAATTCAGAGTATCATAGAAAAAACGAACAGCTGAGTTCATATCTCTACAATTGTACAGATAAGACCAATCGGTAGTAATAATGTTTTCATTAAGGCTGGCAAAGTCAGTCTTACGAAAGCACCTAGTTAGAGGTAACTCATTTGAACCAAGTAATGGTGAAAGCAAGGGCAGATCAATTTTTTAATTTAATGTAGAATGAAATTTGTCTTCGGGAAGAACAAATAGTTTGATCCTAGAAACATCACAATAAGAAGAGTCCAATACAAAAATAAGATCTAACGATTTTCCATTAGAATTCAAGACAGGATTGACTTGGGATAAAGATAAGCCTTTAAGGCCAAGAGGCCTAAAAAGGTCATGTGACATAGAGGGCAGCAACATGATAGATTCATCTGTTGGTGACCATGCTAAAACTGGTAAATTAACATCACCTACAACTATGAGCATGTCTTGACTGGAAACTAAAGAGGAGACAAACTGAATTGCCTTTAAATGATTTAAATATACCACCATGTCTGACAATGGTGGAATATAGGAACAAGTAATAAAAGCATTAAAATATTTAAAATTTACTTTAACACCGACAAACTCAATCTCCTGGGTACTAGAATTGAATCATTTCAGATGATAAAGCAGCATCAACAGCTATCAGAACGCCACCGCCTATGCGAGAAATCCGGTCACGTCTGAATATAGAAAAGTTTGTGGAAAAAACCGATGCATCAGCAATATCCGGTTTTAGCCACGTCTCTGTAAAAGCTAGAATGTTATGTTCAAAAGATAGAGATTAGGAAGTTAAGATTTCAGTCCTCTAACGTTCTGGTAACCCAGGTTAAGGGACGAAGCTAGTTTTTTGACACACCAGCAGATGCTGATGTGGCAGGCGACTCGGTTGCCGATTTTTTTTTTTTTAAAGTATATTCCT
Source organism: Drosophila tropicalis (assembly GCF_018151085.1). Lineage (NCBI taxonomy): Eukaryota > Metazoa > Arthropoda > Insecta > Diptera > Drosophilidae > Drosophila > Drosophila tropicalis. The sequence continues at coordinate 225,667 of NW_027173497.1, forward strand.
TAACTATTATATGTTTCGGACAAAAGACTTCTCGACATATAGTGTCGAAGGTATTGGCAGAAACACTGATTTTAAAGGACGAAATGTCCCGAGAATAAGAAAATTTAAACTTTTCCACCGCAATATTTCAGACGTTAACTTTCTTCCGAATATAGGCTATTACATCATCAGATGTGAGAACAGGGTCTAGCCTAGAAACAAATATATGTTTCTTTGGTGGTATGCCAACGAGACGTTAACTTTCTTCCGAATATAGGCTATTACATCATCAGATGTGACAACAGGGTCTAGCCTAGAAACAAATATATGTTTTTTGGTGGTATGCCAACGAGAGGCCGCGGTCCCGAAGCATCAGCCGCAGCAGTAACGTTGGACAAGTCACCTACTGCAGCAGTCAACTTGTTCACGGGTCCCTCGATAATTTTAGAGCTATCGGCAATTTCCATTGGATTGGGTAATTGCCCGGACACATCGGACACTACAATTGGCGTCGTTTTTAAGAGATCATTCCCAGGTGATACCGGTAATTCCTTACTATTCCCATTCACAACCGGGCTCTTAAACGATATCAATTGCTGTAAATTGGGAGTGGACGGTGCATGAGGCCGGTCGGGAACGATAAGAGACGCTGGCGGATCAACAGATAAAAAAAACACCCCAAGGACTGGTTCTTTTACGTTTCGGAGACTCATTTATAAGCGATTAGCTTCTGAACTGAGTCTCCATCGCAGTAAACTCCGCATGAAGTTTGTTAAAACCTGCCCTCAAAGTGTCAAAACTATCTTTAGTCCGCCTCCTAAATGAGCGCATCTCATTCTCGACCTCCGGGCAAGCATCGCATCAATATTTTAAGCCACCACCTTTAGCAATAGACTCCTTGATTCTGCCTGTGTAACCTGCACACTTATCGTGAACCGCATTGTCACACAGCCAACAAAGAATATAATCATGGGAGTCAACAACTATGCAATTACTTTTAGAGGAGAAACCCATTTTATAAAAGATTTAATTTAATTTATAAAAGGAAAAAAATAAAATTTTAAAGGTAAAATCTATGTATAAAAAAATATACTGACCAGTTCTGACACAAGGGCTGCGTTTATAAGTAATACAAAATTATTTAATCGCGAAAAAAAAAAAATTAGATTTGATATGCTCAAAAAAAACGTCCGTCCTTTGCAACAAGTGAAAGTATCTTGAAAGTATCCCTCATTCCCTAAAAATAGACATACAGTTTATGTAGCGTTGCGTGTGTTCTGTGCATGTGCTCTGTTGATGACGAATGACATAGTAGGCAGCAGTAGGCAACGCAGGAGCAGAGCCGATTTATATTGATTGTAACTTGTGTTCTATTTATACAATCAGATTCAAATTTTGGGATCTGAGGTTACACACCAATATTATCACATAAATTTCATATATAACTATATGTAAGGTACGATGGAGAGTTACAGAGGCTTAACAGCAGCAAGCGGACAAATGATCACGAACAGCAGAGTTTAACAGCAGAACAACAGAGAGTACAGCAGACAGCAGAAGTGAAGAGCACGAGAGAGACACAGTTGAAGTTGTAGAGTCGACGAAGCAGCAGTGAGAGAAAAAGGAAGTGAACCGAAGCAGCAGATTAAGACCTGAACAATTGTAACTTTTCCAAACTACTTTAAATTAAATTAATCAATAAACTTAGTTGAGTAAGCCCACTCAACTTACATTTGGGGGCTCGTCCTAATTTGGAAAGTGCAAGTTATTTGGAGTTGTCCGAAGTTGTTAGTGCTACTGGAGTTCAGGCCATGGCTGATAACACCAAAATTCTGCAGGAACTGGTGCAGTTGCTCGCTTTGAAAGTCCAACAGACGAGCAGAATAGAAACAGTGGTACAGTCGCAGCGGAAAGCTTTGAAAAAATCATCCCTGAGTTTGATGGCGAAACGATTCCGGTAAAACATTGATTTCGGAATTTCGAATTAAATGCTGAGGAATATGGCCTAAATATGAAGCAGATGTATGTACAAGCACGTGCCAAAATGACCAAAACGGCAAAGCTGTTTTTGGAGGCCATACAGGTGTGCCAATATTCGGAGCTACGGATGACGCTGGAGAATGAATTTGGTCAACGAAGCAAATGCAGCGCAGAGATTCACGCAGAGCTACGGGATCGGAAAAAGCACAATCAGGAGTCATTTCACGAGTATCTTCTTAAGATGAGAAAGCTGGCAGCGGTTGGTGACGTTGATGTGCAGTCCGTAATCCGCTATATTGTCGACGGCTTGCAGTTGAAAAGCGACTTTAGATATACTCTCTATGGTTGCAAATCCTTTCAAGAGCTTCAGGAGCAGTATGCTGTGTATGAGCGCGTTGCCGAAAGATCGGCGAGACCTTTTTGGCCAACGAGACGAATCAAAGAGATCGCCTCATTTCCCAAAAAAGCAGAAGCACTGCTTTAATTGTGGATCCGTTAAGCATTTTCGTAAAGATTGCGATGCTGCAACGAAATGATTTCGGTGCAATAAAGAGGGACATATGGCGAAAAATTGTCCTGGCTCAGCTGCAGACATTCATGTTGTTCGTGATGCTACACGTGTAAAGAGGATAGCTGTCAATGGAGTCGATGTGGAGTGCTTGGTGGATACGGGAGCCGATGTATCCCTGGTGACCAAGTCGGTATTCAACAATATTCCAGGCGACATGATGAAGAAATGGACTTCGAGGCTGCGAGGTCTGGGAAACAATATGACACGCCCAGTTGGATGCTTTGAAGCAGAGGTTATCGTTGATCAAGAGACGACTTCGCACAAATTTGTTGTTATTGCGGATAGAGACATTCAATACGACGCGCTGCTCGGATTTGATTTCATATCTAAATTCGATCTTTCATCATCGGCAGGGGGATCGGATGAGGAGATAAACCAGATAAGTATTTTCAACATTAGTAACGCAAATGATGAAATCGATGTTCCTCCACAGTATGCAAAAGATGTTAAACGACTGATTCTGAACTACAAGTTGGCAGAAGCTGTAGCAGAAGTACTCGTCAAGCTAAGAATAGTTCCCGATGGAGAAATAACTCCTTTTCGCCAGTCTCCAAGCCGATTGGCAATTGCTGAAGAAATCGATGTAGAAAAGCAGATCGATGAATGGTTAGCAGCCGGAATCATACGTCCGTCTTCATCGAACTACGCTAGTCGCCTGGTACTAGTAAACAAGAAGGATGGTACGCGGCGTATCTGCGTTGATTTTCGTAAGCTGAACCTAATGGTCTTAAAGGACTGTTTTCCTGTTCCGGTGATCGATGATGTGCTGGATAAATTGCAGAACGCCAAGTTGTTTACGGTGATGGATTTGGAGAACGGCTTTTTCCATGTCCCGATTGAAGAGGAGAGTAAGAAATACACTGCTTTTATCACGAAAACGGGTCTGTACGAATTCAACAGAGCCCCGTTCGTATTCCGAAATTCGCCAGCAGTTTTTATGCGCTATGTAAATCATATATTTCAAGAGTTGGTAAACAATGATGTTCTCGATTTATATATGGACGACATAATTATTCACGCTGAGACTCCACAAGAGTGCTTTGACAAAATGTCACGCGTTTTGGAGAAAGCTGGATCGTTTGGATTGAGGATTAAATGGCGGAAATGTCACTTTATGCAGACTAAGATATACTTTTTGGGTCACAACGTAGAAAATAGAATTGTGTGGCCTGGACAAGAAAAAACGGCGGTCGTCAGCAGGTTTTCGACGCCAAAAAACGTCAGGGCAGTGCAAGGATTTTTGGGATTAACTGGATTTTTCAGAAAATTTATCTTAAATTATTCCCAAATCGCACGCCCATTAACCGACCTTTTGCGGAAGAATGTTAGCTTCAAAATGGGCGAGTCTCAGATGAAAGCGTTTCAATTACTCAAGAATGCATTGACTACAGAGCCTGTGCTAAAGCTATATATCAGAGGAGCTAAGACTGAGTTACATACGGATGCATCAAAGGATGGATACGGAGCGGCACTCTTGCAATGGTCAGAAGGCAAACTGCATCCAGTTCACTTCTGGAGCCAAAAATCGTCTAAATCAGAGTCACGGTAACACAGTTATATTCTTGAAGCGAAGGCGGTATTTTTAGTAAAGAAATTCAGGCACTACCTTCTGGGTTTGCCATTTAAGTTGGTAACGGATTGTTCTGCATTCAAACAAACGCTGAAGAAGGTGGATGTACCGAGATCAGTAACACAGTGGATAATATATTTTCAAGACTTTGACTATGAAGTAGAACATCGACCAGGAGAAAGGCTAAAGCATGTTGACTGCTTAAGTCGCAATCCTTGTATACTGGTGGCTTCTCTGGAGATTACAGCACGTATAAAAGCAGCACAAGCTAAAGATGATACTCTTAAAGCCATTGTGGAGATTTTGGGCAGCCGTCCGTTTGAGGGATACAAGATGAAAGGTGGACTTCTTTACAGGGAAGAAAACGGTAACGATCTCCTTGTTGTGCCGAAGCAGATGGAAAAGGAGGTGATTATCGACGCTCATAATGTTGGTCACTACGCCGTGCAAAAAACCCTTCATGCTGTGTATCAATCTTATTGGATTCTCCATCTCGAACAAAAGGTTCAGCAGATTGTGAATAACTGTGTGAAATGTATAATTTTTAACAAAAACTGGGCAAGAAAGAGGGTTTCCTAATATGTTGATAAAGGAGACCAGCCACTTCATACGTTGCATATTGACCACTTAGGCCACATGGATGCCACTACGCACTATGCAGTATAAATACATCTTGGCGATGGTTGATGCTTTTACAAAGTTTATTTGGCTGTTTCCGACCAAAACTACAAGCTGCGAGGAAGCGCCAAAAAAAATAGATATATGGTCACAAATCTTCGGAAATCCTGTGCGTATAGTTTCCGACAGAGGCTCAGCATTTACGGCCAACTTGTTTGCGGAGCATATGAAAACGAATGGCATAGAGCATGTATGGACCACAACGGGAGTTCCTCGTGGAAATGGACAGGTGGAGAAAGTAAATCGAACAATTTTGTCGGTTATTGCAAAGATTTCCGAAAGCGATCCAACCAAGTGGTTTAAGGCAGTTCCAGAAGTACAGAGAGCTGTAAATTCTCAGACGCATAGAACGACAAAAAAATCGCCGTTCGAGCTCATGTTTGGTGTGAAGATGAACAATAAACCAGCAGACCTTTTAATACAGCTACTTGAAGAAGAGATGTACCAACGCTTTGATGAAGAACGCCAACTAATGAGACAGAACGCGAAAGCTGAAATTATACATGCGCAGAAGTCTTAGAGGAAGCACTTTGACAATAAAAGAAAGCCAGAGGCCGGATATCATGTTGGAGACTTAGTCGCCATACGCAGGACGCAGTTTGTCGCAGGAAAAAAACTGTCCAGCGAATATTTAGGTCCTTATGAGGTGACGCAAGTAAAGAGGAATGGTAGATACGAAGTAAGGAAAGCAGCGGATGTCGAAGGGCCTACAAATACTTCTACCAGTTGCGACTATATGAAAATGTGGAGCTATATTAAGGACAACAAAGACGATTTATCATCTGGGACAGATGAATGATCAGGAATGGCCGAATGTAAGGTACGATGGAGAGCTACAGAGGCTTAACAGCAGCAAGCGGACAAATGATCACGAACAGCAGAGTTTAACAGCAGAACAACAGAGAGTACAGCAGACAGCAGAAGTGAAGAGCACGAGAGAGACACAGTTGAAGTTGTAGAGTCGACGAAGCAGCAGATTAAGACCTGAACAATTGTAACTTTTCCAAACTACTTTAAATTAAATTAATCAATAAGCTTAGTTGAGTAAGCCCACTCAACTCACATATATGATATAGTTGTCCGATCGGAGAGATTTACAAACATACTTGATCTCACGTAGGTAACAATTTCATCCCAATAGCATGGCCGAGTAAAACGCATACGCACCGACGGACATGTCTATATCGATTCAGCTTCTTATGCTGATAAAGAATAGATATGAGCATTTATGTGGTCGGAGACGTCTCCATCTGCAAGGGTATAGATATGGTGGGACATACGACATCAAAAGCAGTTCCAAACATTATTTCAAATCAGATGCTGCGTCGGTCGTTGTTCCTTTCAGCATATACATTCGAGTTGGTACACCGTTGGTACGCCAACGTAAGAGCTGAGTAGATTGCCGCTCAAACATCGAAGGACCCCGTATTGGCGAAAGTATCAAACTGGGTGTCAAGGAAATGGCCTGACATGAAATTGGAGCAATTAGATAATGCTCATCCATACTATTGCCGTCGGCAACAGATATCTACAAATAAAATAGTATTGATTTGGGGATATCGCGCGGTAATTCCGCCAAAATCCCGAGAAACAATTCTAGCTGCTCTACATGCCGCTCACCATGACAAACATTAAGGCAGAGATTGAGCTCATTGTTAAGAAAAATATTCTATGCCAGCAGAATCGCAACGATCATTCAGAAGCACCGAGTCAGCCAAGCGCCCGTGGTCCCGTCTATACATCGACTTCGCAGGACCTTTTCAATAAAAAAACCTTTCTTCTGGTCGCGGATTCCTACTCAAAATAGCATGGGGGTCCTGTTGTTAGCTCCACTTCCACAGCTGCTACAATTAAAGTTGGTGTCAAGGCTTTCCCAAAAAACCAATATAATTCTACACATTAGATCAGCGCCGTTTCACCCAGCAACAAACGGCTAAGCAGAGCGAATGGTGCAGAACCCTAAAAACTGTCTTCGAACAGTAATATAGATCTAAGCCTTGCTCGATTTTTGTTTAATCAACACATAACTCTATATTCAGCGATAAATCGCTCGCCAGCTCAGCTGCTGTTTAATTGGGAGTTGAAATCCTACTTTGATAAACTACAGCCATAAGAAATTTCCAATGGAGCAGAGCCGTTTATTAATCAATCGAAATGTTTTACTGCAGGCAGTTCCGTTTGGGTATGAAACTGTGCACACGGTACAAAATTGATAGAATCCTAGTAGCCGAGTTGATCAAATAGAAGTAAACATATCAAATTAGGCACCATCAGCAACTGGCTTCTAGAGTTCAAAGGCAGTGCCGATAATTTGCAGCAGATTAAAAGAGATATCGATGTGGCGTTGAGTGGCAAGGCCGAAGCCCATACCCTTACCCACCGTACCTGGCTTAAAATTGTATACATGGATGATGAAACAACAGTGGACGAGATCATCAAGCAGAGTCCCAAGACGGTCCCACTACAAAAAGATTAGATTTCCACAGATAAATCTAAACCATTGTGAGGCGTCGCAAGCATTGCTAGCGCAAACGGTGCTTGAGTTAAACAAATGCGGTGTTAATTAGCGAACCTTATAGGTGCACCGTAGACAGCAACTGGAACAGGAGGCTCTCATCAAAGACGGCTATCTGGACGTGCAATGAGCGGGCGCAGCGTTTGCTCGCAAAATTCTGTGTGGGCAGCTGAGCACTTTGTGCTTGCTCACTTAATGACTTTTGGGTGTAATGCTGCTATTTGCCACCGAGCCTCTCTCTGGAAAGCTATAGTAGGTTATTGGACGAGTTGATTACGGATATACGAAACCACAACCGCGTTATTGTTGGCGGGGATTTCAACGCGTGGGCCGTAGAGTGGGTCAGCCCCGTTACCAATGCTAGAGGGCGTGTACTGTTAGAGGCGTTTGCTGCCGTATACGTTGTCCTTTTAAACAGCGGCTCCCCATTTACCTTCAGGCGCGCAGGCATGGGATCAATCAATCAGCGGCCTTTATCCATCGTCGTCATGGAAAATAAGCGATACCTATACTGCAAGTACGGCCACGAGGCCATCGTTTTTGCTGGCCGCCCACCAAATGCTGTTGGGGTGACACCCCCCCCCCACCCCCCCAAGTTTTTAGAGTCGGCAATTTGTTTAAAACTAATCGGCTAATCAACAACTTTTGATTCTCAAAATCGAAAAATATATTTTTATTTTATAACACTGTGATAGTCGAAAAAAAGACAATGCAAAATTCGATGGTTTCACCCTATTTCGGGTCCTGCGAATCGACCTGCATCATTAGTTTTTTAAGTCACGATGGTTTCTTACAAAATTTTTTGCGGAAGTTTTTCATCAAAGTTGCCATTTTTTCGAAAAGGATGTTTTTTTCATTTGCTTCTAATTTCTAAAATATTCATTCTTTTTACAAACTTTCTTTAGCAAAGTTTCTTAGAATTGAAAGAGCTACAAATATTGGGAAGACATCTAGCCTCTAAATCCGTCCGTTCCCGAGCATTGGGACAAAATGTAAAAATAGTCGAATCTTGACCAAATTTTTTTATGTTTTCTTTCTCGCATTTTGCTAAAATTGATATTATTCCATTTGAAGCTTGATCATTATATGAGAATTTATTTTGCTCAATGGCAGCAGAAGAGACACTAGACCTATCTAATTTACGATTTATAATATAACCACATAATCAAATTGACTTTTTATACCATACACCCATAGGGTGAAATGGTATATTAAAGTCGCCAAAATGTATGTAACAGGCAGAAGGAAGCTTCTCCGACCCTATAAAGTATATATATTCTTGATCAGGATCAACAGCCGAGTCGATCTAGCCATGTCCGTCTGTCCGTCCGTCCGTCCGTCTGTATGAACACGCAGATCTCGGAGACTATAAGAGCTAGAGCCACCAAATTTGGTATGTATACTCGTGTATTATGTACACTTACAGAGTTAATTGGAATTTAGGCCACGCCCCCCTACGCCCCCAGGAATCACATAAAACTGTTTTTCTTAAAAAGTATGACAGCTAGAGACATCAAATTTAGTTTGTATACCCGATTAGTTAGCGCGCAGAAATGAATTGTTCAAACTTTTTGCCACGCCCCCTTACGCCCCCCTGGAATCACACAAAACTGTTTTTCTTAAAAAGTATAATAGCTAGAGACATCAAATTTGGTTTATATGCTCGGTTAGTTAGCGCGCAGAAACTAATTGTTTAAACTTTTGCCACGCCCCCTTCCGCCCCCGGAATTTACATAAAAGTGATTTCCTTAAAAACTATGATAGCTACCGACATCAAATTTAGTATGTAGACTAGTTTAATAGACGCGCAGATATTGGCTATTTAAACATTTTGCCACGCCCACTTCCGCCCCTGTAAATTAAACAAAACTGATTTTATCAAAAACTAACAAAGCTAAAGTCACCAAATTTAGTATGTATACTGGCATAGTATGCGCGGAGAATTTATATATTTTCACATTTTGCCACGCCCACTTCCGCCTCCATAATTTAGAAAAAACCGATTTCCTCCTGTAGTTTTTTGACTATCGCATTTACATTTGGCAGACTAATTTATCTTATCTATTTCTACCAAACTACCAAATTTTATTGAAATCGGACTAGAAACATGTAAAATATGCGTATGAACGTATTTTACTACGCGGTCCACAAGGCCAGAATTGGCCGTTGGCTAGTGGCGGCGCTAGAGTGCTCGTGTGTTTGTAGAGTGAGCGAGAAAGCACATAGTATAAGACATGTAAAAACAATTTAATAGACATACATTTGGTCTTCGAAATTTGAAATATTTGTTTCACCAGGTGTATGGTATACCCAAGTCGACGAGTCGACTTACTTGCTTCATTTTTTAGATATGTTAACAAAATTAAACTAACTGTAGTTCTTTAGTTTTTGAAAAATATTTATACCATCGGAATAATAACTGCATATAAATTGTTTGACAACAATAGTAGTTGTCAAGGGCGTAGCCTGGATTGAGCCTGGATTGAGCACGGGGGGGGGGGAGGGGTGCATTTAAATCAATTTACTTAAAGTACTCAAGTACTTACTTTACTTAATAATGCATTATAAAAGTTATGTTAAGAGAAAAAAATGTTACCCCTTACAAACTTAAATACGCCCTTGATATTAGAAATATTTCCCATGAGCTTTAACTACGTAAGCCTTTTACCGCTATTCTACTGATATCGGTGGGTACTTATGAGAGCAAAAATTACCTCTACTGATCGTGTAAGCATAGATGTTAATCGTAATTTTGACTTGCGAACAAGTGTCCCACAAGTTTTGCCGGATTTTGCTACGTGTGTGGAAAATTTACGAGCCCACTATGCAATAACAATTTGCAAAATTGGTCGAAAAGGTTGCGCCCAAAAATTGTTTTCGGCATTCCAATGATTTAGATAGATTCACAATGGCATCGTACGGATAACTGCTACGCATGCCAGAATAAACTCGCAAAACTAAAGAAGAGTTTCATGGTCTATAAAAGTGTTCAATCTGCACAGTACCTCATTCGGAGTATATTACAATTACAAAGATGTCAAAGACCAACAGAAAGGTATACTTCGCCAACATTTGTCACCGAACCTGAAAAGTAACTTTTAACGTATGATCCATCCCAAATCGATAAAACTTGTCAACATCTCTAGATATCCCAAGCTCGATTATATACGACGGTAAGACAACTAAAATTGTCACAAAGGCAAGCGAACTCTTTAGCACATCATTTACGATCTGTTAACGTTTTGTCTAAGGATGTAAAAGTGTACGGATATAGGAAGAGACAAGAAGAGACTTTTGGACTTTTTCGAAATAAACGGCAATAATACGTTTGCATACTGCAAAAATATCGTTGGGTTAATGGAACATATGAATTGCACGTACAAACTAAAGGAGTGGCGATTGTTTATCGATTCAATGAAACTAATTTTGGATTGTGTTCAGTATAGAAAACATCAATGGAAAATATGTACTGACCTAAAAGTTGTTGCTCTACTCACTGGCTTGCAAGCGGGTTATACAAAAAACATGTACATACTTCATTTGTCATTGGGATACCAGATTATACCGACTGTATAAATATTTTTCAAAAACTAAAGAACTACAGTTAGTTTAATTTTGTTAACATATCTAAAAAAAAATTCAATTTGATTATGTGGTTATATTATAAATCGTAAATTAGATAGGTCTAGTGTCTCTTCTGCTGCCATTGAGCAAAATAAATTCTCATATAATGATCAAGCTTCAAATGGAATAATATCAATTTTAGCAAAATGCGAGAAAGAAAACATAAAAAAAATTTGGTCAAGATTCGACTATTTTTACATTTTGTCCCAATGCTCGGGAACGGACGGATTTAGAGGCTAGATGTCTTCCCAATATTTGTAGCTCTTTCAATTCTAAGAAACTTTGATAAAGAAAGTTTGTAAAAAGAATGAATATTTTAGAAATTAGAAGCAAATGAAAAAAACATCCTTTTCGAAAAAATGGCAACTTCGATGAAAAACTTCCGCCAAAAATTTTGTATGAAACCATCGTGATAACTTAAAAAACTAATGATGCAGTTCGATTCGCAGGACCCGAAATAGGGTGAAAGCATCGAATTTTGCCATGTCTTTTTTTTTTTTTTGAAAAAAACTATCACAGTGTAATTGTCGACATGCATTCGGTAATCAGAATATTGTATGATTGATTAACCCAATTACGTTTATTAATTTATTTGTAGATTCAAAGTTATAACGTTTTTTAATTTGCATTTGGATATAATTGTATAATAATAAGTGCTCTTGTAACATTTGAATTTGATTTGAAAAATCGGCGAATACAGTGTCTGCGCATGTTCATATCGATAATTCGTGAGATTTTGAATTTTCGACATTCGATAGTAATCGTTACGATCAGTACTATTGGAGTAATCTATTTTATTTTATTTTCGGTGGAGAAAAAATCCTTTAGTGTATTGTCGGAGCCACACAGCAATAATCGAGTGATATAATTTATTCTGATGATAGTATTTCGAAGGTAAGTTCTAAGTCCCGCAATCGCAAATATTACCATGCTTCATGAATCCTTACCTCAATATTTACGAGTAAACAATCAAAACAAAATGTTCCTCAAGATTTCCTAATCCAATTATCCAAGAATTGTTTAAATTGACAGTTAAAAACGTAATGGTTATTTGTAGGTTCAAGGGAAATGTCTAAGCCGTCACGGAAAAGAATTAAATTGCAATGTGAAGAATGTGGGAGTCAATTTGACGATGATTATAAAACTAGACACAAAGCATCAAAACATCATGGTAAACGTGTTAAAGTCAAACATGTTGGAGCTCCGTTGAATCCATTTGAAGCATCAAAAAGGAAACCTCCAGTTTCATCTTTTGTGCCGTCTGCAACTCCAAGCTCAGATTTTGCTCCGTCAAAACATCCGACAGCAGTAGAAAATGTCGCTGTGTCACCTACACAAGAGTTATCCAAAACCTGCCAACCCCCAGCAACTGTTTTAAGTTCAGTTTTTGCTCCACAACTGAGTGAAATTGAACAACCTTTTCCACAAGCAACTTTGTCCTCATTACTAGCACCATCTCCTTTACAGTCATCGGAACCATCATCATTGGAACCATTATAGGAACCATCGCCATTGGAACCATCATCGGAACCACAATTTCCAGCGCTACCTCAACTTGAAGCAGGTTTATTATCGCCTACAAAAGAAGCTAAGGCTGATTTTACTTGGATAGATTTTTCTGGAAAAGTTGCGGAATTTCTGACGAATTTCGAACGACTGAATCAGGTTCTAGGTACAATGAAAAACGAGGCAATACCAAATTTGACAGTATTTTTCGTCGACGTGATTGACTGTTTGACGAATATTCACGAAGAAAGTGAAAATTTTTTGAAAATAGCAAAAGAAGAAGAGAATAAATTTACTATCGATAAAACTCACGAAGTACACGTTGGTAATGAAGTGCTGTTGGACAAGCTGTTGGCAAATACACGAGGTATGTAAGTCGGCAATTCAATGAGAATCACCCCCCATTATCGACAACCTCGCTACGCCCCTGAATATGGTGCATACACAAGGCACCACAAGTCTGTATATTGGTGGAACCAAAATATTAGCGACATGTGGAAAAAATGTCTTGCTGCCAGGAGTCGATACCATAAGGGCTAGACGCCGAGATGCTGAAAACTGGCCGCAGCTGCAGCACGAATTTAGCTCGGCGAGGACGACATTAAAACACACTATTTGGGTAACTAAGAGGGAAATTTTTCTAAAACTATGCGATTCAGCAGAGCACGACTCTTGGGGGAAGGCATATAAAATCATCGTAAAGCGCATATTTGCAAACAGGCAGCACACACCTCTAGAGGCGGAGCAACTCAGCTCTATAGGGAATTATTCCAGCGCACAGAAAACTCACTCGACAGTAGACGTCCCGCCACACCTGAGCAGGAATTTATGTTACTGACCCTGTGTCAATTCAGGAAATTGTGGCTGCAACAACCGCACTAAAGCCAGGACCAGATGCCATCCCCAACCGGGCCCTAAAGCCGGCAATGGCGCTGCGCCCAGACTCATTTTTGGAGGCATACAATAAATACCTAAATGAAGGAGTTTTCCCCAGGATCTGGAAACGGCAAAAATTGGTTCTGATCCCGAAACCAGGGAAACCCACATAGACGGCCTCATCGTACAGGCCCATCTGCCTGGTGGATACTATGGGCAAAGTTTTAGAGGGTCTTATATGTGGAACATTATGTATGATGGGATCCTTCGCTTGAACCTGCCGGCTGGCTGCGAAACTGTTGCATATGCTGACGATATCGCTCTGGTCATCGTGGCAAAAGAAGTCGCGAAAACAGAGGCGTTCGCAAACGAGGCGATCTTGTTCATCACAGATTGGCTGCGTTCGGTGGGGCTTCAACTCGCAGCGCAAAAAACGGAGCTTGTCCTTATAAGCAGCAGGAAAAGTGTCGAGACGGCATCAGTCAATGTGGAGCGCTCCATCCATCGGTACCTTGGAGTATGGCTGGATACGCGGCTATGCTTTCGAGGGCATCTGGAGCATGTGCACGCAAAGGCTCTGGAGTCAGCGAGGGCATTATCGAGAATCATGCTGGACACACGCGGCCCCAGACAAGAAAGAAGATTGCTACTCTCTAGCGTTACAAGCATCCATCATTCTCTACACGGCACAGGTATGGACTGGGGCAGTAAAGACAGAGAGTTATACCAGAGGTATCCGGGCAGCATATCGTCTTAGTGCGCTCAGAGCATGTTACGGGTTCAGGACCATCTCCGACGACGCACAGTTGGGCCTCTGCTCGGATAGCGTTGCAAAAATATGTTTTTTCATGATCGCGTTTGGCAAAAATGATATATGCAGACGATAGGAAATACTTCAGAGATTATGAATCCGAAAAATTTTTGAAATCGGTTGAGATTCATGGGTGCTAGAGGCGCCCAAAGTTGAGACATTTTTAGTGAAAAGGAAAAAATGATAATTTAAAAAAAAAAATCTTTAAAACTGAATATTGGACGATTTCAACAATCGATCTTGGATATTTTGGTTTTATCTGAAAAGTATGTTCTTTATTAATAGCATGTTTCATAAATTTTAATAATTACTTAAATAGTTATTGAATTAGAAGCGTTTAAAAAATGTACTAAATATTGACATTTTTTGAACTTTGATGGAATAAAACTAGCAAGACTCAACTAGTATCACTACCGGACTATATACACTAGGTAGGTGAAATATTTACCTATCAGATCTATATAGTCCCAATATGCGGAGACCTGCGACAGCGATGCGTAAGCCATAAAACTAAGGCAACCTCGCCTAAAAAATGCGTTGCAGGTATAAGGAAGAAGAAGAGCGCATGCGCATTGGCCTGTAGCTTCTTTGTATATAAATGATAACATTGCATAATGGTGTTTTGCAAATACTACCTTACATATACATATGCCTTTCTACAATGATAAATTGCTAATTACCTGCTTTGGAAAAAATGACAAGACTTATTATAATAATTAATATATATTAATATATAATTAATATATTAATATAATAAATAATTATTTAAGTTGATGAAAAGTTTGTTCTATTTGTGGGTTGGTTGTTTTTATTTCCGTTTACCTAATTGGATGTAAATATTAAGTTGTTTACCTAAATATCAATAGGAATATCATATTGTCACTCATCGAAGTCGGTCGTGTTTTTTTTGCGCTCTCGCTTAATTTTTGTTTTTCATTCTTTCGTGAAGCTAATTTATAATATTCAATTTAAATTCATTGCCTTACTAATTCTTAATAAATCGCTATACTCATCGCGAAGTTTGCGTTAAATTTACAAACATTTATATAAATTTATAATCAAAACTTTAACAAACGCAAATATAATTTTGTTGTTGCGCTGCTTAGTTTTTGATTCCGTTCTATCTTTTGCTCCCACCCGCGCTCTCAATTTACAGTTCATAGTTTGTTTTTGTTTGTGTGGTGTTGGTGCTCTCTATTCTTTTGTTTTCTCTTTTGATCGCGCTCGCGGCCGTTAACTTCGCGCTTGTGACAAGTTTTTGTTGTTGTGTGTTTTAATACAGATAAGTACAAATATTCTCTCTTTTTGTTTTCTCTTTCTAATTTGCATATTGCAGTTAGCTTTTGCCTTGGTTTGTATACGTTTCTCTTTACATACATACATATACAGTTTTCTTTTTATTTACATATTGATTTATAATTTGTTTTTGTATAAATCAATTATTTAATAATGTCTGTCTGTTGCAAATATAATTGCAATAATCCCAGCAAGACCAGTGAAGACTTTCTTTACTGTTGGCTGTGTGACAATGTAATGCACTTTAAATGTGCTGGTTACACAGTCAAGGTGCGGGACAGTATTGCACAGGGTGGCGGCCTTAAATGGGGCTGTGATTCGTGTCGTGGTTTGGAGCTCGAGATGCGAAGTTTTATGAAACGGACTGGGGAAGCGTTTAAAACCCTGTCAGCTGGCGTTCATAAGCTCCAAGAGGAGCTTTTGGTGATGGAGGTTCAATTCAGAAGTTCTAAACTTTTGATTGAATCTCCGACGCGCAAGAGGGCCAGGTTTCAGGGCGCGTCCCTCAGTCCGTCGGCACTTTCGTCTCTACCAGTTCCAGCTTTCGACATTGACCCTATGTCACCAAATGTACAGCAGCTGATGTCGTTTAGGAGTCCGGCTTTGCCAGGTGTGGAGTCTCTTCCCATTTCCCCTGGAGACAGTATCCCACCTACTAACACGATATCGGTTGTAGTTTCCGAACCGTCCGGGCAAACATCCGTTTCCAGGAATATTGCCAATAAAGTAGTTACAAGAGGAGCTAGTAAAGTGCTGGCTGCTTCAGCTGCTGCCGCGTCTGCGGTAGCCGCTACAGCTGTGCCTAGTATTCCTAGTTCCCTTGTTGTAGTTCCACCCAAAAAGCAAATTTTTATTTCGAGGCTTGATCCCAATACTACTTCTGAAGAAGTCATAGCCTATATCCAGGGCAAAGTTCAAGCACCAAACATTGCGGTGGAAAAGTTCCGTTTCTCATATACTCGGGACATTTCGTCCTTTAAAATAGGTGTCTCCCCAGATCTTTTTGGCCAAATATGTCATAAAGATTTTTGGCCGGAACACCTTGTTGTAAAAGAGTATACAATAAAAAAGAAGAATCGGCCTCCCATTAGTTTGCTACCTGCCTCTGTGAATAACGTTCCTTCCGGCTCGTCTGCACCTGTTGGCGAGTCAAAAAACTAATTTCGTCCCTAACTCTGGCCTATCAGAACGTACGGGGACTAAAGTCTAAACTGTCTAGACTCTATGTAGATAGTATAGCCTTTGACTTTCATATTCTTCCCTTTACTGAGACTTGGCTGAAGCCTGATATTGCCGATGCTTCAATTTTCCCCTCAAAATATTTAAAATATAGACATGATCGGACTATCCATAATGGTGGTGGCGTTTTGATCGCTGTTGACTCGGCGTTCTCGTCTCAAATTGTCCAGTCCTCCAATCAGGAGATTGAATTTGTTTGTGTTAAAATTTCGTTTAATTCTTTTTCTGCCTATATTACTTGTTCGTATATTCCACCACAGTCCGACTTGGCAGTATACACTCACCATTTGGAAACCATTCAACTTATATCCTCATATCTCTCTGACAAAGACTTGCTCGTTGTTCTGGGAGATTTTAATTTACCTGAGATTGCCTGGACCCTCTCATTTGATTCTTTATTACTGTTGCCCTCCTTGTCACATTGTTTCATAGATGGTCTGCTTGAGTTGTCCCTAACTCAAATAAATCCTGTCCGGAATAGTCGTAACAGATCACTAGATCTGGTATTTGTGTTGGATTCTTCCAACTGCGATATTTCCAGGACTGATCCCTTAGTTATCCCCGAAGACAACTTTCATCCAACTCTGGATATAACCATTGACCTTCCTTTTAGTGTTATGTCTCGACATAATAACTCGATGCCTCCAACCCGATGTTTTCGAAAGACAAACTTTACTAAACTTAAAAAACTTTTGTTAACTAATGATTGGACATATCTGTATACTTGCACGGATATGGACTCGGCCATTTCTGTCTTCTATAAAACTCTTGAGTCGTTCTTTGATGTTTGTGTCCCGCGTGTGACTCTAGGATGGTCTGATAGACCTGCTTGGTTCTCACGTGAGTTATGTAACTTGAAGAACGTAAAATCGAGATGTTATAAAAGATTTAAAAAATCCGGTAAAGCATCGGATTTTTCCCTATATGTAGTTGCTCGATCAAATTTTATGGTGCTGAATTCACAGTGCTATAAGGATTATCTTCAGCGATGTAAACTCAGGTTTTCTCGCGATCCTAAGCAATTTTATAAATTTGTAAATGTTAAACGTAAGACATCGGTGCACCCGTCTTACTTGTCTTTCGAAAACAATAAAGCTGACAATGATCAGGCAATTGCCGACATGTTTGCTGATTTTTTCAAAACAACTTATTGCTCTTCGATTTATCAAGCAAATCCTCCTTATCCTCATCACTTGCAATCGTCTAATTGCATTTTAGACCCTGTGTTTGATGAAAGTTCGGTTCTTAGCGTGCTCAGTTCCGTCAAACCAATATATGCACCTGTCCCTGATGGAATACCAGGCTGCGTATTAAGGTTTTGCGCGGAGGCCCTATGTAAGCCAATACTTAAGTTGTTTACACTGTCCGTCACATCTTCCGCCTTCCCGCCTATCTGGAAGGAATCATATATTATTCCTCTTCATAAAAAGGGGAAAAAGTCCGAAGCCTCCAATTATAGGGGTATTTCTAAATTGTCTGCCATACCCAAAGCATTTGAGAAAATAATAACATCTCAATTGCAGCATTTCTGTAGTTCAATCATTTCGTCATCCCAACATGGGTTTAAAAAACGTAGATCGACAACTACTAACCTATTAGAATTTACATCTCACTCAATCAAAGGGTTCAAGACTGCCGTGCAAACTGACGTCATTTATACTGACTTCAGCAAGGCCTTTGACGCCTATATAAATTAAACGCACTTGGCATCCCCAGCCTTTTGCTAGATTGGATTCTTCAATATCTTTCTAAGCGTACACAAAAGGTCCTCTTTAAGTCTTCATTTTCTAAGACCATCCAAGTGACCTCTGGAGTACCTCAGGGTAGTCATTTGGGTCCATTGCTATTCACTCTTTTTATAAATGATCTTCCATTGGTAGTGTCACATTTACCTCAGTTTTAAAGACATATCATCTTCTTGACTACTTCAATCGGATCTTGATGATCTTCAGAGTTGGTGTGAAACCAACCTATTCACAAACTTTTAATCGGTGAAATAGACTCTCCTGAGCTATTGAACCAGTTAAACCTACCTGTTCCCCGTAGACCTACTAGAAATTTTATTCCTCTATCCTTAAAACACTGTAGCTCTAACTATTCTTTGCATGAACCTTTTCGAGTCCTATGTTCTGATTACAATCTTCTGTATCCCGTAATTAGATCAGAAGCCTCTCTTTCCCTTGTGAAAACTTCTATTTTAGCACATTTAGCTCGTAATTAGCTGTAGTTAATCATATTTTTAATAGTTTGTCCGTTTTATTTGTATTTGTCCACGTGATCGTGCCGTCCGATATGCGGCTGCGCCCCACGGTCGGTCGGGCGGGAGGTGGACAGCGCTCTGCTTGGGCTCGCGCGAAACAGGCTATGTCCTGGTGTCGTATGGGCCACTTGAACGTACTTCGCATTGTACGCGTCAACGTCCAGACAATATATAAATACATGAAGGATAATACCGAAACACGAATGATGGAAATACTTCAAGAAGATTTTTTGAAAATGATGAAGTGACATCTTTTATAACATTTTTTATATAAAGAGCAACTATAGTCCCGAAATGTTGAGTTTATTAGATACTGATGTAAACATTGAAAATTATTTTGAAGAAAATCAGCCATCAATAGCAAATTTTCAAAATTAACATAAAAAAAAATGTAAAAAAAATATTTTTTTCTTTTTGTAATTATGTTAAAAAAACAAACTAAAACATTAAAAAATGTTACATAGTCGTCTAAAACAATGAAAAATTCCATTTGTGATTGAAAAAACCCGGGTTTCGATCCATTTATAACACCACGAACACCCAGCACTTTTTGACAAACATTCATTAAGCTTAAGGTATTCTTTATCATATGCTTTTTAAATTTTTGAAATCGCGTTATTGGTTTAAACGCTATGAATTTTGCAATGCTAAATGCCAGAAGGCCCCACTGTGCGACGCCGCGCTTGTTATTGCGGGAATGGTTCCGATCGAGCTGCAGGTAGAGGAGGCTCGACTAGTAGCATCTTCGCTCGAGGATGGGCCATCTAGGAGAAGAAAAGAGGGCTGAAGCTAGAAGGAGAAGTATAGCCACATGGCAGCGGAGGTGGAATCAATCCTCCAAGGGGCGTTGGACCCATAGATTGATTCCCGATGTATGTGCGTGGCTTGGTAGTGGCAAAAATGTAAGCATTTCCATTTTGAAACGTGACCAAAACAATTTCATAATCATCAATTTCTAAAACATTCCTATTCATGAAATCTTAGCGATCTTTCTACAATTTTTGAGGTCAATACATTCATAGACTTATTAGACTCACTACCTGTTGTTGGTGAAGAATCTTATTTGACTGATTTCCAGGAGATTTCATCGGTCCTAAAACTTGTTAAGGCCAAGAAGTCCCCGGTCGAGATAATATTGTAAATCTATGCCTTAAAGCATTGCCTCAAAAAAGGTGTTATATTTTTTACTTTTATTATAAACCAATACCGTCTAGCCTACTTTCTCCTAGAGTGGAAACTCTCCAAAGTTATTGGTATCCTAAAAGCGAATAGGCCTCCTGAGTGTCACTCTTCATATAGGCCAATTAGCGTGCTCTCTTCAAGGAGCAAAGTTCTTAAAAAAGTTATCAAGAAAAGCAACTTGATTATACAGAAAATAATGACGTCTAACATCCCCAACAGTTCGGTTTCCGACGCGACCACAATACACTGCACCCCTCATGTAGAATTAAAAAAATGGTTAGGTAGGTATGATCTTACTAGACATTAAAGTGGCCTTTGACTCTGTATAGCACAAAAAGAATCTCCTGGTGCATATAATTAAAATAGTACGAAGTTTTTTGAGTAAGCGATCTTTTGCTGTGCATATAGGCGATGCACAGTATAGTGTAGTTAAGACATTGGCAGGGTGTCCGCAGGGTTCTTGTCTTTCCCCGTTATTATACAATATTTATACATCTAATTTTCCTGCGCTAAGGGGATGCACTGCTTTAATTTTTGCGGACGACATTGCAATACTTTGTTCTGGAGTCCTCGTTATTGAAATTTCAGAATCATTCCAAGTAGCTTTTATCACTCTAGGTAAATTCTTTAATAATTAGAGAATTCTCGTAAGTGCGGACATAACTCAAGCAATCTATTTTACGAGGAAGTGGAAAAACATTCACATTCTGTCATCAAATTGTATTAAACTTAACCAGGTCAAATGGGGATTAAATGTGATAATAATGTTACGTATTTAGGCGTGGTATTAGATAAAAAGCTGAACTTTGCAGACCGCATTCATCATATAACTAAAAAAAACCATATTACTATATCGTGTTTTACATTCATTCATAAACAGGAACTCCCGACTTAGTTTAGAAGAGCAAAAGTATAAGTACAGTGGCCGTCAAAAGTGATTCAATGTTTGCAACTCTTGCAGTTAAACAGCTGCTGTATGAATATAGAGTAAGCAAATTAAACAAAACTTATTTTAAAAGTTACTTAGATTATTCTTAATAAAATAAGGCAAATTAGACGACGAAGGAGCGAACACAAAAGAAAAGCGAGATATAAAACAAAAACAACATGCATTGACTCACTTTCGACTATTCCTATTCTTAGGTTCTTCTTCAATAAATGCATCTTAATTTACAGTTATTTTGGGGAATTGTTTTTCGCTTTTGATATATTCATATTTGTAGACAAAGTCCTGACCTCAATCCAATTGAGAATTTATGGTCAATTGTAAAAAGACGGTTGGGACAATATAAAACAGCGCCAACAAACCTGGAGAGCTTATGGCAACGCGTGGAGGAAGAGTGGACAAAGATTCCTCAGGAAATTTTTCACAATCTTGTGGAAAGTGTGCCCTCTCGAATCTCCGCAGTAATAAAACATAAGGGACTTTGGACAAAATATTGAAAATTAGAAAAAAAAAAGTTTCAAAAAAGTTTGAAAAAAGTCAAAACTGAGTCAATGGTTATTATTTTTGCTGAGAAGCTTGAACAATATCGAATTATTTTTTTATATGGATTTGTTAAGAATTTAATAGAAATAAAGTAAAAACCAGAGGGCCGGGGCTAACTTCGACCGCGTCAAAGTTTGTATACCCTTGCAACTTTTTTGGTAACTCTATCCTTACCTATTAGCCATCAATGTGGAAGAACGTTTTATCTAAAAAGGCTTAAGCTTGAGAAAGAAAGGCCTACAATCATAGGAAATAACGAAGATATTGATCAAAGTCACTGTTTTCCACCGATCGTTCCTATGGGAGCTATATGATATAGTCACCCGATCTTTATCAAATTCGGCACAGTCATTAACATATATATTAAATTAAGAAATGTTTAATTTAAAAGCCTTCGCGTTAAAAGTAACGAAGTTATTTACAAAAGTCACTGTTTTCGACCAATCGTTCCTATGGAAGCTATATGATATAGTCACCTGATCTTGATCAAATTTGGCATAGTCACTTATAGGCGTAGTAAACTCTCTAATATTAAGTTTCAGGACAATAGCTCAGAAAATAACGAAGGTATTGAGAAAGTCACTGTTCGTGACTTGGCCGTTTGTATGGGAGCTATATGATATAGTCAACCGATCTTGATCAAATTTGGCATAGTCGCTTATAGGCGTAGTAAACTCTCTAATATTAAGTTTCACGATAATAGCATAGAAAATAACGAAGTTATTGAGAAAAGTCACTGTTCGTGACTTTGGGGTTTGTATGGGAGCTATATGATATAGTGGTCCGATCCGGTTGAATCCGAGATATACAACGCCTGCAGTATATACAAGCCTACGTGCAAAATTTCAGCTCTGTAGCTCTTACGGTCTAGGAGGAGTTTGCGTTGATCCAGACGGACGGACGGACGGACATGGCTAGTTGAACTCGTCTCGTCGTGCTGATCAAGAATATATATACTTTGTATGGTCGGAGATGCTTCGTTCTATGCGTTGCACACTTCTGACCAAAATTAATATACCCTTTTTGCAAGGGTATAAAGATGGATGTAAGTAAAGGAGAATTACAAAACGCCTTTTCTCCGCCTTTTATACATGGTATGAAGCATCCATGGCAGCTAAAAACTGTATTAGCCTCAAATTTGACTTCCCCAAGACATCTTTTACATATGTTTAAAGTGGGACACACTTTTTTTTAAATTTGTACACCATTTTTGTTAAATATATCCAATATATTGTTGGATACCACCATCCGGTGGTGTTCCGAATAAGATTACTACATTTGGAGGTCTCTTCGGCGACACAGTTCTGTTGAATTTTTCTGAAAATCGATGCAATCATTTAAAACAGTTCAAATTCCTATCATAAGCGAATACAAACGAAAAAGGTCGTCAAAAACTTTGCTTTAGTTCGTCCTGCACGGATACGCTTTTTATGAAGTTAAACAAAGGCCAACGTTCGGTGTTTGTATTTTTCTTTGCGTCAGTAACTGAGTACTGACTTTGACACGTTTTCTGACTTAATTTAGGTTTATAGCTTTATATATGTATGTATATGTACTCACGCGTACTATCTAGGTATATTTTGTCGTCAACATAGGCCCTTTCAGCTAAATATCGACCATTGCCAAGTGACACGTGTTG
Source organism: Drosophila tropicalis (assembly GCF_018151085.1). Taxonomy (NCBI): domain Eukaryota; kingdom Metazoa; phylum Arthropoda; class Insecta; order Diptera; family Drosophilidae; genus Drosophila; species Drosophila tropicalis. The sequence goes on from NW_027173497.1 coordinate 248,882, forward strand.
CGGATGAAATGCGCACGCAAAACTTTTTGTAGTCAATGACTTTTCTGGCTATGACGACCCATAGTCTCTATGTGTGTGTGTGCAAATAACTGAATCTTCAAAAGTAAAATTGAATCAGCCTTCACTTCTTGAATGCGCCCTTAGTGGTGGTTCAGGGTTGGTTTTACGAGATATGTAGAGCTTCTTGTTTACTGTTCTCACGCATGTGACTTTTAAATGACGGATTGAAGTATACAAATATTTGTTCTAGAGCGCTGGTCGCTATACAACTCCTGTTCCCCTATTAGATAACGTTGATTATTTGAGGGGATGCGCACGCGCTCGATTATTGCTTTTTGATAATGTTAATTATATTCATAATACATTCATACACTTTTTTAAAGCAAAATGAGACATAAATAAAGAGCACGCGGCACGGTTTAGCATTTCGATAAGATGAAATATATAAACAAATAAAAAAAAAACAAATGTTTTGAAATGAAATACCACAACAAGGTGTACCTAAAAATGTATAAAATGTTTATCAGATAACTGTTGCATAAAAAACCATAATGATATCCTGCATGTATGGAGTAAAATTGTAGTACTAAATAGTTAATGCATTTTATTGTTTGTGTGAATTGCCAGCCAAATGTTCAGTCGACACTACAATGTTTGCCACCAACTCGTTTATTTCAATAATAAGGGCGGTTACACATTGTTTAGAGTCCATCCGTCCGTCCGTCCGTCTGGATCAACGCAAACTCCTCCTAGACCGTAAGAGCTACAGAGCTGAAATTTTGCACGTAGGCCGGATCGGACCACTATATCATATAGCTCCCATACAAACCCCGAACAGTGACTTTTCCCAATAACTTCGTTATTTTCTGTGCTATTATCGTGAAATATTAGAGAGTTTATTACGCCTATAAACGACTGTGCCAAATTTAATTAAGATCGGGTAACTATGTATATCATATAGCTCCCATAGGAACGATCGATTGTAAATAACTTCGTTACTTTTAACGCGATTGCTTTCAAATTAAACATTTCTTTATTTAATATATCTGTTAATGACTGTGCAGAATTTGATAAAGATCGGGTTACTATATCATATAGCTCCCATAGGAACGATCGGTGGAAAACAGTGACTTTGATCAATATCTTCGTTATTTCCTATGATTGTAGGTCATTCTTTGGCAAACATAAGCCTTTTTAGATAAAACGGTCTTCCACATTGATGGCTAATAGGTAAGGAAAGAGTTACCAAAAAAGTTGCAAGGGTATACAAACTTTGACGCAGTCGATTATAGCCCCGGCCCAATGGTTATCATTAATTTTTTCACGATGGTTTCATATAAAAAATTTTTGTAAAAGACTCTTTATTAAAGATGTCGAAATCGAAAATAAAAACACTTTTCTTTGCACTCTTACTTTTAGGATATTAATAACAACAGGCTACAAGTCTCAGGAAGGCCATCAAGCCTTTCTCCTATTTATTAAGGGGCTTTTGGGCCGAAGGGAAAAAAATCTATTTTTGACCCAAAGCGAACTTCTCCTAAGACTCACAATATTACATTTAAGGATGCCACAGTTCACTAACGGTGAGACATTTTTAGTTAGTACGAATAAATTACACTATGCAACAAATTGAAGGTTATTGAAATCAAACCGCATTGGACCTTTTTTTTTTAAAGTACATGTATTGAATAGGAAAACCCTATTTGGGTTTCTGAAAGTTAGCTGGTTTTTTTTTTATAGCGAGTTAAAATTTTTCATTTTGGGGGTATTTTTTAGTTTGTCATATAAGCTAAATATGACTTATATAATATATAGGGTGGGCCATTTAAAGTGGAAGGATTTGTTTTTGCAATAGCAAACTAAAAAGTGGAATTTTTAAAATTTTTTTTTGATTTAAAATATTTTTTGATTTTTATTTAGGTCTAAGGGGAGTTGTTCTAACTACTTTTGGAATATGATATCTCGTAAATGACCGCCTCTGGCCTTGACCGCAAAATGTGCCCTTTTTTTAAAATGGCCAAAAATGAACGGGGCTTTTGGCAAAAAATCATAATGTCTGATAAGGCGCATTTCAACTTGAATGGAGGAGTGAACAAACAAAATTGTCGGTTTTATGCTACTGAGAACCCTCAATTCATCGAAAGGCAACTTCTTTACGGCCAAAAAGTTACTGTATGGTGTGGCATTAATGCCGATAAAGTCATCGGTCCGTACTTCTTTGAAAACGAAAATGGAGCAACTGTAACCGTGAATGGGGAGCGTTATCGGACAATGATAACCGATTTTTTATTGCCATTTTTTCGTGAAAATGAATATAAATGGTTAATTACTGGTTCCAACAGGACGGCGCTAAATGCGATACAGCGCATGCCACGACCACGAACGGCTATTATGACTGGCCACCGAGATCACCTGATTTGACGCCTCCTGACTTTTTTTATTGGGATATTTAAAATCCAAGGTATACACTGGTAATCCAAGAACCCTGGCTGCGCTGAAAGACAATATCCGACAAGAAATTGCTGCCATATCGGCCGAAACATTGGGCAAAGTGATGCGAAATGCCGAAAAAAGGACACATTTTGCGGTCAAGGCCAGAGGCGGTCATTTACGAGATATCATATTCAAAAATAAGTTAGAACAAATCTCCTTGGACCTAAATAAATGAATTTGAAAACAAATTTTAAAAATTCCACTTTTTACTATTTGCCAATGCAAAAACAAATCCTTCCACTTTAAATGGCCTACCCTGTATATCGATTCCTTCTGCATGCATACGACCTAAATCATCCTTTTTTATTGTAAAAGTTTTGTTAATGCTTTAATTATTAAAGTTTAACACAAGGGTGGCCACGGAAATTTAACTTGGGAGCCAGAGCATCAGCGGCAGAGTCTGAGCAGAGAAAAAGGTTACTTTTGCCAGTCGACGCAAACAAAAATTTGTGTGTCTGGAGTTTTATGGTGGGTCATAAACGCCTTTTTTTAAGTCGAGCGAGCGAGCGCCGTCGATCTTTTAGACAGAGGGAGGGCCAAATCCCGAATTTTGCGGGGCGGAGGAAATCGGTCGCTCTCCAGCTCTCAACTTGTCGGCGAGGGACGGGTGAAAAAATAAGGGTTGTTTTTGATGAGAGGAGCTCGAGATCGCGTCCCTTTTTCCCCCTCCCCGGGAAAGTTGGTATGCAGTTTACCTGAGATTACCTAGATCTACAACGTTTTTAAAGGATACACATGTCTAACCATAATATTATAGATTTTGGAAAGACCGGGCTAAACTACTGACCAAAATTTGAGGGGAGGGGGCTTTTTTTTCAAACCCACCTGTAAAAAAATAGAAAACTGGCATGACAATAATAACGTGTCATCATCTAAATACAATCTCCAACAAATGTATATGAAGGAATTCACTAAACTTCTACACTACAGGAGTCTCAAAAAAGCAATGATGGCTAGCTGGCTTAGAGCTAGATTCACTTTGCTGAAGAGGCTGAGTCCATCTTTATCCAATAATTTTGTAGGGTCGGAAAATCTTGCTGGTACATTATGGCGAATTAAATATAGCATTTCACCCTCTTGGCGCATGGTACTAAAATTCAAATTATTGAGACATATAATAAACAATTTACCCTGTTTCACGTTAATAGACAGTTCTGTTGGTTCATACGGGTGGTGAAGGAAAGCACCCAATTCCAATTAAATGTCTTTGGCATTTGCTTGCTAACAACATCGCAATTTTTTCCTTGTATACTGCTTGTCTCGTCTTGGTTCAATCCATTTGGAGTTTCTCGAGTTAATGCGATAAATTTGCATATTTTGATTGTGTTGCGGTCAACAATGGGTCGCTGTCTGAATTAATGGGATTTTACAAGCTTATGCGAAATCCACCAAATATTTTACAATTTTAATTAAATTATGCCCCTTTTCTTATAACTCCAGTGTATGTCAATTCGGGCTGCTGAATCACCGCGCAAAGTTTAGCAAATAAAAATCAGTAGCAATCACATTCGATATAAAACTACTATTTAATAAACCATTTCCGTAGATTCGCCGGCTTCCGGCCTCATCATATGCAAGACCAAAGCCACCACAACCCTAGCGAAAACTCAATTTCAATATGGAAATTGTGGACGTGTTTTGGCCCGCCCTGACTGTTTTAATGAGGTCGATGCAGTGGTTCGTTTTTACAAGTGATACGGGCATCCCCCAATAAAATTTTACAATCCGCAGGCAAAATTTGAATATACATATGTACATATGTACGTATGTATGTATAGATGTATAAACATGTTTATAAGTTGATAGACTTTTATATGTACATACATCCGTGCATATGTACATACTTACACACATACGGTACTTGCATAAACTCGTATGTACATTTGTATGTATCTATGTACATACATATGTATGTATGTTTGCACACACAGCACCCACAGCTGTTTGCTCATGATAATGCTGTTGCAACCAGTGACAGGCTTGGCATGAGTCTAACCACAAAGCAACGTCAACATGTGTTTTGGATTATACTCTGGGCTGTGTACTGGTACACACTTTTGCACTCATCCACAATAATTTTGCCCAAAGGTAAGAAAACCTATGCCTTATTAAGTTAACGGTTGAAATGTTTTTCTTTTCGTTATACAGTGAATTATAGTAACGCGGAAATTGTTGTCCAACTATTTATGTATGTATATACATACAGACATATGAGCATACATATACATACGTACATCTGTATATACGGACAACCTGACCGTCAGTTAGTCTGCCGAGAGATTGTTTTGCGCCACGTGACCAAAAAAAACGACACAAACCGACGTTCTAATTAGTAACGAAAACATATGTATGTATGTACATAATTTAGATCGAAAACATGATACATACATACATATGTACCAAAACAGCACCAATGCTTCGAATATTCAAATACAGACGGTAGATCATTAACAATAAAATACTATGTATTTATATCACATGTACCTACATATGTATGTAAGTACCGGAGTTAGCTCTGGTCACTAACCATACATCACATATGTATGTATGTGCATACTTACATATGTAGATGGACAACCCCGAACTTCGTACTCTCAATGAGGGCGTAATGTGGGGAGAGGGCCAAGCAGCTACGAAAATAATTTGGTCTAGCACAGACTACAGAACGACGAAGGCAGGCTTATGTCGCTTCCCTTCAGTACCAAATGTCGCCGAAGACAAAATCGCCGCACATTCCGAGCCACTGACGTCGGCAGAAAAAAATGTTGTCAGTTAGCCGAAGGCACCCGAACGAGCCATGTCGTCATTGAAAAAAAAAATATCAAAGAAGTTAAATTCGGCTATGCCGAAGTTTATATACCCTTGCAGTCCTTGACAATAATAATTTCACATGTTCAAAATTTGTTTTCTGCAACTCAATTCATTAATATACAAACAAAACAATTTTACTCTTCATACTACATATGTACAATTTGTTCTTCTTCTTCCCTCATTCCCTAAGCAAAGCAACGCACGCATACACATACAGTTTATGTAGCGTTGCGTCTGTGTGTGTATGCATGTGCTCTGTTGATTTGATGATGACGTAGTAGGCAGCAAGCAGAGCTGCCGGCAGCGATTGAACCGATTTATATAGACTGTAACTTGTGTTCTATTTATCCGATCAGGGTCAAATTTTGGGATCTGAGATTTTATATCAAATTCTATTATATTGGTGAATTTCATGGGGATACTCCAATTTTTGCAAAAATTTTTGTTCCAGAGCTATATGATATAGTAGTCCGATCCCAAAGATTTTCATACTTTATCTCACCCGGGTAAAAAAAAGCTCCCAAAAAAAATTTCATCCCGATAGCTCTTAAGATGGCTGAGTAAAACGCGTACGCACCGACGGACAGACGGACATGGCTATATCGACTTAGCTTCTCATGCTGATCAAGAATATATATACTTTATGGGGTCGGAAACGTCTCCTTCTGTGCGTTACAAACATCTGACCAATTTTATAATACCCTCTGCAAGGGTATAAAAACCAGAGGGCCGGAGCTAACTTCGACTGCGTCAAAGTTTGTATACCCTTGCAACTTTTTTGGTAACTCTTTCCTTACCTATTAGCCATCAATGTAGAAGACCGTTTTATCTAAAAAGGCTTATGTTTGCGAAAGAATGGCCTACAATCATAGGAAATAACGAAGATATTGATCATAGTCACTGTTTTCAACCGATCGTTCCTATGGGAGCTTTATGATATAGTCACCCGATCTTAATTAAATTTGGCACAGTCGTTTATAGGCGTAATAAACTCTAATGTTAAGATTCACGATAATAGCACAGAAAATAACGAAGTTATTGAGAAAAGTCACTGTTCGTGACTTTGGGGTTTGTATGGGAGTTATATGATATAGTGGTCTGATCCGGCTGAATCCGAGATATTGAACCCCTGCAGTATAAACAAGCTTACGTGCAAAATTTCAGCTCTGTAGTTCTTACGGTCTAGGAGGAGTTTGCGTTGATCCAGACGGACGGACGGACGGATGGACATGGCTATTTGAACTCGTCTCGTCGTGCTGATAAAGAATATATGTACATACTTTGTATGGTTGGAGATGCTTCGTTCTATGCGTTGCACACTTCTGACCAAAATTAATATACTCTTTTTGCAAGGGTGTAAAAATTGGAAAAAGTAAAGCATGATGATTTTTGTATGCTCGTTCGACAGTGCATTGTTGTTATTGTTTTTTTTCCAATTTCTGCGCGTGTCGCTTTGCACTTTTCGTTTCTTTGTTCATTCGCGATTGAGTTTCGTAAAGGCAGGAACTAAAGTAATAAAGGTGAGTGTTATTAAAATACTATGAAGTTTTCATTCCCTAATCAATTTTGTTATTTTCAGAATCCATCCAAAACTCGATTCCGGATGATCCGGCGTGCTAAGACACACGTAAATTAAGCAAAAACTAAACAAAAATGAAGCAAGTAAGTCGACTCGTCGACTCGGGTATACCATACACCAGGTGAAACAAATTTTTTTAAATTTCGAAAACCAAATGTACATATGTATGTATGTCTATTAAATTGTTTTTACATGTTTCATAGTATGTGCTATCTCGCTCACTCTACGAACACACGAGCACTCTAGCGCCGCTACTAGCCAACGGCCAATTCTGGCCTTGTGGACCGCGTAGTAAAATACGTTCATACGCATATTTTGCATGTTTCTAGTCCGATTTCAATAAAATTTGGTGGTTTTGTAGAAATAGATAAGATTAATTAGTCTGCCGAATTTGAATGCGATAGTCAAAAAACTACAGGAGAAAATCTGTTTTTTCTTAATTATGGAGGCGGAAGTGGGCGTGGCAAAATATGAAAATATATATACTCTGCGCGAATACTAAGCCAGTATACATACTAAATTTGGTGACTTTAGATTTGTTTGTTTAGGATAAAATCAGTTTTGTTTGATTTGCGGGGGGCGGAAGTGGGCGTGGCAAAATTTTTAAATAGCCAGTTTCTGCGCGTCTATTAAACTAGTCTGCATACCAAATTTGATGTCGGTAGCTGTTATAGTTTTTAAGAAAATCAGTTTTATGTAAATTCCGGGGGCGGAAGGGGGCGTGGCAAAAAGTTTAAACAATTAGTTTCTGCGCGCCAACTAAACAAGTATATAAACCAAATTTGATGTCTCTAGCTGTTATACTTTTTAAGAAAAACAGTTTTATGTGATTCCTGGGGGCGTAAGGGGGCGTGGCCGAAATTCCAATTAACTCTGAACATGTGCATACTACACGAGTATACATACCAAATTTGGTGCCTCTAGCTCTTATAGTCTCCGAGATCTGCGTGTTCATACGGACGGACGGACGGACATGGCTAGATCGACTCGGCTATTCATCCTGATCAAGAATATATATACTTTATAGGGTCGGAGAAGCTTCCTTCTGCCTGTTACATACATTTTGGCGACTTTAATATACCATTTCACCCTATGGGTGTATGGTATAACAATCAAAAACGTAAGAAAAATGTAAATATATATATTTAAATTTAATTTAATATGTTAAAGAATAGAAATAAAGAAATTAAAATAAATAGGCTATTAAATAAGAACTAATGCATGTTAAAAAACTAAATCAAATCAAGTTTTTATTTATTTTTGGGAAAATGCGAGGATATTGCATCGACAATGTCGCCGCAACGTCGATTGTAAATTCAACCATAGATAGAATGCCCGAACCGCTAGGACATGCAATGCTAAATGTCGCCGCAAATTTGTATGGCATGTCCCCTGAAATTCCGAGGCGACATCTGACAAATCGCCTTGCTTTTTCAGAGGAATTTCCGACGACCGGTACTAAAGGGTTGTGATTTCGTTCTGTCCATGCATAAGTACACTCGTCAGTACATGCTCAGAGATCGTTGTGTGTGTGTAAACTGAAGTTTTACAACACCGCAATTCAATAGCTGGCTCGACCAAAATTTTTAATTTTCGACAAAGCAGCGACAATGATTTATTCAAACGCAATTAGCAAAACAGAAAATGTAAGAAAAAAATGTTTCAACAAAACAATAATATATTAATAATTAGGTTTACTCATCTATTAACAATTGGAATGCACTGTTTAATAATTTTGTCTTTTTTGTGCAAGGTAGTTTTCTTTGACCAGTAATGAAAGGATTTGAGCTTAAAAGTAATCTATTAAAAAGGTCAGTGTTTGTTGCAACACGTTAAATTTTTCTTGTGTGTTGCTCTCTAAATTTTGAAATGCCTTTATTTTTAGACTCTGCGTCTTCTTCAGATAATTCACCTATGGACACAAGCGCATAACTAATTATTTCTGGAGCATGTACTAGAACTTTATGTACAGATAGTACCATGGGTACAACTTAATTAGTTGTTTTGCCGTGTCAAGTGCATAATCTAAAAATTTTTCTGTTTATTTTATAACCAGATGATATGCATTGCAATACTGATGAGCACCTTGCTGTGTTTCCGTCGTTGGATGTCCCACTTCCTCCACATCTTGGTTGGTCAACTATCAGTCCCATTTTCGTTCGGAAGTCTGCTTGTATTTTAGCTTTTCTACTTCGAAGCAGCTTTCTCTTCTGAAGTAGAAACTCGCCAAATTTTTAATTCCAATCTGTAGGAAACGTGTATAAAATATTCAAAAAATCTTATGTATGAGTGCAACGGTGATAAGCCAAACTCAAAACGTGCTTCGTCATTCTTTTTGCCTAAACATTTTTCCAAATCGTTCATTTCTGTCGGCTTTGCGTTGCATATGTAACATTTACACGAAGATGTTTGGCTCAGAGCACTACAAATTTTACCGTCCACCATAGTCAGCTGCAAATTATGTTTAACTTCAATCATAATGTCAGAAACTAAACATATTGTGGATTTCAGAAGTGAAATTTTTTTTCTTAAAATAGCTTTCTTCGGTAAGGGCCAATTGCGTTTTTTTTTTTTTTTTTTGAATTAAACCTTATTGGTCTACAGTATCGTGTTAATGACGGTCGAGGGTTCTTCTAAATTAATTTCCGCTTTTTAGGATCATCATCTTTAGTTATTAACTGCAGTGGTACATAAGAAGTTACAAATAAACTCGAATCATCCATATTTGTCCCGGTTTTTTTGCTTATATTCGGAATGTCCAGAGCTGCCGTCAAAGCCTTACTTCCCAATTAACATTAAATTATAATCACCAACTGATTGAAGAACTTCTGCTTGAAGTTGCACAATTCCCGAGGCCGTATGATCTACCAAGCTCTGTAGCTCAACTTCAGATTGCGATTCGCTGACACGGATGTTCTCAGGATAGCTTGATGCTTTGGCTGCCAGAAGCTTTTCGTAGCTAGGTAATAAGTTAAACGACATTTTACTATTTATAAATGTGCGTATAGTCAAATATTGAAGTTTGCTTAAATTACTCAACGCGAGAATAGATAAAACTTCATCTGCACTAAATTCAGAAAACGCTGGGTGGGATGAATTGAAGGAGCCAAGAGCAGAAGCAATAGATTCGTCGGCTTTTGCTATCTCAGCAGTTCTACGACGTTTGTCTATTAGAAGACTCCATAAAATCAATTTTTGGCCGACTAGTTTCTTTGGGTGTTGAATGGGACATCTTGTGGGCACAGCGCAAAGAAATCTTCTCCTTTTCATTCAGCCAAACACATTGATATTTAATCACTGAACATTTCTTGCGATCGTACTTTCCCCAAAAAGTTGATATTCTTTTACATACATACATACATATGTATTTACGTAATTCGTTTCGACACATCAGCCAGGTCGGTAACGTAGCCTTTTATTTCATTTTCTTTGTTTACCATTTCAATGATTATCTTTACTTTTTCAGCATTCGTTCCATTTTCTTTGCACCAACGATCGAAGATAAACATGCGTACAAAAACACACTTATAAAAATTGTCTGCCAAATTCAAATTCAAAATAAATATAGTTAATAAATGAAACATAACCACAAACAACGAAGACAGAACGAAAAACAACAGCACACTTCGTCAAACAGATGTTTTGCAGCGCAAAACTGACCTTACATAATGTAAGACGCCGTTGGTTTTTTTACGTTAGTTCAGCCATCCGCAAATTTCCGCAGCTATTACCGTAAAAGTTAGACAATTACAATGACATATATGTACATAACTCCGTTGTGGAATTTTTGTGAGATCACAACTAAAAATCTAACTAAACATAAAAAAGACATTCACAAAACACTTAAAAAAGATTAAAACAAATAAATTATTTACACAACAACATTTTAATTAGTTGGCTAATTATTAATATCAGTATTTAAAGTAAATTCCTTCAACTTCAAAATTCAAAATGATTTCAATGCTATTTTTAGAATGTCCCGTTGCAAATCGAAATAAAATCGGGTTGCCATTCAGTAGTTTGGACATTTATTAGACAATATGACTGCATTTTGTCAACATATTTTGTGATTTATTTTTTGACTTTTGGCCTATGGGCGCAACCACTGTGGTTCTACGCTGTTCGGCTCTTGCCGAAGTTCTCGTTCCGCGCTCAGGCTAGCGTTTGTAATCAAAAAATCTTGAGTTTGACGCATCTACATACATATGTATGTATGTATGTATTCTATGCTTAGTGGAATGAGGGAAATAGAGGATAAAATTGTAGAATAAAGAGTAAAATTGTTTTGTTTGTATATTGATGAACTGAGTTGCATTAAACAAATTTTGAACGTGTAAAATTATTATTGCCAAAGCCTGCAAGGGCATAGCCGAAGTTAGCTTCTTTGATATTTTTATACCATACACCAGAGCCAGGCACTCATATCCCCCGGGGGACGAACACGTTCGGCTCGTCGTATGCGTGTAACCGAACGGCTGCCGAAGTCCTCACACAAAAAAATCAAGAGCATGAGGTTGGATTCAGTTTTCCTCAGCATTTCGACGCAAGCAGATCTATGTCGCTTTGTTGAGAGATGACACATGAAAAAATTGATCGCTACTTTGTTTTTCTATCTTTCTCTTGCATCAGTTTAGCTGCTGTACTCGTTTTCTTGATTTGAGGCAAAATTTGGTCAACTTTCATTTTGCGCAGTATAAAGCAACACACGCAGACAAGCAAGTGCACACATACAACTACATTTTTCTAGCGCTCTCTTTGTGCCGGGTCCTGAATTAAAGTCGCCAAATCAGTTAGACTTCTGATCTCCACGCGTACAGTCGAAACAAGAGCGAGCTAATCTACGTTCTCTCTATCTCTTCACTGTAAGCTTGAATCTGTACGTCAACTACAACCGTTACCCGAGACCGTCGAAACCTACCAACAAAATTAAACGCATCTGCCTCTCCTACAATGTCTCAACGCAGAAAAACTTACAAACGAGCAGTGCTGCCATAATTTTTCGAGCAAGAAAAGCCAGATTGACGCAAAAAAAAAAGCTGAAAAACGCTAAATAAAAGGGAAAAAAAGCTGAAAAAAAAGCTAGTTATTAAAACAATATTTTCTTAGAAATTTAAGTTTGTAATAATAATAATTCATTTATTTATTTTTATATTTCACTTAATATCTCATTTAAATTTACTTCTTCCTCGTCAGGATAATAAGATCGGTTGCTCACTGCACGCAACAATTTTTGGGGTAAAATGTAATCATAGCAGCATTTGGTACTACGATTAAGTCCGTATCTGAAATTGAAAATTAATTGCCGTGTGCTTTGCTGCAAAGAGGCAAAGGGCTACCTCTTGCTCAACGGTTTTTATTGGCGCTTGACCAAAGTCAATTTTTTCCTTTTGTGCAAAGCCACTCAGTGCACCTTGATGTTTTTTTGTTGCCGAGTGGGCGCGCAGGTCCGAAAGTTTTGCAGTCAAGCCGCATTTGCAGTAGCTACAATAGGCCTTTGAAGCATCTACTGTGTCCTTTCGAAGCCAGTCCTTAAACTCTGCACTTTTCAGCCACACCTCGCGAATGTTTTGTTTATACGTTTTGGGCATAATGATAGTTAAAATATGAAACTTTAAGAAACAATTGTTGACGCTCCAAGCTCGTGGTGATTTCGATAGATTTCCTTATCGAAAGTCTCTAATCGATACTACTGCTCAAAATGTATAGTGTTAAAAAAAATGGATAAAAGTAAAGCTAAAAAAATCTAAAAAAAAATTTGTAAAGCTAGAATTCCCGCTACCCGCTGTTTTCAAATTTTTTCCCGCAATTCTTAATAAAAGAAGTCAGATCTGACTTGAAAATAGCTAAAATGGCAGCACTGCAAACGAGAGCCCCAAAACTCTAAACCAGAGGTAGGCACCCATAGCCCGTGCGGGCAATTTTCTTCGGCATATGATCGTTTTACCATCTGTGAGCATGCCGAAGTCAACACGAAGTGCACTTGAGAGTGTAAAAACAGAATTAGTCTGTTGCAGCATTTCGACGCGAGCGCATCTATGTCGCGTTGTTGGATAACTGCACATGAAAAAATTAATTTGGGGGTTGTTTTCTCATTTATTTTCTTGCAGCAGATCATCGATTGTGCTGGTTTGAGCGATTGAACCATATTTAATTCACTTTTCATTTTTCGCAGTGTAAAGCACACACATACACTGACAGTTTGAGCTGGCTCTCTTTGTGCCTACCCCTGGTGTACGTCAGGAACTAAAATTCGATCGACACTTCAGTATTGTGACTAGAGTTAATAATAGAAGCGTGTCTGCACTGATAGTTTGTTTAAAAATATAAAAATTGGCACCAAAACGACCCTTACTGCCGATCTAAGTTAGTTCACATTAAGAAAAACGATTAATTTAAGTAGTTTGAGGGCATATTACCTTAGTTCAATTTGCTTGATGCCTTTTTTTTTTTTATCAGAATATCGTTGCGCCAGAAGAATACTTTAAGCAAGAAATAGCGACAGAGATTTAGGTATTAGTTACGGCCGTATTATTAAAGTGTGGATCGAATTTTAGTTCCTCTCTGAGGGAAAACTGTTAAAGTAATAATATTTTATAAAAAAATTATAATATTTTAAAAAACTCCAGGAAAAACACCCCTTCAAACGGGGTAAAACATAGGTCCTGGCGTTTATAAATCAAGTTTTTAACACTATTTGGACCAATATTTAAACAGAAACCAATATTATAAAATCAGAAAATGGATTTTATGTTGGCATAAATAAATAAAAATAAAATTTAAAAAAAAAATTCCAGTAATTAAATAAGAATTTCCATCTTTTGGCTTGATAAAGTTAAGACACTACCAAAGGACATTATAGGGGCTAATCTACTGAAATTTTATTTCTTGATGCTCTTAACATATGTCGAATTGAATATTTTATACAACAAAAATTTTAAAAACACTTGATACCCTTTAAAAAAAAAAAAAAAAAAAATTGTTATCTAAAAACTAAGAGAGTGCAAAACTGTAACATTTGGCTTTTCCTTACATTTTGCTTACCATTTCTAGCCTGGGTGACCAAATGACTTCAAACTTTTGGATAAGAGAGTTAAATAGCTACAAAATCAAATGGTAGAAGAATCATTATTCCAGGTTAACTCCGAAAAGAGTTATGACCTACGCAACCGAAGAATGCAAGCTGGTGTTACAGTTTTGCTCGTCAGTGTAAATATTAGAAGTAAAATATTTCATATGCTCTGTCGATGGCTTAGAGCTCAGCTTTAAGCCTTCTTTAGTGAAAAGTAAGCCCGTTAACGATTCGGTACAAAGCGCGTTTCGTTTGTTATTTTTTATATTATTTATGTCCGAAAACAGCCTCTCAACGTTTGCACTACTGTGAGGTAGTGTTAATAAATTTTGTGCAAATTCAGCCAATAATGGGAACATTTGTGAATTATCGCCTTTTTTTATCTTTGATATATGGTGCCAAAATTCAATTACTGAAATATCGTCTTCCTTGTTAAAGGGCAGTTTTGTGTTTCTTAAAAACCTCCATTCCCGGTCCAGTTCGGTGATGCTGCTTGAGGAAAGCCCTATAAAAAAAAAAAAATAAATAATAATTAAAAAATAAAAGAAAACTTTTAACATTATACCTGGAAAGGATAGCGCGACATGTGCAATAGAAGGCATGTTTTGATTGAATAATGGATTAAGTACCGTGTCGGGGCTTAGAAACTTTAAATTCTTAAGCTTTTGCCTTTGTTCATCCTCGAATGGAAATCGTATTTTTATTTGATTTAATCCTTCAATATAAAAAGATAAACTTGATTTTCTGAAGTTAGTTATATCGTCAGGATCTATATTTTCGCCTTTCGTTTTGATCAATGCAGTAGCGTTGCCTCCCAAATAAATATTTTCTAGCGCCAATTGAACCTTTCCATCTTCATAGTCCATTTTTAGTATGATTTCCTCGTCCATATTATGTATAAATTCCGGTTTTATAAAACATTCTAAAATTGTTATATATGTTGAATAGACTTTTTCATAAAGTAAGTGAAGCTTGGGACTTTCTGACTGCATTTCCAAGTTCAAGTCACTAAAAATAGGCAGTACAAAACTTAGGAATTCTAGATATAATTCTGTTGTTGGTTGAAGACTCATATCCAGAAGCGATTCAGCTGAGCGTATCTTGTCATTTAAAACGGCGCATTGAAAAAATAGTTTTAAAGCAGGTAACTGCTCCAAAAGTCTTTGTACAACTTGTAGTAAGGACAGCCACCGTGTTTGTGCAGGATGCAAGAGCTTATGCGGTTTGACATTCACGAAACATTGGAATTCCTTATAATCTGCTATGCGTTTTGGGCTATTTTGAATATATGTATAAACATCCCGAGCAAAGTCTTCTACACTGCGGGGTAATTTTTTACACGCATATGAAGCGCATAGGTGAAATGAATGGCATATACACTTCATAAGAAACATATTTGGCACGTCTTGTTTAAGCAATTTGCTCAACGAATGGTGCTGTCCAAACATAGAATTAGTTCCATCTGCAGCGAATCCAATCATGTTTTCCTTGTAAGGTATGTTCCTTTCCTCGAAATATTTTTGGTAATATTATGTAAAGTAGTGGCAGTGGTATCAGTCACACTGATCAAACCAAAAAAGCTATCTTGGACCTTAAAATTAACTGCAGTTCTTGCAATCATAGCGAAATGTTTTGTTGTTGATCTGTCGGTGCTTTCATCCACAATAAGTGAAAATTTATTTTTTTGTAGCCGCTCTACAACTTGGTCTTCGGAAACTTTTCCAGTAATATGCGTTATTATAGCATGAGCTTTGGTCCGTCCAAACGTCAATTCTGGAGCAATTTTGGAATCGCTGGCAACAGTTTGAATTAGATGTTTTAAATCATCGGCTAAAGTAAAGGGAAGATTATTTTTTGGCCAAAAATAAAGCCATTTGTATTTCTCCGCCTTTAACTTTATCTTGAAAAATTTTGTTTGCCGTTTCTGGCAACATTGATGTTAATGTTGGTTGATGTACACCTGCAAATCCAATGAAACTTATCACAACCTGAATAAATGTTAAGAAGTTAACACGCAACCTACATTCAGTTAAAATAATTTAGAGAGGTTAGGGGACATCACATAAGTACATACATGTAAACTTTGAAAAAACAGTTATGACATCACAAACACAATACACAACAAATAATGCATGCAATACATACTTTTGATATTGTTCTTATGTTTAGAACAAAGTAAGTGGTTGTCCAAAACCCTCTTACCGGTACCGCACTTTAAATCAACATTGCAAACCTTACAATGGAAGAAGAAGCACCCTTTCCCGCTTTTTTGAATCCAAGCGGCATATTTGTCAATTTTTTCCCACGAAAGCGAATATTTTGCTTCGTATAACTTTCTTTTTTTGTTAAAAGGTGCGTTTCGCTTTTTCTCTTCGCTGTCACTGCTTGAAGAGACTTCCATGATAATTTAATTAAAAATTTACGCGAAAATCGTCACCAATATAAAGTTTTTGTAAATTTCGGCAAGTAGTGTTGCATAAATTTAAAAAACACCATTTTGGTGATGTCTGACTTTGGAAATTCAAATACTGATAAGTATCAGTGTTAATTTATCGAAAATCTCAAGCACAGCTGGTAAAGACGTTACCATATTTTATGCTTATGCGAGCCGTTCAAATTAAACTTAATCAATAAATAAATTTTTTCGAAATTCCAAATTAAAAATAAATTGAATTTAAACCGGCTCGAGGTCAATCTTACAAAAGAAGATTATTTCAAAGGTAACACACAAAAAGGTGAGCAGGTTGTCTGTATAGCTATTTCAAGAACTACCAAGTTCTATCATCAGCAGACTTTGCTAAAGAACTCCAGAATTGCAATAGCCATACCATGTCTTCAACGCTAAAACTAGTTGGGAATTACATTGCCAACTAAATGAAGCGAAAAAAAGCTGGCGAAGCCTACAATACCGAAGACCACCTTTTGTGCATTACCAGATAACACTAACGGAAGGCACGCCGTTATTTTTGGAATTTTATTCCAAAAAAACCCCTTTTTCTATATGGTACAATATACCGTGTATAAAAAGAAACAGGTCTTGAATTTAGTTTGTTAAGGGCGAAGCTCTTACACTAATATTTCATAGCGCCTAAGGGTAATGCACAAAAGGTGGTCTTCGGTATTGTAGGCTTCGCCAGCTTTTTTTCGCTTTCATTTAGTTGGCAATGTAATTCCCAACTAGTTTTAGCGTTGAAGACATGGTATGGCTATTGCAATTCTGGAGTTCTTTAGCAAAGTCTGCTGATGATAGAACTTGGTAGTTCTTGAAATAGCTATACAGACAACCTGCTCACCTTTTTGTGTGTTACCTTTGAAATAATCTTCTTTTGTAAGATTGACCTCGAGCCGGTTTAAATTCAATTTAAATTTCAATAGGTCGCAATCTCTAACCAGATAACACTAACGGAAGGCACGCCGTTATTTTTGGAATTTTATTCCAAAAAAACCCTTTTTCTATATGGTACAATATACCGTGTATAAAAAGAAACAGGTCTTGAATTTAGTTTGTTAAGGGCGAAGCTCTTACACTAATATTTCATAGCGCCTAAGGGTAATGCACAAAAGGTGGTCTTCGGTATTGTAGGCTTCGCCAGCTTTTTTCGCTTCATTTAGTTGGCAATGTAATTCCCAACTAGTTTTAGCGTTGAAGACATGGTATGGCTATTGCAATTCTGGAGTTCTTTAGCAAAGTCTGCTGATGATAGAACTTGGTAGTTCTTGAAATAGCTATACAGACAACCTGCTCACCTTTTTGTGTGTTACCTTTGAAATAATCTTCTTTTGTAAGATTGACCTCGAGCCGGTTTAAATTCAATTTAAATTTCAATAGGTCGCAATCTCTAACCAGACAAATTAAAAATATAAAATATGTAATATTTTGCAATTTCTATACAAAAATACATGAATTTTGAGGACGTTTACAAGTTTTACAAGATAAAGGCCTGAAATACATGTATTCATGTAAAAATACATGCATCTGGCAGCACTGGTGTGGATACACAGCTTAAAGGTTCCCACACACCAGTGCGATTTATTCGCAGCGTATGTATGTACATATGTATGTAATTACATTGCGTCTTATGAACGCATGCACACCAAAGCGGGGCGAATTCGGCCAATTTGCAGCGTTTTTTTCCGCTGAACATTGAAAACCGTGCATGCAGCGTTTTTTCGCTCGCCGCCAAGAACGATACGTTTCAGATTGCACAAAAACTTGTTTGTGTTCTGCGCTGATGACGTCACATGTGATGCGTATGTTGAATTTTTATTATTATTATTATTATTATTATAAGTATAGGATATAGTTTTAAACTATCAACCTAACTATATTTTACAAGCACTGGCAACTAAGGCCTTCGGCTTAGACGAAAACTACATCCATACACTAGCCTGGGATTCGAACCCGGATCCTCGTTGTTCAGTTGCTCAAATGACTGGGTCACTTAGACAACTCGTCTACCGAGGACTGCATGTTGAATTTTTAATTTAACATGTTAAATACAATATATTAATAATAATATAATGTACCCAAGTTCCCAAGTACCCATCACAATAAATAAAACATTTAATACTCACGCATTTTTTTCATTTTCTTCTTCTAATAACAACGTTAATAAAAGAACTTCTTCATCAGAGGAAGACATTTTAGCGAATAACAAAATAAAGCCGCAAATAAAAAAAAAAGCGCGAATAAATTCGCTCCAGTGCAGTGTTGCCGCTGGCTTGGCGAAAAAAATAGGACAGATTGACCCAGAAAATAGGACAAAAAACGGACAGATTTTTTTTTAATAGGACAAAAAAATAGGACTAAAAAATTTTTCTTCAATAAAACAAAAAGTTTAAGTAAATTTATACATTTTCATGCAAATTTATTAACACTTCGTCGAGTGTTTCATTTTCAGATTCTAAAACATTCATGTTTGTGCCGATTTGGCGCAAAAATTTTTCAGACACTTCATAGTTATGGCAGCAAGTTCCGTTTCGACGTAATCCAAATCTGAATAAGAAGGAAATTTAATTTTTTTGAAATATGTTGTACGTAAGTATTTTTTTAAAAATAACAACTTACCTAATTTCCAAAATCGAATTTAGCGTATCGATGTGAAGCCTGTTCCTTAACTTTGTTTTCACCAAGTTAACTTGGCTGAACACGCGCTCCACTTCCGCATTCGACCATGGCAGCGACAACAAATTTAAGGCAAATACTGCCAAATCTTGAAACTGTCTGTTGCCAGCAGAATCCATAAACGTTTTCACTTCTGCCCAAAACGCTACCGTGTTCTGTTGGTTTTCCCATCGCTGAAGATGAATTGTATAGTATTGACAAACAATTTTTTCAATTTCTTCGCCCTTTTTATCAAAGATCTCCAAAATTTCTACTATCGATTGTTTGTTAGCTCGCTAAATATTTTCGACTGAGAAAATATCTATATTTTTCAAGATTTTGAAGTTATCTGGCAATCTGAAAATTATAAAAAAAAATGTTATTTAATATTTAAATATAATGCAAAAAGAATTCTTGTACCTATGCTTCAGTTGACAAATTAATTCAATAATGAATTCCGTGCAATGTTGACGAATAGTCAACTCTGCCTCATCATCGATGTTGTTTTTGATTTTTATACCCTTGCAGAGGGTATTATAAAATTGGTCAGATGTTTGTAACGCACAGAAGGAGACGTTTCCGACCCCATAAAGTATATATATTCTTGATCAGCATGAGAAGCTAAGTCGATATAGCCATGTCCGTCTGTCCGTCGGTGCGTACGCGTTTTACTCAGCCATCTTAAGAGCTATCGGGATGAAATTTTTTTTGGGAGCTTTTTTTTTACCCGGGTGAGATAAAGTATGAAAATCTTTGGGATCGGACTACTATATCATATAACTCTGGAACAAAAATTTTTCAAAAATTGGAGTATCCCCATGAAATTTACCAATATAATAGAATTTGATATAAAATCTCAGATCCCAAAATTTGACCCTGATCGGATAAATAGAACACAAGTTACAGTCTATATAAATCGGTTCAATCGCTGCCGGCAGCTCTGCTTGCTGCCTACTACGTCATCATCAAATCAACAGAGCACATGCATACACGACTAGGCTATCAGAAGAGAGAGCCATTTGAGCCATTTGAGATGTCTGTAAATATAAAAAAAGTATTAAAATTTTTTTTGATTTTCATATAACAGTTGAATACTTACATGGCTTCTTTGACTTTCCCGACGTAATGCTGTTCTTCAAGTCAATTATATCCCAATCAGTTGTTAATGGTTTTTTATTTTAAGAAAAAAAAAAATTAAATTAATACAAAATAAAAAAAAGTATTCTTTTGGCACGGCCCGGGGTCGAACTCGCATTTAATTTTGTTGGCAAAATTTTTTGCTTTCCTTTCACTCTATGTTCTCATATGTTTTACTCATTTTCTCGAGTGAGAATTATTTACTTGCATTCAATTGCACTTTGCCAACAAAATTAATATTCACTATTTGGTATTTTAAACATCATATTAAATAGCACTTACCTTTAATTGTATCTAAAATTAATCAGAAAACACTAATATAATATATTATCACTGCGTGCTCCGAAAAACGCAAAGTACAAAACGACTCGAACAGAAATACATATACAACAACAACACAGCCTCGAATGAGAAATATTTCTTTTCGGCAGCCGATTGAGTTAAAAAAAACGAACATTTTCCGTTCGGGTGCCCTCGGCTAGCCTCAGTATAAAAAACGCCGGCAGAATTTTTCTCTGCCGACGTAGTTCGCTCGGACAATGCGTCGACATTGTCGGCGGCGACAATCTGGTACTGAAGGGTGATGTACATTGTACATACACTGCGCGACAACCGATTAGCACACCCTGTTACCTCTCATTGGAAATATAAATAACAAGTAACTGTAAATCTCTATCATGCTCTTTATATGTATTTTTCTATTATTCTTCTGCATCATGCAAAATCATGCCTTTTTTTGCGACAGCCGTTTAGCACACTTCCCTTTTAGTGTGGATTTTGGTGTGAAAGATGTCGAATCTGACTAATTAAAGAAATTTATTATTTAATTTGATCAATTTTGAATTTAATAAATCGAAATTACCTAATTATGGCATACCACCAAAGAAACTTATATTCGTTTCTAGGCTAGACCCTGTTGTCACATGTTGAGAAGACTTTTTTTTTAAATCTAAACTTCCTAATACATCTATGTCAGAGCCAGGCACTCATATCCCCCGGGGGACGAACACGTTCGGCTCGTCGTATGCGTGTAACCGAACGGCTGCCGAAGTCCTCACACAAAAAAATCAAGAGCATGAGGTTGGATTCAGTTTTCCTCAGCATTTCGACGCAAGCAGATCTATGTCGCGTTGTTGAGAGATGACACATGAAAAAATTGATCGCTACTTTGTTTTTCTATCTTTCTCTTGTATCAGTTTAGCTGCTGTACTCGTTTTCTTGATTTGAGGCAAAATTTTGACAACTTTCATTTTGCGCAGTGTAAAGCAACACACGCAGACAAGCAAGCGCACACATACAACTACGTTTTTCTAGCGCTCTCTTTGTGCCGTGCCCTGATCTATGTAGATGTACAGTCTGTCAAGAAACACTTTACACAGTGGAAAAAAGCTCAATTTTTTGACTTTATGTAAAAAAAATAAGGGGTTTTGTTTAATTTAACTAATTTTTTTCAATGGTTAACTGTTTAATAGGTATTTTTAAATCAAATTATAAAAAACAGAAACAAAAACAATAAGGGTGAAACTTAAAAAACAACAAAAACTTAGATTACACATATTTGACACTGTCGAGAAACTCTTTACACATTTTGTTCTCTTCATCGCTTTTGCTCTCATTCTAAGAAATAACGGGGCTTTACCGTTAACTATGCTTTTAGAATCGCTATGAATCTCTATTTTTGTGTTTATTCTTCACTTTGTGCGAGATTTGGCAGAGTACACATGAAAAAAGGATTTAAAATTTTGATTAATAATGCCGGGAAAGAGATTAAGCTTCGATGTTGTCCAATTGATCTTGTACAATCGGCAGTTGGGCAAATCAGTTCCAGAATTAGGGAAATGTTTTCCGTGTCGAGAAAAACAATATACAACGTTCTCAGTCGCGCGGAAAACGAGGGAAGACTTGAAGCAAAGGGTGTAGGTGGCCGGAAACAAATCATATCTGATCGGGAAAACCGCCTTATGATGCGAAAAATCAAAGCAAATCCCCAAATTTCGACAAGAACTCTTGCCAAGGAGCTTAAAGAAGAGTGTGACGTGGATGTGTCCCACGAAACGGTCCGTCAGGCCATTCTACGGGATGGGTATTCTTCGAAAGTGGCACGTAAGAAACCCTTGTCCTCAACCAATGTGGAAAATCGCTTCTCTTTTGCTCTTACTATGCTTAGGCACCCAGAGGAGTATTGGAAGGATGTTATATTTTGCGACGAGACCAAAATAATGTTGTATTACAACGAAGGTCCGCCCAAAGTATGGCGAAAGGTCTCCACAGCTTACGATAAAGCAAATATCATTCCAACAGTCAAATTTGGAAAACTGTCGGTTATGGTTTGGGCCTGCATATCCAGTCAAGGAGTCGGTGAACTGGTATTCATTGAAAACACCATGAATGCCGAGCAATATCTGCAAATTTTGAAGTCAAATTTACACCAAAGTGCAACCAAATTTGGCTTTATGACTGAAAATCGGCCAACTTTTAAATTTTACCAGGACAACGATCCAAAACATAAGGAGTTTAATGTACGCAATTGGCTGCTTTACAACTGCGGAAAGGTCTTGGAAACACCACCCCAAAGCCCAGATCTCAACCCAATCGAACATGCGTGGTCCTATTTAAAGAAAAAGGTTGGAAAAAGGAATCCAACAAACCGTGGACAGCTAAAAGCTTTTGTAATAGAAGAGTGGCAGAAGATACCCCTAGATTATATTCAAAACTTGGTCAACTCTATGAAAAGAAGACTTTTACATGTACATAATGCTAAGGGGGGCCATACTAAATACTAAGTTTTTAAAAATTAGCTATAGTTAGTTTTACATTTTAAATTTAGAACAAGATATATGAAGTGTGTAAAGAGTTTCTTGACAGTGTCAAATATGTGTAATCTAAGTTTTTGTTGTTTTTTAAGTTTCACCCTTATTGTTTTTGTTTCTGTTTTTTATAATTTGATTTAAAAATACCTATTAAACAGTTAACCATTGAAAAAAATTAGTTAAATTAAACAAAACCCCTCTTTTTTTTTACATAAAGTCAAAAAATTGAGCTTTTTTCCACTGTGTGAAGTGTTTCTTGACAGACTGTAGATCAGGGGTAGGCACAAAGAGAGCCAGCTCAAACTGTCAGTGTATGTGTGTGCTTTACACTGCGAAAAATGAAAAGTGAATTAAATATGGTTCAATCGCTCAAACCAGCACAATCGATGATCTGCTGCAAGAAAATAGTTGAGAAAACAACCCACAAATTAATTTTTATACCATACACCCATAGGGTGAAATGGTATATTAAAGTCGCCAAAATGTATGTAACAGGCAGAAGGAAGCTTCTCCGACCCTATAAAGTATATATATTCTTGATCAGGATGAATAGCCGAGTCGATCTAGCCATGTCCGTCTGTCCGTCCGTCCGTCCGTCCGTCCGTCCGTCCGTCCGTCCGTCCGTCCGTCCGTCCGTATGAACACGCAGATCTCGGAGACTATAAGAGCTAGAGCCACCAAATTTGGTATGTATACTCGTGTAGTATGCACATGTTCAGAGTTAATTGGAATTTCGGCCACGCCCCCTTACGCCCCCAGGAATCACATAAAACTGTTTTTCTTAAAAAGTATAACAGCTAGAGACATCAAATTTGGTTTATATACTCGTTTAGTTGGCGCGCAGAAACTAATTGTTTAAACTTTTTGCCACGCCCCCTTCCGCCCCCGGAATTTACATAAAACTGATTTTCTTAAAAACTATGACAGCTACCGACATCAAATTTGGTATGCAGACTAGTTTAATAGACGCGCAGAAACTGGCTATTTAAAAATTTTGCCACGCCCACTTCCGCCCCCGCAAATCAAACAAAACTGATTTTATCAAAAACAAACAAAGCTAAAGTCACCAAATTTAGTATGTATACTGGCTTAGTATTCGCGCAGAGTATATATATTTTCATATTTTGCCACGCCCACTTCCGCCTCCATAATTAAGAAAAAACCGATTTTCTCCTGTAGTTTTTTGACTATCGCATTCAAATTCGGCAGACTAATTAATCTTATCTATTTCTACAAAACCACCAAATTTTATTGAAATCGGACTAGAAACATGCAAAATATGCGTATGAACGTATTTTACTACGCGGTCCACAAGGCCAGAATTGGCCGTTGGCTAGTAGCGGCGCTAGAGTGCTCGTGTGTTCGTAGAGTGAGCGAGATAGCACATACTATAAAACATGTAAAAACAATTTAATAGACATACATATGTACATTTGGTTTTCGAAATTTAAAAAAATTTGTTTCACCTGGTGTATGGTATACCCGAGTCGACGAGTCGACTTACTTGCTTCATTTTATGTGCATTTATTGAACAACGCGACATAGATGCGCTCGCGTCGAAATGCTGCAGCAGACTAATTCTGTTTTTACGCTCTCAAGCGCACTTCGTGTTGACTTCGGCATGCACACAGATGGAAAAACGATCATTTGCCGAAGAAAAGTGCCCGCACGGGCTATGGGTGCCTACCTCTGATGTAGATGCAAGAGAAAGATAGAAAAAAACAAAACAGCGATCAATTTTTTCATGTGTCATCTCTCAACAAAGCGACATAGACCTGCTTGCGTCGAAATGCTGAGGGAAACTAAATTTACCCTCATGATCTTGAGCAGTGTTGCCGTTTTGGCTTATTTTCGGCCAGATCTGGCTTATTTTCAAGAGCGATTGCGGATAAAATTGGGAAATTGCGGATAGCGGAAAATCTGGCTTATTTAAGAATCGAAACAGCTAATTTTTAGCTTATTTAATATATCTTTTAGTTGTTATAATAAAGTTTCCCAAATGCCGATTAATTGACAAAGTTACAGTCTGGCAACTATTGAAGTCTTACATCACTAATTTCTGCAATACTTCCATCTCTAACTACCTTGATTAAATAGATTGGTCATTTGTAAACATGCCTAAAGAAAATTATAAACAAAAAGTTAGAGACGTCTGGCTACAGAGCTCAGAATTCAAGGAATGGCTGAGAAAGGACTTGACTGATTTGACAAGGGCTTATTGCAGCTATTGCAAGTGTAGCATCAACGCTAAATTGTGTGATTTGCGGGTACATGCAATTTCCAAGAAGCACACCGGAGCCCTAAATGCTTTCGCCCAAAAAAACAAAATTGAATTCAAAAAAATGCCGACCAAGACCATGCCGATGCTTTTGCAGTAGAAAATATTTTAAAAACTAAAAAAAAAAAACATCATTCCGATTTTGGAGTTTTTTGGAATTCCCAATATTGACGAAATTGAACGTCAATACAATGAATTGACACTTATCTCTTGGGAAAATACTGAGGACACAATTAAATTTTGGGTTGAAGTATTGAATTACAGAGACTCGGGCGGAAACAACCGGTTTTCTAAGCTGAGTTCTGTTGCGCTTGAAATACATTCTTTACCTTGGTCGAACGCCGAAGTGGAAAGGGTTTTTAGCCAAGTTAATTTAATAAAAAATAAAATAAGAAATAGGATGAACGTTGACGCGTTAAATTCAATATTAACCATAAGGTAATGTCTCAGAAAGTGATAGTCTCATCAGAACAAAAACTTATATTTTTAAATTCTAGATCCGGATTGAGCCGACACAACAAATGTTGCTTTGATTACAAAGTTTCTTCAATCTGCCTGAAGTCTATAGAAAATGTGGAACAATTAGATAATGAGCCCGAACAGTCTGTAGACAATCTAATAGCAGGTTTAATGTCATTTAAATGAACTTTATAAGTTTAAATTTCTTTTGTTTTCGTTTTTTTTTTTTTTCATAAACATGAAGTTTTTTTTAAAAATATATGTTTTTTATAATTTAAAAACTTAAAAAAATTAGCTTATTTTTCAGCTATTTTTTTCTGGGATTTAGCTTATTCTGGCTGGTTTTTTTGTTAATTCAGCTTATTTTGCTCGGGGAAAAACGGCAACACTGATCTTGAGATTTTTGTGTGAGGACTTCGGCAGCCGTTCGGTTACACGCATACGAGGTGCCGAACGTGTTCGTCCCCCGGGGGATATGAGTGCCGGGCTCTGATGTAGATAGTCTTTTTTTTATGCATAACATTCTAGCTTTTACAGAGACGTGGCTAAAACCTGACATTGCTAATGCATCGGTTTTTTTCCACAAATTTTTCTATATTCAGACGTGACCGGATTTCTCGCGTAGGTGGTGGCATTCTGATAGCTGTTGATGCTGCTTTATCATCTGAAATGATTCAATTTTCTAGTACCCAGGAGATTGAGTTTGTCGGTGTTAAAGTAAATTTTAAATATTTTAATGCTTTTATTACTTGTTCCTATATGCCACCATTGTCAGACATGGTGGTATACTTTAATCATTTAGAGGCAATTCAGTTTGTCTCCTCTTTAGTTTCCAGTCAAGACATGCTCATAGTTGTAGGTGATTTTAATTTACCCGCTTTAGCATGGTCACCAACAGATGAATGTACCATGTTGCTGCCCTCTATGTCACATGACTTTATTGATGGCCTTCTAGGCTTATCTTTATCCCAAGTAAACCCTGTCCTAAATTCTAATGGAAAATCGTTAGATCTTATTTTTGTATTAGACTCTTCTTATTGTGATGTTTCTAGGATCAAACCATTTGTTCTTCCCGAAGACAAATTTCATTCTACATTAAATTAAAAAATTGATCTGCCTTTGCTTTCACCATTACTTGGTTCAAATGAGTTACCTCTAACTAGGTGCTTTCGTAAGACTGACTTTGCCAGCCTTAATGAAAACATTATTACTACCGATTGGTCTTATCTGTACAATTGTAGAGATATGAACTCAGCTGTTCGTTTTTTCTATGATACTCTGAATTCACTCTTTGATATTTGTGTGCCTCTTGGTAGGCTGGAGCGGCTTAACAAACCTCCCTGGTTCTCTAGAGAGTTATCCGATTTGAAAAATGTGAAGACACGATATTATAAGAAGTTTCAAAAAACACGTCGTTCATCAGATTATGCTCTGTATACAGTCGCTCGTTCAAAATTCATGATGCTTAATACACAATGCTATAAGAATTATCTTCAGCGGTGTAAGCTTAAGTTTTCTTCTGACCCTAAACAATTTTATAATTTTGTTCATTCTAAACGTAAGACCTCTGTGCACCCATCTTTTTTGTATTTTCAAAATAAAAAAGCGAGCACTGATCAGGCAATTGCCGATATGTTTGCGAATTTTTTCAAAAAAACCTATTCCTTAACGGAATATCGAACAAGTCCGTATCCTTATCATTTAGAAAAGGCTAATTGCATTTTCAATCCAGTGATTGATGAATGTTCTCTTCTTAGCGAACTTAAACTAGTTAAACCTAATTATTCTCCGGGGCATGATGGTCGACCTGGATGTGTACTCAGGTTCTGTGCAAACGCATTATGTAAACCCATTTTAAAATTGTTTCTATTGTCTGTCGAATCTTCCTCTTTTCCATTTATTTCGAAAGAGTCGTATATCATTCCTCTGCATAAAAATGGCAAAAAGTCCGAGGCCTCTAACTACAGGGGTATCTCAAAATTGTCCGCTATTCCGAAAGCTTTTGAGAAAATTATAACTTCTCAATTGCAACATTTTTGCAGCTCTATTATTTCGCCATCCCAACATGGGTTTGTGAAACGTAGGTCTACAACCACTAACCTTATAGAATTTACCTCTATAATTATCAAGGGGTTGAAAAATGATAAACAAACTGATGTCATATACACTGACTTCAGCAAAGCCTTTGATTCCGTTAATCATACCCTATTACTTTCTAAGCTGAGCGACTTTGGGTTTCCACCCCTTTTTCTTTCTTGGGTTAGAGAATATTTAACAAATAGAAAACAGAGGGTACTTTATAAGTCTCTATTTTCCGATTCCATTCCTGTGACTTCTGGTGTACCTCAAGGTAGTCATCTTGGCCCTCTGCTCTTCACACTATTCATTAACGATCTTCCATCAGTCATTGTTCATTCGCGTGTGCTTATGTATGCTGACGATGTCAAGCTTTGTCTTACTTATAAAGATACAGATTCATTTAGTCGGCTACAAGCTGATCTTAAAAACTTTCAATCCTGGTGCCAGTTTAATCTACTAAATCTTAACACTACCAAATGTAAGGTAATGACTTTTTTCCGTAACTCTCCCCAACTGGTCACTTATTTTCTAAACAATAGCCCTTTAGAACGTTTAAATAATATAAATGATTTGGGCGTACTTATGGACCATAAGTTAAATTTTAACTTACATTAAAAGATGGTCAAAAGAAAATGCTGACCCCTATACAACTAAAGTTCTTTTTACTTCACTTGTCCGTCCTATTTTAGAGTATGGATCTTGCATTTGGTCACCTCAATATGAGTCGCACCAGATTAGACTTAAATCCGTTCAAAAGCAGTTCTTGCTATTTGCTCTTCGTGGCTTAAGCTGGGATCGCAATGTCAATTTGCCTTCGTATTCTAGTAGACTTCTCTTGATTAACCTTCCGTCCCTTACTAACTGTAGAATTAAGCTTGGTGTCATTTTTATGCACAAGCTCCTAATTGGTGATATCGACTCGCCAGAGTTATTAGCTCAGGTAAATCTGTCGGTACCATGTAGACGGAGTAGACATCCTTTGATACCTTTATCCCTTAGTCGTTGTTCTTCTAACTATGCCATGCATAAACCTTTTAGGGTTCTCTGCTCTGATTATTCCCTGTAATCGGCTCAGAGTCTTCTATTAATATACTATTTAGTTAATGGATAGCTATAGTATTATTTGTTTGTCTGTTTTTTCAATTGTCGGTCGGTCGGGTGGAAGGTGGGCCGTTATCTCCTTGGGCTCGCGCGTAGCAGGCTTTGTCCTGGTGTCGTAGGGGCCACTTGAACGTACTGCGCATAGTATCGCCAACGTCCGCTATGGGAAAAGCAAAACAGAAAAACATGAAAGGTCGGCCCTCTTTGGTAATAACAGAGGCTGACAAGCGACTGATTTTGAGGAACGCGTCTAACTCACGAGACCCTGCGGCTAAAATTAAGCAAAAATCTGGCGTTATGTCGAGTGTGCGGACTGTGCAACGCATTATTAAAAACGCGAAACACATAAAACGCCTTAAATTAAAAAAGAAACCACATGTGTGACGTAGCTACTAGTAGACAGCAAGCAGCGCTACCATCAGAGCTGGGAGCAGAGCCCATTATTATATTGACTGTAACTTGTGTTATATTTATCCGATCAGATTCAAACATTGGAATCTGGGGTTTTATATCCAATATTATCACATATCTAAATTTCATAGCGATTCTCCAATTTTTATGAATGTGTTTCATCTAGAGCTATATGATATAGTAGTCCGATCCTGATAATTTTCATACTTGATCTGCTCCAGATAGTAAAAAGTACAGAAAAAAAGCCCGATAGCTCTTAAAAAAAAACATACACACGGACGGACAGACGGACATGGCTATATCGACTCAGCTTCTCATGCTGATCAAGAATATATATACTTTATGGTCTCGGAAACGTTTCTTTCTGTGCGTTACAAACATCTGACCAATTTTATAATACCCTGTGCAAGGGTATAAAAATAGAGAAAGAAAAAATTCGATTTCTTGTTTATATTGAGCGCTATTAATGGTCAAACTTGAAATATAGAAATTTTCTTGAGTGTACGCAGAGATATGAAAGCAAGTGTACATACGTTTTTTTTTTTTTTTTTTTTTAATTCAATTTTAACGCTTAACTAACAGAAAAAAACATAACATAAAAAAACAAATTTAATTCGGTATGGATGAAAAGCAGGGTGCTGACTTCTCCGGAACTACTAGTGTGTATTGCGTCGAAGAGCCGTGCACCTACTATTGTCCTGACCTAATCCGTTCTTGCCTCCGTTGCTCTCTCATGACCTTTACTGCAAAGTCGTTTACCGCCGTCCAAATTTTCGCGTCTTCTAAAGTCTTTCTCACCAGGTTGGAAGGTGTGGCCCCCCTCACCTAGCATGGTGTTTAGTGATCTTCTTTCATCGTCGTATCTCGGGCAGTAAAAGACAACGTGTTCAGCGGTTTCGGAGATACCATTCCCACAACAGCTGCACTCGTCTGTGGTTTCATGCCCAAACCGTTATAGGTAGCTTCTGAAGCAACCGTGTCCGCTCAGTAGTTGCGTCAAGTAAAAGTTTACCTGACCATGACGCCTCTTCATCCACGCCTCAATGTTCGGGATCAGCTACCAGGTCCACCTGGCCTTGGTGGAGGCATCCCAGCGATTCTGCCACCTAGCGAGGACTCCATGCCATTGCGAACTGCGTTTCGCTTGACGTGAAGATGCGCTTAAGGTCTCCCCTCGGCGACTAAAAATGCCTTCTGCCATTGTAACTTGCTTGGCTATAGGCATCAGTCCCGCAATAACGAGGGCAGCTTCGTCCGAAATAGTGCGAAAGGCACTACACACTCGAATAGCGCATAACCTGTGAGTTAAGCCTCGTCTGTAGCTCTTAACAGTCATAACTTTGGCCCAGATAGGTGCTGCATATAGAGCCGCAGATTTGACGACGCTTGTTAGCAGCGTCCTCCTCCCTTGTTTCGGTCCCCTCGTGTTGAGTAGAAGGCGCCTCAACAAAGCCATAGTTGCCGGCGGTAACCTTTCAGATCAGCAATATGGATTTAGGAGAGCCAGATCCACGATAGATGCCTGAGGCAATAGCGGGTAGCAGATGGAGGGGCGGCTCCAAAAAATACTGTCTGGTGGTGACACTGGATATAAAAAATGCGTTTAATTCCGCTAGATGGGGCCGGATAATAGATGGGTTTTGGAGTCCCTCAATACCTGGTCAATTGTGTACGTAGCTAGTTCGCAGACAGTCGAATCCGGTACCATACAGATCACGGTGTCATGGAGAAGGTAGCATCAGCTGGAGTTCCACAGAGATCCGTTCTCGGTCCGCTCTTATGGAATGTGATGTACGACCAGTGCTGCAAAATCTACGTATTTTTACGTAGATCTACGTATTTTCAGCCCCGATCTACGTATAGAGCTCCCAAATCTACGTATTTTTTTTAAATTGTACAAAAAAAAATTTTAGCAAATTTTTTTTAGATATAAACAAGAATTTAAATGTTTAATTTAAAAGTAAACGAGTAATTTGCAATTTACCAACACTAACAGTGTGCTAGCAGCAGGCTTTAGTCAAGATGTTGCCTAATGTTGCCAGAAAGAACAGGCTGGCAACGATATTCATTATTCTCAGCTGTGCAGCACATGTAAATTTTTGTCGCGATAAAAAGTTCCTAAAGTTTGGTTGTTTTTATATTGATCTCAAATGGAAAACTACTCTTCTATAAGCAGTGAAAGTGATAAGGAGCAATCCACCACTCCCACAAAGAAACGGAAACGCCACTATGACATGAAATATTCGGATAGTTGGGAGCACGCCAAAAAATATTACGGCTGGCTGAAAAGAAGCGTCAAAGGTAGCAATTTTTTCTTTTGCAAAATTTGCAAAATAGACTTAAAATGTGGTGCAGGTACAAGAGTTCTAGATAATCACGTAAATTGTACAAAACATAAGAACAACGAGAGAAGTATGTATTTTGTTTATTCATTTGTGTCTGTTGTCTTCGAGTTTGTTATGTCTGTATCTTAATTTATGTGTTTTTAACAACTTGTCCTTGTGCAGGAGGAACTAAACCCAGTGTTTATTCAACAAACGTTATACATATTTTTAATGCATATATATAAATATTTTTAATACATTAATTTCAAGGCGTCCATCAACCAACAATTTCATCTATGTTGCCTGACACAGCTAAAGATGTGCATCGAGCCAACCACTGAATTTTATTTAGAATTTCTGAATTTTGTGTTGCCAATTTTTAACGAACTGAATTTGGAGATGCAATCAGAAAGCCCCAAGCTGTATTTGCTTTACGAGAACGTTTTTCGTGCCTATAAAACAATAATGGAATGTTTCATAAAGCCAGAACACATAGAATTGTCTGAGGAGGAACCCGAACAAAATAGCAACGAAAAAGCGGCTTTGGAATCAAAAATTTTGAATTTGAAAATTCCGATCTACACTTGGACTTTAATGACATTTATTTGGGAGGCAATGTGGCTGCCCTAACTCTTCAAAAAAGCGGAACCATTGATTGTGCGAATTTATTATTATTTCGGCAAAATTGTCTTAAGTTTTTTATTGAGAGTCTTCGTCAAATAAAAAAGCGCTTCCCATTTAACAACAAACACATGCAAAAAATGAAGCAATTGTAGTTCTTAAATCCTGCGGTATTCTTAAACAAGAAATTAATACGCAACATACCATCGATTACACAAGCAGCACTTTCATTTCCAGGTAACTACTTTAAAATTTATTGTTTTATATAACCTCTAATAAACATGCATTTTCATGACAGGACTGTGCACGCGAAATTTCAATGAGCTCGACAGGGAGTGGCGTATCTTACGGAATACAGATCTGCCCTTTACTGGGGCAGTAAAGTGCTAAGGAAGTAGAGATTTGGGCGTATATTGCAAATATTAAAAAAGGCGATGGTTCCCTTCTTTTTCCATTTTTGTCAGAGTTTGCTCAAAATATTTTAACATTGCCGCATAGCAGCGCAAATGTTGAAAGAATTTTTTCTGAGATAATTTTAATTAAAACGAATAAAAGGAATTGTTTAGGCACAGAAACCCTAAAAGGATTATTATTCACAAAAGACCATTTAAAGCAAATATCATCTGAGCCATCGAAAGAGCACCTAAGTTTTTTTAATAAAAATATTCACTCCTAAATATTAAAAAAAATGTTAATTTTATTAATAAAAACTCCTTATATGTAAACAAATATGGCATATATATAAAATACGTAGATTTACGTATTTGACCAAATTTTGGCTACGTAAAAATACGTCGATTTTTAGTTCAAGCTACGTATAAAAAAAAAATTTCTTTTGCAGCACTGTCGACACTATCGAAATATTTGCGGTCTTTTATTTTCATTTGAATTCAAAAATAAAAATGTTTCATTTTTTAATGACTGCACTTTTGCGGACGCCAATCAAAGAATAAATGTTACTTTTGCACATAAAATGTGCTCAAATAATTTTGAAAAGAGTGCAGTAATCTTTGGTTTGCTTTAATTTTGTCATATGTACCGTTATCTTTTTCCTTTCTTTCATTTGCTTCTAGACAGACTAAACTTTCTAACGGTGTGCATCTTTTGCATATCAGACTAATAAAAACAACAACAAAATCCGTTAAAGTGCAAAGTGCAAAAAATATTACGTTGCTCAAATGCTTTTCAACATGTTTTGCTGAACACCCTTTCAGAATCGATTGATGTTGCAGGAATGCAGAAATTTTTTTTGGTAACATCACGCAAAGAAGAATTGTTGTACTGAAATTTTAAAGGGAAATCGGTATTATTTATTAAGCATAGTATTAATGCTCAATAAAAAAAAATTACCTGTGTAAAACGCTAATCTGAAAAGAGAGAGAGGCTCACTTCCAGTGGTCCACGGGTTCCGTCAGTTTACTTAGCATAGGGCCCAAGACACAGTTAACCCTTTCGACTTGGCCATTGGCCCGGGGTGAGACAGTGGCATTCTGCACATGAATTATATTATTGGACTTTAAAAATTTCAAAGCGTAGACGGTTGCTAACGTCTCTAGTTCATAACAATGTAGTTTTGGTTCGGTGGCGGAGCCTGTTTTAGAGAAGTAGAACACTGGGTGAAGTTTTAGACTTCGGGCTGTATATGGATAACACGGGGGATTCCATTAGTTTCGACTTTAGGGTTCGGAAGGATTCGAGGCACTTCTCGGAGAAGACATAAGGGGTATCTTTTCTCAACTGTCGGGACATCGGATACGCAATCTTGGCAAAGCCAGCTTGAGGCATAGCCCGTTCACTCTTAACGTATACAGTATTTCCTTCAGTACCTCAAGATGGGTGTTAAAGTCATGCGATGCGACCAGGATATCATCCAAGTATATCACAAGTTGACCTCGGTTATAAACCTCAATGGCATTTATAGGCATAAGTGCATCGTTCAGTGTTTCCGGAGGTACAGCAGAAGTTTCTAGAAGGGGAGAATCAGACAACAATTCGGCAGATACAATTCTATTCTTATCTTGCGGTAGTACCGCTACTTTTTTCTTAACAAGTCAAATGACTTCAGGACATATTTATTTTCTTTAAGTTTACAAAGTCTAATGTTAGATTTGTACAGAAGATTTCTGCCTATCATCATCGGCAGTTCGGTTGCTTTGTTCGGCAAAACTTCAAACGTATGTATTGTCTCAGTACTGAGGAAGTGAACAATACACTGGGCTTGACCCAGTGACAGAAGGTGATTATACCACGGCAGTTTAATCTACTGGGGCTAAGAGAAAACGTAGAGAATTCTTCAGGCTGCCCGAATCGAGGAGGGAGAACATACATATTTATAAATTTCCTAACTTGCACTTTATCACAATCAAAAGCAACACTCACCAGTTGTAAATAGTTCAGTCTAACTTCTACATCATCGGTAGCTCGTTCTCTGGAATCGGAGCACTCATTGCAATCTCTTGCATCTCGATTGAAAATCTCAAGCATCCTCCGCCTGTCTCAATTCGAAGGCACACCTGGTACACCTCTTCGATACTGCGTGAGCGTCCAAATTCTCGGAGAAGGATTGTTTTGAGTTCTCCGTAGCTGTGCACCGACACCGTGCGCAGCAACACCGCCGCCGTACCCTCCAGTATGCGACGACATTCAACCAGGCGTAGACGGTCGTTTAACTGCAGTATCTCGAACGCATCCTCCAAATCGTTCAGCGATTTCGTAACATCGTATGAAGTATCGGCAGAGAATCGAGAAACCATGCTCTCGATAACGCTCAGGTCATTGACCTGCTATCTCGGTGCTAGGTGTCCGTCCACACTCTGTTGCAGCTCGTGAATCTGCTGCTGCAGTTGTAGCAACTCATGTTGTTTTCGTAGCATTATCAGTTGCTCGTCCAGACTGAAGGAGGCGGAAGCAGCAGGTGTGATGACTGTTGCGGAAGACGGCACGGAGGGCATACGGCAAGCATGTCTTCCCATTGGTCAGCGGCCAAGGGAACGTCAGAGTCAGTGACGGGTGCGGAAAGCGAGGCAGCAGTATGCATGGCGGCAGGCGTCATCGTCAGTTAAAAAGCAGGAGTAATACCGGAGGTACCAGTGGCGCGAATCGCGGCCGACTGTACGGCATGCAGGGCAGGGAAGCGGCAGGCCTAGAAGCGGCGGATATGGGAGCGGCGGTTACAGCCGCAGCGGGTACAGCCGGCGGGTACGGCAGCAGCGGGCACAGCAACAGCGGGTACGGCAGCAGCGGGTGCTGCAGCGGCCGTCTTAGACGCAGATCGTGTGGGTTGCGGTACAGCCGGTGAAGTTTCACAAAGTTTAGCGGCAGGCGACGGACAGCGCTGATTCTTCACTGTCTCGTGTAGCGGTGACCAAGGAAGCGTACAGTCGGCGAATTTGCCCGACTGTGGCTGGCGGCGGCATCTCAACTCCGAAGTTTAAAGGTTTTTCTTTAGTCGAACAGCCATTTGAAAGTCACAGATGAAAAGCCTATTCCTAAAAACACTGTTATCACTAACCATAGAACACATAGATGGGACAAACTCATGTTTTTTTGATTGCAAACCAAAAAACCTTCGTTAACGATAATTGACTTGGGATTCGAATCAGGGATATTCCGATCGCCAAGCGAACACTCAATCGGCACAGCCACCGGGATACACACAAAGCTGATGCCAATATTTCTTGATATTCTTTCGACAGGGGCATAACCTATTCGCATTGTCGCTGTTTTGTCGAAAATTAAAAATTTTGGTCGAGCGAGCTATTGAAATGCGATGTTGTACAACTTCACGTCACACACACACTACGAAGCGTGAGCATGTACCGACGAGTGTACACATACATAGACAGAACGAAATCACAAGCGACATAGGCCTACCTTCGTCGTTCTGTAGTCTGTGCTACACTAAATTATTTTCGCAGCTGCTTGGCCCTCTCCCCTCTCCTCTCATTGAGAGTACTAGCGTTCGGGATTTCCCGAAGTTCTCTGGGGTTCCATGACTAGGCTAGCGTTTGCAATCAAAAAAACATGAGTTTGTCCCATCTATGTGTTCTATGGTTAGTGCATGTGCTCTGTTGCTTTGATGATGACGTAGTAGGCAGCAAGCAGCGCTGCCGGCATCAATTGAACCGATTTATATTGACTGTAACTTATGTTCTATTTATCCGATCGGATTGAAATTTTGAGATCTCATGTTTTACATCCAATACTATCATATTAGCAAATTACATGGGGATACTCCAATTTTTATGAAATTTTTTTCAAAATGTTTCTTCTAGAGCTACATGATATAGTGGTCCGATCCTGAAAATTGTCATACTTGATCTGCTCCAGATAATAAAAAGCACACACGATAGCTCTTAAAATGACTGAGTAAAACGCATACGCACGGACGGACAGACGGACATGGCTATATCGACTCAGCTTCTCATGCTGATGAAGAATATATATATATACTTTATGGGGTCGGAAACGTCTCCTTCTGTGCGCTACAAATATCTGACCAATTTTATAATACCCCCAGCAAGGGTATAATAATCATAAATTGACAAAATCGGTGGCGTGCACAGAAATATATATATTTCCGGGTAGCTTTCCCACTTCTGAGTTTTAAAACGCTAATCTCAAAATGCGATCGATTATTACTACGGTTATGTATAAAGATTTTTTATTTATCGGCAGCTGGTGCGTCTAGCTCGTTCAAGCGTCACCGGAAGAGAGAGAGGCTCACTGCCAGTGTGGCCTAAGGCCACATCTCGATATTTTCCACATACCGACTTAATACTAACAATCGATACTTAAAAATACTGGCAGCGATATATGTGTAGATATCTAAAATCAATCGAACAGAACAATAATTCATAACATAAATAAATGACATCTTACACCTGTCAATATTGAAGGGGATCTATTTCTTCAGAGGGACTCGGAGCGCTTATATAATTATCGATTTTGTTAACCGTTGTTGGCAATTCAATTATTTGCAAAGTTGGATGTATACTATTTAGGTGGTCAAGAAAATTGGAGGTATTTTCACTTGTCCTACATATGTATGTATATTTATGTAGCTTACCATATGAACGACGCACAGTGGGGCCTTCTGGCATTTAGAATTGCAAAAATCATAGCGTCTAAACCAATTAAGCGATTTCAAAAATTTAAAAAGCATATAATAAAGAATATCTTAAGCTTCAAAATGAATGTTTGTCAAAAGTGCTAGGTGTTCGTGGTGCTGTAATATTCAAGGTCAAAGTCAGAAAATATTTCCAAGCATGTTTTTCCTTTAAAAATGGATCGAAACCCGGTTTTTTTCAATCACAAATGGATATTTTCATTGTTTTAGACGACTATGTAACATTTTTTTATGTTTTAATTTAATTTTTTAACATAATTACAAAAAAAGAAAAAATTTTTTTTTTTTTTTTTTTAGGTTAATTTTGAAAATTTGCTATTGATGGCTGATTTTCTTCAAAATAATTTTCAATATTTACATCAGTATCTAATAAACTCAACATTTCGGGACTATAGTTGCTATTTTCCAAATACTTTCGTGATCGCACGTGTCTCAGTGATGCAATAAGTGGGTCCGAAGAGGCTGCTAGCATGTTAAAAAGGTCTTCATTTTGTCTAACACGAGAAATTTTTAATGTATTAGTGTATCTGAACCTTTTGTAGTCCTTGTTTTTACATTCCTGTGCTTCTTCGGATAGCTCTCCAAGTGGTAAACACTGATATTCTATTAAATCCTTTCCGTGAGCCAAAATCCTATGTACCGTTGGGGTAAGCTTTTTTTGCGGATACAATTTACTCAAAAGATGAGCAGTCTTTGAAGTATATTCGGCAAATTTTTCACCATTTACCGTTTCCTTGCAATTTATAATATTCAAGATAACAGCCAACCTTTTAATGATCTCTTGACTAACACCTGTTATAAAAGATGTCACTTCATCATTTTCAAAAAATCTTCTTGAAGTATTTCCAACATTCGTATTTCCGTATCCGTACTTTGGGCAGTCAACTTTCAGTCCTAGCTTGCGAGAGAATTCAGCTTGTATAATCTCCTTCCTGCTCTGAATATCCTCACGAGATGTTTTATCCGTTTTTGTTTCTCCTGACCGAGGAATTAATTAATTAACAATTTATCATTGTAGAAAGGTAAACAGGTAGTATTTGCAAAACAGCATTACGCAATGTTATCATTTAAATACAAAGAAGCTACAGGCCAATACGCATGCGCTCTTCTTCTTCCTTATAACTGCAGCGCATTTTTTAGGCGAGGTTGCCTTAGTTTTATGGCTTACGCATCGCTGTCGCAGGTCTCCGCATATTGGGACCATATACATCTGATAGGTAAATATTTCACCTACCTAGTGTATGTAGTCCGGTATTGATACTCGTTGAGTCTTGCTAGTTTTATTCCATCAAAGTTCAA
This sequence comes from Drosophila tropicalis, assembly GCF_018151085.1. Classification (NCBI taxonomy): domain Eukaryota; kingdom Metazoa; phylum Arthropoda; class Insecta; order Diptera; family Drosophilidae; genus Drosophila; species Drosophila tropicalis. The sequence continues at coordinate 287,585 of NW_027173497.1, forward strand.
AAAATGCCAATATTTAGTACATTTTTTAAACGCTTCTAGTTCAATAACTATTTAAGTAATTATTAAAATTTATGAAACATGCTATTAATAAAGAACATACTTTTCAGATAAAACCAAAAAATCCAATACTCAGTTTTAAAGTTGCGATTTTTTTTAAAAATTATCATTTTTTTATTTTCACTAAAAATGTCTCAACTTTGGGCGCCTCTAGCACCCATGAATCTCAACCGATTTCAAAAATTTTTCGGATTCATAATCTCTGAAGTATTTCCTATCGATTGCGTATATCATTTTTGCCAAACGCGATCATGAAAAAACGTATTTTTGCAACGCTATCCGAGCATACCATCATTAATTCTTGTTAAGAATTGCCAAACTTTAGATTTGCCAATGTGTGGTTTTTTGGCCACCGTATTTTTATCTTCCACATTGCAAATGCCGCCATCTATACATATGTGGATATGTATGTACAATGTACATATGCAAAAAAAAAAAAAAACATATAGTGGCTACAAACAGCTTCACACAAAAAAATAAAATTGTGTTCACATCGAATGTGCTTCCCAAAACAAAACAAAAGAAGCAGCCTTATGTTTGTACATTGCCACCCATTCTGCAATTTCAACAATTGTTCACTTGGGTATATTGTGCGCCACAAAATGCAATGCAGATAAAATTAAAGTCCACAGAACGAAATGCATGAATATAATAGAAAGTGTTTTGAGACCAAGTTTTCTGGAAGAATTAAAAACTGATATTGGTGATGCCCAATTTAGTCTATTGCTGGACGAAAGTACTGATGTCAGTGTTTGCAAGTCTCTTGGTAAGTTAAAAAGAAATTTTATGAATTAATAAAACGGATAAACCATACGAGTCTCTTTTTTAGGTGTTGTAATTAATTATTTAAGTTCTCACCGGCTAGTTTGTAAAGGCGCTTGTTGCTAGAGATTGGCAACATTTAAACAATGCAATGTTGCAATGTTAGCGGGTATCTTATGTTATGATCGTATGTTATGCTCGTATGTTAGGATCGTATGTGGCCAACCACGTATCTTCGGGTCAGCGCTTGCAGCCTTAAGAACAACAAATTTATATCACCACATCTAAGAACATACAAATTAACTTAAATTAAGAAACTCTCATCACCCCATGTATATATGTAAATACATACAACACACAGTTAAGAGAACTCATACATAAACTCATACAACTCTAGAGCTGAAGGCCTCTGCTGCCATAGCCACGTAATAAGCTAGCCTATAATTTCACTATTAATAAGTTAGCTCTTAAATAAATAAATAAATAGGATCAGGATAAAATTACAGGGTATGCATATTCGGTGTTAGAATATTTTTTTTTTAATTTTCTTTACTTTCCTTAACCACAGCAGTACGGAGAAAGCGCTTTCGACGTTGGAGAATGAAGCTGTAAGTAATATGCACACATTATTTGTTTATGTACAAAAATATTCTTCACCCCTTGCACCTGCCCTTTTTCGTTAAAAATCAAAAAAATAATATTCCCAACATAAAGCAAAACAAAGAAAAAAAAAACTCCAACAACTAGCAAAGAGATTCCCCGTTATTATGCGTGGGCAAATCGTTTTTTTGTATGTTCTTTCTTGGCTTAGCCACGTTGCTAAATTTTCTGTGCGCCTAGCCTACAGCCGTTGCTAGCGCTAATTCTTGTTTTTATTTTTGAGATACTTTAGCTGAAATAGCGGCACTTCTCGCCGACGTTTTGTTTTGTTATTAAATTTTGATGATATTTTTTTTCCGTCTATTTGTAAGAGCGATCATTTGTTTTTGATAACTTTAAGTATGATTAATAGTCTAAATTTTTTTTTCTCTTAGATAAATAATACAATTTTATAATGTCTGTTTAAAATTTATCGTTAAATTCATCCATCTACACATGTCTCCCCAGTAAAGAAAAAGGGATCATCTGAAGCTAAAGCTTCAAGCGGCCGATGATCATAGGAAGGGTGGGCAAAGGTCAATCACAAAACTACCAGTGATTGCGACTGTAAAAATGCATCTTGCATTATCAGCGTAGGAAATTGTATCTTTTGTTTCTATCTTTCTTTTCTATCTTTTTTTCTATCTTTGATTTTTTTGTATTCTCTCTCTCTTGTCGCATGCACGCTCACTTTTAATAATATAGCAATGAGAAAAGCAGGCAGGTCGGCGAAATATATTTAATTGTGGTAACTGGGTTTCGGCAGAACTACACCCCCCTTGTCGACGAGCTAGTGCCGGAAATTAACAGCGTGCCAGCCGATATCCAACTACTTCATGACCAGCCACGACTATACGTTACCCGTTACAGTTATTGTTCACGCCACCGGATGAACAGCAGAGAGTGAGGGGTAGGGTTTTTCCCAAAACCGAATTCGGTCATACTGAGGAGGGTGACGAAGGGTTCTCCTGTAAATCGCCATATTCAATCTAATCCGAGTTTTTCACCCGAACACCCGTTCCTTCTCTTCAGAATTTTCTATCTCGAAATTTGTATACTTTTAACCCGAAACATTTCGTGTGTGTCGGCCACCTGTGCATTTAATAAAGCATAAGTTTTTTAACCGAAGTTATCGCGCGTTATTAATTCATCCCTCGCTCACCCAGAAGAAATTGGCACCAGCCAACCACTTGTAATTTATTGGGATCCTTCCGCCCCTCCACGAACATTGGTCCTTCGAGCCGGATATCCTTCCGCTATTCCAGCTTGCATCGGCGGAATTCCTGATAAGTACAACATTTCTTATTAAAAATCTCATTCACATTATATTCCATTACAAACTTATAAAAGTGTGAGGTTTCCCGCTCTTCCATAGCGACCTACACACTTTTGTATACTTGTATGTACATACCTGACCTGTTCCAAGGGTTACATGGTATTTCCCGATCATTTTTGTGTTTATGAAGTGCATTTTTTTTTTCATTCTTCGAAATTCGGATTGTCCAAAAGTCCAATTGCATAGCAACATACATACATATGTATGTATATACACACATATACATTCCTACATGTAAAAACAGCTGTTTTCTAACCTGCAAGTAGAGGTGCTTAATAATCGAGAATTTATAAAGTACCACTTACCTTTACTTAAAGTGTACAGCACACTCCACGGGCTGATCATTAGTCCATCGGCATAAATTATTTATGTCAAATAATTTTTACATCCATACATACATATGTATGTACATACATACATAGGTACATACACATGTAATACTTTTGCCGCGTTAAGCACACATTTACACACATACATACATATGTCCACATACAATTTGAATTCACCCACACAAAATTAATTGCAGCCACTCCGATTGGCTTTCCGCAATTTAATAATTCGAAACCTACATAATTAAAGTAGGAAATCGTGATCCTCGTTAAACAATTTACAATTAATTAAACTCACAAAACATAAACAACGGCAGAACAGCTGACTCTCGATCAGTGCTGACACTCAAGTCTCATCAGTGCTGACACTTGAGCCAAGCCGTGACTCGGTCACGACATCCATTTTTTCCTTCGTGATTTTCTTATTGTGCAAACATATTTCAATCGACTGATTGAATTTAATTCGCAAAATATTTTCTAAAGAAAAATAAGTACAACTTTATTTATATGGAATTAATATTTTGGCTTGTCTTGGTGCATTTTGATCTTTTCCTCAGGGATCCATGAAATTGATCTTGTCCGTTTAATGAAAACTAATTCCGAGTTTTTTTTTTTCCTTATTGAAAAGTTATCGGCACTCCCAATCCTACTGGTCTCAATTTTTCCATACTTTTAAATACTCTTATAAATTTAAACATTTTTCCACATTGTATAAATTTTAATATCCAAGTGATTATATATCCTTATAATTATTCACACAACTGCGAGGAAAATTATAAAATCCTTCTAATTTTATTTATGCTATCTATGCTTATTCATTGTGTTCATTAAAAAGAGGAGACATTTCTTCTTCTCACTCCTCCTCTATACTTAAATTATACAGTCCACTTACGGCTTCGTTTCGATCTCCTCGCTTGAGAGCTCTAATTCCACGAAGTTATTTGTTTCCATTCGATTCGTAATAGCTCAGAGAACACTCTACGATGTCTCTTTCCGACTTTGTTGCCGTGTGCGAGGCATTAACGGCGTTCGAGACTCGCGAGTCCCAGGCTTTAGCTGACGATGTGCCACTCGTCTCCGTTAAAATACACTTAGACCAGCTTAAGTCACTTTGGACAAAAGTCGAGGCAGAGTTTTCACGATGCTATAAAGCCTTGACGGCTCAAAAGAACGAAGATAGTCCGAAGCACATAGCTACAATTAAAGCTAAACATGAATATTGTTATATGGTATATGTGCGAGGCGGGACTTTGTTTGGAGAGCGAATCGAGCAGTTGTCCGCGAAAATAGCTTCCCCACCAGTCAGGCTCTCCGTCGATTCCACCCACCAAAGCCACACAGTTCCCCCGTGCGAAGTCGAAATCTTCAACGGAGACAGCCTGGCTTGGCCTACATTCCGTGATTTGTTTACCGCGATTTTTATCCATAATCCAAGCCTAACACAAGTGGAGAAACTTTATCACTTAAGTTGCAAAACTCGCGGTGAAGCCAGAGCCATTGTTTCTAGGTCACCCTTGACCAATGAAGGGTTCCAGTCCGCGTGGGATAACCTCACTGCGCGATACGAAAATAATCGATTATTGATTATGACCCATGCCAAGCAGCTTCTACAGATCCCAGCTGTAACACAAGAGTCTGGCAAAGCGTTGAGAGAACTGCAGACGTCAATTCAAGGTTGCTTAACCGGTCTTGAGCTTTCCGGGGCTTGTACAGACAATTGGGACATCCTTCTCATAGCAATCTGTACGAGCAAAATGCCCAAATCCACCCTTCTGTTGTGGGAACAGTCCGTTCCAACTAAGACCGCCGTCTCATCCTGGGACGACCTGAATCGATTCCTAACTGATCGCCACCGTGTACTAGAGGCCACAGATGTCCTTCAACCAAACTCTAGCGGTCAGACCTTTCCATCCGTAAGCCGAAAACCTACGGCACGAGCTCAGGCCTTTTCCGCTCAAGTGCAAGAGAGCTCAGCACCTGATGCTTGTATAATTCCGATTCCTGCGTCCTCCGATTCTTCCAGCAGCCCTCATGTAAACGTGGGAAGTTACTTCGCCTCCACTCGCAACACTGGCCTCCTGGGTACTGCAAGGGTAACTATTCATCATCGTGGCAAGCAGTTTCAAATCCGCGCTTTGATTGATATGGGATCCGAAGCGTCCTTTATTTCCCAAAGAATGTTTGAATTGATTAATCCTCCAAGCTGCAAAGTATCAACTAGCATTCGCGGCATTGGGCAATGCGATGCTGGTAGCGGCGACAAAGTGTGCCGCCTACAGATTTCTCCTCCTGACGAACCGCTGCGACAGTTCCAAGCAGTCGCCGTGGTGCTGCCTAGTGTAGCTGAAGCACTTCCGTCCCGCGCCGTCCCGAATCAGGTGAAGCAGGATTCGCTTGACCTTCCGCTCGCTGATCCGCAATTTCACCAAAGAGCTCCTGTGGATTTGGTGCTTGGAGCCGAGCTCCTTCCCACTATCCTTGGGGAACGAATCATCAAGAATGTTGGTGATTCTTTCGTGGGGATCGAGACGATGTTCGGATGGGTTCTCTGTGGATCCGTTACTGGAAAATCCAGAAGGTCTCGGTCCACCTCCTCCAGCAGCCCGAAAATGTCTCTAAGGACAGCAGCACCATCCGATTTAGAACGCAGTTCCAATTGCTTCAGGTGCCGCGTTTGTCAAGGGGCACACGCGCTCCGTCAGTGCCGACAGTTTCGAGGACTACGAGCTGACGACAGGCTACGGGTAGTCTTGAGCAACGGATACTGCCCGAACTGTTTGGCTCATGAGCATTCCAATGGTTCCTGCAGGAGCACAGCAGGATGCCATCGATGTGGCAAGCAACACCACACGCTCTTGCACATCGACAGCTCTGTCGCGTACATCCAACCCAAAGAGCAAAGACCCGAAAAGCACCCGCCTTTCATTCGGGCTTCTATCCAGAGGTCTTCAGCCATCGTGCCGCCTACTCCATCTGCATCCAAAGTTCCCCCTCCATCTCCACCCGTGTCTTGGCGATCCAGAACGCTGCCATCCCCCATCCTTAGACATGTCCAGCGAGGCAATTGCAACTTGTTGCAAGGGGGGCGGTATGTTCACGCCACCGGGTGAACAGCAGAGAGTGAGGGGTAGGGTTTTTCCCAAAACCGAATTCGGTCATACTGAGGAGGGTGACGAAGGGTTCTCCTGTAAATCGCCATATTCAATCTAATCCGAGTTTTTCACCCGAACACCCGTTCCTTCTCTTCAGAATTTTCTATCTCGAAATTTGTATACTTTTAACCCGAAACATTTCGTGTGTGTCGGCCACCTGTGCATTTAATAAAGCATAAGTTTTTTAACCGAAGTTATCGCGCGTTATTAATTCATCCCTCGCTCACCCAGAAGAAATTGGCACCAGCCAACCACTTGTAATTTATTGGGATCCTTCCGCCCCTCCACGAACAGTTATAATTATATCATTATTATATTATTTGGCGCCCAATCGTGAGGCCTCATTACAACATTTAGATGAAGTCAATGAAACTCGCAAATATTAAATTATCAAAGAATAAGAAATGTTTATTTCATAATCTATCCTTTCACTTTTATGACGCCTTTAGATTTGCTGGTGAGTTCGGAACACAGAAAGCAAAATACAATTATTAGCTTCTGTCCATCAACTTAGCAAACTATTTGAGTCAATTTTAGAACTGAATATTGAGACGAGAAATTTGTTGGAATTTAAGCAGAAATTAAAACTAATGTCCAAATGCTTAACCGCTTTTAAAACGTTGATTTTTATTTAGGTTCTTGCATGTATTCATGAATGGCTTACGCTCGCTCAGTCGCATAGGAATTTTAATCAATACTCTCCGGGAATGCGATTTAACCACGATTGAGTTGGTGTTTGCTTAAATCTATAAATTGAAAATTTGCCCATTGTAAGCGCATAGGATTCGTCAAGAAAACCATCAGAAGAAGTTTTCGATGACCACGATTTCAATGAGTGAGGATATTTTCAATTCTAATTCTATTCTAAACTATCTATCCTATTTCTATTCTAATATTTTATTTAAAAAAAACTATCACTAATTCCATCTAAATAGTCTGTTTACGCTAATATGCAGTTTTTAGGCTTTACTGTGGGAGAGTGTAGCATGGCATGAATTCATTTTTTTATATGATTTATTTTGGTTACTTTTTGTCGCGATTGTTTACTGAATTGGATTCGATTCATTTGTCTCTTATTCATTGTCTTTCCAATTACTATCGATTTTTAATATATTTTATTAGATTTTTATAAATACAATACTTACTAAATATAATAGCAGTTAGTTAAAATAATTTCCATCGATAGTAGAGGTCAAATAACACTTATAGTAAGGTAGGGTTAAACTGTATCAAATTAAATTTGATTTACAATGAGTGACGAAGAGACTGGCGACATAACTATCAGGGAAAATCCCATCGATACTGCTCCTTCTACGAGTGCAGGTATGAGGACAAGGTCCCAAACACAGTTGCTACAAGAACAAGCAGCTAGAAGTCACTCTTTTGTTTCGGAAAGGTCGAACGTAGAAACTGGGGTTACTTCAATGAGGGAAAACATAATTGATCATGACCAATTTAGAACGTTGCAAAACGAATTAATGACTGCTTTAACTGCGCAAATGACTCGTCTTATTGAGACAAATGTGACGGCCTGCGTGCAAAGGCTTAATCCAGTAGCACCAAGGCGAACATCCCCGTTAGATCAGATAGATCAGCTGGATCTAAATACCTTTAATGTGTCTGGTGAGGATCCGCGAAGAGGAGATTATGGTCAGAGATCATCTGCCAGCAGAAGTGTAGAGTCAGACTTGTTGCAAAGGCCAGATAAAGTTTCTCATATTATGAACGGGTGGAAACTTAAGTTTACTGGTAAAGGACTGTCAATAGATCACTTTATTTATCGAGTAGAAGCTTTGACTCACCAAACGCTTGAAGGAAATTTTGATATTATTTGAAGGAAAAGCAAATGAATTCTATTGGCGGTATCATAAATCAGTAGGACAAATTAGATGGAGCACCTTGTGTTCGGCATTTAAAAAGCAGTTTAAAGAGTTGCGAGATGATGGGGACATCGAAGAGGACATAAGGCGTAGAAAACAGGATGTCAATGAAACTTTTGATCAATTTTATCACGCTATAATCACTTTGGGCGATAAGATGGATCACCCCATGAGCAACAACCGATAAGTGAGAATTTTAAAAAATAATTTGAGACCGGAAATACGACACGAAATTTTAAATATCGAGATCACCTCAGTCTCTGAACTACGGGAGGTATGTAGAAAACGTGAGTCCTTTTTAGCTGATGTGAAACGTAGTCATGGTTATTATAAAAAAACTCCATTTAAAAAGGAAGTATCAGAGCTATTGCCGTCAGAGCAGGATCTGGAAGAATCAGATATTGAAGTCGAAGACGAAATAGAAATAGATGCATTATCCTTAATTTGTTGGAATTGTAGACGGGAAGGGCATCGGTACCAAGATTGTCTGGAAGAAAGGAGAATCTTCTGCTATGGCTGCGGCCTGGATAATACATATAAACCTAACTGTGCCAAATGTGCAAAAAACGGATACAAGAGCGCGCAGAACGTGGGACACAGACCAAAAGTGATGCGTGCTCCCAAACCGATTTCCCAATCAAACAAGTAAACCACAGTACCGCGAGATGTCCAACCACAAATAACTTAGTCTCTGAAACCCTCCAGAAAAATATATCCAGCTCACAATCGCGTAGCAAAAAACGACAAAAATCCTTCTGGGCTGAAATTAAAAATGTGCAAAGAAGTATAGATAGTATTTGTGCTTTAGATCAGGGCAGTTATGATCCGCGCCCATTTATTACGGTGGGCATATTAGATCGCGCAGTTAGTGGATTGTTAGACTCGGGGGCTGGAGTATCTTGTATTGGTGGTGAGTTGGCCAAACAAATAATATCTGGCGGAATGTCATACAAGAAACTCAAGGTGAACGTGACCACCGCTGATGGCAGTCCTCAGAATGTTGTTGGCAAAATGCAGTCAAATATTTCATATAATGGGCAAACAAAGGAATTTCAAATATATTTAGTACCTACTCTTAGATTAGATTTATATTTAGGCATCGATTTCTGGAGGGCATTCGAATTGTTACCATCTCTTAACATAGCAGAATTAGATCTAACAATTATTGAACATTAGTTAAGTCACCTGCAGATAGGGCAACTAAAAAAGGTTATCAATCAATTCCCATCTTTTGCTCAAGAAGGTTTAGGGAGAACTAATCTAATTTCGCATTCCATAGACGTGGGGACCGCAAAGCCAGTCAAGCAACGGCATTTCCCAGTATCGCCAGCTGTAGAGAAATTAATGTATGCTGAAGTTGATCGCATGATCGAATTAGGCATTATAGAAGAATCGGACAGCGCCTGGTCCTCACCAGTGGTGCTGGTACAAAAACCAGGAAAGGTTCGACTATGCTTGGATAGCCGAAAAGTAAACGAGTTCACCATAAAGGATGCGTATCCTCTTCCTCACATTGGCGGGATCTTGAGTAGACTTCCGAAGGCAGAATTTATAACAAGTTTAGATATAAAAGATGCATTCTGGCAAATCCCTTTAGAGTTAAGTTCTCGGGAAAAAACGGCTTTCACAGTGCCTGGCAGGCCTCTTTATCAATTCAAAGTTATGCCGTTTGGGCTCTGTAACGCTCCTCAAACAATGTCTAGATTGATGGATAAAGTAGTGCCAGCTAAATTAAGGAACGAAGTCTTTGTTTATCTTGATGACCTCTTAATCGTTTCCGACACCTTTGAATGTCATTTAGACGTTCTACGAGAATTGGCTTTATGCATAACGAGAGCTGGTTTGACCATAAATATCGGTAAAAGCAAATTTTGCATGAAGCAGGTTAAATATCTTGGGCATATAGTTGGTGAAGGTGGTATTAGAACAGATCCCGATAAGGTGGCTGCCATTGCAGATTTCCCAGTTCCTAAATCAATTAAAGCTTTGAGAAGTTTCTTGGGTCTGTGTGGCTGGTACCGGAAATTCATTGAAAATTTCGCTTCTTTAACAGCACCATTGACAGATCTTCTGAGAAACAAAAGAAAATTTGTTTTCGATACGGCCGCTGAAGAGGCGTTCCAAAATATAAAGGAAAAATTGAGCAAAGCTCCAGTTTTAATTAGCGCGGATTTCAAGAAACCTTTCTATATACATTGCGACGCCAGTAAAACGGGGGTCGGAGGTGTCCTAGTACAATTGTCAGATGAAGGGGACGAGTGTCCAATATCCTTCGTATCAAAAAAACTGAATAAAGCTCAGAAAAATTATTCTGTCACCGAGCAAGAATGTTTGGCTGCACTGGTGTGCCTTAAAAATTTTAGGGCTTATGTGGAGGGCCATGAATTTACCATCATCACCGATCATGCCTCATTAAAATGGCTAATGACTCAGACAGACCTTAGTTCTCGTCTAGCAAGATGGGCCTTAAAATTACAGGGCTATACTTTCAAGATCGAGCATAGGAAAGGGAAGCTCAATGTGGTACCAGACGTGCTGTCTCGTGCACATAGTGAGGAGATAGCAGCAATCAATTCAGAAGATGGGTTATATGTGGATTTGGACTCAGAGCTCTTTAAGTCAGAAAGCTATTTAGAATTATGCGATCGAATTAAAGGCATGGAACAGTCACTTCCAGATCTTAAAGTCATAGACGGACACGTGTATAGACTTGCTGAACACACCAATGGTGACCAGTTACCTGATAGCCAGGTTTGGAAATTATGGTTGCCCAGTGAGTTAGTACCAGAAATCCTGAAGAAAGCACACGATAGTCCATTAGCCTCACATGGCGGAATTCACAAAACCATTGAAAGAATTAGACGTCATTACTTTTGGCCAGGTTTAGTGGGCGACGTAAAATCATTTATAGGTGAATGTGAAATTTGCAAAACAACAAAAGCTCCAAATTTCATAATGCGTCCACTGATGGGAAAGACGCCGGAATCACAAAGGTTCTTTCAAAAATTGTACGTAGATTTTCTAGGTCCGTATCCGCGATCACGGCGGGGGGCATATTGGTATTTTTATCGTTCTCGATCACCTCACGAAGTATGTGTTTTTAAAAGCTGTAAAAAGCTATAACGTGACACATACATTGACGGCTGTTCATGCTCCTCAGGCAAATGCTTCAGAAAGAGTTAACCGCTCGATAATAGCAGCCATTAAAGCCTATGTCAGGGACGACCAGAAAGATTGGGATGAATATCTGAGTCAGATAAATTGTGCCCTAAGGTCGGCGCAGCATTCGGCCATTGGAACTAGTCCTTATTATTTAGTATTCGGTCAACATATGATTACATCAGGGAAAACGTACTCATTGATAAGGAAATTAGAGCTACTCAGTGATCGATCCTTACGTCTTAATCAACCAGATTCATTAGATTTAGCCCGGAGTAAGGCATGTGCAATTATGCAAAAACAGCAAGAAAAGAACGAAAAGGCTTATAATTTGAGAGCCCGGGAGATAAATTATAGAGTGGGTCAAGAAGTGTTTAGAAGAAATTTTAAACAAAGCAATTTTGCCCACGGCTATTGTTCAAAATTAGGTGCCAGATTTATAAAGGCAAGAATACGTAAAAAGATTGGGACCTCCAACTATGAATTGGAGGACTTACAAGGGCATTTGATCGGTAATTATCATGCAAAAGATATTCGACCCTAATGGGGGAAAAGAAAAACTGCAACAAGCGGGATCAGCTTTGGTTTGCTTTGCACCCGTAGTCTGATCTTTCCAGGGGGGGATTTGTAAAGGCGCTTGTTGCTAGAGATTGGCAACACTTAAACAATGCAATGTTGCAATGTTAGCGGGTATCGTATGTTAGGATCGTATGTTATGCTCGTATGTTAGGATCGTATGTGGCCAACCACGTATCTTCGGGTCAGCGCTTGCAGCCTCTCTTGAGCAGCTTCTGTTGGTGAGAGATTAGAAAACTCACTTTATCTATGCAAATGAAGTAATAAATATTCTCCTGTTGCTAAGAGAATGCTGTCTAATGGGAGAAAAAGAGAAAGGCAGCGTGTCTATAGGACCGTTTTAGAGAATCCAGGATGGCGTCTGTTTTAATAGGTTTCTAAGTTCTTGGAGCAAACCGTAGGAGTCATTGCAAATTTGTACATCTGCAAAGTGAGATGTTAAGTGGTCAAGTGGTCAAAAAAATAATAATTAACAAAGTCGAGAAAATTTTTAAATTCATAAATAATTGATACATAAGTAATTCAAAAGAATTACATATATTTTATTGGATAATAAACAAAATTTCCTTCAAAGTGCTTAAAAAGTTTAAAAATATACATTTGGGCCAAGTCCCCAAGAGGGCGGACCATATTTTATTTGTCAAGGCGATACCCGAGTTACCTAAGGTGAGAAATCAGAGAAAAAAATATAACTATAGAAATAGGTGTCTGTCCTTATGATTGTGTTTTACTATGCGCATAGAATTTAGCAAACACTTAATTTTTTTTCTATTAGCATAACGAAAGCAATAAATACTTGCACTGGCGACCACCGTACCATTATTCACATTCCCGAAAGCGCTAAACGGACAATCACCCCAAAAAGACGCATAACAACATACAAATATACGAGAAATAACTATCAGCTGATAGAGCGAAATAACTAAGTATCTGCATCTAAAAATTTTATCTAAAGAAGAACAAAAATAAGAAAGCCCAAGTACAGAAAAACACAGAAACGAAAAGAACTTTGAAGGGCGACCACTGAGCCCTCGCCCAAATGCATACATAGGATGCCGATTTTTTTTAGTTAAGCTAGGATTAGGTATAGAAAAAACCAGAGGGCCGGGGCTAACTTCGACCGCGTCAAAGTTTGTATACCCTTGCAACTTTTTTGGTAACTCTATCCTTACCTATTAGCCATCAATGTGGAAGAACGTTTTATCTAAAAAGGCTTATGTTTGCGAAAGAATCGCCTACAATCATAGGAAATAACAAAGATATTGATCAAAGTCACTGTTTTCGACCGATCGTTCCTATGGGAGCTATATGATATAGTCACCCGAACTTTATCAAATTCGACACAGTCATTAACATATATATTAAATTAAGAAATGTTTAATTTAAAAGCAATCGCGTTAAAAGTAACGAAGTTATTTACAAAAGTCACTGTTTTGGACCAATCGTTCCTATGGGAGCTATATGATATAGTCACCTGATCTTGATCAAATTTGGCATAGTCGCTTATAGGCGTAGTAAACTCTCTAATATTAAGTTTCACGACAATAGCTCAGAAAATAACGAAGTTATTGAGAAAGTCACTGTTTGTGACTTGGCCGTTTGTATGGGAGCTATATGATATAGTCACCCGATCTTGATCAAATTTGGCATAGTCGCTTATAGGCGTAGTAAACTCTCTAATATTAAGTTTCACGACAATAGCTCAGAAAATAACGAAGTTATTGAGAAAGTCACTGTTTGTGACTTGGCCGTTTGTATGGGAGCTATATGATATAGTCACCCGATCTTGATCAAATTTGGCATAGTCGCTTATAGGCGTAGTAAACTCTCTAATATTAAGTTTCACGATAATAGCATAGAAAATAACGAAGTTATTGAGAAAAGTCACTGTTCGCGACTTTGGGGTTTGTATGGGAGCTATATGATATAGTGGTCCGATCCGGCTGAATCCGAGATATACAACGACTGCAGTATATACAAGCCTACGTGCAAAATTTCAGCTCTGTAGCTCTTACGGTCTAGGAGGAGTTTGCGTTGATCCAGACGGACGGACGGACGGACGGACGGACATGGCTAGTTGAACTCGTCTCGTCGTGCTGATCAAGAATATATATACTTTGTATGGTCGGAGATGCTTCGTTCTATGCGTTGCACACTTCTGACCAAAATTAATATACCCTTTTTGCAAGGGTATAAAAATGAAGCAAGTAAGTCGACTCGTCGACTTGGGTATACCATACACCAGGTGAAAGAAATATTTAAAATTGCGAAAACCAAATGTATGTCTATTAAATTGTTTTTACATGTTTCATAGTATGTGCTATCTCGCTCACTCTAGGAACACACGAGCACTCTAGCGCCGCCACTAGCCAACGGCCAATTCTGGCCTTGTGGACCGTTTAGTAAAATACGTTCATACGCGTATTTTACATGTTTCTAGTCCGATTTCAATAAAATTTGGTAGTTTGATAGAAATAGATAAGAATAATTAGTCTGCCGAATTTGAATGCGATAGTCAAAAAAATACAGGAGGAAATCGGTTTTTTCTAAATTATGGAGGCGGAAGTGGGCGTGGCAAAATGTTAAAATATATAAATTCTCCGCGCATACTATGCCAGTATACATACTAAATTTGGTGACTTTAGCTTTGTTAGTTTTTGATAAAATCAGTTTTGTTTAATTTACGGGGGCGGAAGTGGGCGTGGCAAAATGTTTAAATAGCCAATATCTGCGCGTCTATTAAGCTAGTCTACATACTAAATTTGATGTCGGTAGCTGTCATAGTTTTTAAGAAAATCAGTTTTATGTAAATTCCGTGGGCGGAAGGGGGCGTGGCAAAAAGTTTAAACAATTAGTTTCTGCGCGCTAACTAAACGAGTATATAAACCAAATTTGATGTCTCTATCTATTATACTTTTTAAGAAAAACAGTTTTGTGTGATTCCTGGGGGCGTAAGGGGGCGTGGCAAAAAGTTTGAACAGTTAATTTCTGCGCACTAACTAATCGGGTATACAAACTAAATTTTATGTCTCTAGCTGTCATACTTTTTAAGAAAAACAGTTTTATGTGATTCCTGGGGGCGTAAGAGGGCGTGGCCGAAATTCCAATTAATGCTGAACATGTGCATACTACACGAGTATACATACCAAATTTGGTGGCTCTAGCTCTTATAGTCTCCGAGATCTGCGTGTTCATACAGACGGACGGACGGACGGACAGACGGACATGGCTAGATCGACTCGGCTGTTGATCCTGATCAAGAATATATATACTTTATAGGGTCGGAGAAGCTTCCTTCTGGCTGTTACATACATTTTGGCGACTTTAATATACCATTTCACCCTATGGGTGTATGGTATAATTAATTAAATTTGGAAATATGAAAAGGTAAAGGCAAACGGCAATGTCAGCAGAAAAAAAAAACCATACAAAAAAAAAAGGAAAGAAAAAAAAAAACAACTAAAATCACTTATTTATATACATGGATAGGATCAATATAAAATTACAGGGTATGCATATTCGGTGTTAGAATATATTTTTTTATCTTTCTTTACTTTCCTTAACCACAGCAGTACGGAGAAAGCGCTTTCGACGTTGGAGAATGAAGCTGTAAGTAATATGCACACATTATTTGTTTATGTACAAAAATATTCTTCACCCCTTGCACCTGCCCTTTTTCGTTAAAAATCAAAAAAATAATATTCCCAACATAAAGCAAAACAAAGAAAAAAAAAACTCCAACAACTAGCAAAGAGATTCCCCGTTATTATGCGTGGGCAAATCGTTTTTTTGTATGTTCTTTCTTGGCTTAGCCACGTTGCTAAATTTTCTGTGCGCCTAGCCTACAGCCGTTGCTAGCGCTAATTCTTGTTTTTATTTTTGAGATACTTTAGCTGAAATAGCGGCACTTCTCGCCGACGTTTTGTTTTGTTATTAAATTTTGATGATATTTTTTTCCGTCTATTTGTAAGAGCGATCATTTGTTTTTGATAACTTTAAGTATGATTAATAGTCTAAATTTTTTTTTCTCTTAGATAAATAATACAATTTTATAATGTCTGTTTAAAATTTATCGTTAAATTCATCCATCTACACATGTCTCCCCAGTAAAGAAAAAGGGATCATCTGAAGCTAAAGCTTCAAGCGGCCGATGATCATAGGAAGGGTGGGCAAAGGTCAATCACAAAACTACCAGTGATTGCGACTGTAAAAATGCATCTTGCATTATCAGCGTAGGAAATTGTATCTTTTGTTTCTATCTTTCTTTTCTATCTTTTTTTCTATCTTTGATTTTTTTGTATTCTCTCTCTCTTGTCGCATGCACGCTCACTTTTAATAATATAGCAATGAGAAAAGCAGGCAGGTCGGCGAAATATATTTAATTGTGGTAACTGGGTTTCGGCAGAACTACACCCCCTTGTCGACGAGCTAGTGCCGGAAATTAACAGCGTGCCAGCCGATATCCAACTACTGCATGACCAGCCACGACTATACGTTACCCGTTACAAGTTCGAAGAGCATAGCTACAGCCTCTGTCAAGAGATAAAAAGATTAGGACTTAATATTTTGAACTTGATTGGTAGCGTATTGGTTGGCTCAAATTAAAGCGTATTTACTGATTTGAAGAAGGACGTACCGTCCTTCATATTAATCAAATGCGTATGCCATTCAGTTCAATTAGCAGTGAATTCGGCCTGTACAAAGTTTTTGCCTGAATCTTTGGAATATATTGTGTACGAAACCTTTAATTGGTTCTCGAAAATCAGTAAACGCCAATCAGATTATCAAAAAATTTATGAGTTGATTAATAGTGATAAGGTAAGTTAAAATATATGTTTTTTCCATTGAATCTGCAGTTGCCGGAATTTTGCATCAGTGCACAGTGGTCGGTTTCATAGGCCAACAAAAAAAAAAAACAAAAAAAACAGAAATTTGCAACTCTGTGTATGAAAACTAATTCAAAATAAAACAACAAATTGGAGAATTTGTTTTTCCGATATTTCGTTGGTACGCGCTAAGAACAGCTTGAAAAGAGAGTAAAAAAAAACACGCAAGCTGTGCAGTGAACGGAGCTTAAAAGTTAGATCTGAGGGAAAAATTAATATTTAATATATAATTGCGCTAAATCGCCAAATTTAATGATGAATATTGAAAAAAAAGGTTAATAGTATATATTTAAAGATTTTTGTGTAAAATTATATTGGCCTAATGTTTTATAACTAACGTTTTATAAGTGACCTGTGTGAAAGGTGTATTTTACTATGTTTTGTGACTTTAATTAAAGAAAAAGTTGTGATCCCCGTCTCACCCTCATATAAATCTTGTTTGCTTTCTTTATTCATTATTTTCTTAGTTTATGTTCTTTTTTTCAGCTGCTACTTTTTCCAACTTTCTGTGTTATTCGTGTTATTCTATTGTGTTGTCTCTGTACGCGTACACTACTGTGTTGTTGTTATCTGTGTTATTCTCTTGTGTTGTCTTCGTATTCACACTGCACTTTCTTAAGTGTGTATTTTGTTTTTGTTTTGATTTAATTGTTCTTTGGTTTCAATATTTTTATTTTCTTAATTTTAATCAAGCATTCGTTTAATTTATACATACATACATACATACATATGTATATATAGGAACATCTTATCAATGTCAGCTCCCACGCATATATATTTTTGATATGTGGTGTTTGGAAATAGGTTCTTTTGCTGATAAAGCTAAACAAGTATTTGGAAACCTGAGACATACATTTGAATCTGATGGTTATGAATTCAGTGACAATAGTGTGGTATCAAGACTGGATTATATCTTAAGTCTTTTTGAGTGCTCTGAAAGAACTAAGCGGTGACGGATAGCAGATATAGCCGAATTTGACGAATCAGCAGCTGATGATTTGCGAAATGCTTGTAGACAACCGAATTCATCGATCTTTCCTGCAAAAACGTGTGAAGCAATATCACTTATAACTGATGCAAATTTAACAAAACATCAGTATCTGCTTATTAGAAGCTTTGTTAGTCAGTTCTTTTAACAAAAAATGAAGAACTTTACATTAAAAACAAAGTTCACGAACTGGCTCCTACTGAATTCCAAACAGTTACCAACCGCAAATTTGTTGTCGATCACATTTTTATGCTAACTATGGTAGATGGCAAAGTGTGCAATGCCCTTACTGAAACCTCATCTGCAAAATGCTACATATGCCAAGCTAAACCGATAGAGATGAATGATATCGACAACTGCTTACAAAAACAAGTTCAAACAGATCGCTACGAATTTGGATTGTCTCCATTACATGCCTACATTCGATTTTTTGAATATATGCTTCACGTTTCATATAGACTCGAAATAAAACAGTGGTAAGTAAGGGGCGCAGAAAATAAACAACAATTTCTACGAAGGAAACAAATTATTCAGTGCGAAATTCGTAACAAAATGGGTTTAATTGTCGACAAACCAAGAACAGGTGAAAATGGATCCTCAAATGATGGGAACACTGCAAGAAGATTTTTCAATGAAGCCCAAGTGTCTGCTGAAATAAATGGCATAGAAAAACACCTTATTGAAAATTGTGCAATTTTACTACAAACCTTATCATCAGGTTATAAAATTAATGTAGAAAAATTTCGAGAATTGGCTCTAGCTACTGCTCGAGAAGTAACAACTAAGTATTCCTGGTACTATGTATATTCCTCCCTCGGTTCACAAAATATTAATTCATGCGCCAGATATTGGAGATTGGAGAGCTCTCAGAAGAAGCTGCTGAGGCAAGAAATAAGGACGTTAAGAAGTATCGACTAAACCACACTACAAGGATAATTTCACGGGTAGCCACAATTCAGGACTTAATAAAAGGTTGCTTTTGACCTCTGATCCTCTGATTTCTGGTCAAAGAAAATTACCAAGCAAAAAAAAACTTATTTTTACCAAAATCAGTGTTTGATTTACTCGAATAGTCCGCAATAATTTTGTTGGCTTAATTCATTATTCTTTTATTTACTATTTTTGTAATTTCATAATTAAATTAATTATTATTAAACTATTTTATTTTCATATTTAGTTTTGATGCTTTAATAAATATATGAAAAATAAAAAAAAGACACTTTCTAAAAATTATTTTTTGATAGCCTAGAAGTGCAATGAGAGGGGTTTGAAGTGGTTTATTTATGACAATACAATTGTTTACCACTTATTATAATTTTATAAAGCTAATATAAAAGTTTCACTTTGATATAGTCAGTGGAAACATTTTTGGCCGCTAATTTCATACAGTACCGACCACTGTGCAGTGGGTTGAACTTAAACTACATTTTAGTCTTGCGCAACAAAAGAAAAATGTTTCAAAGCGCAAAGCTTACATAAAATGTACAGCGATGAAATTAATTAGCTATATTTGACGTTTTTAAAGCCAGTATTATGCAGGCTATAAACAACAATTTCCAGGCCACCAATTCAAATGCAGGCAAACTTTTAACAGATTTTGTATTTGGAATAAATTCTTTAAAAGCAAAAATAATATCGCCTGAAGATATAGTTGACATTCTTAATACAGATTTTAAAGGACATGTCAAGAGGGATCTGCCTTTGGGTTATGCATTCGAAATGTTACTGAAAAAAATAAAGGAAAATATTTTCTAGAAATGGAAATCCTAAACCATTTCAAATTGCCTGTCATTCAGATTGAAGAGCTCGTTGTGCAGTACAACAACATACATCTTTTGAAGTGGGAAAATACGGATTGTACCTTGAAATTTTGGGCTGAAGCAAACAATTATGTGGATTCGGGAGGTAATCACTGATTTAAATCATTAGCTACTTTTGTCTTGAGCTTAATATCGCTACCGTGGTCAAACGCGAAAGTCGAAGGAGTGTTTAGTCAAGAATCGTCTTCTTGAAAAATTCGCCGAATCTTCCGAGTCCAAATTACGACGTCTACTTCACAGAGGTGGAACATCTGGATTAAAACCATCCGAAATTCTGGCAAACTTGCGACGCCTCGCCCCCGATCCGGCAGGTAAAAGCATGATTCTCACACTCTTTCTTGCAGAGATGCCTCAGTCAATACGTCCAATGCTGACAGTATAAGAATAGACCGACTTAGACAAGCTTTATAAAATAGTAGACAAAATGATCGAAGCATTGGAAAGCAAATCGTTTTATTTAATGGAACCCAACAATGACATTTGCGCTGTGACACCTAGCGATTGGACTTCAGATGTTATAGAGAGCATACACTTGCTCAACATAAAGTTCGAGAATCTTCAAAAGGAGCTGAAAAAGTTTCGATCACCAAAACACGATGCTCAGTCTCGCTCACGTAGCGCATCACGTGTCCGATCGCAATGTAGTATCTCAACACCTAAAAAAACGGAGGAACAACAATACAAACTTTGTTTCTACCATCTGAAATTTGGAGATGACGCCAAAAAATGTCGTTATTCTTGTGTAAATTTCCAGTCCTCAAACTAATAAAGCTGTCCTCTAAAGAGCTGGCCGGCGACAGCACTCCCAACACCGGCGATCCAAAACCACTACATACCTTCAGTATCGAAACACACCTGCACATCACTGATCGTTTTTCCAATTCTTTGCAGAGCTCAATATTCACCTACGCCGCAGTTTAACCTGGCCCTTTATCATCGCAGATGTTAAAGTAGCCATCATTGAAACTAACTTTCTAACCAAAAACGAATTGCTCATCAATTTAGCAACAAAAAATTCTCGTTGCTTCTGTCACAGGTCATTCGACGCCTGGATGCTGCAATGCGACAACATTCCATATCAACTATAGAAGACCCACGCAAGTATCCGGAAATCCTTCACGAATTTATTGGCATAATCAAACCGTCAATGAAAACACGTCCATCACGACGTCTCTCGTGTTAACGAAACGCATAGTAGATGTGTTGCGGATCGGCCTCGTCGCCTATTGGGTGATAAGCTAGCCTCACCGCAACAGGAATTCAATCTTCTAATAAAACAAGGAATTTGTCATCCGTCGAAAAGCCCATGGTTAAGCCCATTTCATTTGGTCATTAAAAAAGAAGAAGGTTAGCGTGCCTGTGGCGATTATCGGAAACTAAACTCGATAACGGTTCCGGATCGTTATCCTCATATCAATGATTTCACCGATCTATGTATTTGGGAAGAAGTTTTTTCAACGCTCGATTTGGTAAAAGCTTACTATCAAATCCCGATGGCGCCAAACGACGCACAGTTGGGATTCTGCTCGGATAGCGTTGCAAAAATCAGTTTTTTCATGATCGCGTTAGGTAAAAATTATATACCTACACAATCGATAGGGAATGCTTCGGAGATTATGAATCCAAAATTTTTTGAAATCGATTGAGATTCATGGGTGCTAGAGGCGCCCAAAGTTGAGGCATTTTTACTAAATGAGAATAAATAACAACTTTTACAAAAAATCTCAACTTTAATACTGAATATTTTGCGATTTCAACAATCGATCTTGTTTGGATCTCATAGTTTTATCTGAAAAGTATGTTCTTTATTAATAGCATGTTTCATAGATTTTAACAATTACTTAAATTGTTATTGAATTAGAAGCGTAATTAAAAACGAAAAATACACTAAATATTGGCATTTTTTGAACTTTGGTGGAATACAACTATATACATATATTGTCCCAATATGCGGCGACCTGCGACACCGATGCGTAAGCCATACAACTAAGTCAATCTCGCCTAAAAAATGCACGTATTAGGAAGAAGAAGAGCGCATGCGTATTGGCCTGTAGCTTCTTTGTATTTAAATGATAACATTGCGTAATGCTGTTTTGCAAATACCTACCTACCTGCCTTTCTACAATGTTAGATTGCTAATTACCTGCTTTGGAAAAACTGACAAAGCAGATAAATGTTATTTAAGTTGATTAAAAATTTGTCCTAGTTAGAGGTTGGTCGTTTTTATTTTCGTTCACCTAATTGGATGTAAATATTAAGTTTTTTACCTAATTAATACAAAAAGGGTAATACCGATTTTCCCTTCTTAGTTAATTAAAAAATATAACATAAAGAGCTAATTGTCCCTCTCGTTTGCGACAGATTATTTTTAACTCCATAAGTGGAAACACCTTAAATCCGGACTGAATAGTATTTGTCAATACAATTCAAGACAGTTTTATTTATTTGTGCAAAATTGTTGTTAAAGAATGAAAGAATTTTGAAAGTTTTCCACGAGTGTGAAAACTTAAATAATTTTGAAATGGGATTGCTGAAGGAGATGGGCGTTTTATTCGAAAACGCTAGTACGGAGCTTAAGGTAAAAATCAAATATACCTAATGTAACTTAAGGCAAAAATGGATTGCAAGCGGCAGAATTCTGGCAAATTTTCTTGAAAAAAAATGAAATTTGGCTTGAGGAGTATACGACATTCAGAGCACGAAGATGATCAACCATCACCTAGCCGAGAAAGAGGAAGGCCGCATAACAGGTGTTAGTCAAGAGATCATTAAAAGGTTGGCTGTCATCTTGAATGTTATAAATTGCAAGGAAATGGTAAATGGTGAACAATTTTTCGAATATACTTCAAAAACTGCTGAATTTTTGACTCAATTGTATCCACAAAAAAAACTTACACCAACGGTACATAGGATTTCGGCTCACGGAAAGGAATTAATAGAATATCAGTGTTTACCAATTGGAGAGCTATTCCAAGAAGCACAGGAATGTAAAAACAAGGAATACAAAAGGTTCAGATACACTAATACATTAAAAACTTCTCGTGTTAGACAAAATAAAGACCTTTTTAACATGCTAGCAGCCTCTTCGGACCCACTTATTGCATCGCGACCCAAACCTTTCAAAGGTTCATGGACAACATTTTTCGTGGCGTTAACTTTGTATTCTGTTACATCGACAATATTCTTATCATGTCAAACTCTTTGGAAGATCATAAAGAACATCTTCACTAGGTTTTTCAAATTCTACAAAACCATGGTCTAAGTATTAACCTTAGTAAATGCCAATTTGAAAAACAAGAGGTAAATTTTCTTGGATACACAATCAACGAATGCTATCCTTAACCATCCAAAAACGTTTTGGAACGCCCAAAACAATTACAACAGATCAAGGCTCGCAGATCAAGTCCGCTATTTTCAAAGAACTCGCTCAACTCATCGGTAGCAAAAAGATACAAAAAGATACCACTGCCTATCACCCACAATCCAATGTTTTAATCGAACCATGGCATAGCTCTCTAACAGCCGCATTGATGTGCAAGGACGGTACACCTTGGACAAAACTTTTGTCTACGACGCTGCTTGGACTACGCACTTGTTTCAAACCTGACATCAACGCATCAGGTGCGGAAATGTTGTATGGAACGACACTAAAACTACCAAATGAATTTTTGTGGATTTGGACCAGCCATCAACGCCTGCATTATTTTTAAGCGCTTTTCGTGAACATATGCAAAAACTTCGCCCTAAGCCCACGGCTCATCATATCAAGGAAAAAATGTTCATCCTAAAAGGCATTGATCAATGCTCACATGCTTTCATTAGAACTGACGCAGACAAGCAACCGTTTGAACCTCCGTATTCTGGTCCCTACGAAGTCATAAGACGTCACACGGATGAGTCTTCGTTTCAAAAGTCGCCGTCGCAGCGCTCATAGCAAAGGAAGACCAAAAACCCGAGACTCGAAGACATAAAACATCCTGCTTCGAAGACATATGAGAAAAATCATCGAGTTCGAGTGTTTGTCGTTTCCCAATCCTTAACTTAATTCTAAGTATTATTAATATTGTTTAAAACTCTCTCTCTCTTTTTGAAAAACTTGCTAACGTTTTGGTATTTAAGTATATTTTAATGCCTTACATGTATATTCACCAGCAGACAAACCGGAAAGGAACTATTTGGCATGTTTCGACGATTGGAAATAACGTTGGCATAAGTGTTTTTATCGGGAGGGGATTACTTTAAAGGAAATAAAGTTGATTTACAAGAACAAATAAAGATTTATATCCCATACACCCATAGGGTGAAATGGTATATTACAGTCGCCAAAATGTATGTAACAGGCAGAAGGAATCTTCTCCGCCCCTATAAAGTATATTTATTCTTGATCAGGATCTAGCCATGTCCGTCTGTCCGTCCGTCCGTCTGTAAGTCCGACCGTCCGTCTATATGAACACGCAGATCTCGGAGGCTATAAGAGCTAGAGCCACCAAATTTGGTATGTATACTCGTGTAGTAAGTAAATGTATAGAGTTAATTGGAATTTTGGCCACGCCCCCTTACGCCCCCAGGAATCACATAAAACTATTTTTCTTAAAAATTATAACAGCTAGATACATTAAATTTGGTTTATATATTCGTTTAGTTAGCGGGCAGAAACTTTTTGTTTAAACTTTTTACCACGCCCCCTTTCGCCCCCGGAATTTACACAAAACTGATTTCCTTAAAAACTATGACAGCTACCGACATCAAATTTGGTATGTAGACTAGCTTAATAGACGCGCAGATATTGGCTATTTTAAAATTTTGCCACGCCCACTTCCTCCCCCGCAAATGAAACAAAACTGATTTTCTCGAAAACTAACAAAGCTAAAGTCACCAAATTTAGTATGTACTTTCACTTTTTCCCTATCAGTCGCTTTATGACTTCGGTTGTGATAAGACGTGCTTTCTCTGTACACCCAAGTGTTTCTTTGGTTTTCTTTACAAACGATTCAAACTGCCTGCACCACCTAGTATAACTATGAGTGGCGATGAAGACGAAGATGATGATGCCGTTATGGAATGGCAGAAAGTAAGCTGCCTGCGTAAAGCGAGGAAGAGGTCAAGCAACAAATCACCACAGTTAGCTCGAAAGGCGCCGGCACTGGACTTCAGACCTAGTACATCCAAAAGCAACAACTATTTTGAGGTACTCAGCGACGATGACGAACAGTTAAATATGCTGATGCAAACAGAAGATCAAGGAGAAAGGCAATCCGCAATAGATTCGGCCAGTGAGACATTAGATTACCCTAAGCCACCACCTATATTTCTTTCTGAAACAAATAATATAAACACTACGCTAGAATACTTAAAAGGTTATCTCAACTATCAAGACTATACCTTCAAAATTCAGAGTAATGGAGAGATTAGACTCATGGTTAAAAATGTAGAAAAGTATAGGGAATTAATTATAGAATTGAGAAAAGACGGTGTCTTGTTTCATACGTACCAGCTTAAGCAGGACCGAGCATTTAGAGTGGTAGTTAAAAACTTACACTTCTCTACACCAATAGAAATAATCAAAAACTGTGTTGAGGCAACTGGTCAAACTGTGCGAAACGTTGCTAATATAAAAAGCCGTATCACCAAAGCCCCTTTAAACATTTTTTATGTAGATCTAGAGCCAACTAACAAAAACTCCGAAATCTACAAGATAAATAATATTGGCAACGCGATAGTTACAATAGAACCTCCAAGAAAGACAAGCGATATCCTCCAATGCCACAGATGTCAGAGATACGGTCACACGCAGACATACTGCGGCAAGGCGTATAGATGTGTCAAATGTGGCAAAAAACATGAGTCCAAAAAATGTCCCAAGGATAAGGAAACCCCTCCAAAATGTGTACACTGTCATGAAAATCATACTGCCAATTATAAAGGCTGTAAGGTATACCAGGAACTTCTTAAAAATAAAGTAACAACACGCGTTAACGAGTCACGAATAAACATAAATGCCAATAGTTATGGTGTCATGAATTTCTCTCCCCCGACCCATCAGAATCCATCCAATGAACACAGTAGACAACCAACATATGCTCAAATTGTTAACAATCAACCTGATGTTACTAAAAGTGGTTCTTTGGAACGGATTGAAAAACTATTAGAAAAGCAATCAGAGCAAATTTGTGACCTTCTTAAAACAATAAACCTATTGATTATTAAATTATGCAAATAGACCTCCACATTGCTATATGGAATGCCAACGGGCTGTTAAATCACGTTCATGAAATAAACTTATTCATTAAGTCAAATGATATTGATATAATGTTGATATCTGAGACTCAATTTACAAACAAATCCTTTTTTAAACTGAGAGGATATGAGATTTACTGTGCAAATCATCCATCTGGAAGAGCCCAAGGCGGGGCGGCACTAATTGTTAAAAATGGAATAATATATGAAACTCTAGATCCCATAAGAGAGATCTCATTGCAAGCTGCCAGTATCAAAGTCAAATGTATGCATGCTGACTTAATTGTTACTGCCATATATTTCCCTCCAAGGTTTATTGTTAAAGAGATAGATTACAAGCAGTTCTTCATAAAACTTGGAACAAAGTTTATTGCTGGTGGAGACTATAATGCGAAGCACCCTTGGTGGGGCTCGAGACTGGCAAACCCTAAAGGCAAGGAGCTCTATAAATGCTTGAGAAATAATGGCCTCAGTGTCTTATCAACCGGTAAACCTACATATTGGCCCACTGATCCCAGTAAAATTCCTGACCTAATGGATTTTGTCGTTTATAATGGAATCCCACAGCAAAATCTTGCTGTCTCAGAGAGTTTGGACCTAAATTCTGATCACTCGCCTATAATTATGGCTTATAGTACGCGAATCAAAAAAATCAGAGAAGCCCATACAAGATTATAACAAGCAAAACTGATGTGGCTGAGTTCAGATACTTGTTAGATCAAAAAATTGATCTAAACATTTCTTTAAAAACTGGATCAGAGATAGATACTGCTGTAGAAAATTTTACAAACGCGATTCATGAGGCCAGCTTTTTGGAGTACACCCCCAAGCGATGAGACTCAAAATAACAACTTTACTGTACCAAATGAAGTAAGACGTCAAATAAAACAAAAAAGAAAGCTTAGGAAAAAATGGCAAGAGACAAGAAGTCCAATAGATAAAGCGTTGTTTAATAAAGCCGCGTCAGATCTTAAAAAAGAAATTACTGGAGTTAAAGCAAGAATCTCTAACAGAGTATCTAAAGAGCTTAGATCCACATTCGCCAAATCAAGAACACAATCTCTGGAGAGCTACGAAGTATCTGAAACGCCCAACAATCAGGAAAGTTCCTATCAAGGATATCAACGGAACATGGTGTAAATCTGAAAAAGAAAAAGTAAACGCTTTTGCTCAACATCTATATACAGTCTTCCAGCCAAACGATATTCATGACGCTGGTATAGAAGATGAAATAAAATTATTCCTTGACTCTCCAAATCAAATGAGTCTACCAATTCGAAAAACCAGCTTCGAAGAAGTCTGCGGAGAATTCAAAATAATTAATACTAAAAAGTCTCCCGGGTATGATCAGATTGATGGTATCACTGCAAAGAACTTGTCTCGTAAGTCGATTGAATTCCTGACACTTATTTATAACGCTATTCTTCGTCTTGAACACTACCCTAGCCAGTGGAAATGTGCTGAAATAATAATGATAGCCAAGCCGAATAAACCAGAAAACTGCGTTTCATCATACCGTCCCATTAGTCTGCTGGCTATTTTTTCCAAAGTATTTAAAAAAATTCTGCTGAGAAGAATGTTGCCAGTGTTGGACGATCTTTCCATCATACCCGAACATCAGTTTGGGTTCAGAAAGCAGCATGGAACACATGAGCAATGCCATCGTTTAATTAATGTAATCACTAATGCTCTTGAAAATAAGGAATACTGCTCCGTAGTTTTCCTTGATGTACAGCAAGCGTTTGACCGAGTATGGCACGATGGCATTCTGTATAAAATAAAGAAATGGCTTCCTGCTCCTTACTATCTGTTATTAAAGTCTTATCTTGGCAATAGACATTTCTATGTTCGACAACAAGGAGAAATCTCTAACCTATGTACTATAAATGCAGGAGTTCCCCAAGGAAGTGTTTTAGGCCCTGTACTTTATACATTATTTACATCTGACTTGCCTATCGCATCTAATGTCAACGTGGCTACATATGCAGATGATACGGCGATAATCGCATCAAGCAGCATTCCTAACAGGACAACAGAATACCTACAAAGAGAAATTTGCCTAATAGAAAAATGGTTACACAAATGGAAAATCAAAGTTAACTCGCAAAAGTCTGTACAAGCAACATACTCCTTAAGAAGAGGAAATTGTCCAAAAGTCTTACTAAACAATTGTGAAATCCCCCAAAGAGATTCAGTTAAATATCTTGGAATTCATATTGATCGAAGGTTAACCTGGAAGGCACATATCAAAGAAAAACAGAAGCAGTTGAATATTAAAACCAAAAAAATGTACTGGCTATTAGGACAAAAGTCTCAGCTTAACATTGAAAACAAAGTAAGACTTTACAAAGCAATATTAAAGCCTGTTTGGACTTATGCGCTACAACTTTGGGGAACCGCGAGCCAATCAAATATTGAAATTATGCAACGCTATCAATCGAAAACCCTACGCACAATCGTTAACGCACCTTGGTATGTTTCCAATGCTGAAATACATAAGGACCTTAATATACCATTTGTAAAGGATGAAATAGCAGAGTTTAGTGTTAGATATATTGACAGACTGCACAACCACCCAAACTCATTAGCTCTAAGTCTACTTAATAATATAACAACAAGAAGACTAAAAAGAATACATATATTAGATCTTCCAAATAGGATTTAACTTTTGTTTTATATATGTACATATAAATATATATATATATACCATATAAAATGAATATATAATAATACACATGTATAAATACTTAAGTAGATTTAATACTCGTCTGTACAACTTAGAGTTTATATATAATAGTTGACGCAGTGGAGCCGACTATTCCTGTTATGTTTTTATGTATCTCCAAATTTACTGATTGTCCAAGGACAGATTGTAAATAAAAAGAACTGATAAAAAAAAAAAAAAAATATGTAAATAAAACCAGAGGGCCGGGGCTAACTTCGACCGCGTCAAAGTTTGTATACCCTTGCTACTTTTTTGGTAACTCTTTCCTTACGTATTCGCCATCAATGTGGAAGAACGTTTTATCTAAAAAGGCTTATGTTTGCGAAAGAATGGCCTACAATCATAGGAAATAACGAAGATATTGATCATAGTCACTGTTTTCGACCGATCGTTCCTATGGGAGCTATAAGATATAGTCATCCGATCTTGATCAAATTTGGCACAGTAGTTTATAGACGTAATAATCTCTCTAATATTAAGTTTCACGATAATAGCGCAGAAAATAACGAAGTTATTGAGAAAAGTCACTGTTCGTGACTTTGGGGTTTGTATGGGAGCTATATGATATAGTGGTCCGATCCGGCTGAATCCGAGATATACAACCCCTGCAGTATATACAAGCCTACGTGCAAAATTTCTCTGTAGCTCTTACAGTCTAGGAGGAGTTTGCGTTGATCTAGACGGACGGACGGACGGACTTTTTTTGTTTTAAAATTAAAAATACACAACAAGAAAAACTTGTCACAAGCGATCAAAAGAGAAAACAAAAGAATAGAGAGCACCAACACCACACAAGCAAAAACAAAATGTGAACTGTAAATTGAGAGCGCGGGTGGGAGCAAAGAATAGAAACAAATCAAAAACTAAGCAGCGCAACAACAAAATAATAATTTCGTTTGTTAATGTTTATCAAAATGTAAATGTAAATTTAACTTTAAACTTCGCGATGAATATGGCGATTATAAAAATTGGTTGAGATAATTTAATTTAATGTGAATGTTATAAATTAAGTGCACAAAAGAACGAAAAAAAAAATGCACACTTATCGTGAACCGCATTGTCACACAGCCAACAAAGAATATAATCATGGGAGTCAACAGCGTTAGTGGCAACTATGCAATTACTTTTAGAGGAGAAACCCATTTTATAAAAGATTTAATTTAATTTATAAAAGGAAAAAAATAAAATTTTAAAGGTAAAATCTATGTATAAAAAAATATACTGACCAGTTCTGACACAAAGGCTGCGTTTATAAGTAATACAAAATTATTTAATCGCGAAAAAAAAATTAGATTTGATATGCTCAAAAAAAAACGTCCGTCCTTTGCAACAAGTGAAAGTATCTTGAAAGTATCCCTCATTCCCTAAAAATAGACATACAGTTTATGTAGCGTTGCGTGTGTTCTGTGCATGTGCTCTGTTGATGACGAATGACATAGTAGGCAGCAGTAGGCAACGCAGGAGCAGAGCCGATTTATATTGATTGTAACTTGTGTTCTATTTATACAATCAGATTCAAATTTTGGGATCTGAGGTTACACACCAATATTATCACATAAATTTCATATATAACTATATGTAAGGTACGATGGAGAGTTACAGAGGCTTAACAGCAGCAAGCGGACAAATGATCACGAACAGCAGAGTTTAACAGCAGAACAACAGAGAGTACAGCAGACAGCAGAAGTGAAGAGCACGAGAGAGACACAGTTGAAGTTGTAGAGTCGACGAAGCAGCAGTGAGAGAAAAAGGAAGTGAACCGAAGCAGCAGATTAAGACCTGAACAATTGTAACTTTTCCAAACTACTTTAAATTAAATTAATCAATAAGCTTAGTTGAGTAAGCCCACTCAACTCACATATATGATATAGTTGTCCGATCGGAGAGATTTACAAACATACTTGATCTCACGTAGGTAACAATTTCATCCCAATAGCATGGCCGAGTAAAACGCATACGCACCGACGGACATGTCTATATCGATTCAGCTTCTTATGCTGATCAAGAATAGATATCTCCATCTGCAAGGGTATAGATATGGTGGGACAAGCGGTGTGAAAAGTCTTTTTCTACACTTAAGGAACTTATTGGATTAGGCAACGTACTAGTGCATTACGATGGATCATTGCCGCTAGTACTAGCTTGTAATGTGTCACGATATGGACTTGGTGCAGTTCTAAGTCACAAAATGCCAAATGGGGCGGAGAAACCCATCGCTTTTTACTCCCGTACTTATCCAAAGCTAAACGAAACTGTGCTCAAATTGATCGAGAAGCCATTGCCTTGGTAACAGGAGTATGTTTAGGTCGTACATTCACATTTATCACCGATCATCGACCTTCTGTTGGGTAATTTTACGACATCAAAAGCAGTTCCAAACATTATTTCAAATCAGATGCTGCGTCGGTCGTTGTTCCTTTCAGCATATACATTCGAGTTGGTACACCGTTGGTACGCCAACGTAAGAGCTGAGTAGATTGCCGCTCAAACATCGAAGGACCCCGTATTGGCGAAAGTATCAAACTGGGTGTCAAGGAAATGGCCTGACATGAAATTGGAGCAATCGGATAATGCTCATCCATACTATTGCCGTCGGCAACAGATATCTACAAATAAAATAGTATTGATTTGGGGATATCGCGCGGTAATTCCGCCAAAATCCCGAGAAACAATTCTAGCTGCTCTACATGCCGCTCACCATGACAAACATTAAGGCAGAGATTGAGCTCATTGTTAAGAAAAATATTCTATGCCAGCAGAATCGCAACGATCATTCAGAAGCACCGAGTCAGCCAAGCGCCCGTGGTCCCGTCTATACATCGACTTCGCAGGACCTTTTCAATAAAAAAACCTTTCTTCTGGTCGCGGATTCCTACTCAAAATAGCATGGGGGTCCTGTTGTTAGCTCCACTTCCACAGCTGCTACAATTAAAGTTGGTGTCAAGGCTTTCCCAAAAAACCAATATAATTCTACACATTAGATCAGCGCCGTTTCACCCAGCAACAAACGGCTAAGCAGAGCGAATGGTGCAGAACCCTAAAAACTGTCTTCGAACAGTAATATAGATCTAAGCCTTGCTCGATTTTTGTTTAATCAACACATAACTCTATATTCAGCGATAAATCGCTCGCCAGCTCAGCTGCTGTTTAATTGGGAGTTGAAATCCTACTTTGATAAACTACAGCCATAAGAAATTTCCAATGGAGCAGAGCCGTTTATTAATCAATCGAAATGTTTTACTGCAGGCAGTTCCGTTTGGGTATGAAACTGTGCACACGGTACAAAATTGATAGAATCCTAGAAGCCGAGTTGATCAAATAGAAGTAAACATATCAAATTAGGCACCATCAGCAACTGGCTTCTAGAGTTCAAAGGCAGTGCCGATAATTTGCAGCAGATTAAAAGAGATATCGATGTGGCGTTGAGTGGCAAGGCCGAAGCCCATACCCTTACCCACCGTACCTGGCTTAAAATTGTATACATGGATGATGAAACAACAGTGGACGAGATCATTAATGCGATTTCTGCTGAACTGAGCATAAATCTACCCCATGATGCTATAAAGAGTCTGCGTCCACTGCGCTCGGGGTGAGTACACGTAGCGGAGAAGCAAGTGGTGCCTGAGACGTGGGCATAACGACCACAAGATAAAAGAGTGTCACAACAAATCTAAATGCTTTTTATGCCTAGAAAGGTGTTTTGACCAGTTGGACCACGTTTCCGGTTGCAAAAATACCCTGCATGGACCAAGCAGAGTCCCAAGACGGTCCCACTACAAAAAGATTAGATTTCCACAGATAAATCTAAACCATTGTGAGGCGTCGCAAGCATTGCTAGCGCAAACGGTGCTTGAGTTAAACAAATGCGGTGTTAATTAGCGAACCTTATAGGTGCACCGTAGACAGCAACATATGTATGTGCATCATATAATTTGCAAATAAAAAGTCGCATGGTATTTTAAAATGATTTTTGATAATGTAATTTTATTTATAGCATGATGTAAGATAGGAAAATAAAAAAAATTTTAAACTTAATTTCAACTAAAACCAGAGGGCCGGGGCTAACTTCGACCGCGTCAAAGTTTGTATACCCTTGCAACTTTTTTAGTAACTTGGAAGAACGTTTTATCTAAAAAAGGCTTATGTTTGCGAAAAAAAGGCCTACAATCATAGGAAATAACGAAGATATCGATCAAAGTCACTGCTTTCCACCAATCGTTCCTATGGGAGCTATATGATATAGTCACCCGATCTTTATCAAATTCGGCATAGTCATTAAGAGATATATTAAACTAACAAATGTTTAATCTGAAAGCAATCGCGTTAAAAGTAACGAAGTTATTTACAAAAGTCACTGTTTTCGACCGATCGTTCCTATGGGAGCTATAAGATCTAGCCACCCGATCTTGATCAAGTTTGGCACAGTCATTAAGAGATATATTAAACTAACAAATGTTTAATCTGAAAGCAATCGCGTTAAAAGTAACGAAGTTATTTACAAAAGTCACTGTTTTCGACCGATCGTTCCTATGGGAGCTATAAGATGTAGTCATCCGATCTTGATCAAATTTGGCACAGTAGTTTATAGACGTAATAAACTTAAGTTTCACGATAATAGCACAGAAAATAAGGAAGTTATTCAGAAAAGTCACTGTTCGTGACTTTGGGGTTTGTATGGGAGCTATATGATATAGTGGTCCGATACGGCTAAATCCGAGATATACAACCCCTGCAGTATATACAAGCCTGTGTGCAAAATTTCAGCACTGTAGCTCTTACGGTCTAGGAGGAGTTTGCTTTGATCCAGACGGACGGACATGGCTATTTGAATTCGTCTCGTCGTGCTGATCAAGAATATATATACTTTGTATGGTCGGAGATGCTTCGTTCTATGCGTTGCACATTTCTGACCAAAATTAATATACCCTTTTTGCAAGGGTATAACAATTAAAAATTATAGTTATATTCACAGTAAATAATTTTATGTGCATTATTTCACTATACACCCATAGGGTGAAATGGTATATTAAAGTCGCCAATATGTACATATGTAACAGGCAGAAGGAAGCTTCTCCGACCCTATAAAGTACATACATATATTCTTGATCAGGATTAACACCCAAGTCGATCTAACCACGTCCGTCCGTCCGTCCGTTTGATCTCGGAGGCTATAAGAGCTAGAGCCACCAAATATGGTATGTATACTCGTGTAGTAAGTAAATGTATAGAGTTAATTGGAATTTTGGCCACGCCCCCTTACGCCCCCAGGAATCACATAAAACTATTTTTCTTAAAAATTATAACAGCTAGAGACATCAAATTTGGCTTATATACTCGTTTAGTTAGCGCGCAGAAACTTTTTGTTTAAACTTTTTGCCACGCCCCCTTGAGCTCCCGAAATTTACATAAAACTGATTTCCTTAAAAGCTATGATAACTACCGACATTAAGTTTGGTATGCAGACTAGCTTAATAGACGCGCAGATATTGCTGAAAAGAAAATTGGCTGGCAACTTGGCAGCATATAATCACTAACCATAGAATACATTTTTATTATTTTTATAAAAATAAAACAGTAAAAATAAACAAAAAACATAAAGAAAAAAAAGAAACAAAATAAGATAGAAGATATTGATTATAGTCACTGTTTTCCATCGATCGTTCCTATGGGAGCTATATGATTTAGTCAGCCGATCTTGATTAAATTTGGCACAGTTATTTATAGGCGTAATAAACTCTCTTATATTAAGATTCGTTAATAGCACAGAAAATAACAAAGTTATTAAGAAAAGTCACTGTTCGTGACTTTGGCGTTTGTATGGCAGCTATACGATATAGGGGTCCGATCTGGCTGAATCCGAGATATACAACCCCTGCAGAACAGGGTTAGGCACAAAGAGAGCCAGCGCAATCTGTCTGTGTATTTGCGTGCTTTACACTGCAAAAAATGAAAAGTGAATAAAATATGTCTCAATCGATCAAATCAGCACAATCGATGACCTACTGCAAGAAAATAAATGAGAAAACAACCCCCAAATTAATTGTTTTATGTGCATTTATCCAACAACGCGGCATAGATGGGCTCGCGTCGAAATGCTGCAACAGACTAATTATGTTTTTACGCTCTCAAGCGCACTTTGTGTGGACTTCGGCATGCACACAGATGGATAAACGATCATTTGCCGAAGAAAAGTGCCCGCACGGGCTATGGGTGCCTACCCCTGCCCCCAAGAAAAAGAGTATATTCATTTATTGTCGTGCAGGAGATCATCGATTTTGCTGGTTTGAGCGATTGAGCCATATTTTATCCACTTTTCATTTTTCGCAGTGTAAAGCACACACATACACTGACAGTTTGCGCTGGCTCTCTTTGTGGTGGTCCCGTGGTCCCGTCATACACTTAACGTATGCTTGCAATAAGTGCGAGTGAAAGGAATAGTATTCCGAGTGTCTATTGAGGGTGAGCCAGACGGTGATGGATGTGAGTGAGCAAACGTGCACTGAAGTCAAGTGTATACTTCGGTAAGCTTCGGCTTCCGACGAGACCACCTTATGTTATTTCATCATGGGCTAGCGTTTGTAATCAAAAAATCTTGAGTTTGACGCATCTATGTACATACATACATACATTTGTATGTATTCTATAGTTAGTGGTATTACCAATCCATTCTCATTAAAGTATAAGCCGAAACCTGGAAGTCTGCAATTTGGAATAAGTCCACTCCATGCATGGATAAGGGTCTTCGAGTTTGTGTTAAAATTATCCTATAGAATGGTTTTTAAAAAATGGCAAATACGAGACGGCAAGGACAAATTATATGTAAATGTCAAAGAAATAAGAGTATATTCAAAAGAAACTTCGTTCAGAGATGGAGCTACTTGTAGATCAGCCAAAACTAAATGGATATGGCAATACGACCGACGGTAATGCTGCGAGAACAGCATTTTCAAATTCAACGTTATTGAGTTCGATATAATAGATAGACTCCACACTATTCTGATAGCAATTTCCAGTAAATTACCAATTAATTTACAAAAATTTTAAGATTTTTGCGAAAAATTGTTTTGTTTTATATTAATAAGTATCCATGGTTTCCAATGTCTCCTACAGTACATAAAATTTTAGTACATAGATTTCAAATAATGGAAGCCTCTATTCTGCCAGTAAGATGCCTGGGGGAAAATGCGTCAGAAGCGCAAAATAAATATTATAAGCGCGATAATCTCTCCCATGCTCGCCATAATAGTCGAAAAAACAATTTGATGGATGTTTTTAACAGAGCAATCGATACATCGGATCGCAACACAACAAAACAAAAACATTTCCTCCAGCAGTTATAAACCTCTTAGAAAAAACCCTCATTTAATTTTAGTGAAACCATTGACGGTTAAAAATATGATGCTAGCGATGAGGAGTCAGACCAGTGTCGTAGTAACGGGGGGGGTTTTGAGGTTTTTATATTCAAAATTTCGAAAGTTCGTGGTTTTCGACAAATCAGAAAATACTTAGAAGCACACAAAACGTGATTATTGCGAATGCATGTGTTTCAGCTTCTGCTGCACGCACATCTGGCGCCCCATGTCGCGTGTGATGCCACCTCTATCGCTGATTAGTGTGACCCTCTTTATATATGTATGTATATTCGTAAACGAGAAATCAACACTTTTTGAGCCGTAGATTTTCCATTGTTGAAAGCAAAAAAGCATTGAATAGTTATTTCTAATATCTAAGTTATAGTGTGTTAACTTAAAATGGACAAGTGGTTAATAAAGCGGCCGAGACTTTCCGATTCCAATAATGAAATAAGTATGGAAAATGAGAGCCAAAAAACTTCCACAAGTTGCATGACAGATGGCGACAAAAATGAATGTATTACATCAACACGTGACTCCCACAATGAGAGTAAGATTCTTTTCTCATATGTAAAAATATTACAGAACATATATTGTTGTCAAGCTTTCAACTCTCGTTTTACTAATTGGAACTAAAATTGGATGCACAAATGAGTATGACGATACTACCACCGACTACGCTCGGAACCAAAGAAAGTTTCTCCTTATAAGGGAAAAAATACTTCGGCTCCAAGCGTAGCGTCGGTTGTTGTATTCGGACGCTCAATGTCCCGGGAAAGTCCCGAGAATATGCCACGGGCATTTAAACGCCCCTGAAACGCGATTGGGCACTCCCGCGGAACGCTCTCGGGACACTTGCCCTGGACATTTGTGCTTTACGAGATGATAAATAAAATATACTATGATAATTTAATTTATTAAATGTTTTTCGTTTTGCACGAAATTCACAATTCTTCTGCAGAATCTGATGAAGGCTCCAGTATGAACATAGATCTTCGTTCGAGGGATATCAGTATTCATTTCGACAAAAAGTTGACGGATGAAGAGAAATACTTTTTCTTGAAAAATCGTTGGAAGCCGGAAAATTTACATGCATTTCCAGCCAGAGGTCCGAGAAATCTAAAGTTTCAAGCAAAATGGCTTGCCGAGTTCTATTGGCTAGCATATTCTGAAAAAATGGATGGATGGAAAAAATGGATGTTCTGCAATTATTGCATTTTCTTCAGTTCGAAAGAAGTTGGGAAAGGAAGTCACACGCGTGTTCTATCTCTAGTAACACTCCCTTTTCATCGGTGGAAAGATGCTAAAGAAAACTTCCGCATGCACCAAGATCTAGAGTATCATGAAGCTGCAATCGTTTCAGCAGAAAATTTCATTACTATCAGAGAAAAAAGGATGGCTGATGTAAGTTTGCAGTTGAATACTGTAAAAAGTGCTGAAATTCAACGTAATCGAGAGATTTTACGTTCCATCGTCGAAACAATCATTTTCGTCGGTAGGCAAGAAATTGCTTTAAGAGGACATCGTGATTCTGGTTCAATATCTCTCCAGACTCCTGTCCAAAACGATGGAAACTTTAGATCTCTATTGAGATTTCGGATGAATTCTGGAGACCAAATATTAAAGCAACATTTACTTCAAACAGCAACATTGAATAATCGTGTTTTAACTTACACTAGTCCACATATCCAAAATGAACTCATCGAGATTTGTGGGAACATAATTCTTGAAAAAATTGTTGCAAAAATCAACGCAAGCAAGTGCTGCACTTTACTTGCAGATGGAACGACAGATATAAGCGGCGTAGAGCAATACTCGTTATGTTTTCGCTATACCGAAAAAACTAGCGACCGGTTGTTTTGAAAGAAGATTTTTTAATGTTAATCCCGATCGAAGATTGCACTGGTAGAGGACTTGCTTCGTCATTGATAGAAATTTGTGAAAAATTAAACGTTCGTCTGGAGTTTTTGGTTTCGCAAGGCTACGATGGCGCAATGAGTGGAGAATGGAATGGTTGTGCCACTGCAGTGATGGAAAAGTATCCGTCTGCACTTTACGTCCACTGCTCTAGTCATTCTTTAAATTTGGCTCTTGGTGAAGCGTGCGCTGTTCCTCTCATCAGAAATTGTCTTGGATCGATAAAACAGGTCATTTCTTTCTTCAGACCTTCTGCAAAATGCGAAGCTATTCTCAAGGATGCTGTTCAGACTTTGGATTGTTCAACAAAAAAGAACGATTGAAGAAATTGTGTGAAACAAGATGATCTGCTTCAAAGAAATGTTTGTTCCAATTTGTTCGAGTTTGGAAAAAATTAATGAATGTGGAAATGCTGAAAGTTCCAAAAATGCTTTTAGCTATCTACATACATTGAAAAGTGGAGCATTCATTGTGTCGATGACAATAATCCACGAAATTTTTTCTCTTACACAAACTTTAACGTCTTACCTCCAAGGGAAAAGAGTTGATCTCTCTGCAGCTGTTTCGACGGCTGATGATTTGGCTGTTTTGTTGAAAGAAATGAGGGAAAACGTTGCATCAAAGTTCAAAAAAGTATTCGCTGATGCTGAAAAATTAGCTGAATCAATAGGAGAAAAAATTGAAGTTCCCAGGATTGTTCAATGTCAAAAACATCGACAAAATTACCAGAACAGCTCGGCAGAAGAATATTATCGCCAATCAATCTCCATACCATTCCTCGATCACTTCATATCTTCCTTATCTGACAGATTCGTCAAACACAAAAAGACATTGTCAATTATTGAAAATATCCTCCCTGAAAAATTGCCTAAAAAAGGAGTTGAAAATGGTATTGTTTCTGAAACTGTCGAAGTAATAATGGATCAATGGCCAACAGCTACTGAGGCAACTGTTTCCATAGTAATAAATGAAGTCCTATTGTGGAGACAACGTTGGATTGGGGCAGAAACTCATCCGAAGACATTCATCGACGCATTAAATCTTTGCAACGAAGGACTTTTTCCCAACGTTTCAAAATTTTTGAAGATAGGAGCAACGTTAGCTGTGACCATTGCTAGCAGCGAACGGAGCTTTTCAACTTTGAGGCGTTTAAAAAATTAGATAAGAAATTCAACTGGAGAAGATAGGCTGAACGGACTTGCTCTAATGAGTATTAACAGAGATATTGATATCACGGTGGAAGAAGTTATCGACAGATTCGCTCAAAAAAAGAGGAAAATCGATTTGTGATTTCGTACATTTATGTTTTTCAACAGTTTTTTATGCTCCAGAATTATCAATAAATTGATCAATACTTATTCAATACAATATGATTTCAACTGTTTTTTCCACAAACAATTATTTACATGTAAATATTGTTTAGTTACTTATTAAAAACGTTAAACTTAGTATAAACTACAATGGAAAATCGTACGTCAAATTTTATCTTGAGATGCTCATATATATCATATACGAGCCCCGACCACTATTAATTCGTACGGCAAGCTTTTTTACCCAAATGCAATGTTTAACTGACGATATTTTCAATACTATAGAAGATAGCACATGCAAACCACTTTTTTCTGAAAGATCCTTTTATTCTCTATTATATAACATAAAATGTTTGTTGTACTTCAATAACAACAACAACAACAATAATTTCA
Organism: Drosophila tropicalis; assembly: GCF_018151085.1. Lineage (NCBI taxonomy): Eukaryota > Metazoa > Arthropoda > Insecta > Diptera > Drosophilidae > Drosophila > Drosophila tropicalis. The sequence goes on from NW_027173497.1 coordinate 327,103, forward strand.
TTAAATGCTCTGCTGAACTGATAAAAAAAAATTGACCAGTATTAATTCGTAGTCCATATATTTAAATGCTTAAGATTTCGAATACAAAATATATTTAAATAATATTGTTAGGTATTGGATATTTTATTTTTTGTTTATGTTTTTTGTTATTAATATGTTTTTTAAAATAAATTTTGTAGTATACTAAGAGAGGCACATAATTAAAATTGAAAAATAGCTCATTAGCAAGATTACTTATATGGGCGGTCTGAGTGGGCGTGGTCGGATCCGTTTCAAATGAAGGCTTACTATGCATGATATTAGTATTACCTGTACCAACTTTCAACTCTCTATCTTCAAAATTGGACTTAATGCCTTAAAAAATCGGGCTTTCCGTCCAAACTGCAGTGGTCGGAATAGAGTTTTAGAAAAAGAATTTTCAGCATGTAAAAATGTTAATGCCAAAGACTGCAGGGGCATAGCGGAAGTTGGCTTCTTTGGCATATTGCTATCAAATTCCTTTAAAGCAGGGTATAAAGCATTCAACTTTTTAACCTAATTGTGAAACATTTTAAACTAATTTTTTTAGCTACAAAGTTTTTTTTAGAGAAAAACAATAAAAAGTTTTGCACTGCGTGTGCAAAAGCCTCATTTAAATCACAATTGTGTTTAAATCACAATTGTGATTAATTGGGTGCCGACTGCTGATTTACAGTTTATGTGAGACGCCAGCGTTACGGCAGACTTTGGCCGTGGTCCGGGGAATGGACCGTGCCTACTACTGGTCTAAACAACACAAATAGTACAATTTAATCCAATCCTAAATATATGAGATCCTAAAATTTTCGATTGGAGTTTAGGATAGGATCAACATAGGATCAATTTATCTCATCATCAACAATTCATTTGAAATAGACGCCAACAATGGATGAAGAAAGTAAGTCGACTCGCCGACTTGGGTATACCATACACCAGGTGAAACAAATATTTTAAATTTCGAAAACGAAATGTACATATGTCTATTAAATTGTTTTTACATGCTTCATACTATGTGCTATCTCGCTCACTCTACAAACACACGAGCACTCTAGCACCGCCACTAGCGTATTAAAATACGTTCATACGCATATTTTGCATGCTTCTAGTCCGAATTCAATAAAATTTGGTTTGGTAGAAATAAATAAGATTAATTAGTCTGCCGAATTTGAATGCGATAGTCAAAAAGTTACAGGAGGAAATCGGTTTTTTCTAAATTATGGAGGCGGAAAAATATCAAAAGATGTGTACTCTGCGCGCATACTAAGCCAATGTACATACTAAATTTGGTGACTTTAGCTTTGTTAGTTTCTGATAAAATCAGTTTTGTTTAATTTGCGGGCCCGAAATTTTCTGTGCTTCTTATTATCTGGAGCAGATCAAGTATGAAAATTATCAGGATCAGACTATTATATCATATATGTAGCTCTAGAAGAAACATTTTCATAAAAATTGGAGTATCGCTATGAAATTTACATATGTGATAGAATTTGATATAAAACCCCAGATCCCAAACTGTGAATCTGATCGGATAAAAATAACACAAGTTACAGTCAATACAATAATCTCTGCTCTGCTCCCAGCTCTGTCGGCAGCGCTGCTTGCTGCCTACTACGTCATCATCAAATCAACAGAGCACATGCATACATACACACACGCAACGCTACATGAACTGTATGTGTATGTGTATGCGAGCGTTGCTTTGCTTACCCTGCTGTACGTGTCTGCGGAGACTCTCCGTCGAGTTTCCGGGGACATGTCCGCGGTCTTGGGGGACATAGCGGCGACACGCTCATTTAAGTTGCGGCGACATTTAACATTAGATGGCCTAGCAATAAGGACAATCGGGACAACTGACCGACATAGTCGACGGTATGTCCGCGGATGGTTTTTCGAAAATGTATTGAGGGACATTTGCAAAGAAATTTCCTCTGAACGTCGACGGTACGTCGGCGGGTCTTCTTTGCGTTCGTGTCAGAGGACGTTTCATCGACATTTGCGTTAAATGTCGACCGTTGGTCGGTGGGACTTTTTTAATGCGCTTCAGAGGACGTTCCATCGACAATTACATTAAATGTCGATAGTGTTGTCCATACAAAGATAAAATACAAAATACAAAATTTTCTTTTTATTAATTTATTAAATTTTTATTTAACAGCAAGGGTATAACAATAAACATAAACAATAAATTATGTACATATCTTCTAATGCCGCCGGCTGTACTCCTTGAGACATCTGCAACATAAAAAATTAAAATTTGTCACTTCTATTTTTAAAATTTAGAAACTTTATTTGAATTATTTTGAAACTTACCTTTATAAATTTTTAATAATTTAAATATTTTCACTGTAATCTTTCACACTGAAATCTTTGACAACTGTCTTGTACGCAAATTTAAATCAAATGCAAAGAGAAACGAAAATTACAAAGCGACGCGTGCCGAAATGGTAAATGAAAACAACAATGCAATGTCCCGTTTGAACTTTGTTCTTTTTGTCTTCCTTTTTGTGGCGTGCCGAAAACACAGAGTATGCTTGGCCATAACCGACGATGCATGTAAAATTATGTGAAATTTACATATGTTTCACATCAAAAAAAACATGCTTATTTAATGATCAATTTATGTATAAGTAACAAGTTATTGACAAATTATGTATATATAAAAATAATATGTATATGGTAATAATTTTCAAATTTTTCCCTCATCCATAAGTAACAAGGGTATGGAAAAGCCGTCATGAAAATAAATATTATTTGATGCTGCATTTTTCCTATTCTTGCCTTTTTTTTTTTGTGGCAATTTTTTTCAAGATATTGTGTTTGCTCAACTCTTTTCGGTAGCCGAAGTGTTTCGATGACGACATTGGATAGTTCGGGCACCGTCGGCTGGTCTTTGCATGTCGACGCCGGCAGAATTTAATTTTGCCGACTTCGGTATAGTCGACGATGCGGCGACATTGTCGACCGGGGACATTTGGTACTGGAGGGTAGTGAATGAGCGAAGAAGAAGAACAAATTGTAGTATAAGGAGTTAAGTTGTTTTGTTTGTATTGTATTGATTGTATTGATGAATTGAGTTGCAAAAAACAAATTTTTAACATGCAAAATTATTATTGCCGAGGACTGCAAGGGTATATTAACTTCGGCATAGCCTTAGCTTCTTTGATATTTTTGGGAATAGCCTTTCAATTGACGTAAGTTTTGATGAGGTTGAGCCATTTGCAGCACGTGCTGCTGTCATGATCTATTTAATTTTTTCTTTTCTGCGTGAAGTTATATATATTTCTGCATTGTTTACGATAACATGTTAAACCATTGACTTCGAAACTACTTGACTGTTGCTTTAGAATAATGCCACTTATGTAATTTCAAACCAACAATCAATGGAGTACATCACGTATTTACATCTTTGCAGTTGTGTAAAGGATTGTTGGGATGGTTGTCGATTTTTGGGGAAATGTAAGAATAAAACAATCTGCTACATTGCGTAAAATGTTCAAACAATCTCCACACCCGCGCACAATTGCTTATAAATAAAATCTAGGCATATCGTCCTCACCCCTTAAAAGTGTTTGCAACATTGTTGTGACGTCGCTCAGAACAAAGTATTGTTGAGAAGTGCAATACAAGCTCCCCTTGAATAAACGGCTCAAAAACTGTAATGATTATTGACGCTCTTTATGTTTTAATAATGTGTCAAGAAAATATATTTCAAGGGTTAAATGGGCCACCCACGTCACGAGCACTCGTGGCGTCTTGTGTAATAAAACTTTGAAACTCGTTTAAAAAAAGACGCCGGCTGTTTTAAATTTATAGCATCATTATTCGGCAACAGACGTTATATATATATATATATATATATATATATATATACATATATACATATACATACATATATATGTATATATATACATATATACATAGATTACTTCAAAGTTCAATACGAAGTGAATTAGCTAAAAAGTGTATTTATATTTCTTTAAATTCTTTTCTTAATACATACATATGTATGTGCATGGAGCCATATGTACACATATGTATGTGTATATTGTATCTTTGTTAGTATATTTATTTATTATTTGCCGTGTGGATGGACCACCCGGCGTACTCAAAAAGAACATCCTGTTATGATGGCTGGTAACACATACATACATAGCGCTGTGGGTCCGCAGAAAATGTTGGTTTTCCTGTTGAAATTTTCACAATATCTTTGTGCCCATTGCTGTGCAGTCTTGTGATTGTTGCTGTGGCCGTTTCAGAATGGATACCCCACTGTCAATATTGCTATACAAGAATAATATACATGCCATTTATCACTTTGGCATATTGTCCTGCCCGAGATTGGCATCATTCTGAAACCATTTCCCGCTTCAGTGGCACATCTCCATCTCCATTGCCATCGTTATTTTTGCTATCACATGTACTTCTCACTATCATAATAAATACTGAACTGTCCGGCAGATTTCGATTGAATAGGATGACCTTTTCGCTTTCATTTAATTTCGAGCATTGTCTATTCGCTTTGGGAACGGAAACCCCTAATCTGGCCATGATGTTATTCGAAGTGGAATCATTAGAACACACGTCCTAGCTATGCACATATATATTTCTGAACATGTATTTGGGGGATGAAAACTCAGCTCAGCGGTGTCAGAATACATTGCCTGAATAAACTCTTCAGTCTGTGTTGTTCTTTTTATTTTGCTTTTCGTGGTAGGGAAACACATTTGAAGTCAAAATATTTACGGTCAGCATTTTTGTTCTTATTGTGTCTTCATCCCTTAATAATTCGAAAGAAATAATTGTCTGGATCTCTTTATGAAACATTTCCATTACAATTCAATTGCAAAATGTCAGCATAAATCCATCATTATTTATGACAACGTCAGTATATACTTACTTAGGTCAAATCGCTCTAAATTGTTGCTTAAAAATATTAAGTCGAACATATTTTTGAATGAAGATATTGACTGACCACAACTAAAAACACGACCTTCATTTCTTGAATTCAAAATATGAACTGATTTTATTTACAAAAGTATTGTGTATATACATACATAAATGAACTCTTAGACTCTAGGCGACAATTGTTCTTAAAAATGCTTATTCTAATGTTTATATTTCATGCTCAGTGTTGGCGACTTGATATTGCGCCGTTGTTATAATCTTAAGTGCTTTTCCACAGAGTGTGGACGCATGTTTTGTTTGGTTTTTAAGCAATACTTGATACATGAATCTTTATGACATATTTTTTTGTTTTATGTTTTGTATATTTCGTTAGTTTATCTGATTTGGTGAAGCCATTTCAGATGAACACGATGTTTATTCTTAAACATCGACTGTTTAACTCTTCATTGTACACCATTTTGAAACCTTACATTGCACATTGGTCCAGCGAACCGATAGTTCGACGAAAATTAAAGTTTTAAAGCTACGTTCTTGAAATTTGGTACATATAATAGTGTCGATGCACATAAAAATATATCTAATTTTCACCGATCTGACCACGCCTTCCCTAGCCGCCCATATTAGATAGATTTCCTCCTTTTTATATTTGTACGGTAATTAATAAAGCTAGCACTCGTTAAATTCATAATAAGTTTTTAATTCATTTTTTAACACTTAATCTTAATATTAATACGTAAAAATAACAAATCATTTAAAATTACTATTAATTAGTAATTTACATTTAAAAAATGTTCCTAAAAGTCGTCTTTCACATCAATTTCTATTGAAAACGGGTTTTCAGAGTGAGAATCTGAATCACTATCAGATTGTTAGCATCAAAATCGGGAAGATTGTTATTATTGTTCAAGTTACTAATTGTAAGATATAAAAAGTTTGGTGATTCCAAAAGTTCGATTACGTCTGATGGTAGGGCTAGTTTATTTTGCTGACCCAATCTTTTTGTTAGATGGATGCTCGACACTAGAGTTTTTTATTTTTAATTGTTTTCTGACAATATTTTGATACCATACACCCATAGGGTGAAATGGTATATTAAAGTCGCCAAAATGTATGTAACAGGCAGAAGGAAGCTTCTCCGACCCTATAAAGTATATATGTTCTTGATCAGGATCAACAGCCGAGTCGATCTAGCCATGTCCGTCTGTCCGTCCGTCCGTCTGTATGAACACGCAGATCTCGGAGGCTATAAGAGCTAGAGCCACCAAATTTGGTATGTATACCTACTCGTGTAGTATGTAAATGTATAGAGTTAATTGGAATTTTGGCCACGCCCCCTTACGCCCCAGGAATCACATAAAACTATTTTTCTTAACCAGTATAACAGCTAGAGACATCAAATTTGGTTTGTATACCCCTTTAGTTAGCGCGCAGAAATTAATTGTTCACGTTTTTTGCCACGCCCATGCAAATTAAACAAAACTGATTTTATTAGAAACTAACAAAGCTAAAGTCACCAAATTTAGTTTGCACATTGGCTTAGTATGCGCGCAGAGTACACATCTTCACATTAGACAAAAAAAAACCTCCGTTAACGATAATCGAGTTGGGATTCGAACCACAGATATTCCGACCGTCAAGCGAGCACTCTAGCGGTACAGCCACCGTGATACATTCGAAGCTGATGCCAATATTTCTTGATATTCTTTCGACAGGGGCATAACCTATTCGCATTGTCGCTGTTTTGTCGAAAATTAAAAATTTTGGTCGAGCGAGCTATTGAAATGCGATGTTGTACAACTTCACGTCACACACACACTACGAAGCCTGAGCATGTACCGACGAGTGTACACATACACAGACAGAACGAAATCACAAGCGACATAGGCCTGCCTTCGTCGTTCTGTAGTCTGTGCTACACTAAATTATTTTCGTAGCTGCTTGGCCCTCTCCCCACTTTACGCTCTCATAGAGAGTACGAAGGTTCACATATGTAAATTTCATAGCGATACTCCAATTTTTATGAAAATGTTTGTTCTGGAGCTATATGATATAGTTGTCCGATCCTGATAATTCTCATACTTGATCTGCTCCAGGTAATAAAAAAGCCCGATATCTCTAAAGATGGCTGAGTAAAACGCATACGCACGGACGGACATGGACGGACTATATCGACTCAGCTTCTCATGCTGATCAAGAATATATATACTTTATGGGGTCGGAAACGTCTCTTTCTGTGCGTTACAACATCTGACCAATTTTATAATACCCTCTGCAAGGGTATAAAAATGAGCTAAAAACTGCCCTTATTGAGGAATGGGCCAAAATTGGCTCGGAAATTACCCAAAAACTGGTAGCATCAGTTCCAAACCGGCTGAAAGCTGTTGTAGAACAGAAGGGAGGCCACACCAAATATTGAAACATTGTTTTCTTAAGTTTAAACATTAACAATCATAACTGCATTTAGTTTTTGTTAATATCACCACTGGAATAAAAGTTATATTGCTTTAAAGTTTGAAATATAAGGTGGGTCAAATAAGCTGTGAGCCACTGTAAGTCAAATTTAACTTATTTAAAATGCGTTAATTTTTTCCCCCTAATTTGGCAACACTTGTCAAAGCTGAAAAAAGTTTTCGTGAAAATTTTTAGACGCACTACTGATCAGCTGCGCGCTTTCAATGTCAACATATGTATGTATGTACATATGTACATACATATGTTTAGGACGTGGCCGGAGAAAATTTCACTGCATTTTGTGGCGGTTTTAAATCCATTCAATTAATAAATATATTAAGGTTTATTGTGTCAATATCTTTTTATGTCATTTATATAAGGTATGTACTACGTAATATTGTATGTGTGTGACCTGTCTTTTTACGTGTAAATAAGATATTGAAGTAAATGAAAGTAGTGATTTGAAATGTAGTTTTAGAGGTTATACCCATTTGTATGGTCGGTAACAAACGATATTCAAACGGATTCAGCCTAATTTTGATATTTATGTATAGTGCAGGTCCTTGTGGTACAAACATTTTTAAAATGATAACCATATACGACCATATACTAAAACTGTGAAGCTCTTTAGGTGAAATGTCGGTTATCAAGCGCTCACTGCATTGCATATGGCGCGACGATCGAGTCTCTAAAAAAGTTATAGTTGTTGAGGAATTCGTATTTGGCAAGGTTTTCAAGAATATTAAGTTTTAGAAAGCAAACATGAAGAAATAAAAAAAAAATTCGAAATGAAAGGAAGTCCACCAAAAATTTTCCTGACCTATGCTCTAAGGCACAAGACAGAAAAGTGTCTTACCTCGTCCAAGATATAAAATGTGAAGACTTAATAGTGGCAACAAGTTCTAGCTTGTATAAATCCGGACAGCGAACAGCAACAAAAATTGTTCAGACGTTAACCACAGATGGCACAGCCGTACTTAAAATTAAAAGGTCGATGGATGCCCAAGTGAGTGTCTTAACTCCATTCTCACCAGAAAAAGCACTTGCTCTATTTATATGTACATATGTAGATGCCGGTTTCACAAAGCATACATACAAGCCGACTCGATGTAGTGCTAAAGAAAGAAATGCAGATATATGTATGTATATAAAAGTTACCAGAAGCTTCAAGATGCGAAAGTTATGTGCTATCCATATGAAATGAAATTTACGGACTATTCTGCTGAAACAACACTTCAGAGTTTACTAGATCATGCTGTGAGTCGTATTATACAAGCGCATTTGAAAAAGTTTGATGATAAACTTGCAACAAACAACAAAAGTTTGAACATAACTGCAATACACATATGGGGCTGTGATGGAAGCAGTGGACACTCAACATATCGTCAAAAGTTCGAAGATGGTGAAACTAGTATGGCCGATCAACACCTACGTATTTGCAGTTTGCCTTGTTCCCTTGCAACTTGAATTGGAATCGACAACCTTGTGGAAAAACAATAGACCTTTCTCAACTCGCTATTGTCGGCCCATAAAATTAGACAAGATTGAAAATGGAAAATCAGAGATTCAACTGCAACTTAGGAAGCACATGGGTATACTAGTGGACTTACCAATGGGTGGTAGCGGAAACACTAACAGTGGCAATACTGAAGGTTTTTTAAAAATCACCAGAAGGTTTTTTAAAATTGGTTGCTCAAATAACAGGAGTTAGCGAAACAATAATATACAAGTTTAGTGTAATTTTACGTGTGATGGCTAGCGGATATGCTGTTAATACCGACGCGTTTCGTTTATATGTCATGGAAACTGAGATATTTGTAAATAAATATCCTTGGTTTTACATGCCGTCTTCTGTGCACAAGAGATTAATACATGGTGCAGATATTTAAGATTTTCGGAATATTCGACAACACCATACACGTTTTTAAAAATAATAGAAGAAATACCATGGAAGATGTTATGTACGGTTTATTTGTTTCATCTGATCCCCTTATATATGTATAACATATTTGTCAAAAACAGCAAGAATTTTAAGGAACGATATTAAACTAGATGAAGCCGTTATTGGGTTGCTCACTTATTGCAATGCATTTAATAATTCCGATTCTGATTAATTTCATTTCTCATTCTTTATAAAAATTAAAATGTTAACAAGTAAAAAATGTATTTTATTCAACTGTATGGGAGCTATAAAATATCGAGGATCTAGAAAGCTGAAATTTGGAGGACGTGTTATGATATAGTTCAATTTCTTAAGTTTAAAGTTTCATTTAAATACCTTTTCTTTTAAGGGAGTTATTAATTAAATTCTGCTAGCAGCGCTGTTTGGCCCACTGTGGGTTGCCCAGATTCGTGCATACCATAAATGAAGCAAGTAAGTCGACTCGTCGACTCGGGTATACCATATACCAGGTGAAACAAATTTTTTTAAATTTCGAAAACCAAATGTACATATGTATGTCTATTAAATTGTTTTTACATGTTTCATAGTATGTGCTATCTCGCTCACTTTACGAACACACGAGCACTCTAGCGCCGCTACTAGCCAACGGCCAATTCTGGCCTTGTGGACCGCGTAGTAAAATACGTTCATACGCATATTTTGCATGTTTCTAGTCCGATTTCAATAAAATTTGGTAGTTTTGTAGAAATAGATAAGATTAATTAGTCTGCCGAATTTGAATGCGATAGTCAAAAAACTACAGGAGAAAATTCTTAATTACGGAGGCGGAAGTGGGCGTGGCAAAATTTTTAAATAGCCAGTTTCTGCGCGTCTATTAAACTAGTCTGCATACCAAATTTGATGTCTCTAGCTGTTATACTTTTTAAGAAAAACAGTTTTATGGGATTCCTGGGGGCGGAAGGGGGCGTGGCAAAAAGTTTAAACAATTAGTTTCTGCGCGCCAACTAAACGAGTATATAAACCAAATTTGATGTGTCTAGCTGTTATACTTTTTAAGAAAAACAGTTTTATGTGATTCCTGGGGGCGTAAGGGGGCGTGGCCGAAATTCCAATTAACTCTGAACATGTGCATACTACACGAGTATACATACCAAATTTGGTGGCTCTAGCTCTTATAGTCTCCGAGATCTGCGTGTTCATACGGACGGACGGACGGACGGACAGACGGACATGGCTAGATCGACTCGGCTATTCATCCTGATCAAGAATATATATACTTTATAGGGTCGGAGAAGCTTCCTTCTGCCTGTTACATACATTTTGGCGACTTTAATATACCATTTCACCCTATGGGTGTATGGTATAAAAAGTATGGAAATATGCATATGTATGACAAATGTAGTTTGCGCTCTATTGTCATTACTTTGATCAGGCACCATAATACGTACGAAAACCTCACATTGGTGATATTGAATATTGATTTGAGGCGGGTATATTTTGTGATTTAATCGCTTGTAAATAAAAATAACACGAAGCATATTTATATGTATTATTGTACATGTCGCGTCATAGCAAATGCTATCTCGGTCATTCTTACAAATACACGTGCATTTGTCAATACGAAGACAAATTGACATTGCGATCTGTCAGTCTTTTCTCCATTTTCGTTCGCCAGTGACCGTATGGGCGGTAATAAGAAGAAAGACCGAGCCGCGCGTGCAATGAAGCTTTAGCATCGTTTCTGTTTGCAGCGACCAGTAGTAAAAAGTACCTGCTGTATTCTAGTTTGATTCTCTCAAGCCCCGGAAAGGGAAAAAAGCCGAAAGCCGATGACGTTCAGCACAGATAGTAGTAAGGTGTTGTTATGAAGAAATGCCAAAAGCTGTTAGAGTTTGAATTGAAATGTAATTTGATAGTGTTAGACTACACATAATTTAACGATAAGAACATATGATTGTTAGTGTTGTAAGACACAGTGTTGGAAGACACTAGAAGGGCTAGTGTAGAAAGCGGTCACTTGATATCGAGCCGTGGAGAGAAAAGCGTGAGTAAAATGCGCTATTAGTTTTAAGTTGATTTAATTTGTAATATTTCTTAGGAAATAAAACTCACTCACTCTACTCATCAACTCCTTAACAATTTGGATGAAATTGGTACCAGGGGCGCTTGTAGAGTGTCAGGAGTTATTATAAGCGAAGGGGTCCACGGCGGCGTGGGTCGAGTCAACAATTTTTATTTCGTGGTCCAGTTGGTTTTGCGGACCAATCCACCTTTGGACAAAGGCGAGGATGCTTCTGAGGAGGCTTGGATTGATGAATTAAACGTTTACGAGAAGCACAAGGTAAGTGCCTATTAGATTGTTGATTTGGAGGGATTTTCTGTCGGATGGTGGTAACTAGAAAAATGGCGGTAAACACGGCGTCAGGTTTAATCGACCCGATGGTTGATGAACAAAATGGCGCTGTTATGGCGGATAGCGCTGCGTGCAGCAGTAATAGGGACAATGAGGCGCCGCTGAAAAGCTCGAACGAGATGACTTTAATGTTGAGCACTATGGCAGACATGATGAAACAAATGCAACAATTACAGTTAGAGGCGACACGTACAAACGTGATCCAAATGAACACAAATGCAGACAATTCAGGCTGGAATCGAGAGAACGGGCTTACTGGTTGGTAGGGCATTTGAACATCAGCAAGCTGGAGCGGCATCCCGTGGGGATGAGGTACAGTCGGAGGAAGTTCGGGCGAACTTTTGTATGCCGACAGGAAGTACAGCGGACAGCGAGTTGATGGCACGAGCAGAACCGCCTAGAAAGTTGTATGATCTTCCGTCTTTCGATGGTACACCGGAATCATGGCCAATGTTCAAGGAGGCATTTGATATGACAACAAAGGAGTACGGTTATAATGACCGACAGAATTTATTGCGCCTACAAAAGGCGATTGTAGGCCGGGCTAGGGAAGTAGTTGAATGTCTACTTATCCACAGTCAGAATGTGCCTGACGTGATGGAAACTTTAAAGGATCGATTCGGAAGACCTGAACAACTGGTAAAGAGTCAAATTAATAATGTGAGATCATTTCCAAACATTTCAGAAGATAAACTAGAAAACTTGGTTGAGTTTGCTACGAAGGTGAGGAACTTGTCAGCTTTTTTGGATGCGGCCAATGCACGTCATCATATGTCAAATCCAGCTACCGGTGCAGCAAAGGCTCAGCTGGTCAAACTATGTTTTATCGTTAAATCGCGAAGCGACAATTAAGGACTTGAGCGAATGGTTACAGACAATGGCGAAAGTTGTATATGGGGCCTGTCTTAGTACTTCGGAATCAACGTCCAAAATAAAGAAGGAAAGAACAAGAATGTTTCATGCAGATCAGAAACATCAAACATCTGATTATATGGAAGCAAGATGCATTATGTGTAACGGAAGTCACTGGCTGAGGAAGTGCAATGGGTTCGCAAACTTGAATCACGATGAGAAATGGCAGTTTGTACGGAAAAAGGGCTTATATTTTAATTGCTTGCGTGAAGGCCATCGCAGCGACAAGCGCAAAGTTCAAGTTAAATGCTAAGTGCCAAACTGCAACAGACGCCACAATACATTGCTGCATATGGAGAAAGAACCGATTGCCGTAGTAAAACCCAGCAGTTCCAAAGAGTTTTCTGGCCCTGCAACAGAGAGCAAAGACTCAACGCTTCTGTTCAAAATACTACCGGTACGGCTACATGCCAAGGGTCACACAGTGGAATGTTTTGCTTTCCTTGACGAAGGGTCTGCAGTTTCTCTGATGAATGAGAGCTTGGCTGCTGCGCTCCATTTAAAAGGCCCAAAGGAAGATCTGACATTACAATGGTTTGGCAATAAGCAGGTAACCGAAAGCACAAGCCGATTCGATATGGGCATATCGGGAACAAATGGCTACACAATTTATGATCTAAAGGGCATTCGAACAGTCAAAAACCTAAAGTTGCCAAAACAAACAATAAATAGAAAGGATTTGTATTCTAAAAATCGACATCTCGAAAACATACCATTGCAGTCGTATAGCAATGTAGAACCTGAGTTGTTGATTGGTCTTGATAATGTGCACCTAGGCATACCCAGAAAGGTGAAGTCGTCTGGCTGGAATGGACCAGCTGTGGTAAAGACTAAACTAGGTTGGGTGGTGTATGGTAAAATCGATAACCATCCTAATGTTGGTCCAAATGGAATTTATATCATAAACGATCGCTCTGATATAGAGGAACTTGTTGGCAATTATATAGCTGATGCTGAAATGGATGTAAGAGATGTGAAAAATCAGCATCAAGGGCAAGAGCTTGAAAGATCAAATATGTTACTGGAAAAGACAACAAGACGTATGGACAATCGTTTTGAGACTGGATTGTTATGGAAAACGGACGATTTCAACATTCCCGATAGCAAAGAAATGGTCATCAAGAGACAATTATCTTTGGAAAAGAAGTTTAACAGGGACCCTGAATACCGGAAGCAATATTGCAAACTGATGTTGGAATACGAGCAAAAGGGATATATTCGGCTGATTCAGGAGTCAGAACAGAACATAAGCCTGGATAAGGCATGGTACCTGCCACACTTTGGAGTCGTCAATCCACATAAACCCGGGAAAGTTAGAATCGTATTCGATGCTGCAGCGGAAGTCGACGGCGTGTCGCTGAATGCACTGCTAATGAGAGGGCCTGACCAATGCCAACCATTAAGTTACGTGCTTATGAAATTTAGACAAAAGTCCGTAGGTATTTGCGCGGACATAGAAGAAATGTTTCATCGCGTCTTGATACGCAAAGAAGACCGATGGGCTCAACGCATTCTATGGAGAAAAGATAAAACTGACGAGTTTAAGGCATATGAGATGATGGTAATGACGTTTGGAGCGAAATGCTCACCCGCATCTGCGCAATTTGTTAAGAATAAGAATGCGTCGGAATACAAGGACTTGTTTCCACAGGCGGCTGATGCTATTGTGAGGAATCATTATGTTGATGATTTCGTCCACTCATATTGCAACGAAACTGAAGCAATAATAGTCACGGAACAGGTGATACAGATACACCGAAAGGGAGGATTTGAGCTGAAGAAATTTGTATCTAACTCCAAAGTCTGCAATGATAAGTTTGGAGAAGGTAGCATGGATGATGTTCTGAGCCTCGACAAAGATGGGTTATTGTATAGTCGAAAGGTACTTGGTATGCATTGGTATACGGCAGAGGATAAATTTGGGTTCATACTTTCGTTTAATAAAATCGATAAATCTTTGTTCTCTGATGAAAGAATTCCAACAAAACGAGAAGTACTACGGATCGTTATGTCAATCTTCGATCCCTTCGGAATATTAGTCGAGTACTCGTTGATGGCAAAACTCCTCCTTCAGTCTATTTGGAGGAAAAAGATAGAATGGGATCAATCCATACATCAAGAAGAGTACATCGAATGGAAAAGATGGCTTCGTTTTGTTAATGAAATAGCTTTAATAAGGGTTCCAAGATGGTATGGCACAACTTTTAATAATGAGTGTGTAGAGTTACACATATTTGCAGATGCGAGTGAGATGGCGTATGCAGCAGTGGGCTATTGGCGAGTTGAAGATACTCAAGGATGGAAAGTGTCTTTTATAATGGGAAAGACAAAATGCGCACCGATAAAACTGTCTACTGTGCCAAGACTGGAGTTGCAGGCTGCGGTTATGGCGACTAGGCTCAGAAACTCGATATTAGAAGGACATGATATTCAACCAAAACGAGTTTGTATGTGGTCGGACTCATCAACTGTTCTAGCATGGATCCGTTCGGATCAGAGAAAGTACAAGCCATATGTCGCCCATCCAGTGAACGAAATTCTAGAAAGCTCTCGCGTCGAAGAATGGAAATGGGTTGCCGGCAAGGACAATCCGGCGGATTAAGAGAGACAGCAGACAGTCACTATGGTTAACCGGGCCAGATTTTTTATTGGATGATCTTGAGGAATCACCACAGCAGAGCAAAGGTAATTTTAGTACTGACATGGATCTGCGCCCAAAATTCTGTATGGTCACCACGAAGCAGGAGGATGAACTCTTTGGGAGATTCTCATCGTACACGAGACTCGTACGGGTCCTGGCTTGGGTGCTACGATTTAAGAGAAAAGAAGTTCGTGAAAATTACCTGACATGCTCAGAGATAGATTATGCTGAAGTAGTTCTGTTCAGAAACGTACAAAAAGGTTCTTATCCAGATGAGTATAGTGAGCTCGCCAGGGGTAAACTCATTGATAAGGGAGGTAGTCTTCTGAAACTAACACCGGAGATAGATAATGATGGCTTGTTACGTGTAAGCGGACGCATAGATAAAGCCTGTGCCGTTGATATGGATACTAGACGCCCAATAATTCTGCCACAGAGGAGCCACGTGACGAAACTGCTAATCACACATTATCACAACAAATGGAAGCATCAAAATAAAAAAACACTATCATCGCTGAAATACGTCGGAAGTTTTGGATTCCTCACCTACGCCAAGAGGTACGCCGGACGTCACGAACATGCTTCATATGCCGTATGGAGAGAGCTCGCCCAGCACCACCCTTGATGGGACAACTGCCCTCGGACAGAGTGACTCCTTTTGTTCGTCCATTTTCTTACACTGGAATTGACTACATGGGGCCGTTTGCAGTGGTTAGGGGAAGAGGAACAGAGAAGCGATGGATATGCATTTTTACTTGTTTAACTGTACGAGCCATACACTTGGAATTGGCTAGGGACTTGACGGCCGACACTTGCCTTAAAGTCATTCATAACTTCATGAGGCGGCGTGGAGTCCCAATAAGAATCAGGTCTGATAACGGGACAAACCTAGTGGGAGCTGAGCGAATATTAAGACAAGAATTGTACAAGAAAGTAGCTGCCGGGCTCGCAAGCGAAAAAATCTAGTGGCTTTTTAACTGCCCATTGAATCCACATGCAGGCGGATGTTGGGAACGTTTAGTTCGAAGTGTAAAACGAGCTATGGGACACGCGCTACTACAAGGAAATTTAAAGGAGGATACCCTCTACAGCTTGATGTGCGAAGCTGAAAATATTGTTAATTCACGGCCTTTGACGCACATTGCCATAGATAGTCCGACAGGGGATCCTATAACTCCGAATCACTTTCTTTTAGGTACAGCCAACTCCACCCAGACTCCGCATCCACAAGAAGAGGATTATCACCCTACCATGAAGGATTTGCGGATTAAGCAACAGATGACTCATTCGTTTTGGCGCAAGTGGGTAAACAAATACTTGCCCGATTTGTGTCGCCGCACCAAGTGGTATCATTCGGTACAGCCGCTAGCTCTGGGAGATATCGTCCTTATTTGCGACAGCGCACAGCATCGAGTTAACTGGCAGAAGGGCAGAATCATCGAGGTGACCACCGGACGAGATGGCCAAGTACGATCTGCGAAAGTAAAGACCAGCACTGGAGAGTTTCGTCGACCGGCATGCATGTTAGCCAAACTGGATTTTGGTGAATCTAAGATGGACTAGATTCACGGTGGCGGGGATGTTATGAAGAAATGCCAAAAGCTGTTAGAGTTTGAATTGAAATGTAATTTGATAGTGTTAGACTACACATAATTTAACGATAAGAACATATGATTGTTAGTGTTGTAAGACACAGTGTTGGAAGACACTAGAAGGGCTAGTGTAGAAAGCGGTCACTTGATATCGAGCCGTGGAGAGAAAAGCGTGAGTAAAATGCGCTATTAGTTTTAAGTTGATTTAATTTGTAATATTTCTTAGGAAATAAAACTCACTCACTCTACTCATCAACTCCTTAACAATTTGGATGAAATTGGTACCAGGGGCGCTTGTAGAGGGTCAGGAGTTATTATAAGCGAAGGGGTCCACGGCGGCGTGGGTCGAGTCAACAGGTGTAATTAACAGAACCAAATGCTTTGCTGAAATCAGTATTTACAATCCAATGTAATGTTATATATTGCCCCATTTCCCTTAATGGAGTCCAAATCAGAACTGCTACGAACATGGAATTTCGTCTATGTATTGCAAAATCAAGTTTATGGAAATTAAGTTGAAGTTTGCCTTCAACCCCCTCCGCGGCCAGGATAAACAAAAACGGAAATTACACATATGTACATAATTTGAGCATTCACATACATGCATACATAGAAAGAAGTAGGTGATATGCACAAGCTGACTTCTTTCAGAAGCTAGGATTAAAAGTTTAATGATGGAAATACGACAATGAGATTTCTTGAAAATGTTAAAATGAGATCATTAATGCCAGTTGTTAGAGTGAGATCATTATAATGTTGGCTGTTATCTTGAATGAAAGCAAATGGTAAATGTTAAAAAATATACCGAATATAATTGAAAATCTGCTTAACTCTTGACTGAATTGTATCCGCAAAAAAAACTTACCCCAACGGTACATAGGATTTTGGCTCATGAGAAGGACACAATAGAGTATCAGTGTTTGAAAATTGGAGAGCTAATCGAAACATGGACTACAAATGGTTCAGATGCATCAATACAATTGAAACCCTTTTTATATTGCCAGCAGCCTCTGCGAATCAACTCATTGCATCGATAAGACACTAAATAAAGTTTAATCAGAGGGCCGGTGCTAACTTCGACCGCGCCGAAGTAGTATAGCTGTCAACGCGGAAAAACATGTCATCTAAAAAGTCTAATGGACGGCCTACAATCTTAGCATGCCGAAAGTCACTATATTCTACCGACCATTCCTATGGGGGCTATATGATATAGTCACGCGATCTTGATTAAATTTAGCACAGTCAATTATATCTATGTTAAACTGACAAACGTTTTATTTTAATGCAATAGCGTGAAAAGTAACAAAGTTATTGACAAAAGTCACTGTTTTCGACAGATCGTTACAATGGGAGCTATATGGTATAGTTTTCCGATCTTGATCAAATTTGGCAGAGTCGTTTATAATTGTTAAAAGCTAATATTAAATTTACAATAATAGCTCTGAAAATAACGATGTTATTAAGGAAAGTCCCTGTTCGTGACTTTGCCGTTTGTACGGCAGCTATATGATATAGTGGTCGGATCCGGCTGAATCCGAGATATACAACCCCTGCAGTATATACAAGCCTACATGCAGAAGCAGCTCTGTAGCTCTTACGGTCTAGGAGGAGTTTGCGGTGATTCAGACGGACGGACTATATGAACTCGTCTCGTCATGCTGATCAAGAATATATATTCTTTATATGGTCGGAAATGCTTTCTTCTATGCAAAATGAATATATTAACAGTTGTGACCCGGGCTTTAAAAAACTCCAAAATTTTTTCCGGGAAATGAAAAATTAAGAAGTTTAACATTTAAATATTAACCAAACGCAACTTTTTTCCAAAGAAAGTATGTTTATTTGAGTTACTCAAAAAATTTTGGAACAGATTTAATCTGGATAACTTTTTTTTAGGCCGAAAATGGTTTCATGGTTCATGGTTTATAGTTTATCTGTATTTTTTTATAGACACCACATAATCACATAAATCTAAATAGAATCACAAAATATACGGCATATACAATATTTTTATGCATTACAATCATCTTTTCACTATTAATTTCACAAAATTTCGGTACTTTGAATAAAATTAAAATAACTTAATTATAGGATTATAGGGTGTATGTAACGGGTGGGATTCCCCCGGGCCCGCAGTTTTCAGAAGGTCCCGCTATTTTACGAAAAACCTAAAATTTGTTGATATAATATATACCATACTGTAATATATAATAAAATATATAATAATAAAATAAACTATAGTACATTTAAATCCATGAATTAAGAAAAATACATCACAGTCGAAAATAGCGGATTTATTTGAAGGGAAGTAGGGGCCCAAACATGGTTACCCACGGGCCCGGATTTTCTTTCTGCGGACCTGATCGAGCGACTATATCTTATGCGAGCTACATAGGAAGAATCAGCGCAAAACAGGGACTCTGATTAATAACTTCGTTTTTTCGTATGTAAGCCGTTTCGCAATCATTAGACTTTAAAGAAACCTATTAAAACGTTTTTCCACTTTGAAGACCATAGGTAAGGAAAGAGTAGCAAAAAACTTGCAAGGGTATACAAACTTTGACGAGGTCGAAGTTAGCCCCCGCCCTCTGGTTATCGTTCGTTTGATACCAAATTTATGTAGTTTAAGCGTGTTTTGGGCCCGAGTAATTTAAGTAAATATTTACTTTCATTGTTTTAAGAAAACAAAATTGAATTGGAATAGCGGGCTCACATTTCGGTCACACGACAACAATATCAAGTGTTTGACGTTTACGTTTACGTTGCCACTTCAAAACAAATGTGTAGTATTTTTTCCTGCAAATACACGAAAACTACCCGAATTATATATATGTACATATGTATATTAAATAAACTCTACTACGAAACATTGTATTTGAATTATGGGAGTGGTTCATTTATCATTTCTTTATAATTCTAATACATAATTGTTTTCTTTCCAGACTATTTTAAGGTCAATTAACAGCATTTGCCAACAATAAAAACATTTCTTTAATAAAAAAAATTATTTTTAGGCAGCTGCAAAGAGCTAACCTCCCATAGGTAAATAATTTTGTCTTAATATTAAAAATAAAAATAATCAATAAAATGCAGTAAATTATGTATGTCTCAAAGCATATTGTAGGGTAATGCGGTAAACCGATTAGTCATGTTTGGTCTAAGCCTGAATTGATGTGACCCAAATAGATTTAAAAGTAAGAGGTTGGGTTTTTACCGAAGAAATTTTTTTATAAATGAAAAATATTTTCATAATTAAATCATTCTGATGTTAAAACTATAAGAGCATTGACGAATGAATTAATCTGACAACTTATGTTCATTTCAATTTCAAATAAAGATGTAACGACGCTAACATTTTGATATTTTCAGACCAGAAACGAGACAAAAAGCAAAAAGTGATGCGCATAGGAATATTAACTTATTGCATTTTAATGTTTTCAGCTTAATTCTGGTGGTCTTTCGTTGTTTTTGCTGCTGCTCTATTTTGATATCCAAGGTGGTCCCAGTTAATGGAAGGACAAATATTGGCGTGTCCTAAATGACTAAGCAATTAAGCGATGTCGAAGTCAATACCTTAGGAAGGCCATGTCAAAGCCCTGATTTAAACATAACAGAGAATTTGTGGTCTTATATTAAAAGAAAACGCAGCGCTGACTTATCCAGAAAGAGTGAGCAGACGATTGCTGAAGTTCAAAGACTTTGGCAGGACATATACTTGGAAACGCTAGAAAAATTGGTCAAATTAGTTCTTGTACGCTTACAAAAGGTCAGTGATGCCAAAGGAGGGTTTACTTTTTATTAATATAAACCTATTTTTCACCAAAGTTAGATTTATCTCATTTTCTGTTAAGCAACATTGAAATGTCAAAATTCTTTTTCCAGCCATATAATCATAATCTCTAAATCAAATAAATACAGTAATTTCATTTTTACCGTTATCACTGCAAGCTTTTGGACTTTTATAAGCTTTGATACCATCTTTCTATTAAAAACTTAAAGGTTACCGTTACTCCTCTCAGTTTCCTGAAAAAATGCGATTTTACACTTCGAAACGTGAAGTCAAAATACTTTTGTCCTCGATTGTACAATTTTTGGCTGGAGCAATGTGGCTATGCTGTGTATAATAGCTATATAATAAAGTTACACAATTTTGATCAAATTTGGTGAATTTATAATATTTTTACTAAACTAACAAATATTAATTGACAAAGAAAACAAAGCATTAATTTAGAAAAGTCACTGTTCGTGACAGTGCCACTTCTATGGGAGACGGACGGACAGACTGACATGACAATATGAGTTCGTCTCGTTGTGCTGATCAAGAATACATTTTTATGTATAAGTACCCTTTAGTACCGGTCGCCGCAAATTCCTCTGAAAATCCGAGGCAATTTGTCAGATGTCGCCTCGGAATTTCAGGGGACATGCCATACAAATTTGCGGCGACATTTAGCATTGTGTGTCCTAGCGCCACGGACATTCTATCGATTTTTCGGCGACATATCGCCGGAATTTCCTCTGAAGACGAATAACAAAGTCGCTCGTGTGTTCAACGGAACTTGCGGCGACATGTCGACGAAATGTCCCAGCAAAATAGTGGTTGAGTTTTTAATCGAAGTAGCGGCGACATGTCGACGCAATGTCCCAGCGAAATTATAGCTCGGATTTACAATCGACATTGCGGCGACATTGTCGATGGAATATCCCCGCATTTTCCCAAAAATAAATAAAAACTTGATTTGATTTGGTTTTTTAACACGCATTAGTTTTTATTTAATAACATATGTATACATTTAAATTTGTTTATTTTTATTCTTAAATATACTACATTAAATTTAAAAATTTATGTATATTTACATTTTTCTTACGTTTTTTATTGCTTTACTTCTTTTGGCTTGTGCCAACCAATGTCTTACAAGGGGAACTTCAGGTATGCGAATCACCGATTTGGATGAATTCTGGATATGTTGTAGAATACCCCTTCATTTGAAGCTGGGTGAAATATTTCGGCGCACTATTCTATATTTTCCTGAAAAATCGCGTTTAAAGTTAAAGCTTCGTTGACTTATAGGTAAAACGCCGAGTGGTTTTCAAGCAGCACGGTGGTGTAAGGGGTATAGTTCCTGCCTAAAAGTCAAAAAATCCAGATTCACTGGTATACTTTTGGCCAAAATAATTTTTTTTAACATGTTCATAGTCTTGAATAAATGTACATATTTCATGTTTTTATGATTTATGTACATACGTATATCACAACAAAAAATGTAAAGGCAGAAATTAATTTATTTATTTTACGTATGTAATGCTCTATATTTCTACATTTATGTTTTTGTAAAGGCATAATAAATGGATCCATTCAAAAATCATTATTATTATCCTATTCTGCTATTAGAAAAAATAATTATTTAAATGTAAAAAAAGAATGAAGAACCAAAACTAACTAGTTCCGGGCGGGGGTTGAACCAGAATTTCTTGACTTTAAAGCAGGAACTCTACCCCTTACACCACCGTGTTGCTTGAAGACCACTCGGCGTTTTACCTATAAGTCACCGAAGCTATAACTTTAAACGCGATTTTTCAGGAAAATATAGAATAGTGCGCCGAAATATTTCACACAGCTTCAAATGAAGGGGTATTCTACAACATATCCAGAATTCATCCAAATCGGTGATTCGCATATGTACCTGAAGTTCCAATTGTTAGCACATTCTCCGCCGGCTCATCCGGAATCGGATTTTGGATGGACTCTAAAAAGGACAAAATTGATTAGGGAATGAAAACTTAATAATATTTTAATAACACTTACCTTTATTACTGTATACACTGAATTTGAAAAATTTCAACAGTTCCTGTCCCTACGAAATTCAATCGCGAATGAACAAAGAATCGCAAAGTACAAAGCGACGCGCGCAAGATTTGAAAAAAAAACAATAACAACAATGCACTGACGAACGAAGTGAATTGGCGTAGACAAAAATCATCATGCTTTACTTCTTCCAATTTTTTTTTCAAATGACAAATATATAGAAATATACATATGTATATACATATGTATGTACAATGACGACATTTGCTCGTTCGGGTGCCTTCGGCTAACCTCAGAATGAAATACGCTGGCAGAATTTTTTTCTGTCGACGTCAGTAGTTCGGAATATGTGGCGATTTTGTCCCCGGCGACATTTGGTAGTGAAGGGTACATACAAAAATGTATGTACATACATACATACATGCAAATATACATCTAGTCGGTGGCTCAATGGAGACCTACTAAAACTACAATACTGTTGTGCTCGAGTTCGAACCCGGACATAGGTGGAGTTTCCCCCGATGAAGCAGTACTGCAAGGTAGTTCCGTCGGGGATAATGGAAACGATTGTGGATAACTAATAACATACATATATACATATGTATTTTATTTGGTCGAAGATGCTTCCTTCTATACGCTGCAAAAAGACGAAGTCTCACGCTTAAAGTGTGTGTATGCAGTTTTTCGGTTGTGTACGCGAAGAATAAAACAGTCAACAATTATTTGGTAAATGTTTTCTACTACTACTCGAGATTTCAAAATCGGGTAAAGCTAGATTTCAGTGTTGTCAAACGCTATTTTTTATTTGGCGCGCTGTTTGACCGCCCTGGTAGCCAAATATTTTAATCTAAACTCTGAAGTCGAGGAATATTCGGCTGCTCTGGTAAATGTTTACTACTACTACTCGGGCCCAAAACGCGCTTAAACTACATAATTTTGGTATCAAACGAAAGAGAAAAATTCCACGACCTCAGGTGCGCCTTGGCGATTTATTTCGTAGTTTTTGAGTAATTAAGAAAAGAAAATTAATATTTTTAGCGGGACTATAGCTAAAAGTAGCTGTTTCCGGCTAAAAAAAAGCTGTTCAATTTTGAGATGGTGTTGAAAAATGCCGAATTTCGGATACTCGAATACGCGGGCTTCTTGAATCTTTTGTTCGCACTATTCTCAACAAACGAAAACAATATTTCTTGATTTTATAGAACAAATATAGTTTAGAATACAATATTCGGCTGCCAGTTTAGATTAAAATATTTGGCTACCAGGGCGGTCAAACAGCGCGCCAAATAAAAAATAGCGTTTGACAACACTGAAATCTAGCTTCACCCGGTTTTTCCACTTTTCAACACTGAAATCTTGAGTAGTAGTAGTAAACATTTACCAAATTCTTCAATAGTTTTTCATCTACATCTAATATTGCGGCAAATAATGAAACATTTGCAATGCTCTTCGCGCCGTGTTAGAATTTCCAGAACCGTGCGGACTTGGTTGGTTCACATGTAGTCCCATATCTGTCCAGAGCTTCTCCTCTATTTGCTTTTTCCGTATGAGCATTGCGTTTTGTCTAAAGTATTGCAGACTCGCCATTTCTTAACACCAATTCTGTATGAAATGTTCAATACGAGCTCAAATAAGCGAATCCAAGTTCTGCAGCGGCATTCCAACAACAGTATCCGATACATTTACTTCAAGAGGCCTGCTCTTTTTTTACCCTTGCAAAAAGAGTATATTAATTTTGGTCAGAAGTGTGCAACGCATAGAACGAAGCATCTCCGACCATACAAAGTATATATATTCTTGATCAGCACGAGGAGACGAGTTCAAATGGCCATGTCCGTCCGTCCGTCTGGATCAACGCAAACTCCTCCTAGACCGTAAGAGCTACAGAGCTGAAATTTTGCATGTGGGCTTGTATATGCAGGCGTTGTATATCTCGGATTCAGCTGGATCGGACCACTATATCATATAGCTCCCATACAAACCCCAAAGTCACGAACAGTGACTTTTCTCAATAACTTCGTTATTTTCTATGCAATTATCGTGAAACTTAATATTTATTACGCTTATAAACGATTGTGCCAAATTTGATCAAGATCGGATGACTATATTATATAGCTCCCATAGGAACGATCGGTCGAAAACAGTGACCTTTGTAAATAACTTCGTTACATTTACCGCGATTGCTTTCAAATTAAACATTTGTTAGTTTAATGTATCTGTTAATGACTGTGACAAATTTGATCAAGATCGGGTGACTACATCATATAGCTCCCATAGGATCGATCGGTCGAAAACAGTGACTTTTGTAAATAACTTCGTTACTTTTAATGGGATTGCTGTCAAATTAAACATTTGTTAGTTTGATATATCTGTTAATGACTGTGCCGAATTTGATCAAGATCGGGTGACTATATCATATAGCTCCCATAGGAACGATCGGTGGAAAACAGTGACTTTGATCAATATCTTCGTTATTTCCTATGATTGTAGGCCATTCTTTCGCAAACATAAGCCTTTTTATACAAAACGTTCTTCCACATTGATGGCTAATAGGTAAGGAAAGAGTTACCAAAAAGTTGCAAGGGTATACAAACTTTGACGCGGTCGAAGTTAGCCCCGGCCCTCTGGTTTTAGCTTCTTTTACCTTTTCATAGCTTGGATAAATGTTGCAATTCTTTTTTATTCCCAATTATCTAATGTTGATATATTGTTGCTTAGAGAAGGAATTCTCAATAATAAAAGATAATGGCTCATCTGCTGAGAGCAATACTGGTGAAAGATCTTCAAATGTAAAACCTTTTGGTTTTAATTTTGCTCTTAATATTTTTGATGTTTCCTAATCTCCCGACCTCTCTGCTGACATAGCGGCAGCATGCATTAGGCTTTCTTTTGAATTTTCTTTAGAAAGCTTTGAAGCAAGTTTTCTTTTTAATCTAGATCCTCCTTCCTCATAAGCTGCAATAAGACGTCCAGTCTTTTTTGTGCAATTACTTTCTTTTGTGAAAAATTATATTTCAGTTGTCAGCCAGCTTGCATTTTCATTTTAAAAGCGTTCAACATGTCTGTTACTTTTGGCTAGCAGCTTTTTGACATGGGAAGCGAAATTTTGTATTTTCTTTTTAATTTCAACTTCCGAGCTTTTAGACAAACTTTGTTTATTTATTTTTCCGCACAGCCAATCAAAAGTGGCGCTAGCACTTCGACTTTTTCCCAGCCACACTTCCAGCAAATCGCCTCGACGGATATCGAGTTGTTCTAGATCTATTGAAATATTATGAATTTGCGCAAGTATGCGCTCAAGTTGTTAACTTAATTGAAATTAAAATACAATAACACATACTACCACATTAACACTTTACGCAATCCGCCATATTCTTATTAGTTCTGCTCTACGAAACACAACTATTTTCAGGTTAGGTTCGATTATAAACATGATTTATTAAATCTGCTAAATACAACACAATACAACAACGAACACAGTTTTGGCACTTAAATATACATTCTACATCCCTTGATTAGTATTTTGCATTATTAAAACCACAGTTATTCCAACTAAATCGTGAACGAAAATCTATCAAACTTTGCACACGTGTTAAGCAATCTTTTGGCGCACACAACTTAGCAAAGCATCAGCTGACTTTACAGAGCTGCCAGAAAGCCAGGGATGCACGAAATTTTTAAAAACGGTTTTATAATGGTTAGGCATTTCTCTAATGAAACTAACAAAAAAAAGAAGAAAATATAACAAGATAATTTTAGACTTAAAATAGACCGATTAGAAATCGGCATTTGCGCCCAATGTGCGATGTACATATGTATGTACGTACAAGTGGCCCATGCGACATCAGATAAACAATTAAAATATAATTAACTACAGCTAATTACGAGCTAAATGTGATAGTATATAGGTTTTTAGATAGGAAAGAGAGGCTTCTGATCTGATTACGGGATACAGAAGATTGTAATCAGAACATAGGACTCGAAAAGGTTAATGCAGGGAATAAATAGTTAGAAGTACAGTGATTTAAGGATAGAGGAATACAATTTCTGGTAGGTCTATGGGGTACCGATAGGTTTAACTGGTTCAATAGCTCAGGAGAGTCTATTTCACCGATTAAAAGTTTGTGAATAGGTTGGTTTCACACCAACTCTGAAGATCATCAAGATCCGATTGAAGTAGTCAAGAAGATGATATGTCTTTAAAACTGAGGTAAATGTGACACTACCAATGGAAGATCATTTATAAAAAGAGTGAATAGCAATGGACCCAAATGACTACCCTGAGGTACTCCAGAGGTCATATGGATGGTTTAGAAAATGAAGACTTAAAGAGGACCTTTTGTGTACGCTTAGAAAGATATTGAAGAATCCAATCAAGCAAAAGGGTAGGGACGCCAAGTGTGTTCAATTTATATAAAAGCAGAGTATGATTAACAGAGTCAAAGGCCTTGCTGAAGTCAGTATAAATGACATCAGTTTGCACGGCAGCCTTCAATCCTTCGATCGAGTGAGATGTAAATTCTAATAAGTTAGTAGTTGTCGATCTACGTTTCTTGAAGCCATGTTGCGATGGCGAAATAATTGAGCTAGAAAAATGCTGCAATTGAGATGTTATTATTTTTATACCATACACCCATAGGGTGAAATTGTATATTAAAGTCGCCAAAATGTATGTAACAGGTGAATTTACATAAAACTGATTTTCTTAAAAACTATGATAGCTACCGACATTAAATTTGGTATGTAGACTAGCTTAATAGACGCGCAGATATTGGATATTTAAAAAGTTTGCCACGCCCACTTCCGCCCCCAAAAATCAAACAAATTTGATTTTATCAAAAACTATCAAAGCTTAAGTCACCAAATGTAATCACTGGCTTAGTAAGCGCGCAGAGTACACATCTTTTCATATTTTGCCACGCCCACTTCCGCATCCATAATTTAGAAAAAACCGATTTCTTCCTGTATTATTAATAATTAATTAATTAATTAATATTATGTATTTCTACTATATAAACTACCATAATTTTATTTAAATCAGACTAGAAACATGCAAAATATGCGTATGAACGTATTTTACTAAGCGGTCCACAAGGCCAGAATTGGCCGTTGGCTAGTGGTGGCGCTAGAGTGCTCGTGTGTTTGTAGAGTGAGCGAGATAGCACATACTATGAAACATATAAAAACAATTTAATAGACATACATTTGGTTTTCGAAGTTTGAAATATTTGTTTCACCTGGTGTATGGTATACCCAAGTCGACGAGTCGACTTACTTACTTCATTTTTTTTTTTCAAATGCTTTAGGTATGACAGACAACTTGGCAATACCCCTAAAATTGGAAGCTTCGGACTTTTTCCACTTTTTATAAAGAGGAATAATAAATGATTCCTTCCAAAAAGACGGGAAGGCAATAGATGTGACGGACAGTGTAAACAACTTAAGTATTGGCTCACAAAGGGATCGAGAGAAAACCTGAGTTTATATCGCTGAAGATAACCCTTATACGTCATGCAAATAATTATTTGTGTATTCTTTCACTTTGGACTCTTAAAAGTAATTAACGTTGGTAATTTTGAAGTATTAATTATGCTAATAATCAATACTTTTTCCTTTATTATTTAAGACTAAGTTGAGACGATTTGGCATAGAATTGACCAACGACTGTAGAACAGATGCGTCAATATTAGCCCATTCCTGTTCTATAGCCAATTTAAGGTGTCGTACAGTCTCAAACTGTCTTCCATTTTTGAAAACGCGAGCCGACAGAATGCCCCAAAGATTCTCGATGGGATTAAGGCCGGGCTCAATGGGACCCACTTCAATACATGAATTTTTCTTTCTTCAAAAAAGTCTTTGGTGACCTGCGCCGTGTGGATTGAAGCATTGTCTTGCTGATAAGTCCAATTATCGCCATAAAGATTTCTAGCGAAGTCTATCAAAACACCGTCTAGAAGTTCTACATACATATTGGCATTCATTCGAGTAGATATGAAGCACATAGGCGTCTTTCCTAAATAGCAGAACGCGGCCCATACCATCAAGGTGCCGCCGCCAAAACCTCGCTTGTAACAAGATAGTCGTTCTTGGCGCGTATCTCTCCAATATTTTTTGCAATTGTCTGGGCCATCTAAATTAAATTTTTTTCGTCGCTAAAGATGATGTTGTGCCATTCCTTATCCCAGAATCGGTATCTATTGGCAAATTCTAAACGAGCCTTAATATGCTGCTCCCGAAGCTTTGGTTTAGGGACCATTGAGGTATGTTTAACGAAACGATTTTCGTTTAGAATCTGAACGATTCTACTCCTTGTTGTTTGAAGATCCAAGTGAGCCCTTATTTGACCGCTGCTCATCGAATCCTCGACTGCAAGACGTCGAATCTGCCGTTTGCATCGTTTGTCAATGTTGGTCTTGCGTCCGCTGCGTCGAGTATCACCATATTTCGATGGCTTTTTCAGGAAGCTACTTATGCAGTTTCTATGCCTGTTAAGTCTGGTTGCTATCTCAGAGATCTTGGAGCCGCTTTCATGCATGCCGAGGATAATTCCCTGCTCGTAATCGGAAAAACTTGTACCACGAGGCATTTTAGCCTGACAACAATATATATTATGTACTAATTAAGGTTTTTATACCATACACCCATAGGGTGAAATGGTATATTAAAGTCGCCAAAATGTATGTAACAGGCAGAAGGAAGCTTCTCCGACCCTATAAAGTATATATATTCTTGATCAGGATGAATAGCCGAGTCGATCTAGCCATGTCCGTCTGTCCGTCCGTCCGTCCGTCCGTCCGTATGAACACGCAGATCTCGGAGACTATAAGAGCTAGAGCCACCAAATTTGGTATGTATACTCGTGTAGTATGCACATGTTCAGAGTTAATTGGAATTTCGGCCACGCCCACTTACGCCCCCAGGAATCACATAAAACTGTTTTTCTTAAAAAGTATAACAGCTAGACACATCAAATTTGGTTTATATACTCGTTTAGTTGGCGCGCAGAAACTAATTGTTTAAACTTTTTGCCACGCCCCCTTCCGCCCCCGGAATTCACATAAAACTGATTTTCTTAAAAACTATGACAGCTACCGACATCAAATTTGGTATGCAGACTAGTTTAATAGACGCGCAGAAACTGGCTATTTAAAAATTTTGCCACGCCCACTTCCGCCCCCGCAAATCAAACAAAACTGATTTTATCAAAAACAAACAAAGCTAAAGTCACCAAATTTAGTATGTATACTGGCTTAGTATTCGCGCAGAGTATATATATTTTCATATTTTGCCACGCCCACTTCCGCCTCCATAATTAAGAAAAAACCGATTTTCTCCTGTAGTTTTTTGACTATCGCATTCAAATTTGGCAGACTAATTAATCTTATCTATTTCTACAAAACTACCAAATTTTATTGAAATCGGACTAGAAACATGCAAAATATGCGTATGAACGTATTTTACTACGCGGTCCACAAGGCCAGAATTGGCCGTTGGCTAGTAGCGGCGCTAGAGTGCTCGTGTGTTCGTAGAGTGAGCGAGATAGCACATACTATGAAACATGTAAAAACAATTTAATAGACATACATATGTACGTTTGGTTTTCGAAATTTAAAAAAATTTGTTTCACCTGGTGTATGGTATACCCGAGTCGACGAGTCGACTTACTTGCTTCATTTATTTATAAATTTAAATAAATTATATACTTACAATAGAAATTTAAGCAAATTTTCAGAAATAAGTCTTCAACAGCAATACTTTACGGACAAATGATCAGCCACAAGTGTTTTGCACAAATAATTACATATTTACTACGCAGAACCCGATCAACCAAATCATTTTGCAGTAATGGTACCACGAAAGAGATTAGAATGACAAAATTTTATACGCATGGCAAGCACAAAGAGTACCATGATAATTGTGCATTCGTCATATATTTGTATGACCTAGCATTGTGAATTTAGCACCATAAAGTTTGATCGAGCAACTACATAAAGAGAAAATTCCGATGATGTACCCAATTTTTGAAATCTTTTACAGTACCTCGATTTTACGTTCTTCAAGTTACATATGTAACTCACGTGAGAACCAAGGAGGTCCATCGGACCATCCTTGGGTCACACGCGGGCACAAACATCGAAAAATTAAGCGAGCAAGTCCATATATGGTATACAGATATGACCAATCATTAATTTTAATACTTTCATTTAAGACTTTATTTTAATATGTGGATTTGATGTTCAAAATAATTAATTTTTAGGCGTATATAAAAATACGAAATACTCTGGGAGCCGAGCTTTTCAATGAAATGAAATCTGTTTGAGGAGATCCTTTTGATAAATTATTTACTGTCTGCAAAAATTCTAAAATCCAACATCTCTTCAACATCACATTTTTATACCCTTGCAAAAAGGGTATTTTAATTTTGGTCTGAAGTGTGGAACACGTAGAAGGAAGCATTCCTGACCAAATAAAGTATACATATATATTCTTGATCAGCCCGACGAGACGAGTTCATATAGCCATGTCCGTCCGTCCGTCTAACCGACAGTCGCGAACAGTGACTTTTCTCAATACCTTAGTTATTTTCTAAGCAATTGTCGTGAAATTTTCTATTGGTGAGTTTATTACACCAATAAACGACTGTGTCAAGAACGGGTGACTATAATATCTGTATGTACATACATATATGTAGCTCCCATAGGAACGATCAGTCGAAAACAGTGACTTTCGTCAACAACTACGTTACTTCTTATGCAAACGTCATAAACATTTTGTCAGTTCAGCATATTAATGACTGTGCGAAATTTTATTAAGATCGGTTGACTACATCTATAGCTCCCGTAGGAACAATCGGTGGTAACCAGTGACGTTGATCAATAATTTCGATATGTGCTTTGCTTACATTGCTGGCCGTACTCACCAAAGTTTACAGAATTTTTACCTGTACCTCTTTTCAGGCAACTGCCCTCGCTATGCAGTGCTGCCAGCATCGTTCTACGTTATGGCTTGAGATCAGCAGAGCAACCACACAGATACAGGCGGCACGCTGTCTAAACTGTATGTGTTTGCGAGCGGATCGCCGATATACATACATATGTACATATGTATAAAATTTGTACTATAAATATGTATTTGCAAAGGGCTTGCAAAGAAAAAGGATCAAAAGGCGGAAAAGAAAATTATGGGCTTAAAGAAAACAAAAAACCAGAGGGCCGGGGCTAACTTCGACCGCGTCAAAGTTTGCATACCCTTGCAACTTTTTTGGTAACTCTTTCCTTACCTATTAGCCATCAATGTGGAAGAACGTTTTGTATAAAAAGGCTTATGTTTGCGAAAGAATGGCCTACAATCATAGGAAATAACGAAGATATTGATCATAGTCACTGTTTTCCACCGATCGATCCTATGGGAGCTACATATATGATATAGTCACCCGATCTTAATTAAATTTGGCACAGTCGTTTATAGGCGTAATAAACTCTCTAATATTTCACGATAATAGCACAGAAAATAACGAAGTTATTGAGAAAAGTCACTGTTCGTGACTTTGGGGTTTGTATGGGAGCTATATGATATAGTGGTTCGATCCGGCTGAATCCGAGATATACAACGCCTGCAGTATATACAAGCCTACATGCATAATTTCAGCTCTGTAGCTCTCACGGTCTAGGAGGAGTTACGTTGATCCAGACGGATGGACATGCCTATTTGAACTCGTCTCGTCGTGCTGATCAAGAATATATGTACATACTTTGTATGGTTGGAGATGCTTCGTTCTATGCGTTGCACACTTCTGACCAAAATTAATATACCCTTTTTGCAAGGGTATAAAAAGACACAGTTATTGTTTGACGGTTACGTTTGTACATTGTATGTGTGTAAGTATCCTTCAGTACCAAATGTCGCCGGGGACAAAATCGCCACATATTCCGAACTACTGACGTCGACAGAAAAAAATTCTGCCAGCGTATTTCATTCTGAGGTTAGCCGAAGGCACCCGAACGAGCAAATGTCGTCATTGTACATACATATGTATATACATATGTATATTTCTATATATTTGTCATTTGAAAAAAAAATTGGAAGAAGTAAAGCATGATGATTTTTGTCTACGCCAATTCACTTCGTTCGTCAGTGCATTGTTGTTATTGTTTTTTTTTCAAATCTTGCGCGCGTCGCTTTGTACTTTGCGATTCTTTGTTCATTCGCGATTGAATTTCGTAGGGACAGGAACTGTTGAAATTTTTCAAATTCAGTGTATACAGTAATAAAGGTAAGTGTTATTAAAATATTATGAAGTTTTCGTTCCGTAATCCAAAATTCGATTCCGGATGAGCCGGCGTGCTAAGACATTGTTATTAAGACATGTAAATTAAGCAAAACTATCAAAAACGTAAGAAATTGTAAATATGTACATATGTATATGTAAATATTAAAATGTAATTTAATATGTTAAAGAATAGAAATAAAGATATTAAAATAAATATGCTATTAAATAAAAACTAATGCGTGTTAAAAAACTAAATCTAATCAAGTTTTTATTTATTTTTGGGAAAATGCGTGGTATTGCACCGACAATGTCGCCGCAATGTCGATAGTAAATCCGAACTATTTTTTCGCTTGAGCAATTGGTCGACATGTCGCCGCAATGTCGATTGTAAATCCAAGATATAATTTCGCGGGGACATTGTGTCGACATGTCGCCGCAAGTTCCGTTGAACACACGAGCGACTTTGTTATTCGTCTTCAGAGGAAATTCCGGCGATATGTCGCCGAAAAATCGATAGAATGTCCGAGGCGCTAGGACACACAATGCTAAATGTCGCCGCAAATTTGTATGGCATGTCCCCTGAAAGTCCGAGGCGACATCTGACAAATTGCCTCGGATTTTCAGAGGAATTTGCGGCGACCGGTACTGAAGGGTATACCTACATATGTATGTATGTATGTATGTATGTGCATACAATTATGCATTGACACATAGAAAAAGAGTTCAGAACATTTAAAAATATTTTGGCCAATGGTATATACAGTGGTGGCACCTCGGTTACCGCATTTTGTATTATTAGTTTCTACTCTGATTTTCACGACTCCCAAGTAACTTCATTTGTAGCTAATTGTATAAGGATGACGAACCCTAAATGTGGTCATCTTATCCTTCAAAAAAAAACGCATTCTCCCCCGGCATCTGCCTAGGAAATCTAAGAGATTTTTTCAAGTCCAAGTAAAAAAGTACTTTAGTATTAATTAGCGTCGTAAAACTCTCTGCCCAAAAAACCAAAAATACACAAAGTTTAAATTTTTGATTTGCCCCAAATGGAGTGCTAGATCTACAACTTCTTCAAAGAGAACACATGTGTGTAAGACTTAAAGATTTTAGATACGATGTTTAGGTAAAACAAACACATATTTTGTATCTATTATTACAAATGCATTTATATGTGTATTTAAAATCCTTTTTTACTTCCCACTTTGCATTTGGCAGAGTATTTTCTCACAGTTTTGATGATCGAAATATGAATCACTTAACGCGCCATTAAAAAGAAACTCGAAAACTATTCTCCCATATGCTTAATATGTGATTCGCTTAAAGTAGAAATATCAAAGATGCTAACAGCATCTGCCCTTGCAGTCCTAGGCAATAATATTCTTAAATGTTTTAAACTCTTTTTGCTCCAAAGCCTTCAAGCTCTCACTCTATCTCTTTCAATTTCGCTAAACTCGCCTTTTCCCATCTCCTTTGTAAACGCATCGGACATGCAGTTTTGTAGCGTTGCGTCTGTATGTGTGTCTGTTCTGTTGGTTTCAAATAATCATGTAGTAGCAGCGTTTGTGCAGAGCCGATTCATATTGACTATAACTTGTGTTCTATTTATCCGATCTTATTAGCAAATTTACCGTTTTATCCAAAAAGTCGAATATTTGCGAAAGAACGGCCTACAATCTTAGCATATTTTAAGGAAGTTATTAAGAAAAGTCACTTTTTTCCACCGTTCGTTTCTATGGAAGCTATATTAAATAGTCGCCCGAACTTGTTCAAATTTGGCACAGTCATTAACAAATATAAAGAATCGACAAATGTTTAATTTTGAAACAATCGCGTCAAAAGTAACGACATAATTCATGGAAGTCACTGTTTTCGACCGATCGATCCTATGGGAGCCATATGATATAAGTGGGCATAATAAAAATGTTAAATAATCTTGATTACTTTATAAATTTGGCTTAATCACATACTAAATTTGGTGGTTTTAGCTCTTATAATCTCCGAGATCTCAGTGTGGCAATTTTTTACAAGCATTTTGGTTACGTTAATATACCATACCACTCTAGGGGTGCTTGGTATAAAAACGTGCTAAACATTTGCCCAGGGAGAATTTGTCTTTTTCGTTCAAAGGCACCTGTAGAAATAACGTTAAAAGATAAAATACTGTTCATCATCTGAATACAACAACCTACAAACCACAAAAAAATTTCCCTATAAAGGAGGGAGTCGGGAAAATCAGTTGGATGTATATAAACATTGGCATAGTCAAAGTTACTTCCTTTGATATTTCTTTATTTGTATGTACAAGTGTAAAGAGAAATTTTGCAAGAAATTTAAAAACAAATTTGTGTTACTCTTAAGTGAATTGTACGAGCCGTCCATGTTCTTTGTGGTGATATGTGATCGCACCACATGCTAGAAATGGATTTGTTGATGTGAACGATCTTAATCCATAATACCGCGAGTGCAATCAACGTTCAGACATAGAGTTGGCCTCGTTAAGTGGCTGAATACCCATATCATCGCATTGTCGCTGTCGGACTGAAGTTAGAGGGGACAGAAACGGAGACTGAGCGATACGCAGAGGTGTGTGTCAGATGCTTAATTTAAATTACTCAAGGGCGGAACAAGCAGCATTGTCTGCAAGGAGAGCACAGCAGGAGTAGCTGCGATTTGACACCTCGACTGACAGCTTGAATGGTAGAAAATTATTGGGCACATTCGAACGCAAAAGGGCGCCCATTAGATGACTGTCGTTAAGACAGAGCGTGTATATTTTCAAAACTTCAGCACAGTTGGAGTTGGAATTGCTGAACAGGGAACCAGACCGCTAATTTATTCTACAAAATTTAAACGTATAATTAAAATGTTGACTCAATGCAATAGGCTTTTTAGTGAGTTTGTGTCTTACGACTACAAGAATAGAAGATTGTATATTTTGTAATATAATACACCAATAAGTTTCACTCAGAACAACGGTGTTTATTTGATTCGTTTATTTATTCGATATGTGTCAACATGTAATGTGATATAAAGAATATTTTAATATTGTGTTACTGATGTTAAAGTTTTAAATGCAATTTTTACCATATGATGAAAAATATAATTGGTGAGTTTATTTATCGAAGTGTGAATCATTAGGCACATACCCTTACCGCTCGAAAATGCCAGTATCGCAAAAAAAGATATACATAGCTAAGGACATTTAGAAAAGCGGCTGCTGACAAATTTCAGCAGAGCCAGAAGTGAAAATCGCGCAAATAAAATAAAAAGCGCTTGAACTCTTTTTACTGTGACCAGTCTGTTTTGATGACGACCGTTGTTTTAACCAGATTTGACAAGGTGCCACGTCGGTTTTGATGAGATTGGGGATGGCTACAATGAAGAATAATATGACGGAGCTGATATGTATTTATATCCATGTAGACTTCACTTATTGTTAAATTTTTTAAACCAGGACCCGGCAAAAAGAGTGGCGACAAAAATGTGCGATGTATGTATGTATCTGTGCACTTGATTATGTGAGTATGTTATATTCAACTGCGCAAAATTAAAAGTGAAGGAATCTTGCATCAATCACGAAAACGAGCGCAGCCGAAAAATAAGATCATTTTTAATACCCTTGCAAAAAGGGTATACTAATTTGGCAGTAGTGCGCAACGCATAGAAGAAAGCATCTCCGGCCATATAAAGCTTATTTATGTACATACATACATTATACATATATATTCTTAATCAACACAACAGGACGTGGTCATATAGCCACCTAAAGCGAATTCCCCCCCAGACCGTGAGAGCTACAGAGCTGAAACTTGGCACGTGAACAAACAAACGCCAAAGTCAGTTTCATAAATACTGCAACTTCTTCATCAATTTTTCTCATAACACTATGTTATACAAAAGTGGAATCCGAGAATTTTCACACTCCATCTCACAAAGGTAATAAAAAGCTTATGTGTCAAGTTTAGTTGCAAGAGATTTTGAATTGATGATGATTCGCACCGTTAACTTTCGTGTTAGTATGTATTCTATTTGGTAGATATTTAATTGCTGCGATAGATGTGAGTCCAATATATACATACATATTTATTTACCTAAGTACATATTTGTACCAAATGTACCCTTCAACTGGTTCCCGGGAATTCAACGCAGATCACGCGGCGATTTGTCGCGACGCCTCGGAATTCCAGGGGACACGCCATACAAAATTACGGCGATATTTTACATGATGTCCCAGCGCCTCGGATGTTACAGACATATTGTCACATACATATGTATGTACATGTGTGCATTGTCCAAAAAATAAATTAAAACTTGATTTGATTTAGTATTATAATATGGATTAGTTTTCATTCAGTAACATATTCATTTTTTGTATTTTTTATCATGTGAATTCATTGCAATTTCATTCTTTACGTTTTTCTTACGTTTTCAATTGTTTCGCTTGCTGTGCGTGTTTTTGGCACAAGCCAAATCATTTCTTATTACACTGAATTAGAAACAAATCACTGAGAAATGCATGTAGGCTTGCTGCTTTGGGTTAGCTGCTGTCCTTACGAAACTTCATCGCAACGAAACGAAAAGCGACGTGCGGGGAAATATAAAGGAACAACAACAATGCACAGAAGAACAAAGTGTCGTATACCAAAATCATCATAACATAAATTATTCCTTGCTGCTTTACTTCTCTTCTAATTTATTATACCCAGCGGCTACTATAAAACTGGACAGACGTTTGTAACGCACAGAAGGAGGCGTTGATCAGCATGAGAAGCTGAGTTAATAGAGCCATGTCCGTCCGTCCGTCCATCCGTCGATGCAAATAGGTCTTACTCAGCCATTTTAAAAGCTATTGGGGTAAAAGTTTAAGTTTAAGCATTTTATTACCTGCGTGGGAACAAGAAAAAACCCGATCGATATAGTTATTTATGAAATTTACTAATGTGATAGTTTTGGAAATACTACAGAAGATCCCGAAATCTCAATCCCATCGGATAAATAGAACACAAGTTACAGTCAATATAAATCGGTTCTGCTCCCAGCGCTGCTTTCTGCCAATTACGTCATTCGTCACACAGACGCAAGGCTGGCTGGTTTTTTGAAAGTATGGGCGATGAAATCGATCTAATTCTTGTCGGATTTTTATAAAACATGTACCATTTGACGGGAAATTCTATTTACCTTCATACTTAGATTAAGAAAAAAGTAGTTTAATTTTAATTTCGACGCCGGTCAAACCAAAAGACCTCAAGAATTACATACAAAAACCCAAAATTTCGATTGGCCCTAAAACAAATCCTATTGGCAAGTTTACAATTTTTGGTATGCAGGTTATTTATAGATTATTTATGCGGTGATTTTTCTCGAAAACTTCAAAAGTTGGCATGACAATAAGTACGGGTCATCGTCACAAATACAATAACCAACAAATAAAATCAAACTGTATGTAGCAAGCAGAAGGAAGCTTTTCCGTCTGACCTAATGCGCGCCTAGAGCTCAAAGAATATAAAAGCCACCAAATTTAATATGTAGTAAGCAGGCAGATCGAGTTTATTTGAAAAATTTGCCATGGCCTCTTTCGCTCCTGTAGGGCGGTAAAATTTCCCGAGAATTTGCGTCCCGTCATTAATGGACAGCCTCAAATTCATAGTGATAGTATCAAACTCCATTCAATTAATTTCTCAGTTGCCCTCCCCTTCTCTCCTATTTAGCTAAGCCCTTGTATACTGATTAAATATGTACATATGGATCCTTATATGAATAACTCATTAAAACAATTAAATCTTTATCTCTTTTCTCGGCTCAATTGCTTTTCTTTTGAAACTATTGATTAATTCGCAAAAACAACAGTCTTCCCAATAAATCACACGCAAGCAGGGATCTAGCCTCAAATGGATTTCTGATAATTTTTCGATATTGTAATAGAAAAGCTTTCGGCACTACATATGGTCAATTTTAATTCTGTTTGGATTTGGTGCGGGTTTTATCACTGCCAGTGTAAATTTGTATGTGTACTTACGAGTATTTTTAGGTAACATATTTTTTGTCAGCTTAAATACGTCCTTTATCAAAAGGGGTACATGGGTAACTGTCATTAAAATATTGTAGTAAGTAGGTATTTGATGAGGGGCTTAATAATACGAATATTATGACCGTGAGACCGTCCAGTTTTAAGCATTGACTGTGAAGATGGAGCGATCAGAAACGATCAATTAGTGCGCTTGTCTTTTTGTTATTTTAAATGTAAAGCACGTTTTGACGGTCTGCGTTCATCTTAGTAAGAGTCCTTAACAAGAAATATGAATTTATAATCATGACTCGAAAACATAACAGCGAATTCTTTTTTACCCGATCAACATTTTTGTCGTTCATAAATATAAAGTCATCAAAAATATGACAGTTTTATTTTCATTTCGTTGTGGTAAACATTTAAGCTACAAGAGACATGAGTTTAAAATTGTTAAT
This sequence comes from Drosophila tropicalis, assembly GCF_018151085.1. Classification (NCBI taxonomy): domain Eukaryota; kingdom Metazoa; phylum Arthropoda; class Insecta; order Diptera; family Drosophilidae; genus Drosophila; species Drosophila tropicalis. Next base: position 366,476 of record NW_027173497.1, read on the forward strand.
GGTAACATATTGTCTGCCTTATATGGGACTGTGGCTGAACTTATAGCGTGTTCGAGATGAACCAACAACCCATTACTAAGACTTGAAGAATGACCAACTCAAATATTTAACGTTTCCTTAAAATTGAGAATAAAATTGGGTGGAGAGTGAATATTTTACATTTTAGAAAACTAACTGATTCAGTTACCAAGTACTAAAAAAGGTGAATTTTTTAAATACAAAATTTTATTAAATTTTTTCCTTTAATTTCTATTATTGTTTATACAACGAGTAATATGGCTTTAAATTCTTTATTAGAAAGTTAGCAATATCGTTCATAAGCAGGGGACGACGTTCATGCATGTTTGTATGTATAAATATATTTATATACATATGTATGTACATATATGTATAAGAATTTACACATACATATGTACATACATATGTAAAAAGACAGAACAAGTTGTCGCCTAATGTATGTGTAAGGTTGCTTGTGAAGATAAATTGTTATACCCTTGCGAAAAGGGCATATTTATTAATTTTGGTCAGAAGTGTGCAACGCATAGAACGAAACGTCTCCGACCATACAAAGTATATATATTCTTGATCAGCACGACGAGACGAGTTCAAATAGCCATGTCCGTCCGTCCGTCTGGATCAACGCAAACTCCTCCTAGACCGTAAGAGCTACAGAGCTGCTTCTGCATGTAGGCTTGTATATACTGCAGGGGTTGTATATCTCGGATTCAGCCGGATCCGACCACTATATCATATAGCTCCCATACAAATTCCAAAGTCACGAACAGTGACTTTTCTCAATAACTTCGTTATTTTCTGTGCTATGTATTGTCGTGAAACTTATTAATATTATACAGTTTAATACGCCTATAAACTACTGTGCCAAATTTCATCAAGATCGGGTGACTATATCATATAGCTCCCATAGGAACGATCGGTGGAAAACAGTGACTTTGATCAATATCTTCGTTATTTCCTATGATTGTAGGCCATTCTTTCGCAAACATAAGCCTTTTTATATAAAACGTTCTTCCACATTGATGGCTAATAGGTAAGGAAAGAGTAACCAAAAAAGTTACAAGGGTATACAAACTTTGACGCGGTCGAAGATAGGCCCGGCCCTCTGGTTTTTAACTGTAATCACTGTCGAAGAAATCGATAACGACCTTAAACCAACCCAAATGCAAGTGTAGGTTGTCACAGAACATTTTAAAATAAGTTTGAGTAGAATAAAGTATAGTTAGACTAAAATTTTATTACTTTTAGATCTAATTGCTGGGCCTTTTGCGCAAAACGCCTGCTGCAACGCTTGAGCGTTGTTGTTGAGCTCTTCGTGTTGAACCCTTTAAAGTTTAAAGTTTAAACGATTCTCTTTTCGGGAGTAATATATTGTCGCTCGCGAGTTGAGACTCAGTTAGTGGGTGAATGACTGACTAAGTTAATTCAAAAAGTTTTGCAAACAATCTTTAAGGATTTTTATACCCTTGCAGAGGGTATTATAAAATTTGTCAGATGTTTGTAACGCACAGAAGGAGACGTTTCCACACCCATAAAGTATATATATTCTTGATCAGCATGAGAAGCTGAGTCGATATAGCCATGTCCGTCCGTGCTTTTGCGTTTTACTCAGCCGTCTTGAACTTTTTTTCTGTGCTTTTTATTATCTGGAGCAAATCCAGTATAAAAATTGTGAGGACCGGAACACTATATCATATACATAGCTCTAGAAGAAACATTTTTTAAAAAATTTTATAAAAATTGGAGTATCCCCATGAAATGCTAATGTGATAGTATTGGATATAAAACATGAGATCCCAAAATCTCAATCGGATCGGATAAATAGAACACAAGTTACAGTCAATATAAATCGGCTGCCGGCAGCGCTGCTTGCAGCCTACTACGTCATCATCAAATCAACAGAGCACATGCATACACACACAGACGCAACCCATCATAAACTGTACGTGTATGCGTGCGTTGCTTTGCTTAGGGAATGAGGGAAGAAGAAGAACAGTAATATAAAGAGTAAAATTGTTTTGCTTGTATATTGATGAATTGAGCAGAAAACAAATTTATAACATGCAAAATTATTATTGTCAAGGACTGAAAGGGTATATAAACTTCGGCATAGCCGAAGTTAGGTTCTTTGATATTTTCTACCTTCAATCGAGTACTTGGTTAACAATAGAAAAAATAGGAAAACACAAAACAATATAAATGAATACAATGAGTACTTCTTAAAACTACATTAATTTCGACTAATTGTTTAGCTTAATTACTAATAAAGAGTTTAGATTTTCGGTTCCTACTGAACTCCGACGTTCACTAACAAGGGGAACTTCAGGTATGCGAATCACCGATTTGGATGAATTTTGGATATGTTTTAGAATACCCCGTCATTTGAAGCTGGGTGAAATATTTCGGCGCACTATTCTATATTTTCCTGAAAAATCGCGTTTAAAGTTATAGCTTTGCTGACTTATAGGTAAAACGCCGAGTGGTCTTCAAGCAACAAGGCGATGTAAGGGTTAGAGTTCCTGCCTAAAAGTGAAGAAATCCTGGTTCAACCCCTGCCCGAAACCAGCTAGTTTTGGTTTTTCATAGCATAGCATTTATTTTTCGTATTTTGCCGCTCTCGTCAAAAACGGGTGCAGTAGCGAGAGCAAATAAAAATACTACGTGTTGTTTCGTAGTAAAATCAAACCCAGATTTTAACCTTTATGCTTGCTTTCCAATAAAATAAGCACATTTCAATCTACTTTGGAGATCATCTTATTCAGGGAATTATTTTCACGTTGACGTCTGCTAATCCAAAGTGAAATTTTAAACTGTTTCACGTCGGTCAAAAATGTTCTAAATTCTATTTCTGTGTCTCAATTAGACATCTGCATGAATGTCAAAAAAGTGACATTCGGATATACTACTCTCAAATTGAGTTGAGTGAATATGAGTGCGAAATGGAATAAGTATTAGTGAGTGGATAGGCTCGCTTTATACTCGGCCGCACAATGTTAAAACAGAGAGTATAAGTGAGTATGTTTCGAATGTATCCGAATGACAGTTGCCGACACAGCATTTTTGTTGTTTTTCAACGATGCAAAGAAAATAAATACACAAAATATGTACCCTGATACTCGAATAACTCGAATGTTTTTAGATGTGTCAAATTTGCCACTCCGTTTTACTCAGTACTCAGTGTCATTCAATTTGCTTTGTATGAGTACCAAAATATACTAATACTCATACACACTCACTCATTGTGCGTCTGTCACTCACTCTATTCAATTCTATCCGAGTATACTCTATTTTACTTATTAAGTGAATGAAGTCATGCAGCTGTCTAGTCTCAATGCATCGATATCGTACATATCGTGCATCCTTAACCTTCAAACTCTCACTCTATTGCTTTCTATGTCGCTATACCCTTCGTTCTTCATCTTTTTGGCGAGCCCTTGTGCCTGTACAGTGTACACTAAACATCTGCACTCAATACAGTGTACATGCATATAACAGCGGTCCTCACGCACACACACACATTTATGTTGCTCTGGTGATTTCGAGCAATGAGATGGTAGGCTGCTGGTAGCATTCAAGTAGAGCTGATTTTTATTGACAATAACATGTGTTCTGTTTTTTTCGATCTTTTTTAAATTTGGGGATATACATACATACATATGTACATTAAAACCTATTTTAGTAATTTTGGTAAAGATACTCCCTTTGCGTTCCGGAAGCTTTTGAATGCTTTGCATTCAAATGCAGGCGTGAAGTTGTTTTCCACCGGCGGCTATATGGACTTCGATTGTTATGCTGATCAAGAATATACAATGTATATTAAACATATATATTTACACATATATGCGGTCGTTCTTTGCGTTAAAAACAACATCTGACCAATTTTAAAATAACCCCTGCACTGTTATAACAATGGTAATTATACCCTTTCAACAGCGGTATATTATAATTTTGGTCAAGAGTGTGCATCACATAGAAGCCCACATTAAATACATATTCGTCTGGATCGACGCAAAGTTACAGAGTTGAAATTTCGCATGTGAGCTATTGTTATAAAATATAAACTATTTGTCAGTTTGACATGCATAATTATGACTGTGTAATATTTGATCAATAACAGGTGACTATGTTATGAAAGCTGTCATATAAACATACGATAACTTCATTTATTTAAGTCGTCTTACCTGCTACCATGCGCCAAGTGACCAAAATGTATGTCTATTAAATTCTTTTCTCATTGCATATACTGTCTCGCTGACTCTTCCCAACACACGTCTAGCGCCGCCACTACCCTACGGCCACCTACTTATTTTCTGGGTAAGTAGAAATAAATAAGATCAATTAGTCAGTCAAACTTCATTTCGATAGTCGAATAATAAAAATTACTAATCTGCACGCATACTAAACAAATCTAAGTACTTTATTTAATGCTTCTAGTTTTCGAGAAAAACGAGAGGGGCGTGGCAAAAATTTTAAACAATTAGTGTCTGTGCGCTTACTAAACGATTATTGACACTACATGAGTCAATAAGGTTTTTAATTTATAGATACGGAAGTAAGCGTGGCAAAATTTTGTACATACCATACGAGTCTACAAACTAAATTTGTCATTTCCAGCTCTCATAGTCTCCGAAATCTACCTGTTCAAACACAGATGAACGGACGGACAAAGGGACAAGGCTGGGTGTATGATAAAAAGCATGCTACATTGGCCATATTGCCCCAGCGAAGATTGTAGGCCGTTCTTTCGGGAAAATAGACTTTTTAGATAAAACGCCTTTCGCTTTGCTGGCTTTATTATAGGGGAGACTAACAAAACAACTTGCAAGAGTATCGCTGTTAAAACACTAACCAAACACTGAGGATCTGAAAGTGTAAAATATATGTACTTATGTATTTAAGACAACAGATAGTAAGTAGTAAAGTAATTGATAAATTCTTAATACATATATACACATATAATATATCGTATAGTTTAAAACGGATTTTAAATAATAAATATTTGTTTATTTTCCTTTTTTTATGACTACGCAATCGGTCGATAATTTTGTTTACCTCGTTCAAAAACCCATAAATGCGCTTTTTATTAAAATATCAAATAACTTACAAATTGCGATTGTCAGAAAATTAACAAATATCAAATTGGTGCCCGCTTATCCGGGACGGTCGGGACCAGGGCCATCACAGAAAATCGAAAAGCCCGGTAAATCGAGAGCAAAATTTTCACGTATTTCGTACTTGAAATTTTATAAGAAAATACATATGTACATATCATTAAATCAATCCACAAACAAATGTTTTTTAGTTCTACAAACGTTTATTGATGACCATGCAACCATTCATAAAGCAATGCAACCAAAATCTAGAAATATGTTTAGCCTTTAAATTTTCGTTTGAAATCACGGATAATAGAGGTAATCACGGTTAACAGTGACAATGGAACAAACTCAACATTATCCTGGATAATAGGGGTGTCCGGTTAATGGGAGTCTGCACTGAACTGTACTTAATTATCTAAGCTCCTGTCAAATTTGAATAAAAATCATGATCATGTAGTCTTGACTATATCATATAGCCGAAATAACCTATGAAGTTGGAATTGTTTTTCGTTGATATTTTCAATTCTATTTAACTCCAACATATGTATGTACATATGTATAGTGCAAAAAAGGAATACTTATCTTGCCGTAAACAGCAAGGCCAATTCAGTTTAGAAAGAAAAAGTTGCCTATTATCTTTCGGTTTAGGTTTTATTAAAATATTTAAATTTACAAATAAGGTGATGCAAATATTTTACATGTACATACAAAGTTTCCAAAGTTTTATTAATTCATGTGACTGCACACATTCATGATAAACAAGTGGACTAATGCGTGAAAGACCATTTTACCCCTTTTTTACCCTTTTTTTTTTTTTTTTTTGCTGCACTTCCTTTAAGAATAAAAGGATTTATCTGCTGCATGCAGAGGTAAATATGTATTTGAAGTACTTAAGAATACAGTTTCCACCTGTGACACCAAAAAATATAATTTTTTCAAATGTATCTAGCAAATTTTCCCCCACTGAGTATTTTTTTTAAAATAAGCAAAAACCCAAAGTTTTCTATAATATTTTATTCGGGCGATTGTTAATCTCAATCGCGATATTACTATATTTACATTTTATAAGTAGACGCACATTTTTGATGTTGTTTCTTTCGTTCAGTGGTAAAAATTATTGTTGTTGATTGTACGATAGTATAAGGTTTTAATATTTTAGCCTACAGCTTATGTAGCTTTAATATCTGTTTCTCAATCGATTCGTTAATTCTTTTTCATCGGAAAACTAATACAGCCCACAAACCCCAAATTCAAAATTAAAATGTTGTACTCGTAGGCTTTTGAATTCAATCTTCGGCTGTAATGTATAAAATCATTTAGTAGGTTTTTGAAAATCAGAACATGAAATTAAATTATGGATGAAGGCAAAATTGTCACTTCCCATCTAAATGATTGTTAAATATAATTTATATATTTTTCATAAGACCAATTTAATGTCTTTATTATTTGTATGGGTTGATCTATATTTTATATACAGTTGTACTAATTTACACTATTTGCTTAGGTCGCTATAATTATGCAAGCTTAAATACGATTTGTGCATAAAGTACATCAAATACAATATATAGATTACCAAATATATGATATACATAAGTACTTATATTAATACAAAAAAGAAAAATTTAATAAATTAAGTTTACAAACGACAGGAACAAATTGGTAACTTAAGACGATAAAAACAATAACAACTAAATCAAAGTTCTTGTTAATTATTTTTTTTTTTAATTCCTTTTTTTTTTGGTTTCGGCTACAATTGAGTCCAAGAAGCGATGGAGGAAGGAATAGGATCTGACGTTTGGGTTGATATGTTTTGTATCCTCTCCCACGTCCTTTAAGCTATTTAATTGAATGATATCAATGATAAAACAGGAAAAAAAAAAAACTATGTATATGTATGTTAGAGTATGCTTGTTTGTGCATAAACCAACGTTAATTATAAGTTAAAGATACCACCGTCATTTTATTATAACCCAAAGCATGAATCAAGCTGCATAGAAATCGTTTTGCTTACGTCCTAGTCCGACATCCCATACTGGTCCGAATAGTGGGCTATGGCCTTGCCGGTAATCATTGTTGATTTTAATTTATTTCACTAACTCTTTCAAATTTACATTCTATAAGCTCTGATTGCATATGTTGTATGTGTTACCAAAAAAAAAAAAAAAAAACCTATCTTCATTAGTTTCAGGATTTTCATTCTCACAAAATTGCACAAAGTCATTGGCAGCGGTTGGGTCTGGTTAAGGTCCTCGTGAAAGGGAACCCGCTGCGGTCTGCGAATTGGCTTCCTTTTTGGTATAAGCGGCGTTAATTAAAATACCGAATAATCACATATAAATTATTGTCCGAAAGTGTATACCTTTCTTTGCCCAAGCTGCGAAATTTATAGTGGTCACGGCCGAAGTAGAGCCAGTTTGGGGGATTGCTGTTTCAGGTGCTGCTCGCGAAAAGCGACCAATGAACGAAACGCCGAGATTGGGGATGCCGTCGATGTATTTGAAACAGCAGACGGCTGGGGCGATGCAGAAGCCGATGAATGTCATGGATTTGCACTAAGAGATGTTACATTTACACCTGGTGAGATTTTTCCTGAATTGGAGGAAGAAGATGAAGCGGTGGAATTGCTGGAAATGGGTCCCATTAGATTTTGGGCGGACGTTTGGGCACTACTTGTCGGGATGTGGACGACATCACAGCCCATTGACGATGATGAACTAGATGCCGACGGCGACACAACCGGAGGGTGAGCCATTTGCTGTGCAGTGTTGCTCGTTGTAGTTAAGCTTAGAGGAGCAAAATGGGGACCACTTGTCGCGCCTGATACAGCGGCTTTCCACAGCAATGGATTCATGCCAAGACCATTGTGAGCTACTAAGCTAGCGCCAAAAGATCGCTGATGTTCCAAAAATTCCTGCGTCGGCGCACCTAAATGAGCCGCAGCTGGTCCGTAAAAGCCCCTGTAGAGGTCGGGTCTCACATATGGCGCATAATTGGGGATCCGAGCAGCTAATGGTGACATTATCTTACCAGGCGAAGAATGTTGACTCGGATGAGCGTAAAAACCAGGATGCGATTGTGGAAGTTCGCTGGCAGTGCTGTCTTTGGGCATAGTGACTGGTTCCTTGCTATCTTTAGATGCCATATCAGCCAGAGACCATATGCGCGGCTTAGATGTTCCTCCTACCGATGTCTGCTGCGACTGTTGATGCTGTTGCAACAGTTGCTGCTGGTGATGATGATATGCGGCAATGTCTGGTGGCGAGCCAGCCGGTGGCCGAAAGTGATGATGAAGTGCTGCTGGGTGAAACAACGGATGGGTTCCAGGTGGCATACTTCCAGGGCGGTCAAATAAGTCGGGGGATCCGTTCGGTGAACCTGGCCGAGACTCCGACCATTCACTGTTATTGCTTTCACCAGGGCGCTCAGTTAACATATCACCTAGCCTGCCACTACGGTCCTTGTCCTCATTAGATCCAAGACCTGAGTCTTTTGCATCTGCAATCAGTCCAAACAACATTTAAAATGTTAGTTCGTGGGGAAAAAATTGATAATCACATCCAAACGAAAAGGCTACATGCATTTAGGTAATTTTTAAGCAAAAAAATATATCTAACCACTAATTAAAAAATTACTGAAAATATTCGATCACTTCGATAAAAATTCAGTCTTGTTTTTCCATATTATTTACATTCTACGTATTTTTAGAACATACATATGTTTGTGTTTGTTACCTAGCAAATCGTTATCCTCAGTGTTTTTGTCATCGTCATCATCTATATTTGCCTCATCGTCGTCGACACGATTTCGTGGCTCCCAAGTCATTTTATTCTCTTTTTTCAGTCTTCTTCTCGCATTGGCAAACCAGGTTGACACCTGAGTGAGCGTCATTTTTGTGATAATGGCCAGCATTATTTTCTCTCCTTTAGTGGGATAAGGATTTTTCTTATGTTCATTTAACCAAGCTTTAAGGGTAGATGTAGTTTCGCGTGTTGCATTTTTTCTTCTAGCGCCATTTAAATCCATACCGTAACTGAAAGAAATAAAAGTTTTAACTTATTTAGAATTCATGATGCTTTCACATTGTATGAAATCCACTCCTCCCCCTCCTCTCCTCTCACGATCGCTCTATAAAATATATAAATGCAAATAAAACAAGCTCGTCTAAGAATGTTTTACAAACGGGTGAATGAACAGAACGGGAAAACAGTAAATTGCATTTACTTTCGCGAAGCAGCTGTTGTCAACCATTTAGAGTTCGTTAATATACCACCACATTGCAACTGCATACATATACGACACTATGTACGAGATATTCGAATGCATGTTGATACTTTTTGTTCTGAACAATTGTCGCAATTTGTAAAAATATTTGCGTTTTCCTGAAGTGAGCCTCATTCATAGCTTCATGGGGCTATCGTTGTGCCTCAAATTTGTTCATCATAAACGCATTTGCACGGCCTGCAATGTCCGCCTATGCGGTCTGGCACATTCGGGGTCTTTTTGCTATGGGAGCTGGAAAGCAGGCGGCTAATGAATGCATGTTTCAAGAGAGAAGAAATGGACAACAACTGTCTTTTATCGTTTTTTGTGGGAAGTTAACATATGTATGTACATACATGTGTTTGTGTCTCCATATGCACATATGTACATACATACGTACATAAATAATGAATACAAATGTATTTGTATTCGTATTATGTATGTATTTATATACATACATACATACATACCATCGCATATTTACGCCCATATATACATACATATGTAGGTACATGCATATGTTGCACTTATGTACCTGGCTCGTTTGGCTTCCAGTTAGCTGTCTGTACCACTCACGTGACGATGTCAACTGATGCTCTTGCAGTAGAATTAATTAATTTAAGTTTTCATTCTAAGTGTCACTGAGTGCGAAACACCTGCGCTGACAGCTATCATGCCTTTGATCATTTGGCAGTTGAATTAATTTTTTTAGTTTTTCACATTTGTGTATATTTGTATACATATACATATACATATACATATACATATACATATACATATACATATACATATACATATACATATACATATACATATACATATACATATACATATACATATACATATACATATACATATACATATACATATACATATACATATACATATACATATACATATACATATACATATACATATACATATACATATACATATACATATACATATACATATACATATACATATACATATACATATACATATACATATACATATACATATACATATACATATACATATACATATACATATACATATACATATACATATACATATACATATACATATACATATACATATACATATACATATACATATACATATACATATACATATACATATACATATACATATACATATATTGTGAATATTATTGATGAGTCAGGTTTCAAATATGTATTCTTTTTAGCATAAGAGTGGAAACAATAAGAAATGAATTGTAGCTGAATGAATGTACAGGTGACGTGACGGGATGTTGTCAACTGTTTAATGTTTAATCACCAATCGTGTTTGGAAATTTATGTCAGCGGCAATGGGGTACGGCGGAAGCAGCAGGTAAAGTGCACACAACCAATTACAAGTTAATAAATTTTGTGGTTAAGGAAAAAAATTCGAAAATGCACGACTGCTAAAATGTATGACTACTTCAACGCACTCTTGCAGTTGGAACGATGAAATAATGTACATGTGCATTACGCAAACTTGGTTGGCATTTGAATGCAGATTAATGCTCTGAACTGACAAGGGCTGACCATCCTGGATTAGCTCGACTGTATGGTAAACCGTGAGTAATTTGGCTCACAGCTCACGTTTCGACGCTTATGTGCCGGACAACGCCTGTCGGACCACCGTCTAAGTTTTGGATAGATGGATTCTTATTGCTTTCCAAACCATTGATTCACAATGATTAAAAATCCAGCCCTACTTATTCACATACGTATATATGTACATACATGCAAATGTATTTAAATCTTACCTATTGAACGGGTAGCCAGCGAACGCTGCGTCATATGGGTGATACATTGACGGGTAAGGCCATGGTGAAGCGCCCGCAACAAGGTTTTCCTTCAAATCTATCCCAGCCTAAAAAAAAAAAAAAAAAAAAAAACATAAGTTTTGAACATTGAAATACATATATGTACATATAACAACATTGCTTAATATTTTATTTGAACTGACCGAACAACAGTCAAGACCTTAAACCCAACATTATTAAAAATCATGTTGAACAAATCACTTATACATATTTTACGTGTTGAGTTTATTTTCGGAAGAATCGGATGTGAATTTGTTATCAATTGTCGAATGGCTTTGGTTTGGATTTTAGTTTGAGTGGGGTGTTACGTTTCAGTAGAATAGATAGATGAATTGATGATCTGAATTTGAATTTTAGTCCACTGCGACAGCAAGTGATAAGGGAGCATCGAAATGACTGGCCACTATCAGTAGGCCATGTGGCTAAGACGTGGCTTCAAACTGACGGCAATCATACGTTCTCGTCTGCATCGCCTTAAAGAATGCGTTGGTTCCATGTTCTTGGGTGCAATTGAATTGCTAATAAGCCATTATGTATGTATGTACACAATGTATGTTGGTATGTAAGCATATGTATGTGTCTCTACATTACATTTAATTAAAATCGTAAAATGAGGAAGACGCCCGGTCTTGCATACTAAAAAGAACTAATGCCGGATCATAAATAAGTAAGTATGTATGTACATATGTGCATATTCACGAATATAAATACATATGTATGTATGTATGTATAAAGAAACTTACATACATATGTACATATGTATGTACAATTGCAATATACATGAAGTTATAAACTCAAAATGTCAAATGGGTCGTGTTGATTTGCAAAACGTTGATTAAGTAAGCACAGCAATTATACATATATGTACATACATACATACATACATACGTATGCATGTATGTAAAATCATTTAGTTATTTAGTCTTGTTTAAAAAATACTTCGACAGATGTCAGCTTTTCGTTATATAGTAGTAAGTGATAATGATGGTAGATTGCACACAGAGCATTGTCTGTGAAAAAAGAAGCAGTCGTTGCAATGATAACACAATTTCACACAATAAGTACTCAGTGCTAATTGTAAGTACTATGTATGTACATATGTACATATGTATGTATGTAACGGTGCGCCGTTGATCAGCTGCCTAACTGTGGCCAAAATCTAAGACAAAATAATGCCCAGAAACCTTTCGAGGGCTTGTTAAGTTCTCTGCGCATTGTCGACCAAAACCCAAGAATCCGCAGGTAAAATTTAATCTACTTAAAGGTCAGTGTTAGTCTTAATGATGCACAACCACAATGCACTGGTAATGCCATGGTTGCTGACACCACAGGACCCTTGTTGCAATAGGTTCCGTGGAAAACAAAATCAATTGTCTGCAGTGGCCATACACATAGCGACATGGTTGTATTGATGTCTGGTAAGACTTTTGCCAAAGCGGAAATATTTTTGCGTCGCCAACAAGGGAATGTTGTTATCAAGAGGACATATCGAAAACTCGCATTCGCAGCATGGGGTAAGTGTGAGTACTGCGATAGACTGATAAACTTGGATCAGTAGAATAAGAGCCAAAGTCGATGTTAAAGCTAGTTGACATGTTCAGATCTGATGCAAACGAGAGGAAAAATAAACAGCAAACAAAAAACAACACAAAAAGTATAAGCAATCTACAGCAAAAGCAGTTCGCAGAAGTCATTTAACAAAACTTTTACAACCTTTCCGTGAGGGGAGACAATATTGAATTACAATCTTTGAATGTGTACAAGCATTGGGATTTTTATTTCTCAATGAACCCAACAGGCCGTAGTCAAACGGAACCGGTTTGCCTCTTACCTCCACAATTATCGTACGGAGCTATCAAACCAGCTTCTTTGGATATGTATACATCCATATGCATATTTGGCTAAGGATCGGGGTCGGGATCGAGTTGGAGATCAAGGTCTGTTTTCGCCAAGTGTAATTGAAACAAAAGTTTTGCTTTAAGCCTGCTGCTTGTCGTGCGTGTATGTAGCGTATGCAGAAAACAAGCAATATAAGAAGAGCCAATTGACCATAATAGACCATAAATTGTAGGTACTGCTTGGGTTTACAAGCAAAAACTTGTAAAAATTGCACCAGCACAGACACTGACATTGTCACCGAATCAAAACCTCTCTTACTGCCGCTTGCCACCGTTGTGACTGTCATTAGCACAATAAATATACCCATAGCCATTCGACCCATGGCTTGTAGCATGCCGTGGTGTTATCGGTATATGTACACCACTAGGAACATTGAACATGATCTAGACTGCTTTTGAGTTTGATATTGCGCAGAGCAGTCAATGCGCACTTCATTGATCACTTCACACCGAACTTGTTTGCAAGTTGAGTATAATTTCACCAGCAGAGATAACGCGTTTGACTGCAAAAAAGATTGCATCACTCGAACTTGCACAGGTAAGGTGAAAGATAAACCGCAAAGCAATTGGCTCATGTAAAACTATATATTTTGTTGAATCAAACTTAAATTTTTTAATAAAAAAAGAAAAAAGAAAAGGAAAAAACAATATCACTCATCTGTGCCTTGCCGATATGCTGCTGCCACTTTTAAAAAACTGCATTTCAAATTTTTTTAACGGAATATCAAACAAATTTTCCGGATCGTGATCAGCAAGTTTAAATATGATAATAAGTACATATATTATAACAAAACGTACTTTTTATATCTTTGCATTGGAATTCTATTTAAGTGACGTCTTGTCGGGTGTGTCTCAGGATAGTCATCTGATTTCAAAAGTTTAAGACATTATTTCAAATGGCCTCAACCCTTTCGAGTTTTACATGCATATCTTCTAACTAAATATAATGACCATCTAAGTAGTTTAGAGTTCTTTCTTTCTTTAAATTTTGTATTCTTGATCAGCATCAAGAGGCGAGTCGATCTAGCCTTGTCCGTCTGTCTGTATGAACACCTAGATTTCGAAAACTAGAAAGGTTCATCAAGTTTGCTTCGTAGAATCCTGTAGTACCTTCGGGAATATTTTTTTTTTTTTTTCAAATTTCTTCCGGAACTTTCGGATCCGCAATGCAAACAAAACTTATTTTCTCAGCAACTATAATGGCTAGAGACATCAAATTCGGTATTTATAAACATTTGGAACGTTTTTTAAGTAAGCCATAATAACAAGGTTTGCCGTTGGAATCTAAGCGTGTCCGTGTGCTTGTGAGAGTAAGCGCGATACATACATACAAACATACATACAAACATACATACAAATGTATGTATGTATGTATATGTACATGAATTTGATATGTTAAATTTACTTAGTGCGTTTGCCTTTTGTTTGAAGGTTCTAAAAACATGCTCCCAACAAATAATACCCCCTCAAAACATAAAATAATTTAAATTAAATTAAAACTTTGTCTTCATTTCAATGCAAATTCAAAAACTGTATACAATTCACGCCAAACGTCAATGAAGACTTATTGAACGTCGATGTCGGCTCTGGGCTAGGACTGCACAACTGTGACCGGCTCCTGTGGTCTGTTGCTTTGATACGATACAATGCGAACAATGCGTGTAATGACGGGTCGAGTTAATTAATTGCTGCTTCGATTTAAAAATAAATTCACGTTTTCACTGTGCATTCCAGCCTGTACTCAATGACTGCGGCCCCATTGCGTTGAAAATGAATCGAATCAGAATGAAAACTTAAATTGAAATCGGCAACCACGAGAACTTCGACTTCTAAAAAGAATGTGTGAAGAACCTTTCTAGTGACATGGAGAAATGAAATGAGCCTTTTTTTGTAGACTCGGTCACAGCAAAGTTTACATATGTACATATGTACATACATATGTATGTATTTACATATGTATGTAAGTATGTGTATGTAGGCATAATTCACAGCGCGATGACAATTTGTGCTCTAGATTAAAAAGTTGCGTGAATACAGTATTTCTTCTCGAGGCTGATGGTCTTACTACTGGTTGTTTGTGACTTGTTCGTTTGCGTTGCCATGACGACTAATTTGCTTGTTATAGGCAGGCATTCACACTTGCACCCTTACACAAACACCAACTCTGACGCCGTCCGTGTTCTCTGGCATTGGCTTGATACTTGCGCCTGCTAGCCTGCCTTTGTTGCTGTTATTTTTTCTCTCTCTATTATAGTTGCTGTTTATTCATGTATTTCTTTCTTTCCTTGCTCCAAAGTCATGGCCTTTTGTGTACATGCGAAAACCATATAAAAGTGCAAAATTTACTGTTAACGAACATTTTCAACTTTGCCAAAAAGCCAAACAACAACGGCAGCAACACAAAAACTTTCCATAACACTTACAGCAACAACAATGAAATTGGCAAGAGCAGTAAATGTATTTAGTACTTTGGCTAGGCTCATGGCACCACGACAGCCTGCACGAACCCATACCGGCACTTATACTCCACCCCCCATCTCTACGTTGTCCCATCAGCTTGCCATTAGAGGACCAACCCCCAAAATAATACGGCAACACTTCGACATTTTGAAAGTTGACAAATCAGTGCATGTATCCTGGTGGTTTCCACTTCTAAATTGAAAGGGTCTGGTGCGTGGTTGGGTGGTGGGTGATGGCAAAAGCGTGAGATGGGTGGGGGAGGTCAGGCATTATCGCTTTTGTCGTGAGGGTTGCTTAGTATCTAAAGTGAACGTAAGCGTAGGTGTGTGCATACATACATACATACATATGTGTATGCGAAAGTGACAGGCTCGACTTTGAGTGAATGAGTGAGTGAATCCTCCTATGCTAAGTTCATTTTTGCTACATTTTGCAGTTAACTTCCCAGCGACAGAATGTATAGTATATCTCAAAGGAAATGAACGCACATACATACATACGTGGCGGTTGCCGATTCGAATGCAACTGAGAGGCATGTTAACCTCAGTGTGTTGTTAAATGTAAAATATAGTACATATGTATAATATATAATAGGAGAGTTGTTAATAGACAAGCATCTGAACTAATCCTAAAGATAAAGGAATTAAAAACCCGTTCAAGAGGCATGTGTGTACACTAAACAATGCACACACTTATTAAAAATAAAAGTGTTCATTTAATGTCATCGATATCAGAATTTCCGCTTATGATACATTTTTATGTTTGTGTTTGTACCTTTTTGCTTTCGAAAAACCTTTTACCGTAAATTCCATATTCGGTCCTCACTCAACTGACTAATGGAATAATATTAAGGATGTAGCATATGGGTCGACTTCAATGCAAACGTCGACCCTTAGGATAAATAGATAAACGGATAGACTGCTGGCAGGCGGGTCGCAGGCGGACAGCCTGTCACTCGCGTGCTGACAAATTTATTAATAAGATATAAGGCAGCAGCCGTCAACGCCCTCAACAAAAACACCGGGCGTTGGTCTAGCCCGGCCTATTTGTTAGCGGGCGGTGCTGTTCAAATGTTCTATGCCATTCGAAATGACACCAGTGCCGCATTACGCGGTTGCACCACCATCTACTTTCAACCATCCACCATTTGCAGTCACATCCATCCATCGTTTACCATGTGCATGTGCCGAAGATCAAGAAATATATTTCAGAGTTGCGTCAATGTGACAGGCGCCTGACAAGTTGCGTCAAAGTAATGAATCTGCCGCACCGAGCAGACACTTTTACAACTCTAGTTGAATGATATTTACCGATAGATGCAAAGAAAAATTGCTCAAGTTTACGCGACACTAGCGCCGTCGGCACTCCAAAGTGACTAATTACGGCCGCCAGATGATTTATGCAGCTGTGCGGCATTTAGAAGATCCAAACTCCTACCTTTTAAATGAAGACATTAAGTACATGTTTAAAAAATTTTCCGTATGAATGCTACATACATACATACATATTATTTGTCGTATGTTGGATAAAATGCATTTTAAATGAAACTTTTTGAACTTCTGCTGAGCTACCTCAACGTATTGAAGAAATGGAGCGCGTCTAGGAAAATCGTTTTCTTTTGTGTTTTCGGCATCAGATGATAATTAGATCATGATCGAAAAGCTTATATTTGTTGTTAGGTAGAAGCAATTAGCATAAGGCATAGGCAAAAATAACTAATAGCAGCGAACACGCATCAAAAACTAGACAAAAACTCCACAAAGATTCAGCTAATCAACATAAAACAAAAAAATTAAAATGAAAATCCCTGATCTTTACGTTTTAAATACCAAGTTGTATAATTTTTTAAAAAATAAAGTCTAGATCTCGAAAATAACAGTTTCTCTATGTCTGCAAATTGCCGATTTTTTACAGGCTTTTAGATAAAAGGGAACAAAAAACCGATTCAGCCACAAAACTTATTTTTAAAATTGTTTTTGCATCTGGGTTTTTATGCGTTTAATTGTAATAATAAATAAATAAGTACATACATATACATGTATATGTATACATATACATATGTATGTATATATGTATGTACATGAACTGAACCGTGGAATATCTGTATGATCTTGGTCTGAAAAGTTTTTTCGACTTCTTTCGATGAGAGAGGAGTGCTTTGAGATATTTTCAGTGCTGGTCTGATAAAATCGGCCCAAAGTCACCGAAATTTTAAGGTGTCAAATACAAAAAAGTTACCAACAAAAAAATGCCCGCGGTTCAAATTGAGTTTTCAGGGTGACATGTCGAAAGTAATAGAGTTTAGGTGCTTCTATTGGCTGAGGTGATGACGTAGATTGACCATAACTACCATAATTTTTGGTCTTCGCTGTTTTCGGCCAAGAAATAATTTGGTAAGAAAAACCTTTTTGCCTCTAATTCGACTATCAGCAAATTAGGTATGTAATTATCTTAAGCAATAAATTAATCTATCTGGCAAGTTTGTTCAAAATCGAATAAATATATAGTAAACCTGTCATATAAACACACGGTAGACAAGCATGCTACATATAAGTGCCGAATTACTCCACCCCCAGATTGAAGGGCGGTCTGTCGCAGAAGTTTGGCCGTTTAGGCGGACGGACGGACAAACATGTCCATGTGTTGTATCGTCGTGCTGATCAATAATATATACATATACATATATATTTTTTTGGTCGGAGATGCTTCCTTCTATGAGTTGCATACTTCTGACCAAAATCAATATACCCGATTTTGCAAGGGTGTTAAAATGTATATAATTCTGTAATTAGTAAGCAAGAAACCATAAAAAACCAATCTCTATTTCTTTAAATATCAATGGTAAATTCAAACACCCAACTGCGAATTTATAATTACCAGCGACAAGACGAGCGAAATACCAAATTTCATCACCCCAACCATGTTGGAAGTGTTCTACTCAGTTCCAAAACTAGTGTGTTTAATTTTGCGTTGTGTTCCTAGTCAAAGCGACTGAGAAAAAGTGTCAACTATTATTTAAGAGCTCTGATAAAGGCACTACAACAAATTTCTTCACTCAGCTTTTAAGCAAATAATTTATATAGGGGTTAATAAAATGAACGAGAAATCGTTACTTGAAACGATCTAAATGAAAGCGTTTTGTAGACTTTGCTAAATTTAAAACTACATCGACAGTACTTTCATTCATTATTTCTCTGCTCCGCTCTTTGCATATGTACATATATAGAAAATTTGACTGACTTTACTAATCGTCATCTGGTTTTGTATTAAATTCGCTGCTCTTCGTTATACGGTACTTTGGAGTTCTACATTTTTGTCTTTATGATCAAATCAATGAAGTGGATTGACACCGCGAAGAAATAATTATGTACACACTTTATAATAAGAAATAAAAGCCAATAAATTATTAGTGTTTTTTTTCTTTTCCGTTCTCTTATAGGTTAAATGGCACGCATTGCAGAAATTAACTATTTCTTAATAAGAGTGGTTTCTTGGAAACAAAATGCTACAGCGGGACCGGAACCTGAAATTCTGAACAGAGCCCACATTGAACCCTTCGCGCGGCATGTGGTCCTGGCATTGTAACCAAATAGAATTGTTTGCAAACAAAAACAAATTACACGATGCTATTAGAAATAATTCGACGAACAATGGACCAGGAGTAAAGCGCTGAACATGCGGCAGAAGACATGGAGTAGATGGTCCATTGTTGGCCTACCTCCGACCATTCCGTTTCCTTTCCCATCTCGGATCCAAGCTCAGTGCCAGTCCAAAGGCGAGCCAAACAAAAAATACTCTTGATGTGGTCCCTTGCTAATATGACTTGAAATATTACAAAGAGCATTCCAGCCGACGAAAGGTCAGGTATGGACATATCTTATACGTATTTGTGTAGCTTACTGCCTGGACTTCAACGCTTGACAAATCTGTTTGGGAACGCTTCTATAAAAACAGCAAAGATTTTACAGTGTGACACATGTTCAGGAGCAGTGTAGCCGTAGATTTGTAAGCGATCAAATGCCCCATCTCGACCCCGAACTTGATGCCAACGATGGTGGTCTTTTGCTTCAACGCTGGACAAATTTATGAATTTATTGCCCCATTGTCTCCTTATTGACTTACAAGCAACACGCTTGATGAAAATGCCACAGTAAAAGGTAAAATTAACGTACCGTATTCGAGTAGAATGGAGGTTGTTCGGCGCCGATTCCAGAGAGATATGCGGACATTCCCTCGGGGTAAACTCCTAGTGGTACACCTCCAGCTGCCGCAAGTCGTTGATAGCTAAGCATATCGTATTGGCATGAACAAATCGACTGTCCACTAACCGGATCCGTATAAATGGTGCGGCCTGTTTCACAGCATCGACTAGGGTTCGAGGAAGCGGATGCATGCGACGCGCTGGGCCCTTGGACTTGAGGACCTGTAGTTGGTCCACCCGGCGAAATAGAGCGCTCACCTTGTGGCACCGTAGATGTAACCATCCCACTGTGGCCAGGCCCAGTTACGGGCACAGTCAGTGGTTGGTTTGAAGTACAGGGTAACGTTGGCAGCGTTGACGGTGGAGTTTGTGGGGCGTTGGTGGTAGGCGTATTCGGCGACGAAGCGGCGAGGTGAGTTGAAACGGCATTCTGTGAATATGTAAAAAAAAAAATTGTTTAGATTAATACCACAAACACACATCATTGTTTCACATACATATGTACATACATATATTCTAATAAAACCCTACACAACACAATTTTTGGCTATTTGGTTGGTGGATGGTTTTGAAAATTCTAATCCTAACATTTGTGTATACAGATCCTTTTTAAAGTTAAAAAGCATTATGGAGCACTTACCAGTTAAAAACTCTTTGCCTACTGCACCGTATTCCCCTACCTGGCAGATCTAAAATTTAATTAAAAACATATCAAATTGATAAGCCCGATACCCACTATACAAATATACATTTAAACTTCCGAATTTTCTGGTCGGCCTGTTAAACCCACCAATACAACGATAATCTTAATAAATAAAACTCTCAATGGACTTCCAGGTGATCTTCAAAGTCAGGCCGCCATTACCAACAAATCATGTTTTCGATTGACAACGTTGATTTAAATTACACAGCCGATTGCTGCAAGCAACGACAGCGGCAACAACAGCAATAACCGGCAAACAACTAAAAGCAACAACTGCATCGACAATCGTCAACGACGGCAACCTCCTGAGATCAATTTGATTGTATAGTAAGTATGTCCAATGGCTGGTTGCTTCGAGATGGAGCCACAAATATCGAATACTCTTTTAGTGTTCCCTACTGTCTACATACAGACGAACTCATAAGTATGTATAAGCCTATCGGGCACCTTTGTCGACACTTTTATTCAGCCAACTGCATCGCCAGCAACAACTGGAAACAACGGCAAACGACAACAACCACAAACTACATTAACAAAAAAGGTATGCATACATACGTTGTTGGTGCATATATGTAGGTATACGTACATACATATATGCATACATATGTATGCATGTATGTATGTACATACATTCATACACATGTATGCATAGGCTCTTGCATGAGAGACAAACAAGTTTCAGGTTTATTTATCGTCGTCGCTTTAGTTGTTTTCGACAACTTCTAGGTTTCGGATTCCTTGCAGTATACATACAAGCACTACTTTTCTCATTTAACGTTTTACAAATGATCCATGGTCGTAGACCATAAGCCTTACCTTACCCCAAGGCATTGAAATCCCCTTTTTGCGCGCGGGTGAATGATTAGTAAACACTTTCATTGGTATTACAGCCAAGGTTAGGAAGAACATTTCAGTCCGGAAATGCCGCATCAATTAGGCATAGAGGCTATTGCACCGTGATCATTTCTAAATCACAATTCAAGTGGCCCCTTTGCGATTAAAATTTAATTCCCGGCGTTTGTCTTGCACACAGGTAATGTAGATAAACCACCGATTGTGTTGGCCTGGTACTGCAAACGCTGTTATCAGCTAGTGCTTTGAACTAACCGCCGATCTGATGATTATCAACCACGGATAGGTACATATATGGTGAAACTTATCTGCCCATTCTTAGGCTTCATAACTTTATTACCGCAACTAAATTAAGTTCGGAGTCAAATCAAAAGTAAATAGCAAAGTTTATTGGACATCACCCCATCTTACGTGGGGCCCTAAGAAAGGAACCACTTAAAAGCTGAGAATTGCCTTTCATAAGGGTATTAGCGTTCGGAAGGAATTTTAATCTCAACGCGAGGTTATGACTTCTTTTGCTTTTTGACTTCTTTCTCTTTCCTTTGTGATTGAATTTGCTTTGTTTTCGACCATGATCGACATATGAATGTATGTACATTTGTATGTATGTATGTAAATACATACGTATGTATATCATATGTATGTTTATACAAACTGTTTTTGTTTATTGTACTTTTTTTTAGGGAATTTTTGTGTAGGTTCCTAGTTTCAAGTATGAGCTAATTCAATTACATTTGCCAGAAATGTCTTGCAATATTTCCATCAGATCAAATTACCAAAAGTGGCCAAGAATGCACATATGAAGAATGCATACATGTGCATACATTCATATGTCCATACACATATGTATTTGTCTTCTGTTATGCACATACATACATATAAAGTTCTTTGCATATACCCGAATATAAAAGAATTAGGCAAAGACTAAAACCATATATGTATGTAAATATTTTGATGCACATATTTACATGTGTACGTACATACTCTCTTTGTTGTCTGGTGATGTTAGCATTTTTACCGATCTTATGAAATATACACTTTCAATGACCTTGCTTGCCAACATTTTTTCTCTAATCACTAAATAATATACAAACGAACGCCCCACGTCTGAAATCCTGACATTTTGAGATTTAAGGTACATACATCGATTTGGCAGACATTAAGTGACTAACGAATGCAAAATTGTACAATGTACAAATTTAAAATACTCTTTTGTCGCATTATACAGATTTAAAAATCAGCGTGTTGATTATTTTTTACCGATTTCTTTTCACAATAGATGTGCCAATTTAGAAAACAATTTGTTAACTGACTGTATACAAAAATACATGTGTATGTACATACATTCATACATGTATGTGTATACATAGGTATACATACATGCCTATGTACATATGTATGTACATATATCCGTACATGGGTAGGTGTCTATCACAGCTGCTGCGAAGCAATGTCTTTCGGCAGTCCGGCTCTAGTTTTTTTTCCCCCATTATTAAATGTTTATTCGCTTACCATTATACTTTGTTAATCTTTGTAAACAAATGGAATTAAGGTCCACATAAAACAAAAATTAAAAAATATACATTAATACCAGGAAGCATTGACACTTAACTGTTTGGACATTTACATATGTGTACATATGTACATATGTATGTATGCATGTACATAATGTCTCAAATAACAACTACAACGGTTCGCAACATTTTCACCTCAAGTTACTTAAATACTTTTTTCTTGCCGAATATTGTTAAAGAGGGAAAAACTTGCAAGTTTAGATATCGATATTTTACATCGATTACGTAAAAATGAACACTTTGAATTTAAAATACATATTTAGGTACATCTGTGTGTGTGAAAAGCTTATGTATACTTTATATACGCACCATTACTAAACAGACACCGATTTCATTACTGTGCACTGTCATTTAATTTAAATTTCTGTTTTTAACACGAATAAATCCTAAATGTGTTTGTTTGCTCGGACGAATATATGTAGGTATATGTGGTGTATGAACATATGTATATATTGTATGCTGCGGATTATATTAAAAGTCACTTGAGTATTGAGGATCGTTTATAAGAGAATAACTTGCAAACTACGCAAAACGATAACTTTGTAGTCTGTGCTCTCTAATTTTTCACATAAATTATTTATTGTAATATTGTTATTAAAATTATCATCAAGCTTGTTTAAAAAAAAAAAAAAAAAAACACTTTTAATTTACTGAATTTTCAAGAATATTCATTTCCCGGCGGTTTATTTGGGTTTACTATTTCCGATGGAGCGTAAAAGTAGCGCCAAAGCGCCTGGCTTTCGTACTACGGGGACTTATCGTTTAGTTTCACGTCTACCAAAAGCGAATCCGCGACGGCTATCGCAATCGGTGCGACGGAAGGCGAAGTCGTACTCAAATACGAGTCAAGGCAAACAAAAGAAAATCGAGCTCGAAGCGACGAAGCAGACGAATAGAGAACGGCAGACACAGGCACGGGCACGAACGATACGAACAATCTGCGTAACAGTCAAAAGTAGACTAACATGAGTTTCTTGAGCAACTACAAAGTGTACGACAAATGGGAATTACACGACAACCGACAATCGAAAACAGCGAAAACAGAAACAACCACAAGCGGCGCAACTTCATCCACATCTGTAGCAGCACACACAGATACGCGGCTCGAAACACACAGATACGCGCAGTGTTGTTGTGTTAGTGACTGCGCGGTTGGCAAAACTTGTTTCTCCCCTCATTTTCAGCCTGAATGCATATGTATATTTACACAAATACATATTTACGTTTGTTTTTATACATTCATATATCTATATGTGTATAAATATGTAAGCATGCATACATACATATATATATATATATATATATACATATGTATGCATGTGTATGTGCCTTTATCTGAGTGCCAGCAGAAAAAGTAACAAACGATGACGACAACGACGACACAACGGCGACTACGACGAGGCACCACACCGAGCGCAACAAAGGCAATAATGATTATCATTTTAAGAGGGCTGGCGCTGGATTTGGATGTGTGTGGTAAGGCCGAAGCATGGACCCGAGTCGCGCGTGTGAGCGAGACGGCGTTGCCGGAGAACCGGTCGTGTCATGGGGGCACGAAATAGCACAAGCACAAAAAGTATCTGAGCTGCTGCTGCTGTGACCATAAATAAAGTATCTGGCAGCTGCGGTGGGTGAGAGTGAGATAGCAAACAAAGCTAGCCACGAATCGCATTCGTTCAGTTTACGGGGCTAGCAAAAACGGCATTCGACCCGCCAGTTGCTGACTGCTAGCGGCCCTCGCCTGTATACTGAGTGCGAGCGAGCTAGCGAAGGAGAGAGAACATGAAAAAATTAACTTAACAACTAGAAAAATGGCTGTTATTGCGTGTTGTTGTAAATGCCAATGTATGTATTTGTAGTCACTGTTGTTGTTGCTTCTGCCGCTGCTACACTGCTGCTACTTTCTACTGCTGCTGCCGTGGGTGTTAGTACTTGTATTTGTTGCCATAAACAACACAGCGACACAAACGTTCATAGTACGAGACCAAAGTGCTTGCGTTGTATGCTCGTTGATTTTGCCGTTGAAAATAAGAAAAACTTGATGAACAAGAACGAAATTCGTAAAAAAGGGTGGGCCAATGTTTGAGCTGTGCAAGTCTTTATCATTTGCCTCTCTCCCGATACCCAGCCCTTCTGATTTCCCAGCACCACCCGTACCACCACGCAACGTCGCGATGTTGGTGCTTTAGCTGCTGCCGCTACCGCTTGCTGTTGCTGACCGCTCTGGCTGTTGCTGGATTGGTATTGGTGGCATCTTCTGCGCTGTTACCGCGTTAGAGCTACCGCAGCTGCTGCTACTACAACATGCGCTCTTACATTTTATTATGTAGGTATTTGTTTTTCTTTCTTTTTCCCCCTTTTCCGTGGGTTTCTTTAACTTTTTCTAATTAATTGAACGCCACTTTATGGAAGTGACGGTAGCTTCAACGCGACGTCGGATTGCAAGTAAATGAAAACTCTGTCACACTGTTTCCACTGGGTAATATGTCCATATAGAGATACATATATGTACATATGTACATACATACATATGTACATACGTATGTGCATACATACATATGTATGTATGTATTACATTATCTTGAAAATGAACTTTGGACGATAAAATAATACATGAAAAAAACAATAGGAAAAATAATCAAAAACTCAGAAACAAAATAAAAATTGCACCGAATCACAAAGACAATTATTAAACGTAAGCAATGTGTCTCGATTATTTTTATTTCATATTTTTAGAATAAATAGCATTTAACAAATTCAAAAGTATAGAATTAATATTAGAAATTGAAACATATTGTTTTGTATATACGGCGTTTGAAAATCAGCGATTTGATTGAGACACGATTTCAAAAAGTGAAGCTTCAATCAAAGAAGCTAACCGCATTTAAATGAATTGTGATTTGTACATATGTATGTACATACATTGTCTCAGAATTAAAATATGGGTTTCTTATTACGTTGTCCTGTTATTACGTTGTCCTTAGGTACACAATTGAATTAATTTGACGAGATTATTTTTATTAGTTCGAAGTTCTCTAATTTCTCGGATCTGTCGGATAACATTCTTTTTTGATGCAACTATGTATTTTTTAACAATCCCTTCATTTCTCAAGAAATTGATTAACTTGAGGTAAGAACCACAGAATATTTCAAAGAAAGCCAAGTTGCCAATTGTGTAGGTTCATTTTATTTATTTACATATTTGACCGTAAAAGCGATAAAATGATAATATCGCATTGCTTCGATGTATCATTGACAATAGTAATTTTCTATAATTAAATCATGAGTGGAGCATTGCTTGACGCATATTTCCCCGATTGTGATTGGATTGTGGGCAGAATACAATAAGTCATTGGTGCGGCGGAATCAATGCCATTGCCTTAGTTGCAGGAGCTTGCAGCTATGTATGAGACCGCATTAGTATTGCTATTGTTCACTTCAGGGGCTGGAGATTGGCCACCAACCTCACCCAGCTTACCCTTATGGGGCGGGTTCTGGCGTTTACTGGCGCTAAGGGGCGCGTGAGCTTGCGTAAGCGGCAGAAAGAGAGAGACATTGCAACGGTAGCGCAGGCACGATAAAGTAGCGCAAGATACCGCATGCAAAAGCAGGAGGGCAAGATAATACGCTGCCTGGAGTCGCAGCCCAGCGTCGGCTACACCGACAGCGACGGCCGCAGTCGTTAGTCGCAGTCGATCCAAATTCAGAAACAACGTCAGACTTTGTTTAACGATTTTTGTATTTCGAACACGAGTTATATTTGTATCCTTTGTGTATGCTTCTTGGCACAATTGCACTTTATATATACATACATATGTATGTACATACATTACATACATCAATACATACCATACATATGTATGTATGTATTGTATGTATGTACATATCTTTGAATATAAGTATCTGTATCTCTATTTGTGGTGGCCTGGAGGAGTATCACTTCGCTTTGCCCTCCCTTTGCCTTCGGATGCCTTGTAACAGTATTGTTGTTAACTATAAGCAGCAGCTAAGATTATTTTTGTAGTTAGCATTTTCTCCCTTTCTGCCTTTTAATTGGAGTATGTGTTAGCACAAAGCAATTGATGATGGTGAATTTGAAGCTGCGGCTACAACGATTGGAAAAAATATATACAGACATACATACATATTTATTTGTCTAGGTAGAGATTCTAGACACAGATATTTCGGATGTACAGAATGCGTGTAGCAGCAGTGCGTATGAAACCGCGTCTATAAAGGTCGACATGTATTTTAACCTAATAGAAACAAATGAAAAGGTGTTCGATTGTTTTGGTCTGCTCTAATCGATGTTATTTCCCACGTACATTTGGCAAAACAGTTGCGGTCTGTGTCTGAATTGGACTCCCATGAGGGATGAGATTGGAACGAGACACTGGGTTGTTGCTGTCGATTAGTTCCATTTGCTTAACAGCATGTATTGATTTATTTCTAGCTTTCTGAGTATAATGTATGTCACTGAATTTTCTAAGTCGCTAAGAACTTAAGAAATAAAAATGCGTAATCAAAATTGACATGAGGCATAGACAATCAACTGTTATATAATTATACCATGCACCCATAGGATGAAATGGTATACTACAGCCGCAAAGATGTATGTAAAACGAAGAAGGAAGCAGACATATGCTTTCTAGTTCACTTTCACAAGCACGTGAACATGTTACCGCCGCCACCAGTCAACGGCCAACTCCGCCTCTTAATTTGTAGTTTCTCTATTTTCAGTCTGACTTTTTAATTATATTCGATATATTAATAGCTATTAGAATATAAAATCAAAATGCAAAGTTTGATTGCGAAGAAAATACTTTTTAGGTTCTTATGTCGTGGGCGAAACTAGCTCTATCTCTTGCAGTCTTTCAGATCTAAGTGTTCATACGGAGGGACAGACAGATATAGCTTGATCAACTCGGCATATACATATTTAAGTATGCCCGTTATTGTTTCACCCAACAAATAAGCAAATAAGCTTTAAGTGTACAACAAATTTTGGATGTACCCACAATGATGCTTGACACCACTCTCATCCAGTTGGTGGTTTCTTGGATGCAAAAATGTTATACATTCTCAGCTTTTTGACAACTTTCCACTTTCCTATATGAAATTGTCAGTCATTCTTAATCAATAAGGACTACAATTGGCAAAAAAAAACAACTGCAAAGTGATGCGTAAAACCATCATCGGCGATGAAGGCAGTAATCGATGAAGGCGGAGTAACTACAAGAGCACTTGCTTTTCTATTAATAGCCGAGCATCAATCCGCAAATCTAACCAACCAAACCAACCAGCCATTAATGAAGAACATATAAAAAAAAAACAAAGAGAGAAAATATCCGCAAAACCGGACAAAGGTGTGTTCAACAGTATCTTTGTGAATTGAAGGTATGTACATAAGTTTTAACCTTATGTACACTACATACATATGTATGTATGTATGTGAGCCTCGGGGGCAGGGTTTAACGCTATAGGGAAAGCTGAAAACCAAATACATAGATGCTTCTTTACACACAACAACGATCATGGACGTCGACATGCGATGAACACAAAACAAGTTGTATACAGATAATCATAAATAAACGAGGCAGGCACTAGCGATGAGAATTTAAATAAGATACAGCAGTCGCAAAGAAAAGGGCGAATGCACAGATTCAGCTTGAAGCTAAGCCTACTGCTTTTCGTCTGTGGACTCTGTTAGCGGATACCGAATAGCACGAGCACAAGCACGGGCACGGGCACGAGCACCAAATCTAGCGCCACGGTTACAATTGCCGAGCCTAGCACGATTCGCCGCGCAGGGGTCCACGTCCATGTCCACACTCACAGTTGCAGTCGTAATCACATTCATATCATACTGGCAATCATACTTATACAGCAAAGCAGATAAAAAGATACTTGCTCGGCTACAGCTACATCGGCTACACATCGTAAGCATGATTCGTTGGTCTCACTCGCACTGCTTTTAGCTGAAACTATCGCGTCAGGCAGCTACTTACAGTGCCATTGACTTTAGCCTCTGCACGAATAAGATGCCGCTTACACTCGATGTCAACAACTTAAAACACTTCTGGGACCGCCGCTGATGCTTCTGCCAATCTAACATTAACTAAAAGCACACACCCTAGAAAAATGAGATGGTTAAGTTTAAACGACTACGATTTCTGTTTTAGATTTTTAAAACGGCGAAATATCGAAATACAAGCGTCAAATTTTACCTTGGTAGTGTGGATGAAAAACCCTTCTGTAACCTTTTCCCCTTCTAACTTTGTTAATTTGCTCTCTTTCTCTCTTGCAGTTCTTGTGCTTGTGCGTACATGCAATAAATTGAATCATAAACTGAAATAAAGCGCGTTCAGCTGCGCTATCTTTTTATGTCGCTCACTGTGAACGCGTGCCGACTAAAAAGGGCACAACGAAAGTAGAGGAAACCAGAGTTGGAGTGGAGAGAAGGTGGCAATCACTCGTTAGCTACAACCAATTGATAGATACTAAAATATTTATGTATCTACGTGCGCAGTTACGTATACGAGAAAAAGTACATACACATGTAGCTTTAATTGCGAACACCTACATCTACATACTTTCATTGAAAAGTAAATAAGAAAAATGAAATTATGGTTTTCTGTTCTTGCGGCCTAGCGCCTTCGAATTCCTTCTCTACCAACGTTTTTGCCAGATTTCAATGTTTTTACTTCATTTTTATCGCGTTAAGTGAATATTGGACATGTGCGTCCTTTTTAACTCCCCGAAGTCCTGTTTCTGGCCCCAAATATCGGACCTACATATGTACATACATATATACAAAAATATGACAATACTATATGTACATACATTCGAACATACATATGTACATATGTACATACATACGTACATACATACTAGAAATGTACATTTATATATACATATGTACATACATACATATTTGTGTGTACATATGTACATACATATGTATGTATGTGTGATAGACGAAAAGTTTTATTTTTGTTCCTTTTTTCCTGTTATGTGTCTTTGTGGCTGTCCTATCGTTTTTCGTTCGGTTTAAGTGTTTATCTTGTGCTGTTTCGTGCGACTCTTTTCGCTTGTATCTATCAGTTGTTCGTGTTGTTGCCGTCGCGTCTACATGTACTGGGCGTGGCTTATGGTCAACGTAATAAAAGAATAACGAAAACGAAAAATTGCTTCGGGAAGGACCCGGAGAGCGCGCAACTTTCGTGTACAATAGCGCGGCTGAGGTCGAGCCCTAAGGGGGTTGAGAGCACCCCTGCTGCTACTGCTTTGGCCATTCGCCATTCTCACATCAAAGACAAAAAGGAAGAGACTGAATACATAGTTAGATACACTTAATGTATACCCATATACATATGTACATACATACATACAGATGTATGTATCAAGACTTTGTAGCTACAGTTCGTGGCGAGACGGACGTGGAGAAAAGCGTGTAATTATGAGTACTTGCCACCTAATGCAATACTTTGGATTGTCCTTTCTGAAAATTGGATTTGACAAATTTAGGTTAGTCATGGATTCCAGGCGGTAGTTCGCTTCCGACATAAGCTTCACTTTTTATCTTCGTTTTTGAGGGACAAATCGAAAAATGATCAAACCACTAAAAAAAGTATTCACCTTCGTAATT
The DNA here is from genome assembly GCF_018151085.1 of Drosophila tropicalis. Classification (NCBI taxonomy): domain Eukaryota; kingdom Metazoa; phylum Arthropoda; class Insecta; order Diptera; family Drosophilidae; genus Drosophila; species Drosophila tropicalis. The sequence continues at coordinate 396,999 of NW_027173497.1, forward strand.
ATTTAGTTTTAAAGTTGTGTTTTATTAATAAAACACTGAAGTTTGTATTCCGTATCCTATCCTTCAGCACTACTGGAGACAATTGGTTCTCGCCGCCCTTTTGCCAGACAAGAGTTAATTAATTATTTAGATGTTTGACAATACATTTATGTATGTACATAGATATGTATCTTATATATACACATATAATGTGAAACAATTTCTCTAAATCAACTACGTATACATACATAGGTGACTTATTTAATATTGTATATGTATATACATATATAAACGCAAATTATACGGTTATTTTTCCAGCTAATGTATATAAACAAGAAGCATAGTCCTTGCGTTGTGAAATCTGCTTGCTTTTTAATAGACTTCCAAGAGCTCTACTTATCATCAATTGACAGCGGCCAAGATTTTAATTTCACATGTTGACTGCGCGTCTCTATTTATTTTATGAACTTTATTAACGCTCTTCGCACGTTAACGGCTTCACGCCGACCGAGCCATCCCCCTTGGGCAAGAGACAGGGCCAGGGATGGATGGTGGTTGGGGAGACCAAGTATAATATTAATAACAAGCTTGAACCTAATTCCTTATGATAAATTGTAGAAGTCAACAACCCTCGAGTTGCTCGCGATGCTCCCCCGTTTTGTAACTGTGGCTTTGGCTGCCGTTTCTGCCGGCACAACCGCCCGGACGGACGACCAGACACAGGGAATTTCATTTACACGCGGCGGGATAATGTTCTGATGATGGCATGTTTTTTTGCATACAAAGTATGCAAACGCAAAGAAGCGGAAAATATTTATGAAATTGCCGCAGAACTGGCAAGCGAATGTCGTAAAAAGTTGGAAAATTAGATTTTTTCTGTGTTATACATAAGCGAGGGGTTTCTATCTCAAATATTTGGTAGATAATAATGCTTTAAGCTAGCAGTTGGGGCGAGAAACGACGCTGGGATGTTTTTACTACGTTAAATATTTGCTAACACTCAACTCAAGCATAACAACTCAACTTGAATAGAGAAATTCACCGCCATCGCCATTGTCCAGGCTGCTGTGGGATTTTTTGACAGGGGCGCATTTTTTTTTTTTTTTGTTTATACACCATAAGATGGAAACAAAAATTTAATTCCCAAATTTAAAAAGGCATTTAATTTACCATTTTCTTCGGCATTAAATGTTTGATTTGATACAGAATAGCTTAGTTTTAGCACGATATCTGTGTGCGTATTATCATTTTTTTTCTGGTTATGTACTCATCTCGATTCACGTTGCCATTTAGCTTCCGACGCAGGCATCGTTTGTATATTAAATGTTGGCCTAGTAATACGAAAAATACACCCATTGACATGTTCCCTAAGTTCTGTGTTCCAGTTTTTTCCGTAGAAAAATTGCTTAGCATATTGCAATATTGTCTTTTAAATCGAGTATTATAAGCTGCTTTGAGGTATGATATAAATGAGTTATATGCTTAACACACTGTGGTAAACCGTTTTAACCGGCATCCATTGAATTAAATCTATATTTTAACATCCAAGAATAAAATAAAAACATATACTTAAGCTTTTTTAAACAAAATGGATGAAACAGGGACGAGGGAAGCTTTTCGATCCCCAGAATGTACAAATATTCTTGATCATCATCAAAGTCAAGTAATATGTGCGAAGGTTTTGGGCTGCTTAAACATGCATACGCAACGAAACCAGTGAAATTCGCCAAAACGTATCTATGTATGTGTATATGTATGTACGTATCAGGCAGGGGGAAACTATTCCAATCCCATAATGTATATATGTTTTTGATCAGCATCAACAGTCGAGTCGGTCTAACCAATAATTTTGGTCAGATGTGTGCAACGCATGGAAGGAAGCATCTCCGAGCTTATAAAGTATATATGTACATATATATACTTATTCTATATCAGCACGACGAGACGATAGGCCTGTCTCTCTGTCCGTCCGTCTGGATTGTCGTAAACTCCTCATGGACCGTTCAACCTACAGAGATGAAATTTGTGAGCTTTATATTTGTACGTATGTCTTATATTGCAGGGGTTATACATATGTATATCTCGGGTTCAGGCTCCTATACCAATTAATGACTTTACCAATTTAATCAGGATAGTATAACTATATTTATATAGCTGCCACATGCGTCACATTGCTTGAGTCTAAGATTTAAGACCGTTTTTTTGCGTAAATTCGAATTTTTAGGTAAAATGTTTTGCCGCTTTGACGCCTGTAGATAGCGAAAGAGTACTTACAAACTTTGGCGCGGTCTAAGTAAGCCTCGTCTTTTTGGTTTCATGAAAGTCTAAATAATCAAAAATTGGGTTTCCACATAACAAATGAATTTTATTTATTTATTTATTAAATTGAAATTTACCAAAATTCAGTTTTTTAAAACTTCGTCTAACTAAAGCAACCCCGGTATATGTACATACAATATTTTTTTGTAAGGTGAAACAAACCATTTCGGCAGAAAAAGACAGATAATAATCGCTTAATCGCAAATGAGAGGGACACATGGCTCGTATCATGTTTATTTTAAAGATTTTTCAAATAGAGTAAATGGTGTAAATTTAAAGTATAGGCTCTTGATTACAAACACTATGAAGTGCTCTATGAAGGAGTGGGAGTATCCGTATTAAACTAACTAATCCCCATATTCTAATAAGATTGGATACACAGAACACGAGTTAGTTACACTGACGATCAAAACTGTAACTCCACCTGGCATTATTCAGTTGCGTAGCTCATAACTTTTTCTGAGTTAACCTAGAATGATGATTTTTCTACCATTTGATTTTTGTAACTATTTAACTCTCTTATCCAAAATTTTGAAGTCATTTGGTCACCCAGACTAGAAATGTTAAGCACAATTGAAGTAAAAGCCACTCTCTTAGTTTTTAGATAACAGTTTTTATTTTTATTTATTTTAGAGAATATCAAGCGTTTTTAAAATTTTTGTTGTACAAAATATTCAACTCGACATATGTTAAGGGCATCATCAAATAAAATTCCCCTTAGCCCCTATATATGTATGTATGTATGTATACTTTGGTGTTGTCTTAACTTTATCAAGCCAAAAGATGGAAATTCTTATTTAATTACTTGATTTTTTTTTAACTTTTAGTTGTATTTATTTATGCCAACATAAAATCCATTTTCTGCTTTTATAATATTGGTTTCTATTTTAATACTGGTCCAAATAGTGTTAAAAAAAAATTGATTTATAAACGCCAGGACCTATGTTTTACACAATTTGAAGGGGTGTTTTTCCTGCAGTTTGTGAAAATATGATTTTATGATAAATTATGAAAATGATTACTCTAACACTTTTCCCTCGGAGAGGAACGACAATTCGAAAATTCATAAGTTAGTTTCTTATATAGGTACTTTTATCTGGAATCCCTGATTTTGAAATAAAATAAAAATAATTTTTCGATTTTTGTTTTCGACAATTAAGGTCACAAATAACTGCTATTTACATATATCAGGAGAAGGAAGGTTTAAGGAAGATCTAACGAATCCATATCCGTGCTCAGTAGATCTCACGAATCCATATTCGTCAGTCTATCCGTTCGTATGAACACTTGGGTCGCGAAGACTATAAGAGCTACTGCTACCAAATTTGGTATACAGACTTGTGTAGTATGTACACTCATCAGGTTTATTTTACATTAAAAGAAAAATAATAGATACATGTAAGTCGTCTCACCGATTTAGTACACCATGCAAAAAGTGAATAAATATTTTAAACTTCAAAGACCAAATGCATTTTTGTTAAATTCTTTTACATGCCTCATTATAGCGTATGCTATTTCGCTCACTCTCACAGACGAGATGACTTACATACTTATTTCATTTTCTGGAATGTTTTAACTTTTGCCATCATATTGATTCGCATACTGGCGTTTTGATTTTATATTATAATATAAACTCGATTAATAAACCGAATCTTTTTTTAATCCGAGCGTGTTTAACTAAATTTCTCCGTTTGCTCGTGGCAAACTACCTATGTATGTACATACATATATGTATGCATATGCAGCATGTAAAACTATAATTAAACCATACCACTACTTCGACACTAAAACCAGTTGGGAATTGCAACTGCACGAAGCATAAAAGCATGGCATAGCGTACAACTACCAAATTGATTTGGGTTTTTTTTTTCTAAAGAGTAAGCTCGAGGTATTTTTGGAACAAGTAAAGAAATAGTGAGCAGGTTCTCTGAATAGAGCTAAGCATTTGTATGTGAACACACATATGTATGAACAGATGTATGTATGTATGGATGGATGTATGGATGTATGTATATACATACATACATATACATATATGGAAACATGTTGGCCAATTATGGAAAGATTTGCTTATTAGGTAAGAAAAACCATCCTTTAAGTGACTAAATAAAATATTTATGATGTCTCCGTATCTGCTTATTACATAATCTTTCAATACACACACATAGTTAAGTCTTCTCTAATTACGCGCTGCTTTTGTTTATTTTTGCAACAAACGTCACCTCAATTATTTGCTTTCACTTATCCCAATGTATGTTTCCATAGAGTATACATTAGGAAAGCATCATACAATACATACATATATGTATACACATACACATACACATTTAGATAGTGTTAGTTTTGGGTATCGGGATCTACATAAGTATAAACATCTGCGTGTGTGTTAATGTATATACAATTTGGTAAGCTTGCTTTCTTCGTTGAACACAGTCCGACAATGACTGCGGCATCTGGTGATTAGTGCCTGGTGTCTGCATTTCACGTCGTTTAGAAACCCCTTTATGCTGCAAGCGTACTTCAGGATTTAGTAGTCTCTGTATGTTTCCGGTCCCATCCCCCTATTCAAATATGACGACGACACATTCATACTCGCACTTAGCTATTTAACGTGTTTTCATAATTGATTGCTAAACTGTTTTGTTTAGACCTTTGCATATATTTTTATGCAAATAATTACCAACGAGCTCATAATGGGTTGCTGTCACTGCCGTTGTCGTTACTGCTGCCGTCGATGGGCGGTGGTGAATGTGGATAGGAAAGCTGTTGGTTCTGGATTGGCCATGTAGCTGTAGCGATGGCAGCCAGCCCATTATATTGCTGGTGCTCTGGCCTACGATGCAAGCTCACTTTGTTTTCGCTCGTTTGGGGTTCGGTAGGTTTTGGTTTTGTCATGAAAATATTTTGTTTTGTTTTGTGATTTTCCTGCAGAACTCGAGCAATGCCCTATCACATTTCGGTTTATTTTATTTATTTTGTTTCCCATTTTTTGCCTTTTCACTATAGCTACCAACTTTTTGGATCTATTCTATTTTAATTTTAAAAGCGTCGAGTTTAATTATGCTGCAGCTTGAGCATATTCGGTCTGTCTTTATTTTTACCATGCACCCATAGGGTAAAATGGTATATTAAAGTCGCCAAAATGTATGTAACAGGCAGAAGAAGGCTTTTTCGACCCAATACATATACATATGTATGTATGTACATATGTATGTATATTCTTGATCAGTATCAACAACCGATCGATTTAGCCTCCGAAATTTAAAAAAAGAGTTTAGTTCAAAGCCACGCCCACTTTTGCCTAAACAATTAAGAAAAAAAAGTGTTTTACTAGACGGTCCAAGAGGCCGGAGTTGGCCGCAGGCTAGTGCCGGTGCTAGAGTGCACGTGTGTTTGTAAGAGTGAGCGAGATAGCATATGCTATAATGAGATATGTATGTATGTACATACATACATATGTAAAATAACATACATTTGGTCTTTAAAATTTAAATATTTGTTTCACCTGATGCATGGTATACCGAAGTCGGCGAGACGACTTATGTACTTACTTCATTTTTAAAATTTTTTAACTAAAAAGGAGTGATGGTACTGCACGATTCATATTCAACGGATGTACGGACCTGTATCTGCATATATATATCTGTACGTATGTATGTATGTATATATATGTATCTGTACATAAATGCATTAATATGTGTATACACACATATGCATATACACGTGTGGATGTTTATATTAAAAAAGTTTTTTACAATAAGATTTTCTATATGCCTGTTTAGTATGAGAATATAAATCAATAGAGTGTGAGGAGCAGGCCTTAGCCCTCGCAGGCAGACAGCAGAAACATAGTAATGCTAGCATAAATTTGAGAATAAGATCAACATAATGAATTTAAACAAGAGCTTCCCCTCTGCCTGTTACATATACTTCGGCGACTTAAATATGGTATAGGTTTATAATATAAATTCTATCAAGTACAAAACAAATTTTTGAAAACTAAGCTTGTTTTGGTTGACTTAATCAATCTATTAAAGCCCTCCAAAATTATTAGCTCATTACTAGTATCTGTGAACTCCAAGACAAAATAATTTTTCTTACCAAATTAAACTTCGGGCTGACAGCTGAAGCTGAATATCTATCTATTTACATCTGAAACAGGAGTGCCACAACATATGCGGAGTCTTATGACGTTTGCTTGTAAGGTTTTATTGTTTTAAAACTCAAATAAAAGCATTTATAACAGGAACCGTTGTTACCCGATAGCAAAATAGCTTCTACGATCGCTCCGAAACCACAAAAACGATTTTAGCTTGCTTTGGTTTTATTGTGTAAGGGTAAGGACTACGTGTGGTAACTCTAGTACCTGTTAGTCGACGACCTCACTGCATGCCGAAGTCGTCACCAAGTACATATATTTGTCAAGATGAGCCTTTTTGTGAGACTTGCCCTTGACTCTTCATTGAATTAAATGTGTCATTTCTATTAATAAGACGTTATCAAGTCTAAAATAAAATTTCTTGATAAACAATCAGAAAGAAGATGTACACCAACGGGCTGGGGCTAACTTCGACAGCGCCGTAGTTTGTTTACCCTTGCAAGTTTTTTGTTACTCCTCTTACTCTATGTAAAGTAAAAATCTTAAACTGAAAATTTGCCTTCAAGTTCTTTGTGAAAAAAACATAGAATGGTTCTTTATTTACTTTCGACTACATTTAAATATTTGAATGATTGGCACAACTGAGTGAAAAGTAACAGAATTATTGATAAAAGTCACTGTTTCCCAACGATCGAACGAGCCAAATGATATCGTCATCCGATCTTGATCAAATTTGGTATAATCATTTACAGTTGCAAGAAACACATGGTACGTGTAATAGTTCTTGCTGCCTATAATTATATAGGTTACAGACATTATTCCAAACTCATCAAACTAACAGGCAGTGTTATTTGGGCTTTAAACACAATAAAAAACTATGACTATGTAAATCCATTACTAATTAAGTGGTTTCAATATTATACTTTGGATTTGCATCTTGCTGTTTCTCGTCGAATGGCCCAATCTGCGGCAGAAGAGATTACAAGTGTGCCGATGCATCTACGTTCCGGAGAAAATCGGCTTAGAATAATTAAAAATTAGGGAAATTCGATTGCTTGAATACAGCGTAAACTAATCGGATTTGGCCTTAGTTGCAGACAATAACCAAAATAAATGTCCAGCTGACTACGTCTATAGACCATGCAGTGACGATGCCTTCCCATGCAGGAAAAGACAGAGCATTTACAACTACATATGTCTGTATGTATAGAGCAGATGGAAATTAGCAAAAGAGACATCGCCGGTGACAATGCAATTATGAAACGGATGCACACAAACAATCTTTTACAATAGAAGTGATGGGATACAAAAAAAAAAAAAAAAAAAAAAAAAAACAGTAAAAGAATATGGATTATGGGGAATGGCAATACTGAAAGCGGCTAATGACAATAATGAAACTGTGTGAAATGAGCAGTATGGAATCTCAAATGAGCATCCTTTATTTAGGAACTTTTAATTGAAAGCTGAGATTGCCAATACAAATTTGGGATCCAAATGTAAACTTTTTTTAATTTAATAATATTTTAGATATAATAAAAGTTAACTTAAACGTAATCTCTTTTACCCGATATCGTAGTTATTCGGGACCCATAAAGCCGATTTCCTATTTTGTTCGACTTATTTACTTCGTTACATGTTGAAATATATTTAAGATTATTATATATAGTCGTCCTGAAAAAGAACAAACACTTGGCTCTTTATCCTTCCTGTCGGATGTGTTTGTAACACTTATCATTGATTTCCATTGAAGAATTATAACCTTAATAGGATTAAAGTATTTTGCAGTTGTTTTGACCTTTTTATCGCCGGCTGCCGATATTGGATTTCAGCACAGCTCATGATTTTCTTTTTTGTTTCCTTTATTCATGTGCTCATTGGCAATGACTTAGTGAATTCTGACAGCGCAGCAAATTCGTTCTAGAGATAGACGCAAATACATATGGGAACGATATGAGTCTGCCTCTCCTAATCTAATTAGTGCAGAGCCAAATTCGAATTTTGTGCTAACATAAATTTTATGCCGGTTATACATATGTCCTGGTACTGAACATCAATTCTGTAGTACACTGTGACAAAAAAGTGCAGCGCATCGGGAGTTTGACATCGTGGTAAATTTATTATATGCTGAGATCCGCCCATAGATAACTTACAGGTAGTGGAAAACGGGTATTATTTGAGTCAAATTTATTCATGTATTACCTATCTACATACATATGTATGTACAGTGATGGACATGAATTTATGATGATAACATGACCATTCTAATCCGATTTTCAAAAAATTCAGCATGTTGACAAATATTGGTAACAAATACTACTGTAGCTTACTAACTTTCATGAGTCAGATAATAAAGTTATTCACAAAGATCAGCTTTGCTTTGTTTTTATGCCATGCACCCATATGGTGAAATGGTATATTAAAGTCGACAAGAGGTATGTAAGTGACAGAAGAAGCTTTTCCATATATTTTTAATCAGCTTCAACAACCGAGTCGATCTATCCATGTCGGTCCGTCCGTCTGTACATCTAGATAAACTCGTAAAGTGTGTGGATTGATCGAGTTTAATTTAAACTTTTGCCACACCCAACTCTTCACTAACATAATGGAAGAATCGCATGAAATCAGAGTTTAAGGTCAAAAAAATGTATGTCTCAAATTTTTTGCCGCCACTGTACGCATGTACATACATATATACCATATGGGGTCGCAAAAACATTTTCATGCCTGTTATATACATTTTGGCTACTTTAATTCCACCTAGGTTTCACCCTCGAGGTGCGTAGTAAAACTACACATTGGTAGGGACGAAATTTCATCCCTAATCAAATAGAACCCACCCCGTATGCATATATGTATGTATGATCCCTGTATTTAGCACCCTGCCGGTCATCTATAATAAACAAAGCAATAACAAAGTTAAAAAATATTAAGCGGGTATCGACTGTTATGGTTGTGTGGGGTAGAATAGAAGAGAGAAATACAAAAGTTCATACAGCACCATCGATCAGAGGGCCATAAACCTTGTGAAGCCATTTTAATTTTTGTTGCAATTGTGCTTGTGTGTATCGAAGTGGGAAAGAAGATGTAAATTGAAAGATTTCTTTTAAAATGTCGGCCGTTAATTAATTTCACAAATAAGTTGTTCACAATATAACAATCGGCCCCACAAGTGATGGTTCCACATAAACCTGGTTTAATCCGTAGTGATGGCGGATGGCACTGATGATCTTTAGCATAAGCCAGCCACTCGTAGGATGTTCTTTTAGACGTCTCTTGCAGGTTCCAATGCCCCGTCGTAGCCAAACCTAACCAGTCACAGTGGTGGTGGCTGACCGCCTTCTTATTTCTAAGTTTTGCACTTGGATTATGCAGCATTGGCCAGGTAGCTTAAATGAGAGTTAGATTGGTGAATCCGAGACGTACGCGGCTCTACATCCATCAGGTATCCCTTGTCTATAGTTCGCACTCTCAGTTTGTGCCAGTATTCCTGTGCTTTAATCCTTTTCGAGGCAAGAAGACGCTGTGTTGTCTTGCGATGGGGATGCTTATGGCGTCCCCAAAGGCATTAACCCTGCAATAGATTTTAAAAAAGTTATTATCAATATAAGCAAAATGGAGAAAGAAAACATAAAAAATATTGGGTCAAGATTTGATTTCTTTGACATTTTGGCCCAAAGCCCCGGAACGGAAATAGGGACTAAATGTCTGCCAAATATTTGTAGCTCAATCAAGTCTAAGCAACTTTGTCAAAGAAAAACCCAAAATAGGGTGAAAAAAAACTATCACAAAAAACTATACAGCATTTTTTCGGCAGGTGCAGTTTAGATGGGCTTGGCCAGACCCATTTACGCTAAATGATACGTTCGATACTTTTTTAAGGGGGTATTCTCGATTGGGAGTATTTGAAAACAAAAATAGATAGATATATTAAAGTCGTTGCAAAAATTTGAGATGAATTCGATCACTGTACATACTGCACGAGTCTACGTACATCTAAGTACTTATGTACGTACCATTTTGTGGCTCTATCTCTTATAGCCTGCGAGATCTAGATGTTCATACGTACGGACGGACGGACATGGCTAAATCGACTCGGCTGTTGATCCTGATCAAGAATTTATATACTTTATCAGTTCGGAATAACTTCTTCCTGTCTGTTACATACATTTTGGCGACTTTAATATACCATTTCACCCCATGAGTGCATGGTATACATATGCACATATTTATTTATATGTAAGTCTGTCAAAGCATTTGAAAGCGAGGAATCAGTGGATTACTTTATATTGGCTTAAATGTATATAATCAAAGGAAAGAAGTTAATGTACTACATGCAGACCTTTAGCAGACAGAAGTTTCAGCAGGTGCAAAACATATATTGGGTCTACATGACCGCCCGATCAATGTCAGTTACGCAGAAGCCCTGAGACTCAACTCCAGATCCTGTCAAAAAATAATGTGTTCCCGGTGCTTAAATATACATATATAAACTATAGGTTGTTTGATTTATTTCATCATTGCGTGCTCTAAGCTGTGGTTATATAGACATGTGCTGGTCTGGGTATAGGTGTGGCTGGTGCTGTTCTAGGTGAGTATAATTTTATTTGTATGTTTGTAAATGCAGTGTAATTGCAGGTTCTCGAGCAACGCGATTCAAGATAACTACTCCCTACACATGAAATTGCAGCCATATATTTTTGTGTCGACTTTTTTGACTTCTGACACTTTTATTTGCATAGAACAAATGTAAATATATTTTTGCCAAAAATAATAATCTTTGGAAAAAATCATGCCGCTCGAGTGAGTTTGCAAAGTATCAAAGGCAACTGTGCTAAAACCTACTGTGGCACACTCTGCACAAGGTTAATTCTGTTATTGCAGTAGCAAATCACGGAATATACAGCTGCGAACTTTAAAATAGCACCACTTGCTGAGGTAATGTATTTATAGGATTCCTAGACTTTTTTTAAAGGTTCAGGGAACATGTGAATATGTTTTTGAACGTAGAATATTTCCTACTTATGGATGCCAAAAAAAAATTCTATCAATATCCAACGTTTTCAAAGATTTTTATAAAACTTCTTGATATAAACATACATCGTATGTATGTACATTTGGTTTTCGCCTTTTAAAATATTTGGTTCTCGAGGTGTATAATATACCGAAGTCGCCGACACGACTTACTTCATTTATATTATTGTTGCAAATGAGCAGAGCAAAGTAAACAGACGTTACACACACATATATAGAGTCAACGATATATAAACTGTCTGTGTATGCGTGCCAATCAACTATAGTGATTTATAAATAAGTATGTATGTCGAGTTGTATGTACATATGTACATACTTACATTCATACAATGTGCTTGCGATTATAGCGAAATAGTAAGGAATAGAGCAGAGATCGTCTTTCATTTCCCCCGGGGAACCGAACACGTTCGCCATCTCTTTGGAAAAATTTATAGCTGGTTTGAGTTTTCTATCTTTCTCTTACATCAGATTATCCGCTGTGCTCGTTTTCTCCATTGAGGCAACATCTTTAAACTTTTGTTCTTGCACTGTGGAGCAACTTACTCTAACAAGCAAGCGCACGAATAGATTAACAACTTCTTTTGGACCATTTTGTGCCGGACCCTGGAATAATGTTGGGTGTAAATTCGAAGTATATCGGAATAAAACAGACAAAGGTATGGTGCTTGAGCTGACTGCCCTTCAATGAAGCTGTTTGAGTATAAACCAGAGGGCCGGGGCTAACTTCGACCGCGTCAAAGTTTGTATACCCTTGCAACTTTTTTGGTAACTCTTTTCTTACCTATTGGCCATCAATGTGGAAGAACGATTTATCTAAAAAAGGCTTATGTTTGCGAAAGAATGGCCTACAATCATAGGAAATAACGAAGACATTGATCAAAGTCACTGTTTTCCACCGATCGTTCCTATGGGAGCTATATGATATAGTCACCCGATCTTTATCAAATTCGGCACAGTCATTAACAGATATATCTATATATATCTAGTCTAGTCTAGTTAGTCTATATATATATAAACTAACAAATGTTTAATTTGAAAGCAATCGCGGTAAAAGTAACGAAGTAATTTACAAAAGTCACTGTTCGTGACTTGGCCGTTTGTATGGGATCTATATGATAAAGTCATCCGATCTTGATCAAATTTGGCACAGTAGTTTATAGGCGTAATAAACTCTCTAATATTAAGTTAAACGATAATAGCATAGAAAATAACGAAGTTATTGAGAAAAGTCACTATTCGTGACTTTGGGGTTTGTATGGGAGCTATATGATATAGTGGTCCGATCCGGCTGAATCCGAGATATACAACCCTTGCAGTATATACAAGCCTATGTGCAAAATTTCAGCTCTGTAGTTCTTACGGTCCAGACGCACAGACGGACAGACGGACGGACGGACAGACATGGCTATTTGAACTCGTCTCGTCGCGCTGATCAAGAAAATATATAATTTATATGGTCGAAGATGCTTCCTTCTATGCGTTGCATACTTCTGACCAAAATTAATATACCCCTTTTGCAATGGTATAAAAAATATCAACAAGCGAACCTCGGCTATGCCGAAGTTCATATACCCTTGTAGTCCTTGGCAATATATATCCTTTATGGGGTCGGAAACTCCATCTTCTTTGCGTTACAAACATCTGACCAAGGTTATAAACATATATATTAAAAACATACATCTACGATGCCTAAAATGAATTCGCATTTGTCATAAATGCCATACAAACGTATGGAAATATATAGAGCTGATAAATATTGTCTTAAAATTGATAAGGATTGAAAACTATAAGAATTGTATACATATGTATATATGTATGTATGTATGTACATACATACATATTTTGAGTTTTGTAGTCGCATTAATAAAATTATGTACGCATTGAAATTGAGGCACTAAATTATAAACTGATTTTGAAATGGCTGACAAGACTTGGTGTGCTATGCTGGTCTTTATATGTATGCATGTATCCTATGTAACAATGGCATCACGCATCAAGCATTCGGCACCGATCAACAGCTTTAATTTAACAATAAAAAAATCGTAATTAACTTAATAAGCTGATGATGGGGGCTATCCGTCGCGTGCCCCAAATGGCTGCCATGAATTGTTTGTGTCTGCTTTTAACTACAGTGTAGAGTGTGGCTCGTCATAATTGAGGTCTAGGCGCATGAGTTAAATGGATTACTCGACGCACTTCTCTTAAGAACAAATTATGGCGTTTACTGCCCCGCAGTAAATTGAAATTTAAAACCACAGCTCCCGGTCGGCATTGACTGTGACGACATGTGTATACCCTTGCAAGGCTTTATGCAACAAAACTCTTTTTGTCTCGCCGATTTCGGTATACCATAAACAAAATGCAACAAATATTTTGAATTTCAAAGACCAACTGTACGTTATTAAAATAATTAAAATATGCGCGAATACTGAACAAATTTGAGTATCAAAATTGGTGACGTTAACTTTGTTAATTTTCGAGAAAACAAGTTTTATTTCATTTTCGAAGGCGGAAGTAGGCGTGGAAAAATTTTTGAACAGCCAATATTTGCGCTCATACTAATCTAGTACACATGCCATATTCAGTGTCTCTAGCTATTAGAGTCTTTAAGAAAATAGATTTTGATTAAATTGCGTGGAGGGAAGGGGGCGTGGCGAAAATTTGAAATAAACTTTACTACCTTTGGTACTACACGAGTCTACGTACCGAATTTGGTAATACTAGCTCTAATAGTCTTTAAGATACGGACGTTCATACGGACGGACAGACGGACATGGCTAGATCGACTCGGCTGTTGATCCTGATCAAAAATATATATACTTTATCGGTTCGGAATAGCTTCCTACTGCTTGTTACATACATTTTGGCGACTTCAATATACCATTTCACTCTTTGGGTGCATGGTATAAAAACATGAGTCGAATTTCTGCCAAAAAGCGGCCAACAAACTTAAGCTGCAGCAATGCGGCGCATATGTATGTATATACATATGTACATAGCATGGCCCCATAAAACCATTTCGTTGTGTTCATCAACGACATACATATGCATATGTACATATGTACATACAAATGGTCGATCAACCATAACCGATATTTGGCATAAATGTTTGCATACACATCTAACAAAACTTTCTGAAAATCCTGTGGAAACCCTAAAACTTCATTTCTTCCTATTGTTCATAGCAAAACTATATGATATAATAGTCAGTTTTATTGTTAAATTTTTAGTACTGTAGCTTTAAAAGTCTGTAAGGAAGATGTAGTTCGAAGGCAGTTTCATCAATGCGCTACACACATTTGTCCAGGTAAAGTGAGCCTGTTTAGGTGGGTCTTTTTTTTTGAAGAATTGCCATCTCTCTTGAGTAAAAAGTCTTATTGATCGATGACACTGACTTTCATGTACGAAAGAGTGTCCCGATCCAGTTGATCATGACGGTGCAAGTGAAAGCGAACGATTTACCTCTCTCTATCAAATTCACACAGACGAGCTCGTGGATTCTGAATTGCCGAATTTGTTCAGATTTGGTGGAAATTTTAAGTTGAAAAATGTACAACATAATAAATTACAAATATTTTGATTTCTTTTTGTATATACAAAATATTCAGTTAACCTAGATATCAGCTTTATACTGGTTAGAATCTCTTCCAAAACATTTTTAAACTACAGTACTTAGATTCCAATAAGAATAGTATTCTTTATATTTTGGTGTATGTTTCAAAATATTAAGTTGATTGATTTTTGACGATTCATTAACGAGTATTTTTATAAGCTAGTCATACAAATTATTTATCAGTTTCGTATACCTATTATTGACTGTGCCAAATTTGCTAGAGAGCGGGTGACTAACTCATAAAGCTCTCATAGGAACGATCGATATTTTTGACTCGATGGTCTTCAAAATAATATTTGTCAAGTTAACATACGTATTGATGACTACGCTTAATTTAATCGAAATCGGTTAACTATTTAATATAGCTGTTATATAAACAGACGATAAAATATCATGCTACATCCCGATCTTTATCAAATTCGAAACAGTCATTAACAGATATATTAAACTAACATACGTTTAATTTGAAAGCCATCGCGTCAGACTTAACGCAGTTATTCATAAAAGTCACTGTTTTTGAGCGATCGTTTCTATTGGAGCTATGTATGTGATATAGTCACTGTTCGTGACTTTTCCGTTTGTTTGGGAGCTATACGATATAGTGGTCCGATACGGCTGAATCAGATATATACAAACTATACAAGCCCACATGCAAAATTTCAACTCTGTCGCTCCAACGGTCTAGGAGGAGTTTGCGTTGATTCAGACGGACGGACATGGCTATATGTATGTATATACTTTATATGGTCGGAGATGCTTAATTCTTTTGCAAGGGTATAAAAACTTAAAGACAATTTCCTGACGATCAGCATTTCCAAGTCGGTGAGCACTCTAGCGGGAAAACCATTTGACCGACCGTTTTCAAATTCACAAAAATTCTACACGTAAATGAACTTATACATATACATTTATGTACATACATATATAGAATTCAACATTACCAACAATAACAATAACAATAACATGTATATATGTACATATATAATAAATAAAAATAATAGTCCATTTGCTAGTAAAAAGGTTGGTGGAAAAATAATAGACTTTATTTAGTCCACATCTGTTACTACTTGTTTCATTCAGCAGCAGTTGCTTCACTTGGAACATGCCATTCCAAAGACGGCCAAACGATTTACTTGCATCATAAGTATCTCCTCTTACGCATTTTTAGCAAGAATAATCTTCACGATATTAGAAAAAAATAACAACAAACTGTAGATTTTAGGTACTGGTTGTATGTGCTCTATATTGTTATATTTTCTTGTCCTTTTGCTTAGATTTCTTTTATTCGAGCAAACATTAGGTTGCCATTGAAAAGCAATTGAACAATAAATTATTTAACCAGGGGTGTATTTTGTGATCGGTCAAAGATAAATATGCACACTGAAAAAAAATTGGTATTGAACTACAATAAAATTATAGAAGGAACGGAAGAGACCGTGACATCATAAATTATCAATAATCACACTTTGTTTTGACAGGCTGACGACTGTTGCCTGCATTGTTATCCTTCCCTATATTGGTTCATATGCCCAAATTGTTGTACATAGAATGTACGTGTATGCGTTTGTACATACAAATATCAATGCACAAAAATACATAACTGAATAGGAGCTAACTGGGAGGTAAATGCATCTGTTGAACTCCCATTGTCAGTAACAATGACTCAACAAATGGTCCTAATACAAAAACCAACTGCACGTCTTATTTGAAGAGACGTGTAAATAAGGATACAAAAAATTGCAGGATGCGGATGTGAATGTTGTGGCACCGCATTTTAGTTTATATGTACATGTGTGTATGTACTTCTACCCTATAGCTCGTACCGTAGCTGTAACCACCAGGCCACCCAAATAAACTGTCAATGCAATTAAATTTATGGCAAATCAAAAGAAAAAAAAAGTAAAATAACTTTTTGCTGGTTTATGGTATATCATGACTCTATGCTAGAAGTAGTCTTTAATATTTGAAGAAAACAAATAGATCAAGAATACTTGCATGGTAAGTAAATGTAAATGTATTTAGACAAGCTCTTGGAACGACTGCTAACAGTTCGTTAGTGTTAAGAAGAAAGAAGAAAAACATCAACCTTGTAAATATAAAAACAACCAGAAAGCCCATTCGTTCTATCGAAATTTTAATTTAAATATAACTCAACTAAAGATAGAACAGGTACTTATCAATAAAAACGCCACAAAATGAACACAAGATCGATTTCCGTTTGTATCTATGTACATTTGTGCTCACACATTTTCGGATCTCAAATAATGCAAACCCTGATAAAATGCAAATCAAACATTCGTTGATACCCAATTGCTTTAATTTTTTGTCGGTTAATCAACAACGACGACAAACCTGGTAACATCAGCAGCTACGGCTATGAATTTGGAATTTGAGTCCAATACAAAATCTGATACAAAAATGACAACAGAAGACAAATGCAATAATAACAACAACCATGCGAGCGGTAACAGAGAGCTTTTTAGTCAGCGATAACACTTATGAATGTATTGTACACGTATTATTAAATGTCATGTTTTGTTAACGGTCGAAACCATACCGAAACCAAAACCGTTCCCAAAATTGTCAGTCTCTACATACACACAAAGCGCTCGTACAAAGACGACAACAACAACAACAACAAAGTGTGTATCCGTTGTCATTGTTAGAATCAGTGTTCAGTCTGTTGCTGAAGGTGGGGGTTTGGGCATAAAGGCTTTTATGTGAAACCCACTGTGTTAATCTGCTTTGTGTAGATACATTCATACATACAAAGGGAAAACTGAATAAACAGGCGTGGATCAAAATTTAAAGCTGCCACTGGTTTTCCCAATCGATATATAAGATTTAACGAGTTTGAGAGGCCCTCTGAATGGTATTTAATAACAGCCATATCGGCTTACAATTTGATCGTTTCAACAAAACGTACGGCCTAAATAATAGACATACATAAGTAACACATAAATTAATAGCCGTTGGTATCTACATACATATAGATACGTGGGTATGTATGTATGTCGATTAAAAACCTACTGTAAACAAAATGCCTTAGGCCTAAGGAAGCAATTCACTTACACTTCAACCTTTAAAAATAAACTTCAATTAAAAACCTAGATTAATTAACGTTTTAGTTTTATTTTTTGGGCCAAGAGTTTATAAGGGAGTAAATAGCCTTCGGATGTACATATGTATATAACACAGAAATGTTAATTACTGGGACGGTAGCTTGGAAAATAACGAAATTACTGTGCTAAAACTCTATGTCCAAATAATCGATTCTAGGGAAGGTACTTGACATGGCAGTCCGATCGTCATGGAATGGGGCACGAACTTTTAGATGTATAATAAACATACATACATTTACACAATGAAGTAAGATAGTCGTCTTTTCATATCGGATATACATATGTACCGTGTATGTATATGTACAAGTGAAACAACTGTCGTTAATTTATGTCACCCAATTTGAACACCATGTACTATCTCGCTCACTTTTACAAGCACATGACCACTCCACCCTTTTGGCCAAGTAAAAAAACTTCATACGCATAACATTACTATTTTTTATCTGAATTTGGCATGATGAAATATTGATAACAAATATTTGTGTGCCAAACTTGATTGCGGTAGTTTTTATACCATACACCATAAGGTGAAATGGTATATTAAAGTCACCAAAATGTATGTAACAGGCAGAAGGAAGCTTCTCCGACCCTATAAATATATATTCTTGATCAGGATCAACAGCCGAGTCGATCTAGCCATGTCCGTCCGTCTGGATGAACCAGTAGATCTTGGAGACTGAAAGACAGAGCCACAAAATTTGGTACATACATATGTAGACTCGTGTAGTATGGAAAGTGATCGAGTTTCTTTCAAATTTTTCTAATAGTAATTTTCTACCTTGTGCAATCAAATTTAGCACACTTACATTTGATACTAATATCCAGCAAAATATCAAATTTAATAAAAATTGGACTAAAAACAGACAAGGTATGCATTCCATGAGGCCGGAGTTGGCCGTTGGCTGGTGGGGGCGCTAGTGTGCTCATATGCTTGGTTGAGTAAGTCGTCTGGCCGACTTGGGTATACCATACACCAGTAAAACAAATATTTCACATTTATAATAACAATGCATTTCAAATTACGGGGGCGAAAAGGGGCGTGTCAAAATCTTTACACATACATTAAGTGCGCATTTACTGAGCAAATATACATACCAAATATGGTGTGGGGGCGGAAAGTGTCGTGGCAAAAAATTAAAATAAACTTCATCACTTTACATACTATACGAGTCTACATACCAAATTTTGTGGCTCTAGCTTTTATAGTCTCCGAGATCTACTGGTTCATACGGACGGACAGACGGACATGGCTAGATCGACTCGGCTGTTGATACTGATTAAGAATATATACACTTTGTGGGGCCGTAAAAAGCTTTCTTCTGCCTGTTACTTACATTTTGGCGACTTTAATATACCATTTCACCTTATGGTGTATGGTATAAAAATTGGCATTCGATTGGCCCTCTGCTTTTACTAAAACTAGGTATGTATATTCAATTAAACGGATAGAAGCGTCGCGTAGTAATCTAACTACATTTTGGATAAATTCAAATATCAGATTAAAAACAACTAGAAAGCGATTTCTCTTCAATACTAAAATTGGTTTTTGTCATAACTGTTCGTAAAACTTAAAGTCAAGAGGAGCCAGAGTTATTTTTAAGCCATCGACTGAGGTATGATGACTGAACTGGGACGCAGAAAGTGACTTGCCCTTAACATAAAACTCTTGCAACGTCAGTTCTCATAATTGTGTTGAGTGTCAGCCGTTGTTGTTGACTCTTAATGTTGTTTTCTTTGCATGCTGATTAGTTGAGCTCGGGGAATGCCCGTGTATCTGTATCTCAATAGTGTTTCAGTTACTCGACAGGCTGCAGAACAAAAATCGTTTTATGTGTATGTGAGTATGTACACATATATAACAACAATGAATATACAAATGTATATGGAAAACGTGTACAGAAATCACCTTTTTTTAACATACAGGTACTCCGGCTCTGCCAGTTTGCTAGCGAGTGTTTTGATTAATGATGATACATGAAATTAATTTCAATTCCCACTCTGCGCGATTGTTTGCGTTTGAATTGAAAGCCTTTTCACACCGCTCCTGGTTGAGCCCAATTGTGGTACCTTGTTGTGGACTCGCATTCAAATTCATTTTGAACCAAATACACTAGGCTTCTTATTTATACACACTTCTTTCTACTTGTATCACTTCTTCACCGAACAACGAAATCAGAATCCGACTACGGCTAATACATTAAAGGAATCGTGCATAATGTCATTAGCGCTGCATCATCCACGTCCACCATACTCTTAAAAATGTTTAAAGAATGGCTTTGTTGTGCTTACATTAGCCTCCGTAATGAGCTGTTTTGGACTTGAGAATACCACTACTCTTCCATTGCACTCTTAATCATTGGGAAATGATGCTTGAAAAATTGTAGTTACCAATATGGTTCAATAATAAATAAATAATAATTTAAAATTTTTTAATAATTAATACAAACTAAGAGTCGGACAGCATCACTTACTGTGACAGGCAGAAAAAAGCATTTTTGACCACATAAAATGTATAAACTTTTGATCGGGATCAGAAGCCATGTCCACGACACTTACCGTTTCTGTCTTGTAGTCCGAATAAATACTCAAATTTCAGACATAATAATTATGCCGAATGTTTTCAATCAAAAGTTACAAATTTTGTCAAAGTAAAATGAAGTAAGTCGTCTTGCCGACATCGGTATACCATGCACAAAGTGAATAAAAAAATATTTTAAATTCCAAATGTGTGTCTATTAAATTTTTTTACATGTGGCATATATGCTCTCTCGCTCACACTTATAAACACACGAGCAGTCTAGCTCCGTCGTTAGCCTATGGCCACCTTATAAAGCACCTATTTAAGCACGTTTGTACATATATTTTGAATGTTTGTAATCCGATTTTATAAAAATTTGGTTCGTCGGAAGGAATTTATAAGACTAATTAGCGTATCGAATTTCCTTTAGCTAGAGAACAAAATGCGGAGGCAATCCGTTTTTTTTTTTTAAATTATGGCGGCGGAAGTGGGCATGCCAAAAATTTTAAATAATCATAATCTGCGCACATACTAAACATACTTACATACCAAGTTTCGTGGCTGTATCTCGTATAGTCTTCAAGATCTAGTTGTTCATACAGACGGACAGACGGACAGTTGATGCTGATTAAGGATATACATATGTAAACAATCTTCTTCCCGTTACATACATTTTGAAATTTTTAATAAAGCATTTCACTCTATGGGTGAAGTCCACCATAGGTTATCGCCTTTAAACTTGTTCCTTTAATCTGGCCACAGCACAAAGAGAGCCAAAGGAAGTTCACCCTGTAAACGTGCGCTTGCCTGTGTGTTCGTACGTTGCATTTCATAGCGCACAGTGAAAATGTTCAACTTTGCCTCCATTAAGATATCCTGCATAGTCGAAGAAACAAACAAAGCTAGACTCATGTGCAGATATTTTGTAATTTATCGACATAGATACATACAGATGTAAATGTGAATATACTGAAACTCAAGTAATTCGAGCGTTTTCTAGCTGTTGCCAAAAAGTCTCTTTCCGATTTATGGCGTATTCATTTTTAGCTAACTCGCTGAATTTGCTTTGCCTCTTACTTACTCAAGTGAAGGAAACTACATATGCAGATGTTTAGTGGCTGCCCCTGGCTTATATTACTCTTCAGTACCAAATTGACACCGACGCCTTTGTTGCCGAGCTGTCCTATGAATCGACTTATCGCGATATCTGCAGAAAAAAAAAAATTCTAATGGGGCATTTCAAGCTGATTGTGAGATTAGCCGACGGCGCCCGTACGAGCTAATGTTGTCCACCGAAAACGACTTGCAAAAACATATTTATACCCTTGCAGAGGGTATTATAAAATTGGTCAGATGTTTGTAACGCACAGAAGGAGACGTTTCCGACCCCATAAAGTATATATATTCTTGATCAGCATGAGAAGCTAAGTCGATATAGCCATGTCCGTCTGTCCGTCTGTCCGTCGGTGCGTACGCGTTTTACTCAGCCATCTTAAGAGCTATCGGGATGAAATTTTTTTGGGAGCTTTTTTTTACCCGGGTGAGATAAAGTATGAAAATCTTTGGGATCGGACTACTATATCATATAGCTCTGGAACAAAAATTTTTGCAAAAATTGGAGTATCCCCATGAAATTTACCAATATAATAGAATTTGATATAAAATCTCAGATCCCAAAATTTGACCCTGATCGGATAAATAGAACACAAGTTACAGTCTATATAAATCGGTTCAATCGCTGCCGGCAGCTCTGCTTGCTGCCTACTACGTCATCATCAAATCAACAGAGCACATGCATACACACACAGACGCAACGCTACATAAACTGTATGTGTATGCGTGCGTTGCTTTGCTTAGGGAATGAGGGAAGAAGAAGAACAAATTGTACATAGTATGAAGAGTAAAATTGTTTTGTTTGTATATTAATGAATTGAGTTGCAGAAAACAAATTTTGAACATGTGAAATTATTATTGTCAAGGACTGCAAGGGTATATAAACTTCGGCATAGCCGAATTTAACTTCTTTGATATTTTTTAGTTTGTTTTGGTCAGAAAAGTGCAACGTAACCTTTTGTTTCAGCAAACGGTAGTCAATTGGCCCCAACACGAATATTGGGGCTAAGTTCATAATTTTTTGTGTTCAGTTAGAACTTTAGATCCACAACTACTTCAAAGAGATTAATTTTTTTATTATTACTAAACAAATTTCTTTATTAGGTTACTTGGGAGTCGAGAAATCAGAGTTGAAATTCGCAAACACCAAACGCGCTAACAGAGTGGCCTCCACTGTATATGTACATATGTATATATGTAAGCTACTTAAAGTTTTTGGAGTGTATATATTTCGTTAATACAACACATATCGCATTAATCAATCCATTTTATTTTTAAATATATGTACCTATCTTTTATATTACACATATCAAAAAAAGCTTTACACGGATTGTCCAAAGTTCAAAAATATATTATTTTAAAGAATTATAAGTCCATTACAACAAAATATATGTATGCATTATTAAAAATCAAATTGATTTTTTTAGGAAACCCCCAACGTGAGTAAGCATATTCTTGGAAGTTTTATTAGATATTAATAATTTATTAATTACTTAGTTGGATGAAAAAGAAACATAAGATTTTGATTTTTCAAAATTTTCCCAAATGTAGAATTAAATACATTGCCTAAGGCGAGATAACATTGATCTATGTAGGTACATTCTAGACTGAGACCCAAGTAGAGAGCTAGCCCGAGATATTACCTTCCAGGCGATGCTCCTTTCAAACAAAATTAAAAAACTTTTTGCAAGCAGCTTTTCTACAATAACGAATAGTGTCGAGCGCAGACGGCCAATTTCAAATTTTCATGCAAAACTAAATTAAATTTATCGAAAATTTATTACTAAGAAACCTTTAGAGCACATTTGCAACAAAGTGATGTGTGTGTATACATATGTACATATGTTTATACGTATGTATGTATATATGTATATGATTTATGTGGCCGGAAATGGTTATCTTTCCTTGTTTTATACTTCTTGATCTTTATATTTGTAGGTACATACATACATACTGTTGTATGTTATGTGTGCAGCTACGAAAAAGTAGCTCTTTACATATGCATACATACATATATGTACATATGTATGTATGTGTAATGGACCAGTACGTATGGTAAAACTATGTATGTTTTAATGTCCAACCAAAGTTGACGATAAATGTTCTTGCAATAATACACATGTATGTATGTATGTATGTGTGTGTGTTCATTTATACGTTGTCCAAATCTGTTTAAATTCTTGTGCCCTTCACAAAAACGATCGAAGCGTCGAATCTGTTGAAATAATCTCTTCGAATCGAGCCAGAGTCACATGCATTTAACTGAATATGTATCAGAATTAATGTCCATGTGTGTATATCACAAATTTAAAACGTTAACGATACTACGATCTAACATTGAAAATCGTTTAGCGGCAATTACCATCAAATGTTGGAAACTCTTTGAAGTGTAGCGATGTTGGGACGCCAGTAATCCCAACTCAGTCCACACATTTCATGCATTCCTCTGGCAGTCCCGCACTGGCCACACTGTGTTTAGTGGCTCCGACAGAAACACCGTTGCCGAAGTTCTCGTCCCAGTCCCTAGTCGTACTGAACCCGCACACGCGCTATAAACAAAACCAGCGTCGTCTGCTTCTGCTTTGAAAACTGCAACAGAGCCGACACAGCCATGATCCAACTCGAATGGCACCTGAAGCCTCGGGCTAATACGCTGTCACCATATGCAGCAAAAGCATACGACTGTGCACGGTGCATGCAAATCGCATGCCTAGTCGATGCGTATGTTCCAATGCAAATATGCAGTTCGGTAGAGACAACAGCCAGAGTAAATGAATGAATGAGTAAACAAGACAAATGATAAAAGGCAGTAAAAAGCAGAGAAAACAACAACGGCAGCGGCAGCGGCAGCATGGTTAAAAACGTCAGTTGTCTCGTTATTTGAAAACATTTCGTTCAACGATTCGAAACAGCTCAGACAACACGATGGTATGAGGCTATCACATAGGCATCGATCAATGGGGTCCTAAGTAGACATCGATTTCTATTTGCTATACGCAGATGCTACATAGGAAAACAGCAAAAGCGAATCCGATGCTGCCACATATTTGCAGTGGTTCCATTGCAATGGCGGTCATCAAACGGTTACTCAAAGACCATGACCGTGGTTTCTCAATTTGACGCTATTTATACCTTGTATCCAGAGGGTATAAAGGTATATACATAGGTATATAGTAGTCGCCAAAATGTATGACGCAGGCAGAAAAACAAATTCTGACCCCATAAAGTATATGTACATATGTACATATATTCTTGAGCAGCATCCACAGCCATGACCGCAGGTCTGTCCGACGGTAGATACACCCAGATCTTAGAGACTATATAAGTAAAGCCACCTTAAGAAATGTTATTTGCACGAAGATCAAGTTAACGTCAAATTTTTGCCACACCATCAGTACCATCAATTTGAACGAACCTTATTTTCTCCTGTGGTATCTAAATTTGGTACACTAATATTTGTTATTAATTATTTGCATTTACCATTTAAATTAGTTGTTTTACATGGTGCATGGTACACCAAAGTCGGCTCGACGACTCACTTCGTTCAGTTTGTTTGTAAAACGCATCTGCTGCAACTATCCACTCTTAATCAGTAATCCGTTAAATGTGAGCAAATAAACACATAGTGTCAAGTGTCATATTCGGATGATAACCCCAAAGCGGCGAAGATTCTGTATACGATCTTTGATAGTCAATCACACACTTATGAATATAGGTACATAAGTTAAAAGCAATGCAAATATTTGCTAGGGGTCTCTTTATTAAAACGTTAAAGATACAAATAAGTAAACGCGACGGGCGGATATGGCTAGATCATTTGCCCTAACTATGCGATATATTTTCCCTTAAACGAGACTATTTCGATGTGGGCATATTCTACTATAGCAGCTATCAACACATGTACCTATTTCTGTACATTTCTATAAATGCTCGTAGTATCTCAAGCAGGCGATAGACGTTACTTTAAGTCCCTTATCAAAAAACTACCTAATGTAAGTGCAATTATCGACTGAGCATCGTCAGCAGCTGTGCAGAACTTTCAATCCAAGCGCATGGAGCTCTATGTCGGTTTGTATGATTCTGTTCCAGGAAAAGCCATAAAATTACTGCGTAACAACTGCAACAAGGTGTTTCGAAAATGTAAAGTGCTTAGTAGAGTGGCTACCGTGGAAACTGTCGGTAACATTGTTTGTGGCTTATAGAAATAAAATTGTTAATAGCCAAATGCTTGACTTAGCTTTCCTTTACTGATTAATACAGTGGACCTTATGAAAAGGTAGCACATTTTAATACTCAGTTCCCAAGATACTATACTAAAATTTATGTGATTTATTTACAGAAAAAAAGCGTATATATTCGATCAACATTAAACAGAAGACTGCAGATTTTATTGAATCCCGTCTGCACAATCATTTATCTGTCTGTATAACTGATCAAAGAATTTGATTCGACCTGGTGATACCCATAATTGTTGCAAATACTTTGAAAGAAGCAATCGATTTTACTTTACGACAGAAGAGGGTATATTGCAGTCTACAATCCGTTTATGTAGGTACACATCTTGGTGTGTGCTTAAATATTGTATGAAAAAGGTCGTGGGAACGTCACGGGCGACATTTTGAAACTAATGTTTTAACAGTAACACTTTGCCAACCAAACATGCTTTTTGCTGATACTGAATTTAAAATGCAGTTTTAAATACCGCATGCAAGCAGACTCCGTGGAATATACATATATAACATTTATTTAATTTCTAATTCAGATGCAGCGTGGTGACTAGTGTGCTACGGTTAGCCCAACAAAGGATATTGGCAGCTGAACTACACATGTTTTTGCCCAAATCTGAGCTACCAAGCTATTATCACGTACATTGCCAAGTATGCGACATGCTTATGGACACATGTATATTATCATGGAAATCGTATTCTGTGGTGCGATCAGACTCTCACAGTCTTTAGAGACGCAGATACGATTAGGCGACTAAATGGTATAATATTGTCATTTGTAAAGATTCAACGGGACCTTTTGAAGGTCTTAACCTTCTTTAGATCTCTGTCTTGCAGTTCGGGATTCGTTTTTTGCATTCCCTTTACACAACTAAGTGTTTTAAAGCAAGTAATTACATTAGCTTTATAATAAAGTTTTTTTAATTTACCATTTTTATGCCAAGTACCTAGAAAAGTTAAATACCAATTTACTAAGTACATGTATTCAAGTCACCCAATAACGTATGTTTCAGGCAGAAGGCTCCTGATTAATTCATATCAATAGACAAGTCTGTTTTAGCATGTTTGTCTGTCCGTTGGTAACAAATGGTAGCAAAATCTATCTCATTTTGTTCTGCAATGAACGTATGGTAATTTAAGGTCGCTAATTTCGAATATGAACTAGGATTGACTCTAGTTTTTGAGAAATTAAAAAGGAAATATAATTCTGGAATATCAAAACTCAATTTGAATGGTTACTAAAGGTAGCAGTTACTTTAAATAACAAGTATAGAGTAAAGAGAACGGGTTAGCCATTTCAACTCGAGAATTAATTCATTACTTTGCAAATACAAGAATATTTTGTAGGCAAATTCTTCTTAATCCATGTAAATGCCATATATTAAAAAAAAAACAGTGAAGCTAATATTGGCTATTCCCGAGAAATATTTATTTATGTGTGAAACATTTGCACAGTACCAATCATCGAGGCACAATTACCTGATGTCTAATTCGCATAGTGGTCGAAATGTTCCGAGATGTTGCTGGCGTAGATCAAATTTTTTAGTAATTGCAATTTGCGAAAGCGTTTGCATTTTTCAATTGAGAATTGATTCTAGAATTTCATGGAATCTTTTTTATACGCCTGCAGAGGTTATTATAAAATTGGACAGAAGGAGACATTTCCGTAAAGTAATATATACAAATTATATAAAACCTGAGATCTCAAAATTTAAATCTGACCGGATAAATAGAACACAAGTTACAGTCAATATTAATCGGCTCTGCCCCCAGCTCTGTCGGCAGCGCTATGGCATTGGCTTATAAAATAAGCCATAAGCTACTGCTAGAGTCTACGTTTTGGATGGGAGCTATTTGTCATAAAGGTTTGATCCGGTGAAATCGGATGCACATGGTCAAGTTTAGCGAAGAACATCTTTAAGTGCAGTGGAATTTTGGTGTGGAACAAACTTTTCGCTCAAAGCTTATTTTAAATCTTAATATTTAAACAGAAACCAGAGGGCTGGGGTTAACTTTGACCGCCCCGAAGTTTGTATACCCTTGCAAGTCAACGACAAGCCTCTATTTGGAAAGCTATTGGGACATATGTTTGTATATTCATTTAAGCTATTTAAAATCCGAGTAAAAAATTATTCCATTAAGTAATTTAGGAGCCGAGAAAATCAGAACAAAAATAAAAATATCAAAGAAGCTAACTTGGCCATAATATTTTTACTTGTTCGAAATTCTTTTTCTGTATCAATGCACAGACAAACCCTTCCAAATATAACTTGTGTTGTATTTTTCCGATCTGATTGAAATTTCGGGATCTGAAGTTTATTTGCACAGACGGACGGACGGACAGACGGACATGGCTATGTCGACTCAGCTTCTCATGCTGAATCGTCTCCTTCTGTGCGTTACAAGCATCTGACCAATTTTAAAATACCCTCTGCAAGGGTATAAAAAAACGTCTTAAATTCGTGTCCGCCACTGTATGTATGCAATTAGGTTTAATTGGAACCGTGGTATTTATTATTATCTTTTCCTATTCATTATTCTGCAGCTAAATTTTTAGTTACTGTGTAGTTAAAAAGTGCAAAGCCTAATCTTTGGATGTGCATCCTTAACAACAAAGTGCCCGTCCCTAAAGATATTCACAGGTGAAACCTTTCAAGTGTGGGGTTTTTTTGATATCAAGTAACCACCAGGGGCTGTCACAGGAATCTCCAGAGATTTAAGGGCAGTTTGTTTTAAAAATTTCCCAAATAAAATGTTGCTGTCATGATTATCTCCGAAATTTCGTTTTGGGAAGGAACTCTATTTGGTACCTCTTAGTGGTACCGATTAGCAAATCAGCAACATAGATTGTCGATAGCACCGATTGGCGATTGGGCTGTGTGAAGCTAATAGATTTAACTTTTCTATATGTTTTTGCAAATGGAAAGATATAAGACATGTTACAAAAATATGTTAATTTGTATAAATAATGAACGCAATATTAATATATTTCAAATCCAAACATTTTGTTATACCCCGAGCAACAGTCATTGGCATATTGGTGACATTTGAGATCGAATTGAAAATTTCATTTAATCCAATTTCGGGAAATATTTATATATTATATTATAATGTTTCTTTTACTTTTTTTAAAGAAAAAGATTTTTGTGACATCAAGCAATTTCTTTAGGATTGGTTTCAGGTCCTTGTCGATTTCCGTGGCGCACTATTTCCATAGCATTGTGTCGACAGAACGTGTAAATTAGGTGCCCTGAAATTTTTTGATTTGAGAAGGGATTTTACTAAAGTGTGACTTCGACGAAGTTCCTTTACATGTTTTTAGCATCAGTTTTTGTAGTGTAATAGAATTTGGATTAATAATAGCCAAGATGTTTTAATTGTAGAAAGCTATCATCGCTTATTTACTGTAAGTCATTAAGAGTACTTAAAATTCTTCAAATATTTCCAGTTTTACATTAAAATATCTTCTTGCATGCACACACATATGTATGTACATATGTACATACATAAAGAAAGATACATAAGTGCCAAGGTAAATGCTTATGTATGTATATACATACATACTATACATACATACATACTATACAGTAAACATGTATGTATGTATGTACATCTCGTTTGCTTTAAAACTTTTCTGTCTTTTACGTCCGTTTCATATTACGCACGCAAAATGTTAGTAACTGTAATTATCACATTGGCAGCAAGTTTTACACACAAAATGTTAATCCTTGTGAATTTTACTTACTACACGAAATAATAAATATATGCACATAAAAATCACATTAAGTGCAACGTGTATTCGTATGCAGTAACTGTATACTACTTACAAAGAGTAAAGAGTGGTAAAACGTTTCACGTGCCTAAGCCTAGGCGGGAATTTAGACCACAAAGCACTGCAATGACCATTCGCGTGCATTAGTGCTAAATTGAAAACAGTGCCAAGCAATGATAACGTCTGCAGCTGTTGCGACTTTTAATAGAACAATGGGAGTTTAACAGAATGCATGTACACGGAATGGAAATATTTCGTTAAATCGTTTCAATGCGCTTCGTTTTCATTTAATACGACGCTTTTATAAACAATCTTGTTTGTGGCTTAAGCTGACCACAACCAAATGTATGTATGTATGTATGTATGTATATGCCGGCATACATATACATAGATTTGTATATGTGCATATGAATGTATGTTTGTATGTATATACAAAAGTCGTATAAAAGATGTGAATGGCAACACTGGCACTGTACCTCCCACTGTGCTTCGCATTGCTTTCATTTTTGCTGCATCTGCAAAATTCAATAACACAGTCCATAGCGGATCAACATAGAATGTGAAGACATTGTAGATGACGGGGTGAGTCAGGGAGGTTGAGAACTAACTGGAAAACGCGAATGCCAGAGAAATGATTAATAATTTGTGCTGAAACAGAACAAAATGTAAACAATTAAAATACACTTGGGCTCGTCGAGGAGCGCTGTTGCCAATTTGCAATTCCAAGCAACAGCGACGCATTGTGGGCGTAGCAGCAAAGTCTTTTCCCTTACACTGAACACAAAACCGGTAACTGTTGTTAACTATGTATGTATGTATGTATGTATGTATGTATGTATGTACTTATGTAGATTGTAACTACAACGGCTCCCCATTTATTTGTAAACAACTAAAAGGTCATAACCTATTAATGTAGAATGCCGACCTCGGGCGCTTTGTATTTCGTTCACACACATACATACATATGTATGTATGTATGTACAGATGTGTGCACATGTATGTATGTAAATACATAGTTTCATTATACATATGTGCATATATGTACATACATACATACATTGAAGTGAATGGCAGCACTCTGATTCATAGAGATAGAGATAGCGTAGCGCGTTTCCAGTAAGTGTTTTAATTACAGCACAAAAGCAATTAATTAATTGGCACTACCATCACACATGCATTCCGCCCACATAACACGACGAAGATCTGCATACACGCACACACATGCGCATACACACACAGACACAAATATATTCAACTTTGTACATGTGTTCATGGAATGTTGACACGTGTTCGCATATATGTATGTACGAGTATGAACAAGCCACCACACAGTCAAACAACCACGGGCAGTTTCTGTTGTCATGCCCCAAAACATCAACCCCACCTCACCCTTACTTTCCACCGTAGACTCACCATAACGTACATCCCTTGTCTATGCAAACGAGAATCGCAACTATACAAATTATCCACAAACGCACTAACAAAGGTCTGTGTAGTGTCAGTCTGTAAATAATCAAAATCGACGATCTCATCGACATCGGACTCCTCCAATGAATGCACCTACATGAGAACATGTGTAAGTTAGTTAGTTAGGTGCTAGAAATAAAAAAATATTTAAAAATGCCATCCCACTCAAGAGAGTAGGACCAAAACCCACAGTTGATACCACTCAAAGTGCTTTATAAATAAATTTTACTTTAATCTAACAACAATATAATAAATGAATAAGATGACAACTGTATCATGAATGAAGTAATGAATGAAGTAAGTAAGTCGTCTCGCCGACTTCGGTATACCATGACGTGAAACAAATATTTTGAATTTCAAAGACGAAATCTATAGCATATGCTATTTCGCTCCCTCTTACAAACACACGTGCACTCTAGCGCCGCCACTAGACTACGGTCAACTCCGGCCTCCTAGTTCGCCTAGTAAAACACTTTTATACGCATATTTCGCGCGTTGGTAGTACTAAATAAGACTAACTAGTGTGGCGAATTTATTTTCGTTAGTCAAAAAATTGCTGTTGGTGACTTTAGCTTTGTTCGTTTTCAAGAAAACCATTTTTAACCCTTGCAAAAAGGGGATATTAATTTTGGTCAGAAGTGTGCAACGCATAGAACGAAGCATCTCCGACCATACAAAGTATATATATTCTTGATCAGCACGACGAGACGAGTTCAAATAGCCATGTCCGTCCGTCCGTCCGTCTGGATAAACGCAAACTCCTCCTAGACCGTAAGAGCTACAGAGCTGAAATTTTGCACCTAGGCTTGTATATACTGCAGGCGTTGTATATCTCGGATTCAGCCGGATCGGAATCCGAGATAAGCTCCCATACAAACGCCAATGTCACGAACAGTGACTTTTCCCAATAACTATTATATTATTACGCCCATAAACTACTGTGCCAAATTTGATCAAGATCGGGTGATCATATAGCTCCCATAGGAACGGTCGCAAACAGTGACTTTTGTAAATAGCTTCGTTACTTTTAACGCGATTGCTTTCAAATTAAACATTTCTTAATTTAATATATATGTATGTTAATGACTGTGCCGAACTTGATAAAGATCGGTTGACTATATCATATAGCTCCCATAGGAACGATCGATGGAAAACAGTGACTTTGATCAATATCTTCGTTATTTCCTATGATTGTAGGCTATTCTTTCGCAAACATAAGCCTTTTTAGATGAAACGTTCTTCCACATTGATGGCTATTAGGTAAGGAAAAAGTTACCAAAAAACTTGCAAGGGTATACAAACTTTGACGCGGTCGAAGTTAGCCCCGGCCCTCTGTTTTTTTTTTCATTTTCGGGGGCGGAAGTGGGCCTAGCAAAATATGAAATACGCTTTACCACCTTTGGTACTACACAAGTCTACGTACCAAATTTGGTGACTCTAGGTCTAATAGTCTCTGAGATCTAGGTGTTCATCAGGACGGACGGACGACCATGGCTAGATCGTTTCGGCTGTTGATCCTGATCAAGAATATATACATATACTGTATGGGGTCGGAAAAGTTTCCTTCTGCCAGTTACATACGTTTTACCCTATGGGTGCATGGTATAAAAACGTAAGTATCATTATTATTGCGAGTTTTATTAAATGAAATGGAACGCGAATTCACTTGGTTTGCGAAAAGTTAATTTTTTTTTTTTATAAATAAGAAGTAAAACATTTTGAGCAATGACATATTTCATCTTTTCCTATAGGAATTGAGTAGACAACTATGTAATTGTTTTGTTGATTAATAATATTATTAACAATAATTGAAGCAAACGTAATTTGAGGAAAAAATGATTCCTACCTGTCCCATTTATTTTGGAGATTTCATTTCGCAATATGGATTCATCGTATGTATGTACATACTTTATTTTAGTTAACTATATATCAAAACTACATATGTATGTATATTTGTGGTAATCTGCGTTTGTCATTAGATATATGTATGTACATATATTACTTTGATAATAGTTTATAAAAGAAGGAAGGCGGCAACTAAACGTGAAGCGTTCAACAAATGTTTGTACAAAAATACCAAAGATGATTACAATGTGCCATGTCATCTTCAGTTCATTATGTGTAGATACATACATGCATGTTGATGTTCTCAAATAAAGTTGCAAGTAGTGGACAGCATACGTTATAGAAATAGCCTACCTGTGTATACACTTATCACCGCATCTAATCTAAGTGAAAAACAAAATTGAATAAAATTACTCATTTCCACTTCCAAGTAAACGTTAAGTATGCCGCTAAACAAGCGACTTGCACACCCGGTCGCAGCTTGCCCACGTATCTGCCGTGTATCTCATACCCATTCCCATTCCCAATCCCCATTCTTATTCTTATTCACATTCATAAATTTGAGTTCGCTCGCTTACTGACTGACTGCCTGTGTGAGTAAATGAGCTGAGCTCAGCTACTGCTATTGCGTCTGCTACTGTATATTTGGTGTTGGCTCTGACTGCTTTCATATATTCGACGCGACCACCCGATTCGACTTTGGCCAGCAGTTCGCGCGTTTATTTGACTTTTTTGTGGACTTGCTTGGTTCCGTGGCTTGAATTCTTAAAAACAATAAAATAAAATTAAGCAAAACGGCATTTTAATAATGCTGCTGACGTTCTTTCCCTTTGTGTTGGCTCACCCGATGGTTGACGTTCAGGTTCAGGTGTAGTCAGCCCAGGCCGGCTGCGGCTACGGCTACTGTTGTCTGCTGTTGATAGCCTCTTTCTTTTGGTGTTCGTAATGGGCCATAATGGATCTTCCTAACAATTTGATGATTTATGTTCTGCACCTAGCGGTTGTTGTTTCGTTTTGGTTCTTTGTAGTAGTTTTATTTTATTATGTTTATAACGTTTCTGTGTATTTATCGCCAAACACCACACTTCTCTCTATACTTAAGTCGTTGGCGTTGGCGTTGGAGTTGGCGTTTGCGTTTGCGTTTACGATGACGATGACGATGTCGTGAGCCAGAAGGGATCGTTGTAGTAGATCAACTACAACGTTGAAGCTGCCGTCGCCGCTGCGCATGAGCCGTTGCCGTCGCGACACATTGTCATAATAAACCACTAAAAGGAGCAAATAAAAACAATTTTACGCACCTGTCTTTTAAGGTAGTGAATGACAGCGGTACTTCAAGGACCATGTCTCCAGATAATTTACGACCTGTCTTTATAAGTGAAAAGCTCACAATGTTGCTGTTTCACAATTTATCTAATCATATACATACATATGTATGTACATATACTTCGTAAGAAATAACAGTTCGAAACGAAATACATACATACATGCAAATATGAATACAAATGTACACAATTAATTTATAACGAATAATATAATAAAAATAAAAGCTGAATCCATCAGATCTTATACATATACATACATACTACATATATGTACATATAAGTATTTGTCGGTAAATATTTTCTTTTCACTGAATCAGAATCAGGAGACAAATCGGGTCCTAAATCTTGAAAGCTGTAAGATCTAGAGCTAACATGGTAAATACCTAATTTGCCATGCATGAATTCTCGTATAGTGTGTACGGAGATTACACCCACACCCCCTTCCGATCTAGAAATTCGAATAAGAAGAATTTTCGAAACAACTGTAACAGCTAAAGATGTAAAATGTCTCTCGTTTAGTAAGTACGCACCGTAAATTGGGGAAAAAACAAATTTTTAACAATTGCTCTCGAATATTTGTTAATAATAACTAGCAACGCACCAAGCAAATATGTTTATAAAAATGAACATGTATAATTGAATTTGCTTAATGGTTATTTCCTCAGTATCCATACATTCCTAACATAAATATTGTACGCACGAAAGTGAAAAATTTTGAATATTGGTGGCAGGAAACGGCTAATGTATGTATGTATGTATGTACATGTTTGTATGTACATACATACTCGTGCATTCTTAATCACGACATGTCGCGCATAAAATATAAACATGTGTATCATTTTTAAAATTCCATTGATAGACCGTATGATCGACCCAACGTTCGACAGCTTGGAATATCATCTGAATTTAGTTGTCGTCGCACACAGTTGACAATCGTTTTAGAAGCAACAAATGTGTCAGAAATATTGTCGTGAGTCTTTCTCATTTCTTTGTGGTACAATAGTCGTAATTTGGGGCTTTAAAAGCTTTCAATGTGTCGTTTCGGCGTGCGTTGCTGGAATTTTAAGTTAATTATTTTTTTGACCCCACACAATGTTCGTCGAGGTGGGAAGTGCTCCATCCGTGCACATTGGGCCCAACGCCGTTTTTTTTTTTTTTTGGCATTAAGTCAAACAAAGAAATCGAATCAGAACCCAGTTTTAGTATTATAGGAATAAAGTACATTGTCTATATATAATCAATTAAACAATAATGTAGTGGTTTGGACTGATAAAACTGGATAGAAATACATATGCGCTTGCAGTTTTCTAATTGTAAATGTAAGCTATGAGTATTGAAATCAAATCGAAAAACAAATAAATGGTTAAAAATTTTTATGGGTTGAGCCCCGTGTAATTTGTATACATACATATATATTTATGTTAGCCTAAAATAGAATCCATGTATAAATGCTTGCTAATAAGTGGCTATTCGGCTTTGGTTGTGCCAATATCTTGAAGATATTCGTAAATGCGCCAAGTTAATGAATCGTCCGAAGTTTTTCCATTTTGTACATAATGTGTTTTAGCCATATACATATACCATATATGTATGTAATACCAAAAGTCGACGATTCGGCAATGTGCAAAGTGTACAAGCTACATACAGAGACATTGCCTTATAAAACTTTTGATAATAATTAAAGGCAAATTTGAAATTTGACATAATTTTCGATTACTGCAATGAATATTTAATAGATTATTCAATTGAGAATGTAATAGCCTCTCAAGAAGAAAGTATCCAACTATCATAGCCTTTGTTAGTTCATTAAAGATGTAGCATAGTGCTGACCTATGTTCGCGGAGACAAAAAGCCTTAACACACGAGCTTCGTTCGTAAGAAACAATTTGCATACTTTTGCCTTGTCTTTTAACAATGGATTGTGAAGGTGTGAATTAATTTGCTGAGCACGCTGAAAGTCAAAAGCCACACAGAATGCCAACCGAGCCATTCTGCCAAATCGCTGCCGCTACCACCACCCTTTAGTCGTTCAACATTCTGAATATATTTATATGTACAAAAAGTGTACATTAGCATCCCTTTAGCGACACGAACAATCTCGGATTTTAGCACTGTGGTCGACTTATCAATGACAAATCTCCAAAATTGTTTCCTTTTGGTTTGGGCTGTCAATTTTGCTTGCTGGCACTTCTTCGCCTTGCGATCCGGTCCTAATACTACAATACCAGTGCCCAGTCCCAGTGGCGGTGCGAGTGTCAGTGCCAATGTTGCCAGCCAGCATGGTTTTTGGATGCCCCACGCCCGCCAATCAGTGTTCAACTTTGGTTTAGCCGCACTCATTGGTATCTCCACAAATACCACACTTTTTTGTGATTTCGTGCTTTGACTCCTTATTTTCCCGGTGGGATTTGAGGCTTCATGAATGAAAGGCAAAGCCCCAGCGGCACATTTTTCTGTGCATTCGCACGCAGACACAAAGTATAACTGACGAACGGAAGTAGCCGTGACTGTCTGCCGATATCAAGAGTTGCCATTGCCGTTGTCTTTGCCAATGCCCTTGCTTCAATTGAGACAATAAGCAAACCGTCTGTGATCCCTTGAAAAAAGTACAGTGTTTGTTTTATATATGTACATATGTATGTATGTACGTATGTATGTATCTACATCACAATCCTCCCTCTTGTTACTTCTAATGTCAGAGTTAAAAAACAGGTATTAGATTGGGAATTGTTTTCCTATATTAAGTGGAGTTGCATGTTTGTTCTATTATTGTGATTGACTGGGCCTTTTCCCCGGTTATAAGCAATCAGGCCAAGCCAGGCCAAGTACTATCAATGTTCTAAACAATTTCTAGTAGGATTGAATTAATCCATTTAAATTGGTCCTTTCTATTTTCATTTGTTAGGAAGAAATATGAAATTGTCTTACTGTTTGTAAATATATGTAAGTATATATGTACAAATGTGAGTGTGTGAATATATGCGTCAGTGTCAAAAACGATTAGATCTTCCAGCTCCATTGAGGAATAGGATCAGCATCACGGCCTGTGTTTCCAAACTGCGACGCCAGTTGCCAGCCGCAATCGAGACACATTTATTTAATCAGCACGTTGCTCGCATTGCAAGACGAGGCACTGATTGCCCTTGCCTTTTGGTGCTCCAACATTTCGCGAGGCAAGAGTAAAAAGCAAAGAGCGACACAGACACGCTGACAATCGAAATTCGAAACGCTGAATGAAGGCGCAAACTAAAAGAATATCTGATTTGAAGCATCCGGTCGCGATTGTCATTGCCACCTATACCTATATCTATACCTATACCTGTGCCATCGACTTGGCGACACGCGTGGGGGAGGAGATGGTTGCTGCAAAACAGAGACAGGCCCATACCAAATTGTGGGCCCCAAACTCATTCACTTCCTGCGAACGTCTGTCCAGCAGGTAGTCTGTCCATTAGTCTCAGTCCTGCTGCTGTGTCGGTTGTTACTGTTGCTTTGCTGTCGCCATTGTCACTACTGTTGTTGATGGTGATGCTCACGCCGCTACTCTATGTCTGCCTCCCCGAGTCAGCTTCTATTCCTCCACATCCTCACAGCTCCACACATCCGTTGTTCATGAACTGTTTGCCATACGACCGACCCATGCCTATGCCAACACCCGGACTCTCGGATACATTATGCCTGAGAGTGCGAGATCAATCGTATTTGATTGTAGAATGCGCGGTAGGTAAGCGTTAACGATGTTTTTTGAAGTTTTTGCTCTGTTCAATGTTGCTCTTTTACTGTTGTTTTTGGAACGAAGGAACGCAGCGACAAAAAATTGCGACACGTTATTTCAATTTAAAATGTTTATAATTCAGAGTGTTCGTTGGTGTTTTTTTGTAACCCCGCTTGTTGCTGTTGTTGTTGCCATTCACGGGAACAGAGCTAACTGTCGCCACTTCTGGTTAACAAAAACAAAAGCGCTGGGAATCAAGCCAAACAGAATTAAACAAAACAAAACCAATCCAATTCAGATCCAGCTTTTTTACAAGATCAAGTCTCTACCCCTTTATACGTTATATGGTATTAAAAGTTTAAGCACTGATAATTTGTTGGAGTGATATCATCTTATTGTTAATAAACTACTACACAAATACCGCAATCTTCTAGTATCGTACAATACAATGCACATTGCAATGTCAGGACTTACTCAGATAGGGCGTTGTATGCATATGCTTATTATTCATACATATACATATTTTAATATGTAACTGTATCTACACAGGCATCACTGTTAACACAAGAGGTAAACTTTACACATTGATTAAGAGAAATACAAATTAAATGCAGTCTCAAAATCTTATTGAGTCGTCCTTCTCTCACCAATGTATACATTTCAAAATATCATTCTGTACATATGTATACTTGTATATTTGTATGTATGTTTGTATGTGTATACCTGTCATTTACGAACAAGAAAGGGATGCACCACCCGCCAGATGCCACCCAATAGCTGGCAACATTGTATGACTGAGGAGCGGTGGTCAAGGACCCATATAACTTGAATTTGAGCTTATGCCAGGCTGTTTGACTGATGCTGGGTCCATTAAACAGCAAATACATTTATGACCGTAATTATACCCTAAAATTCAAATTATATCCACAAACCAAAAACCGCACATTGTGTCCGTGTCCATGCTGTGCAAGGCTCCATTCGAAGGCACAGACTCGCCATGGTCTTGTGGCTAGCCCAAGCCCTGGTCAAGGTGGGTAGGCAGTTTAATAAAGCTTCTGAATCTACTCTGACTTGAATACCACCCTCTCTATCTCCACACACATACAAACATACACACACACACACACACCCCAGTGAACGCATTTATTTTTACAAGCTTGTACCAGAATAGTCGTAGGCTTTGTCGGCACGCCTACTACACTCACCCTCACCCTTTATATGCGACCTGGCCGGGAATGGGCAAGTCGTCCTTGACTTTGAACAGGCCTGGCCGGATAATCCAGCAGTGCTAAAAACTTTTTAGAAGTCATTAAAACCTTGTAGTGGTAAAATTAATTACTTGTAGTTGCAAACAATGTAGCCACGCCGCAAGCAACATTCCATTTTGTCTTCTTCTTCTGTTTCTTTTTTTGCGGCAAACTCTGTTTGCTTTACAAAGCCGCCGACTCCATCCAGTAGAATAAGTATAAGTATAAGGTTCTGTAAAAGCGGGGCAAGCACTTAGTTGTTGAAAACATATTCACTTTGAAATTTATTAACTTTGCGTGTTTTGTTGAATTAAGAACCTAAATATAAAAGTTTCGACAATGATTTTATTTAAAGTCAAAGACCTATTCACAGGTCATACATATTTATTATTTTCAGCACAAGATACATATATAAGTTGATTCACAACACGATTTAAGTAACCAATTAAAGTACTGCGCTAAAACAGAACTTACTAAACATGAGCTAACAGTAAGGTGAATGAAATTCCAATAGTCAACAAATATTAATTGTTTTTTATTATTCCATCGTTTCCTAACAAAAATCCACCCATTACGCCGTATAAAAAATTTCATCGGATCAGTGTAAGAAAAATACGAAATTTTTTAGACATATGTAAGTAGGTACATATGTACATACATATACATATATGTACTGTAGACCTGTAGTTTGTGTACTCTACACTACTCCGGTGACTGATGCAGTTGCAAAAACAGAATGGAACCAAACGTGGTTCGTAGTCTTGCAGAGGGTATTAAAAGTTGGTTAGATGTTTGTTACGTAGAGAAAGATAAGTTTCCGACACCATAAAGCATATAAAATTTTGATGAGTATCCGTCCGTCCGTCTGTTCGTATGAACATTTAGATCTCAGAGACTTTAAGAGCTAGAGCCATCAAAATTGCTAATTATAGTATCGTGTAGTATATACAGTGATCAGGTTTATTTAAAATTTTTGCCGCAGACATCGTTTATCGTAAATTTAGAACAATGCAAAATATACGTAAGAGCGTGTTTTACTAGGCGGTCCATAACGGCGGTGATGGCCGTAGGCAAGTGGCGGCTCAAGAGTTCTCGAGATAGCATGCATTTGGTCTTGGAAACTTAAAATATTTATACCCTTGCAATAAGGGCTTATTAACTTTGGTCAGAAGTGTGCAACAAAGCGACGCGACGAGTTAAAATAGCCACGTCCGTCCGTCTGCATCAACGCAAACTCCTCCTTACATTTTGCATATTGTATATACTGCACAGTTTGTATAACTCGGACTCAGCCGGATCGGACCACAATATCATATAGCTCCCATACATACGGCAATAACTTCGTTTTTTTCCGAGCTATTGTCGATATTTAATATTGGTGAGTTTGCTCCTATAAACGACTGTGCCCTAATCGATCAAGATCGGGATTGTTTTAAGTTGAATATACCTATGACTACGTAATACATACATACATACATATATGTATGTACATGTATGTAGTACATCTGTAT
The DNA here is from genome assembly GCF_018151085.1 of Drosophila tropicalis. NCBI lineage: Eukaryota > Metazoa > Arthropoda > Insecta > Diptera > Drosophilidae > Drosophila > Drosophila tropicalis. The sequence continues at coordinate 437,901 of NW_027173497.1, forward strand.
GTCCAATTTCATCAATAACGAAAACCTATTTCAAATAGCTCTCCTACACACATACGATAAAATGGCATGCTACATCCGCCGCATTGACCCAGCCCTGTGGTTTTCACTTGGTGCATGATACACCGAATTCGGCGAGACGATTTACTTTCTTTCCTTTTTTTTAATAAATTTGCCAGAGTAGTTTGTGTTAATTTCTGTGAGCATACCGAATCTCTTCTTTTTTAATCGGACTAGTAATAGCAACGTTGTGTAGGCCGCAGTTAGCCGACGCTGGTGTGCTCATGTTAAGTATAAACATGCATTTGGTGTTCGAAGTCATGATTGTGGATTTTCATTGCATTTATAAATTGCTACCGATTGAAAAGAAAAAGCCTTTCTCTTTTCGGAACGAAGTTCCTTAACGCGCGTTATGAACAGGGGGCTAGACGGATTACACCGTAACGAAATCAAACCGTAAGAAATTTAACGCTATGAGACTGTGATTGTGTGTGTAAGTCAGAGGCCGGCACAAAGAGAGCGCTAGAAAAATGTAGTGGTATTTGTGCACTTGCTTGTGGGCGTATGTTGCTTAACACTGCAAAAAATGAAAATTGACAAAATGTTGCCTCAAATCAAAAAAACGAGTACAGGAGATAATCTGATGCAAGAGAAAGATAGAAAAACCCAAGCAGCGATCATCTTTTTCATTTGTCTTCTTTCAACAAAGCGACATAAATCTGCTTGCGTCGAAATGCTGAAGAAAACTAAATCCACCCTCATGCTCTTGATTCTTTTTTTGTGTGAGGTGTCGAACGTGTTTGTCCCCCGGGGGATATGAGTTCCGGGCCCTGGTGTAAGGCACTCTCTCGAGGGCACGAACACACAAAATAAGAGTGTCAGAGAAAGAAAGAGATATTATGCAGCATCGATTTATTGCTTTAAGGAAATTGATTCATAAGTGTAACATAAAGTTTAATAATAAACTAAATCTAAGTTAGTTCAAAAAAGTGTATGGAGAAAATAGTGAGTTATTTTCGTGCAACGGATAATCTTGCAAATAACGGAAGTTTACCTTAAGTTTCTCGAAAATGCGAGCGAGTGAGCAAGATCCGATCAGCTGTCGCAACGCTGCCGATTTTGTGCCTAACGTTAAAAATCTGTTCAACACGATCTTTTAGCATTTTCTTACACTGTGATGACAATTGCTTTTATACCCTTGCAAAAAGGGTATATTAATTTTGGTCAGAGGTGTGTAACGCATAGAAGGAAGCATCTCCATGTAAAGTATATATATTCTTGATCGGCGAGACGAGTTCAAATAGCCATGTGCGTCCGTCCGTCTGGATCAGCGCAAAATCCTTCTAGACCGTGAGAGCTATGGAGCTGAAATAGGCTTGTATATACTGCACAGGCTGTATATCTGGGATTCAGCTGGATCGGAACAATCTTTTACAAACGACAAAGTCTCAAACAGTGACTTCGATCAATAACTTCGTTATTTGGCATGCTAAGATTGTAATCCGTCCATTAGCCACTTAGACGGCTATAGGTAGGAAAAGATTAACAAAATAAATTTGCAAGGGTATACAAACTTCGGCGCGGTCGAAGTTAACCCCCGTCCTCTGGTTTCTTTTTGTTTTTCTTCCCTTACCTACAGGCGTCAGAGTGAAAAAAACGTTTCATCTAAAAAGTCTAATTTGCACGAAAGAACGATAAAATAGATTTAGGTATTAATAAATAATTAAGCTTACAAATATTACGTTTAATGACAATAGCTTAGTATGTATCGAAGTTATTTAGAAAATTCACTGCTATTGATTTTACGGTTTCTATGGAAGCTACATAAGTATGTACATATGTATGTACATACATATACATATGTACATATATGGAGTAATGGTTCGATCCGGCAGCATCTGAAAGATGCAACCCGTGCTCACTTGCAAAATTTCAAATTTTCTCTAGCTCTTACCGTCTAGGAGGAGTTAACTGTGATTGAGACGAAAGGACCGACAGACATGGGTATCTGATTTTGTCTCGTCGTACTGATCAAAATTATATGTACTATATACTTTTTGTAGCCGAAGTTTGTTCTTTCTATGCGATGCACACTTTAAACAAAAATGAATATGCCCTTTTTGCAAGGGTATAAAAAACTGAACTTATTCCAAGAATTCATTGTAAAAACGAATGGCATTACGCTTTCTCGTACTGCGAAACTATGTAAATTCCGACGCAGCCGATGTCAACATCTTGACTTTTCATTTTGGGTCTAATGAATCAAAACATTTTTAGAAGGCATCGCAGTTATACGTTTTTAACAAAAAAACAAACAAAACTAAGTATGTTGTAGGGCTCAACCAAATTTGAAAGAACAAATTTCTTCAAAAATGACTAAATCTGTGCAATTCTTATTTTGATACAAATAAATAGTTGCGAAGCATGGTCTTGAAATATTTCGAGAATTTAAAAATTTGTCCAGTTCTAAAGAGTTTAGGATCAACCAAAGCTCTGTTATGCCTGAAATTGTTTTGGTTCATTGTTCATTGGTTCACGGTACTCAGATGATTGTTACAGTTACTTATACAAGTACATTGGCACATTAACAAATGAAATCATTAATTATATTTCGAATAAATACTTGTTCCGTATAAGCATTAAATATGTAGTTTCAGGTTTTACACCTTTGGCATGTTTTAATTTGTACGTACTTTGGGTGAAAATAAAGGGAATATTAAGAAAACAGGGAAATTTTAAGTATAAGCTTAAAACATTACTTATATTACAGCCAGTTGAGAACATATCCGTACCTATATAGTCACTTCCCTATCGGTGGACTTTGTTAAACGACAAGCGTCTAAAACTACGATAACTTCCAATTAAGCATGGCGCAAGCTTGATATTTGCTAGTCTCACTAAATACACAGCGTTCTGTACGACATGTGGATTTGTGGAGGTAATGCATATACATATGTATATATGTATGTATGTTAAACCATTCATTCATTTATAATATTGCGCATACATACAGACACATGTATATGTAATTTGATTCATTTAACGCAAACCAAGTTGACAAAGTAACGCATGGAAAGTTTTGAAGTTGCACAGGTTCCAGGGGGGCAACGACGGCGACGCCGACAAAATTGTGCAGAGGCTGCAACAAATGCAAAAGTGCATGTGCAAAACGCCATGAATCATATTTTGCCAATTAAGCATGATCCATAAGCCAAAAGCAAAACCATAGGCATAAGCAAAATCCATCGACGGCATTCTTTCACCACGCCGGAAATTCAATGTAGACAGCATTTGTGACTGGGCGTCGACAATGGTTCGAACTTCGAGTCCGCAATTCGTCCGCCTGCCATTCCAACCGGATGGGCTATTGGGACCACCAAAGCAGCAACAAAACTGCACACACAATTAACTGCATCGCTTGGTTCACAAAAAATAATTGCAAACGCTGCACCCTCTGAATATTCTTCACCAGGCCTTCCTTCCTTCATAAGCAGTTGTAAATGCAATCGCCGATCATATTTCGGACGCTGTTGCGGCCCCGTTAGTCGAGAGCCTGTTGATGCGGACTGTCCGATCGACCCCCAGTGTGTGGAAATCTCAACATTACCATTTAAGAACAGCATTTTTTCAAACATTAAACAAATTAGTTCTCGCCATTGAGGGTCGTATTTGGAATTTGTCTCAACCGGTGATGTCCGCAGTAGTCACAGTTCTGTTTTCATGTGTGGAGTAATTTGTTGGCATAACATTCAATAATTTTAAAAAAGTTAAAAAAAAAAAAACGACAGCAAACAGAACTCCAACGTACTTACATATTACAGGCAGATTACAACGTTTCCGATCAAATATATATATATATTCTTTATTAGCGTAAACAGACAAGTCGCGATCTAACCATGTCCCTTCGCAAGCCTGTTCGTCTGAGACCCCGAAAACCATAAGAAGTGTAGCTAGGTTTTTTATTTGGGAAATCAAAAGAGTGTAGGCACTAGCGTGGTGTCAGATATACTACATTATATATAAAGTTAGTCTCATTAGTTGAAATAATTGTTTTACATGGTTGAAGGTATACCAATATTGGCGAGATGACGACTGGCAGTAAATTACTGCGAGTTCTCGACACAAAGCAAAGTGGACAACAGTAGGGTTTGATGATGAAGTAAACAAAAATTCAACACATTATGTTTATAGGCACCAGAAAATAGCATATTTAAACCATGCATAGGTTGTAATGGTGTATTGAAGTCTCCCTATATCAGGCAAAAGGAAACATTTTCGATCCCATAAAGAATATATTCTCGATCAGGATCAACAGTCGAGTCGATCTAGCCAAGTCCGTCCGTCCGTATGAACACCTAGATCTCGGAGACTTTAAGAGCTAGAGCCATATAGACTCCATGTAGACTCGTATAGTAGAGTACAGTGATCTAGATTATTTCAAATTTTCGCCACGTCAACTTCCGCCCAGCAGATTAGATAGAAGTAGAAGATAGGCTAAGTAAGCAAGCAGATTTTGTTTGTTTACAAATTTTGCCAAGCCCAGTTCCGCCCCCCGAAAATCAAGAAAAACTTACTATCTCGAAAACTAGAAAAGTTAAAGTCACCAAATTTGTTACGTAGACTTTTATAATTCAGAAAAATCGATTGCCTCCCTCAATTCTTTTACTATCGAAATCAATTTCAGCACATTCATTACAATTTTATTGAAATCAGACTAGGAAAATTTATAATATACATATGTGTTTTACCAGGCGGTCCATAGCAGCGGTCCAAATCGGTGGATTCGGCCGCGCTAGAGTGCTCTTGTGTTTGTAAGACTGAGCGAGACAATTTAAGAAACTTACATTTGGTCTTCAAAATTTTAAAATATTTGTTTACCTGGTGCATGGTATACCGAAGTCGGCGAGACGACTTACTTATTTCATTTTGATAGAAGGATAGTGCTGAAAAGTGAACCATACTTCTGTTGGCTGCGTTTAATTGGCATAATCGGGCAACGTATAGAAAACGACACAGAATTTTGGTATGTAGACTTTTGTTTTGTACCAAGTGTGCCATAAAGGTAGCGGTGGCGGCCCTTAAGCGCTCGTCTGCATTTAAAAGTGCGTAGGCCATGCACCTAGTGGATGAACTATATATTTAAAATTTGTGAGACTCTATAAAAAAGAATGCGAATATGTATATTATTTTTTATGCTGTTTGCTGCAAGTAGACTAGCACGTTAACGGACAATTTTTGTGAAGTTTACTGGATAGCACTGATAACAAGTATCAGTGTGGCAGTTTTTGCCAGCAAAGTTTATGTATTGCTTGCAAAAATCAGTTTATATTAAATCACAGGAAAGTGTTCAGAGAGATAGGTTAATGCAAGTCTAGAATATATATATATAAATATGCTTTTTGTAGTTTCGAAGGTTTTCCTTCATTCATGCTTAATCAGAGAACTGAAGATACACTGATGCAGGCAGACATGAGTATGTCGACTCGGTATTTATAGGTAGGTACTGTCCAAGAACATGTATATTTTAATTGGTCGGAAATGTCTGCTTCTGAGCAAGATTTTGCTTTATTTAAGTTTTCCAATTAGAATTCTGGATATAAAAACGAAAACAGATTCTTATCCATGTGACTGTGTTAAATCCAATGCTTGGCGATTTAAATACCTAATACTAATTGCGCAAGAATCTTAGAAGTATCGGTGAGCAAATGTTTTAATTGCTTTGAGGTATTTTTTGGAAATATATACATATTTTCCGACACACATGAATTAATTAAATGATAACTAGATAAAGTCACAGGTAGAGGAAATTAAATACAATCTACTCTTTACATAAGTCACTTCTCTCATCGTCCCATTTACTCATATACCTTGTTGTCCCAGTTGCCGGCTTATCGTTTGTGCGTCGGCAAGTCAAATGAAAGCCGCCAACCGCCAGCTGGCGATAAAACCTGGATCTGTCCAAAGTGCAGAAAGTTTTCATTAAACTTCCCAAACGAGGCAGAGCAAAAGCAATTGAACAATGGATACCGTTTCATATGTACTGGTGCTTGGACTAGGTTGATGTTTCTGTTTCGGTAGGTACATATAAGTACAGTGGCGGATCTAGCTCATAATATTTAATGGGGGAAAGTTTCTATTGGCATTTTGGAGTAGAAATAGATCTTCGATATTAAAATTTGACCAGAGTCAGAGGCAAATTCTATGATATGGAGCAAATTTTCCTCTACCTGCCGAGGATCCGCCTCTGATAAGTATAACAAAAGCACTTGCTCATTCCAGGTAGAAATTAATTGTCGACCATATGGACTTGACATGACCGATTAAAAGACCGAATGTAATCGGAATTTATTTGCTTCACGTAAAAGGCAAACATCTATTAAGCATTTAATTAAAAGTTTCGCACACATCACACCAAACTATATCATACTGCTGCGGTGGCGACAAAAACAACCAGGTTATTGTTGCTATCGATAGCATTTGAAAATCCATTCCAGCTGTCTTTGTCTAATACTTGGACAAAAGTGTCGATTTCATGCATTTCATGTTGCCGCCTCCAGATAGCGGTGAAGAGCTAACATAAATATTTGCCTACAATTGCTTACGGCCTGATAGATAGGCTGTGGTCAACTGAACAATTGCGCTTTACTCCTTGGGCATACATATACATTTACATTGTACATAGATATTTGTGTGTTTGCACATAATTGGGCTATCAGCTCAATGGCCGTAAGCGGCGACTCGTCAATATCGGCAATTAAAATTCGATGGAACGATTTGGCATCCGATTAAGCAACTCAAGTGGATCTGGCGACAGACTGACCATCACCCACACTCATCGCTGGAGTCATCCCCTATCCGAAACATATCGCGCTTACAATGGGGGAAGGTGCCAGAAGAGCATAATAATAAGAGCATTGCTCATGTCGACAGGTGAAATCATCAAACTACTAAATCAACGTTAATTAATGTTGAAGGTATATCTATTAGCAGGCAGCAGTGGCAGTAGCAAGAAAGGGACTTACTCCCGTACCCAGCTGACCAGCACCGTAAATGCAACACCTGTCGGCCGACTCTTGTCGATACGGGAAGTCAGTGACTGTGTAATACATTGTGTTTTGCTCAGCCTAACCGCACAGACTACACTCATCCGATTAAACTTTTAAATAGATGTCAAACAAACTACATTCTGCTAACTACAAGGACTTTCGTTGTTATCGTCCAGGTCGAGACCAACATCCACGTCAATGTCTTAGGCATAGCCTCACCGGTTTTTGTTGTTTTGGGTCGGCGATCCCCCTATGTATGTATGTATGTACATATGTCTATGTACTAATGTATGTATGTCTGCGTATACACTCACATAGGTACGTATGTATGTATGTGGGCATAGCAAGGCAGAGCTCTTCAACCACTTTCATCGTTGGGCGTGTCGGACAAATGTCCGAAATTTAAAACTGTAAATACAAGCCTTCAGAGCATATTTAGGAGACGGAATGGCGCACGAAGGGAATGCTACACAAAGGTTTCCTGACACATAGTAGTTCCATTCTGTCATCAGTTGGGAGGAACACGCTTTTGAAAATTAAAGAATCCTATATTTTACATTGTTTTCACATACGTGCTTTTGACTTTAGTTACATGTCGGCAACTTTTGCCATTAGGGCCGTCGCAATGGTGGGGAAACACCCACGAGCTCCAGAGCAAGGGGCGCCAAAATTGATAAAAGTAAAAGACTATTATTAATAAATAATATTTAAGATTTTCTAGAAAACGGAATACTATAGAACTCGACCCAACGCAATTAAGAATTGAATAAAACAAAAACATACATATGTACATGTATGTATGTACATATGTATGTTTTTCAAATTCAACAATTCTACAGTAGATCACTAGGGTTAATCATATTTAGCAATATTTTTGATTGCCATAAAAGGAGGCAAATAAAATCAATTTTTAGTACTAAATATAATATTTATTTCCATTTAAATATGCAGAATTTTATTTGCAACTTTATAGCCCGTTTGCATAATAGTTGTAGTAGTAGTTAAGTTTGGTGGAGATACTCCGACTTATCGAACGATTGTTCTTATTGGCTGATATAGTCCGTCAGGGGTGTGCCAAGCTGACTACTTTAGATCGGAATACACCCATACCTCGCTTTGCGTCGGGGATACGTTCCAAAAAAATGCGACGCAAGTCGAAACAACGCAAAGTGAATTATGATTTTCTATAGCAAGCCATGTAAAAATCGAAGATAGGTTCCAGGGTTACGAAAATACATACATTTTAAAACTAAAATTTAACAAATTAACATTTAAAAAACAAACAAAATCTCATATCATTTTATTTCATATTATGCATATAAAAAACAAGAAGAAATTAATTCAATTAAAACAAAATAAATAATTCAATTATTCAATAATTTAAATAAAATTACAATTAATCACTATCTGATAAGTCTTCAGTGTCTGTTGTCGTACGTCGGCTTTCTAATAAAAAAAAATTGGTCCAGTGTTGTCTGACCAGCTTTTTTTTTTTGCATAAAATACAATTCCTTATAGCAATTAATATTCGCAGCTACCGCCTGGGACACTTTAAGGCTCCTTTCGCTGTCAGGATCATTTTTTAAGAAAATCTCCATGCCTTCGTCAATCAAAGATATCGCTTTGGAAATTTGTTTGGAAGTTAAGTTCTGTTGCTTGGATATCTCTAAATGGTCACGGTCATAGTCATCTTCTTCATTAGCAATTTCCAATTCCAATTGCAAAAGTTCTTCATTAGAAAACTCTTGGTTGTGCGATGTTAGCAATTCATTTATATCAGCCTCCTCCATACCTTCAAAATTAGACTGTTTGGCAAAATTTGAAAGTTCATGACAAACAGCTGTTGTATCATTAACTTCGGTAGTGCATTTTTGGTGAACACATTCAGGCCATATTTTGCGCCAAACACCATTCATGCAAGATGGTTTAATCTCCTGCCACGAATCAGATATAATTTCTATGGCTTTCATAATGTTGAAATTTTTGCAAAATTGTAGCATGGTAGGTTTACCTTCTCTATCAGTCTCACTTATAAGAAGCTTAAAGGTCCGTCGAAGGTAATAGCTTTTAAAAGTCGATATAACTCCCTGATCCATCGGCTGAATAACTGACGTAGTATTAGCTGGTAGAAATACAAATATCACGTTTTCTGACAACTCATCTACGTAAATTGGGTGGCCAGGAGCATTATCTACTAGAATCAAAGCCTTGAAGTTTAAATTTTCCTTCTCACAATAAGCTTTAATTTCTGGAATAGCACACATTGAAACCCAGTTTTTAAATAAAAATGCTGTCATCCATGCTTTTTTGTTTGATCGCCAGTGGACAGGAAGGAGATCTTTTGAATAACCTTTCATAGCTCTTGGATTTTCTGATTGGTAAATAAGAAATGGTTTAAATTTGAAATCACCATTTGCATTTCCACCAAGAAGAAGAGTCAGTCTATCCTTGCTAGCTTTAAATCCGGGCGCAGATTTTTCTGTTTTAGATATGTAGGTTCTCTGAGGTAGACGTTTCCAAAATAATCCTGTCTCGTCAACATTAAAAACTTGTTTCGGTTCATAGCCGCCCTCACGGATTAAAGCTTTTAGCTCTGCTGGGTAGAGTTCTGCAGCAGTTACATCAGCGCTAGCTGCTTCGCCTTTAAAAGCAATGTTGTGCAGATTTGCTCGAACCTTGAATCTTTCAAACCAGCCTTGACTTGCTTCAAAAGTTTCATTATCGTGGGCGGTACTATCACTAGCATCATCGTTGGATACGGTTTGACTTTTAATATCATCAAATAAGCTTTTTGCTTTCGTCTGAATTACCATTTTACTTAATGGTATTCTTTGCGCAACTTGATTCTCAATCCAAATTGAAAGCAAGGATTCCATTTTAATCATCAAAGAACTCCTTGTACGGATCATCGTTTTAGCATCTAATGATGTTACAGATTTTGCAGCCTCTCTTATTTTATCTCCATCTCGATCTTTAATAGTTCTGACTGTTGTTGCAGCCAGGCCAAGAGCCTTTGCTATCTCCACAGCCTTCTCGCCCTTATTAAATCGCCGCAGAATATCTAGTTTTGTCTCCAAACTGATAGCTTTCTTTTTATTTTTGGTAATTCCACCAGCATTATCCTTTCCACTCATTTAACTAAAAAATAATTTTGTGTAACAAAATAATATAACTCTGCCAATAAATAAATTGAAAAATTATTTACCTTTTTTTATATGTGATCAGAAATAACACGAAAAAACTTATTGATCTATTTTAAAGAGCACAACTCACTAATTGAAACGCGATATTCTACATAAAAGGTGGGCAAGCAAATGGCAAAGTGAGTCGAAGCAAATCAAAGGGGAATTCCCCTGTTTTGATACACAGCGCGCGCAGTTAGCAACAAAAGTGTTGCCACCTTTTGGAAAAAAAAGGTATTAAAAAAGTAACGAACGTTTCCTGAGCAACGCAACATCGAAAATCTAACGACGCACAATGAAAATTAGTGCTAATTGATCAGCGACGCAACTTCGAAAAAACGCAAACCGAAACGACGCAAAGCGAGGTATGGGTGTATATCCTTCTTGGGGTCGGAAAGGTAATTTTCTCTGCGTTACAAATTAAAACCCTTAAGGCATGTTATATTTGGCTTGTTGGTTAGAAGTATGGGGATGCTTATTGATTGTTCGTGTGTATATTTATCCTGTTAACAGGAATATGTACATTATCACTTTTTAAAGTTTACAAATTTCGTTCTCTAACAAACATCGATGCTTTTTTGATTCTCCGTTTTTTCCCCTTGTCTGCTGACTAAAAGTAAGCCTTTTAAAGGATTACTTACCAAAGCTAGTCCCATGTATTTCTCTAATAGTTATTCATTTCAAGACTATATGATGTATGAATTATGTTTTCTTCATGCTTGAGGCTTGAAACACAGGGCTAACAAAAAGTTTGACAATCGAGCAAGCAAAAACGATTAGGTACCAAAACAGAATAAGATTTTGATTGGACGGAACTACCATGAACTTTTTTAATCATGATCTACATACAAATATATGCTCGGCCATTGTTCCACATTATGGAATCCTTCAAATAAATTCACGGGCATACCTACATACATATGTATATCCCTTTCAATTGGGAATCTACTTCCCTGCTGAGTTTATTGAGTCTGGAACCGACCATTGTTGTGGAAGTCGAAACCTGGTGTCCTGCTTTAGCTGTTCAGATATCCCAGCTACTACATTTTCTTGAAGAAACTTTTTGACATTTTGTTACCAGGAAGCTACTAAACATTTCTGTATACAAATGTAATTATTTTTAGTATTTACTTAACATTTAAGAATACATTTTCGTTAGTACTTTCAATGCATTGTTTCAATAGCTGCTTTGAAATTTGCTGTGGATAAAAAGTTTGTAGAGGAAACATACCACTAGTGCACACAGCCTCTAGTGGTAAAATATGGGATGTTGCCAAAGTCCAACCCTGACGACTGTCTCACTCTGTCGACTTTCCCTTACCTAACGACAATGAAAATTATTTATAAAATATGAAAACTTAAATGAAACACTATTTCTTAAGAAATGAACAAGGCTGAAAGTTTTATCATTCTAAATAATTTTGTAAGCCTACAAACGCAATTCTCGGTTGATGAGGTGGCCAAGTCATTTACGCAACTGAACGACGAAGATCCGGGTTCGGATCCCAGGCTAGTGTATGGATGCAGTTTTTGGTCTAGGCCATAGTTACGCTTTTATAGTTTGGTTAATAGTTAACAACTGTATTTTATATTGGTAAAAACAATATCTGACAATTCCATTTCACGTCTTACCATTCGACTTTCAGCTACAGTATATTTAATACTTTTAACCAATGCCAATATGTAACATGTTAAAATGCCAGGTTTTTGATGGACTGATTGGGAGTTTTAATCATGACCATTAAGTTACTTATGTATGTAAAAAGAAGACATCAGTACAATACAGATAGTTATTCAAAGCTCACAGACAATTAATAATTCCACATTAGACTAAACAATAAGTAGTAGCTCCTGAAGACTGAAATTTGCTTTTTATTATTAAAATATAGCCAGCAAACATGTATAAGATTTGATTGAAAACAACAAAAGTACATACATACATATATCTGAGGAAGCCCGCAGAAAAAATTGTTGGCTCACTACTGTTGAATTTGGCCTGTAAACAAAACACCCAGCCACAATTAAAATATACATGGCTTATTTTCTCCATTACTCATTTCTTTATTGCTCAAACACACAAATAATTTAACTACACCCTAGCTTTGATAATATTAAAAACACGTTTCAAAAATCGGTGCGATGTTTCATCAGTTCTAAATAGTGTATCATAGTGCCCATCAGTGAAAAATAATTAACCATAGGCACGTGCCCAGGTGACAGCTGGAGTAACTGGTTGTTATGCATACCAATTTAACGACCAATCAAAATATATAAATCTATTATAAGGATATATTGTATTGACTGAGTTAATGATGTGTCATACAAGAGCCTTAATTCTTTTAAAAATAAGATAAGAGAATCCAAATGCCTTTAACTAATTACAATAACATATATTTGTTGCCGCACTTTGTTATCTTATAAGCCGAACCCGCCAAGGATACTACGTACGACAAAATTTTATAAGTCCAAATTGAAAAGTGCTAACAAATATCCAGGAAACATATACATACAGATGTAAGTATAGGGGGGGTAAGTGAAAATAAATTTGTGCCGAAGTTCCTTAAGTTTAGTTAATTTTTGAAAAATAATGAGAAAAACATTTATTTTCTCATAAATTATGTGTGGGGTTAATTTTATATTAAATACGAATGCTTTCCCCAACGCCATTGGATGTGTAAAACATCAATTAAAGTTCTGCTCGGATTACTTGAGAAATAACGAAAACAGAGAAACTCAACTGAATTATCATAGGTGATGTACATACATATGTACATAAATGTGTGGTTGTGTCTGCTCGTGTGTATGTGCGATTCGTGTGAGCCTAAGTGTACGTTTTGTGAGGGGATATGGAGTAAGCGAGACAAACCAACTGACACTATAGTTATCCTGCTTTCTCCAATTGGCGGAGGGCCGCAGATAAATTAGCAGCCATTTTTTTCCGGGCGGCGCTTGTTCAAATTGCATGTAGGTATGAACATATACAAAAGCAAAGGAGAAATACTGGGAAATATGACTAAAAAAAAAATCCCACTGTGTGGGAATTACTATCCATTTGAAAGCACTTGGAACATGTTCTTCCAGAGCAGCAAAAATATGCTTCTTGACGTTTTAGGGAGACTGCGCGTTGCTTCTGGAAAATATTCCCAAGATTTTCAATGCATCCTGAGGTTCATCTTACAACTAAATGTCGGAGTCATTTAATTTAAAATACAAAGCTTTCAGCTCCCGCACGAAAGCTTGTCGGCGACAAAGCTTTTCACTGCAGCTTGACAAGCTGCACCTACAAGTTACGGTAAATGGCTAAAAATGGCGAATGAACGAGGTCGACGGAGTAGCAGTCGGAAAGCCGATAAATCAAAAAGCCTTATTTACGGAATCACTTCAATGTAGAAAAATGGAAGCTGGAGCAGGGCGCATCAAAAAGGGGAGCAAGTGCCAGCGGCATTTCATCAGAGGGAATTAATCAGGGCAGATGATACGACAACTGGGAAACATCAGAGCGGCATCTTTAAAAGGCTTCTCGTTATCTTTTTTAATCACCCGAGTCGACTTTGAGTGCGTGGCCACAACTCGATTTTGGATGCAGATGTGGACTTTATGTATGCATGCATGTACACATTTACAAAAACATACAAACGTATGTGTGTTTATGTATATACAGGTATGTTAATACAGAATGTTGATACAGTAATATGTATGTAGATACCAAGATTTTGTGTTTCGTAGAGACATCAAGAAACCGACAAACTGTCACCGTGTTCCTTTCCCGTCTTCGGATACTGTTACTGGGCCAGGCATCTATCAAGTGTGCTCCCGGCTCATGTCAAATTCTAAATTCTAAAATTGAAATCAAATTTTGTCGCTTGTGCCGTGACATATTCAAATACTTAATGGATTTTGTTCCAGCCTGACAAGTACAAGCCCATTTAATCAATAATTAACGTAATCCATCAACTACAAAGTGTCAAATGCACTTGCGAATACAGAAACACACCAAGCCTAAAAGGATTTGTTGGGAAGCGCATTGTTAAAAAAAATCAAGTTTTCGAAGTCACAAGCGAAAAACAGTGGAAAAGACATACAAAACAAATCCGCGTCCGTCATATCTTCATGTCACACCAGCCATCAGGCCCAAGCCCTTGCACGGTAAAACAACCCCTGTAAATCGCCAGAAGTACGGAAAGGGACGCGGCCTAGATGAAACTCTAACCCTCCAGTACCGTCTGTCGCCGTTGAGATAGCAGCTCAACAATACCTTCTAAGTAGCAGACGTACAGCTTATCTAAGCCAAGAAGGCGAACCCGATCAAGTAAATGCTAAACCCCGGGGGATGTGACATAGTACGCCGGAGAAATGTACATATAATACATATGTATACAAAACACATCTTGTTAATAAATGAGCATGAGTATCTGGACAGTAACACTGTATGTACATATATGCATATAAAAGTACGGCAACTTGACAATTTACCTGGAGAGTGACTAAGACTTCGACATAGCCTCTAACAGCGACTACACCTCACCCCCGCTATCACCCTCATGATTCACCCCTTGGCCAGTATAATAAGAATCGTAAAACAAATAAACAAACTAACACCCATCAGATCGCCCTATAAATTAGCCCTTGACCGATGACCAGTTGGCTTGCTTGCCGACGGTCAGATGACCGTGAAATTTTTCCAATATGCTGCGTTTTGGTTGTAGACCTCACTGTTATTAATGGCATCACTGCTGCTGCCACCACTACTACGACCATGTACTCATCCTCGTCTCTCTTATTTTGACAATAACTATTCGGAAAGGGCCAGGACGTTCATAAGAATGTGAGTAAGGACCTCTGCTCACCCAGGCTTACGCATAAATTACACCACTGTCCCTATTGAATGGGACCCTTCACGGTTGCTTTTTCAACTACTTACCATAATTTTAAAGACAAAGGCAAACGCTCCATATATTCATCCACGGCATCTGGCAGAAATAGTTGACATTTATCCGCTTCGTTCAGAGAAATTTATATGCTTCAATTTGTCAATTATTACAATTACTTTTCCGTATATAGATACATACATACGTATGTATACGTACATATAATATAAATAGATATAAGTTCCAATGCTTCGTTTTAAAACTTCGAACAATACATGACAGTTGAAAATTTGCACTTTTCCCATTTTTCACTTTATAAAGAAACGTAATTATCTATAAAAACGAGAAATATCTTATTTTATCTGCGCCGAAGTTCATCTAAGTAACTCGCGACTTCGGTATACCGAGCATTCAGTGGAACCAATATTCTTAATTGCGAAGTCCAAAATCCAAAGTACAGATGTAGATTAAATTCTTCTTACGAACACTCGGCCCTTATGGAGCACCTATTCAAACACGTTTATAAAATCGTCTAGTAAATCGGCAGAAATTAATAAAACCAATTAGGTTGCTAGAGACAGTCGGTTCTTTTCTAAATAATGGCGTCTGAAGAGGGCGTGGCAAAAATTTTAAATAATTATCATCTAAATACATGCATACGTTTTTTGTTTCTTTTTTTTTTTTTTTTTAGCAGAAAAAGCTTTCTTCTGCCTGTTACGTAAGTTTTGGCGACAGACCAAATTTACAATTTAACCATTTAGGTGCATGGTATAAAATCAGCCCATCAGGATTTTACAGAAATAAATTTAAAACTATTCTTCCGTACCTTACCTTACCTATTTAAATACCTTAATGCATACGTATGTATGTATGTACTAAAACGAAGCCCGAAACGAATGTTATGAAAATCCATCGCACCATCAAAGCTAATTAAGATACGGACTTAAAAACAAGCACTAAAAAGAATATGCGGCCACTTACTGCGACAAAGCCGGCAAAGGATCACATTCACATTGTCCAATGCTAGCAGCCAGGCAGCGGCACTTCTGTCGCAGCACGAGACGTTAAATTAAGAACTCTGATTGGTAACAAATGTTTTTGTTCATTGGAGTGATAAAAACGTAGCGAACCGAAAAGATATAAAACTCTCTTTAGTGTCTTCTCATCGTAGCAATGATAAAATATTTAAATATACTCTGAATGAGGAGGTTCTTGGACATTTAGGAAATCAGAGACCGAGACCTTAATGGCCGCGCTCACGCACTCGAGCAATCTGAGCGGCCGGCAGTTTGGACATGGACATGGACACACCAGAGACAGGGCAAAGTTAGGGACAGTGGCTACAATTTAACAGAAAGAAGTAAAGGCCAGCCTATATGGAATTATGTCTCTCGGAATAGGATATCGTTGCGCATACTATTCATAATAACCACTGTATCGAAAGTAAGTCGGTCGACTGTCATGATTAAAAAATAAGAACAAAAACCAAAATGCAAACTGTCAAACTAGGATATTAAATTACATCCAACGCGATTTTCGGATGAACTGCCGATGTGATGGAGTGGAGTGCAAGTATGTACATATACATTTGCAACGTCGGCAGGTCAAAGACGGTCCAAGTACCTGGCAAGAAATACCCTCAACCACCGGTACACAGTTGTAAAGAGTCAAACCACAAATATGTATGAATTGTAAAATTGACTACTAAAATCTTATAGAGCTTAGAACCGCTGACTAGTCCTTCTTGTCGGCCAAGAGACACATAAATAGTCAGGTAGCAGGTAGTTCTTTGTTAAATATTGAGAACGTATTACGCAGACTCCTAAATTATGATCATTGTTACAGATATTGCCTGTGTGTTTGTGTGTGTTTCAATTCACTAAACGGGACACTTTGATTCATTCGTACAGACTATTCATACCTTGACCCTCGCCGCAGGCAACAGGCCTGTGCCGGTCATCAATAACAGCGCTTTTCTAGGACATGTCTCTTGTTGACAATTCTTAAAAAAAAATAAAAATTTTTTCAATTGCGGCATTTAGCTTGGCGCCTGCAGGACAGTTGCCTTCTTTAGACCCAGAGACACGTAGGTAGAAGAACAGGTAAGAGAGTGGTTGCACAACAGTTAATAAATTCTTATTTTAAAGTGTTAAGTTTATGTAATAAAGTAGGGTTAGTGGAAGGCTGGCGGCCAATAAATGTTAATATACCATGGTGAAAGCCTAATCTTATATCTTAAAGCCGCCAAAAGTTGCACTAGCACCTGTAAGTAAATACTAGAGGATTGGTTATTACTTGAGAGGATTTTTCGTAGAATAGAAACGAGTTAAGCATGGTCGCCATCCCGGTATTGGTGACATATTAATCGGCTCAATTTAGACAATCCCAAAACTAATTTTGACTTTGGACTGGGAATTTGACTATCTTACAATCTAACTAACTTGGATTCTTGACTTATCGTTTGTTTGCAAATTTCCTCAAACCCATGTAGTAACGCACATATGCATTTTCCGTTATAAAGCTATTATCTAATAGTTTGAAAATATGAATGAACAAGTTTCCCATACACTACATTATTAAAACTTTTTTAAGAACTTGTTCGATCCTTTTTTGTGGTGGTCAGATGCACGGTACTTATATTTAATGACATTTTTTATTGTTCACTAAGGTAGGTCCCTTCTCGTGATTTGCAAGCGTGATTGTATTACAACACAACGCTCTCATATTTGAATTGGCTGCGGCGCCACCTGTCAGTCCGTCTCTATTCCTTTGCACGATCTGACACAACACAATCGTGTAGGTCAGACCTTCCCTCCCTATCCACAAGCTTAGTGATCGCCAACGATGCAGGCAGACAAAAGTTGAAGAACATTGTTCTCGGTTTACAATAACCACCATGGGTGACCCTGATCGTGGCCAGTGTTTGGTAGAATTTAAGAATTTGGTGGCCATACGGGCCACACAGACAACGATTACCCTGGCACAGATAAGAGATCCTTTAGGTCGTTGGCTATAAAACTGCAGAAAAAATGGTTTCATTGAAAATCGAAGTCAGGATTCTAATTATATTTTGTATGAAATAGTTTTTGTCTCGTCTAACGGGGACAGTCCCAAACCGCAATGGCCCTATCGCCGCAGGAGCATTGTCCGAACTAACGTTACCGTCCATTCAAAAATACTCAAAACGAGACACGAAAAACAAAAACTACAAAAGTTACTAATGCGCCGACACCCCGCTGCGACGTAAGCAAACAGCCGCCTTAAATTGAGTTATACATACATTCGAATGCGTGACCCTTGGCTGTACCTTTTTAGAGGGTTGGCATCGGCTTAACGGACAATGTTTTGACATAAATAAATGCTTGAACGACTTAAAGTGGTAGGATTTTACTGTCCAAAACAATTTGGCATGAATTATGATGGCATTCTTGGCAACTTTGAAGGTACACATAAAAATACATATCTGCACTTTTCTTCCGCGGCCAAGGATGTGCTGGCACCAGGTAGTGGACGCAGCCTCTCCCCGTCTGACATTAGATTTAAGTCATAAAGGCAAAAACATATGTACATACATATGTATGTATCTCTACACTGCGTTAATGTTGCAAGCCGACTTTTGAATGCCCTGTTGCTATATTTTTGATTACTTATATTAAACTCCGACTCTTTAAGAAATTTTTATAATTGTTTCACGAAATTGTGAAACACGTGTATATTTTTTACACAAAATTCTTGCTCAAAACTGAAAAAAACACTGGTTCAGTTTTATCGAATAGATCATAGACCTGGAAATGGTTCTAAAAATACAACTCAAAAGTGCTATACGGATTCGAAAAACTTGTAGTTTTTAAATCAGAATTATTGGAATCTCTTCTAACGAATTACACAGGCCGACATGATTTTTGCTGACGTTAACTTGAGAGGTGTTCTTAACTAATTCGGGTACGCTGATTCTGACTGCATACTTGGTTTTTGTCCATCACGTCCAGATTTTGTGAAATCTGGAGACCTAGGGTTGGAAAATAGGCACCCAAAAGTATACTATAGAAAGTTTACAACAAAATTTTCAACTTTTTTAACACATTTTAGAATATTCTGTGTAAGAAAATTAGTTCTGGTTTGCACATAACCCTAATAAATAGTTTGTAAAACGCAGCAAATTTTCACAATTTTTGAAAATTTAAAAGCAGACAATTCTTGGAATTCTTATAGCATACTTTTTGGTTCAAATTTTACTCATATTAGAACCATATTTAGAGTGGAAGATATTATCCATTATAACAAAGAAAAAACTCTTTGATATTTTGTAAATTTCTTTTAAGTCAAGCCTAGTATATTAATATTATAAAATAATAATGTTTTTAATACAATATTATGATTATATCATGGAATAATATATTGCAAATGAGGTAGTTTTGAATAATTTGAACGCATTTTTTTCGAAATCCTGACGTGATGGAGAAAAACTAAGTACAGGGCTGTGATGAGCACCTTCCAATTACTATAGGAGACCTATTGAGCTTAAAACACTTTTTCATGACCTCAAAAATGTCGGCCTGGGTTATCTAACATATTGTTTTGTAGTAAGGTTTGCAAACAAGAGTCTTATTTCTTAACATTGTGTTTGAAACTCTTTTTCAAATGTCAAAAAAACTAATTTACTTTTTATAGTGTACTCTTAGGTGTCTATTTTTCAACTCCTGATTTTACAAATCTGTTCGTGATGGGCAACAACAGAGTTCAAATTCAAAATCAGCGTGCCCGAAGTAGTTAGCTGCAGCTCTCAAGTTAAAGTCAACAATAATAATATCGGCCTGTGTTATTTTTGGGTCGATCCATATTTAACAAATACCTAAAAATTGTTGTTATAATATTTATGTATTGTTTTACACAACGCCATTAGAAAACTATGGAAGATGGATAAAATCACAGTTTTACGCATCGAAAATTTTATAGCAGAGCACGGAAAACAAAATGTCAAAATGTAAGCGATGTAATTTGCAATGATATTTAAATTTTTTATTTATTCTTATTTTCTAATATAGTGGAAAGCAGCGTACGCCAGATTGTAATGGTCGACTAACTAAGAAAGGTAAATCGTGGCGGCGCATAAATACTATTTTTTTAAACTTTACTTGTTTAATAACCCCACCTATATCCATGATACTCTTTCATTTAATTAACGAAACTAAAATTTGTTATTCAAATTACACATATTATGTGCTTATCTAACCACAAATGAAAGCAAAGCAATCTGTCCCATTGATTTATTCCTTTCGCAAAACTCAACGCTGGTCGTCTCGCCGACTTAGGTATACCATGCACCAGTAAAACAAATATATTTTAAATTAAAAATAACAAATTCACTTTTTTATTTATGAAAAATTCCGTTCACATAATTTTTTGTTTGTTTTTTTTTATTTACAGATTGTGTGTATGTGTGTGTTTACTTAAACAAACAAAAGTGTTTATTATACCCTTGCAAAAAGAGTATATTAATTTTGGTCAGAAGTGTGCAAAACATAGAAGGTAGCATTTCCGACTATATGAATATATATATTCTCGACCGTTAGAGATACAGCGCTTGTATAGACTGCACAGTTTGTATATCTCGGGTTCAGCCGGATCGGACCACTATATCATAAAGCTCCCATACCAACGGCAAAGTCACGGACAGTGACTTTCCCCAATAACTTCGTTATTTTCTGAGCTATTGCTATTGTAAATTAATATTGGCTAGTTTATCAAACCTATAAACGATTGTGCCAAATTAAATCAATTTTTTCCGAAGAAAACGAAAAATGAAAAGAAAAACTTTGCTTAAGATTTAAAACTAACTATGTATATTAACTAATGGGAGAAAAAGAAGGTTGGTGGTCTCCACCAACATTCGCTGTCGGTATATATGGAGAGATTTTATGGAAAATGGATATAGTACAGTCGAATCTTTTATTTCTACTACAAAGTAGGTGTCACTTTCCAAGAAAGGGCCTTTTATTAAGGTATTTTCCGAAATATCTAAACATCTTCTGACATGGTTTCTTTTCGAATTTATTATGTATACGTCGATTCTGCAAATTGCTGCTGGCTTGTACTTCGTTTGAGTAAAATTTAATAAACATACTTGTGGGAGATCTGCACAAGGATGTACAGGCCCTTAGCATTTTCCTTTCAAATTAGCGAATTATTTCCATATAGGAACGAGATATATTCCACCATATAGGGCAGCCATAGGTTAATATAGTCCTGATCAGCGCCTGGTAGATAATTATTTTGACTCTACTGCATTTTATGCTTAGATTCTTCTGTATAAATGAAATGTCTATCGAAATAGAGAAATCTATTCAGTATAATTCCCAGGTACTTAGTAGAGTATCCTAAACCGCCTCCAAAATTTTTAACATTGTGGTTTCATTTTTATAATGGGGGTTCATCTTTAGCTGCCAGTGTTTAGCAAATCTAGCCAACGGATTCATTTGCATTCTTCATTTATCTTATTTATTGTATCGCCAGAATGAAAAATAACGATGTCATTAGCTTAGGCAATAATGTTATCAATCTTATGCATTGAGTCCAAGATATATATGTAGAATAAATAGTGTAGGCGCATTTACCGTACCCTGCTGTAAGCCATTATTTACAAAAAACTCTTAAACTAAGGACCTGGTTGGTGTGAACCTTGAGTTTCTTATTTCTCAATATATTGTCTATTAAAATCATTATATGGAGAGGAAATTTGAAACTCATGAGTTTCACTACTAAGCCTTGTATCCATACTTGATCGAGTGCTTTCCCGTTCAAATTTTGTATTCCAAGCCATTTATTGGGTGGATTGTTGAATTCGCGTGCTTGAATCCGAACTGTTTACCACTGATTAGATTTAGTTTCTCTATAAGTCTGTTTATGTTTATAATGACTTCAAAAATTTTACCTATGTTAGGAAACAAACTAATGGGTCTTCAATTTTCTAGGAAGTTTTAATGTGATTTTTTTTTTTTTTTTTGGATGACAATTAGTTTAGCCGGTTTCCATTGATTTGGGAAATATTAGTTGTTTAACATATAATTAAATAATGTACAAAACTCAAAGATATTATCAAGCTCGTTAGCCTCAATAAAATAAGAGTCTGTTTTTTTTAAAGCACTGAAGGAAATGATCTGTACGCCGCATCGACCATGCGGTGCACTTCAATGTTCGTATCAATCTGTTTTGCAGAGTGAAGGGATTGAACGTCTCGCCGACTATTTCAAATTTATAATAACAAATGCATTAATGTATTTATAAAAATTCTGTTTACATGCTTTTTCGAACACATCCAATCCCTTCCTATTTGGAAAACGGTTATATGCCCAACTCGGGTACTTTATGCCGATTTTAATCAAATTTTGTATTGCTCTATATTAAAATCAAATTTATTTATGCATAAGGTAGAAAATTACGTGAGGTAATCGGCGTATGTGGCGAAGGCGGGGTAAAATTTGTAACATACAACATCTGCCTTTACTAAGCGAGTATACATACAAAATATCATGTCTGTAGTAAAAATCTGAAGTCAACTAGATCACGTTACTTACTCTACATATAAAATTTTGCGGCTCTAGCTTTTACAGTCTCCGAGATCTAGGTGTTCATACGGACAGACGAACGGACAGACGGACAAGGCTAGATCGTATCGACTGTTGATACTGATCTAAAATATATGTATTTTATGGGGTCGGTAAAGCTTCCTTCTGCCTGTTGCATACATCTTGGCGACTTGGAAATACCATTTCACCCTATGCATAGCTATGGTGATTATGATAATTAATATAACCGGAAAACTGTGATACTTTTTGGACATCGCTGAAGCACACTACAACCAAAAAAAAATATACGAGGAAAAGAGAAAACGAACAACTGAAGTTTTAGGATTCTGAGCTATTGTCTTGAAATTATATAAATTATAATAATATTGGTGAGTTTATTACTCCTATAAGTGACTGTGCTAAATCTGAAGACGCTCCCAAAGGAACGATCGTCGAAAACAGTGACTTTTGTTAATAACTTCGTTACTTTTAAATAAATTGTCAAAAAATTTATATTTCTGAGTTTATCATAGCTATATGTACCTATTGACTGTGATAAATTTTATTAATATCAGACGACAATATCACATAGCTCCCATAGCAACAATCGCCGGTAAACAGTCACTTTGACCAATAATTACTTTATTTCCTATGGTAAGATTATAGGCAGTTTTTATCATAAACATAGGGCTTTAAAGATACGACGTTTTCCACTCTGATGGCTATAGGTAGGGAAAGATTGACAAATAAACTTGCAAGGTATGCAAACTTTGGCGGGGTCGAAGTTAGCCCCGGCCCTCTGGTTTTTCTTACAATATAGAATCCTATTTGATTCATCCATAATGGAAAGAGAAGCTATCAGTTATCGTGCCAGCTGATATTTCTATCAGTTTACAGTGAACCAAAAAGTGTGACCAAAAATAAGAAAGTTGTTATTTGTGACACCAGCATTTCATTTCGTAGATTTCAAAAACAAACTGCCTCGAAAATTTTAAAGATTTCTGTGACACCAGTGTGTTTGCCAAATATATTGTTATTTTATTATTTCGATTCAAACGATCGATATTATGATTGCGGATTGTATCAGTGCAGTTTTATTTTTGGAAAAACTACTCAAAGTGATTGTGTATTTTAAAGTAAAAGAATAATTTTCACCAGCTTGTTCCAAAATGTAATTAAATAAATGCTGACATTAGAGTGCACTTTAAAGCCTGTTATTAACACTTCTGCCCATTCTCTTTACATTTTTTAATTAAAGCCAAATTTGAGGTAAGAAATTCTGTCCTACTGAATGTGTGGGCCAATTAAAATGAAATTAACTAAGAAATTGTTGGCTGGATTGTTGGTAAAATGCATTGAATGAGTTTAATCGTAAAATAGCTTTTATGCTAAAATCGTCAAGAAAAACTACAATTTTTCAAATATTTTGATAGAACCAAAAATTCAGCCTAAAAGTATGCAAAAGAACATTATTTTGTAGTTTTAAAGAAATTGGGACAAATGCCGCTCTGAGGCAGTTTCATGTATGCAGGAAGTACCTCAGCTTGGTGCAAGCGGTGTAAGTCAAAAGTCAACGCACATTAACAATAAATTCTTGTAACACACTAAAAAGACTCAGCGACTACACCACTGACATTCAATTAGAACGCGTAACTATAATTAGAGGGCCGGGGTTAACTTCGATCGCGTTAAAAGTTGTATACCCTTGCAAATTTTTTGTTACTTTTTCCTTAATTATAGGCGTCAACGAGAAAAAAGATTTTACATATATGTATAAAAAGTCGAATGTTTGCGAAAGAACGGCCTATATTAGCATGGCAAATAAAGAAGTTATGTATCAAAGTCACTGTTTTCCCCCGATAATTTCAATGGGAGCTATATGATATTGTCACTCGATCTTGATTACAATTAGCACAGTCATTAAAGGCTATGGTAAACTGAGAAATATAAATTTTTATGACGATTGAGTAAAAAGTAACGAAGTTATTTACAAAAGTCGCTGTTTTCGACCGATCGTTTTTTATGGGAGCTATATGATATAGTCTCCCGATCTTGATAAAACTTGGCACAGTCGTTTATAGGTGTAATAAACTAACCAATATTAAATTTCAATAGCAATAGCTCAGAAACTGGTACGAGTATGGAAATTCTCCCATCGAATAAATGGAATTTACTTTGAAGCTAGCCTACTCTTCCTCGGCCAGGATAAGCAAAAAAGGATAACACACCTTGTGAGGATGTATATAGAAAGAAACAGGTGCATAAAGCACAAGCTGAATTCTTTCGGATGTAAGGATTAAAAGTTGACTGCCCAAAGCACGATACGGAAATACGAATTATGGAAACACGTCAATTAGATTTCTGGAAAATAATAAAATGACATGTTTATTGACAGCTGTTATTCATGAGAACATTAATAGTTTGCTGTTATCCTAAATGTTATAAAGAAGCTTCTGACTGAAGTGTATCCGCACAAAAAGTTACATGAACGGCTCACGGAAAGGACTCAATAGAGTATCAGTGTTTAAATTGGAGAGCTTGCCAAAAAAGCACAGGAATGCAAAATCAAGGACTACAAATGGTTCACATACACCACTACAATGAAAACCTTTATCCTTATCCTGAAAGGATTTACAAAATAGCAACTATAGTGCCGAAAGGAACTATGTAAATATTAATGATTATTCATGAGAATCAACAATAGCAAATATTGATAATTAACCATAAAAAAATAAATTTTTTTTTTTTTTTAATGGGTGCATAATATAAAAACATGCTAGAAAATATTTTCTGACTTTGGCCTTGTTTACAGCACCACGAACACCGAACACTCTTGGGAAACATTCATTTTGCAGCTTGAGGATCAAATGGTTGTAAAATTTTTTAACCATACACCCATAGGCTAAAATGGTATGAAATAAAGTCGCCAAAATGTATGTAACAGGCAGAAGGAAGCTTCTCCGACCCCATATATATATTCTTGATCAGTATCAACAGCCGAGTCGATCTAGCCATGTCCGTCTGTCCGTCGGTCAGTCTGTCTGTCCATCTGTCCGTCTGTATGAACCAGCAGATCTCGGAGACTATAAAAGATAGAGTCACCAAGTTTGGTATGTAGGCTTGTGTAGTAAGTAAATTGTTTGAGTTTATTTCAAATTTTTGCTACGTCCCTTTCCGTACCGTAATTTTATTTTCCGCAATTTAAACAAACTCGATTATCTCCGGGATTTTCTACCTCGTGCAATCAAATTTGGCATATATAAATTAGATAATAATATTCAGCAACATACACAATTTGATCGGACTAAAGATAGTCAAATTATGCATATCAACGTTTTTCCATAATGCCGGAGTTGGCCGTTGGCTGGTGGGGGCGCTAGTCATTAACAGATACTTAAAAAAGATGGGAGCTATATGAAATAGTGGTCCGATTCGGCTGAATCCGAGGTATAAAATCTGTGCAGTATATTCAAGCCTACATGAAAAACTTCAATCCAGACGTACAAGGAAGGCTTTTTGAATTCGTCTCGTCAAATATACTCACTTGCACACTTTTCACCAAAATTAATTTACTCCTATTGCAAGGGTATAAGAGTTCGAGACCTCCAGTAGGCACTACCTAAGCCCCTCTGGGCAATTTCAATGTCTCATTTTGTCCCTCACTGAATAAACCACCGGATGTTGAGTCCGGGCCCGTTGTCTTTTAGAGGGCGGTGAAAGCCCACTCAGTGGTTTTGTAATAAAAACACCCCTTAGGATTATATATTTATTATTAAACAGAAAAGCCTCTGTGATAGCTTGATAGCATTAAGAAACGAAATAAACTCTGTTTGTCTGTTTTAATTATAATTGAAAGGCTACAAAGAAATATTAAGTAATTGGAAAGATTCAAGTACAAGGATTCCATATGGACTATCGATGTTAAGAAAAATGCACATAAAATAATAAATACTGGGGTTGTTTTCTCTTTCAGTTTTTGCATCATTTCAACTACAGCGCTTCTTGTCTCGATTTGAGAGGTATAAAGTGCACACATAGATATATCGACAATTTTTCTTTGTGCCTACTTCTGGTATACATCAGGGCAGATAAGAGATATATGTATACGGGCCGTGTCGGGCTCGGGCGTAGGATAAAAGGTCGAAAGGTCCGAAACTTTCACAGGCCGAAAA
The DNA here is from genome assembly GCF_018151085.1 of Drosophila tropicalis. NCBI lineage: Eukaryota > Metazoa > Arthropoda > Insecta > Diptera > Drosophilidae > Drosophila > Drosophila tropicalis. The sequence continues at coordinate 464,731 of NW_027173497.1, forward strand.
AAATACTGTCATGACTTTTCCACTTAACAAACGATATGATGGCTAATAAAATATCAGACGTTTTACCCATCAAATCAGAATATATAACACCATTTTGAGTATGCTATCCTCCCCGTCCAAGGTTTCCCTGGTCTGCTATATTTAGTCTTGCAAAATGGGCATATTAATTTTGATCAGAAAAGAGATAATCCGTTATTTTAAATTAGTTGGTCGAGAAACCTTTTTACAGAACCACAACATGCGCTTCTTCTAACAGATTTTGAAAGAAATTACGTGTTATTTAAATAGCAGGAACAGAAGAGAGAGAAATTCGAAATAAACCTGATTACCATAGGTACTACAGGAGTCTTCGAACCAAATTTGAGGACTCTTATATGTTCCGTGATCTAGGTGTTCATGATCATTTTTAATGGGGTCGTTGACGACTTAAATGTACCATTTCACCCTATGGGTCTCGAATCCACGACCCCTTTTGGATAGACATTGTGGACCTGATCCTCCCATAATAAAATCGAGCTAATTTAGGACATGCCTCAGGCAAATAGACCTCGACCAGTGCCGACAAAACTGCTGGTGGGCTACTATTTTTGTCAGTCGCTACAAAACTGACGGAAAAGCCGACAGGAAAACTTTCATCAATGCCGGCAATACTGATAACTGACGGAGAGAATGGTACGGCTTCATCGGCACACAAAATATTTCGGCTCTCTTTTCTATATTTTCTTGAAAAATCGCGTTTAATGTTATAGCTTCGGTGACTTATAGGTAAGACGCCGAGTGGTCTTCAAGCAGCACGGCGGTGTAAGGGGTAGAGTTCCTGCCTTAAAGTGAAAATAGACGAATTAATTTCTGCCTTTACATTTTTTGTTGTGATATACATCATAAAAACATGAAATACAACATATCCAAAATTCATCCAAATTGATGATTCGCATACCTGAAGTTCCCATTGTTAGATCGTTTATTATTTGTGTGTGGGAGTAACTGAAAAACAAGGATATACAGTCCCGGTGTTCTTCTTCATTGTTTGCCTGATAATATATGTATGTATATGAAGTTTGAAATGTCATTTTGTATAGTTTGTTTAAATATTCTAATATCCTTATCTTTAAGTAAATAAATTTGATCAAAAATACCCTTTTTGGATTTTTAAATCATCTAAAGCAACTATAATTATATACAAATGTTAGATACCCGTTAACCGAATAAGAACCAAAATAGAAATCAACCAGAGGGCCGGGGCTATCTTCGATGTATACCCTTGCAACTTTTTTTGGTAACACTTTCCTTACCTATTAGCCATCAATGTGGAAGAACATTTTATCTAAAAACGCTTATGTTTGCGAAAGAATGGCCTACAATCATAGGAAATAACGAAGATATTGATCAAAGTCACTGTTTTCCACCGATCGTTCCTATAGGAGCTATATGATATAGTCACCCGATCTTTATCAAATTCGGCACAATCACTAACAGATATATTAAACTAGACTCTGGCAGAAAGCAATTAAACATTTGGTACAGATTTGTCAATATTTTTTTCCTACTTTTGCAAGTGGAACTTTTCTATAGTAGTCACAACTCTAATTTGGCATGATTTCGGAATGAAAGAAAATGATCTAAAGATCAATTTCTTTTATCTTTCACTTGAATTCCAGAAAATTAAAATTTAACTTATTCGCTGGATGAAGAACAGGTTGACCTGATTTTTAACGAGAAAGAACTCCTCATAGGATTAAAATTGATAAATTCCAATACTCTGGTGGTGTGCATTATTTTTACTTTCTGCAATTAAAATGAATTTGGTAGAAAGTATTTGTATTTGTGTGTTTTTATGATGAAGTTTTAAAGTAACCGTGATGAACAATGAGCTTTGAAACAATTATGATTTATAAAAATTCTATTGTGTGCAATAAGGGATATGCACACATGCTGAAAAGATGCTACATTTTCCATGCTCACTCATTTTTTGTTGCATCTTTTAAGGGCCATCTTAATTCATTGATGTATGCCATTTGGAACAAAAAACCGGTTTTGATATGTGGGACCACAGGGCATATCATCGATGACTACATTGGTAGTGTAGCAAAAATCTCTAGCGATTTCGGTACAGTTTGTTTTTGAAATCTCGCAACTAATATTAACATTATTTCTAAGACGTCTGCAACGGCTTTTTATTCAAACGCACCTGTAAAAAAACGTCCAAGCCTGGGCAGGCGACATTTACCGGTGAAAACAAATTGAAAGTTAAACCAGAGGGCCGGGTCTATGGTTTATATGGGAGCTATATGATATAGTCACCCGATCTTGATCAAATTTGCCACAGTCGTTTATAGGTGTACTAAACTCACCAATATTATTTAATATTATTTTCACAATAGCTCAGAAAATAACAAAGCTATTAAGAAAAGTCAATGCTCGTGACTTTGCCGTTTGTATGCTAGCTATATGATTTAGTGGTCCGATCCGGCTGAATCCGAGATATACAACCCCTGCAGTATATACAAGCCTACATGCAGAAGCAGCTCTGTAGCTCTTACGGTCTAGGGGGAGTTCGCGTTGATCCAGACGGACGGACGGACGGACATGGCTATTTGAATTCGTCTCGTCAGCTTTTAACGACTGTGCCAAATTTGATTAAGATCGGGTGACTATATCATATAGCTCCCATAGGAACGATCGGTCGAAAACAATGGCTTTTGTCAATAACTTCGTAACTTTCGTCGCCATTGGTATTAAATTAAACTTTTGTCAGTTTTATGTATCTGTTAATAACTGTGCCAAATTTGATCAAGATCGGGCGACAATATCTTATAGATCCTATAGGAACAATCGGCGAAAAACATAGACTCTGATTAATAACTTCGTTTTTTCCCATGTATGCCTTTGTTTCGCAAACATTTGACATTAAAGAAAAACGATAAAAAGTTTTTTTTTTACTAGGTAAGGAAAGAGTCACAAAATACTTGCGAGGGTGTTTTTTGTTTAAGTTTGTAACTTGAAGAACATTTTAAGTAAGTCGGAGGAAAACTGAGAATGTTATGGTACTTCAACTGATCAGCCTCCAGTAAAGATGTTCCAGTAAAAAACTATCAGGTGTGTCACAGAAATTGATAACAACCTAAAACCAACCAACCAAAACCAAAACAGTTTTTTGATCTCGCTGATTTTCCTCCAAAATTTGGATAATATTGCGCTATAATAAAGTGCTGTTAAAATAAACATTGATTATTTTGGATCGAAATGCATTCAGGCAATCGATAAGAATGTTTATTCTTATGTGAAATTGATTGTTTTATTAAATCGCCAACCTGCTGGAACTAGTACGTTGCTATAGAAAAAAGGAACCAGGTGGACAACAATGTCTTGATATTGGCCCGCCAGAAGAAGCAGAAACAGCTGCGAATAGTTAATAGTTATGCCGCCCTTCGGAAAAATTTGATTTTAAATAATTGAATTTTTTTATAAATACATATTTTCAAATAAGAATTCAAGATACATAAATGATCGAAGAGAACAATACAACATTTTTCTTGCTACCGCTCAATTCCGTTCAAAGACCCCATAATATAGCAGAAGTAATTCGAAAATACATATAACGTTAGTAGGTTTTGCTCTACAGTGGGATTAAATTTTTGTCAATGTCAAGTCAATTTCAAATGTAAATAATAGGGTTGTCAATTCAACGACTATATTGCGCGGGATTGATATTTAAATTTAACCGTTTACCAATTTCGCAAAGTTTTTCTTGTTTTTTTTTTTTTTCTTTTGGAACATGATTTGTATACTTCCATTTACGTAACGTATAACAACGTTAAATTCAGAAACAGATATATTTACTTTTGCATTGCGCATAGCTGATATCGGTAATCGTTTCTACTAATTTGCCAATCGTACAGTGATTCCATAAAAAGTTCCTAAATTAAAATATAATGACACCAACATTTGATGTGGTAGATTTCAAAAACAAACTTCCTCAGAATCAAGATCTGGTGAATGATCGTTCGAAAGCAGTGCTTTTATAAAAAACTTCGTTACTTTTGACGCGATTGCTGTAAAATTAAACATTTGATAGTTTGATATATCTGTTTATGACTATGCCAAATTTGAGCAAGATTGGGTGACTAAATATAGCTCCCAAAGGAACAAACGATAGTAAACAGTGACTTTGATCAATAATTTCTTTGTTGTGTTTATTTATATATTTATATATATAGTTCAAAATTATAATTATGCTAATGATACTTGAAGTGTCAATTAACTATATGTTTTGAAAAGAAATAATCCAGATTATTCATTTCTGTACAAAAAACTTTAAAATGTGATTTTTAGGTCTCTAAAATCCTGGGTTATGCATAAATGAAGAGTTATAAGTTGAATAAGTTAAATTTAATAGATCGCTTATAAAAATAAGTTTAAAAATATAAATTTTTTTAAATTTTCATCTTTCGTTGACAGCCCATAATATACGTATGTATATATATTTTTTATCATCACTGTAATACCAAATCTCTTTTCGGGGGTTATAAATTGTAGTGCCGAAAATGTACATAAAGAATTGTGTGTACGGTATTAACTTTATTAACTGTCTTTCATAGTAGGTTTTTATCATATATGTATTTATAAAGTCCAGGAAAAGCTTAAAAATATATTTAAACCTGCCATTACATACCATCTTAGAGTTTACATTGTTTGTATATATTACCCTAAGGGCCTTGACGATGAATAATATATTTTACATATTTTAAATACATATGTACGTACATCAATTGCTGAACAAAACAGATATATCGATTTACAAGTATTTGTTTGTGGCAGGAACCGTAATCATTATATGTAAGTTGTTTAAAAAAGTACATGATAATTTTTACACTTAATTTTTATACCCTTGCAGAGGGTATTATAAAATTGATCAGATGTTTGTAACGCACAGAAGCAGACGTTTCCGACCACATAAAGTATATATATTCTTGATCAGCATGAGAAGCTGAGTTGATATAGCCATGTCCGTCTGTCCGTCCGTCTGTGGGTACGCGTTTTACTCAGCCGTCTTAAGAGCTATCGGGATGAATTTTTTTTTTCGGGGGTTTTTATTACCCGGCAAAAATAAAGTATGAAAACCAACAGGATCGGACCACTATATCATATAGCTCTAGAAGAACTAGAAGAAACATTTTCATAAAAATCGAGTATGCTATGAAATTTACATATGTATGTATGTGATAATATTGGATATAAAACCCCATATCCCAAAATTTGAATGTGATCGGATAAATATAACACAAGTTACAGTCAATATAATAATCGGCTCTGCTCCCAGCTCTGCCGGCAGCGTCATCAACAGAGTACATGCATACACACATAGACGCAACGGTACATGAACTGTATGTGTATGTGTATGCGTGCGTTGCTTTGCTTTGGAAATGAGGGAAGAAGAAGAACAAATTGTAAAATAGAGAGTAAAATTGTTTTGTTTGTATGTATATTGACGAATTGAGTTGCAAAAAACAAATTTTGAATATGTAAAATTATTGTTACCAAGGACTGCAAGGGTATATAAACTTCAGCATAGCCGATGTTAGCTTCTTTGATTTTTTTTTTTTATATTTTCGTCAAAAAAGGTCATTAATTTTCCAACAAAATTTTCAAATTGATTAAAATAAAACCTACTTTTCGCAAATATATCGCTTAAGAATAGAATACAGATTTCACCATCAAGTTCTTCGACTCCAGGACATGTCTTCCGATCGGAGGTTCACTCAATGTCGTTTCTTTTTATAATGACTATTGTATGAATTTTTTAAGTGCAATTGGTTAATTTTGAGCTGCTTAATTTTGGTCAAATTACATTGCATATTTTTCCGGCTGTTTCCCCGTAAGAATTTCGCATATTAACTAATTATTTAATTTTTGACATTTAAATTTTCAATACATATCTATGTACTTAAGTATATATGTACATATGTGTTATTACACAAAGCTTATCGTTGGTGTAGTTTTATATACATATGTAAGTATTTATACTGAGTCTTGTTGCCTCGGATGAATCATTGCGAAATCTACGAATAAACAAAGAAATAGTTAGTATTATGTAATTATCATTTTATCTATATTCAGCATGCAAATGTAGAAACATTTAAGCACAAACCCAACAAAGTAATAACCGATTCTATGAGTCGTCCATTCGTATCTGAAATAAATACAAAACAAATGGTTTTATGGTTTACAATTGCAAAATATGTAATAGTTAAAAACTAATATTGAATTATTTTAGCTATTTTTAGTCCGGTCGCTGAAAAAAAAATCCGTTTTTTTCGAATAACGGGGCCTGTATAGTAAGTGAGATTGAGTCGTGGCTCAGTTCTGATAGTCTTCTACATACATATGTATGTAGGTATGTATGTACATATATGTTAACGTATTTTTATACCATACACCCATAGGGTGAAATTGCATTTTAAAGTCGCCAAAATGTATGTAACAGGCAGAAGGAAGCTTCTCCGACCCCATAAAGTATATCTATTCTTGATCAGGATCAACAGCCGATACGATCTAGCCATGTCCGTCTGTCCGTCCGTATGAACCAGTAGATCTCAGAGACTATAAGGGATAGAGCCATCAAATTTGGCATGTAGGCTCGTGTAGTATGTAAAGTGATTGTAATGTATATTTGCTTAATAAATGCCCCCCTTCCGCCATCGTAATTAAAAAAAAACCCGATTATCTACTGTAATTTTGTACCTTATGCTATTAAATTTGGCACATTTAAATTTGCTATTAATATCCAACATATCATTTTTATGTCCAAATTGGACAAAAATGCATTATAAATTTAAAATATATTTGTTTTACTGGTGCATGGTATTCCTAAGTCGGCCAGACGACTTACTTACTTCATTATGTTTACCTACATCAAATTTTGTGTAGTTTTCGTTTCTATATTTTGCTCTTGCTAGATTTATAGAATGCGCTCGTTTACCAGATTTAGGTAACACCTAATTGCACTTCACTTCGCAATGTGGGGAGGGTGCTCCTATTATATTAGGATAAAAGCGGTAAATAGACAATTTCATAAACGTTAAGTATTTGTTAAGAGCAAACTATTTTTTTCATTCCCTGTATGATAGTTCTACAGTGGCAGTTTAAAAAAAGTACAACGCTAGCTGAGCAGCTGCTTATGAAGAACGTGATAAAAGAAATATATGTGCATTCTTTCCATTTTTGCGACTTTAATATGCCATTTCACCATATACATACATATATGTACATAAACTTCCCAAATTCGGCCCATACATATCTGTTATTATTAATAGAAAATAACTAATAAGTTATTAGTAATAACGGTTATGTTTTGGGAATAAACGTTGAAATTTTGCATGTACGATTGTATATACTGCAGGGGTTGTATATCTCGGATTCAGCAGGATCGGACCCCTATATGATATAGCTCCTAAACAAACGGCAAAGTCACGAACATTGAATTTTGTCAATAACTTTGTTTTTTTCTAAACTATTGTTACGAAATTTGTTATTGGTAAGTTTATTACACTTATAAACGAATGTGCCAAATTTGATCAAGATCGGGTGACTATATCATATAGCTCCCATAGAAACAATCTGTGGAAAGCAATGACTTTGATCAATATCTTAGTTATTTCCTATGCTGAGATTGTAGTCCATTCAGCCTTTTGGTTTTATTTTATATTAAATTTTAATGTAAACTTAACATAAATGAAGAAGGTCGTCTCGCAGACTTAGGTACACCATACACCGGTAAAGCAAATATTTCAATTTTATAAAACAAATGCATTTTCACATGCTTTTTACAAGCATATCTTATTGTTAGTATCTCGCTCACTGAAGCATACGAGCACCCTAGCGCCCAAACCAGCCAACGGCCAACTTCCGCCTTTTTGGAAAAATGTTTATATGCATAACTCGACAATTTTTTGTCCGATTTTGATCAAATTTGGTATTTTGCTGGATATTAGTATCGAATTTGAGTGTGCCAAATTTGATTTGATTTTTGCATAAGGTAGAAAAATACGGGAGACAATCGAGTTTTTTAAAATTACGGGGGCGAAAAGGGGCGTGGCAAAATCTTTACACATACATAATGTGCGCATTTACTAAGCCAATATACATACCAAATATGGTGTCTCTAGCTTTTACAGTCTCCGAGATCTTGGTGTTCATACGGACAGACGGACAAAGCTAGATCGACTCGGCTGTTGATCCTGATCAAGAATATATATACTTATGGGGTCGGAGAAGCTTCCTTCTGCCTGGCGACTTTAATACACCAATTCACCCTATGGGTGTATGGTATAAAAACCAAAAGTTTTCTTATTAGGAACAGTTATTTTACTTTGATTACTAAACCAAATTGTTTTCGGAAGACGCACAAGAGCAAAGTAAAATTTTTTTAAGCTTAATGGCATTAATAAACATATTTAAAATGATACTACTAACAACATCCTTTTTATTTAGTGAGTTAGATTTAAATGTGGGACTGATAAGGGAAAGGAATAGTGTTAAGGCATAGAAACTAACCGAGCAACATTGGCTTGTATTAATGTTGAAATTTAAAATGCATCGGCATTTATTTCGTTCTGATCTGAATTTTAAAGGTGATCCGCCACGAGATAACGTGTTTCCGGCCAACCAAAGCAAACCACTACACTAGTGGAATAAAAATTAGGTGTAGGCCCGGTGAGTCAATAAGATTTTATTGTTTGTCAAGAGCCAACAAACATATGTATGTACATGGTGTAAAAGATGTGATATTTAGCCCGTAGGGCAACTCGACTATGATTAATAATTGTAAGGTACAGAATCGATAATCATCGAAAAGAAAGTACTTAATTTGGATTAATTAATTCCTTCAATAAATTCCTTCTACAAGATAAGCAATTTAATTTTCTTGGAGGCCAGCGAATCGAAAACTACAAAATCTGAGATGGATAATAATAAAGTTAGTAATATAAGAATATAAAATATTTGTTCAATATTTTTGCCCCTTTCGGTCAGATGCTTGTTAGAAAGTATGAAAAAATTTTGTTTATATGTTATTATAAATTTTAAACAGTTGTTTCACTCGGTGCGTGGTATACCGAAGTCGGCGAGATAACTTACTTATTTAATTTATTGTATACTTTGTTTTGCCCAAAATAGGTATCTTCTTATTTAGTTAGTGTTTATATTGTTCGTCTATTGTACTATTGTATTGTTTTATTTTATGACAGTTAAACTTACATTTCCCACAACAATTAGTTGTTTGTTCAGAATACCAAATTAATTACGAAACGAGTTAATATAGTCATGTCGGATCGCCTGGATCAAGGTAGACAGGGAAAGCAGTGCCTTTTTCAATAACTTCGTTATTTTCCGGGCAATGGTGACAAAAATTAGCATAAGGCAGTATGCAGTCATTAAGCTTTGATGAATGTTCCCAATTCGATCAAGATGGCGTGACTTACATACATACATATGTATGTATATCAAAGAAATTATTTACTGTAATGATCGGTCGAAAAATATTTTAAGTATTAAAGTCGCTGGACTAAATTATATGTACCTATATATAGTTGTCATTTTCACTTCACATGGATTATTTTTGAAAAAACTTATTAGGTCTTTTTCCAATACCCTGGACGTGTCTGTAAGCTGCGGCACTGGGTACGTAACAAAAAAACTCATAAAAAACCCTCAATATATTTAAGATCTTCGAAATAAACACTTCGAGTTGCATCGGTTCCCTACACTTTATGGCCACCTAATTAATGACGTTCCTGGGCTGGATCACTCGTTCTGAATGGAGCGGTGTCATGTTTGATTCCCTTTTCTTTTTGTTTTTTGTGTTTATTTTATTTTTTTTTTTTTTTTTTTTGATTTTTTGCTCTTGCGTTGGTGACGATGTCGTAAGTAAGGTGCCAATAAAAACGGAATTTACTTCATCTCCTGTTTCACATCTCTCAAAAGATTTCAGATGTGGGTCTTTTAATAATTTAACTAAATGACGTGTACAGTACAATGAGTTCTAATACGATAAATACTGTTAAAACTAGGAAATAATCGTGTGTGAGTGTGTATGTATACATACATGTGTGTGTCAGGCAAATTCATGATGCTTATCATTTCCATCGGCCATCAAGATGCCGCTCATTAATTTTAAAACAGGCGGGTTTTCAGAAAGAGCTAAAAAAAAACCCGAACCCAAATATATTGCCACGGTCATTCTAGTGTTGCCTCCGGTTCCTGTCTCAGTCACGGTGCATTTTATTGCGACCGTCATGAGTGCATAAATTAATTAAGTCGGTCGGAATGTGAACATGTCGACCTTTTGTCTGGCACTGTAGCAAGGTTTGTTGCTGTTTGGCCCGCACGTTGTCGATGGCAGTAATGGTTGACCCTTTTAGAGCCTCAGTTGGTTGCAGCCATCGTGACGAAGCGGGACCCAAGTTATTCAGGTGGCCATGCATGTGTTGGTGCTCAACTTTTAGTCCAAATGGTTGATACGATGTTGCAAATTAAAAGCCGCGGCTGGTCCTTTGTACAGGTCCGACTCAGACTCACATCGACTGAGTCATTTACATTTTGGTACTGCTAGTCTGATTATTAAAGATGCTGTGTGGGTGATAAATTGTCGTGTCGGTTTCGGCTAAAATCCAAACGACCGAACCCCCAAAAATGCTCTGTGTTACATTTTCAAATCCAACCGAAATGTTTGCATTTTCAACCCCTGCACCAGCGCAAGTGCCAGCTCGTTAACCCCTTGCTGTGTCGTCGGCTGGAGATTAGCCGACCTGCCAAATTTATTCCTCCCTCTACCATTGCTTGCTGCTTCAGCCCTAAGCAGCGCCAGCATCAACACAAATCTAATAGATTCCGATTGAGATTTAATTATTTCACTTAATTTTCTAGATGACTTGAAGCCGCCGACTTTGCGCTTAACTTTCATGTCGACGTCCTTTACCAAGTTAATGAAGCGAATAAATTTCTTGGCAATTATTTTGTGGACTGCCTTAATTGACCTCAAGATGTTAGCTGATGGACCGCAGTGTCTAAGCCGATCAACGTAGTCACATGGAATGACGTTGAAAGCAGACCTTTCCATTAATTTGTATGTTTCTTATTGTAAATATATGTATATTGTTTTTTTCACCATTTTTTCAATACATAATTTATTTTAAGGAATTCGCGGAAATTTTATTTAACGTTAGTTGTCCGTTAATTAATTAACAACTTCCCCTATCTGATAATTAATCTATCTATGCATCTGCAAACTATAGAATGTAGAAGAAAAACTTGCAGTTTTCACAAATCCCAAATCCTTGTTAACATATTTTGAAGTAGAGTGATAACTTGGCAAAACTTTCATTTGAGAGAAAAAGAATTTTCTGATACCACTGGCCTAAAGTCATGTCTGAGAGCATCTTTATTGCCGCTGGCACTGAATCGGTCTAAAAACTTGAGTCTGGACGCTTTGTTTATGATGAGTGATTGTTATGAGTTGTCAAAAAGGCATGCGACCAAACCACGCACATAGATAGAAACATACATATGTATGTACATATGTACGTATGTACATATGTAGTGGGGGTTGTTCAGCAGGAAATCCAGCAGGATTTGTTAGACTATACCGCCAACATATGCAAATATATTTGCTTTGCAGAGAAGAGGCTGAATTGAAAAGCTAAGGAGATGGTATAAGTAGTCAGTATGCAGTAGACAACGACAACCACCACGTGACGTCGGTGTCGTGTTTCCACCCTCTCTTTGATAAAAAGTTGCCAAAGTCGACGCTATCGTTACCGCCCCTAAAGAGCAGACAACCCTGTTCAGTACTTCAGACTTTCAGTCATACTGAGAATTTACTTTAATGTTTTGACAGTAAAATAAACATATAAAGTACTGCTCTTAACACAAGAGTTTGGGTGTGCGGATGCTTTTATGTGTGTGTGTGTGTTTGTGTGTAACTCGTAAATATTCAATCTCACATGAAGACTAGCACATGCCGAGAAGTGAGTGAAAGCACATAGATGTCAAATATAATTCATCATTCATAGAAGCATCAAAGCCAACTCCTGCCTACCCCAGCCCAACTCAAGCCGAACGGCTGGACAAGTGATTCCCCGGGGCCAAGACCCATCGGCGTTTGCAAACACAAAATCGCCGACAGCATCATTATCAGTTTTTGGCGAGTGTTCTTGTTGCAACAGCAGTTCCAAGTACCCAATAACGTGTGCTTGTTAAGTCAAATTTAGATTTGATCAGCGGCTTGGGTGGTGAGTTATAAGCCAATGAAGAAGTATGATGACGAGCCGACTTGTATAAATACCTTATCCAAACTTAATTAAATTTTCATTTAAGTAGGATTCCCTTAAATCCGGTAAAGCAAATACTTGCCATCCAGTTGACTTTTTCCAAAATAATTCTATTACATACACATAACGGTCAACACTGTCCTTGTTTATTTATTTAAAAATTATTTTTTTTATGCTGCTCTTTGTATTTTGAAATACTGATTTGGTTGCTTATGAATAATATGCAAATTGTTTAATACAAAATATGTATTTACACCCGTAATAGAGGTCCGCATCCGTATACTTAAACCTGCAAATGATACCCTCATGCTTTAATAAACTTAATAGAAACATAGAAACACATAGATATATGTAGTTTCGTGAAACGTAAGTCAATTACAAGAATCAACGATTCTTTTTTGATGTGTTTGTATGTCGAGCCGAGTTGACGTGTCTCTCTCAAGGTCTTGAAGTTAAAGCTTTGACGGCGTCACCGATTTTGACTTAACTCGTATATATTTTAGGGCAATCAAATGACATGACAAATTATTCTAAATTTTCCGAATACATCGAGTTCGAAGAATATATTTTTGGTGACTTATATGTAATAAAATGTGAAAAATTCAAGCAGATCGTGCTTGAATTAATTAATTAATCGTGTTCCTTAGCCTTTAGTCTCTTTAAATTAAGATTATTAGAATGTTGTATTGTAATTTTTGCTAATATTATGCATTTGCAAAAAAAAGGGAATAATTTAAGTTTAAAATGATGGACGCAAATTGATATTTCAAAACCACACTTTTCTTTAATGCCAATCCCGCTGGTTGATATGACACCACTTTTGGGGTAAATGGGTAAATACGCTAAGCTATAGGGCCAATGGAGAAATCTGTTGATCATATATATATATATATGTATATTTTGCTGTTTTTTTTTTGTTTTTCTATGCTAACATCAGTAGAGAGATTTGGAGTAGAGAACCACTTGGGGACATTATTTTTTACAGAAACGTAAAACATTTCGACATTTCGAAAGAAAAGCAATGTTTTCGAAATGTTGGAGGAAAAGTCGGACAATTTTAAAACTATCAAAAGACATTTCTATGATATCCCACAATTGCTTTGGGTTGGGTTAAAGTTAACGGTTTCTGTGACAACCCTGTATAAATATAAAAGCATTTTTTTGTCGCCACACATTGATTAAGAAAAATTATATTGAAATCAAGCCAGCTGAGTAATATTTTTATTTGAATTACTTTTGTACTTTTTATACCCTTGCAGAGGGTATTATAAAATTGGTCAGATGTTTGTAACGCACAGAAGGAGGCGAACCCATAAAGTATATATATTCTTGATCAGCATAAGAAGCTGAGTCGTGCGAATGCGTTTTACTCAGCCGTCTTAAAAGCTATCGGATTGAATTTTGTTCCTGTGCTGTTTATTACCTGGAACAGATCAAGTATGCAAATCTTGAGGATCGGACCACTATATCATATAGTTTTATATGAAAAGTAGGTGAAGCAGTTGGACTATCGCTATCGAATTCACACATATTGGATATAAAACCACAGATCCCAAAATTTGAATCTGATCGGACTGTATGTAAACCGTACGTGTATGCGTGCGTTGCTTTGCTTAGGGAATGAGGGAAGAAGAAACAAAATTTTTGTGAAAAGAGTAATAATGTTTTGTTTTTTTATTAATGAATTAAGTTGCAGAAAACAAATTTGAACATGTAAAAATATTATTGCTAAGGACGGCAAGGGGACATAAACTTCGGCATAGCCGAAGATAGATTCTTGATATTTGCAAATGGAATTAAGCATTTTCCTTTTGCTTTGGGTTTTATACTCTATTCGAAGGGTTTTGAAAGTATTAATTTCGCACTAGAAGGAATGCATTTTATTCACAAAATTCTTATTCAATAGCATTGTTTTTATTTTTAAAATATCTCTAATTTTCTTGGAAAATACAAATATATGGCCAATTGGCCTTTTCACAAAGAATTGCCGTTTGCATACGGAGATTGAATGATGGTTTAAAATCGCAGAGATTGAACTGTTCTTCACTAAACACTAGCAAGGCAAGCTGAAACATTTTTACCGTACTTTGTAGCCGAGGGTAGAGGAACAATTTAGTCAAAAGATTCTCATGACGTCCTTTTAAATAATTAATGCCAATTAGAGGTGAAGCTAACTTTGGCCATCACACTAATTGTAAGAATGGTTTTGGCACTGGAAAAGGTATTGTCCTGACGCAGCAACTCTCAGCACGGCCAAATCCGGATCCTGGACCTTCTGTCATAAATATTTTATTACATCAATTACGAAGCACTTAACTTTCATGAATTTAATACGAAAGATGCCGACGATATCCAACGCAGCACGACACAGATGCTCATTTATCTCATGTGCAAATGACAAACAATCAACACTCAACAGAATGAGCAATCACTTTTTCGTTGTTGTTTTATTCACTGGGACAAGTGTAAGCTGGGAAGTACCCAGACACACACATATTCTTATATGTATCATATCGTACCTCATACATGTACACTGAATTTATTTGTATTGATACCAAGTATGTGTTGAACAATACCAACCCAGAATATTGTAGGACTCCGGCTCGATGCGCAAGGGACTAGCAACCCTCAAAACTACCACAAAGTGCTCAGCAGCGGCTACGTCTTGATATCTATGTACCTACATATGTATCTCTGCTCGGCAAAGTATGGACAATATTGAAACGGAAGTGATTTACTTTCCGTCCCCGCACAAAGAAAAGAAAAAAAAAACAAAGTAAAAAAGTAAAATACGGGGAAAAAATTAAATTCGCATCAGGGACACAAGTGCTTAAGACCCGCCCGATCCCAGACCCCCAAACGGCAGTTCCCCTCGGGCTTTGCCATTAAAGGTCTGCCGACGCCGATAAAAACAATATCAATACACACACCCAACGACCACGTGAACGGGCTGAGGTCCTGAAATATCCACACTTATCCACATCAGTATCGGTGGACTTGAGCGCGTGCCACTGACGCACAATCACAATCCCCCATTGATATTCATGGTCGATTTTGGCGTGCCACAATATTGTATAAAGGAAAACACAAAACAAAACGGAACACACATAAATAAATAAAATTTATGGCAGCCAGTATCGATAAGCTACGGGCACCTTCTCAATTGGATTGTGTAATGTACAATATTGGATATGTCCGATTACGTCTTTCTATTGTTTACTTCAAACAGAAATGTATCAATCTTCGTATTCCCAATTATTGCTCTTTATTTGTAGTTACTTATTTATTACATATATTACATATATGTACATATACATATACATATACATATACATATACATATACATATACATATACATATACATATACATATACATATACATATACATATACATATACATATACATATACATATACATATACATATACATATACATATACATATACATATACATATACATATACATATACATATACATATACATATACATATACATATACATATACATATACATATACATATACATATACATATACATATACATATACATATACATATACATATACATATACATATACATATACATATACATATACATATACATATACATATACATATACATATACATATACATATACATATACATATACATATACTATATACATATACATATACATATACATATACATATACATATACATATACATATACATATACATATACATATACATATACATATACATATACATATACATATACATATACATATACATATACATATACATATACATATACATATACATATACATATACATATACATATACATATACATATACATATACATATACATATACATATACATATACATATACATATACATATACATATACATATACATATACATATACATATACATATACATATACATATACATATACATATACATATACATATACATATACATATACATATACATATACATATACATATACATATACATATACATATACATATACATATACATATACATATACATATACATATACATATACATATACATATACATATACATATACATATACATATACATATACATATACATATACATATACATATACATATACATATACATATACATATACATATACATATACATATACATATACATATACATATACATATACATATACATATACATATACATATACATATACATATACATATACATATACATATACATATACATATACATATACATATACATATACATATACATATACATATACATATACATATACATATACATATACATATACATATACATATACATATACATATACATATACATATACATATACATATACATATACATATACATATACATATACATATACATATACATATACATATACATATACATATACATATACATATACATATACATATACATATACATATACATATACATATACATATACATATACATATACATATACATATACATATACATATACATATACATATACATATACATATACATATACATATACATATACATATAATTATAATAATACATAATTTTGGCTAAGAAAAAACTTGATCGAGTTATGCATATGTTTTATAAATTGCATTCGTCAATTCAAGGAAAGGATTATTTTTAAATTTTTTTTTATCTATTTAATTATTTATATTTATATATGAATGTATGTATACACTGCACAATGTACAGAATATAGCTCTGTGCGTTGTGTTTACATAAATGTTGCATTGTACTTTTAAAATGTCCCAAGAGATTTTTTCAGGCGTTGAAGCGTGCCACCCCGGTTATGGACCAAAAAAATGCAGTGGTTTCCGGATCGACAACGCCCCGGCAAGGCAAGTCATGGGGTGACGCTGACGCGGCTAGTGGGGAGTTAATTCGCCAAAGTCAGTAACCTCATCAAAGAAGCGCTAACCGTCTGTCTGCTTGGGCGCGCGCTGTGGGGTGTCGTCTACCACCGCCACATTAAATTTGCGCCAAACGACGTGAGGCGCATATGTTTATAAGTCTCGTCGAGATTGAGTAGTCAAGGCATATGCAAGGGCATACTCATGGTTAACCAAAAACGAAACAGGACGCGTTGCGCATAAAAGCCTCGTGGTCACCGCTGCCTTTTGCCGCACTCTGCCTGTTAATGGATTTTGTAGTTGCCGCTGCCACCGTCGTATCCAATTGAAGGGTTAGGGTTGTGAATGCTTGGGTAGCCCGCATCGCAGCATGCTTTCAATTTACTTCCTCTTCCTCCACCAAACACCCTTCAGTGTCATTGTTGTTGTTGCTGCTGTGTTTGTTGCTGTGACTTACGCACCGTGAATGAATGCTGTTAGAGAGGCAGCCTTTGCTTGGGGGAAGTTTGGGTCAGGGTCTTGGTTTGGATTGTTGGGGTTTTGAGCGCACGCGACTTTCACACTAACGTAATAAAGAGCTCAACGACACTCAAATTGAATACGTCTCATGGTGTGAATGGCGTAATGATTTTCTATATGGAACTAGATGCGGATAATGGTACAACACCCACTCTCACACTCCCATATCATCCCTTCGGTCACATCCGTATGTAGTCACTCCTACCCTATGCAGTGGTTGTAGCTTGGGTCCGTGCCACCGCCTATGCCTGTACTTGGGACTGGGTGGTTTTGTTTTTGTTTGCGTGGTGATAGAAATTAACCCCTCAATTGAGGTTGAATTTAATTTGGCGCAAAATAGCAAGAGGGTGTATGTCTGCGTTGGGTGAACCGAGACGATGCTCTTTTAGTTCAGTCTGTGCAGTTGAAAATGATACCGCTGTTAACGTTAAAGGGCCATTGTCAAATTGTCTCTTATTAATTATGATGATGCGTGTTTCGCTTTCAAAGGGGTGGTGCGGAATGCAAATTTGCCTGAGTTTGGCGTCGACGTCTTTAACGTAATTTATTGCGGGATGCTGGCAAGGCTTAGAGTGAAAAGTTAATTCCAGAAGACTGTTCAGATGTCTGCATGAGGAATTTGAAGTCTAAAATGCCATGGAATGAGAATAGGGCAAGGACGCACAAGTCGACGAGGGGAATCAGGGGGAATCGATTTGGGTACAAAGCTATGTATGGCATGCAGGCAAAGTTTGCTTAATTTGGAATGGACAATAGCAATTGAAAGAACAATGCGGCACAATAGCTGCTAAGTAATGGAAACCTCACAGCCTGGCCGTTTTCAATATCGTTTCCTATTTTCATGCCCTCTAAACCTAGTCCCTTTAAAATAACGGTATTTATAAAAGAAATAAACCTGCTTTCCAACGTATAAGCATGTTAGTGGAAATAACTAATAACTATCGAATAGTAAGTATACACATGACAAATTAATAAAATACAATCATAAACCGAATCATCAGACTCAACAATTCCATTAAGTACCTATCAGAGTTAATAAGGCTTGTTAAAATACATAATTTAATTTAAAAAAAGAAATAATGAAACTTAAAACCAAAACTTTTTGACCGGACTTTTGAAAAATCACAGTATTGAGACAAAAAATAAGGTAAATGTATAAGGTAAATGTATTCTTGAGCACCATCAACAGCCGAGTCGATTTAGCCATGTCAGTTGGTCCGCCTCTCTGTATACTCTGTATTTGTACATCTCGGAGACTGTAAAGGATAAAGCCACCAAACTTAGTACGTAGATATCATCAAATGAAATAAAACTAATTTTCTCAAAGACTATGTTGTATATATAAAATAAACAGGAGTAACATTTTGTATGTATGCTGGCTTCGAATGCTCGAAGATTTTTGCCGTTTGAAAGTTTTGCCACGCTCCCTTTTGCCCCCGTAGTTTAAGGAAAGCTGCCTATTATTAATATTATTATACAGTTTTTGACAATTAATTCTTTTTATTGCCAATTTCAGGAGTCATGTTTACCTGACCTTTTTGATTGGAAACATCACATCGAGTGTCACACTAGCCCTGGTTTTTGATTTGAACCGATTCTGAGCCAAAATATTCCGCTTAGATTTGTTTGTCTTTCGGGCGGTAGTCTTCTGTAATATGGTGAGAACAATTAGAGTTATTAGTGGATATTCAAAATTGTTTAAAAATTTAATACATTTCTAAGGACCAGAATCAAAGTAGTTTGAAAACCATTTACAAATGAAACCTAAATAATTTAAGCAGATACGAAAGTAAGAACAGCGTTTTCTCATGTCAAACAAATAAAATTTAAATTTTTCTCAAATCTTTCCCTAGTAAGTATGTATACTAAACACAAAGGTCAGAACCTTTGTAAGAAAGTCGTCTCGCCGACTTCTGTATGGCATGCACCCAGTTTTAAATTCTTAAGGCCAAATGTAGGTACAATGTATGTATGTACATAAATTGCTTTTACATCCTAGCTAAATGCTACAAGCACTCTATTGTCCCCACCGGACAACGGGCAACTATGTACAGTTGTGTTCAAAAATATAGTAGCGCATCACCTTAAAAAATTTAAATTAATTTTTCGACATGTTAAACCTTAGAAATGGAATTTTTTTTTATTTTTCAAAGAATAGGATATAGAGATGAGAATATGACTAGATTCCGTTTGTTTTCCATTGGTTTTTATAATATTTTAATGACTTTTGCGAAATACACCAAAAAGTGCCTGTTCAAAATAATAGTAGTGGCTACAAAGGAGTGAAAAAAAAAAAACAGTTTAATTTAATTCAAAAGTGATTTTTATACCCTTGCAAAAAGGGTATATTAATTTTGGTCAGAAGTGTGCAACGCATAGAACGAAGCATCTCCGACCATACAAAGTATATATATTCTTGATCAGCACGACGAGACGAGTTCAACTAGCCATGTCCGTCCGTCCGTCCGTCCGTCTGGATCAACGCAAACTCCTCCTAGACCGTAAGAGCTACAGAGCTGAAATTTTGCACGTAGGCTTGTATATACTGCAGGCGTTGTATATCTCGGATTCAGCCGGATCGGACCACTATATCATATAGCTCCCATACAAACCCCAAAGTCACGAACAGTGACTTTTCTCAATAACTTCGTTATTTTTTATGATATTATCGTGAAACTTAATATTAGAGAGTTTACTACGCCTATAAGCGACTATGCCAAATTTGATCAAGATCAGGTGACTATATCATATAGCTCCCATAGGAACGATTGGTCGAAAACAGTGACTTTTGTAAATAACTTCGTTACTTTTAACGCGATTGCTTTTAAATTAAACATTTCTTAATTTAATATATATGTTAATGACTGTGCCGAATTTGATAAAGATCGGGTGACTATATCATATAGCTCCCATAGGAACGATCGGTGGAAAACAGTGACTTTGATCAATATCTTCGTTATTTCCTATGATTGTAGGCCTTTCTTTCTCAAGCTTAAGCCTTTTTAGATAAAACGTTCTTCCACATTGATGGCTAATAGGTAAGGAAAGAGTTACCAAAAAGTTGCAAGGGTATACAAACTTTGACGCGGTCGAAGTTAGCCCCAGCCCTCTGGTTTGATTTATTCTTACTTAAAAATGCATAATACTTTGTTGTATAGCCTTTTTTTCAAATTCCGGCATCGCATCGCCGTATCATTGACTCGATGAGGTCCTGGCAACGCTTTAAGAGGATTTGCGACCATGCTTCCTAATCTATTTGCCAAAGCTCAGATTTTTTTGAAGGATTTGATGTTGCCACAACCCCCTGAACAGCTCCCTATAAGTCCTCGATCAAATGAATTATTATTTCTTTTTGACTTACATAGTGAAACCCGTTTCCAGACATAACTTGGCTAATTATACCATCCATCCATAGGGTGGAATGGGATATTAAAGTCTGCCAAACAGGCAGAAGGAAGCTTTTCACACCTCACATACTCTTGATCAGTATCAACGACCGAGTCGATCTAGCCATGTCCGTCTGTTTGTCCGTATGAACTCCTAGATCTCGGAGACTATAGCCACAAAATTTAGTATATAGAGTTCAGGTTTATTTTAAATTTTTGCCACGCCCCCGCAATTAAAACAAAAGTGTTTTTCCTCAAAGATTAGCTGGGTCGCCATTTTCGGTGTGTATATTCGCTTAATAAACGCGCAGAATTTGTGTTAAAGTTTTGCTCAGCCCCCTTTCGCCCCCTTAATTTCGATTATCTCCCATACCTTACCTTATGCATACATAAACTAGACAACAATATTCGGAAACATACACAATTTGATCGGACTTAAAATAGTCAAGGTATGCATATAAGCGTATATCCATAGGGCCGGAGTTGGCCGTTGGCTGTTGGGGGCGCTAGGGTGCTCGTATGCTGAGTTGAACGAGACCCTGAGATATGCTTATAAAAAGCATATGAACAGAACTTTTTATAAATACACAAATGCATTTGTTATTATAAATTTCAAATATTTTTGTTTTTTATGATACATGGTATACCCAAATCGGCGAGACCACTTATTTACTTCATTTTAATCTGGCTTTAATCAAATATGGTATTTTAATTTTGGTAATATTTATAAGAAATATTAGCGGGCAATATTTAATTTAATTTTGATGTTTTTTTTTTTGATGTTGATGTTAATCAAGAAAATATATGTATTCTGGGACAGGTATGTACATACATACATACATAGGTACAACAACCAATGAAATTTGACGTCAGTTGTACTGTTGTCGAATCGAGCCAGTCTAATCGGTTGTTAAACAAATTAGCTTTAATCCAACCATCAACTTACAACTGCCCTCTAAGTCTAAACGTTAACTATAAATCCAGCTTATTAAGCATATATTTACCTAAGATTAATAACCAACCAGCAGACACCTTTAGTTGCAGGGTGCCAACACTCTGAGGCGCCACAATTTACAAAATCGCAGGAAGCCACCACAGCGAGCGATTCTCCTGGAACACACATTTTTCTTAGCCGTCTCATTCACTTGCGATATTTCATTTATATATTAAGTCTCTGTCATATTTCACGACTGCGGGCGCCAGCCTTATTGATGACTGCATTGCGAAGTGCATTTAAATAAATATAAAGCCGATGCTTTCTCGCACTCCAGCAGCCAAGGCACACTGCGATGCACAGCTGGAGCTTGTTATTGTGATGTATTCGGTCTGGATGGGTCTGGGCAAGCAGACGTTTGTATTTATACCATGCACCCATAGGGTGAAATGGTATATTAGGTCACAAAAATTAAGTTATTTATTTATTTTATTTGTAAGTTTATTTAAAATTTTTGCAACGCCCCCTTCTGTCCTCGGTAATAGAAGAAACATTTTTTTTTTCTCTAAAATTTAACTACCGCAATCAAACTTGGCATAACGATTTTTATGTATTATAATATAATTCATTATAAAAAATCTTTTTGGCCTTTGGCTGGTGCCCATGCCCTTGTTGGAGTAGGCGAGATAGTAAATACTTCCCATGCATTATGCAAAAAGAATTTGATATATTAATGTACATACATATATAATTCACTAATACGAATTTTTCTCATGGAGCATGGGATACCGAAGTCGACATGATTTAGTTACTTTATTTAAAGTAAGTATTATTTATCTCTTGCACTAGAAAGTTTAAAATTAGAAAACAAAAACAGAGTGCCGCTGCTGACTTCAGCCAAGCCGAAGTTTGTTTACCCTCGCAGGTTTTTTTGTTACTCTTCCCTTTACCTACCTAATCTACAAGATTAATGTATGCGAAAGAACGAACTACAATGCGGCGTATGTGGCATGCTATTTTACCGTATGTGTGTATGAGAACTATTTGATAAAGCGATCCGATTTTGTTAAAACTTGACACAGTCATTAATGGGTAAATTCAATATATACATACATACATTTTAAAGGGAATCGCGAAAAAATAACGAAATTATTGATGAAAGTCCGTTTTCGAACCATCTAGCCTGTTTGAGCTACATGATATAGTCATTCGATATTGATCAGAATACTACAGTCTTCAATAGGTATTTTAAGCTGACAATTATTATTATGTCAATAGCTTGAAAAATAACGAAGTAATTGGGAAAAATCTGTTGCAGATTTTGTTCATTGTATGGATGAGAGTTACATGTGTATGATATATCCGAGAATCATCATCTCCGTAGCTTTAACGGTCAAGGAGGAGTTCCCGTTGATCCAGACGAACGGAGAGACGAACATGGCTGTATAAACGCGTTTCGTCGTGCTGATCAAGAATATATATTCTTCTACGGCCATAATTAAAATGCCGATTGAACACATTACCTCTTCAACTATTCTATACTTATTGTATCCCTTTATATATTTTCCAATTTGTTAAGGTAAATTGATTTAAATTTTAGAAAAATTTGCCGAGCGAACAACAATATACATATGAAAATTTGGTGAACATTTTTTTGTAGAAGCGTCTCGACGATTGTTGCCACCGCCTATTAGACATACATATGCGCGCCTGCGTGACACATGGACATCAATCAAAGTTTTACCCGTTCCCATTACGTGTGTGGGTGGATGTGGAGGGATATGTGGCAACGTAGCGTTTGGTTTTGGGCGTGTATTGTATTTGTGGGTATATCGGCTGGGTTGCACGAGCATAAAAAGACATTTTGACAAATTTAAGTAGCGCCATCTACATTTGAATTTAATGGCTTTTATACTGCTTGTCACGATATTTCATCAGTCACTGTGCAACCCAACCAAGACCAGCGTAAAAAATAACAACACTTAATACAATGGCACACATGACACTGGCAGCCAAGGCCGGAACAGTTAATGTAGAAAGACGGCGGCGCAGTAGCGCGAATTTTATTTGATGTTATTTTCATTTGGAAATGAGTTATTGGTACTTGGATCAACCCCCAAAAGTATCTTTCAGCCGAAGGTTGCCGTTCAACCGCAGAACCAGAACTAGCTCTGTTTCCGCCCCTATCCCCGACATTGGCCAGAGCACAAGCCCAGGACGATGTAAGAACGATGGGTTGCTGTTGCCGGACTGGGAGTGTGCATAAATTTTTTTGGTGCCAAACAGTGCTCCCCATTGTTTTCGAAACCCCCTATTACATGCATGCGTTGATTTAGATAGCGATTTCCTTTTGCTCGTACGATTTGATTTATTTTATTTGTTTTGTATGACACCCGCAAGTGCTTCCCCAATGGTTTATTAATTTTGTAGGCGTTGCTAGCAGCGTCAAATGTTTATAGGCAAAATTGATTTGCTAGTACATACATACATACCTACTTATACACTAATTCCTCACAAACTGTTAATCAAATATTTTTGGTATATTCTTATAATAACGAACGGAACGAATGTTTGTGTGCAATTTGTTAAATAAGTGGTCTCTGCCTTTAAGAAGTATATCATAGTTAGACTAATTGTAGTTGAATGGTTTCCCCTCTAAATAAGCTAATCAAATTGCATTTGCCCGACCGTTTCTGAACCATACACCCATAGGGTAAAATGATATGAGGGCGTTTTCGTCATACACATTCAAACATAAAAAATGTTAGAACACGACGCTTTTTTAAATAAATTGTTACTTTATTACATCTTTATTAAACACTTAAGAGAATGTATGCTGTAGTCTATTTTTATACCATACATGCATAGGGTGAAAAGTTATATTAAAGGCACCAAAATGTATGTAACAGGCAGAAGGAAGCATTTCTGACTCCATATATTCGTGATCAGGATCAACAGCCGAGTCGAACCAGCCATGTCCGTCTGTCCGTCCGTATGAACGCCTGGATTTTGGAGACTATAAAAGACAAAGCCACCAAATTTGGTATGAAGGCTGGTGTAGTATGTAAAGTGATCGAGTTTAGTTCAAAATTTTGACCGTTGGCTGGTGGGGGCGCTAGAGTGCGCATATACATATTTGTCTTACTGGTGTATGGTATACTTAAGTCGGCGAGACAACTTACTTCATTTTTTTAATAACTGTGCCGGAGGAGAGGTGACAAAAATTTTAAATAAACTCGGTAAATTGCAAGCTAATGCCACTGTTTTGCTTGTCAGTCAATTTTTTTACGATCGCGTTTGGCAAAAATGATATACGTATGCTATCGATAGGAAATGCTTTTAAGGTTAGGAATCCAAAAGATTTGAAATTGGTTAATCATTATGGCGCCTGGAGGCGCCCAAAGTTGAGACATTTTTTGTAAGCACGAATAAAAATTAAAGATAATTTTTACAAGAGTACTTAACTTTAAAACAGAGTGCGATTTAAACAATCGATCTAGGTTCTTTGTTTTATGTTCTTTATTAGTAGTCTGTTGCATAAACTTTAATAATTACTAAAAGTTTTATTAACTAGAAGCGTTTAAACAATGCACATTGGCGTTGTTTGAACTTTGGTGGAATAGAACCAACGAATATCAACTATGGTTAGATGAAATATTTAACTATCAGTTGTATATGGTCTCCGTGTGCAAAGTAGTGCGATATAAAATCGTAAGCCATAAAACTAGTAACATTACCATATACATGACTATATACATATGTACATCCGCTTTATAAATATTGGATTTTACTTTACATGAATAGCCTGTGGAAATAGGTATTTCTAATTTTAGGTAATAGAAAATTGGGTTACTTCAAGTTCAATACACTCCTGATAGACGTGAATAACTGCTAAAAGACAACTTGCAAGAAAACCGTTATTTTATCATTTCGCTTTTGAGTTCTTCGCAAAAATACAATGATCGTACAGGCTGTCCTATTCAAGTGATGAGGAGTGTGCTTTTTGGATTTTCCTGTTTACCTTTATTGAGTTAATGACAGTTTTTGGGACGAGATCATTAAAAGGTTAGCTGCTATCCTAAGTGTTTTAATTGCAAGGAAATTATAAATGATGCTGAATTCCCAATATGCATCGAAAACAGCGGTCATAGGATTTTAGGTATCCGATTAAGCACAGTAACAGAAGCACTACAAATGGTTCAGATACACCAATACATTGAAATTTGTTTGCGTTACATAAAATTAAGACCTTTTTGTCGTGCTTGCAGCCTCTTTGCAGCAACTATAGTTCTGATAGGTCGAGTTTATTAGTTATTGATGTAAATGTTAATGATTATTTTTATAATAATTAGCAATTAGTTGCAAAAATTCAAAATTACTTAAAAAAATTGCAAACACATAAATTTTTTTTTTAAATTTTTGAAATTATGTTTAAAAATTGAATTGAAACGTTAAATAACGTTACATAGTCGTTTAAACAATAACAAAAGTCATTTGTAATGAAAAAAGAACAAATTTGCATTCTTTTCTTAACGAGAAACATGCCAGGAAATATTTTCTGACTTTGACCTTGAATGTTACAGCACCACGGACACCGAGCACTCTTGGCAAACATTTATTTTGAAGGCTGAGGATTAAATGCTTCTTAAATTTTCAAAATCGTTCTATTGGCCCCACTGTGCGCCGCAGTTCTTGAAGTTGAGGATGTATATGGAGAGTTCTTTAGTAGAAATTCTACATTTTACAAATAATGCTTTTCCTGTAAGTAAAAAGAGAGTAACAGAAAAATATGCAAGGAGGGATGAACGACTATTGAGTGCTTCGACTATAGTCGACTATTTTTAAAAATGGTGTCAACCATTTCCCCTTCGAATTATCGACTAGTCGACCTTTTCTATTCGACTATTTGCCCCCAAAAGTAAGCAATGAATTTCATTTTGGAAAACAAAAGTTGTGTTTTTATAACTTATTTACTTTAGCCGAATTATTGTTTAACCCTCTACCGCATACAAAGCCATATATGGCTTCTCACTTTCAATAATTTTTATTTTTTGTGTAAAACGGTACTTAGGTTTACCGTTTGTTATCAGTTATTCTCTTTGCACTATTTTCTGTTGGAATTCGATGTTCATAGGTTTTTGTGTTGCCTTATCGCAAGTTTCAATCAGTTTTGTGCAAGCGTCTCAAGCAGATGAACGAAAGTGAATTTTGCTAAATTTAAAACTTAATTTGCTCTACTAAAAAACACTTTTTGTGGCTGAAAAGTATTTTTTTTGTAAAGAATATAAAGTTTTCTTTTATAAAAAATAAATAATTTGAGCATAGGTAAGCATCACAAGTACTAATTCACGCAAAAACTGCGGAAGCCATATATGGCTCTACATGCAGTAACGCGTGCATGATATATATATTCTATGTACATATGGAATTTTTTCAGAAATGAATGCACAATCATTTTACGGTACTTTGCAATACGTGGATGATATCGATAATCCGCTTTTAAGTGAAGACGACAACACAGCCGATTCTGAAGACGAAGTTGTTGAAAATAAAAAATTCCTAGAGGAAGATGTTTATATTTCGGAGACCGATGAGAGTAGTTCCGATTGTGAAAGGCCGTGCACTTCGAAAGCAAAGCCAAAGCCAATGTCAAAAAAGACAAGAGCACCGATATGGAAAACTGGTCACTTGCCACCGTATTCGGATGAGAACTTTCCATTTGAAGGAAATATCAATCTTCCAACTTGTATCAGTGAACTAGAGTCACCGGCAGACTTTTTTTATTTTTTTTTTAACAACGATCTGATGAATTTCTTGGTTGATCAGTCAAATCTATATGCACTCCAAGTTGATATAAATAGGCCCGCTAATATTACTCGAAATGAAGTAGAGCAATTTATCGGCATGGTCATATACATGTCGTTAGTGCAATTACCATCTTCAAGACTCTATTGGAATACGACTCTTGGTCAAGAATTTATACATGGCACCATGAGTTGCAACAGATGGGAAACTATAAAACGTTTTCTTCACTTCAACAATAATGATGATATGAAGTTGGCAGGTGAAGCCGGGTTTGACAAGCTATTCAAGATTCGACCGGTGCTAGACAAAATCCGTAATCAATTACTGCTCGTACCTAAGGAAGAACATTTAGTGGTAGATGAGCAAATTATTCCAACGAAGTGCCGTCACCACTTAAAACAGTATAATCCAGCAAAGCCTCACAAATGGGGCTTCAAAAATTTTGTTTTGAGTGGAGTATCAGGCTTTGGCTATGATTTTGATATATTTGCGGGAGCCCAAAGTGATACATATCCGGACGGGGCCCCTAATTTGGGAGTAAGCGGAAATGTTGTATCAAGATTATCGGCAACCATACCAAAAGGAAAAACTACAAACTATTTTTCGACAATTGGTTCACTAGTCCCAAACTTCAAGTCTACCTTATGGAAAATGGCATATTGGCTTTGGGTACGGTAAGGATTAATCGAGTACCTAATTCAAAGATGCCAACTGAAAAGAATTGAAAAAGCAAGGACGTGGAAGCATGGTCGAAAAGTTACTAATATCGATGGAGTTCAGCTTGGCCTTGTCTCTTGGTTTGACAATAAGGTAGTAAACATTCTTTCTACTTACGTGGGAAGCAATCCTGTTTCGTCGAAAAACCGATTCAGTAAGAAAGACAAAAAGTATATAGACATCGACTCTCCTAAGGCAGTTGATGTGTACAATTACCATATGGGTGGCGTTGACTTACTGGATTCTTTACTAGGACTTTATAGAATTCAATTGCGTTCAAGAAAGTGGTATAAAAAAATTTTTTTCATATGATTGATATGTGCGTGGTTAATTCATGGATTTTATGGCGTCGTAAGTCAGATCAATACATGGGACTCTTCGACTTCAAGCTTTTAATAGCTGAGCACCTGGTCAAGGCAGGAAAAATGAAGAAGCGCGGACGTCCTGCGATGACTCCAACTTCATCCCCGGCTAGAAGCAGGGAAGGTACTCCTACCAGCATAAGAAAACACCAGAAAATTCCCTTGAATTCTGTTCGGGTGGACAATATTGGGCATTTTCCCACATGGAAAAGCAAAGGCAACTCTGCCAAAACAATTGTTCTTTCCGCTCATACACGTTTTGTGAGAAATGCAATGTATTTCTATGCTATAGTGACAAAAGAAACTGTTTTACCAACTTTCACCTAATTACATAGAAAGCCATATATGGCAAACTCTAAAAAGCGCTAAATGCATAGAAAGCCATATATGGCTTAATTTTTTTCCCCAAACTATGCCCCAAAAAAAAAAAAAAAGTCCAAATATATATTATCTTCACCTAAATAAACACATATTTACATAAAAAAATTTTTTTCTTTATTCTTTCTTTGGTCATGCAGTAGAGGGTTAAGACGCGTCGTCGTTATCGACTCTCCCATCACTCACAGCCGCGGTTATGTGAAATTCTTTTTACCACTTATTACCATAATAATTTCGAAGATTAAAATTAAAGTACTGTCACCTGATCGGGACGTCAGGTGATCGTCGAATTCATTCTTTCGTTCTTTTTTTATAATGAATAATGAATAATGGGTTACAAAAATAAATCGTTACTGCCTAGAACGTGGGATGCACAACTTTGCATCATGTCTTTTAATGTCTTTGGGTCTATATTGTAACCTTATATTGGTAAAGCTGCTGGATTGTCTTTTTTACCTAACGGGCGGCCTTCTCATGGCTCATACGCATGAAAAAGAAAGAGATTATTTTCTAATTTCTATCTAATTTTTATTCCAGTTTTCACTTTCGCACTTCAAGAAAATAAGTACTTACTTTAGTACAGTTTAGCAAATACAAATGGACAAAAGAATCAAATATTCCATACAAAACGGACAGACAGAAAGACTGATGCATGGTATACAAATATCCGAAACTCTTACATATGCAATTATTTTTTTCTTTTTAGTGTTTTAAATAAAATATATTTTTAATGAAGTACGTAAGTCGTCTCGCCGACTTCGGTATACCATGCACCAGTCAAAAAATATTTTACAGGCAAAAAATTGTTTACATTCCTCATAACAGTTGCTATCTCGCTCACTCTTACCAACAAACGAGCAATCTAGCGTCGCCACTAGCCAACGGTCACCTCCGCCCTTATGTACTGCGTAGGTGACTCTAGCTCTTATATTTTTTGAGATCTAGGCGTTTATACGGACAGACGAACATGGCTAGATCGACACGGCTGTTGATACTGATCAAGAATATATATACTTTATGAGGTCGGAAATGCTTCCTTCTGCCTGTTGAAGAAATGTATGCGTGCCGATCACCGTTTTACATGTATGTACATATGTATGTATATGTACATATGTATAAATATATGGATATGTCTTCATACGAAAGGTTAAGGGGATGGAAAAGGGAGATGAAAGTGCAAGGTGTAATGAAGCCGTCGCTAATACCCTTTTGGGTTTTCCAGATGAAATGAAAGACATGTACGTATATTCAAACACAGGTCATGGCTAAGTTTGGATGTTTAAATCTACCTACATATACATAAATGCTTGCCATCATTACTGATCAATCATGTCACTACCATTTGTTAGTTTTTGTAGAAAAACATTACAAATAAATAGAGTG
The DNA here is from genome assembly GCF_018151085.1 of Drosophila tropicalis. Taxonomy (NCBI): domain Eukaryota; kingdom Metazoa; phylum Arthropoda; class Insecta; order Diptera; family Drosophilidae; genus Drosophila; species Drosophila tropicalis. The sequence goes on from NW_027173497.1 coordinate 495,430, forward strand.
CTTTAACTTTTGTGCATTCATATGTATGTATATACACATGTGTATATATGTAGATACGCATGTAACTTGATTTATTTATATGTATCTATGTACGTACTTACATACATATATATGTGTGTACATATTGTATTTCTACATACGCATACTTCTAACGCCAATAGGAGAAGTTGTAAGCGGTCTTTCCAAAGATACATACATATGTACATACGTACATACATACATACATACATTATTTGATGACTGATTGATGAAGTAGATGAATGAACAACCGAATTCCGTGCGCGGTCGACACATTAGATATTCATGCACATCCGAATTGATTTGTATTGTGTAGGATTGGGACTCAGTATCTTTGTACCGCCCACTCTCTGTTGCTGTCTGATAAATCACATATTTTCGCTGATCAAATCAATCTAATTGACATCACTCAAAATGATGGCGGAAAAGTTTCCACATTCGTTTTGCGAAAAATGCGAATAAATGAGTTCACCACTGAGATGTTCAGTGCTCCGGACCCATACTGGTTGCGTTGTTTTCTGTTAATGCTGACTTTGTTGGGCCGACAGTACGGCGTGGCGTGGAGAGTGTGGTGGTTATGGAGGGTTTCAGTTGCCTATGCGGCATGCAGTGTGATTTATTTTCATTCCAATGCTACTGCCACCCGAATTCGTTGGTCGCCTTTCTGAAGCTTGAATTGAAATGCAAATTCTGACGAATGTGTGCCCGTTCTACTGCTACGACGGGATGATGACAATGGGAGAAGCTGGTTGACGAATGACTTTGACAGCAGAGTAAGCGGTAAATGAGTGTGCCACCTAAAGCTATTCTCTATCTACATACTTATTCACCGCACATGTATAAGAACGTATGTATGTATGTACATACTTAAATACATACGTAAACCCCACCCTTCAGTACCGGTCGCCGCAAATTCCTCAGAAAATCCGAGGTAATTTTTGAGATGTCGCCTCGGATTTTCAGGGGACATGCCATACAAATTACCGGCGACATTTAACATTGTGTGTCCTAGCGCCTCGGACATTCTATCGATTTTTCGGCGACATGTCGACGGAATGTCCCCGCAAAATAGTGGTTGATTTTTCAATCGAATTAGCGGCGACATGTCGACGCAATGTCCCAGCGAAATTATACCTCGGATTTACAATCGACATTGCGGCGACATTGTCGATAGAATATCCCAGCAAAAATTTACCTCGGATTTACAATCGACATTGCGGCGACATTGTCGATGGAATATCCCAGCAAAAATTTACCTCGGATTTACAATCGACATTGCGGCGACATTGTCGATGGAATATCCCAGCAAAAATTTACCTCGGATTTACAATCGACATTGCGGCGACATTGTCGATGGAATATCGCCGCATTTTTTTCCAAAAATAAATAAAAACTTGACTTGATTTGGTTTTTTAACACGCATTAGTTTTTATTTAACAACATATATATACATTTAAATTTGTTTATTTTTATTCTTAAATATATTACATTAAATTTAAATATTTATGTATATTTACATTTTTCTTAAGTTTTTATTACTTTACATCTTTTGGCTTGTGCCAACCAATGTCTTAGCACATTCTCCGCCGGCTCATCCGGAATCGGATTTTGGATGGATTCTAAAAAGAACAAAATTGATTAGGGAATGAAAAATTCAAAATATTAATAACACTTACCTTTATTACTGTATACACTGAATTTGAAAAAATTCAACAGTTCCTGCCCCTACGAAATTTAATCGCGAATGAACAAAGAAACGAAAAGTACAAAGCGACGCGCGCAGGAGTTGGAAAAAACAATAACAACAATGCACTGACGAACGAAGTGAATTGGCGTAGACAAAAATCATCATGCTTTACTCTTCCAATTTTTTTTTTTTTTCAAATGAGAAATATATATATATGTATGTACAATGACGACATTAGCTCGTTCGGGTGCCTTCGGCTAACCTCAGCATGAAATGCGCTGGCAGAATTTTTTTCTGTCGACGTTAGTAGTTCGGAATATGTGGCGATTTTGTCCCCGGCGACATTTGGTACTGAAGGGCACTTACAGTTCTAGCACATGCACTCAAACATACATATATGGAGGCACATGTGTGTGTATGTATGTATACGCATTTGTAGTACCAACATATGTACATACATACATACATACATATGTGTATACCCTTCAGTACCGGTCGCCGCAAATTCCTCAGAAAATCCGAGGTAATTTTTGAGATGTCGCCTCGGATTTTCAGGGGACATGCCATACAAATTACCGGCGACATTTAACATTGTGTGTCCTAGCGCCTCGGACATTCTATCGATTTTTCGGCGACATGTCGACGGAATGTCCCCGCAAAATAGTGGTTGATTTTTCAATCGAATTAGCGGCGACATGTCGACGCAATGTCCCAGCGAAATTATACCTCGGATTTACAATCGACATTGCGGCGACATTGTCGATAGAATATCCCAGCAAAAATTTACCTCGGATTTACAATCGACATTGCGGCGACATTGTCGATGGAATATCCCAGCAAAAATTTACCTCGGATTTACAATCGACATTGCGGCGACATTGTCGATGGAATATCCCAGCAAAAATTTACCTCGGATTTACAATCGACATTGCGGCGACATTGTCGATGGAATATCGCCGCATTTTTCCAAAAATAAATAAAAACTTGACTTGATTTGGTTTTTTAACACGCATTAGTTTTTATTTAACAACATATATATACATTTAAATTTGTTTATTTTTATTCTTAAATATATTACATTAAATTTAAATATTTATGTATATTTACATTTTTCTTAAGTTTTTATTACTTTACATCTTTTGGCTTGTGCCAACCAATGTCTTAGCACATTCTCCGCCGGCTCATCCGGAATCGGATTTTGGATGGATTCTAAAAAGAACAAAATTGATTAGGGAATGAAAAATTCAAAATATTAATAACACTTACCTTTATTACTGTATACACTGAATTTGAAAAAAATTCAACAGTTCCTGCCCCTACGAAATTTAATCGCGAATGAACAAAGAAACGAAAAGTACAAAGCGACGCGCGCAGGAGTTGGAAAAAACAATAACAACAATGCACTGACGAACGAAGTGAATTGGCGTAGACAAAAATCATCATGCTTTACTCTTCCAATTTTTTTTTTTTCAAATGAGAAATATATATATATGTATGTACAATGACGACATTAGCTCGTTCGGGTGCCTTCGGCTAACCTCAGCATGAAATGCGCTGGCAGAATTTTTTTCTGTCGACGTTAGTAGTTCGGAATATGTGGCGATTTTGTCCCCGGCGACATTTGGTACTGAAGGGTATGTACATATGTATGTATACATATACGTATGGTTGTTTGACTAACAATCGAACTTACATTTTCATGTGCGTATCTTTTTTATGCCCCAAGCCATTTTGGTATAATAGAATCTCATTTATTTTCGCATCATTATTTTTAAGACGAAGATTTTCTGGTTAGGTCATTTGGAATGTTTCGATTAAGATTGAATTTACCCTCGGCGTACACCAGCAATATCGTACCTTTATTTTATACATAATCCTGGCCGCACCGTGAGGTGTCGTTGAAACAGACAGTCACCACAATATTGAAAATGTTTAATTTTTATTCCATGTTTGGATTCATTAGTTAGCCGATGTTGATCAAATTTTGAAGGACGATCGCACATGGCTACACAAACTCGTCTCGTCGTGCTGATAATGTTTTATCGTGCTTAATCGACAGTCCCGTGCCCAAAAGCAGTACAACGCACTTAGAATTTTAAATTAGAATATTAAATTTGAATCTGAATGTAAAATGTGCATAGTAGACCCTTTGCGAGCGAAACCTTACTGCAAAAGAAATAGGTATGTATTTTCAATTTATGAGACGAAATGAGTCTGTATTAAACTATGTATGTACATACAAATGTTTACATGCTGCAAAATGCGAAATTTGCGATAATTTAAATACATATTGAGGAAATCGTTTCTACGTCGAAAACGGACGTACGTAAAATTTGAAATTTGAGGTGTTTATACGGACGGACATGAACAGATCGGCTCGACTTCTGATAGTTACATATTAGAAATACATATGTACATATGTACGTATGTATACTTGTGGTCAGAAAAAAAATTGTGCGTGTTGGATACGTTTTGGCAACTTTTATTTACCATTTAACCCCGAGTGACCTGCCAATTTTATCTATTTTTCCAACAGAACTGTTAGATTCTTTGACTCTTAATTTGTTCGATTTTTTATACGTATGCAGCAAGGAGAATAACGAGGATGTCAGCAGAAAAGAAACAATAAAATGTTTGAACCTTTTCTATTTATTAAATAGACTGAAATGTTTTTGTTTCCTTTAAGCTAAATATGACGATGTTATACGGTAATATTTTGAATGTTCAGACACACATTCGACTCAAGCAGGTCCAATACATGTATGATATAACGTTAATGTAATTAGCCCGAAACATTTAGGTTTGCAATATGTTGTGAGTCCTTTTCTCTCGGGAATTGGAATTAATGCATTTGCATACGTTTTTAAAAGATATGTTTTTAAAAGATTGTATATTTTTTTAACTTATATCAAACACAAAAGAAAGTACGCAGCGTTAAAAAGTCAATGTTAGCAAAATATCAAAGAAGCTAAGCTCTTATGATGGCGGCGTGAAGTTAATTTGCACAGCTCCAAGTGGGGCTTTAAAAACGCCTTAATATGTATCAGTAATTTATTGCCAATTGTCCAAAATATTAAAATACAATCTAAAGTCTTAAAAAGAAAATGGCATTATACTAACAATGATGCACAAAAATGTTTGTTCGTAAAGTCGAACAATGGTCGCTCATAACAAATTTAAAATAAACGATCGTGACACAAATTAACACTTGCCCAGGACCGGACTGGCCCACCGGGCAAATGCCCGGTGGGCCCTCAAGGTAGGGGGCCGCTTTTGATTTTATTTTAACCAAGGTCCAAAACACAAAATTCGTAGTAAAAAATTTTCTGTTCGTATATAGAATAAACACAAGGCCTGGGCCCCAGACGTTTAGGGGCCCCTTCAATGTACTATAATTGTATAGTTGTATTTTATATTGTATTTTCCTACCAAAGCTATATTTTGGCAAGTCTGTGTAATTTTTCCATAATTAAAAAAACTTGAATCAAATTGAAGATAAACGAATTATTAACGCCTTTTCGTTACTTGAAAAACTGTTTTATGAGTGTTCAAATCTAGTAAAATTACGCCTTACGTAGAAGCGCATTCTTGAAAAAAGATAGGCAATTAAAAATGATTGATTGTTTGTAAGAAGTCGTTTTTCTTTTATTCACATAAACGATCATACTTGATGTAAAACCTAAAAATATGTACCTTTCATTTGCCTCGGAAATAATTTTTCAAGCATAGCATAATATAGGGGGCTCTTTAACTAGTATGCCCGGTGGGCTCTTAGGGTCCGAGTCCGGGCCTGCATATGCCCAGCAAATTAATCGTTTGATAAGTTTGTATTTATACCATACACCCATAGGGTGAAATGGTATATTAAAGTCGTCATAACAGGCAGAAGGCTTCTCCGACCCTATAAAGTATATATATTCTTGATCAGGATGAACAGCCGAGTCGATCTAGCCATGTCCGTCTGTCCGTTCGTCCGTATGAACACGCAGATCTCGGAGGCTATAAGAGCTAGAGCCACCAAATTTGGTATGTATACTCGTGTATTATGTACATATATAGAGTTAATTGGAATTTCGGCCACGCCCCCTTACGCCTCCAGGAATCACATAAAACTATTTTTCTTAAAAAAGTATAACAGCTAGACGCATCAAATTTGGTTTACATACTTGTTTAGTTAACGCGCAGAAACTGATTGTTCAAAGTTTTTGCCACGCCCCCCTTCCTATGACAGCTACCGACAATAAATTTGGTATGTAGACTAGCTTAACAGACGCGCAGATACTGCCAATTTAAAAATTTTGACACGCGCACTTCCGCCCCCACAAATTAAACAAAACTAATTTTATCAAAAAACTAACAAAGCTAAAGTCACCAAATTTAGTATGTACACTGGCTTAGTATGCGCGCAGAGTATATATATTTTCATATTTTGCCACGCCCACTTCCGCCTCCATAATTTAGAAAAAACCGATTTCCTCCTGTAGTTTTTTGACTATTGTAATCAAATTGAGCAGACTAATTAATCTTATCTATTTCTACCAAATATTATTGAAATCGGACTAGAAACATGCAAAATATGCGTATGAACGTATTTTACTAAGCGGTCCACAAGGCCAGAATTGGCCGTTTGCTAGTGGCGGCGCTAGAGTGCTCGTGTGTTTGTAGAGTGAGCGAGATAGCACATAGTATGAAGCATGTTAAAACAATTAAATAGACATACATACATATGTACATTTGGTTTTCGAAATTTATAAAAATTTGTTTCACCTGGTGTATGGTATACCCAAGTCGGCGATTCGACTTACTTACTTCATATTTTGATATGTGCGACCAAGTTATACGCTATGCAACATAATGATGAACAATTAGCTCAAGCCTTTGACATGGTTTTTTTAAAACGATCAAATAAACAACTACTGGTCCAAAACCTCAGCAGTTGGACCACCGGTAGCGTACAATGTTTAAAACCAGCTGCAACTGTTTTAGTAACTCTTTCCTTACTCATAGCCATCAAAGTGGAAAAACGTTTTATACAAAAAGGCTAATGTTTGCGAAAAAACGGCCTACAATCTTAGCATAGGATATAACCAAGTTATTAATCAAAGTAACTGTTTGAACCGATCGTTTCTATAGGAGCTATATGATATAGTCATCCGATCTTTATCTAATTCGGCACAGTCATTAACAGATATATTAAACTAACAAATGTTTAATTTGAAGGCAATCGCGTTAAAAGTAACGAAGTCATGTACAAAAGTCAACTCTGTAGCTCTAACAGTCGGAGGAGTTTGCGTTGATCCAGACGGACGGACGGACGGACATGGCTTTATGATCTCGTCTCGTCATGCTGATCAAGAATATATATACTTGCACACTTCTGACCAAAATTTATATACCGTTTTTGCAAGGGTATAAACACTTGAAAGGGGATAAAAATTTCGGACCTCTGGTTTTTAGGTTTTGGGTTTAATGTGTTTTGCGAGTTTTTAATAATTGCAGGCGTTATAACACTAGACATTATGATATATATACCTTGCATCCAAATGTGGCGCAAGACCTCACAACACGTCCCTCTTCGACGCTCGAAATCTTTTTCGTCATCTCTCATCCGTTAGTCATCCCTCTTTAATCGTTTTCTCTCACACCTTCACGTTCTCTTTTTGATCGTCGTCTCGCGTCTCGTTCGTTTTAGTGTGCAGTGGGCTTGATGCTCATTGCAAATATATCCCACATTCGGCCATTCTGATTACGCATGCAACCGAAATGATGGGTCATCTTCTTCGTTGTCTCAGTTTTGGGCTCCAGGGCTTCCTGTACTCTGCACATGAAGACGTCACTTTAGGCCCTTTGCACTTGCCTATTTTTTCGACATCGCATGAGTTGTTGTAAAAACATCACTATCGCAACTTAATAGGGTCCAAAATATCTTGGTTTTAATTTGAGACCACTGCCAAACTGTTGCTACCGGCTGATAATTAAATATCAATTCGTATACCTCTTACTTTCGTCAATATCAAGTTCATCTTTATCATCAATTCACAGAATCACTTTCATTTTCGAGCTATTCTATGATCTAATAATCTAATCGGAACAACATGAAAATCTAATACGAACGATTCATTGTCAATGAAAGCGGAAATGACGAAGTCTCTAATTGGCACAATCGTATTCGATTCACTGCATTTAAATCCAGTAAGAAACCCGTCAAAGTTACTAAATTTGTGTTGTTTCAAACGTTTTTACAAATCTTCATGCCTTGTTTTCTAAATTGTCAATGTTAATCACTTTACATGTTATTTCTTATATAGAGTTTGACCTTTTTGTGTTGGTTTAATTTGACTGTTCATCTCTCTTTTATTACATTCTTTAGCTAAACATAAATATGGCCAAATCCATTGCAATCAAAAATTTGAAATAAACTCGATCCATACTACACGAGCCTGCATACCGAATTTTGTGGATCTATCTCTTGTAGTCTCCGAGCTCTAGGCGTTCATACTGACGAACAGACGGATGGCTAGGTCGACTTGGCTGTTGATACTTATCAAGAATATATGTACATATATGTAGGAATTTATTTAATTTAATATATTTATTTATAGTACCTCATGGAAATAACTATATTTGCGTTGTCATTTTGGAAAAAAAATCGATGAAAAAGCAAATAAAAATTTTTGGTTTTTTAAATCTGTTTAGTATACATGTATTGCTTAAAAAATATAACTTTTTTTTTGTAATTATTCTTTAGAAACTTAAAATATTGAATTCACAAAGTTTATTCCATATGAGATAAGTATATGTGCAAAATGATAAAAGTGAAAAAAAAATAAGTAGTTTGTTTTCCCTTATTACCAAGCATTTGACTAATTCGACTTGGCATTGAATTTGACAAGTTTTGCAGAGTTGAAAGGTCAATTTCATCCCATTCTTTGATTAGTGCTTTTCTAAGGTCATTTACAGTGTCAACCTGGCGGTTATTTTTGTAGACTTTGCGTGATAATATTCCCCAAAGATCTTCAATTGGGTTTGGGTCCGGACTGATCGCAGACCATTCCAAAATAGGTATTTTCCTATCCTCAAAAAATTTTTTTGTGTTCCGCGCAGTATGAATTGGCGCGTTGTCCTGCTGAAAAGTCCATGTATCTCCGTATAGGTCTCCAGCAAACTCAATAAGCACCTTGTCTAACAATTCTATATAAATTTCTGCATTTGTTCTCGTGGGTATGAAACAGAGTGGAGACTTTCCAGCATATCCAAATGCTGCCCAAGTCATTAAAGATCCTCCACCGTGGTTGCGCTTGTGACATGTCTTTCCTGGTTGCCTTACATCCCGCCAATACTTTTGGAAACAGTCTGGTCCATCTAGGTTAAACTTTTTTTCGTCGGAAAAAATAACATTTTTGAATTCTTCTGACCAAAATTTATATTTCTGCCCTAGCGCTAGGCACGCGTTTATGTGGCGTTGCAATAGCCTGGGTACAGCCTCGCAGGAAGCATATGTAACCGTGACTTTCTTATGTAAAATCTGGTTTACCCGTCTACTGAATACATTGAGCTGCAGCTGACGATGGATTTCGGTACATGACTTCCTGTCTTCCACCGCCAGTCGCTGAATTTGCCTTTTTCAGATTTCAGATTATCAATATCGGTACGTCGGCCGGACCGCTTATTTTTCCCGTAATTTTCGGGATTTTTGAGGAAATTGGCCACTGTGTTTCTATGCCTATTAACTCTAGCAGCAATATACATATGTATGTTATGTTCTTTCCAGCTTCAGCCAATCCTGTGATCAGACCTTGGTCTTTGGGCGACAAATGCGATCCACAAGGCATTCTAACATAAAATCATATTAACAACTATATTCTTGAACTCAAATAAAATTTAAATTGTTCTAGTCATTTTCTAATTACAAAATTATTTTTTGTTGAACATACGCTAAAGCACAATATTAGCACAATGCACATATACATATGTACATACTTATTTCATAAGAAATCGACGATCTGCGTCGCAAATTTGAGATAACGGTAATAAGAATGAAGTTCAAAGAGAAGATGTGGAATATGTACACATGCTATATGAATGTATGAAAAAACTTGCATACTCCAAACAATGTACGGTTAGATTTTAATACAGTACAAGAGCAAGAAAAAAATGCACATATGTACATACATACATACATACATATACTTATTTCCGTAAGGTATTTTAGTTCATTTAACGTAAAACTATTTATTTGGATATTTTAATTAAGTTAAGTTAGCACTTAATTGTCTTTTCTTCTTTTTATCGTTTCGTCTTTCGTCTTTTATGCAATCGGACTCGGTTTATTAGGTTCGACTGCCACGTCTTTTGTCCTATTTGCCCCGCTCAGCAGAGATGCCAGACCCAATATCACCCTAGTACGCATTCGCTTCGAATACATCTTGGTCGTCTATGTCAGAGGGAACCCACGGCTTTATATAGGCAGCGCAAGTCGTAGTTCGCCTAGGACCGTCGTTAAACAATGTATCTTTGACGACGTCGTATGTATCTCTGGCCTTTACCATGGTAATGCGGTACGGACCTAAGTATTTGGGCTTCAGCTTCAAACCTCCTCCTAATTGGGTTCTTTTAACAGCTACTAGATCACCGACTTTATATATAGAAGCAGGTCTGCGACGTAAGTTGTAGGTCTTCTTATTTACTTATTGCCTACGAAGGATCAGCTGCTTCGCAGGATTGCGTAGCTCATCTTTGTTGTCGTTAAAAATCTGAATCATCTCATCATTAATTATTTCTTTCAGCTTAAGGTCGTCTTTTGTGTGCATCTTTACCATCCAATCAGTGGTTCGAACAGCATTGAATGTGTGCTTCTGCTGTAAGTTGAGTTAATCGCTTGCTGCACTTTGCCGAAAAATTTATACCATTTGCTAGGGGTCTTCTATTGAAATCTTAGACAACACGGATATAATAACAGCGTTAGGGCGTTTGACTTGTCCGCTGGCTTGTGGAAGACCAGTCGTAACTGCGTGAAGTTCTATATTTTCTGCCTTGCGATACTCCTTAAACTCGTCAGAATTAAACGTAGAACCTCTTCCAAAAATAATTTGAACTGGATTTCCAAAAATTAAGCTTTGTTGTAGTCTTGTGATTACTTCCTTCGTAGATGTCGTTTTCGTCGGGTACAACCAGCAAAATTTTGCGAAGCCATTGATAACTGCAAGAATGTGCTTATAGTGCTTAAGACTTGACTCTAAGAGTCCAAGAAAATCTATGTGTAACTTCTGAAAGGGCAGCTCTTTCTTCGGCAGTGTATGCAGTTCTCCTTCTTTTTTACCAAGCATTCAGTTTAGTGTTAGACATGGAATGCAGCATCTTGCAAAAAGGGTATATTAATTTTGGTCAGAAGTGTGTAACGCATAGAAGGTAGCATCTCTGACCATGCAAAGTACTTATATATATATTCTTGATCATCACGACGAGACGACTTCAAATAGCCATGTCCGTCCGTCCGTCCCTCTGGATTAACGCGAACGCCTCCCAGACTGTAACAGCTGCAGAGTTGGGCTTGTATATACTGCAGGGGTTGTATATCTCGGATTCAGCCGGATCGGACCACTATATCATATAGCTCCCAAACAAACGGCAAAGACACGATAAGTGCCTTTTCTTAATAACTTCGCTATTTTCTGAGCTATTGTCGTGAAACTTAATATTAGCTTATTACACTTATAAACGACTCTGCCAAAGTTGATCAAGATCGGGCGACTATATTTTATGGCTCCCATAGGAACAATCGGCGGAAACAGTGAGTCTGATTAATAACTTTGTTTTTTCGTATGTAAGCCGTTTCGCAAACTTAAAGTCGTCAAAATGTATGTAACAGGCAGAAGGAAGCTTCTTTGACCCTATAAAGCATATATATTCTTGATCAGGATCAACAGCCGAGTCGATCTAGCCATGTCCGTCTGTATGAACAAGCAGATGTCGGAGGCTATAAGAGCTAGAGCCACCAAATTTGGTATGTATACTCGTGTAGTATGTATGAAAATGTATAGAGTTAATTGGAATTAAGGCCACGCCCTCTTACGCCCCCAGGAATCACAAAAAACTGTTTTTCTTAAATAGTATAACAGCTAGAGACATCTAATTTGGTTAATATTTTCGTTTAGTTAGCGCGCAGAAAATAATTGTTCAAACTTTTTGCCACGCCTCTTCCGCCCACGGAATTTACATAAAACTGATTTTCTCAAAAACTACGACAGTTACCGACTACAAATTTGGTATGTAGACTAGTTTAATAGACGCGCAGAAACTGGCTATTTAAAAATTTTGCAAGGCCCACTTCCGCCCCCGAAAATTAAACAAAACTAATTTTATCAAAAAACTAACAAAGCTAAAGTCACCAAATTTAGTATGTACACTGGCTTAGTATGCGCGCAGAGTATATATATTTTCATATTTTGCCACGCCCACTTCCGCCTCCATAATTAAGAAAAAACCCATTTTCTCCTGTAGTTTTTTGACTATCGCAGATCAAATTCGGCAGACTAATTAATCTTATCTATTTCTACCAAACTAAAAAATTTTATTGAAATCGGATTAGAAACATGCAAAATATGCCTTTGAACGTATTTTACCACGCGGTCTATAAGGGTAAAATTGGCCGTTGGCTAGTGGCGGCGCTAGAGTGCTCGTGTGTTTGTAGAGTGAGCGAGATAGCACATAGTATGAAGCATGTTAAAACAATTAAATAGACATACATACATATGTACATTTGGTTTTCGAAATTTATAAAAATTTGTTTCACCTGGTGTATGGTATACCCAAGTCGGCGAGTCGACTTACTTACTTCATTTACATCTAGCGTGGTTATAAGGCAGTACTTTTTCCCGCCACCTTTCAATCGTTGCCCTTCAATCGCTTTCGCCGCTATGTTGACTACTGACGATAGTGCATGCAACGTAGATTTGGCCTTTCTGAACCCAAATTACATGCGCGAAAGGTTTCCGGCCTGTGAGATGGCGGTTTCCAGCCTTGTGCTGATGATTTTTTCCAGCATCTTCGCCGCAGTGTCAAGCATGCATAGCGGTCTGTAGCCAGAAGGATCTTCGAGCGGCTTGTTCGGCTTCGGAATTAGCACCAAGTTCTACTTTTTCCAAATGTCAGGAAAGGTGCACTCTTTTAAACATTTTGTAAATACATTGGAAAATTTTTCCGGCTGCAAGCGGGCAGCTAGCTTAATGGCTTTGTTCGGAATGGCATCGGGGCCAGGAGCCTTCTTGTCTTGCAGGTCCGCTGCTGCCAATAGCACTTCTTCTGTGCTTACCGTGCTGTATTGGCTTAATGTGGGACTCGTGTTCCTTGGCGATACCGTTGACGTACTTGGAGTACGTTGTCGTTTTTACGATATGCTTCATATGTTGTTTTAGCTGCGCTGTGATTTGTTTAAAATGCCTGGAAAACGAGTAAGCGACGAGATAATACAGCTGGTTTATTTTAACCATGCTAACGGAAAAACGGCAAAAGACTTGGCAGAAATGTTTTCAATCAAAATTCGCACGGTATACAACATTCTGAAACGGGCAATTGTCGAAAATAGAAATATAATTCCCACAGTCAAATTTGGTAAGTTGCCCGTAATGGTGTGGAGATGTATTTCATCCAAAGTACAAGTCCCATTTGTGCCGATCCTGGGTGATATATAACTGCAACAAAGTCCAGATCTTAATCCCATAGATTTCTGGGTATTTTTAAAGAAGAAAGAGGCTAAACGTAGACCGAAAAATAAAACCGCTCTTATAGAAATTATAAAAGAAGAGTGGCAAAAATTACCAGAGCAGTATGACCTTCAGCAACTAATTGGATCGATGCCGAGACGCTTACATTCTGTGACTGATGCCGAAGAAGGACACACCAAATATTAGAACTATATATCTTTTTGTTAACAGTTTTACCTTATTTTCTACTTCAGTTTGCATTTTTGCAAAGAATTAATTGACAGTTAAAGTTCTGAGTCGTTTAAGTCTTTGTTGTGTTGTTTTTTATTGTATACTTAAGTTAATATTAATTTTGTTTAGTTTTTATGAAAATATATTGATTTGTTTATAATATTAAGTCAAAAAATTCTTCCAAAATACATGAAATACCATAGTGAATAATTGTTTGACACCCTGTATTTACAAATCTATATTTATCGTCCAGTTATGGTCTTCCTTTGATAAATGCAATAACGAAATGTTTGCGAAATGGTATCCACCCATTAAAAACAAGGAAACCATTCCGAAAATTGTAAAGCTTGTTGAGCAGTCAACCCTTTAAAAACCGACGTCAATAAGGAGGAAATACAAATGGTTGTAAACGATCAGCAACCCTTTAAAATCGTCGATGATAAAGGGCCTTTGCTTAATTAATAGATCCCAAATTTTCGCTTCCAAGTCGTACATGCATTGCATTTGTGATGAAATGTTATTAAAACTGAAATGCAAAAAAAGCGCCGCCTGCTGGATGATTACGAATTGAAGTAGAAACTACACCAGCGAAATTATTGCAGATACAATTTATTCTATTTGTCAGAAATTCGGAGTAACCGATAACGACGCATCCATGTAAAAGGCTTGCGAGCTTTAAAACAAAAAAATTTCCTTGTTTTGCGCACTGTTTAAATTTAATTGTTGAAGAAACAAGTTGCTTCGGGCTATGACCTCACAACACGTCCGTCGTTTTTGTCGCGCAAAAACCAACTCTCTCTCGTCATCGCTTTCTGATCGTCTTCTCTCACACGATCACATTGTCTCTTTGACGATGATCACATCGTCTCGCTCGTCTTCGTGTACAGTGGCTGTTCATGCACACCCCACACAAATGTAATTGTTTGCAAACTTCATCCTTTAGTTAGTATAATACACATACACTATCGTTTTAATAGAAATTTCGACGTTGGTTTAAACTTTCTTGGGTATACCCATATGGCAAATCGTGTCTTTTGTAGTTAGTCGAGGATTCAAAATTCTATCTTCTAACAAAATTAAATTAGGTTAAAGCGAATAACCCCCTTGGGAATAAAAGTTTAGTTTGTGAGGATTGTAAAAAAGCTTTCGAAGTGCGAGTACTGGTAAGAGAGTCTACATTTGGTTGCTACATATTTGTTCAGGAAGTACCCGACACATTCAACAACCAACGCGGACGTGCTTTGCTGTGTATTTCCCTTACTGCTACTATCAGTGTCGTTGTCCTTTTGGTCTCGGTGGTCCAGTCTCCAGTAAAGATAAAGTAGTTGTTCAAGTGGCAGCTTAATTCGCATAAAATGAAAACACGCTGTCTACATTGTTCCTACAACTTTTCGACTTTTTTAGCACTTAAAATGGCTGCTAGACAAAGGCTTACCAAACGGTTACGATACAATCTATTGCTCTGGTCTTTGTGGACGTCTACATACACAAACATTCATTGTAACTAAGCATACGAACAATATTTCATGAAAATGTAAAGTTAAAATAGGTGTAAGTAAATATTTTAGACTTAAAATCGTCAAAGTTGTCTACATTAAAGCTATTTTGCATCTATGCAGCTCAAAAAGTTTTTTCAGTTAAAATATTAAATTTTTCTATTGTTACATCAGAGAAGCTAGTAGGTCACATTTTCAACATTTACCAAAGTCAAGAAATATGTATACTAAATGAAGCAAAAACACAAAACAAAACAAAACAAGAAGCATCATATGTAAAGTACTGGTTAAAACCAAACAGACATGCATCCACGCTCTGTTTAAAACATTTAGGAATATTTGTAACAACGGCACGATGTCAAGTGGCCAATGCCAAGCATAAAGTATAAACAATTTTCAACCCCCGAAAACATGGATTATTACAATAAGTAATCCAGGTACGGTAGGTAGTAAAACGTAGAACTTCGATGGTGTTGGAAACTCCATGTTTACTGACTCCATTTACGATTTTTTGTATGTACGTATATCATACAAAGTAACTATATCCTTTAGCTTAATATTCATAGTCGGAGTATAAACATCAAAAATTTTAAGCAAAAGCCTACTATTTAAGTGCCTTGAGCAATGACAAATTTTCGTTTTTAGCGATAATTCGTAACTTAATACGATCTTATAATTTTTTTATTTTCGTATTCGATGCGTTATAAATCAAAGATTGGTATAAGGTAAAAAACTTTTAAAATTCACACCCAGAACACAGAAATATTATGTTTTTTGTTAATATCTTTTGAAATTAAGCGGATTATTGTTAGACAAAAAAACAACTATTTTCAGAGATTTGCCCAATAAACAGCCATGCTTAAAATTCTAGATATAAGCAGCGACTAAAAAGAAAGAAGTGTTTAAAGTAGCAGGCAACGAAGTAGTGCCAGTTGTTGATAACCCTTGCAGTGATACGATATTAGATGCATTATATGCACGCTATAAGTATTTACTATTATTTATATTCACAAAAGTTTTGTCAGTCAGCTATGCTCAATGCTAAACTGTGTATTTATACCGTAGACCTATAGGTTGAAACTGTACATTAAAATCGTCAAAATGTATGTACCATAAAGTTTATATTTATTCTTGATCAGCATCAACAGTCTAGTCCGTCTGTCGCACCTAGATCTCAGAGACTACAAAACCAGCCAAGTTTTTTTCACAAATTTGCCCAACGCCTTCTGCCTTCTATACCCTATTAAGGTACGTTTCACAATTATAACGCCACCCATATATTTCAAATATTGGTCTAACGGTACAATTCTCGATGTTACAATGTTCTACCGAAATACTTTTTGGGACACAACAACAACATATACGAACTTTGGAATTAGTGGGATTAACGGGACTTTTTTGTTTACGAGAATTTTATTTTAAGCGCGTTTCATAATTATAACGCCACTTTCAATTAAAGCGTTTTTTTCTATAAATGTTAACAATTAGTAAGAATTTTATTTCAAAATACTTTAAATTTGTTTGCCATTTTTGGCAATAACATTGAATATTCTTCGTGGCATACCTCATAGTAAATTTTAAATTGTCTCTGGGTCAATCTCCAGCCAAGCCTCCTCTATCGCATTTTTCAGTTCTTGAACTGTGTTGAACTGGCGATTTTCCTTGTAGACCTTACAGACTAAGATGCCCCACAGATTCTCAATTGGATTGAGGTCTGGTGATCTCGATGGCCAGGACATAAGGGCGATATTCTTTGAGGCAAACCACGACTTCGTCTCCCTGCTGACGTGGATTGCGGCATTGTCTTGTTGGAAAATCCAGTCTCTATCCTCATTTTCATTCAAAAATGGGACGAGACTGTTTTCCAACACTTGGATGTAATCTCCACTCTTCATTCGTGATGATACGAATTGGAGATTCAGGCATCCAACTGAGGAAAAAGCTGCCCAAACCATCACGCTTCCTCCTCCAAAATTTCGCTTAGAGAAAACTTGTGGCTCTTTTCTCAGGTCATGCCAATATCTCCGAAAACCATCAGGACCATTCAAATTCCACTTCTTTTCATCCGAAAAGAAGACCTGCAATTTTAATCCTTGCAATAAAAACGAATTGGGTTATTATTTTGTGTGACTTACGGATGATCACTGTGTCTCCATATTTTGACGCCCAAAATCCATCCGAGCAAGTTTGTGTTTAGCTTTTAAAGCTGAAACGCAACTCATCAGCTTATTTTTTATAAAGTTGGACCTATTTAGTGTCCGCCAAACGGTGGTACGACTAACATTTTTATCGACTTCTCCTTGCAAGTCGTGCAAACTCTTACAAGTATTGCTAGCTTTATTGATAATTTTTCGCTCATCTCGGCTAGAAAGTAATTTCTTCCTTCCTGAGCGTTTTTTACAGCTATATATTTATAATTATGAAACGCGCCTAAAATAGAATTCTCGTAAACAAAAAAGTCCCGTTAATCCCACTAATTCCAAAGTTCGTATATGTTGTTGTTGTGTCCCAACAAGTATTTCGGTAGAACATTGTAACATCGAGAATTGTACCGTTAGACCAATATTTGAAATATATGGGTGGCGTTATAATTGTGAAACCTACCTTATACAGATTTTAGACATAGCCAAATCTGTTTTAGTCATTGCATAGTATTCGGAAAGGTTCATCTAGTGCAACGGAACATAAATATTAATCTGAAAGGTATATGTACATTTGGTCCTTGAAACTAAAATTTTATTTTCATTTCATAATATATAATTAAATTATAGTTCTGATAAATTTGATAAAAATTGGGTAACAACATCATATAGCTGTTATGTGACAACGACCGCAGAAACGCTCGATTAAAACGCATTTTATACCCTTACAGAGGGTATTATAAAATTAGTCAGATGTTTGTAACGCACATAAGGAGACGTTAGAATATCGCTATGTAGTTTACATATGTATGTGATAATATTTTATATAAAACCTGAGATCCCAAAACTTAAATCTGACCGGATAAATAAAACACAAGTTACAGTCAATATTAATCGGCTCTGCTCCCAGCTCTGTCGGTAGCGCTACCTACATAGTCGCAACTAAAGGTGGGCATGGGCCGAAATTTTCAACCCAACCCGACCCAGCCCATGGGCCGAAGAGGAAAATTTTACCCGTACCCGAAAGCTAAAAAAATTTTGTAACCCGAAACCAACCCGCCCGCCCGAAAAAAAAATTTAGTACAAAATAAAATTTTTTATTTCCTTTGTTTTTCTTCAAAACAGCACTTAAATTGCATTTTTTATAAAGGATTAATAGGTATACAAAAATTCAAATTTAAATTACATATTTTTGTAAAAAAAAAGTAACATATCGAGATTTGCGCTTGACAATATTGTGCGCCTTTCATTTAATATTTTCCCCGACGACGAAAAAAACTCTCTCGCTTGTGGCAGAGCTTCCAGGTATGCATAATATTTGTTTGGGCACCACTTGCAATAATTTCAAGTCAGTTGCCTGTTTCCAAAAATCTAAAATTGGCATGTTTGAACGAGTAGTTGTGGCAAAATATATATCAATTTCTAAATCTATAGGATTTTAGTCAAGTTTCATTTGTTTTGGTTGATTTTTGTCGAAATACTCTTGAAATTCATTATTGCTACATATTTGGCGAAGTGTTTTCAATTTTTGAGTCGTCATCTGTGTCGCTTGGATTTCATAAATTTCATTCATCATGCTTTTGACGGTCTCCAAAACATGTTTTTTTTTTCTTCAGGTAAAAAACTCAATTCTTTGAATGGAGGGTTTAAAAATAATCCAACTAAATGTACTGATGTACATAAACCTCGGCATAGCCGATATTTGATATTATTTATATTGTCTTCACGTGCAAGTGGCCATATGTGGCCAGAACACCACTAGCCTGTTTTGCGCGAACCCAATCAGAGAACTGTCGGCACGAATCGCGTGGGCAAGTCCGGGGCTAACTTCGTCGCGCCGATGTTTGTGTACCCTTGCAAAAAGGTTATGTATGTTTTGGACAGAAGTGTGCAACGCACAGAAGGAATCATCTCCGACAATATAAAGTACATATATTCTTAATCACGACGACGAGTCGAGTTGAAATAGCCATGTGCGGCCGTCTGCCTGGATCAGAACATACTCCGCATAAACCGTTAGAGCTACAGAGCTGAAATTGCATGTAGGCTTGTATTTACTGCACAAGTTGTATATCTCGGATTCAGCCGAGACCACTATATCATATGGCTCCTATACAAATGACAAAGTCACGAACAGTAACTTTTCTCAATAAGTTATTTATTTTCTAAGTCATTGTCATAAAAATTAATATTTGTTAGTTTCGTATAACTGTTGATCACTGTACCTAATTTGGTCAAGATTGAATGAGTATGTATATCATACAGCCCCCATAGGAGCGATCGGTCAAAACCTGTGACTTATGAATAACTTCGTTACTTTACATGCGATTGTATATTTGTCGGTAAAGTATTTTTAATAATGACTGCGTCAAATTTACTCAGGATCGGACGACTTTATCATATAGCTCCCATAGGAAGTATCGGTCAAAAACAGAGACTTGTGTGGTAATTAGACCCCTGTAATACCTACGGTGTTCAAGTTTATTTCCATTTTTTGCCTTGCCCCCGCAAATTAGATAAAACCGATTTTCTCAAATGCTATACCAGCTATAGACTAGAGGTGTTAAACTATCGATAGCACTATCGACACTATCGATGGTTGAGCACTATCGGGTCGACTCACTATCGATGGTGTTGCTCTTCCGATAGTAGTCGATAGTAGATCAAGTATGCGATCAATGGACTCATACATATATAAAAAAGTGTATTATATGACCCCAACGCACATCGGAAAAAGGTTATTGATCGAACTTTAGCGGAATTGATTGCCATAGATGTTCAGCCCTACAGCATAGTAGAGGATATAGGCTTTATAAAATACAGCAAAATATTGGACTGCAGATACCAGTTGCCAAGTCGCGCACATCTAACAAATGTGCTAATGATATTTTTAGCAAGGCAGGGCAAATTGTCTCTGACCGCAGAACACGGTTGAAGGAGGAAAACGTCAATATTTTATTATTCTTAAACCAAAATCTATGGATAAACTCTTCCAAAAAATTATAGTAATAGGTAATACAATTTTGGACATTTCTTATATCTTACAACATCGAATTAAACCATTTTTTAAATACTTTATTATAGTTACTTTTGCCTTGTGCACCATCGAGGCACTATCGATGGTACTATCGTCCACTATCGATGGTGATGAAAAAACTATCGTCGACTATCGATGGTGCCGACTATCGATAGTTTGACACCTCTACTATAGACATCAAATTTGGAATGTGTACTGGCTTAGAACACGCGCAGATAAAAATTTAATAAAAACAGTTTTTCCCGAAAACTAATAAAACTAGAACCACCAAATTTGGGATGTATGCCACGCCCACTTTCGCCTTCATAATCTAGAAAAAACCGATATTAACCAAAACAAAAATTCAGCAGACTTAGCCCTATTAATATCTACCGACATACCAAATTTTAAAATCGGATTAGAAACATAGAAAATATACGTATAAACGAGTTTTACTATCCGGTCCATAAGGGCAGAGTTGGCCGTAGGCTAGTGGCGGCGATAGAGGGCTCGTGCGTTTGCAGAGTGAGCGAGATAGCATATGCTTACATTGTAAAAACAATGTAATAGAAATTGAAAATATTTTACTTACTTGGTGCATGGTATACCGAAGTCGGTGAGACGACTTACTTTCTTCATTTACAGAAGAAAGAGGGGCTTCTGATCTGATTACTGGGTGAAATGTTTGTTAAGCATAAATACAGTCGTTTAAAGAAAGAATAATAAACTTTGTGGTAGGTCTATGGGGTTTAACTGGTTCAATAGCTCAGTAGAGTCTATTTTAAGATCGAATTGAAGCAGTACAGATGACGATAAGACTTTATAACTGAGTGTCGCTAAATGGGAGTTGATCACCAAATAATTGCCAGCGGAAGTGACTGTCACCGTCTAGGTATAGCCGTTAATATCTAGTTATACCCTTGCAAAAAGGGTATATTAATTATGGTCAGAAGTGTGCATCTCCGATCATACAAAGTATATATATTTTTGATCAGCACGACGAGACGAGTTCAAATAGCCATGTCCGTCCGTTCGTCTGGACCAACGCAAACTCCTCCTAGACCGTAAGAGCTACATATCTGAAAGGCTTGTATACACTGCAGGGGTTGTATATCTCGGATTCAGCCGGATCGGACCACTGTATCATATAGCTCCCATACAAATCCCAAAGTCACGAACAGAGACTTTTCTCAATAACTTCGTTATTTTCTGTGCTATTATCGTGAAACTTAATATTAGGGAGTTTATTACGCCTATAAACTACTGTGCCAAATTTAATCAAGATCGGATGAGTATATCATATAGCTCCCATAGGAATGATCGGTCGAAAACAGTGACTTTGTAAATAACTTCGTTACTTTTAACGCGATTGCTTTCAAATTAAACATTTCTTAATTTGATATATCTGTTAATGACTGTGCCAAGGCAACTATCGGCAGAGCGAGTGACACTGCGGCATAGCTTAACATCCTTCCCATACATAAGCGCATCGTAATATTTAAATTGAATTAAGAATGTAATTTGGTAGTGTTAGGTTACACATATTTTATCTGTATGATATCATATGATTTACCAGTGTTGTAAGACACTAGGAGGGCTAGTGTAGAAAAGCGATCACTTGATGTCGAGCCGTGGAGAGAAATTTAAAGATTGGTTGACTTCCGATTTTGATCAAATGTGGTATTTTGCTGGATATTAGTATTAAATTTAAGTTTGAAAAATTTTGATTGCACAAGGTATAACAATGCGGGAGATAATCAACATTTTTTCAAATTACGGAGGCGAAAAGAGGCGTGGCAATATCTCAACACATACATAATGTGCGCATTTACTAAGCAAATATACATACCAAATATGGTGTCTCTAGCTAGAATAGTTTTTGAGATAAACGCTTTTTTTAAATTGGTGGAGCGGAAGGGGGCGTGGCAAAAATTTGAAATAAACTTGATCATTTTACATACTACACGAGTCTACATACCAAATTTGGTGGCTCTGGCTTTTACAGTCTCCGAGATCTAGGTGTTCATACGGACAGACGGACGGACAAGGCTAGATCGACTCGGCTGTTGATCCTGATCAAGAATATCTATACTTTATGGGGTCGTAGAAGCTTCCTTCTGCCTGTTTCATACATTTTGGCGACTTTAATATACCATTTCAACCTATGGGTGTATGGTATAAAAAACAAATTATATTCTAACGTTTTTTATACCCTTGCAAAAAGGGTATATTAATTTTGGTCAGGAGTGTGCAACGCATAGAACGAAGCATCTCCGACCATACAAAGTATATATATTTTTGATCAGCACGACGAGACGAGTTCAAATAGTCCGTCCGTCCGTCTGGATCAACGCAAACTCCTCCTAGACCGTAAGAGCTACAGAGCTGCACGTTTTTTTTGGTTTTCTGTTTTTTTTTTAAACATGTTAATGATTTTTATTTTAAATAATATTTTATGTGAAGAGGATTAAAATATTCTTACACTATTTTAAGTTAAAGTGTCCTATTCAAGTGGTGCATATTTAAGACTCCACATTTTGTTATTTACTAGTTAACACTGATTTTTGTATACTTACAACTTTTGAACAATTTTGAAATTATCGTCAAATTAATGTAATAAAATAAACTTTTTTTAGAAAACAAAAATTATATTCATAGTTGGCTTGGCTTAGCAGAAATGAACTATAGAAAATCGACCTTAGATGTGTCCTATTCAAGTGGCGCGCAGTGTAACTCAAATTAATCTACTATAATTCATGCAGCTCTCTAGTATATATGTACATACAGTGGTGGTCAGCGTGTAAGCCCTTTTTTTTTTTGATTTTAAATTTGATTTTCTCGGCTCCTAAGAAACTTAATGAAGAAATTTTTTCAGTTATTTGTTGGTTATTGTATTTAGAATCTGACACGTAATTATTGTCATTCCAGCTTTCGACGTTTTTTCTACAGGTGCGTTTGAAAAAAAAGCTCCCCCAAAATGTTTGACAATAGTTTAGCCCGGTCATTTCAAAATCTTTAATATTATAGTTAGACATGTGTATTCTTTGAAAAAGTTGTAGATCTAGGTAATCTAAGATAAACTGCATACCAAAAATTTTCATTTTAGCCCCAGTATTTATTTTGGGGTCTATCGAAATTTCGGGATTTTGTATGTAATTCTTGAGGTCTCTTTGTTTGGCGACGTTTTACGATACCAATTTAAACTTAAGTATTATTTTCTTATTCTAAGTATGAAAGTGAATTGAATTTCCCGTCAAATGATACATGTTTCATAAAAATCCGACAAAAATTAGATTGATTTCACCGCCCATACTTAAAAAAAACCAGGTAAGCAAAATTTCCCATACATGCGTGCAAAGAAAGAGACGGAGGATGTGTGGGAAATTTTGCTAGTTCTAGTCTTTTTTTAAGTATGGGCGATGAAATCAATCTAATTTTTGTCGGATTTTTATGAAACATGTATCATTTGACGGGAAATTCAATTCACTTTCATACTTAGAATAAGAAAATAATACTTAAGTTTAAATTGGTATCGTAAAACGTCGCCAAACAAAGAGACCTCAAGAATTACATACAAAATCCCGAAATTTCGATAGACCCCAAAATAAATACTGGGGCTAAAATGAAAATTTTTGGTATGCAGTTTATCTTAGATTACCTAGATCTACAACTTTTTCAAAGAATACACATGTCTAACTATAATATTAAAGATTTTGAAATGACCGGGCTAAACTATTGTCAAACATTTTGGGGGAGCTTTTTTTTCAAACGCACCTGTAAAAAAAACGTCGAAAGCTGGAATGACAATAATTACGTGTCAGATTCTAAATACAATAACCAGCAAATAACTGAAAAATTTCTTCATTAAGTTTCTTAGGAGCCGAGAAAATCAACTTTAAAATCAAAAAAAAAAAAAAGGGGCTTACACGCTGACCACCACTGTACATACATTCATTTGTACGTTTGTACATACATAATTTTGCCTGCTAAAAAACTGCCACACTAATACTACAAATTTTGGATAGAATTAAGTATAAAGGTTTCAAAAATTAAACTTAGTACCTCCGGGTTTGTTTATATTTGTTAATTTATGTCTGATGATTTGTTAACAAATTTAGACTGACATAACTTTGTCCGCGTCTTCAAAAAATATGCGTTATCGTGTAGTTAAAGTTTATAAATTTTGCGGATAACCAATTTTATACCATGCACCCGTGGGGTAAAAATCGCAAAATTTGTGTAACAGGTCCCAAAAAGTATATATGTATATATACATATGTATATATATTCTTCACACCTTCACTTGTATAAGAGGTAACAATTGGCAGGGAAGGAAGGAAGCATCTTAGACCATATATCAGTATACATAGATATTCTTAATCAGCATATACAATGTATTGCGGACGTTGACGATACTATGCGCAGAACGTTCAAGTGGCCCCACGACACCAGGGCAAAGCCTGTTACGCGCGAGCCCAGCAGATAACTGCCCACCTCCCACCCGACCGACCGAGGGGTGCAGTCGTATATCGCACGGTACGAATCGCGTGGAAAATAGAAAAAACAGACAAACAAATAATACTATAGCTATCTATTAACTAAATGTGATAGGCTAGATGTTTTAAGTATATTAATAGAAAACTCTCAGCCGATTACCGGGAATAGAAGGTTGTAATCAGAGCAGAGGCCCCTAAAAGGTTCATGCATGGCATAATTAGAAGAACAACGACTAAGGGATAAAGGTATCAAAGGATGTCTACTCCGTCTACATGGTACCGACAGATTTACCTGAGCTAATAACTCGGGCGAGTCGATATCACCAATTAAGAGCTTGTGCATAAAAATGACACCAAGCATAATTCTACGGTTAGTTAGAGAAGGAAGGTTAATCAAGAGAAGTCTACTAAAATACGAAGGCAAATTGACATTGCGATTCCAGCTTAAACCACGAAGAGCAAATAGCAAAAACTGCTTTTGAACGGATTCAAGTCTAATCTGGTGCGACTCATATTGAGGTGACCAAATGCAAGTTCCATACTCTAAAATAGGACGGACAAGCGAAGTAAAAAGAACTTTAGTTGTATAGAGGTCGTTAAATTCTTTTGACCATCTTTTATTGGAACCCAGGACACTCATGGCCTTTGCGACCGTGGTGGAAATATGGGTGTTAAAATTTAACTTATGGTCCATAAGTACGCCCAAATCATTCATATAATTTAGGCGTTCTAAAGGACGTGTTTTTTGAAACTTCTTATAATATCGAGTCTTCACGTTTTTCAAATTGGATAACTCTCGAGAGAACCAGGGAGGTGTGTTAAGCCGCTCCAGCCTACCAAGAGGCACACAAATATCAAAGAGTGAATTCAGAGTATCATAAAAAAAACGAACAGCTGAGTTCATATCTCTACAATTGTACAGATAAGACCACTCGGTAGTAGTAATGTTTTCATTAAGGCTTACGAAAGCACCTAGTTAGAGGTAACTCATTTGAACCAAGTAATGGTGAAAGGAAGAGCAGATCAATTTTTTAATATAATGTAGGATGAAATTTGTCTTCGGGAAGAACAAATGGTTTGATCCTAGAACCATCACAATAAGAAGAGTCCAATACAAAAATAAGATCTAACGATTTTCCATTAGAATTTAGGACAGGGTTGACTTGGGATAAAGATAAGACTAGAAGGCCATCAATAAAGTCATGTGACATAGAGGGCAGCAACATGGTAAATTCATCTGTTGGTGACCATGCTAAAGCGGGTAAATTAAAATCACCTACAACTATGAGCATGTCTTGACTGGAAACTAAAGAGGAGACAAACTGAATTGCCTCTAAATGATTAGAGTATACCACCATGTCTGACGTTAACTTTCTTCGGAATATAGGCTATTACATCATCAGATGTGACAACAGGGTCTAGCCTAGAAACAAATAGATGTTTCTTTGGTGGTATGCCAACGAGAGGCCGCGGTCCCGAAGCGTCAGCCGCAGCAGTAACGTTGGACAAGTCACCTACTGCAGCAGTCAACTTGTTCACGGTAATCTCTTTTAAACTGCCGCCGTGTACAGGCGTGTTATTTAATGCACTCCGCAAAAATTGAGTGTAAAAAAGACCGCGTTTGCAAAAATTTGTGTAGGGCTCTCAGTCGCCCCAGAGACGCCTATTTACAATCATATTGCTATTAGATTGCTCTAATAGCAATAAATACTAAGTTGCAACAACAAAGTGCGTATTTTTTACAAAAGCCATGTCCACCAATTCGGGCCCAAGCTCTCTCGATCCCCAACAGCAACAGCTACAAGAACTAATTGTACAACAACAACGTGAGCGTCGACTCTCGGTCCAACGCAACAACGCGTACTTTTCGGTGGTGTCGCCGACCCCACTGCAAGCTAAGCCCGCAAAAAAAAAAAAGTGGCAATACGCCGAAAATAACCAAACCAAATGAACAAGTAGCACCCCTTAGCGGGAATCGTTTTAAAATTCTTGCCGATCAGCAAGATGATCAAGCCGGCGCTGTAGATAAAGTTAAATCGGCTAGACCACCCCCTTTATACATCCGTGGAGCCAACTGCAGCGCCCTGATTTCGAAGCTAGTAGAAACAGTAGGGGCAAATAACTTTGTTGTAACCCCTCTCAATAGGGGTAACATTAAAGAAATTAAATGTCAAACCCAAACTGAGGACAATTTCCGCATCATCGAAAAGTACCTCCAGACGCGTTGGTCGAAAAAGGGTTTGCGGTCAAATCCGTTGTCAACATCATCAACAGGAACAAAGTCGCACAGCCGCTCTTTAAAATCGAGCTCCAACCAGATGCAAAGCGGTCGAAGCCAAATGAAGTGCACCCAATCTACAACCTACAGCTCCTATTGCACAGAAGAATCACCGTAGAGGAGCCCCATAAGAGACACCAACCACCGCAGTGTAAAAACTGCCAGGAATACAACCACACCTCTAACAACTGCAATCTCAGGTCAGTGTGTGGCTGTGGCGAACATCATAAAGATGGCATTTGCACCAAGGACAGAAACAATGTCGCACTAAGATTATGCAGTAACTGTGGAGGGAACCACACGGCCAACTACAGAGGATGTCCTGTCTTCAAGGATCTTAAATCTCACCTAAACGGGCGCAATCCCCCAGCTGGACCAAAAATCACCGTCAACGCCTCTAAAACTACACCGGAGGTATTCTTCGCCAAGGCTGTTAGATCATCTAACATGCCTGCTACATACAGTCCTAGTGTATCCTTCGCTAGTGTGCTCCGAACTGGACAGACGGAGCCCGCAAAAGAGACCCCGTCACTCCACCATCTACAGAATCCGCAACCTAGCGCACCAGAGCTTGACCAGCAAACTCCAAGTGGCTTAGAAGCCCTATTGATCTCACTCAATCAAAACATGACCACTTTTATGACGTTCATGCAAAACTGTATGCAAGAACTGATGCGGAATCAAAACCTGCTTATCCAGAAGCTTATCGAGAATAAATAATGGCTTCCCTACGTCTATGTCTTTGGAATGCTAACGGCATCTCCAAGCACAAAAATGAACTGCAACTATTCCTAGACTCAAGTGAAATCGACGTTTTGCTGATTTCGGAAACACATTTAACATCAAAAAATAATTTTCAAATACCAAAATATACCTTCTATGCAACAAACCATCCAGACGGAAAAGCTCATGGCGGGACTGGTATCCTAATCAAAAACCGTATAAAACACTCGTTCCTCAACAGATTTGAAACACAGCACCTACAAGCAACTGCTATAACCGTCCAAACCAGCTGCGGCAACACTACATTGGTTGCCCTGTACTGCCCACCACGCTTCTCAATCTCTGAAAAGGAATTTACCGATTTCTTTAACACACTCGGAGATCGCTTCATTGCAGCAGGGGACTATAACGCCAAACATACGCAATAGTCAACCCTCTCAATAAGATGGATTGCGTCTCACCGGGTAGGCCTACTTATTGGCCCACAGATCCACAGAAAGTGCCTGACTTGATTGATTTCGCAGTAACCAAGAGGATTCCACGTAATCGGATCACTGCGGATACACTGCTAGATTTAACTTCCGATCACTCTCCAGTACTATTCACACTATTAACAAGACCTCAAGTACTTGATCGCCCATATAGGCTTACAAACAACAAAACAAATTGGCTTAAATTTAAAATGTACATGAGTGCCCACATTGACTGTTCGCCGAAACTGGATGCTGCAGAGGACATTGATATGTGCGTCTCTGCACTTGAGTCTATGATGGCAGCTGCAGCAAAAGTATCTACTCCACCTGCCTACACTAAACCTGTTGACAGGCCCACGAACCGGCGGAT
Organism: Drosophila tropicalis; assembly: GCF_018151085.1. Taxonomy (NCBI): domain Eukaryota; kingdom Metazoa; phylum Arthropoda; class Insecta; order Diptera; family Drosophilidae; genus Drosophila; species Drosophila tropicalis. Next base: position 524,061 of record NW_027173497.1, read on the forward strand.
AGAACAATTAGTAACGGAAAAACGACGTCTAAGAAGAGAATGGCAGATTACTCGCTCACCAGCAGCAAAACTTCGCCTAAGGCATGCTAATCGCAACCTCTCCAAGGCGTTAAGACAAGAGGAAAGCTGGGCTCAAAGAAAATACATAGAAAAGCTCAGCCCAACCAGCACTAAACATCCTCTCTGGAAAGCCCACCCAACTTTAAGCGCTTCTGCAGAGACAATTTCACCGATAAGGAGTCCAACCGGTGGATGGGCCCGCAGCGACGAAGAGAGGGCATCCGTATTTGCCACACATCTTAAAATGGTTTTCCAGCCAAATCCAACATCAAACTCATCTGTACTTCCCCCTTCGAGCACACTAACGGATAGTGAGTACTCGGAACTCCAATCGGACGAGATCACTGCAGTTATTAAAAACCACATAAAGCCAAAAAAAGCCCCTGGCCATGACCTAATCACACCGAAAATGATCCTGGAACTCCCTATCATTGCCATACAATACATCTGCAAACTGTTCAACGCTATAATAAGAATTGGCTACTTCCCAAGAACATGGAAAAGGTCCACTATCATCATGATTCCTAAAGTGGGAAAGGACAAAACCCAGCCATCATCCTATAGGCCAATTAGTTTGCTGCCATGTCTTTCGAAGCTTTTTGAAAAGGTCCTGCAGGTCCGACTAAACTCATTTCTGGCATCGGAGAACACAATCTCTTCACACCAGTTCGGCTTCCGCGAAAAACATGGTACAATTGAACAAGTCAATCGCATAACATCCGAAATACGAACAGCATTCGAACTAAAAAAATACTGTGCGGCTGTCTTTCTCGACGTTGCCCAGGCTTTCGATAGAGTTTGGCTGGAGGGTCTGATGTTCAAAATCCGGCAAAAACTGCCACAGTACACCCACAAACTCATGGAATCTTACCTTTACAATAGGCAATTCGCTGTAAGATGTAATGGCTCCGTCTCGGCTGATTTTGAAATCAAAGCTGGTGTACCGCAAGGCAGTGTACTCGGCCCATTGCTCTACCTACTGTACACTGCAGACTTACCAACGAGTTTAGGACTTACAACGTCCACTTTTGCCGATGACACGGCAATCCTCAGCAGATCCAAATGCCCAATACAAGCCTCTGCAAAATTAGAGGAACACCTCAAGGTGGTAGAGGAATGGCTAGCAACCTGGCGTATCCGGGTCAACGAGCAGAAATGCAAACATGTCACATATACATAGGTACGCTTAGCAGAAGAAACTGTCCAGCTATAATGCTAAATAACGTACCAATTCCTCAAGCCGTGTATGTCACTTACCTTGGCATCCACCTAGACAGAAGACTAACTTGGCGCAAGCACATCGAAGCAAAAAAGTCACAGCTTAAACTGAAAGCAAGTAGCCTACATTGGATCATCAATGCTCGGTCCCCTCTACGTCTGGAATATAAAGTCCTCCTATACAACTCCGTACTGAAACCCATCTGGACTTACGGAGCCGTACTATGGGGGAAGGCAAGTACCAGCAATGTCGATATTATACAAAGAGCGCAGTCGAAAATTTTAAGATCAATCACGGGGGCCCCGTGGTATATACGGAACGACAACATTCAAAATGATCTAAATTTACCTAGCGTAAAATCTGAAATAGGTAGTCAACAACTAAAGTATTCTGCGAAACTGGATGCACACCCAAATGTTCTTGCCAATTCCCTTACGCGAACTAATAATAGAACTCGTCTTAAAAGAAATGACAGACCAACCCAATAACAAGTGATTCGGGCCGCCTGCAATATCCCCAGGATTTATCTTAAGTACTAGATTAAGAAAAATATCTCAAACTTGTTGTTAGGCTCTAATTTAAAAAAAAAAAAACTTGTTCACGGGTCCCTCGATAATTTTAGAGCTATCGGCAATATCCATTGGAATGGGTAATTGCCCGGACACATCGGACACTACAATTGGCGTCGTTTTTAAGAGATCATTCCCAGGTGATACCGGTAATTCCTTACTATTCCCATTCACAACCGGGCTCTTAAACGATATCAATTGCTGTACATTAGGAGTGGACGGTGCATGAGACCGGTCGGGGACGATAAGAGACGCTGGCGGATCTACAGATAAAGGAACACCCCAAGGACTGGTTTCGGAGACTCGTTCATAAGCGATAAACTTCTGAACTGAGTCTCCACCGCAGTTTATTAAAACCTGCCCTTAAAGTGTCAAAACTATCTCTAGTCCGCCTCATGAAAGAGCGCATCTCATTCTCGACCTCCCGGCAAGCATCACAGCTATATTTTAAGCCACCACCTTTAGCAATAGACTCCTTGATTCTGCCTGTGTAACCTGCACACTTAACGTGAACCCCATTATCACACAACCAACAAAGAATATAATCATGGGAGTCAACCGCATTAGTGGCAACTACTAAACTACTAAAAAAATACAAATTCTAAAGGTAAAAAATCTGTGTATAAGAATATACTGACCAGTTCTGACACAAGGGTTAATGTGCAGAGTAAGCCTTCACAACTAAAGAATTAAAAGAGAAAGAATACACAAAAACAAAAACACGTATCACAGAGTCGCGGGTAGGCAAAAGACGAGAGCGCGAATCAAAAAAGAATAGGGAAGAGCGGGAGAGCTCGTCAAATTGAACACATGCAACAACAATTTGTACGCAAAAGCGTGAGAGCTAGTTACAACGGTAAAGACAAAAGGCAAAAGAAATAAGCAAAACAACAACACCGCTAATGCAAGTATTGTTGTAAGTTTTGATTTATGTATATTTAAAGTTTAAACAAGAGCGACTGCATGAGAAGAAAATAAAATTCTTATGCAGAAATTATTATTAGGCCGATAATGAGATTAAAAGTTATAGAAATGTATTTAATCGCGAGAAAAAAATAAAATTTGATAAGCGCAAAAAAAACACGTCCGTCCTCTGCAACGAGTGAAAGTGAATGACGAAACGAGTTCAAATAGCCATGTCCGTCCGTCTGGATCAGCGCAAACTCCTTCTAGACGGTAAGACCTATAGAGCTGCATGTAGGCTTCTTTATCCTGCAGGGGTTGTACATATATCTCGGATTCAGCCGGATCGGTCTACTATATCATATACCTCCCATACAAATGGCAAAGTCACGAACAGTGACTTTTCTCAACAACTTTGTTATTTTCTTAGCTTTTGTTATGAAATTTAATATTCCTTACGGAACAGAATTGTAATAAAAATATCCGCAACTGTAGGTACTTATATGTACATACATATGTATGTATAAGTGATCGGCACGTAGCCACATTCGGTTTATAAAGCGCTGCGCCTGTGAGTTTCCGTTAGTGAGTTTAATGTTTTTATAACATGCATCCAATTCAGTGCATTGATGCGAAAAACTTGAAACGAACTTGACCGTACATACTACACGCAACTACAAACCAATTTTGGTGCTTCTAGCTCCTATCTCCTGTCTCCTAAATCTAGGTGTTCATATGGACAGACGGACATGACTATATCGACTAAGCTTCTTATGCTGATCCGTCTGTCCGTCCGTGCGTAGGCGTTGTACTCAGCCATCTTAAGGGCTATCGGGCTGAAATTTTTTTCTGTGCTTTTTATTATCTGGAGCAGATCAAGTATGAAATTTATCAGGATCGGACTACTATATCATATAGCTCTAGAAGAAACATTTTCACAAAAATTGGAGTATCGCTATGAAATTTACATATGACATAATATTGGATATAGAACCCCAGATCCCAAATTTGAATCTGATCGGATAAAAATAACACAAGTTACAGTCTATATAATAATCTCTGTTCTGCTCTGCCGTCAGCGCTGCTTGCTTTCTACTACGTCATACGTCATCAACAGAGCACATGCATACACACACAGACGCAACGCTACATGAACTGTATGTGTATGCGTGCGATGCTTTGCTTAGGGTTATTGCCAAGGACTGCAAGGGTTTATAAACTTCGGCATAGCCGATGTTAAAGTCTTCGATATTTTTTATAAATATGTATATATTTTCAAAAAGGAATTCAAAAGTTAATTTTGAATGTTGATTGAGAAAACAAAAGACCCCATAATATACATAGCACAAGTAGTTCGTAAATACATATGCACACATGTATAACGTTAGTAGCTTTTGCTCTACAGTGGGATTAAATTTTTGTCAATGTCAAGTCAATTTCAAATGTAAATAATAGGGTCAATTCAACGACTATATTGCGCGGGATTGATATTTAAATTTAACCTTTTACCAATTTCGCAGTTTTTTCTTTTTTTTTTTTTTTTTTTTTTTTTTTTTTTTGGAACATGATTTGTATACTTCCATTTACGTAACGTATAACAACGTTAAATTCAGAAACAGATATACATATTTACTTTTGCATTGCGCAACCCTATTGTCTTCAGCAACTATCGAAATAGCTGATATCGGTAATCGTTTCTAATAATTTGCCAATCGTACAGTGATTCCATAAAAAGTTCCTAAATTGAAATATCCTTAATTTCTGTGACACCAACATTTGATGTAGCAAATTTCAAAAACATACTGCCTGGAAATCTCTGTAGATTTCTGTGACACCCCTGCATATTCGCAAATTTTTGTGTTTCTATACGCTATATTCTAAAAGCTAATTATTTCGATACGCTAAATCATCCAAATCGACCACTGTGAATGGTATGAAACGACTCGAGTAAAGTAATACAAAGGTCCCAAAGATCATGTATACTACATACCGTTTGTTTGCCGTCTCGAGGTCGCTAAATAAAACCACAAAGCTTAATTCCTTTTTGATTCATCCAAATATATATTTTTATCCTTCGAAGATCGTCGTTAAGAGCTGTAACAACAGGAGTACATAAGTTTTTTTTGTGCATAAAGCAATAAACACATATTTTTGTACAAACAGTAATAATTTACACGTTTGACCTCTGATTTTTCCGACGTGGACTCTTAAACTAATTGTTTGAGTCAAGTGAATGTCTGCATAAATATTTTCGCGCAGTTTACTGTGTGCGTTTTGTAATTTAGTCTAACCCTTTTTATAACAAGGGTGAATGTTTTGTTGTAATGTTGTTCTTGCTGCAAAATAGTAACAACTGAAAAATCTGGTGTATGGCCACAATTATCATAGAAGTATTATAAATTAAACAAGAGGGCCGAGGCTAACTTCGACCGCGCCGAAGATTGTATACCCTTGCATGTTTTTTGCTACTCTTTCCTTACCTACATATGTATGTATATTCGTCAAAGTGGAAAAACGTTTTGTCTAAAAAGTGTAATGTTTGCGAAAGGACGGCCTATAAAGCAAATAACAAAGATATTGACAAAAGTCACTGTTCCCCACCGATCTTGATCGTTTATGTATACATAGGTGTAATTAACTAACCGATATTACATTTTATAGAAAGTAATTAAGTTATTAAAAAAATTCAATGTTTGCTATAGTGGTCCGATCCGGATGAATCCGAGATATATAAACTGTGCACTAAACATGTACAAGCCTACATGCAAAATATCCCGTAGCTCTAACGGTCGAGAATATATGTATGTACATATGTATGTATGTAGGGGAGAGTGGGGGAGAAAGGTTAATTCATTGTCCAACTATTGATCAAAGATACGTTTCAATATAATTTACCTTTACAAAGCTATAGCTGTTTTTTTGAACATACCCCAAATCAACGTTGTCAAAAATCGCGGGGCAAAGTGGCGCATCGGCGTTTTACAAGTTTTTTATATAGAATAAAGCGATTTTTGGAAAAAAAATATATAGTTTAATATTAAAAAATTGTTTTATAAAAAAAACTTTTGGTACACTAACAATGTTGATTGGTTTAGACTTTTATTTATGATTGTTAATTTCAACGTTTGTATGGCAGCTATATGATATAGTATTCTGATCCGTCTGATTCTGGCACATGTACTGTTTTTAAGAATAACTAGTTTATATATGGGACTTTTATTCAAATATATTATTTTAAAACGAAATATTTAAATTTCTAATAGTGTGCCATTTTGCCACACCCTTAGTTTTAGCATTTTAAAATAAAAACTGTGTGAATTTATTCAAATAAACAAATTACACATAATAAGTTAATACGTGTGGCAACCTGTTTTAGTTAATATTTATCTTCTTTCAGATCGTGCGATTATATTTCAAGATAATTCGACTGCGCCGGGTTGCCCCACACTCCCCTTTTTACTTTATATGGTCGGGGATGCTTCCTTCTATGCGTTGCCACCTTCTGCCTAAAATTTATATTCCTTTTTTACAAGTCAGAAATAGTGAATTTTCTTTGGTATGTATACTCGTGTAGTATGTAAATGTATAGAGTTAATTGGAATTTTGGCCACGCCCCTTTACGCCCCCAGGAATCACATAAATCTATACTAATTATACTTCTTAAAAAGTATAACAGCTAGAGACATCAAATTTGGTTTATATTTTCGTTTAGTTAGCGCGCAGAAACTAATTGCTCAAACTTTTTGCCACGCCCCCTTCCGCCCACGGAATTTACATAAAACTGATTTTCTTAAAAACTATGATAGCTACCGACATTAAATTTAGTATGCAGACTAGATTAATAGACGTGCAAATATTGGCTATTTAAAAATTTTGCCACGCCCACTTCCGCCTCCATAATTTAAAAAAAAACCGATTTTCTCGTGTAGTTTTTCGACTATCTCATTCAAATTCGGCAGACTAATTAATCTAATAATCTATTTCTACTAAACTACCAAATTTTATTGAAATCAAACTAGAATCATGCAAAATATGTGTATGAACGTATTTTACTACGCGGTCTATAAGGCCAGAATTGGTCGTTGGCTAGTGGCGGCGCTAGAGTGCCCGTGTGTTTGTAGAGTAAGCAAGATAGCACATAGTATAAGGCCTGTAAAACCAATTTAATAGACGAAATTTAAAATATGTATTTGTTTCACTTGGTGTATGGTATACCGAAGTCGGCGAGTTGACTTACTTTATTTTATTTGAGCACTTTTATCTTTATTCTTCATTATGTATCTATCGTTTGTATGTAAACTTTTACAAGGTAAAAAGATTTCAAAAACATTTTCTCACATTACAATCAATTAAAATAAAAAAGAGTCGGTATAATAATGCAACCCGCATAATTTGTAAATTATCGAATTTTCTTTGCCCACTTTTATAAGTCCTGTGGACACCGAGAAAGAGGATTAGTTTACAGTGTAGCCCAGCACAAAGAGAGCGCTAGAAAAATGTAGTTGTATGTGTGCACTTGCTTGTCTGCGTGTGTTGCTTTACACTGCGCAAAATGAAAGTTGACAAAATTTTGCCTCAAATCAAGAAAACGAGTACAGCAGCTAAACTGATGCAAGAGAAAGATAGAAAAACAAAGTAGCGATCAATTTTTTCATGTGTCATCTCTCAACAAAGCGACATAGATCTGCTTGCGTCGAAATGCTGAGGAAAACTGCTCTTGATTTTTTTGTGTGAGGACTTCGGCAGCCGTTCGGTTACACGCATACGAGGTGCCGAACATGTTCGTCCCCCGGGGGATATGAGTGTTGCCATTTCCGCTTTTTTCCCGTCAGATCTGGCTTATAAGCAAAAAGTGCGAGATGTTTGGCTGCGGGCTGCAGAATTTAAGGCTTGGCTCAGGAAGGACCCAACCGACGCCACACGGGCATATTGCAGTTATTGCAAATGCACCATTACAGCCAAACTACATAAGTGATTTGCATGCACATGGTGCTACCAAAAAGCATGCTGCATCAATGGAGGGCCATCTGCAGCAGAACAAAATACCCGTTCTGGCCCAACATTGCGCAATCACCTCCGTTGATCATTTAAGTTATATTTGTATCAAAAAGTTTGATGACAGCAGCTCTGCGTCGAAAATAAAACTACATCGTACAAAATGTACATACATATGTATATGTATAATTAAAAATGCATTGGCACCCCACTTTAAGGATGAGCTTTATAAAGACATTGGTGGTTCCAGATACAGCCTACTTTTTGGATGAATCCACAGACATTAGTGTCACAAAATTACTTGATAAGAAATTATTATATAAACATATTTATATGTACTTTTAATTGTTTAAAATGTCATTTTATATTAAGTTTGTTATAATTTGCGTACATTAATGTCTATACATATTTATATTATTCAAAATTAATGTTTAGGTGTGGTCATTAACTACTTTTCTGTATAACGGGGAGTAGTAGTTTGTACATTTTTAAGTTTATTTCAACTTGAAGGAGGAGACGCATTGTCAATTGCAAACAGTCTCAAAGAAGAGCTGAAACGTCTAAAACTAGACGTAAATAAATTAATTGGAATTGGCACAGATAATACCAGTGTAATGATTGGCAAGAAGAACAGCGTTTACACACATTTGCAGAAAGATGTGCCAAATCTTATATTAATAAAATGTGCTTGCCATTCAGTGCAATTGGCTGTCAATTACGCGTGTAAGAATTTTTTCCCTGACGATTTGGAATTCTTGGTTTACGAAACCTACAATTGGTTTTCAAAAAGCGCATTGCGACAGTCGTTGTATAAAAAAGTATACGAGTGTATTAATAATGAGAAGGTATATTTTGTAAAAATGAATGTGTCCGTTTTTTATGTGTACAGTGGCCGTCAAGAGTGATTCAATGTTTGCAACTCTTGCAGTTAAACAGCTGCTGTATGAATATAGAGCAAGCAAATGAAACAAAACTTATATTAAAAGTTACTTAGATTATTCTTAATAAAATAAGGCAAATTAGACGACGAAGGAGCGAAGACAACAGAAAAGCGAGATATAAAACAAAAACAACATGCATTGACTCACTTTTGACTATTCCTATTTTTAGGTTCTTCTTCAATAAATGCATCTTAATTTACAGTTATTTTGGGGAATGGTTTTTCGCTTTTGATATATTCATATTTGTAGACAAATTTGAAGAAGTAAAGTCTTTTGTAGTTTGCACCGGGTACCTAATAGTTGCAAAATTGATTAAAAATTCGAGAATGAAAAAAATTTCTAAACCCGTTGAGGACAATATAGTGTGCCTTTCAGAAAGAGCATCCTCTTCGCGAGCAAATTCCCTCTCTATAAGTCAGGCGACAGTCATTAGAGTAATAAAACGGCGTGGAATCAACAACCAAAATACATCCAACGGACGCCCACGACTGAGAACTGATAGTGATGCACGCCTAATGATCAGCCAAATTAAAAAAGATGGTCTTATGACACCCAAGGATGCTGCCAAAGCAATTGGTAAGCCGGTTAGTGAATCTAGTGCAAGAAGGGCACTTCGAAATATCGGCTACATTCCGATTGTAAAGAAAAAAAACGTCAAGGCACGTCTGCATTTTGCCAAAATGCATCGGTATTGGACCATTGAGGACTGGAAGAAGGTTATTTGGTCAGACGAGTCCAAACTTAACCGATATCAGTCCGATGGAAAGGAATACTGCTGGATAAGGCCGGGAGAAACCATTCAAAGGCGACATGTCAGCGAAACTGTGAAACACGGGGGCGGGCACGTTATGGCATGGGGATGTTTTACTTACTAAGATTACCTAAACATTTTGCAGACCAATCTTGGCAATTTTATTGACAGATGCGCTTATGGTACAACAGATCTTACATTTCAGCAAGAAAATGACCCTAGCATACAGCTAGAATTGTCCAATATTGGTTATCTAACCAAGAATTCAAGCTGATGAAGTGGCCATCACAAAGTCCTGACCTCAATCCAATTGAGAATTTATGGTCAATTGTGAAAAGACGGTTGGGACAATATAAAACAGCGCCAACAAACCTGGAGAGCTTATGGCAACGCGTGGAGGAAGAGTGGACAAAGATTCCTCAGGAAATTTTTCACAATCTTGTGGAAAATATGTCCTCTCGAATCTCCGCAGTAATAAAACATAAGGGACTTTGGACAAAATATTGAAAATTAGAAAAAAAAAGTTTCAAAAAAGTTTGAAAAAAGTCAAAACTGGCTCAATGGTTATTATTTTTGTTTATTAATTTTTGCTGAGAAGCTTGAACAATATCGAATTATTTTTTTATATGGATTTGTTAAGAATTTAATAGAAATAAAGTAAAAACCAGAGGGCCGGGGCTAACTTCGACCGCGTCAAAGTTTGTATTCCCTTGCAACTTATTTTATAACTCTTTCCTTACCTATTAGCCATCAATGTGGAAGAACGTTTTATCTAAAAAGGCTTATGTTTGCGAAAGAATGGCCTACAATCGTAGGAAATAACGAAGATATTGATCATAGTCACCCGATCTAACGATCGGTAACGAAGTTATTTACAAAAGTCACTGTTTTCGACCGATCGTTCCTATGGGAGCTATATGATATATTCATTCGATCTTGATCAAATTTTTATAAGCGTAATCAACTCTCTAATATTAAGTTTCACCGTAAAAGCATAGAAAATAACGGAGGTATTGAACAAAGTCACTGTTCGTGACTTTGGGGTTTGTATGGGAGCTATATGATATAGTGGTCCGATCCGGCTGAATCCGAGATGTACAACGCCTGCAGTATATACAAGCCTACGTGCAAAATTTCAGCTCAGATCCAGACGGACGGACGGACGGACATGGCTATTTGAGCTCGTCTCGTCGTGCTGATCAAGAATATATATACTTTGTATGGTCGGAGATGCTTCGTTCTATGCGTTGCACACTTCTGACCAAAATTAATATACCCTTTTTGCAAGGGTATAGAAATTTGGTTGACTTTGGGTTGTTTTGGTTTTTTCTGTGAACGCTCAAACGTCAAATTGCAAACATTGAATCATTTTTGACGGCCACTGTAGTTACTGTTTATATGTTTTAATATTTCAAAATCTTTCCAAGAATTTAGTTTTTACTAATGCCAAGTGATTGTTTATCTATATTAAGTGTGTAATGTATGTGTGATTGTCCCAAACATTTAAAATATTACAACAAATTAATTTGCATATTTTTTTTTACCAAAAGGCGCCGCTTAAAATTCCCAGAGTTTGTGACACTCGATGGCTGTCCATTAAAATGGCTGTAAGTCGTATTTTGGACCAGTGGCATGAACTTAAAACTCATTTTGGGATTGCTGGTATGGAAGAAAAATGCAAAACAGCAAAAATTTTGTACCAATTGTTTTCCGACGAGAAATTACATTTGTATCTTCTCTTTTTAAAACCCATATTGCAAGAAATGCAAAATGTAAACAAATGCTTTCAAAGCAATTCTGTAAATGCGGCGAAACTGCTAAATGATCTGGTCATCGCTATTAGGTCATTAAAAGATAAGATCATTCCGTCTAATAATGAAGTGGACATTATTGCTGACGATGAGTTCGAACACCATATCAAAACCGATTTATATCTCGGATATGAATTTGAGAAACAATTGAAAATAGTGAAAATTTCAGCTGCTGAAGAGACAGCAATAAGAGAATGCTGTGCTAGTTTTGTTGTGTGTGTGTGGACTTAGTCAAACAGCTAAAACAAAGGTAAATATTTTCAAAATTATATTTTAATTGTTATAAATAAATTTTCTTTTTTAATTTCAGGTTACCGGACAATTTAAATATTTTGCAACAGATTGATGCGTTTTCTGTTGAAAATATTTTAAATATCAGGAAAAAAGCATTACTCCACTTCTGGAGTATTTTAATACTCCGAATATAGACCTAATTGAAAGGCAATACAATCGCATTTCACTAGTAAAATGGGAAAATTCGGATGATACGTCCAAATTTTGGAGTGAAGTGTTAAAATATCGAGATTCAGGCGGAAACTATCAGTTTCATGAATTGTCTGCGGTTGCGCTTAAAATGCTTTCACTGCCTTGGTCCAATGCCGAAGTGGAGCGGGTTTTCAGCCAGGTTAATATTGTGAAAACAAAGATCCGAAATAGATTGAACGTTGATACGTTAAACGCAATTTTAACGATAAGGTACACAATTGAATATATATTTTTTAATTCGAAATTAATTTTTTCCATTTTAGATATGGACTGCACCGAAACAATAAGTGCTGCTTCGGCTATGAGCTACCAAGTAGCTGCCTTACATCATTAAAAGTAAGGGATTTCTACCCAAACAATGTGGAAGAGGAGTCCATTGACGATTTGCTTAATATAATGTAAAAAACAATATCATTTATGTTTAATAAACATACCGAATGTATGGTATATGTACATATATAAAATTAAATCCGCTTTTTTTCAACTTTTTTTTCTTGAAAGCAGCTTTTTTCAGCTTTTTTTTTTCGCTGTTCCAGCTTTTTTGCTCAAAAAAAATGACATCACTGGATATGAGTGCCGGGCTCTGGTTTACACTGTGCCAAAATTCAAGAGATCCAGAGTTCAAGAGAAGGGAGCAAATATAGTTTTCAACTATAAATGGGGGGGAAAAATCACAAAATGAGAACAAATTTGTTTATTGAATTTTCAAAAATTTTTAAAGCAACGGTTCGGTTTAAAGTTCGATACGGTATGTGCGAATTAATTCCCTTTTAAGTGCTAAGTTCAGTGCGTTTGGTACTCTGAACTGCATCGTAAAAAAAATTTTATTTTTTCTATTTACACATATGTACATACATACATATGTATGTATGTTTAAATTTAAATATTGTTACAATACTTGTGCAATTTGTAACTTTTGTAAGATTTAAGGCTACAAACACAACTGTGACGTTAAGGTTAAGCATGGACAGAAAAAACAACGGTAACTAGCAAGCGATTCGTCTTCAAATTCAGTACAGCAGCGTTCATCTTCGTATTCGTCACAGCGCGCACTATGCGTACAAGCGAGTGAATTCTTACGATTTGTTCTGCAGTGTTTTTCGTCTTCAGTTTCGTCTTCGTCTTCATCTTCGTCTTCGTCACAGCGCGCACTGTGTTTGCAGCCTAAGTGTAATGAGACAACCTGAATATATTTGACTTTATGACAGCACATAACAGCTGATAACTGTATTATCCCGCATGAAAAAAGTGTCCGTTCGACATGTCCGTGCGAAAAAGTTAATATTTCATATACAGTATGTCAAGAAACACTTTACACACATGAAAAAAAAAATTATTTTTTTCATGTTAAATAGAAAAATAACTACTTTTATGCATTTTAGCTCTTTTTTCTTACGCACCTGTAAAAAAAACGTCGAAAGCTGGCATGACAATAATTACGTGTCATCATCTAAATACAATAACCAACAAATAACTGAAAAAATTTTTTCATTAAATTTCTTGGGAGCCGAGAAAATGAAATTTAAAATCAAAAAAAAAAAAAAAAAAAAAGGGGCTTATCCGCTGACCACCACTGAATATGTACATAAATATATTAAACATTTCTGACACTGTCAAGAAAGTGTTTACACATTTCATTATACCCTTGCAAAAAGGGTATATTAATTCTGGTCAGAAGTGTGCAACGCATAGAACGAAGCATCTCCGACCATACAAAGTATATATATTCTTGATCAGCACGACGAGACGAGTTCAACTAGCCATGTCCGTCCGTCCGTCCGTCTGGATCAACGCAAACTCCTCCTAGACCGTAAGAGCTACAGAGCTGAAATTTTGCACGTAGGCTTGTATATACTGCAGGCGTTGTATATCTCGGATTCAGCCGGATCGGACCACTATATCATATACAGTCTGTCAAGAAACACTTTACACAGTGGAAAAAAGCTCAATTTTTTGACTTTACGTAAAAAAATAAGGGGTTTTGTTTAATTTAACTAATTTTTTTCAATGGTTAACTGTTTAATAGGTATTTTTAAATCAAATTATAAAAAACAGAAACAAAAACAATAAGGGTGAAACTTAAAAAACAACAAAAACTTAGATAACACATATTTGACACTGTCAAGAAACTCTTTACACACTTCATATATCTTGTTCTAAATTTAAAATGTAAAACTAACTATAGCTAATTTTTAAAAACTTAGTATTTCGTATGGCCCCCCTTAGCATTATGTACATGTAGAAGTCTTCTTTTCATAGAGTTGACCAAGTTTTGAATATAATCTAGGGGTATCTTTTGCCAGCCTTCCATTACAAAAGCTTTTAGCTGTCCACGGTTTGTTGGATTCCTTTTTCCAACCTTTTTCTTTAAATAGGACCACGCATGTTCGATTGGGTTGAGATCTGGGCTTTGAGGTGGTGTTTCGAAGACCTTTCCGCAGTTGTAAGCAGCCAATTGCGTACATTAAACTCCTTATGTTTTGGATCGTTGTCCTGGTAAAATTTAAAAGTTGGCCGATTTTCGGTCATAAAGCCAAATTTGGTTGCACTTTGGTGTAAATTTGACTTCAAAATTTGCAGATATTGCTCGGCATTCATGGTGTTTTCAATGAATACCAGTTCACCGACTCCTTGGCTGGATATGCAGGCCCAAACCATAACCGACAGTTTTCCAAATTTGACTGTTGGAATGATATTTGCTTTATCGTAAGCTGTAGAGACCTTTCGCCATACTTTGAGCGGACCTTCGTTGTAATACAACATTATTTTGGTCTCGTCGCAAAATATAACATCCTTCCAATACTCCTCTGGGTGCCTAAGCATAGTAAGAGCAAAAGAGAAGCGCTTTTCCACATTGGTTGAGGACAGCAAGGGTTTCTTACGTGCCACTTTCGAAGAATACCCATGCCGTAGAATGGCCTGACGGACCGTTTCGTGGGACACATCCACGTCACACTCTTCTTTAAGCTCCTTGGCAAGAGTTCTTGTCGAAATTTGGGGATTCGCTTTGATTTTTCGCATCATAAGGCGGTTTTCCCGATCAGATATGATTTGTTTCCGGCCACCTACACCCTTTGCTTCAAGTCTTCCCTCGTTTTCAGCGCGACTGAGAACGTTGTATATTGTTTTTCTCGACACGGAAAACATTTCCACTATTTCTGGAACTGATTTGCCCAACTGCCGATTGTACAAGATCAATTGGACAACATCGAAGCTTAATCTCTTTCCCGGCATTATTAATCAAAATTTTAAATCCTTTTTTCATGTGTACTCAGCCAAATCTCGCACAAAGTGAAGAATAAACACAAAAATTCATAGCGATTCTAAAAGCATAGTTAACGGTAAAGCCCCGTTATTTCTTAGAATGAGAGCAAAACCGATGAAGAGAACAAAATGTGTAGAGTTTCTTGACAGTGTCAAATATGTGTTATCTAAGTTTTTGTTGTTTTTTAAGTTTCACCCTTATTGTTTTTGTTTTTTTTTTTTATAATTTGATTTAAAAATACCTATTAAACAGTTAACCATTGAAAAAAAATTAAATAATTTAAACAAAACCCCTTATTTTTTTACATAAAGTCAAAAAATTGAGCTTTTTTCCACTGTGTAAAGTGTTTCTTGACAGACTGTAGCTCCCATACAAACCCCAAAGTCACGAACAGTGACTTTTCTCAATAACTTCGTTATTTTCTGAGCTATTGTCGTGAAACTTAATATTAGAGAGTTTACTACGCCTATAAGCGACTATGCCAAATTTGATCAAGATCAGGTGACTATATCATATAGCTCCCATAGGAACGATTGGTCGAAAACAGTGACTTTTGTAAATAACTTCGTTACTTTTAACGCGATTGCTTTTAAATTAAACATTTCTTAATTTAATATATATGTTAATGACTGTGCCGAATTTGATAAAGATCGGGTGACTATATCATATAGCTCCCATAGGAACGATCGGTGGAAAACAGTGACTTTGATCAATATCTTCGTTATTTCCTATGATTGTAGGCCTTTCTTTCACAAGCTTAAGCCTTTTTAGATAAAACGTTCTTCCACATTGATGGCTAATAGGTAAGGATAGAGTTACCAAAAAAGTTGCAAGGGTATACAAACTTTGACGCGGTCGAAGTTAGCCCCGGCCCTCTGGTTTTCAGCTTAAGTGACTACAAATCTCATTGAATTTAAGATGATTTTGGATATTTTTAATACTTTGTGTGGCCCCCGTTAGCATTAGCTACGTGTTGAAGACGTCTTTTCATTGAATTCATTAAGTTGCTAATGCAATCCTGAGGGATCTTTTGCCACTCTTCTATTATAAAAGCTTTCAGCTCAACTTTGTTCTTGGGATTCCTTTTTCCCACTTTTTTTTTAAGGAAGGACCACGCATTTTCAATGGGGTTAAGATCGGGACTCTGTGGGGTGTATCTATGACCTTGCCACAGTTGTAAAGCAACCAATTCCGGACATTAAACTCTTTGTGTTTTGGGTCGTTGTCCTGATAAAATTTGAAAGTTGGCCTATTATTATGTACGAAGCCGAATTGAGCCGCACTTGTGGGCAAATGTGTCTTAGGTACTGCTCTGCATTCATGGTGCTCTTTATAAATGCGATTTCATTGACTCCTTGACTGGATATGCACCCCCAAATCATTACGGACAGTTTGCCAAATTTCACAGTCGGAATTATATTACGCTGGTCCAATGCAGTGGATACCTTACGCCATACTCTGGGTGGTCCATCATTGTAGTACAGCATCATTTTGGTTTCGTCACAAAATATGACGTCTTCCCAATAGTCTGCTGGCCGATTTAGCATGCTGGTAGCAAAAGTTAAGCGCTTTTTTACATTAACTGCCGATAGCAGGGGTTTCTTCCGAGCCACTCTTGAAGAATACTTACATATGTACAGTCAGTTACAAAAGTATTCGTCTGTATTTATGCACGTTTTTACAGGATATTCAATAATAAATTCGGTAAATGTTTACTATTACTACTCGGGCCCAAAACCCGCTTAAACTACATAAACTACATTTGGTATCAAACGAAAGAGAAAAATTCCACGAGCACGACCTCACGTGCGCCTTGCGATTTATTTCGTAGTGTTTGAGTAATTAACAAAAAAAGTTAATATTTTTAGCGGGACTATAGCTAAATTCTTTGGAAAACCTGCCACGTGCCGGCCGACCAAAAAATTTGTCAAACAGAGAAGAGCGAAAAATTCTGGAAGAGAATAGGAAAAACCCTCATTTATCGGCTCCAAAAATTAATAGTGCCTTGTCTTCATCCTTGGGATCCAACGTATCTGACGAAACCGTCCGCAGGGTACTGAGAAGTAACGATCTACATGGGAGATGCCCTAGGAAAAAACCATTGCTTTCTTCTGTTAATGTGTCGAAGCGTCTAGACTTTGCAAAAACCCACGAAATCAAAGATTTAGCCTACTGGGAGCGTGTCATATTTAGTGACGAAAGTAAATTCAATATATTTGGATCGGACGGCGAGGGAAAAGTCTGGCGTAAGCCTTGTGGAAGCCCTGAAACAAAAAAACATAAAACCAACTGTTAAGCACGGCGGAGGATCTGTGCTAGTTTGGGGGTGCATATTGGCTCGAGGCGTTGGCAAATTGATTTTTATTGACGGAATAATGAATGCAGATATGTATTTAAACATTCTTAAGGATAATCTGCACTCCAGTGCAGATAAAATGGGCATTGGAAAAGAGGACTTAATTTTCCAACAAGATAACGACCCAAAAAATACTGCCTGGAAGGTAAAAATGTGGTTGTTGTACAATGTTAAGCAGCTAAATACGCCCCCCCAGAGTCCAGATGTCAACCCGATCGAAAATTTATGGGCCCACCTTAAGCTGAAAGTCCAGGAGCACAAGGTTTCCTCAAAAAAGGAACTAAAGGCAGTTTTGCTTGAGGAATGGTCAAAAATTCCAGAGGAGAGATGCCGCAACCTGGTGGAATCGATGCCCCGGCGTTTGAAAGCCATTATAGATAATAAGGGCCTGCATACTAAATATTAGAATTAGTTTTAGTATCTAGATTTAGGAGAAAATCTTGAAGAGACGAATACTTTTGTGGAATTTAATCTTGTTCATTTTTTGTTTTGTTTTGAAAAAAATTTGAAGTATTGTTTTTTTAATAAAGTTAAGTAAAATTGAGTTAGATAAATATTTTATTTACCCCATCCTGTGAAAAAACGATTGAATTTTTTATTGAATATCCTGCAAAAACGTGCACAAATACAGGAGAACCCTAGAGACGAATACTTTTGTGACTGACCGTATGTCGTAGGATGGTGCACAGTTTCATGGGAAACAACTAAATCGCACTCATCACGCAGCTCCTTGGCAAGCGATCTCACCGAAATTTGCGGATTTTGATAGATCTTGCGCATGATAAGGCAGTCTGCCCGTTGGTAAATTTTGTTTTTACGGCCACCTCCACTCTTTGCCTCAAGCCGGCCCTCGTTTTTGCCGCGATTAATTACATTGTATATGGTTTTCCTCGACACCGAAAACATTTCGACCAATTCTGGAACAGATTTGCCCAACTGGTGATTGTATAAAATCAATTGGACTACGTCAAAACTTAATCTCTTTCCTGGCATTTTAAAAATCAATTATTCAACTCAATTCAGTCAATTATTCAGCTCATTCAACAAAATTTCGCGACTAATTAATCTTATCTATTTCTACCAAACTACCAAATTTTATTGAAATCGGACTAGAAACATGCAAAATATGCCTTTGAACGTATTTTACTACGCGGTCTATAAGGGTAAAATTGGCCGTTGGCTAGTGGCGGCGCTAGAGTGCTCGTGTGTTTGTAGAGTGAGCGAGATAGCACATACTATATTGTCTGGACGTTGACGCGTACAATGCGAAGTACGTTCAAGTGGCCCATACGACACCAGGACATAGCCTGTTTCGCGCGAGCCCAAGCAGAGCGCTGTCCACCTCCCGCCCGACCGACCGTGGGGCGCAGCCGCATATCGGACGGCACGATCGCGTGGACAAATACAAATAAAACAGACAAACAATTAAAAATATGATTAACTACAGCTAATTACGAGCTAAATGTGCTAAAATAGAAGTTTTCACAAGGGAAAGAGAGGCTTCTGATCTGATTACGGGATACAGAAGATTTTAATCAGAACATGGGACTCGAAAAGGTTCATGCAAAGAATAGTTAGAGCTACAGTGTTTTAAGGATAGAGGAATAAAATTTCTAGTAGGTCTACGGGGAACAGGTAGGTTTAACTGGTTCAATAGCTCAGGAGAGTCTATTTCACCTATTAAAAGTTTATGAATAAAGATAGCACCAAGTATTACTCTACGATTAATTAAAGAAGGAAGATTGATTAAAAGAAGCCTACTGGAGTATGATGGCAAATTGACATTGCGATCCCAATTTAGACCGCGAAGAGCAAAAAGCAGAAATTGCTTTTGAACAGATTCAATTTTACTTTGGTGCGTCTCATATTGAGGTGACCATATGCAAGATCTGTACTCTAAGATAGGACGGATTAAAGAAGTATACAGAATTTTGGTTGTGTACGGATCGTCAAACTCTTTTGACCATCGTTTCACAAACCCAAGAACATTCATAGCTTTACTAACTGTAGCAGAAATATGAGGATTAAAAGTTAATTTATGGTCCATAAGAACACCTAAGTCAATGATAATATCTAACCGCTTTAAGGCAGTCTCGTTAAGATAATAAGTTGCTAAGTATGGAGTGCATCTATAAAAAGACATAACTTTACATTTAGAGCCGTTAAGGTTTAATAGGTTTGTTTCACACCAACTCTGAAGATCATCAAGATCCGATTGAAGTAGTCAAGAAGATGATATGTCTTTAAAACTGAGGTAAATGTGACACTACCAATGGAAGATCATTTATAAAAAGAGTGAATAGCAATGGACCCAAATGACTACCCTGAGGTACTCCAGAGGTCACTTGGATGGTCTTAGAAAATGAAGACTTAAAGAGGACCTTTTGTGTACGCTTAGAAAGATATTGAAGAATCCAATCTAGCAAAAGGCTGGGGATGCCAAGTGCGTTTAATTTATATAAAAGCAGAGTATGATTAACGGAGTCAAAGGCCTTGCTGAAGTCTTGAACCCTTTGATTGAGTGAGATGTAAATTCTAATAGGTTAGTAGTTGTCGATCTACGTTTTTTAAACCCATGTTGGGATGACGAAATGATTGAGCTACAAAAATGCTGCAATTGAGATGTTATTATTTTCTCAAATGCTTTGGGTATGGCAGACAATTTAGAAATACCCCTATAATTGGAGGCTTCGGACTTCTTCCCCCTTTTATGAAGAGGAATGATATATGATTCCTTCCAGATAGGCGGGAAGGCGGAAGATGTGACGGACAGTGTAAACAAGTTAAGTATTGGCTTACATAGGGCCTCCGCGCAAAACCTTAATACGCAGCCTGGTATTCCATCAGGGCCAGGTGCATATATTGGTTTGACGGAACTGAGCACGCTAAGAACCGAACTTTCATCAAACACAGGGTCTAAAATGCAATTAGACGATTGCAAGTGATGAGGATAAGGAGGATTTGCTTGATAAATCGAAGAGCAATAAGTTGTTTTGAAAAAAATCAGCAAACATGTCGGCAATTGCCTGATCATTGTCAGCTTTATTGTTTTCGAAAGACAAGTAAGACGGGTGCACCGATGTCTTACGTTTAACATTTACAAATTTATAAAATTGCTTAGGATCGCGAGAAAACCTGAGTTTACATCGCTGAAGATAATCCTTATAGCACTGTGAATTCAGCACCATAAAATTTGATCGAGCAACTACATATAGGGAAAAATCCGATGCTTTACCGGATTTTTTAAATCTTTTATAACATCTCGATTTTACGTTCTTCAAGTTACATAACTCACGTGAGAACCAAGCAGGTCTATCAGACCATCCTAGAGTCACACGCGGGACACAAACATCAAAGAACGACTCAAGAGTTTTATAGAAGACAGAAATGGCCGAGTCCATATCCGTGCAAGTATACAGATATGTCCAATCATTAGTTAACAAAAGTTTTTTAAGTTTAGTAAAGTTTGTCTTTCGAAAACATCGGGTTGGAGGCATCGAGTTATTATGTCGAGACATAACACTAAAAGGAAGGTCAATGGTTATATCCAGAGTTGGATGAAAGTTGTCTTCGGGTATAACTAAGGGATCAGTCCTGGAAATATCGCAGCAGGAAGAATCCAACACAAATACCAGATCTAGTGATCTGTTACGACTATTCCGGACAGGATTTATTTGAGTTAGGGACAACTCAAGCAGACCATCTATGAAACAATGTGACAAGGAGGGCAACAGTAATAAAGAATCAAATGGGAGGGTCCAGGCAATCTCAGGTAAATTAAAATCTCCCAGAACAACGAGCAAGTCTTTGTCAGAGAGATACGAGGATATAAGTTGAATAGCTTCTAAATGATTAGTGTATACTGCCAAGTCGGACTGTGGTGGAATATACGAACAAGTAATATAGGCAGAAAAAGAATTAAACGAAATTTTAACACAAACAAATTCAATCTCCTGATTGGAGGACTGGACAATTTGAGACGAGAACGCCGAGTCAACAGCGATCAAAACGCCACCACCATTATGGATAGTCCGATCATGTCTATATATTAAATATTTTGAGGGGAAAATTGAAGCATCGGCAATATCAGGCTTCAGCCAAGTCTCAGTAAAGGGAAGAATATGAAAGTCAAAGGCTATACTATCTACATAGAGTCTAGACAGTTTAGTCTTTAGTCCCCGTACGTTCTGATAGGCCAGAGTTAGGGACGAAATTAGTTTTTTGACTCGCCAACAGGTGCAGACGAGCCGGAAGGAACGTTGTTCACGTTGTTGAAACATGTAAAAACAATTTAATAGACATACATTTGGTTTTCGAAATTTGAAATATTTGTTTCACCTGGTGTATGTTATACCCAAGTCGACGAGTCGACTTACTTGCTTCATTCTATTTAAAGTGAACAAAATTATTTTGTTTCCATGTGTGTAAAGTGTTTCTTGACATACTGTATATATTAATATATCATTCAAGAATGATCCTTAAAATTTTTTTTTACGGTTAAATTATCTCTAGTTTTGCTCAAATTCTTCCTTATGCAAATGGTGTGCAAAGACTTCCGTTTTTTCCGTGCGATCTGCGTAATATTTTACAAAATTGAAAAAGATGAAGTAAGTAAGTCTTCTCGCTGACTTCGGTATACCATGCACCAGGTGAACAAATATTTTAAATTTCGAACACCAAATGTATATGTCTATTAAATTCGTTTTAACATGCCATCATACCATATGCTATCTTGTTACTCTACAAACAAACGAGCTCTCTAGCGCCGCCACTAGCCTACGGCCAACTCCGCCCTTATGGACCGTATAGTAAAACTCGTTTATCGGTATGTTTTCCGATTTTAATAAAATTTGGTATGTTGGTAGATATTAATAGGGCTAAGTAGTGTGCTAAATTTTGTTTTGGTTGACAGTCAAAAAGTTGCGACAGGATATTGGTTTTTTCTGGATTATGAAGGCGAAAGTGGGCGTGGCAAAAATTTTAAATATTAATAATCTGCACGAATACTAAACAAATCTAAAACTTGTTTTTTTTTTTTTTGATCTTCTGATATATACATGTTTCAAAAATGTACCTGCAAATTTTCATGTCAAAATATTAACAATTTCAAAATGTATGGGCCGTTGAATGGAGCTGTGAGCTGAGCTGCTGCGGGAAAACTTTGATCGCGTATTTCTCAAAACTACGATTTTGAAGCTCATGGAAGTCTTACAGGGCGCAAAAACAATATGTTACACATGTTCTTTAGAATATTGTGCATCCGTAGTAGAATTGGCGAAAAATATTAAAAATTGCTCATTTCCAAAAATAATTAGTAAAAAAAAGGCAAAAATCTATTTTTTTCCAAAAAGAGAAGCTGGGTCGGTATAGCCATGTGTGTCTGTCCGTTACTCAGCCATCTTAAAAGCTATCGTTTTATTCTGTGATTCTAATTATTTGGGTCGGATCAAGTATGAAACTCTCTATGATCGCACCACTATATCATGTAGGTTTATTCGAAAAGTAGGTGAAGCAGTTGGAGAATCGCTATGTAGTTTACATATGTGATAATATCTTATATAAAACCTGAGATCCCAAAACTTAAATCTGACCGGATAAATAAAACACAAGTTACAGTCAATATTAATCGGCTCTGCTCCCAGCTCTGTCGGTAGCGCTACCTACATAGTTGCAACGATACATAAACTGTATGTGAACGCGTGAGTTTCTTTGCTTAGGGAATAAGGAAAGAATAAGAAAAAAGTGTAGTAAAAAGAAAACAAATTTTGAACATGTAGAAATTTTATTGCCAAGGACAGCAAGGGTATACACAGAACTTAGCCCCGGCCCTCAAGTTTGTTATATGGCCATCCTGCTCCTCTCGAAACTGAAATAATGCGTTGCACACATGTACATACATACATATATAAATTTATCACATACATATGCACCTATATACATAAGTACATTTTCCACAAAGAACGCAACTTTAATCTGTTAAAACTGTATAATTAAAGCAATCTAAAAATTATTTTATTTTATTATTATTCTTATTAAATTTTAGAAGTAGTGAAAAACTCATAAACACGAGCGCGGAATCTCGCTGATTCCGCTAATTTTCGAATTGTCTTGGACAATAACATAAGAGCATTTCACTAAAAAAAGTAATATTTTGTTAACTTGTGTTATAAACATATTTGCAATTTATTACTTACATTTATTCGTCGCATATAATTTTAAACAACCCTAATGCAACCCTATTATGTATGCATACGTTAATATATGTATGTATACATATATATGCATTAAACATACATATATAATACTTGGAAGAGGCCACAGGAATGCTCGTCGCGTGACTTTGACTATAAATAAAAAAAAGGTTTGGTTAAACGCCATCATCGCTTTCAAAATTCCGTCTTTTTAAATAAAAAATTAGCATCGCAAAGTAATAATATTTACAAAGTCACTTTTGCACACAAGCTCCCTTTTTCCACATTCATCTACCCTTAGTTTCGGCAGCTACTCATCAAGCCATCATATTATAGAGTCGTGGTTTCGATGATAACAACGATAAGAAACCAATTTTCAACTGCAATGGAATTTGTAATGAGTTTTGAGCCCCAACAGGCAATGGAATAGAAATTGGAAAGCGTCAAGCACTTAATTGTTGAAGAACAACCACTATGTTCCTCCTAGTACACTATTTTGCCTACTCTGGCATATGTATTTAATTCAAAAACTTACATAAAATATAGTCTCACATAATATTTAAGTATGTGTTAACTGCATGCCACATGTCAATATAAGGTAGAGTAATCTATTGCCAGGTAAATGTACATATGCACATATGTATTACCATACACTTATGTGTTATATGCCCGCCCAAACGAATTTCATGCATTCTCATATCGTTTTACCGAGCTATTTCAATATCGCAATCACGAAGTTAATGGATAATAATGCCTGCAAAAACAGGCATTATTTAGTAAAACAGCCTAACTATTTCCCTCATTTGCTTTCGCATGGAAAATACCTCTTCGTAGGTAACAAGAAACGTACAAGTAAAAGTACCTTTTTTGGGAGGCAATGAAGTCTATTGATTTGTTATCCCGACTTAAGTGAGCAATATCTCGTACGACGGAAAATTTAATTTACTATCTCTGCTAGTTTAAGCGTAGTTATACTTTAAAATGAAGCAAGTAAGTCGACTCGTCGACTTGGGCATACCATACACCAGGTGAAACAAATATTTCAAATTTCGAAAACCAAATGTATGTCTATTAAATTGTTTTTACATGTTTCATAGTATGTGCTATCTCGCTCACTCTACGAACACACGAGCACTCTAGCGCCGCTACTAGCCAACGGCTAATTCTGGCCTTGTGGACCGCTTAGTAAAATACGTTCATACGCATATTTTGCATGTTTCTAGTCCGATTTCAATAAAATAATTTGGTAGTTTTGTAGAAATAGATAAGATTAATTAGTCTGCCGAATTTGAATGCGATAGTCAAAAAAATACAGGAGGAAATCGGTTTTTTCTAAATTATGGAGGCGGAAGTGGGCGTGGCAAAATATGAAAATATATATACTCTGCGCGCATACTAAGCCAGTATACATACTAAATTTGGTGACTTTAGCTTTGTTTGTTTTTTATAAAATCAGTTTTGTTTAATTTGCGGAGGCGTAAGTGGGCGTGGCAAAATTTTTAAATAGCCAGTTTCTGCGCGTCTATTAAACTAGTCTGCATACCAAATTTGATGTCTCTAGCTGTTGTACTTTTTAAGAAAAACAGTTTTATGGGATTCCTGGGGGGCGTGGCAAAAAGTTTGAACAATTAATTTCTGCGCGCTAACTAAACGGGTATACAAACTAAATTTGATGTCTCTAGCTGTTATACTTTTCAAGAAAAATAGTTTTATGTGATTCCTGGGGGCGTAAGGGGGCGTGGCCGAAATTCCAATTAACTCTATATATGCACATAATACACGAGTATACATACCAAATTTGGTGGCTCTAGCTCTTATAGTCTCCGAGATCTGCGTGTTCATACGGACGAACGGACAGACGGACATGGCTAGATCGACTCGGCTGTTCATCCTGATCAAGAATATATATACTTTATAGGGTCGGAGAAGCTTCCTTCTGCCTGTTACATACATTTTGGCGACTTTAATATAACATTTCACCCTATGGGTGAAATAATAAATGAATAAATGCCGTAATATAAGGCCAAACAGAGAGACAGAAGAATACATACAAAATTGAGATTTTAAATTGGGTCCAAATTGGATCCTGGGGCTAAATTGGAAGTTTGTGGTATACACTTTATTTTAGTTTTACCAGACCTTAATTTTGTTCTTATGACCCCAAAAAATTCGGTCAATTTTTAAAAAAAAATTTCAAAATGTGTTTTGTTTTTTTTGCTGGTTCCAAATTTTAATGCTTTTGATCACAATTTCCTTAAAAATTTTTTCAAAATACGTAAATGCATTTTTATACCATACACCCGTGAAATGGTATATTAAAGTCGCCAAAATGTATGTAACAGGCAGAAGGAAGCTTTTCCTACCCTATAAAGTATATATATTCTTGATCAGGATCAACAGCCGAGTCGATCTAGCCTTGTCCGGCTGCCCATCCGTCCGTCCGTCTGTCCGTATGAACACCTAGATTTTGAACTGTAAAGTATTTAAAGTCAAAGTTTGTATACCCTTGCAACTTTTTTTGGTAACTCTTTCCTTACCCATTAGCCATCAATGTGGATGAACGTTTTATCTAAAAAGGCTTATGTTTGCGAAAGAATGGCCTACAATCACAGGAAATAACGAAGATATTGATCAAAGTCACTGTTTTCCACCGATCGTTCCAATGGGAGCTATATGATATAGTCACCCGATCTTGATCAAATTAGGCGTAATAAACTGTATAATATTAAGTTTCAACAATAGCACAGGAAATAACAAAGTTATTGATAAAAGTCACTGTTCGTGACTTTGGCGTTTGTATGGGAGCTACATATATGATATAGTGGTCCGATCCGGCTGAATCCGAGTTATACAACCCCTGCAGTATATACATACATACATATGTTCGTGCAAAATTTCAGCTCTGTAGCTCTTACGGTCTAGGAGGAGTTTGCGTTGATCCAGACGGACGGACGGACATGGCTATTCGAACTCGTCTCGTCGTGCTGATCAAGAATATATATGCTTTGTATGGTCGGAGATGCTTCGTTCTATGCATTGCAAACTTCTGACCAAAATTAATATACCCTTTTTGTAAGGGTATAAAAATCGAGTTATGCATATAAACGTTTTTCCATAAGGCCGGAGTTGGCCATATTTATGTATGGAAAAAACTTATTTATTCTTAATTGTTTTTAGCCCCTGAAGACGATAGAAATGTCTATATTGGAAAATAAATGAAAAAAGGCATAAAATCTTGTGTTTTATTCATCGACCTCGACCTCCGGCTAACAAAAAGGTTTAATATGATCGGAAAAGCTTCTTCCCGTCTGATATATACGTCTTGGCGGCTTTAATACACCATTCACCCTCTTGGTGGTTGTCAGCAACAGTTGGCATCATCCCTCTACTGTACATCTAGAGCTGAAAAGGCTCTTACCATACATAATTGACTGAATAAGAAAGAAATGGAATGATAAAACTTCAAAATCTGATATATGTATATGGGTCAACAAAATTGGACGTGTAACCAAATCAGGGTTATCAAATAAATAAAACCTGTGACCACACTAACAACAAAAAACAAAGGCATATTAAAATTTTTTTTTATAAACATCCGTTTGTTAAGCAGTTGTTACAATTTCAAAAAACACAAAAAAAGTTTCCCTACCTACGGGTTTGAAGACAAAGAACCCTTTATGTAAGTCGTCTCGCCGACTTTGATATACCATGCACCACATGAACGAAATATTTAAAGTTTCAAAGATCAAATATATGTACATTAAATTAATTTTTTATGTTTGTTAAATTCTTTTGATTCAAGGCAAGCATGTGATGTCTCGCTACCAGACTACGGCCCACTCCGCCCTTTTGTACCACCTAGTGAAACACGTTTATATGTATGTACATAAGTATGTACATATAATTTAGATACTTATTTCTAGTCCGACTTTCATAAAATTTGTTAGGTATCTTTATTGTAGGTTTCGATTTGGGACGTAATTTTTGATTTGCGTCGCTTACACATTTTAGACTGCAACGGTTATTAAAAAAATAACAAAGAAGCTAACTTCGGCTATGCCGAAGTTTATATACCCTTGCAGTCCTTGGCAATAATATTTCTACATGTTCTAAATTTGTTTTCTGCAACTGATTTCATTAATATACAAACAAAACAATTTTACTCTTTATACTACAATGTTTTCTTCTTCTTCCCTCATTCCCTAAGCAAAGCAACTCACGCATACACATACAGTTTATGTAGCGTTGGGTCTGTGTGTGTATGCATGTGCTCTGTTCATGACCAATGACGTAGTAGGCAGCAGGCAGCGCTGAGAACAGAGCCGCTTTATATTGACTGTAACTCGTGGTTTATTTATCCGATCAGACTCGGTATTTAAGGTTTTATACCCAATATTATCACATATGTAAATTTCATAGCGATACTCCAACTCCTTCACCTACTTTTCGTTTAAGACTATATGATAGTGGTCCGATCCTCAAGTTTAACATATGTACTTGAGCTGCTCCGATAGCTTTAAAGACGGATAAGTAAAACGCATACGCACGAACGGACATGGCTATATCGACTCAGCTTCTCATGCTGATCAAGAACATACATATATACTTAATGGCGTCGAAAGCGTCTCCTTCTGTGCGGTTAAAACATCTGACCAATTTTATAATACCCTCTGCAAGGTTATAAAAATGTACCCTCGGCTGTGCCGAAGTTTATTTACCCTTGCAGTCCTTTCCAAACTCTTTTTGCACAGACAAAACCTTCCAAATATCATTTCCGTTTCTTTTTCTTCGTCCCCATCCCCTTTTACAAGCATTCCGCGATTGACACGCATACACACACAGTTTATGAAGCGTTGCGTCTGTGTGTATGCGTGTGTTCTGTTGATTCGAGGAATGACGTAGTAGGCGTTTGAGCAGAGCCGATTTGTATTGAATGTAGCTTGTGTTCCACTTGTCCGATCTGTTTGAAATTTTCGGATCCGATCTTTTATATAAATAACTATCATAATAGTAGATTTCATAGGGAGACTCTTTGTAGTTTCCTTCCTTCACCTGTTTTTCTTATAACTTCATAATATATCCTGACAATTTTCACTCTTTATCTCACCCGGGCTATAAGTAGCTCAAATAGCAAGTTTCATCCCAATAGCTAAAAAGATGGTGGCGTGAAGTTGATTTTCACAGACGGAGGGACGGACGGACAGACGGACATGGCTATATCGACTCGGTTATAGATGCTGTTCAAGAATATATAAACTTTATGGAGTCAGAAACGTCTCCTTCTGTGCGGTACAAACATCTGACCAATTTTATGCTAGTATGCTATCGCTCATCGAACTTAAGTCGCTATAACCGGACGGACGTTAGAAGCGATGTCGTTATAACCGGACTCTACTGTAGTTGCAGATGTAGCACAACTCACAAGGGAAACTTCAGGTATGCGAATCACCTACATTGCAATTAATAATTTCAAAAAAACTTGAAAATATAAATTCCAAACTGACTTGTTCCGGTCGGGAGTTTATCCAGGGTTAAATCAATTTCAGGCAGGACCTCTACCCAATATCCAGCCGAGCTGCTCGAATTTCTCTTGGCAGTCACCGAAGCTAACGCGATTTATTGGGAAAGTATAGAATAGTACGACGATATATTTTACACATCTAGTGCATGTGTGTAGTTTTACGCCTAAGCCGAAGGCCCTATTTGCCAGTGGTTGTGAAATATACTTAGGTTGATAGTTAACAACTATAAAATGTACTAATAATAATAATAATTATAGTAAATTTCACACAGACTCAAATGATAGTCTTTGAATGTTAAAATTACTAAATATAACTCGTCAGATGAAGCAACTAGTGACTAGTAACGGTTTATGTAATATGTTAACACAACGATCTAAATAACGATATGATACAATTAATAATTTCCTTTTAGATTTCGGTTGCCACCAATATTAAGAGTAGAAACCAATTACCTTTAACATCGCAGATCGAAAGTTTGTCACGTATTTGTCCAAACGCTAATTGTGGCACACAGAATTTCCCAGAATTCAAATAAAAATGTTCAACGTTTAAAGGCCAGCCAAACTGGGCGCACACACTTTCGGTTCACTGTTAAGAATTCTCATTCTCATATTCTGTACGGCTATACACACATCGCCCAATACAAATCGAAAACTTTCGCCACCTTTCGACATGGTTGATAGTTCGGGCGACGCTTTACACCTGTTCCTCTTTTTTGCGCGCCTACTCTTAATCATGATGTGCGCATTACGGAGTTTAAACGCATACTAGTTGGGTTGCATATTCACATTAACAGTTTCTTCAGTTAATGCCGACGGCGGTTGCCAAAACGGTGGTTGTGCGGAAAGCGATTGCGCAGTAGAAACAGGTTTTACTTGAAGTGTGAAAGAGACGTACAGTACGTGTGGCGGTACTCTTTTCAGATATTGCGTGCATGTTGAGCTGGGACTGGGAGTTTTACTGGAACAATGCTTCAGGGGAAATTGCTCCGCCCCGTTCTTTTCCAACCAAATTCGCCTTGCACACACTGCCAGATTACAGCACTTTTTATACCCTGTATCCCCGTACGAACGCACTTTAAATTTGTCACATGTACATAAGCGACAGATGAAATTAAGTATACACGATTTATATAAACATATGTATTTTGCAAATATACGTGCTATCAGAATCTAACACCTACACTTAGATCACCTAGTCACCAAATTAAGTATGTATTTAAATATAATATGTATGTATGTATATTAGGGCGGTTCTTTTTATATGGTGCAACAAAAAACGTCATTATCATCCACCAAATTCGGGTACTACAAAGACTAATACGATATTTTCACCAAGAAATCATAAGTCTAAAATGAATTCCTTGCCCGCTCTAAGAAGCCCCAAGTTTTGGGTTGATTTTAGTACTAAAAGCATTTAAAATAGATTCAAGAAATGTGCTCTGAGAAGCCTGACGATTTTGTGTTGAAGCTTTGGTAGTTTTGATTACACAGGCCGACATGATTTTTGCTGACATTAACTTAAGAAGTGTTTCCAACTAATTCGGGTACGCTGATTCTGACTGTATACTTGGTTTTTGTCCATCACGTCTAGATTTTGTGAAATCTGGATATCTTGGGTTGGAAAATAGGTACCCAAAAGTATACTATAGAAAATTTAAACAACAATTTTCTACTTTTTTAACAGATTTTAGAATATTCTGTGTAAGAAAATTAGTTCTTGTTTGCACATATAACTAATAAACAATATGTTACATGCAGCAGATTCCCATGATTCTTTAAAATTAAAAAGCAGACAATTCTTGAAATTCCTATAGCATACTTTTTGGTTCAAATTTTACTCATTATAGAACTAAATCCAGAGTGTAAGATATTATCTATTATAACAAAGAAAAAACTCTTTGATATTATGTAAACTTCTTTTCAATCAAGCCTAATATATTAATAGGATAAAATAATAATGTTTTTAATACAATATTATGCTTATTTCATGGAATAATATTTTGCAAATGAGGTAGTTTTGAATAATTTGAACGCATTTTTTTCAAAATCCTGACTTGATGGAGAAAAACTAAGTACAGGGCCGTGATCAGCACCCCCCAATTACTATAGGAGGCCTATTGAACTAAAAACACTTTTTCATGACCTCAAAAATGTCGGCCTGTGTTATTTAATACCTTTGAGTATTTTCAAAAATGCTAGACTTAATTCTGATTCATATTACTACAAGTATTTTAATTTCTTATTTTTTTAAATATCTTTGTAACATTAAAACTTTAGGCTCCTCATTTTAGCAAAAACAAAAATTGATCCAACAAATGTATGTATGTATATATTAAATAAACTTCATTTAAAATATTCGCAGTGCAATAGATAACTTTAAGTGCATTTTTGTTCATTTAAAATTTGTAACCACCATTCAGCACCAGTCACTCGACGAAACACAATTGTCTTTCTCAATTTTGAAACTAATGCAAATAAACTTGGCACTGAAAGTAATTTCTAGCTACATACCAAATTTGCTAAAAGTCAAATCAAAAATAACGAATTTACGATAAAAACATTTATTAACTGGTATGCCGTTAGTCTGTGGCGGCGCACAGTTGGGCCTCTGTTCGGATAGCGTTGCAAAAATACGTTTTTTCATGATCGCGTTTGAAAAATGATATATGCAATCGATAAGAAATACTTCAGAGATTATGAATCCGAAAAATTTTTGAAATCGGTTGAGATTCATGGGTGCTAGAGGCGCTCAAAGTTGAGACATTTTTAGTGAAAAGGAAAAAATGATAATTTTTAAAAAAAATCGCAACTTTAAAACTGAATATTGGGCGATTTCAACAATCGATCTTGGATTTTTTGGTTTTATCTGAAAAGTATGTTCTTTATTAATAGCATGTTTCATAAATTTTAATAATTACTTAAATAGTTTTTGAACTAGAAGCGTTTAAAAAATGTACTAAATATTGCCATTTTTTGAACTTTGATGGAATAAAACTAGCAAGACTCAACGAGTATCAATACCGGACTACATACACTAGGTAGGTGAAATATTTACCTATCAGATGTATATGGCCATAAAACTAAGGCAACCTATAAGGAAGAAGAAGAGCGCATGCGTATTGGCCTGTAGCTTCTTTGTATTTAAATGATAACATTGCGTAATGCTGTTTTGCAAATACTACCTGTTTACCTTTCTACAATGATAAATTGCTAATTACCTGTTTTGGAAAAAATGACAAGACTTATTATTGACAAGACTTGTTATTTAAGTTGATGAAAAGTTTGTCCTATTTTTGGGTTGGTCGTTTTTATTTCCGTTTACCTAATTGGATGTAAATATTAAGTTGTTTACCTAATTAATACAAAAAGGGTAATACCGAAACACGAATGATGGAAATCTTTCAAGGAGATTTTTTGAAAATGATGAAGTGACATCTTTTATAACAGGGGTTAGTCAAGAGATCATTAAACGGTTGGCTGTTATCTTAAATGTTATAAATTGCAAGGAAATGGTAAATGGTGAAAAATTTGCCGAATATACTTCAAAGACTGCTCATCTTTTGACTGAATTGTATCCGCAAAAAAAACTTACCCCAACGGTACATAGGATTTTGGCTCACGGAAAGGATTTAATAGAATATCAGTGTTTACCACTTGGAGAGCTATCCGAAGAAGCACAGGAATGTAAAAACAAGGACTACAAAAGGTTCAGATACACTAATACATTAAAAACTTATCGTGTTAGACAAAATGAAGACCTTTTTAACATGCTAGCAGCCTCTTCGGACCCACTTATTGCATCACTGAGACACGTGCGATCACGAAAGGATTTGGAAAATAGCAACTATAGTCCCGAAATGTTGAGTTTATTAGATACTGATGTAAACATTGAAAATTATTTTGAAGAAAATCAGCCATCAATAGCAAATTTTCAAAATTAACCTAAAAAAAAATTAAAAAAAATTTTTTTTTCTTTTTGTAATTATGTTAAAAAATCAAATTAAAACATTAAAAAATGTTACATAGTCGTCTAAAACAATGAAAAAATCCATTTGTGATTGAAAAAAACCGGGTTTCGATCCATTTTTTAAGGACAAACATGCTTGGAATTATTTTCTGACTTTGACCTTGAATATTACAGCACCACGAATACCCTTTTGACGAAAATTCATTTTGACGCTTAAGGTATTCTTTATCATATGCTTTTTAAATTTTTGAAATCGCGTTATTGGTTTAAACGCTATGATTTTTGCACTGCTAAATGCCAGAAGGCCCCACTGTGCGGCGCTTTAGTAGTGATTTGCTTGTAAGAGTGATCGAGGTACATAGCATTTCCTTGCTATGCAGCATGTAAACTGAATTTTAGGTACAAACATACACATTAATTATTTTAAGTTTGTCACGGTTGTTTTACTTGGTGCATGGTATCCAGACGTCAGTAAGACAACTTACTTACTTCTTTTTTGGCCAAAATTAATCTGTTCACATGCTGTTTATAAGCATATCTCGCTAGAGATAGAGCGAGAACTCCTACAACCATACTATAAGCACCCCAGTGCCGCCACCAGCCAATGGCCAACTTTTCCCTTATGGAAAACTAACTTGGCTATTTTTAAAACCGACCTTGATCAACTTTGGTATGTTGCTGCATATTAATTTCAAATTTAAATATAGTTTAAGTAGTAATCTAAGTGCATATATTGATACTTTATGCGGTCGGAAAAAGCTACCTTCTGATTGTTGCATGCATATTGTCGACTTTAATTTTCCGAAGGTCTCTGGGGTTCCATAAAAAAAAAAATAAAAAATATTTCAAATTTCGAAAACCAAATGTATGTCTATTAAATTGTTTTTACATGCTTCATACTATGTGCTATCTCGCTCACTCTACAAACACACGAGCTCTCTAGCGCCGCCACTAGCCAACGGTCAATTTTGGCCTTGTTGACCGCTTAGTAAAATACGTTCATACGCATATTTTGCATGTGTCTAGTCCGATTTCAGTAAAATTTGGTAGTTTGGTGGAAAAAGTTAATGCGGAAGTAAGCGTGGCATGAATTTTGGCGACTTTAATATACCATTTCACCCTATGGGTGTATGGTATAAGAAGAATACGTCTTAACGCCTAAATAAACCAGAGGCCCGGTATTAACTTCGGCCGCTCGAATGTTTGTATACCCTTGCAGGTGTTTTAAATCTTCCCTTCTCTATAGCCGTCAACAATAAACCAGTGGGCCGGGGCTAACTTCGACCGCGTCAAAGTTTGTATACCCTTGCAACTTTTTGGTAACTCTTTCCTTACCTATTAGCCATCAATGTGGAAGAACGTTTTATATAAAAAAGGCTTATGTTTGCGAAAGAATGGCCTACAATCATAGGAAATAACGAAGATATTGATCAAAGTCACTGTTTTCCACCGATCGTTCCTATGGGAACTATATGATATAGTCACCCGATCTTGATCAAATTTGGCACAGTAGTTTATAGGCGTAATAATCTCTCTAATATAAAGTTTCACGATAATAACATAGAAAATAACGAAGTTATTGAGAAAAGTCACTGTTCGTGACTTTGGGGTTTGTATGGGAGCTATATGATATAGTGGTCCGATCCGGCTGAATCCGAGATATACAACGCCTGCAGTATATACAAGCCTACGTGCAAAATTTCAGCTCTGTAGCTCTTACGGTCTAGGAGGAGTTTGCGTTGATCCAGACGGACGGACGGACGGACGGACGGACGGTTGACGGGTGGGTTTCCCCCGGGCCCGCGATACATCACAGTCGAAAATAGCGGATTTATTTGAAGTGAAGTAGGGGGCCCGAACATGGTTACCCCCGGGCCCTGAGTTTCTCTCTGCGGCCCTGTTGGTATGTATATATACATATAACTGACAAATGTTAATTTGTTTGAAAATCGAGTCCGAAGTACGAAGGCATTTTTAAAAGTCACTATATTAGACCGATTGTTCCCATGGGAGCTACATAATATAGAAACCCGACCTGAATAAAATTTAGCAGTCATAGATATCGATGCTAAAGTTAATAAAGTAAGTCGTCTCGGCGACTTCGGTATACAGGCAGAAGGAAACTATCCCGAACCCTTTAGGTAAATATATTACTGATAAGGAATACATATATGTATATACTCAAGAGCCGAGTCAATCTAGCCATGTCCGTCCGTCCGTATGAACGACTACATCTCAGAGACTATAAAAGATATATAAATATATATAAAGAATTATAAATTCAAGAATGTATGTACAATGTACATACATATGTACATACATATACATATATGTAGATATACAAACTGTGTAGCATATACAAGCATGATCTCGTTTCGTCGTGCTAATCAAGAATATATGTACGTATGTGTACTTTATGTGGTCGGAGATGCTTTCTTCTATGCGTTGCACACTTTTGACCAAAATGAATATACCCTGTTTGCAAAGGTATAAAAATCATCAAAAATTGTTTTTTCTTTATGGGAATACATATAACCTGTTCCTTTAGACGTGCACACACAAAACCTTTGACACCAGTTTGAAAGTCTTTTAACACGCCTGAACTTCCTGAACTTTAGTCGCAGAGACAAGCTTATATGTATTTTGCAGTCGCAGATTCTTTGGTCGCGTGTCACTGACTAACTTAATAATTGATGCGTAGTTGGCCTCCCTCTCTGTCTGTTCTTTCACGCAGCAAGAGAGTACGTAGATATGCAAAAACACCTTCGCTGACCTCTCCCTTACAGTTGCATCTTTTATGTAAATTCCACAATAAATAAAATAGGTGTCGAATCCAAAACGATGACAAAAGTTTCTCTTAAACTTTAAACTTTTACAACTGAAATTTAAACTAATTATTGGCCCTAAAGTCTTGTGTAATGCTGCTACTTACAGTCATATTCGTTACTGGCTCGCCGACTTCGGTATACCATGCACCAGGTGAACAAATTTTTTAAATTTCGAATACCAAATGTACAGTGGCTCACAGCTTATTTGATACAGCCTTTTTATACCATACACCCATAGGGTGAAATGGTATATTAAAGTCGCTAAAATGTATGTAACAGGCAGAAGGAAGCTTCTCCGACCCTATAAAGTATATATATTCTTGATCAGGATGAACAGCCGAGTCGATCTAGCCATGTCCGTCTGTCCGTTCGTCCGTATGAACACGCAGATCTCGGAGACTATAAGAGCTAGAGCCACCAAATTTGGTATGTATACTCGTGTATTATGTAAATATATAGAGTTAATTGGAATTTCGGCCACGCCCCCAGGAATCACATAAAACTATTTTTCTTGAAAAGTATAACAGCTAGAGACATCAAATTTAGTTTGTATACCCGTTTAGTTAGCGCGCAGAAATTAATTGTTCAAACTTTTTGCCACGCCCCCAGGAATCCCATAAAACTGTTTTTCTTAAAAAGTATAACAGCTAGAGACATCAAATTTGGTATGCAGACTAGCTTAATAGACTCGCAGAAACTGGCTATTTAAACATTTTGCCTCGCCCACTTCCGCCCCCCGAAAATTGAACAAAACTGATTTTATCAAAAACAAACAAAGCTAAAGTCACCAAATTTAGTATGTATACTGGCTTAGTATGCGCGCAGAGTATATATATTTTCATATTTTGCCACGCCCACTTCCGCCTCCATAATTAAGAAAAACCGATTTCCTCCTGTAGTTTTTTGACTATCGCGTTCAAATTCGGCAGACTAATTAATCTTATCTATTTCTACAAAACTACCAAATTATTTTATTGAAATCGGACTAGAAACATGCAAAATATGCGTATGAACGTATTTTACTAAGCGGTCCACAAGGCCAGAATTGGCCGTTGGCTAGTAGCGGCGCTAGAGTGCTCGTGTGTTCGTAGAGTGAGCGAGATAGCACATACTATGAAACATGTAAAAACAATTTAATAGACATACATTTGGTTTTCGAAATTTGAAATATTTGTTTCACCTGGTGTATGGTATACCCAAGTCGACGAGTCGACTTACTTGCTTCATTTTAAATTGCTTGTGTCATAACTCAAAAACTATAAAGAAAATCGAAAATCTTTATATGCCATTTTAAAGAGGACAACATCAAGTTTTCAAAAACAAAAACATTTATTTCAAAATATAGCTGTTCAACAGCAAAAACAAAAACAAAGCAAAATAACTCCTAAACTTTGTTCACAGCTTATTTGATACAGTGTTAGTAAAATGCTTAAATTTAATGTTGGTGCTTATTTTAATATTTGGTGTGCATCCCTTTAGCCTTAATAACATCCTGTAACCTATTTGGCATCGAATCCACCAACTTTTGGGTGAAGCTAGGAGTAATTTTGGCCCATTTTTCCAGCAAGTTTTTTTTAAAATTTTTTTTTATTGTCCATAGATTTTCGATGACATTCATGTCAGGAGACTGTGCCGATGGTTTCATAACATGGGGGCAGTTCCAAATTAGCCACGTTTGAACGATTCCGGCTTCGGGTCGGTATCTTGATAAAAACTAAAATTGTCTGCTATTCCCAGTTTTCGGCGTTTTGGAGCAGGTTATTCTTTAAAACATCGGGGTACTGCATTTTTTCCATATTTCCCTAAGCGAAAACTAAATTTCCGACTCCCGCTGCGGAAATACAAGCCCAAACAAAGCTTTTAAGTTCTCCTTTTGAAGCTCAGTGTTCGACTTTCTCCATACATACGTCATATGTACGTCATCCCGTCCGAGCCAAATATGTATAATTTGGACTCGTCCGACAAAATGACTGTTTTCCAAAATGAGCCTTGCCCAGTTCATGCTCCACCTCTGCAGCCAACTTTGGAGCAGATAGCTTGGGGTTAGCCCTAATTTTCCGTACAATATAGCGCTCGTCGGACTCATTGAAAATTTTATTTGGCGCTTTTCTGCCCTTATTTTCGATGCGATTTTCATGTTTGAAGCGCTCCATTATACATATGTATGTTGGACTGTAGAGGCACTTAAGTCCACCAGCTCTGCAGTTTTCCGAACGCTCTCTCCTTTCTGAAAATGATGGATGACCAGCTCACGCTTCTCGATGGTTGTACGTCGGCCCATTTTTAATCTCTTAAGTGAATTTTTTCCAAATCGGAAAAAAACGTTTTCTATATTGACCAAACATAGCAAAATGCTAGTTAGATTGAAAAACCCACAAATATGGTAATTTTACTTACATCAAAGTGGCTGTATCAAATAAGCTGAGTGCACTAAATTTCACGTCTACCCGTAATTGTTACCTTCTTCGCCAAAAACAGAAATTCCCGGGAAACCCATTACTTAGAAATAGTATTTTAAATACATACCTAGTCGACTGCATTCTCATTTGATCGATAAACCTGCTACTTTCGATATTAAAGAGGTGTAAAGACAAAAAATTGCCCTGTATCAAATAAGCTGTGAGCCACTGTATGTCTATTAAATTCGTTTTACATGCCCTCCTACCATATGCTATCTCACTCCCTCTCACAAAAACACACGAGCACTCTAGCGCCGCCACTAGCCTACGGCCAACTCCGCCCTTATGGACGGTATAGTAAAACTTATTTATCGGTATATTTTCCATGTTTCCAATCCGATTTTCAAATTTGGTACTTTGGTAGGTATTATTAGGGCTAATAAGTGTGCTGAATTTGGGTTCGAGAAAATCAGTTCAGGGGCGGAAGTGGTCGTGGCAAAATTACTATAAACTAGCCCTGCTGGCTCTTGTTCCCGATTAAGAATATACATACATATATACTCTATGGGATCGAAAGAGCTTCCTTCTGTTTACTAAATACATATGTACATTTTCCCCGACTTTAATATATCACTTCACCCTATGGGTTCATAATATTTCGCATAATAAAATCTCAAATTATTTGTCATATTAGCAAAATTCGAGAAACATTTAAAAAATGGATCAAGATTCTATTCTTATGACCCAAAATACTGTGGGACTATTGAATTTGGTCATGTTTATTTTTCGACCATCATAGTATTTTCTATTGTTGTTAATGTCATTGTTTGTAAACATGCAAACTATTTCTTACAACAAGTCATGTCCTATACATATGCTGGTATGGTATTCTCGTTCAAAATTTAAAATTTTACGGTGAATTGGAATCAACGATGTTATCATCAGTAAATCCAAAAATTGTTGTGACAAAGGCGAAAGTACTACTTCGAAGCAGTTTTGTGAAGTTAGTTTTTTAAGTTAAGCAAAAATTTCACAACTCTGTTTTTTGTTTTTGCATTTGGAACATATGTTGTACATACAATTTCGACAAATACTGGGGCTAAAATGAAAATTTTTGGACTGCAGTTTATCTTAGATTACCTAGATCTACAACTTTTTCTAAGAATACACATGTCTAACTATAATATTCAAGATTTTGGAATGACTGGGCTAAACTATTGTCAAAAATTTGGAGGGGCCTTTTTGCTCAAACGCACCTGTAAAAAAAACGTCGAATGCTGGCATGACAATAATTACGTGTCATCATCTAAATACAATAACCCACAAATAGCTGAAAAAATTTCTTCATTAAATTTCTTGAGAACCGAGAAAATCAAACTCAAAGTCAAAATGAAGCAAGTAAGTCGACTCGTCGACTTGGGTATACCATACACCAGGCGAAACAAATATTTCAAATTTCGAAAACCAAATGTATGTCTATTAAATTGTTTTTACATGTTTCATAGTATGTGCTATCTCGCTCACTCTACGAACATACGAGCACTCTAGCGCCGCCACTAGCCAACGGCCAATTCTGGCCTTGTGGACTGCTTTGTAAAATACGTTCATACGCATATTTTGCATGTTTCTAGTCCGATTTCAATAAAATTCGGTAGTTTTGTAGAAATAGATAAGAATAATTAGTCTGCCGAATTTGAATGCGATAGTCAAAAATCTACAGGAGAAAATCGGTTTTTTCTTAAATATGGAGGCGGAAGTGGGCGTGGCAAAATATGAAAATAGATGTACCCTGCGCGCATACTAAGCCAGTGTACATACTAAATTTGGTGACTTTAGCTTTGTTAGTTTTTGAGAAAATCAGTTTTGTTTAATTTGCGGGGGCGGAAGTGGGCGTGGCAAAATTTTTAAATAGCCAATATCTGCGCGTCTATCAAGCTAATCTGCATACCAAATTTGATGTCTCTAGCTGTTATACTTTTTAAGAAAAACAGTTTTATGTGATTCCTGGGGGCGTAAGGGGGCGTGGCAAAAAGTTTGAACAATCAGTTCTTGCGCGCTAACTAAACGGGTATACAAAATAAATTTGATGTCTCTAGCTGTTATACTTTTTAAGAAAAATAGTTTTATGTGATTCCTGGGGGCGTAAGGGGGCGTGGCCGAAATTCCAATTAACTCTGTACGCGTGCATAATACACGAGTATACATACCAAATTTGGTGGCTCTAGCTCTTATAGTCTCCGAGATCTGCGTGTTCATACGGACGGACGGACGGACGGACGGACGGACGGACGGACGGACGGACGGACGGACGGACGGACGGACAGACGGACATGGCTAGATCGACTCGGCTGTTCATCCTGATCAAGAATATATATACTTTATAGGGTCGGAGAAGCTTCCTTCTGCCTGTTACATACATTTTGGCGACTTTAATATACCATTTCACCCTATGGGTGTATGGTATAAAAAAGGGGCTAACCCGCTGACCACCACTGAATGCCATAACAGTGGCGGACACGAATTTAAGATATTTTTTTATACCATAAACCCATGGGGTGAAATGGTATACTAAAGTCGCCAAAATGTATGTAACAGGCAGAAGGAAGCTTCTCCGACCCCATAAAGTATATATATTCTCGATCAGGATCAACAGCCAATCGATCTAGCCTAAATGCGCACATAATGTATTTGTAAAGATCTTGCCATGCCTCTTTTCGCCCCCGTAATTTGAAAAAACTCGAGTATCACCCGTATTTTTCTACCTTATGCAAAATCAAATCAAATCAAATTTGGCACACTTAAATTTGATACAAATATCCAAAAAACCAGAGGGCCGGGGCTAACTTTGACCGCGTCAAAGTTTGTATACCCTTGCAACTTTTTTGGTAACTCTTTCCTTACCTATTAGCCATCAATGTGGAAGAACGTTTTATCTAAAAAGGCATATGTCATAGGAAATAACGAAGATATTGATCATAGTCACTGTTTTCCACCGATCGTTCCTACGGGAGCTATATGATATAGTCACTCGATCTGTATCAAATTCGGCACAGTCAATAACAGATATATCAAACTAACAAATGTTTACTTTGAAAGCAATCGCGTTAAAAGTAACGAAGTTATTTACAAAAGTCACTGTTTTCGACCGATCGTTCCTATGGGAGCTATATGATATACTCATCCCATCTTGATTAAATTTGGCAGTAGTTTACAGGCGTAATAAACTCTTTAATATTAAGTTTCACGATAATAGCACAGAAAATAACGAAGTTATTGAGAAAAGTCACTGTTCGTGACTTTGGTGTTTGTATGGGAGCTATATGATATAGTGGTCCGATCCGGCTAAATCCGAGATATACAACCCCTGCAGTATATACAAGCCTACGTGCAAAATTTCAGCTCTGTAGCTCTTACGGTCTAGGAGGAGTTTGCGTTGATCCAGACGGACGGACGGACTATTTGAACTCGTCTCGTCGTGCTGATCAAGAATATATAAACTTTGTATGGTCGGAGATGCTTCGTTCTATGCGTTGCACACTTCTGACCAAAATTAATATATGCTTTTTGCAAGGGTATAAAAAGTCTACGAGACGACTTACTTAATTTTCATTTTAGTTCTGATTTTCTTGGCTCCTAAATAACTTAATGGAATAATTTTTTCTAATAAATTAATTTAATTTGTTGGTTATTGTATTCAGATAATGGACCGTCAAAATGGTTTTCATAGTTTAATCCGTTTTTTTTCACAGGTGTATTTGAACAAAGAGAAGTCCGTTTTTGGGGGGCATATATTTAAGACTTTTTTCCAAAGTCTTAAATATTAAAGATAGACGTTTGATATTTTTAAAGAAGTTGCAGATCTAGCAAAACCAAGATAAACTGTATACAAAAATGTTTGAATTTCGATTTAGAGCCAATTGAAAATCTGAATTTTGTATGAAAATGTTTGGTCCTTTGGGCGAGGCTATTTTACGACACAAGTTTGTACTAAAGTACTTTTTTCCTTAATTTATATAAACCAATATCCTGTCGCAACTTTTTGACTATCAACCAAAACAATGAAGCAAGTAAGTCGACTCGTCGACGTGGTATACCATACACCAGGTGAAACAAATATTTCAAATTTCGAAAACCAAATGTATGTCTATTGAATTGTTTTTACATGTTTCATAGTATGTGCTATCTCGCTCACTCTACGAACACACGAGCACTCTAGCGCCGCTACTAGCCAACGGCCAATTCTGCCCATGGGGACCGCTTAGTAAAATACGTTCATACGCATATTTTGCATGTTTCTAGTCCGATTTCAATAAAATAATTTGGTAGTTTTGTAGAAATAGATAAGATTAATTAGTCTGCCGAATTTGAATGCGATAGTCAAAAAACTACAGGAGGAAATCGGTTTTTTCTTAACTATGGAGGCGGAAGTGGGCGTGGCAAAATATGAAAATATATATTCTCTGCGCGCATACTAAGCCAGTATACATACTAAATTTGGTGACTTTAGCTTTGTTTGTTTTTTATAAAATCAGTTTTGTTTAATTTACGGGGGCTGAAGTGGGCGTGGCAAAATTTTTAAATAGCCAGTTTCTGCGCGTC
This sequence comes from Drosophila tropicalis, assembly GCF_018151085.1. Lineage (NCBI taxonomy): Eukaryota > Metazoa > Arthropoda > Insecta > Diptera > Drosophilidae > Drosophila > Drosophila tropicalis. The sequence goes on from NW_027173497.1 coordinate 566,925, forward strand.
TATTAAACTAGTCTGCATACCAAATTTGATGTCTCTAGCTATTATACTTTTTAAGAAAAACAGTTTTATGTGATTCCTGGGGGGCGTAAGGGGGCGTGGCAAACAATTAATTTCTGCGCGCTAACTAAACGGGTATACAAACTAAATTTGATGTCTCTAGCTGTTATACTTTTTAAGAAAAATAGTTTTATGTGTTTCCTGGAGGCATAAGGGGGCGTGGCCGAAATTCCAATTAACTCTATATATGTACATAATACACGAGTATACATACCAAATTTGGTGGCTCTAGCTCTTATAATCTCCGAGATCTGCGTGTTCATACGGACGGACGGACAGACGGACATGGCTAGATCGACTCGGCTGTTCATCCTGATCAAGAATATATATAGGTACTTTATAGGGTCGGAGAAGCTTCCTTCTGCCTGTTACATACATTTTGGCGACTTTAATATACCATTTCACCCTATGGGTTGTAGCGTGCGCTAGTTTAAACTTTCAAATTTTTAAACTTAACGACTTTACGCGCCACTTTGCCAATAGCGATCAATCAATAAATAAAAATATTGGTATCGCTCGATCGATAAACGCATAATATGGGGATAGCGATAAATGAACTATCGTTTTTCTTGAGGTGGCAACGCGCTTCATTTTTTTGCTAGGCTTCATTTTCATTTTTAATTCTGAGGAGAAAAGTGTAGAATAAAAAAAGCTGTAGCCCAAATCTTTGGTTATAAATCATAGCAGGTATGTAGGTTAATTAGAATTTTTACCCCGCTGCCATCTGCATCTTACTCTATATCCTAGATTGGAAACCTTACTTTTTCTGGCCAATATTGCTGATAGCTTTCGTTTGGGAGGATTATTTTCTGGAAAACCGGCGAGTTTTCAAATACCCATTTCTGGTGCCGGAGCACGTGCATCCGAATTTTCGGTTGTCGTTGCCTTCTCGAATTGGCATTCGGACATTGAAAAGACACCGCCAACTAAACACCGGCAGTGCCACAACGTTTCTAAGTTAAGGCTTACGGTGCGGCCAAAGTGTCTCATTTCCCGAAAGGTGTCCTAACCTTCGGTGAACCGGATTTTTTGTATGGCAAGGTTTTAAAGGCAGTGGCCTACCTAACCTTCTGTCGCTGCTGACCCAGACAAAGTTTGTCTTTTAGCCAAATTCTGGATACTGCTTGCCTATTTAGCGCATTCCATGTGACCACCTCGAAAGCTCCTACAAATTTTTTTTAAATTAACCTCGTTTTGAACGAAATCTTTAAGTCCTGATATTTTCATTTCTGATCTTATTATTAAATTTTAATTCCTAATCAAGTTAAACGAAAAAAAAAAAAAAAAAAAAAAGGAAAGAATGTAAATAAGTCAAATATTGAATCAATTAAAGTCTCGTTAAGGTTATATTAAATAATTCAAGTCGAGAGTAACGTAAAATAGCGTAAATGTAAAAGCAAAGTGAGTGAACGGAGTTTAATGGTGGTCATAAAGCGCGAAGGAGAAATCATCATATAAACACCCTCCCACAGTGCATCAATGGAAGGCCTTTCAGCGAATAAACTATGGGGTAAGTGCCTAGTGTATTAAGCAGTATCAATTCGGCGACTTTCAACCAAGTTTTTGCGAACTATGGAGGATGGTAGTCAATTGGTACTCTGATTTGTTGATGTAATTTCTGTTTCAGCGTTTTGTGATCAACCAGATAGTTAAAAAAAAAAAAAAAAAATTGATTTCCGTAAATAATGTTTGACTTGAAGAGCAATCAAAAGCAATGAGTGAATTTGTGCGACTTGAAAATTTAAAATAACTTTAAAGAATTTAAAAACAAAAAAAAAAAAAAAAAAAAGATAAAAGAGAACTTGAAATAAGATGAATAATTACAAGAAAAAAGGTTAACTGGATTCATTTAATATTCCTTCTATATTTTTCTTATTCTATAATCTTCTACAATAATTAATAATGTGTAACTAGTAAGCTCTCTTTTATACTGCTAGTTTTAGTCCCTCTTATCCAATAGTTTAATTAACTTTGCGTTCCATTGTTTTGCAAGTCTGAAATTTCCGAATCTCAAAATGTTGAGTCATACCAGACCAGCTGTTTAACATTAGTCTGTAAATATTTCTTTAAAATTTATTGTGTACAACAAGAAATGCTTCTATCTGAAATTATAATGAATTTGAATATGATTGCTTAAGCTTTCTAATTAATTTTCCTAGTGATATGGGTACATGAGTTGATATCGATCAGTTTTTGGGAATCTTTACAAATGCCAATAAAGATTCATGGTTGGGAGGGTATAGAACTGATAAGGTCCATCTACATCTTGACCTCAGTAACCGCTAGCTTGTGAACAAAAGGATACACCTTCATTTCTTTGGTTTTTTTTTTTTATTAACATGAATTCCTTACTGTTTTCGTAAGTATTTTCTGCCAGTCATTCTATTTTCATTTAAAGTTAGTTTCAGTAGAGATCCTAATAAAATTAAATTTTATAATTAAAGGTAGAGATTCAGCAAACAACCCCCCCACCCCGCAAGAGCTACGGAACCAGAGGATCTCGAATCTGCTGCAATTCACCTACCGCCTTCTTTTGGTTATCGATAGCTTTGTCGTCGCTGTGATAGGAGAACCGATTATATAAAAATTATGGCGCGCAACGAGAAACCGAATAGGAAGGTTACAGGGTGTATGGTATAAAAATGGGCTTGTCTGGTGACACTTGATTCCAATTTAGCTTTGATTTTGTTGCAGTTCAACATATTTTCGTTTGCCAGCTTTCTCATAGTTTTGTATCCGTTCGTTGATAGATGGTATCGCCGCTTGGCGATACTTTATGCGATAATATTCGAGAGCTTTAAGTGTCTCGCCATGGTATTTCTATGCCGTATCATTTCTTAAGCAATTTAGCCAGGTGCATACCCCTGATCTGCCCTTGCTCCAGATCGGATAGTTCCGTACTAAGAGGCACTATGAATCGATACTACATATTTATTTTGTCACATTTCTTTACTGAATGATCATGTTGCTACTCTTAAACACACAAAAAACGTATTTTGCATATTTGTTTGTATATTTGTAAATCAATTTGGTATGAAGAGCTCGATTTTATTCGCTTTTTAAAGCTTACGGGACCAGAAAACGGGACATATTCAAAACAAACAAATAATTGTAAGGCTTTTAGAAATTTTGATGCACACATTGCCATTTTATTTGGGTATGTTATGTGCTTATTCTTGTTCTCTGTAAACCATTATCAAACCAACATTGCGCGAAAGAATTAAAGCTTGTTCAGTTTATGGACAAACATTTTCTCTATGTAATGTATTGTTGAAAACCGCAGCTATTGTTGAAAATATTTCAAAAGCATTTGTTATGTTATAAAATATTTACACATACATACACTGCGCGTCATCAGGATAGCACACTTCTGAATTTAATAGTTTTCACTAATTTATTTCGAAACTCAAAGAGTTAAAATTACAAAAAAAATTTTGTAATTATTGAAAAACTAATTGACAACCAAATTATACAAGAATTATTGTTTTTGTATTTTCAAATTTTTATACCATACACCCATAGGGTGAAATGGTATATTAAAGTCGCCAAAATGTATGTAACAGGCAGAAGGAAGCTTCTCCGACCCTATAAAGTATATATATTCTTGATCAGGATGAACAGCCGAGTCGATCTAGCCATGTCCGTCTGTCCGTTCGTCCGTATGAACACGCAGATCTCGGAGACTATAAGAGCTAGAGCCACCAAATTTGGTATGTATACTCGTGTATTATGTAAATATATAGAGTTAATTGGAATTTCGGCCACGCCCCCAGGAATCACATAAAACTATTTTTCTTGAAAAGTATAACAGCTAGAGACATCAAATTTAGTTTGTATACCCGTTTAGTTAGCGCGCAGAAATTAATTGTTCAAACTTTTTGCCACGCTCCCAGGAATCCCATAAAACTGTTTTTCTTAAAAAGTATAACAGCTAGAGACATCAAATTTGGTATGCAGACTAGCTTAATAGACTCGCAGAAACTGGCTATTTAAACATTTTGCCTCGCCCACTTCCGCCCCCGAAAATTGAACAAAACTGATTTTATCAAAAACAAACAAAGCTAAAGTCACCAAATTTAGTATGTATACTGGCATAGTATGCGCGGAGAATTTAGATATTTTCACATTTTGCCACGCCCACTTCCGCCTCCATAATTTAGAAAAAACCGATTTATCCTGTATTTTTTTGACTATCGCATTCAAATTCGGCAGACTAATTATTCTTATCTATTTCTACCAAACTACCAAATTTTATTGAAATCGGACTAGAAACATGTAAAATATGCGTATGAACGTATTTTACTACGCGGTCCACAAGGCCAGAATTGGACGTTGGCTAGTAGAGGCGCTAGAGTGCTCGTGTGTTTGTAGAGTGAGCGAGATAGCACATAGAATGAAGCATGTAAAAACAATTTAAAAGACATATGTACATTTGGTTTTCCTAATTTGAAATATTTGTTTCACCTGGTGTATGGTATATCCAAGTCGACGAGTCGACTTACTTGCTTCATTTTATTAAGCGGTCCACAAGGCCAGAATTGGCCGTTGTCTAATGGCGGCGCTAGAGTGCTCCTGTGTTTGTAGAGTGAGCGAGATAGCACATAGAATGAAGCATGTAAAAACAATTTAAAAGACATATGTACATTTGGTTTTCCTAATTTGAAATATTTGTTTCACCTGGTGTATGGTATATCCAAGTCGACGAGTCGACTTACTTGCTTAATTTTTTGAGATTTCAGATATTGAATGTGTTAAGTCTTCATATGCATCGTTTAAGCTTTCTCTTCAAGAGTTAGGAATTTTCCTTTACCCATATTATATTGATCCGACTTCAAGTTTCAAAGATAAGTGAAAACTAAACTGTATGTGCTAACCTGATGACGCAAAAATTAGCTGCACTTTTCCATTGAAAACAAAAGAAATAAGAAAAAACATATAACGGTACATTGTATTCGCATGCTTTTTTTGCCATTGGACACGTTAGAAGAATAGACACTTTTTCAGAATTAAACAATTATAGGTTCAAAAACGAAATAATCACGTTTCACAATTATGAAAACAAATATTGGACAATTGCCCGGTGACTCAATTTAGGCTTAAAAGAAATAACGATACAATACATGGCACACAACGTTATAAATTCACTTGTGAAATGTACATACTTACATACATACATATGTACATATGTATGTATAAGAATGCATAAATTGTTCATTTATTTTGGGTTTTTTAATATATTTTATCCTCCTGCTAACTTCCAAATGGCAACTTTAGCTATTGAATAGTTTTATTTTTAGAAAAAGAGTTCTAGTGCGGTTGTACATGCTACTATGTATATTTACATACTGAAGTTACTGAAACATCGGCAGTAGAAGACAACAATCGTTTAAGGAAACATGAGCCAAATAAAAAGTTTATTTGCGCACAAATTTACTTCGAAAATGGCAGAGATGCGCATCATTCAAACTGAATGACCATGACACAAGAAACGCCATGGTAACTGGATACCGGATGCAGATAAATCTTTTGGCTGGATACACAACCTGCAAACTTTTAAAGCAAGTGCGCATACGTTGCCAGGCCCAATCTCCATTGGCGATGTTAAAGCTCGATCGAAATCACAAGATAACAGGGCATCTTGGGCATCCAGTCAGATGTGTCACAAACGAAGTTTTTGCATTTGTTGTATACGCAAGAGGAAAGCAACAAGCGACTAAGCACACCTCTGCACCCAATCATGTTAGAGTCTACTTTTGCCCTGTAAATCCAATTATGGCAATGCTCCATTTTACCATACGAATGTTTTAACACTCCACCTCTCTTAACGCTGAAATGTGTTAATTAAATATTTAAATTATTGGATTTGTTTGGACCAGTAGGGCTATTCAAATATACAAAATATCTTACAGGATATTCTTTTTGTCTAGACTGTTTGTGGTTGCATTGTCAATGCGGACATCTGGGCCTGGAGTTGGTATCTATGGTATATATGTACATACGCGTTCTGTGCCGCCAGTGGAAACTGAACAACTGCGACACGATTTTGTGGCTAGAGCTTGAATTTATATTTCCTAAACTACTAGTCAGTCCAGTGCGGTCCTCGCAGTAGTCCTCGCTGTATTTTAACTTGGGTAAAGTATACTTATTCAATTCAGGATTAAATTAAGATGAACATTTTTATTAACATGTGTGAATGTGATGACTGGTAAGTTGCATTAAATAAATTAAATTTAAAAATTATACCTTTTAAGAGCATTCAACCGCCTAAAGGTCAATCCTAGCTCATTTAGGAGTACATTATTCATTCATTAGAGTGTATGTATTTGGATTGGACAACGACGTATACATATTTGTGCGTTCATATGTACATACGTACTTCAGCAAAGCATACAACTCCTCTTCTCCGATACTTATGCGTCCACAGGCAGCGGTGGCTACCGAAGCTGCTGCCCTACAGCGCCACCGCTGTAGAATGAGTTATTGCGCTTGTTGCCGATTTTATTGCCACAGCGCAGCCATAAAATATGGTAAAATATAGCGGTTTGTTGCTTTGGCTATTTTGTAGGCGAAAACGCATACGTCCACAGGTCCCCATAGACCTGTTTATGGTTCGGTGCCGGATTGTCGATTTACCATACTACGCGAATGTGGTCATGTTAAATGAGTACAGCGACACTTCCAGTGTTTTAATGTTGTTTTTCAAAACGTATGGTATAAAATAAATATTCATTTGGATAGTATGAAGTCAAATATTTCCAAATTATATCTAGAAATGTTTTAAACTATGTATAAAGCACGTAGCGTGTCACTTGGCCCATCGGGCTCTTTGCTTACAGAGTCAAGGCATTACAAAAAGCTAAAACATCCATCTTTCAATAAACACGATTTTCTTTGAGCAAGCATTTGTCAACACACTGCATAGCTCTTTTTTTGATGTCGGAATCTTAAAATTTAGTTGGAAGAGTCCATGTTTTGAAGAAGTAAGAAATCTGCAGAGCGAATAATTTGATTATTGGAAAAAAAGCCGATAGACTTAAAAAAGCAATGCCAATGCGAGATTTCTTCTCAAAATCTAAAAAAAAAAGTCTGAACATTATTATCTCCAAATCTAGTTGGAGCACGAGAGTCACCCAATGCGCTGGTTGTCCTACTACAGACCGCATAAAGCAAAGCTTGGTTTATGTTTTTTGCAGATGCAACACTGCATTGCAACTTTTAGGCTTTTTGGTAAATATTGTAAGAGGTACAAGGAAAGGACAAGGAAATTTGTATGTACAACTCGGCCATTCTGACATTTGGATCTCCTGATCACGTGATATAAACTTATTTGTATACATTTACATATATATATATTTTCTTATTATTAAGTAACATAGTAATTAATTTAATACTTTTATGATTTTTAATTTTTGATCCAGTGTCTTATATTTGGAATGCTCCGAACGCCCTGATTTGGGTTACGAGATTTTTTTAAACTTTTTCTATTCGGTAAGGTCCTTTGGTCTTTGGAATTAGTTTCTTTGACGTGCCAACTGTGCTATCAAAACATAGTCACCTTGCTTAAACTCTTTTGGTTCTCGTTTGCTTTTATCATAATAAGCTTTGTTGTAAGACAGAGCATTATTTTGAGCCTCAATTGCATCATTCCTGATTTTTGTTAATCTCTTCTGCGTGATATCTTGATTTACCAATTCTAGTTTCTCTTTTAATTCATCTACTATTTGCCCTCTTTGAGACGTTCCAAATAACATAACACTTGGTAGTTGTTTTACACTTCGATGCTGTGTATTGTTCATTGCATACTCCACCTGTTCAATGCAATCCCTTCTCAGGTTCAACTAGTTTTGCAATCATCGGGCCCAAACTTCGGTTAATTCTTTCTACCTATCCGTTTGCTTGTGGAGATCCGGTCGCGATTTGAACATGTTTAATGCCATAATTTTCTATAAACTCCTCGAACTCACTTGAAGTAAAACAACTACCTCCATAAGAAATAATACAATTTGGTTTACTATAGCTTCTAAAATAATCTCTAAGTCTTGACAAAACTTCTTTAGTACTGGTTGTTTTTGTCGTATATAAACGTACGAAGTTCGTAAAACCATCAACAACAACGAATTTATGCTGTTTTGCTCTACCAGCACTCACTGGCCCATAATGATCAATTCAATCAATTCAAATGGTTTATTGCCTTAAGGTATATAATGTAAGAAACCTTGTTCTTTTCCTGATCTTGGAGAATAGGCAATACATTTAGGACAGTTTTCAATATGACTAGTACATTTGTCTTTACGGTTTGCGAACCAGTAACTTTTATTGATTAAATCAGTCATTTTGTCTCTACCTATATGCCCTATTTCATTGTGGTACTTATACAGTACATGGTCTTACATATGTATTTTCTGGAACATAAAAGAGAAGTCTACCATCATTTGCTTTTCTATAAATCACTCCATTTCTTATCTCATATAATTTGTGTTCAGCCTTCTCTAATAATTTCCTTAAGTTTTGAATTTTAGGATCCTTTGATTGGCAAATTATTAGGTTATCTTCAAAACTTGTTGTTTCAACCACCATACCATTTGTACATCTGCTCAAAGCATCTACATGCTGCATTTTGATTCCGGGCCTGTAAATCAATTCATAATCATAGTTTTGAAGCTCTAAAGCCCATCTAGCTATTCTAGGATTAAGTTCAACTTTGTTTAATGTCAGTGTTAAAGAATTACAATCTGTCATGATCTTAAAGCGTTTACCTTGAAGGTAAATACGAAAAACAGGATATAGGATGCAACAATTTGTCTGCTTTTTTCTAAAGTAACACTGCTCCGAATCCTAAAGCACTGGCATCGCAATGCAGTTCGACATCATCCCTGTAATCGTAAATTGCTAAGACTGGTACATTTATAAGTTTTTGTTTGAGGAATAAAAAACAATTTAATTCTTTTTCTTAAAACACAAATTCTTTTCCCTTTTCAAAAGATCGTATAACGGTTTTGCTAAAATAGAAATATCTTTAATAAATCTACGAAAGTACAAACATAACAAAAGAAAACTTCGAACAGCCTACTTCTCCAAGTATTGGAAAATTTTTTATCGCTTCTATTAATTTATCATCTGTTCTTATACCTTCACTTGATATTTGATAACCTAAATATTTGATACAGGACTTCATAAATTCACATTTGTCCAAACTTAGCTCTAATTTATTCTTAGCTAATTTTATAAAAACTTCCTTTAGAGTTTCTAAGTGTTCATTTATGTCCTTGCTGGCGACCATGATATCGTCCATATACACAACTAACTTATTCTCTTTAATCATATCACAAAATATCTTCTTTACAAAACGTTGAAACACTGCTGGCGTATTTTTTAATCCCATGGGCATTCTTAAAAATTCGTATTGCCCTAACGGAGTGACAAACGAGGTGTACTTAATAGATTGCTTGTTTACATACACATGAAAGTATCCATTTTTAAGATCTAATTTGTGAACACCGTTTTATTTACTAATTTGTCAAGTAGGTCATCTATCAGTGGTAATGGATAATTGTCTTTAATTAAAACTTTATTTAGTTTTCTAAAGTCAATACACAAGCGAATATCTCCTGTTTTCTTTTTTACTAAAACGATTGGTGACGCGTACTCCGACTCACTCGGCTTTATAATTCCTTTTTTTTAAATAATCATCTAATAATATTTTCAATTGATCTTTTTCTGTATATGAAAGGCGTCTGGAAGAACAACTAGACGGTTTCGATTTTTCTAAATTTAATTTGATTTTACATCTAGTCATTGGCTCTTCTGGGATTGTCGCATTTAAGGAATAAATTTTAATTATTTGTCTTAGTTTACATTTGGTATCATAATTCAGTTTTTCGTCCCAATTATAATCATGAAAAGTCATTGACGACTTTTTCTAAGTCTTCCTCGATAAATTTTTTGTTTGAGTGAATAGTAAGTATTTCGTGTCTCTGCTCATTTAACGTCCTATCAGACTGTATCCTATTTGTTTCATCTAACTCTGTACTAACTGTTTTATTTAATTTTGCACAAACTACTTCGTCTACCTGATCATTAACTGTTTCTTCTAATAGTTTAATAACTGTTTCATCTAACTGTCTACTTACTATTTCATCTAATTGTTTACTTACTGGTTCATATAAATGTTTACTAAATGTTTCATCTAACTGTTTCATCTAACTGTTTACTATAGTTTAAGTTAGAATTATTTGTATCTCCTCTGTTTTCAGCATAGCTCGCAAATAACAATTGAGTGTTTTTTTCTTTACGCTCAATCTCTGAGCAGAAGCGAAACAGCTGAAAAAATTTGCTCCCACTCTGAGCAAGAGAGTTTTTTCTATTTTGCTTTCGTCTTCGCTTGAGCGTTGTTGTTAAGTTCTTCGTTTTGAACTCTTTTAACGATTCTCTTTTCGGGAGTAATATAATTTTCGCTCGCGAGTTGATACTCAGTGAGTGGGTGAATGACTGAATAAGTTAATTCAAAAAGTCTTGCAAACACTCTTTAAGGACTTTTTAAATAAATAATATTTACTTTATTTTTATTTTGGGTTTTTTTTTTTTGTTTATTTTTCTTAATGAAGGTAATAAGTGAAAAATATTTAATTTTTCTCCGATTATTCTTTTCTTTCTAGCTTCAATCGAATACTTGATTAACAATAGAAAAAATATTTGTTTGTTTTATTTAGTTTAGGATATACATAGTTGTAAACTATCAACCTAACAATTTTTACAAGCACTAGCTACTACGGCCATCGGCTTATACGATAACAACATCCATACACTAGTTTGGGATTCGAACCCGGATTCCCGTTGTTCAGTTGCCTTTATGACAGGGCCACTTAGACAAAATAGAAAAAATAAAAACAAAACAATATAAATGAATTCAATAAATATAAACATATTTCTTATTTATTTTGATTAATTGTTTAGCTTAATTAATAACAGAGAGTTTAAATTGTCTGCTCCTATTGAGCTCCGACGTTCACTCAGTATGAAATGTAGGGCTGAAAATGCCCGTTCTACTGAAACTTGCGTTGCTGGTGTAGGCAGCACTACTTGTGCGAGCGCAGTTAAATGTAACAATTTGAGCTTCACTTCATTGAAGAAATCTAAAATATTTGCATTCAATGGCAAGCGACCAAACATGACATCGAAGGCTTCAATATCACCATAAATCTTTGTCAGTTTTTCGGATACAGGCTATTTAGATTCTGACACTGTCTGAACTTCGTCCAAATAGTCCGAAAACGGCGAACTCTCTCCAGCTGAGGATAAATTAAGTGAATTTGAAGATAGTGAGGCGTCAAAGATATCTTCATATTCATGAGTAACATTCTCTGGAACATTTTCTGTTAAATGTGCCTGAAATAATAAAGCGATAATATTTAACATATTTCCTTGATATTAGTTTAAAACATGTATTAGTATTTGACAAACACAGTTTCATGAAGTTTTTCAGAACTAAGAGTACTAAACATAAAAGAAACAGGACAACAATTTGCGTCAAACTACATTATTAAGCTTACTTGTTTCAACTTGATTAAACGATACGCAATTTTCTTTAAATTTTGTTTTGCTAACGCTTTTTGATAAGGCGTCAACATACAATTTACCCTTGGGTCCATATAAACTGCCGCCAACAACACTTCATTTTCTAATAAATTTTTTTTCCCTAATTTTCATCTGAGCTTATAGTTTTTTTTTACGGTATTACTGCTATTTTCACATTTTAACTTTAATTTCATCCATAAAATAAAGAACTCACTATACACTAGGTGTGCGTCCTGAAGCTTTAAAGTCGCTAGATATGTTTCTGTGAAAGCGTCAATGTAAGTCTCCATCCACTCCCAATCAGCATCTACATATATTTCAGGAACTCCTTAAGATCAAATAATTTTGTGACCATTATATACATAGGTCGAATTCCATCGTGTTATAACATCGAGAGATGGGATGTTTTTTTTATTATCGCTTATGAAACGTCTATATATTTATGTATATGTTAAATTATATATTTAACAAAAAACGAATCGTTACTAACCTATTTGTTTCGTGCGGAGTGATTTGCACAACGTACGACAGCAACTAATTTTATCGCCGATCGCCTTCACCTGGTTTACATCAAGTACACACAACTGAAGAGTGTGTGCTGCGCATCTAACGACTTTTAATATTATCTAAATCAATGCAATCTAATTTTCGCATGATATTTTCAGCTTCCGTGTCATCGGAAAAAAGGGACTCCTCCGTGGATTCGTTTAAAATCTGAATGGCTTTAATCATATTTTTGCCATTATCAGATGTTATGCTGTGTGTATTAATTTGATATTCTTTAAAACCATTCATATCACAACATTTTGTTTTTTTTATGTATATTTACCTGAATATTTGAGATAAGGTTATTTCGTAGTCACGTAGGATTTCTAAAATTTGGTCTTTAATGTACATCCCAGTATGTGCATCCGCTAGCTGAATCATCCCTAGAGTTTTAATAACGATTTCAGTTTTGGATAGAGTCGAACGAATCAATTGTAAATTCACTCCAAGAATTACTCTGTCCATTCTAGCGGTTACGTCGATTTTAAGGGACACTAGCTTTCCCTTTGCTAAAGCTCTTATGTTTTCTTTAATAGCACGCTCCTTCGCAGACACAAAATTCATTATATTTCGCGAGGTTACGGGGTTCATGCTAAGCGAGCTATAAATCGGTTCCATAATTTCTCTGAACCCTTCACTATCCAGGAACAGAAATGGTTCCCCTGCACCACAGGGTGACAATTTTAACTAAGGAAGAAATAATTCCTTCTTCACTTGTGTGATATGATATTTTAATTTTTTTTTTCCCTTCGGTGTCCTCTGCATTGTTCCACTCATCGTATATTTCCGCATGTTTCGTTGTCAAATGTCGCTTTAAATTTGTGATATTAACTCCAGCCAATTTCGAACCACAAACATTACATATCGATTTATTGTCTTCCGGATCAAATTTAAAGAATTTATGCACTTTTTTATTTAGCTCTCGTCCCTTTTTGCATTTGCATTAATTCACAAACGCAATTAAAATATTTCGGAAATGCAGTAGAATGCAGCAAAATGTTATTGCGTCGGAATTTAATAAGCATCACTCGCTTAAAGACGTTTTGCCTCATTTCACTCATGCAAATACTCGCGGTCTAAGTGATACGAAAAAGAAACCAAAAAAACGATTGTTGTCCGAGCGCGTGTGAGATAAACGAAGAGACCATTATATAGCAGAGCCAGGCACTCATATCCCCCGGGGGACGAACACGTTCGGCTCGTCGTATGCGTGTAACCGAACGGCTGCCGAAGTCCTCACACAAAAAAATCAAGATGGATTTAGTTTTCCTCAGCATTTCAACGCAAGCAGATCTATGTCGCTTTGTTAAGAGATGACACATGAAAAAATTGATCACTACTTTGTTTTTCTATCTAGTAGCGGACAAAGAAATCAGGACACGCAAAAAAATGTTCGTTTTGCTAATTTTTTAAAAATTGTGATTTAAAAATTGTGATTTAACTTATTAAATAAATGTATTTTCTAACCAAAACAAATATTTTTAAGATTCCAGTGATGTTTTTTTTTTTTTATAGACAAAATCCTAAATTAAAATTACTGATAATATTTCAAAAACTAAGGAACACAAACAAATTTTTTTTTCATTCTTAAGTGAGCTACAAATTTTTTGAAGATATTATTTTTTGAATTGAATATTATTCTACTTAAAAAATTAAATTTCAATATTTTGTTGGACCTCCTTTGTTTTTTATTACCGTTTTTATTCGTTTTGGAAGTGAATCCACTAGATTTTATATTGTTTCTAGGGTTATTTCGTTGTACCAAAAAATTCTCCGACTTACGTCTCACGTAGGCCATACCATCGGAACCAAAAAAGGTTATTTTGGACTCATCTGAATCACGTCACGTCTCTCCAATCTTCTAAGGTCCAAGATTCGTGCTCTTTACCCCATTGTAGCCGTTTTTTTGCGCATTTGAGCGGTCAAAGCCGGTTTTTTTGCTGGTCTGCGCGCACTAAGTCCTGCATCCTGAAGCCGTGTTCGTACTGTACTATCTACTCCTTCCGACTGAACAAACTTAAATCTAATATCTTCTGCAGTTTTGAATCGATTGGCCATACTTAAGCGCTTCAGAATACGGGTTTCCTGGTTATTGGTCTTCTTCTTTCTTCCTGTCCCAGGATTTCGCTTCAGCGTTCCGGTTTTTTCAAAATTCTTTAAGAAATCCCTGACAAAGGGCTTTCTAAGCCCAACTTTAGCGGTTATATCGCGGAGGCCTAAATTTTCCGATCGTAAAGTTAATATGACGCCTTCATCAGATTCAGTCATTTTTGACATTTTTCACTTTTTATTTTTTTATACCCTTGCAGAGGGTATTATAAAATTTATCAGATGTTTGTAACGCACAGAAGGAGACGTTTCCGACCCCATAAAGTATATATATTCTTGATCAGCATGAGAAGCTGAGTTGATATAGCCATGTCCGTCTGTGCGTACGCGTTTTACTCAGCCGTCTTAAGAGCTATCGGGATGAATTTTTTTTTCGGGGGTTTTTATTACCCGGCAAAAATAAAGTATGAAAACCATAAGGATCGGACCACTATATCATATAGCTCTAGAAGAAACATTTTCATAAAAATCGAGTATGCTATGAAATTTACATATGTGATAATATTGGATATAAAACCCCAGATCCCAAAATTTGAATGTGATCCGATAAATACAACACAAGTTATAGTCAATATAATAATCGAATTGTTTTGTTTGTATATTGATGAATTGAGTTGCAGGGAAAGAAATTTCAAAATGTAAAAATATTATTGCCAAGGACTGCAAGGGTATATAAACTACGGCATAGCCGATGTTAGCTTCTTTGATATTTTTCACTTCATAAGCTAAGGTTATACCAAACTAGGCGGTATTTTAAAACGAAATACTTAGTGGATAACGCGAAAAAAGATCCAAACCGATTAAACCTTATTTCCATATTTTACGCCCGTTCAAAGTTTGCATACCGAGGTGTCCGGATTTCTATGTCCGCTACTGTAAGAGCCAAAATTCTCGCTTGCTAGCCACTTGCCATCCTGAAATTTTCTTCTAGCTTCAGCTTTCGACATTTTATTTCCAAATGCCAAGTAAATTTGGTTGGAATACGTGTCGCACTGCTGTGCAGCCACTGTTGTGCTTTACCCTTTAGCTTGGCAATAAACAGCATCCGAATGCCTACAGCATCCAAGTTATATATTTGCACAATATTTTGTATCTGGGAAATCCACGTGCGAGCACAAGTCTTACCATTATAATCCATAGTGACTTCCTTTGGTAGCGACAGAGCTGCTGCTGGTGAATCCAAAAACTTGTTTACCATTTGGTTGGGTCGCTGTTTAGCACTACTATACTTGGCGGTGCCACTGCCGTTGTTGACATTTCCAGCGCTGCCACTGCAGTTGTTGTTTTCCCCAGCGTTGCCATTGCAGTTGTTGTCTTCTCCAGCGCTGCCACTGCGGATATTGACGTCATTAATGCTGTCACGGAAATCGACTGTGAACAGTGTTGCCAGAAATTTAGAGTCACCATAAGCTAGATTTAAGGAAAAAATAAGCTAGAATAAGCTAAATATTAAAAAAAAAGCTTAAAAATAAGCTTACTATAAAAACACTTGGTGTATAACATTTAATATAAATTTTATTTTATTGATATATATCAAATTATATTAATGAAATTATGTCATCAATTTCATTATTTGTTTCTTCATATTTGTCAGAGCCTTTAATTAAAGATAAGTACTTTACAGGTACTTTATAATTAACACAACATTTGCTGAAGAGGATTTAGCACCGCAAACTAAACCACCATCTTCATCTGTTGAATTCAAAATATGAACTGATTTTATTAACAAACGTCTTGTGTATATAAATGAATTCTTAGACTCTAGGAGGCGACAATTGTTCTTAAGAATGCTTATTCTAATGTTTATATTTCATGCACAGCGTTGGCGTTGATATTGCGCCGTTGTTATAATCTTAAGTGCTTTTCCACAGAGTGTGGACGCATGTTTTGTTTGGTTTTTAAGCAATATGTACTTGATACATGAATCTTTATGACATATTTTTGTTTTATGTTTTGTATATTGCTTTGTTCAATTTGATTTGGTGAAGCCATTTCAGATGAACACGATGTTTATTCTTAAACATTTGCAATGACGGAGTAATCCGTATCTGTAAAATGAAAAGGAATATATTAAATATACACTAAATAGCCAATCATTTCAAAAACAAACTTTATACGTAAAATTGCGTTCAAACCTTAAACATTTCATTAATTTCGCAATTTACTTTTATCGATGTTAACTTGGCTTAATACGCGTTCAACATCAGCATTTGACCAAGGAAGCGATAGAATGTGTATAGTAAATAATGCTAGCTGCCGAAAGTGTTGTTTCTGCCAGCATCCTTATAATTAAGGACCTCGCTTATTCGCACGTAGCATATTGTGTACGGCAAGAAAATCCATTTTCTTCAAAACTTAATTTCAGTATGATCAAATGTTAATAACGAAATATACATAACTATAAATTTAGTCACAAAATTGCACAAAATACCAAAAGTCACTGAGAAATATTATTTTAGTTTGATTTAAAAAAAAATCTTTATGTAGAAACTTTTTACAACCAAAATAAGCTTTTTGAATTTTAAAATAAGCTAGATTTCAAGCTATAAGCATTTCAACCACTCTCCAAGCTATTTTATTTTGAAATAATCCAGATCTAGCTTAAAATAAGCAAAAATGGCAACACTGACTATGTGATTGCCACGTGCTCCATCTGAAACCTCGATACACAACCTTTGTAGCATCATTTTGGTTGCAACTGTACCAATGTTGCAGACTGATCGTTAAATGCTTCCATTTGTTCTGGTTGTGCGCTGATTTGTTGTGAGACAGCTTGAGTCTCCCCTTCTTGCGGTATCTCCGCATACACATGTTGAGCTAGGGGCTGATCACGGCTTCCCTCCTGCTCCGCGTTCTCAGCTTGCTGATATTCCGGTAGACTTCCACGCTGCTCTGGAGGAATTTCAAGCAGACGGGCAACAATTTCGGCTTTGGTGCCCGTTGTTGGCTGACCTAGGCTATGTAGCCACTACTTCAAAAGCACCACAGAACACAGATTATAATTGACTTCGTTCATGTCGAGTAAGAACCACTTCTGAGATTGTAAGAGGGACAATAGTTTATTCTTTTATTAGTTTCACTCTCAAATTACAATGGATGGGTTAATTATTTTCCGCTTTTAATACACGTCCGTTCTCTGCGAGCTTTTCAGAAGGAAGAAGGTATCCGAGTTGTCTCTTTTTAGAAGTCATCGATATCACAGTGTTGATATCGATATCACTTTATCACTATGTATTACCGGTTATCGCTTATACAATAGGGTTATTTTATAAGTAGACAAGGGAATTTATATGTAGCCTACTACAATATTTACTTAAGCTACTCGAGATTTCAGTGTTTTAAAATGGAAAAATCGGCTAAAGTTAAATTTCGGTGCTGTCAAACTTTATTATACCATACACCCATAGGGTGAAATGGTATATTAAAGTCGCCAAAATGTATGTAACAGGCAGAAGGAAGCTTCTCCGACCCTATAAAGTATATATATTCTTGATCAGGATGAACAGCCGAGTCGATCTAGCCATGTCCGTCTGTCCGTCCGTCCGTCCGTCCGTATGAACACGCAGATCTCGGAGACTATAAAAGCTAGAGCCACCAAATTTGGTATGTATACTCGTGTAGTATGCAAATGTATAGAGTTAATTGGAATTTCGGGCACGCCCCCTTACGCCCCCAGGAATCACATAAAACTATTTTTCTTAAAAAGTATAACAGCTAGAGACATCAAATTTAGTTTGTATACCCGTTTAGTTAGCGCGCAGAAATTAATTTTTCAAACTTTTTGCCACGCCCCACATAAAACTGATTTCCTTAAAAACTATGATAGCTACCGACATTAAATTTGGTATGTAGACTTCCGCCTCCGTAATTTAGAAAAAACCGATTTCCTCCTCTAGTTGCCCTATCGCATTCAAATTCGGCAGACTAATCTTATCTATTTCTACCAAACTACCAAATTTTATTGAAATCATACTAGAAACATGCAAAATATGCGTATGAACGTATTTTACTAAGCAGTCCACAAGGCCAAGCCACGTCCAACTGGTAAACAAAATACCATGCAAATTTGGGGTGCCTTCTAAAAAGTTTCTCCAGCAGTGTTTCATGTTCTCCGGAGGAACTTGAACTTAATTTTTTCTGAAACCAGTTTTGTTGCAATATCCAAAACGAAAACTATAAGAATAGCAATTGTAAGAATTGCCTCGAAGATTCAAAAGAACAATTTATTTCTTAGCTTATTTGGGTACGTTGGAGCATGAAGTTAAATGGCCCCAATCTAAATTCTAAATCTAAATAATAAATACATTATGAGGCAAGCCTGCACTATGAGGTGCAAACCGTTTTATGAGCGCTTAAGTCGCTTTTTAAAAGTTTGTAAAATCGATATATTTTTATGTCGCTTGAAGATAAAATATCAATACACATTTCTGCATACTTGGTTTTCAAATTTTTTTAACACTGGTGATAAAAACGTTATGAAATCCAATGCTGAGAACAAAATGAATTTCCTTCTATTTAATGCAAATTGTTGCTTGACTTTGAGTGTGTATAATATTTAAGAAAAAAATGTTTACAACACGTAAAAAGAATTAAAAACCAGAGGGCCGGGGCTAACTTTGACCTCGTCAGAGTTTGTTTACCCTGGTTTTTTTTTTTTTTTTTTTTTTGGTAACTCTTTCCTTATCTACAGCCATCAATGTGGAAAACCCGTTTTATCTAAAAAGTCTAATGTTTGGAAATAGAATGGTCTACAATTTTAGCATAGGAAATAACCAATATATTGATCAAAGTCACTGTTTTCCACCGATTGTTCCTATGGGAGCAATATGATATGGTCACCCGATCTTTATCAGTCATTAACAGATATTTTAAACTAACAAATTTTTAATTTGAAAGCAATCGCGTCAAAAGTAACGAAGTAATGTTGATATTGGCGAATGTTAGGAACATTTTGTGAATTTTTTCAAAAATCTTAATCTTAAATTTGAAGAATTTGAATCAAACAGTGCAACGTGTAAAAAGTACTATGTAAGCTGCGCGCAATAAGTAAATGGGACACTACCTTACTACCTATCCCAACTAATATAATATAAATATATTTCAGCCCATTAAAATGGAAGAAAGGTTAGGGCAAAATTAAAAAATTTAATTTATTATGCATTATAAAACACTTTAGAGTCCTTTCAATGAAGGGGAATTCCGTCCATAAATTTTTAAACAAATTTCTGGTCACATGGACTTGTTTTGGGGCGCGCAAATCGCGAATTTATTTTATTGGGTCATCAGAACGTGAGTTTCTGCAATTTCGCTAATTAAGATCTCCACATCACACAGTGCCACAAATCTTCCACGCTCTCCATCGGAAAAGAGTGCAACAAATATAATAAAACCTAAAAATCAATTCTTTTTTGTTAATTTTAAAAGATTGAAACAAATTTGTTTTTTAAAGTACCAATTTCATGTGCCTTTCTAACCAGAAATGACAGCAAAGCAATCTGTCCCATTTACTTATTTCGCTGGCAAAACTCAACGTTGGCTTCTAAAAATTAATGTAACTAGAAAAGCCAGTAATACTTTTTCACAATTTTTTGGTCATCGCTGAAGATCAATACAACTAAAATATAGAAGAAAAAGAGAAAACGAAAAACTGCATATTTTGGACAAAATAATGTGATAAGTCGAATTATTAAGCATACTTTTTTGGGCAAAAACAGTTTTTTGATGGTTTTGAGTTTTTGAAACCCAAATATTTTTATGCCAATTCATAGATATAATTTCAAATCACAGTTTTGTATACTAGGTTTTTCAAATTTGTTTAACACCGGTGAGAATAACGCTGTCGAATTCAAGAGTTGGGAACAAACTGAAACTGCTTTCAATTGGTGCAAATTGTTGCTTAACTTTGAGTGTACATATGTATATACCTTTTGAAAGAAAAAGCAGTTGGTTGCTTCAAGTGTCTATATTACTTATGCTGATAGTGACATTGATCAGCTTTTAGAACTTTTTCTAGAGTTTTCTATAAATCTTGGCCCTAAATTTGAAGAAAATATTAAAAATCACAACGAGTGCATAAAAAGTATTACGTTTAATGAAATACTTAGCATACTTTGTTGCGCGAAATACGATTTTTGACCGTGGAGGCGAGATGCCATGCCCATATTGTCGAAAAACGTTTGAATAGTATGCTGTTTACTCCAAGTAATACAATAAAAGTACAAATTCTTGCTATATATATTTTTGTATTTGAATGGAAAAAAATGTCAAGTTCGATATATCACGTGCAAAAGTTCTTAAAATTTAATTTTAAAAACTAATTACGATTTTTTAATCAAATAAGAATTACTTTTTATGTGCATGAAATCAGAACACTTAAAAAACGCATTCGTATATTCCTTCAAGTTTCGATGAAATTGGTCCTTGAACTGTTCGATTTGAAATCGACTTCTGTATTACTCCGAATTACTTAGTTTTTTTATTTTCTAAAAAACGAAGGCTTCTCGAAATTAAAATTTTGCAACTATGGTACTAATAAAGAGCTATAAGTGTTGAATTTTTGATATGGGGCTTACATACCCTTGCATAAAATTATTTACATGTTTGTAACGCAGAGAGAGAGACGTTTTTGATCCCATTGAGTACATAAATTCTTGATCAGTACGACGAGATGAGTTTGAATAGAAATGTCCGTCCGTCCTTCGGTCTGTCCGGCCATCTGGATTAACGCACACTCCTCCTAGACTTTTGCATGTAGGCTTGTATATAATACACATTTTGTATATCTAGGTATATCGCTCCCATACAGACGGCAAAGTCACAAACAGTGACATTTCTTAATAACTTCGTTATTTTCTGAGCTTTTGTCGAGAAATTAAATATTGGTAAGTTCATTACTCATTTTATATAGCTCACCTAGAAACAATCGATGGTAAACAGTCACTGTTTTCGACCGATCGTTCCTATGGGAGCTATATGATATAGTCATCCGATCTTGATCAAGTTTGGCAGAGTCGTTTATAAGCGTAATAAACTCTCTAATATTAAGTTTCACGATAATAGCGCAAAAAATAACGAAGTTATTGAGAAAAGTCACTGTTCGTGACTTTGGGGTTTGTATGGGAGCTATATGATATAGTGGTATAGTCCGATCCGGCTGAATCCGAGATATACAACCCCTGCAGTATATACAAGCCTAGGTGCAAAATTTCAGCTCTGTAGCTCTTACGGTCTAGGAGGAGTTTGCGTTGATCCAGACGGACGGACGGACGGACATGGCTATTTGAACTCGTCGTGCTGATCAAGAATATATATACTTTGTATGGTCGGAGATGCTTCGTTCTATGCGTTGCACACTTCTGACCAAAATTAATATACCCTTTTTGCAAGGGTATAACAATTAGGAACAGACGTTATTAGCTTTAAGCAAAGCCCTTCGTTTGTTAATTACACAGGCCGACATGATTTTTGCTGACGTTAACTTGAGAGGTGTTCTTAACTAATTCGGGTACGCTGATTCTACTGCATACTTGGTTTTTGTCCATCACGTCTAGATTTTGTGAAATCTGGTGATCTGGTGTTGGAAAATAGGCACCCAAAAGTATACTATAGAAAGTTTAAACAAAAATTTTCAAGTTTTTTTACGGATTTTAGAATATTTTGTGTAAGGAAATTAGTTCTTGTTTGCACATATAACTAATATACAATTTGTAAGACGCAGCAAATTCCCACAATTCTTTAAAATTTAAAAGCAGACAATTCTTGAAATCCCTATAGCATACTTTTTGGTTGAAATTTTACTCATTATAGAACTATGTATATCCGGAGTGTAAGATATTATCCATTATAACAAAGAAATAACTCTTTGATATTTTGTAAATTCATTTTCAATCAAGCCTAATATATTAATAGGATAAAATAAGAATGTTTTTAGTACAATATTGTGCTTATATCATGGAATAATATATTGCAAATGAGGTCATTTTGAATAATTTTAACGCATTTTTTTCGAAAACCAAGTACAGGGCCGTGATCAGCACCGCTCAATTACTATAGGAGACCTATTGAACTTAAAACACTTTTTAATGACCTCAAAAATGTCGGCCTGTGTTATTAGAGCAGCCTGGCTGAACATGTGCTCCGACTTCGTCGAATTAGCAGGAACGTATAAATATTTTGGAATAAGATTTTTAACATTACGAACACTTATGTCCTCGACAAGTCCTCAATATTTTTCTGAACGAATTGGAAAGGCGATTGGCGCTTTCGTAGTGGTGTTGGTTGCTCTACTGGATGGAGTGCGAAATCTTTTGCAGATGTTTTTGAAGCAGTCAATTTGTCTTCCAAAAGTTTTTCGGAAAACGCAGCGTTGGTTGGAGAACGGAAGCCTGGTTTTTTAAATCTTGGGTCTAGCAAAGTGGCATTCCCGAAAAAGAGCCCTCTTCTTATCTAGACAGCCTCGTTGCAATGTTTTCCATAAAAAATATCAAACAAACAAAAATATCTGACAAAGCCACAAAAAATTTTCTTGCGATAGATGAAAAGATGGCTGAGTAAAACGCATACGCACCGACGGACGGAAGCACAGACGGACATGGCTATATCAACTCAGCTTCTCATGCTGATCAAGAATATACACCAAAACAACAGTTAGGCATCGTGGCATGAGCATAATGTTATTTGCATGCTTTTCTTGCAATTCCGTTGGCCCTACCCAAGTAATAAACGGAATTATGGATAGATATGTTTATGTAGATATATTACGAAATACAATGTGCCAGTTGAGAAATGCCTATAAAATGGACATTTCAACAGGATAACGATCCGAAACATACCAGAAAGCTTGCTAAATATTGGTTTGCATCCAAAAAGATCGATGTTATGCTATGGCCACCTCAGTCCCCAGATCTTAATTTGATTGAGTCCTTATAGGGAGATGTTAAGCGGGTTGTGGCAACATCAAATCCATCAAAAAAAGCTGAGCTTTGGCAAATAGTTCAGGAAGCATGGTCGCAAATCCCCTTGAAGCGTTGTCAGGACCTCATCGATTCGATGATTCGCCGATGCGATGCCGGTATTTAAAAAAAAGGCTATACAACAAAGTATTAGACATTATTAAGTAAGAAGAACTCAAAAAATCACCCTTGAATTAAATTAAACTGTATTTTTTTTTTTTTTTTTGACTCCTTTGTACCCACTACTATAATTATGAACAGGCTCTTTTTGGTGTATTTCGCAAAAGTCATTAAAAAATTATAAAAACCAATGGAAAACAAACGGAATCTAGTCACTATTCTCATCATTATCTTCATTTTTCTATCATATTCTTTAAAAAGTATGAAAAAAAATTTAATTCTTAATGTTTAACATGTCGAAAAATTAATCTAAATGTTTTAAGCACTTTATGAGGTCGGAAACGTCTCCTTCTGTGCGTTGGAAAAATCTATCCAATTTTATAATACCCTCTGCAAGGGTATAAAAATGCACAGGCTTATAGACCCAAACTATCCAATTCGTCTGCAAACTTTGCTGCCTCGTGCGTTTCTAGAATTCGCTCTATTATGTGAAAAGCACTGTTCCTTCGAGTAGGAAAATTTCTATCTCGTGCAATCAAATTTGATACAGTTAAATTTGATACTAATATCCAGCAAAATACAAAATTTGATAAAAATCTAACGAAAAATAGCCAAGTTATGCATATAAACGTTTTTCCATAATGCCGGAGTTGGCCGTTGGCTGGTGTGGGCGCTAGGGTGCTCGTATGCTTGGTTGAGCGAAATACTAAGAAATACTTGTAAAAATATGTTTCCATTAATAAAAGAAAATAGCAACAAAAGAAAAAAGGAACAAAAATCACTATAGCTTTTCATCTACTTTGTAGTAAAAACTAATACTTTGTGGCATCTATGACCGCTCCCAAGCTTCTATTCATCGACTGCACCAGGTTTCTGACATATTCCACTGGGATACTTTGCCATTCCTCCAAAACAATGGTTTTCAACTCAGTTTTGTTCTTTGGATGCCTCCTGGCGGTTCGCTTCTTCAGATAAACCCACAAATTTTCAATGGGGTTTAAGTCCGGGCTTTGAGCTGGAGTATCCAACACGTTTTTACAGTTATAAAGTAGCTAGCACCTCACAATATTTGCCTTATGTTTTGGATCTTTGGTTGATAAACATAAAGGTAGGTTTACCATTGGCAGAACCCAAATTTGTTGGCACTGGCTACTAAATGTGTGCGCAAAATGGCCAAATACTGTCCAGCATTCATGGTGTTCTCAATAAAGCAAAGATCTCCAACTCGTTTGCTTGAGATGCACCCCCAGGTCATTACCGAAAGCTTTACGGTCGGTATTATATTTTCCTTCTCGAGGGCTTTTAGAGGCTTGCGCCACACTCTAGTGGGGACATCGTTATAATACAGCATCATTTTGGATTCATCGCAAAATATCACATCATCCCAATTTGGCTGATTTCCGTGCATTCTAGCTGTTTAAGAATAAACATCGTGTTCATCTGAAATGGTTTTACCAAACCAGATGCACCAACGAAATATCCAAAACATAAAACAATGAAGTAAGTAAGTCGACTCGCCGACTTGAGTATACCATACACCAGGTGAAACAAATTTTTTTAAATTTCGAAAACCAAATTTATGTCTATTAAATTGTTTTTACATGTTTCATAGTATGTGCTATCTCCCTCACTCTACAAACACACGAGCACTTTGCGTGGCAAAAAATTTGAACAATTAGTTTCTGCGCGCTAACTAAACGGGTATACAAACCAAATTTGATGTCTCTAGCTGTTATACTTTTTACGAAAATTGATTGCTGGGGGCGTAAGGGGGCTTGGCCAAAATTCCAATTAACTCTATACAGTTACATAATACACGAGTATGCATACCAAATTGGCTCTAGCTCTTATAGCCTTCGAGATCTACGTGTTCATACAGACGGACGGACGGACAGACGTACATGGCCAGATCGACTCGGCTGTTGATCCTGATCAAGAATATATATACTTTATGGGGTCAGAGAAGCTTCCTTCTGCCTGTTACATACATTTGGGCGACTTTAATATACCATTTCACCCTATGGGTGTATGGTGTGAACACTTTCTTGCCAAACTGTATGCACCCTTTCTCAATTTATGCACTTGCATGTATGTATGTATGTATGTATAGGTAGGTAAATAAGTCAATGCAATCTTGTTGAGTACGTTTTTCCTTGCTTTGTACATATGTACATCTATACAAATGTATATGTCTGTGTATGCATCAACCCCAGCTGGAAAGAGTTGTCAGATGCTGCTATCTTTGGTGCACCGTTCATAAAACTCTTTGTACCACATTGCACCGATGGTGCAATTGTTTGGAAAACCCCTAAACATGTTTTGTGTTAATTTAAAATGTGGCTCAGCTCGATTGCACCAAACAAAACACAAAATTAATGTTGACATTTTCCACTCTGTGGATAAAATGGTGGCTTTTGCATACGTACAGGCAAAAATGCATGAAGTGGACTTTCAGGATATGAGAGTGGCAATCAGAGTCAGTGGCTGGCAGCAGTTGCCATCACTGGTTCTGCATTTTGCAAAAGTGCAATTGACTGCAGATGCTACCGTAATCCAAATAATTTTAAAATTTTTCTAACTGGGAGCATTAAATTCTTAATGACTTAAATTTCACGGAAAAGACCAAATTAAATTTTTGCTCCAGCTAGCGCAAACTCGCAACCTTTAAACGCGTGACCTCTTATTGTTGTCACACACAGGATAAAATGGTATGTTAAAGACACCAAACAAGCACCTGACAGGCAAAATGAAGCCGATAAACGATTTTCTTTCCCAATTCTCAAACCATCGCCAAATCCATTTTCAATTGTAACATCTATTAAAAACAAAGAATTTTAATGACAAATTTGTTATACACATAAACGTTATTTATTACTTGAGTAAGTAAGCGAAATGACAAATGTTTGCAGTGCACCATTTACGCAGTTCTTGGTAGATGAGTTGTCTAAGTGGCCCAGTCAACAAAATACTGGTTCGAGTCACAGGCTACTGCATGTTTGTAGTTTTAGGTCCAGGACAAAGGCCATAGTTGCACTAGTGCTTATCTCCTATACTGTTAATAATTATTATTATAATAAAAGAATTTTAAATACACTCATTTGTTCTTAACCTGAGAGAGCCGGTTCTAACTTCGACCGCGGCAAAGTTTGTGTACCCTTGCAAGTCTTTTTTACTCCTTATCCCGAAAGCGGAAAAACGTTTTATCTGAAAAGTGTAATCTTTGCAAAAGAACGGCCAAAAATCTTACCATGGAAAATGACAAAAGTCACATTTTACCACCGATTGTTCCTAGTGGAAGTACATGCTATAGTCATCTGATCTTGATTAAATTTGGCAAAAAAAAAAAAAAAATTCATAAAATATATATAAATTTTATGAGAATATCGTAAAAATTAACGAAGTCATATGTCTCTGTTCGCGACTTTGCCGATCGAGTGGGAGCTTGGTGCTTCTTTCTGGTGCTTCCTTCTTTGCGTTGCACACCTCTGACCAAAATTAATATACCCTTTTTGCAAGGGTATAAAAATTAAAATAGTTGTTTCACTTGGTGCATCATATATATGTATATCAAAGTCGACGGTATGACTTTATTACTCTATTTAAAAAAAAAAATTAAACAAAGGGCCGTGTTTAACTTCGAATGTGCCGAAGTTTGTATACTCTTGCAAGTTTTTTTTTTTTTTTTTGTTAATATTCCCATCCCTACAGCCGTCAACGAGAAAAAAGGTTTTACTTAAAAAGTCGAATGTACGCGAAGGAATAGCCGCTAAGCCTGGGATGTAGCAATAAAAGTCACTGTTTTTGACCGATAGTTTTTATAAGAGCCATATGATATAGTCATCCGATGTTAGAAAAATTTGGTACAGTCATTTGTAGGTATTCGAAATAATAAATATTAAATTTTCACACAAAAGCTTATAAAACAACGATGCGAAAAGTCACTGATCATGGCTTTGTCGTTTGTATGGGAGCTGCATGATGTAGTGGTCCTATCCGGCCGAATCGTCGTGCTGATCAAGAATATATATGGTCGGAGATGCTTCGTTCTATGCGTTGCACACTTTTGACCAAAATTAATATACCCTTTTTGCAAGGGTTTAAAAATTCTCTGATTGCAGTCTTTTAAGTTTCCACAACAATAAAACGTGAGCTTTTATACACACATTCTGGATTCTAAACATACTAAATATTTACTAAAATAACAAAACACGCAATCCTTAACGGTCGATATCCCATACTCCAAATACAACAACTGTTAAAACAAAACAATTTGAAATGAATGGATTTGAAATTATATTTACATGCTTTTTATCAAGCTCATACTTATTTTAGCATCCGTTCCAGCCATTGGCCAAGCGAGCTTGCCCTTAGCACCAAGCACGCGGAGGGTAACAGGGTGAAGAATGATTTTCCGAGCTCGACTTACCAAGTCGATCTACCCATGTCTGTCTGTCCGGTCGTCTATAAGACAGTAAGAGATAGAGCGACGACTTTTTTTTGCAGTATTGCAGATTAACAGAGCTAAGGCCACCAAATCATTTAAAATTTTTGTCATGCCCACTTCAGCCCCCCCAATTCACTAGGTGGGCCATTGACTGGTTGCAGCGCCAACCTATTTGTCTGTTTGTTAGATCCAAACAATTGGACGTGGGTCATGCAACTGCAGCCGTCCAGTTGAAAGAAGGTTTTGGCTAAAGTGGCTTACGCTGGAGCATGTAGCCTGCTATTTTATTGACTGTTTGTTATAGTTTTACTATTTTCATCAGATTTGTCACATTTGTTGATAGATATATTTAACAGACAAATATTAAACTGGAAGGTCCACAATCGCTTAGTCACTCTTTGATGAAATTTGGTACAGTCTTTAATACATATGTACATAGGTAAATTAAACTAAATTTCGTCTCCGTAATTGTTCGATATAAGATGGTGATAACAATTCTCCAACAAAAATCATCCTAAAGATATGGAAAGCACGTGTTTTCATTATTCATACTTACATACATATATTTTTAAAAATGTTTATGCTTTCTTTTCGAATTATTAATTACATTTTTTACAGAGACAAGGGCTTGGTAATTCCCCATTTGATGTAATGGCCATTAACGTGGGAGCGGTCACATTGAACAAATTCTTTGAAAAGACAAACAAACATATGTATGTACATATATGTATATGTACATATGTATACTCACATCGATACTGTCATACACATATGTACCTACATATATACAAATACGTCTTTACATACAATCTGTCATTAATATAAATTAAAACAATAAATCGTTTTTCATGTCGTAAGTGAATTATGGCACATATTCGGATAGTCAATATAACATAATAAGTTGAATCCGATTAAGGCATCATTAACATAAAAAACATCAAAGAAACTGTAAACTAAGCCAACATCCCTAGATATGTAAATAAATAATAGGAACTATCTACAAAGAAATTACCTTATTCTAGTTACGACTCGGAAAATATTCCATTTGTACGTATATTTGACATGTTTCTAGTCCGATTTTAATAAAATTTAGTAGCTTGGTAGATACTAGTTAGCCTAATTGGAGTTCTTAATTTAAATTTGATAGGCAAACAATTGGGAGTTGCAATCGGTTTTTAAATTATAAAGGCGAACATTTTCATAATCTGCGCGCATACAAAACATCTTCATACCAAATTTGGGGGCTGTGGTTCTGTTGGAAAATCAGGAAGCTTTTCCGAACCCATAAGTACAGTCGAGTCTCGGTAAATAAAAATGGCAAGGGAACAGGTTTCCCATTTAACCCATAGGGTGAAATGGTATATTAAAGTCGCCAAAATGTATGTAACAGGAAGAAGCATTTCTGACTCCAAATATTCTTGATCAGTATCAACAGCCAAGTCGATCTAGCCATGTCCGTCTGTCCGTCCGTATGAACACCTAGATCTCGGAGACTAAAAACGATGGAGCCACCAAATTTGGTATGCAGACTCGTGTAGTTTGTAAAGTGAACAAGTTTATTTCGAACTTCTGCCACGCCCCTTTCCGCCCCCGCAATTTAGGCTCGTGGCGACGCTAGCGTGCGCATATGCTTGAGTGAGCGAGATACTGAGTTATGCTTTTAAAAAGCATTTGAACAGAATTTTTATAAATACATGAATGCATTTCTTGTAATAAATTTAAAACATGTTTGTTTTACAGGTGCATGGTATACTTAAGTCGGCGAGATGACTTACTTACTTCATTATTTATATTTTGGCTTAGAAAAATATATTAACTTTTTTCGCACGGACATGTCGAACGGACATTTTTTTCGATGCGGTAATACAGATAAGTTTTCTCATAAAATCAAATATATTCAGGTTTTTTTCTTTACACTTAAATTTTTTAAAAAAATTAAAAAAATTTTTTTTATTTTGTTTTTTTCCCCCATTTATAGTTGAAAACTAAATTTGCTCCCAACTTTTCAACTTCTCTTGATTTGATTTGATTTGATCGGGTGCACACTTCTGACCAAAATTAATATACCCTTTTTTCAAGGGTATAAAAAACAAAGAGTTTCAAGATGGTTTAATTTTTTGCTCTTGGTTGACACTTTGGCGGAAATGCCCATATACATACATATGTATGTATGTAAATATGGATATCTCTCTTAGAAATATTGGATCTTTATTGTCATGATAAGTTCCTAGTTGCGTAGGTATATCTAATCCTAGGTAAAAGATAAGTGGGTTACTTTAAGTTTAATACATTACCCTTTTACCTTCATTCGGTGCAAATCAGAACTGGTACGAATATGGAATATCTTCGCATTTGCATTGGAAAATCAAGTGTAAATTACTTTAAAGCTTGACTTGGCTGAATTGTATCCGCAAAAGAAAACTTCCCACAACTGTCCATAGGATTTTGGCGCATGGAGGAAACACAGAGTATAAGTGTCTGCTATGCCTTTTTACTAAAATGTTTTCTTATTCTTCCCTCATTCCCTAAGCAAAGCATTTCCTCGTGCAATCACATACAGTTTATGTAGCGATTCGTCTGTGTGTGTATGCATGAGCTCTGTTTAATTGTAAGACCAATGACGTAATAGGCAGCGGGCAGAGCTGGGAGCAGAGCCGATTTATATTGACTGTATCTTGTGTTCTATTTATCCGATCAGATTCAAATTGGGATCTCAGGTTTTATATAATATATTATCACATACATATATAAACTACATAGCGACACTCCAACTTCTTCACCTACTTTTCGTATAAAACTATATGATATAGTGGACCGATACTAGAGATACTTCATCTTACCCGGGTTATAGGTAACTCAAATACCAAGTTTCATCCAAATACTTCTTAAGATGGCTGAATAATTTCTAATAAGGAGATAAAATGCCTGATATGCTGTAAAACATTAGTATCGTTTAGCGAACAAAAGCTTAGTAAGTTATGGAATGAGCCTCCAGCTACCATAACTGACACCGTTGCTCCTTTCATTCATATCTGTCGAAGATAAAATTTCATCATCGTTTCGAGATCTATGTTTTAATCGTAACACGCAACCCCTAACAATAAAGGTATTTTCATGAGAGTCCCAAAATTGAAAGCCCTCACCAACACACCAAGAAACTTTGCAAATTTGATTTGTCGAGTGTATGACGACATGAGTCCGAATGCCGTGTTCTAGCAATGATTTTTCGTTCAAATTACTAAGTAGGGCTCTCATAATAACTTTGATAACCCCTTCTTTAAGGTGTTCGAAATAGCGAGGCACAGTGTATACACTTTTCTGGGACTCGAACCAGGATCATTGTTGTTCAGTTGCTTAAATATCTGGGCCACTTAGGCAACTCAGCTACCGAGTACTGCATAGTAATAGTAGAGCATACTCAAGCAACTCAAGTATTTATACCATGCACCCAAAGGGTGAAATTATATATTCAAGTTGCCAAAATGTATGTAACAGGCAAAAGCAAGCTTTTCCGACCCCATAGTGTATATACATTCTTGATCAGCATCAACAGCCGAGACGATCTAGCCATGTCCGTCTGTCCGTCCATATGAACACCTAGATCTCAGAGACTCTTAGAGCTAGAGCCTCCAAATTTGGCATGTACACTCGTGTAATATGTACGGTCATAGCCACACCCCCCGCAAATTAAAGGAAACCGATTTTCTGAAAGACTAAATTAGTTAGAGACACCGAATTTGATATGTGTACTAGAATAGTATGGGCGCAGATTTTGTACATTTGGTCTTCGAAATTTCCAATTTTTGGTTTCGCCTAGTGCATGGTATACCGAAGTCGGTGAGACTATATACTTACTTCATTTTGCACAGCAACTCCAATATCCGAGAGAAATCAATACAGTTACAGTTTCTGGGAGAGCATTTGAGAAAAGTTAAGTGGCTTTATTGTTAATATAAATATTTCAGTTAGCAGATTTACACACACATTTATTTGCATTTGTGGATTTTTTTAAATGACATTACAACACATCCGGATTGTTGCCTATGCCAGTCATTAACTCTACAATTATTAACTTACAGATATGGCATACATATATTTATTTACACTTTTGTATCACAGATAATAGTTAATAAATAGCATTCTATTGACTCTTAACATTATTTAATTGAAAATACTGATGTCGAAATATTATGTTAGTATGTTTATATGAAGGTTCGCCAAATATTCCATTAATGCATGTTTCTAAACAGTTACATATTCATATATATGCATATGCGTTTTCCTTTAGTTGTATAGTTAGCGGAAAGTTCCACTAACAGTGATTTATAAATTGCAAAGGGTTTAGTTAAATGAGTTACAAGTAAATGAACTTAGACATTGCATAGTACAGTAGTTGTTACTCATAGCATTAAAAGCTGAATTCTTACTCTGATAAATGTGCTCCAAACGATCGCTGTGTGAGTTTTCCGTGTCATTAATCTCAACGCCGAATGACGTCAAACTCTATACACCCATTCCCCATTCCCCACCTTTCCCGCCCCACAAATCACTTATACTAATAACGTTGTCTCTCAGGCATTGCCAAGACTGCAGCACAAGTAAACAGAGCACCCAGGGAAAGACGCGCCCTCATAATTTACTGTTTGAACTGTGTGTTTGCGACGTGTGGCTTTGTGAGCGTTTTAGTTTCAGTTGAGGAGTGTAAATATGCTAATTAACATTACAGTAAAATAATTAACAATATAATAGAAAAAAAAAGTTTTATTGCCATACTTATGCTACGTTTATTGCAAAATAATTAGTGGGGGTTATCGCTGTCACCTCTTTAATAATTATAAGTTTGCACAATTTCTTTTGGGCCTGTGTATTAAGATGTGTGAAAACAGTTTTCTATTTGTGTATGTTGCTACTTGCAGTTGATTCAAAGCCAACTGGTACACATTAGGAATCGGGTCGGCTCCCCGCCAGGTAACCGCTGCTGTTTGTATAGACATTACTCCCTCCGTTACTGTATACAAAGTTTGTCATTGATACTACGGGTGCTGTTCCCGGAGCGCCAAGTGACTGACCCGAGCAGCTACTGCTATTGTTGTTGTTACTATTAGCGTTGTTGTGATGATTGTTCAGCTTCATATTTGGAGGAGTCTGTGGTGGAGTATCGGGCTGGATCTCGGAAAACCCCATTCTTGTCGGTAAGGGAGGAAGTGGATACGATTCGCGGTGAATGTTTATGGTAGTAGGAGCCTTGTTGGTGACTGACACCACTGTCGGCCCCGACCCCGGCCCAATGTGCATTCCCATTGCTTCGGTATACACCGTAGGTATCCGCGAATATGGCGATGCGGCGGCGTAACTGTTCATCATATTCAGCGGCGAACTTAGATTCACTTGAGGCCCTATCATTGTATTGTTCGAATGGATAGCTGACGTCTGAGATTGAGGGGGGGCTCACCATGTGGTGCTGGTGCTGTACTTGAGCCGTCTCTGGCTCTGATGTTGACACTTGAGTTGGAGGATAAAAATTCTGGCCAAGATATACCGTAGGAGGTGGAGTTTTGCAGGCGACTGTGTCGGCCACACTCCAGATTTTGGGCTTGTTCGCCGGTACTGGTATGCCACAGTCTCTGCTTAGCGGGTTTTTTTGAACAGCGTAATCACTAGCGTCTTCTTGACCATATCCAGAATAAAAGTAGGGAGCCGGCATCGGGTGCTGGTGATCCGGTGGCTGTTGTTGCTGCTGGGCATGCGCATAGGATGAATACGTTGAATGTATTGAGAGCGGATTAAAGTGGGCAGAGCCATAGGATGCAATACCCCGCATTGGCATCATATTTGTATTTGCCGATTCTCGTTCTGCTCTCTGATCGTCGTTTACCTCTTTTTCTACCTTTCCAAGCTCCGCTTTAATATGCTGATTGTTAGGATCTGGTGATTAGAATTTTGGAACGTGCAGCGAACGCCCAAATAAATTTAATTATTTCAAGTCAAAAGCGGAAGTCCACAAGTTCTAAGAGGACTAAGGAACTTCGACGCAAAAGCTAGCAGCTGTTACAAAGAAAAACCCTTGATGTTGCTGGTGGGCGTTGATGCGTACAACCCTCGAGCACCAAAACAACGGAGCAACAGAGCAACTTAGCAAAGGAAAAAGCTTTCAGTTACAAAATATTCGAGTTTCCGCCAACTACAGTTGACGCTTCTCTGTTTGCGTTTACGTTTACTATGACTGTTCTCATAGGCGGGAAATATAAGTATATGTGTGTATATGTATGTATATATAAATGTAACATGTAGCCCACAGACTGAAAGCAAGGCCACTTCTTTAGAGTTTTGTATTGCGAAATACAGGCGCAAGGCCACTTTGCCAACAACGTACTGTGTACTTCCGGGGGAGGATGACGCCTTTTCTGTCAGACAAATAAACGGACAATGTCATCGGGCAGACAAAGATTGTATAACATTCGTTTCGCCACATAAATTCTATTTAAAAGCCTACTGCCACAAATCTACAGTGGGGGCGGACAAGTCAAAGCACATTCCCAAAAGAACAACATGACCGAAACAAAAAGAAATTAGCCTAGGGGCAGACACCGGGGCATTTGATAAGGTCATTGACAGAGGGCTAAAAACTAGGCAACTGCTTACCAAATGTATCAGCTGGTAGTTTCGGTCCATCGCAGACATCCTTGTCCTTTTCGTCGTCGGACATCAGGTTATCATCGTCATCTTCCGTCTTATTTTTTGGCTCCCATGTCATCTTGTTTTCTTTCTTCAGCCGGCGTCGCGCATTTGCAAACCACGTCGACACCTGAGTAAGTGTCATTTTGGTAATAATTGCTAGCATAATTTTCTCGCCTTTAGTAGGATAGGGATTCTTTTTGTGCTCACTTAGCCACGCCTTCAGAGTCGCAGTAGACTCACGAGTGGCGTTCTTCCTGCGCGCGGCGAGATCATAGTTCGGTCCGTACCTGCATTCAAAAATTAAACAACATTTGTCAAGCAAAGGCATAGTGAACACCAGCACATAAGAACTACAAAAACAAAGCATTGCAACAAAATCAATAGACTTTTCCGGTGAATTGTTATTTAAAGCGAGTTTCCTTATCAGCATTTAAGTAAATTACAATTTGAGTTGTCAAATCCTGGAACTGAACACTGAACAAAATGTAACTCCGTCTTACCCATGATCATATGGTTGGAGTTTAAGTTATGTTTTTAAAATTAGTATGTGTTATTAATGATGATTACTGATTAATTTGCGAATGAACAAACAAACTCTGTGTGAAATCGGTCCATAAACATTATTCAAACACACAAAATAAACAATGGAAGAATGAAGTCTACATTTCGATTTTGTTTTCATCATACATATGTATGTATGTATGTATGTATGTATGAACATTCATTTCAATGCCAATATCTACTTAATAAATAGTAACAACAAATAAAGATTTAATTGAAAGACAGTAGTTTCGCTTAGGCGTCTTGTGTTTAAATAACCAAATATATTAACTCGAATGCTCTTAATGCTCACCCATAAGCCGCGAGTGTTGGATCATAGGAGTAGAAACTTGTGGTTGACTGTAAACCGGCTGAAGCCCATGCATTCATGTCGGTACTGGCGTTAGAGTCCTTCATGCCATACGGATTACTCTGAAATCAATTAACGAAAAGTCATTAGGCATTAGTCGGAAAATCATTATACGCCCAGCATTCTGAGCTATGACTGTACACGGAATCGTTTGAGTGTTCCAAGATCAGATGAATAATTAAAGCAGCTATTAATTACTACCCTCAAGTCGCTCAGTCGACAGTGTCAATCACTCTTTCTTACCAGTGGTGCGTAGAAGGCCGAGTTGTCAACTCCGATACTTGGATAAGGATTCTGTTCATTTGAGGGATACGGACCGCCGTACACCCCAATTCCAGCCGAAGGTAGCGCCATTCTAGAGTATCCGCCGATTGTCAGATGTGTCGATTCATACTGGCACGAGCACACGGTGTGTCCCGTTACAGGATCCGTGATAATTCGCCTTCCGTTTTCGCAGCAGGATGTACTCTCAGGGCCATTTACATGGACCTCTGATTCCAGTACTTTTACTGCTCCTCCCCCACTTTTACTAGTCGCCATTTTATTATCATTTCCAGACTTGTCATCGGCGAGTCCCGCGCTTGCTGACTTTTGCTGGCCCTGTCCTGACTGCGAATTGGCGCCTGGACTTAAAAGACCAGTTGTAATTCCAGTTGTAGTGGATCCGGCTGACGGACTAAGCGATGCTTCGTTCGTATTTGATAACGGCGATCCGTCATGAGCACTCTGGCTGTCAGTAGTAGCCGTCAGCAACTAAAAACAGCAATAGAAATACATTTTGGACATCAACAAGATATATGTAACTGCTATAAAATATATATGCACATATTTGAAAATTGCTCTCAGCGCGACAAATAAGTCGAATTCATGAGTCCGATTAAAAATATAATTTTAATTAATTGACATGCCTTTTTGCAAACTACAAACACTTTGAAACCAATTCTAAAATCTAGATGTTCATACAGACGAATTCTGACGTCTTTATTATCCAAAAGTATACATTCCTCAGCATCTATTTTTTATAGTTGCCCTGATCCGTACATTACCGAAAAATGGCAAGTGTACCTACATTTTAAAGAAGCTTTAATACAATACTTATATACTTTTTGCCCACAAACTGAGGGTTTAGTTTGCTCATAAAGAAACAGAAAAACAGATGGATACTGCACACTTTTAGTATACCTTTAGCAAGGGTATAAAAAACTTCACCACGATCAAATACTTAAAACAGGTGATGCAGTGCATTGTAGTGAATGTTCAATTTGAATGCGGACTGGGACGAGGACAGAGGAGAGCACAAGAGCCGGTCGAAAGCAACAAAGCAGATTAAGATGATATCTTCAAATGTCAAAATATTTTATTGGCTTGGCGCATTTTGCGATCCGTTCCATCTATTTTCACTTCATTAATTTTCAATTTATCACAGTCAGATTTGAGATAGGCTGTTTCTCAGTTGAGACTAAGGTTCAAACTCAGGCTCAGGCTCAGGTTCAGCCACAGGGGCTCGGAAACGGGGACACATATTTGAAGAGGGTATATATCCCAAGTATCGGAGGTCCGATCAACCGTTCTACCATTTTTTCGAACGAGGCACCGCGAGCAAAGGGCAATCTAATCGGATGAGGATGTAGGCACGCAGGTATGCGCATGGCTGACAACCACAGTGAATTGGCGAAACCTAATGAAACAACGTAGAAGTTATATAAGCCAGCAACACTGTATATGCAGGCTCTTGGATCAGCTAGGGAAATCATACAAACAGACCAAAACAATCGAAAACTCAATGTGCCTAATCATCTGTATGGGTAGGTTTTATTTTAACTTTAGGCGACCCGCCGCTCTGTCGATCTGACGTCAACTCTAATGTAAGAGATTGATTTTATTCCAAACGCACATTATCAAGAAATCTGTAATATAACGCAATCATTGCATTTTACAAGACCAGCAATATGGGGTCAACTGTTTTTACTTTTTATCTTATATGCACATATGTATGTATGTCTATCCACAATCCATCAAGGCTTCTGCACACAACTCGATCGTCTCGTAAAATAATAATGGTAATTCAAAGCTCATGAGCTGTTTTCAACACCTCATGCAAGTATCTAATCGCAAGATAATTTGCTTTTGACGGCAGTCATCGGCCTGTCCTTCGAGCTAAATCACAAAACTTTACCATAATAAAAGCATTTCATGAATGAAATCTAATGAATTCTGAATGAACGACCATTGACCGGGAGAATCTTAGTGGTCAGAGAGCCGCTCCGCACTAAATGTAACGAAGCCATTGAATTAAATTAAAAAAATCAAAAAACACAAAAAACACAAAAAATAAAAAAACACGGAAAGAGAAAAGAAAAACACGACAAGTGGCTCAGGCTGCCCATCTTCCACATTGCCTCCTGCTAACGTACAAAACGCTGCGCGCGCTCGTTTCTTATTGTTTTTTATTTTTGTATGCGATTCGAACATCAATTTCAGTTTTTGTGGTCGCCCATAAAAAACGCATATCGGCAACGTCGACGACAGCCAACCAGCGGATTCAGACGCGGTCGCACACGCTGGTAGAAAGTGGTCAAACGAAGGCGAAGAGGACCGACAAGCAGTGGTTATTATCGGCACGCAAGTCAGTTTATTTTTAATGGTTCTCACTCACCCACTGCATTTTGGGCTAAAGGAAGTGTAGTGATGAAAGCTCCGACGAAGTTTATCGCATGGTAAACATAAATAGGATAAAGGAGCAGATGACTGACTTCAGTCTCGATTTGCACATTGCGGAAATGTAAAAAGTGCCGGACACCAAAAAACCTTGTCTTTAATACGTGCTGTAACACAAAGCACATACAAATCAACAATAGCTTAACTACGGTAGATACCTCTATCCAAAATGTTATAACATTTATCTAAAAAATTATACTTGTAAGTGGATTTCCAAAGCATTGTTAATATTATGATTATCTTTGTTAGCATTAGATAAGAATGAAACTTAAAACTTGTTCAGACTACTTTTATTGCATGCTGTCTTTTTAGAGCAGCAGCTACCTGATTCTGGGTTGTTCTCAGTCAATTGTCAGGACTATGTATATCTGACCAACGGCTCAACGATTTGGACAATTTTCATTAAACTATCAGACTTTGTGGAACTGTAGTTCTGTTACGTCCAATTTTAAAGCAAAACTGTCAATCCGGGAAAGTAAACAATGCACGTCGTTCCACACAACAACACTTGAGAATGAAAATCTCTTGGCTGTTGAATGGGCTACCAAAGGAAATCGTAGTACGTAGTATAAAAATCAATATGGGTGAATCAGCATGTCTCGTATGTTAATCTACATGCTTGCCACGGTGCCTATCGGTGCCACTGCAGTGCCTTTGAAGTGCACATCCGATTCCATATAGCAACGATGTTGAACAGCATAATGCAAAGAGATGGAAAACGTGGTGGCCACCCGCACCAACCTTGGCTAAGATGTTTGCAAAACTGGTGCCGTCAGTTTACGGTTATTAATTTTATGATTTATGTTGAAGCTTACAAAACCGCCTCCAAGACCGAGGGCCACCCTGTCAATTTCCAATTGCTCATTTCGTACATGTACATCTACATCTGCATCTGTCTCTATGTATGTATGTACATATGTATGTACGTACCCGTATCGGTATGGGGACTGGTGCACATATAAAAACAAAAGGAGATTGGATTGGCTCTCAGGAGCCGTCGTTATTTTAGCCGTTGCTGGCGACGGTGTGTTGGTAATGGCTGTTGTGGTTATTGGTGCTGCAGTTTCGTTGCTACTGCTGGGATGCGTTTTTTGCTTTTTTCCTTTACTCCTAACGAGAACTGCCAAACAAAGAAGACTGCTGGAATAGTGATAGCTGCAGCACTACAATACGTACACACAGTACATACATACATACATATATGCACATACAAATGTTTGTACACACATGTAGGTAGGCGTTTGTTGTCGTCAGTCAACCCCAACATTGCAGCACCGACGCGTCCGTACTAACGGATAAACGCACAACGGAAAACAATAAGCTTAAATAAAACGAACTGGGAGAGGAGAGGCCCGGCAAGTTCCTACTTACAAGCATGTACGCATATGTATGTATATGTAGATATACATACATACGAGTACATATTGAAGTCTTTGCCTGGGATCCAGACAAGGGGACCCTGTCTCAATGGTTCGGTTGTATTTGGCATATTCTCACATTCTACCAAAAGATTGCGACGTACCCCTGTATGTTACGTCTCTCTGGCCCGATTTCTGATCCTGTCCTCTGATAGTCCGTCCTCTGTCCAAATGAAGGTACGAGCATGCCAATACAAGCACTAGCACCAAAATGCCATATTCATGCATCCGCGCAAGACATCCCGATGTGTTTTTGCTAATGCGAGTGAGTTGCTGCCTTATGTTTTTTTGTTTTGTGTTTCATCGTCGTCGTTTTTTGTACTTTGTTCTTTTATTGAATTAACTTCAGTTCCAGCTTCAGTAGTTGGTCCATGGAACAACTCTTTTTCTTATTGCTGCAGTGGCTTTCACTGTTTGCATTAAAAATTCATAAATCAATTATGGAATTCACATTGCAAAATATTAGTTTTTTCTCGCATCATTTGGAATCACATTGGCAATACCATACTACAGACCCGGACCCCTATCAAAGCTAATGCAAGGCAGAGGGATTCAGGACATTGGCCGACAGAATGTTTTGACGCTTCGCTTCGTTTCGATTCAATTCGTTACGACTTTTTAGCTTGAGAATTTTAGTTATTTTGCAATAAAATGCGTGAACTGCTCGCTTGGGAAGCTAAGAATTTTGTTCCACGCAAAGACACTTCGTGGCAACTGGCAACTGGCTACTGGCTACTGGCAACTGGCAACCGGGCATCCGTCATACTTGTGTACATATAAATACACAGTTGGTAGCTGCTGTAGTGCCAGACGTTGATTAAATTCATACATATATTGCATATGTCAACTTTTTTTGTCTCATATTTGGAATGCCGTCTTGGCGTTGAAATTAAAATTAAATGAATGAAATCAACTTTTAATTCGAATTGATCTGCCAAGTCCATCTCGAAATACTTGCAGACTTGTGTAGATATGTATGTACACACATATGCAAATTGATTGCTCATACATCCAATTAACCGTAAGAATAATAATAGGTTTAAGTCTGATGCGTTTTTAAATTAAAGTAACCTACGTCCATTTGTATAAACGTACATATGTATGTACATACATATATTCTTTGAACTCAGACATCTGTCGCATGTGCACCTTCATACAAGTGTATTTACATTTGTAAGCTAATGTCGATAAACTAAAAGGCTATCTATTATCATTATCAAGGGTTTCAGCAAAGAGACGTAAGTCTTAAGTGCAGCGTACCGTTAATGAGGTTTTATAGTCTGTTACGAATCTCCACATCCAAGTGACCGCACCCTGCCAAAATTATCGTACATAGTTTGCACATAGAACAGAAAGCGGTAAGGATGCACGAATATCTTCAGCCATAATTACAGTCGATAACTAAGCGGTAATTATTTTAATTACTATAATTCTGTAACTTTGCATATTATAGCCAACCTCATTCCGGTCATTTTAACATAAATTATGGCCTATAAGGTTTACACGTACGACAAGATACACACAAGATTGTCTGTTGACAAACGCGGCAAGGGAAAAGCAGCAACGATATTCGCACTGCTGGAGTCATTAACTAGAGCACAGGCCCACAGCCTACCGCGTCGCTAGATCACCTTACAAGGCCACAAAAGGTCATAGTCCTTCTCCTCCTCACACCGACCAAAGGTAAAAGCATAGCAATTTGAATTACTGTATCGCTTGTTATCCCTACTACAGATACCGATACCCAATTATCAATAGAGCCTGTTAATGAAATCTGTTACAATGCAGGACTAGGCATCTGAATACGCGGCGTTTGTTCAAAATACTTGAATGGAAAGCTTCTGTCAAAATCTTAGACTACTTAAGACTTGGTAAAGATATTGTATCTGATTAATCGGCTTTGGACCTTGTGCTTACCTCGTTTTCCGCCGGGTAGTTATATCCAAACTGCGCATATGCAGCCATTGTTGCCGTCTTCTTTTCCTAAATAGCTGTTTTTTTCGTCTTTTTCCTTTTCGAGAGTGTAGCACTGCAATAAAACAAAAACGCGAGTAAAACGAGAGTGCCGCGCTCTGGGGGGCCTGCTCCCTGCAAGGTGGCGGAAGCCGCCGGGATGATGCTGCTACAAGGGCTTGTGGCACACGGCGCCCAACCACTATGGTGTGTCACGGGGTAGTTGGGTACCCAGAATCCGCGTGCGTGCTCGACTGCGAGAAAGCAACTAAGCACTCTTTGCGCTTTTGTTATTTGTTGGTTTGTCGGGTTATGTGCTATTGCTGTTGCTATTGCTTTTGCTGTTATTGTTGATGCTGTTCTTGTTGCGGGCCTTGTTGAAAATTGATAAAACAAATTGTCGATGTCGAGCAGTTCTGTTAATGTCGCCGGAGCCGGAAAATGTTTTGTTTGTTATGTGGGACTTTACCGTTTTATTTTTTTAGTTCATGTTTACGTATTGACTTTGGGCTCTTTTCCTACAGCTGTTTGAGCACCGTCAGCCACTAGTATAAATACAAATAAAACCACAAATACAAATCTGAGCTTAAAGTGTTTGTGGCAAACAGATTAGTTGTTTTGTCGGCGGCCTAATGAACAAACTCGTAAATGTAAATGTGATCGGTTAGAGTTATTTCTTCAAGAGTACCGCTTCAGTAGATTCAGTTAATTATCAAATTATTAAATTATAAAAATTGTTTCACTTTTCCAACAAATGTACGCATTTGCATTTGAAAACGTACATTCTAATTGGTAAACTTATATTACACGAAAAAAAATCGCTTTGCGCTTGTTCTATTCCCCTTGCTTCCGGTTAAGAGTTAAGTGTTTCAGTCAGTGAAATGAGTTCTTCAAATTCTCAACCGAGTCGCGACGAGTTGAAATTTTACTAACTGCTACAGCACAGGCTCTGCCGAGCTGTGCACTTATTCGCGTTTGAACACAAACTGGTATGCCACACAGTCACAGTCACGGGCACAGCCACTAGCACAAGCACATGCACGAGGTCGCTTAGGAGAAAGAGACGGCATGTACCGAAGAGAGCTGCACAAGGCAGCTGTGCAAACAGTTGAACGTTTTCGATTGGCTGGAGTGGTTCGAGAAAGAGAAGAGTGCAGTTTCTGTTTCATTCGCTCGTTGTGTGTGGCATTGGTGAAACTGAAACGGGGAGTGCCTTCGGGTTGCGTGAGCATTCTTCTAGCCAGGGCTTAATGAATTGGAGTACGCCCACCCTGCCGACTGGAAGTTGTAGCAGAGAAAACGAGCAACGACGACTTGTATATTACTCGATTCTACTCCCATCCTTCTCGATGTCAATCTGCTGGAAACAATTCTATGGCGAACGGTGATCGAAAGTCCTTCTTATTGGTACCGAATTTCAACTAAACTCGCCTTTCCCAATCGCCTGTTTAAATTATAACAAAAATTTATGAATTTACATTTATACATACATACATATGTACATACATATGTACGTACACCACATGTATACATCCTAACATATAAATATACATCATAGAATACGTATGTACATATGTACATCCAAAATGAATTTGTGGCTATAACTAATTCTTAATTGAATTTATGCTGGATTTAAATCTATCTAAATAGAATTTGATCCTTTTAAGACGCTTTTGTAAAGTTATAAAGTTGAATAAATATCCCTTAAATTAGCATTGATTGGCTACATTTTGCTAACTAAGACCTTAGTGAAAGAAAACTGGAATTCAGCTGTTCGATATGGTATTTAAGCATATAGACATTAAATTATTTTAATGCATTGAAGTACTCGAGACATGATCATGAGGGCTGATCGATGCCGCCAACAAAAAAATACATATTACTATATTATATGGAACTGTATTCTTTGGCTAGCGGAGCTATTAGGGCAATCAACATACTAACCTTTTTGAATATACGATAAAAAAAAAATTGTGATAGGCTATTTATTATACATATGTAAGCTATACATACATTTGTACATATGTGTCAGTTTACAATATAATCATTTGATTTTAATACAAAATTTTCTGATTTATAGAATTGTATTATCGAGATGAACTGAAACAGACTCGATGTCAATTTTAA
Organism: Drosophila tropicalis; assembly: GCF_018151085.1. NCBI lineage: Eukaryota > Metazoa > Arthropoda > Insecta > Diptera > Drosophilidae > Drosophila > Drosophila tropicalis. Next base: position 610,530 of record NW_027173497.1, read on the forward strand.
AGTTTGATAACTAATGAGAAAAACCCAAATTTTTTTAGTCCGATTTCTGTTGTGATAGTCTAGGTTTTAACTTTGATTTTCTGGTTAGCATATAGACTTTTCCGCACGTTTCTTCGTCGTCTCCATTACATAGGATTTCGTAAATAACGTTGCTCTTATTTGAATTTTGGACTTGGTTTTGTAAAAACGGTGCCTTAAAGGTCTTCTTCTTTATTATAAAATGTAGATTGTGATAATCTTTCTGACAATTGGGGGACATACATACATACATGACAGACATAAACTTCTTTTGTTGGTCATTAATTTCTTGTTTATTGTCAGGATTTTTGAATCGTTTGAATAGTGTTTTAATTACATAGTCTGGAACGTGTTCGTCCTGATGACATTGCTTTTCCGCACCATTTAGGTTAAGGTTTGTTTCCTTGTCTGATTACTATTTAGCCTAGATGGTGTAATTTTTCATCCTATTCCAATTCCATTTTGAGTTTTAGGTTTCTGTGACAAGAGTTTAATGTTCTGGGCGTACTTTGAAGGTCAAACCATCAACATACATATTTCGTATTACTCTTGGTGGTCTGCTTGATTTTTCAAAGTATTGTCCAAAAGCTCCTCCATTACATCGGCATTCCTTTACAGAATTTCACTAGGTCCATAAATATTAATTTTGGTATCTTTGTGTGTTCCATTTCCATCCAGTCCATCTCTTGTAGTGTTTAGTGCTAGATCGATTGGAATAGTTGGAAATAAGAAACTAGATCGAAGGATATTAATATTCTATCAGAACCCTCACGAGCTTCTCGACCAATGGCATAAAGAATGTTTAGATTGTTTATTCATAAACCTGGGCTGGCTTTTGGCTGGACCGGGGGGGCTGGTCTAGGTTGAGTAGTCACCGGCCGGTGTATCTGAGCTGCTGGCCTGCAGGGTACTTTCGGAGAATGCTAAGGTGTTCCATATTTGTGTATTACAAGAGCTCTGGGCTTACCTACAGAATAAACCAAACGTACAAAATCATTTGGTAGTTTGTAATATAAAATCTAAAAATCCTGTATCACAAAGCTCTTTTGGGAAAATCTGTGGTAATGAGTTCCAACCGTTATAATATAAGTTTAAATTTTTTAGTTTTTACCTTAACTGGATTTCATGTTTGCATATACTGGGCCTTTCGCTTTTTGCCTCAGCCTGTTGCACAATTACAATAAAAGTCATATGTGCATGTGTATAGAAATATGTATGCACATGCATGTGTCTATGTGAGGCATTCTCTATTATGTGGTTACTGAGTATGAAAATAGAATGACACTGCAACTAGGCACGCCTTGGTCCACTTTGAGAAGCGGTACACTTGAACAAATTCTAATTTATGAAAATTTAGGGTCCGAATGCACGTCGGATGAACTAAAAATTTTAAGGAATTCTTGTAAAACGAGAGTTTGAGAGTTTGGGTGTTAACATGCTATTATTTATTATAATTTGCATGTTTCTTTGAACATGGATACGCATATCATGTTTTCGTATAGGGATAAATTTACAACACCAACATGCGTATAGTGAAACGATCTGTTTACTTGAGTAGAAATACCCGACTGTTAGGATCATTATCATTACTGGCTGAGTGCCTGTCTGGATCTGAGTGCTTGTCTTCTATGCTTGGTGGCGCCAGGAAATCTAATACTCTCCTTTAAATCCGTAATCACGAGCCACAAAGCTTAATGCAGGGGACAGCCTTATCCGGCCTAATGGAAATGCGTATTAGTAGAATTGATTTAATTTTTCGATGGTTGTGGTGATGAGAACTGGACCATATGCTGCATTTCACTTGTCTAAGACTCAGGAAACTTGCTTTTTACTGTCAAATTGACAATTTGTTCGACAGCCACTCACTCGTTTTGCGTTACACCGTAAACTTGGGCTTAAACTTTTTTGTTGTTTCAATGGACACAACCTTTAGATTATATTGGAAACAATTTAAATGTAGATTTGCTCGAAATATTATCCTTTGACACCAGGTGTGGCAATTCTGCCGCACACTCATGAAGATACACTTATGTACATACATATATACGCATACATACATACATACATATGTAAATACGTTTATTGTATATATATTGTCCTTTGCGTCGGTGTGTGTTGTGTGTGTGAGTGTGTGTCCCATAGCCTGGTGAGAGAGTTAAGGTAGAAGAATCAAGAGCACCAGCTGCACGAACAGAAGTGCAAGTACTCCCAGCCCAACCCCTCCCATTCTGCTGCTTACTTAAGTGTTGTTTCATGTCACCTGAAAACCATTTGGACATTAAATTGTCGCTTTTCAGTATATGGCACACCCACATACACACATTCATCCATTTGAATATATGTACATACATATGTATGTATGTATGTACATATGTGTATACACACATGAAGTTAGATACACCTCTCATGCTTCTTCTTCTGATGGGAAAGCAAAAATAAAAAAATAAAAATAAAAAAAATGTCCAAATTAAAGTCTCTGCTTTTAAGTTTATTGAAACAAATGTACACCTATGCATAGCAAAATCATCTCCCAAATGATAAACAAGATATTACTATGTGTAGTTGCCATAACACGTACAAAAGGACTCAATGCAAATTGCTGAAAATAAATTTGTTTTCATTCATTCCTTTAGCTCCAGGGGGTGACATGTTTCATAATTAAACACTGAAGATTGTGTGACAAATTGCATAGGTCCTTATAGACGCATTTGACTATTTTAATTGCTTCCGCAGAGAACTTTTTGCGTTCTGAGCCAACTTTATTGTGTGCGTGTGTATGTATGTATGAATCTACTCCATTTTGTAAGCGAACAGTGCAATGGCATAGAGAGACATTGTGGAATCAATCAACGCAGAGGTGGCGAAGACGATGGCACCATCGTCATCAATTTGTGGGCTGTGTTATCAGCCACGTTGATATCGTATCAACACCCGGCATCTTATCGTCCACTTGAAAATGAAATTGCCGCTCAAACAAAACTAAAGCGTATACAACATTTTACAAACAATCACAAATGGAAACATACTTATCTACTCACTTTTCAAAACAAATCAACAAATCGGTGCTCTTTATGGTTCAAGTGCCATCGACAATCGTTTAGACGAACTCCAGGCCCAAGTCCAAACCGATGGCCATACACATACATACATACCTACAACTTGCCGTTCCACAAACGAAGCAACAGCCCTTTCCTCTGAGTTCTTTGAGCGTGCGTTTGCTTTTGTCGGCATTTCGGAAACAACAGTCACGATTGATTGTCACTGCAATTGACGCTGATTTCTAATTTCCAATTGGTTTCCGAAACATACACACAGGTAAGTACTGATACCCGCAACCATAACTCAGGTATTATCTGTGCCAAGCCTCACATTCGAACGTGATAAGTGGCTACCCAGAGCCTTGGAGTATGGCAATTATAAGTAGATGCTTTGTATGGACAGCTGGTTTTGGCATGTGTCTCGAACGTGACAGCGATCAGTTTCATTCATATTAAGTCGAAGTTTACAGTTCCTTTTGATCGCTCAGTTCACGTTCTAGCCAAGGGCTCAAACATTTATAACAATTAAGAACTATACGAATTCGATTGGGTGTGGTGTTATTAAACAATTTTACTTTTATGTATCTGACAAGCAGAACGAAGCGATTCCCATTTCATGAAGAACATATACATACGAGCCGAGTCGATCTACAGTTATGTCCGTACGTACATACACTTAGATCTCGGACACCAATTATAAGAGTCAAGGCTTCAAAATTGGATTGACAATACATCCCAGCCTCTAAATAGAAATCTTATTGGATTACAAACTGCACTCAGTTTGGAATAATCTCTTAACAAACACAACTCACTGTCTTTTGTGTGAGCCAAATTCAAATCATACAAACTAAAACATTAAAACACATTAACGATCCCCCTCAACGACAGACCTATGTACATACATTATCTAGTACATCATCGAACTGGTGAATCGCAAATCAAGCTGATTTCAACCCTTTGTCCCACTTTCTTTCTTCCCTAAAACTATTTCCTCCACACATAACTAAATCCATCACAATCAAAATCGGGCTAAAAGTATCCAAGTTATGCGTATGAACGATCTTAACTATGTGGGCGGTAAGGGCGGAGTTGGCCGTTGGCTGGAGGCGGTGCTGAAGTGCTGTTTCGCTTGTAAGAGTAAGCGAGATGGCATATGTTTGCAATGCATCATATGTACGTTTAAAGGCAAAACTATAGGGTTTGAAATTTTAAATGCTGTGGTTTCGCCCCAAACTTGATCCGATAAAATTTTGATAAGTCTATATTCTATTCATTAATATACCTACTAATGCATGCTCCACAATAACCAATGTTTGGTATATATGTATGTACATATAAGTTAGTATGTATGGTTACCTAAGTAGGTACATGAACTGGTGGCTTCAATTTGATCACATTTACTGGGATATAACGGCTGCTGTGATTGTTTTTCCTAAAAAAATAAGCATGGCTAGGTAATTGCTATCTGAGATCATATTTGTATATGTATGAATGTATATGTGTGCGTGTGTATATATTATATAGTGTATGATGCAGCAATCAACTTGGCCGATTTGATGGCACAATTATAAATAATGTCTGTTTTCGTGCAACAGAAACAGGGGAGACATACAAGTGAATTTTAGGCATAAATTGCCCTTCACGTAAAATTTAAGATGCATTGAGCCACCCAAAGTGCACAACATTGCGAATTTCAAAATTAAATTCCGTGTCACTCCTTGTAAATCGTTGGCGAAATTACCCGCAGCAACGCTGTCTCTAGTGAAACAGAGACTACAGCAATTTATCAAAAATAAATCATTTTGACGAGTGGCAAGTACACAGTAACAGATGGTGATATAACGCCAACTATACATAAGTAAGAGCGAGTGCGGAGAATAGGCAGCAACTGCAGAGCCGTGTGTAATGCTGCATCGGGAGAGTGGCACTTCTTCTATACATTGCAGATTAGTTGCAAATTGTACACTGCATCACTTCGGTTAAGCGAGCATCATATATGAATACATATGTATGTATGTATGTATGTATGAACATATACTAAGACATGTGTGCGTCTAGGACTGCAAGTTTATTTCTGCGCTACACAAAAATTAGTGTACTTAAGGTGCAATTTAAATGATACCGTCCTGTAAGAACACGAGACATTTAAAGTTTACATCTATCCAGTGAATAAACCACAATAATATTTGCCGAGGAATTTTAAAAATATTTATCAAGTTACATACATACATATATGAGTAGAACACTCCTTCATACAAATGTCAAGGAAAGTCTGACGATTTTGGTCCAGATACAAATGAGAATCCAACGTTATTAGGTGATTGTTTATCCAGCGAAATGCTTTCCTACATATGTATATCCTTAATTGTACATATGTATTTATAAATGTGCCAAACTAAAGCAAATGGTTTGTCAATTGTCCCCCATTTGTACCTCTACCTAAGAAATTAAGTAGGTAATTTCTTGTTCCACAACTTATGGAATAACATTAATAAGAAAGATCAGGGTAAGCGGTTAGTTCTAAAAAAGACTTATGTTTATTTATGTTACTTGGCACGCAGATTTTCATAATCTAGTAAAGTTAAATGATTTCCTTATGATTGAGACCGTTCAATACATATATAAGTAGGTAGTATTTAGTATATACATATATATACACATACACAGCAATCAAGTGGGGCATACCGACGGCTAAAACCCAACTTTAATCGAGTGGTAAAACTGTGGCTATAAGCAGTCTCTAGATTGATTGATGGAAATTATCTGAAACAGTGGAAAAAGGTACAACAATTATATTAAATTTGTAACACAATTGCCAAAAAAAAAAAAAAAAAAACATTTTAAATGTCAGATAAACGTGAATTATATTTTGGTTTGTTGCAATTCGAGGTCGCCTTTAACTGCATAAAAGTGGCCTGGAGTCCTGAAACAAAATTAAGCTGTCTTGTATAAATTCAATAAATAATTGTGCTTTGCCGCTGCACTTTTGCACGGTAGCACTTTGGCTGGCCACGGGAATAACAATGGGTGCGGACGTTATCCATTAGTACATGAATCGCTACAGCATCGAACGAGTTACAATGTTTGCATGTGGGTGGGAATATTTTGATCTGCAGTTAATGTACCAATTTGGTGGCCAGGAGCGAGCAACTGGACCAATAGGCGTATGCATATTTTTTAAATGGCCATTGGACTTCCTTGTGCAGACAGTGGAGTTCCAATTTGCCATGCAATGCAAATTGTATTGTAGTCGAGTTATAGGATAATTGGTGCAATGTTCAATATACGAACGGATGTGCTAGACTCCGTTGTGGAACTGTCCTGGGACTCCGACTTCTGGTAACTTTGTCTGTGCTGTGCCCATTCAGCACATTCTCCGTTCGTGTCAATAAATTAAAATGAGAATTGATTCGCTTACGCCCGATTTAAGCAACAACAGTCAATTTTACGACCAGATATGCATATGGCCAGACAGTGTAAATTCGTATTTTCAAATAAGCAGCATAGAATGGACATGCAAACTTATTTGTATACACATATACATACATATGTATGTATGTATATACCTTAATAGTATGTGTGTCTGTGCATAATGAACATACATCTATGTTTAACATAAACCTGAATCGGAATAATCGGTGTATAGTGTTGGCGTTCTTAACAAACAAATTAAATGTTGGACCCGCACTTTAAAAACTGATTTGGGAACGCATTACAGGAAAATTCCATTAAACAATTCTGCTATTTTAAGTGTTCGAGTTGACTTACCAGACACTCTGTCTGCTTGACGCGATGGCCACAAGCACTGCCAATGACATTAAGATAAAGGAAATCGTTCTACAAAACGCATAATCTATTGGGAAGTTCGAAATCGGTAACACAATTTAAATTTATTTTCAACACTATGTATGCAACAAATCTTGAAAGACCATAACATATACAAACAAGATAAGCAACTTAAAGCCGTAGCGCAGCATTCGGCTTGGTTCCGTTCTGAACAATAGGACGTCAATGGACGATGGGACAAGGGTACAAACCTGCAGATACTAAATGTCAGCAAACTAATAAAATTAGCTGCTTTAACGACAGTGAAATTGTCTGTATGGAATCGCTGTCTCAGGAATCGTACATCCATGCCCGATATACATACATACATATGTGCATACAATGCGGGAAGAAAATCAATTGGTAAAATAATCAAACGGCTTCGTAAATATAATCACGGTCAACTGGTGCTATGGCCGGTCACTCGAGAGCTCTTCCATAAATTTCCCTAAGAGACAGTTCTTTGTCATGTTAATTAAACCGCCAAGGGCCCAAGATGATAATGAAATCTGATAGGGCACTTCAGATACCTGTTCTAAGATTTCTTTATAGATACAAATGTTTGTGCATTGATGAGCCTATCGGTGCCCAACATCCATTTCATCCATTCCCAAAGATTTCTCAGAAACTATTATCCCAATCGCCTTCATTTGCCATGGCAGACAATGTGGCGACATTTTCGGAATATTAAATTAAGGTTTTTGGTACGCCATTGTAATCAGTTGATGGGGATGTGATAGAGATTGCTGAATTCGTATTCGGAAATAATATAAATATAGTTATTTTTGTTATATTTGACAACTTGAAGGTTACTTGTTTCCATTAGTTTTTGCTTCCTGATGATAGCATTCTTTTTTACTTTGCAGATTTTTGGACAAATTTTGTTCGAGTTTACTTGAATGTCCTTCTATGAGTCGATGCCAATAACATGTATGTCAAAGTACGTAGAAAATGCTAAGCCCCTTAAACTTGATCTAAGACATAGGCGGTAGATTTTTCTTGTTGCTAATTGTTGACTTATGTCTGAGATTTTATGCCGCCTTCAACGATCAACCAGAAAAATATGAACGTGAAAGACACATTTAAGTGCTTATAAGTGGCGGCGCAACCAAAGATTGCCTAATGTCGACTAATGGATATAATTATTTTACCTTCCTTTATCATCAGCAGTTCACTAAACACACATTTGTATGCTTGCATGTACGACACCGTTGTCATATATGTATATACATATAATCAGTTGGCCGGGCTGAGGTGGTCATTGGTCCCACATTTTGTAGGCGTGTTATTGTTAATTTTCTCGCTTGACATTTTATGCTCAATTTTCTTATGCCATGATGGATAGCCAGCAATGTATGTCCATTAGAGGAGACGGAGTTGCCTGAGCTTCAAAAAATGTCTGCTTTCGGCCATAATTAATTGTCTATACATGCAGACAGCGACAAATCTTACTTGTTCTCTAATCAAATATACCCATACATATGCATGTATGTATGTATGTACGTAATGCTTGTTTTTAAAATCTCCCAATATTAATGCCCTATTAAACTAATTCGAACATAATCTACTCCTGTTATTTTGAACAAATTTTTATGGAATGTTGAGTACATTGTTTATTTAATATTTATTAACATGCATTTAAGAAAATAAAGTCCGACTATTTATCAGTAGAAAACTGCATCTAAATGAATTTTTTAACCTCTATTTTTGATACCTTTTTTAGAGGATATTATAGAATTGGTCAGATATTTGTAGCACTTTGAAGGAGACGTTTCTGACTCCATAAAGATATGGCCATGTCCGTCTGTCCGCCCCTACCTCCGTCCGTCCGTCTGTGCAAATCAACTTCACGCTGCCATCTTTAGAGCTATCGGGATGAAACTTGGTATTTGAGCCACTTATAGCCCGGAACAGATAAAGTATGAAAATTGTCAGGATCGGACCACTATATCAAATAACTCTGGAAGAAACATAGAGAAGTAATTGGAGTATCCCTATGAAATTTACTAAAATGATAGTCTTGGATATAAAACATCAGATCCCGGCTACATCCACTCATCTTCTTGTGCTGATCAGGAATATATATACTTTATGGGGTCGGAAACGGCTCCTTCTGTACGTTACAAACATCTGACCAATTTTACAATACCCTCTGCAAGGGTATACAAATATTATGGCCAAGGGCTGCAAGAGTATATACATATGTATACTTCGGGATAGCCGAAGTTAGTTTCTTTGATATTTTTATATTGAAATTTGATAATGAACATGAGTTTGGGGCATCATGAAGACTTACATTTTTGAAAAATCATCTACCATTTATGTCAAAATTTCTAAATAGTTAGGAAAACTTAATATTTAAATATTCAATAAACAATGACATCAATTTTTAAAACCCCAAATAGAGGCACAAGCGAATTGCTACCCAAATCAAATAGACAAAAAATGGGGAAAAGTCGAAAAGAATAACGGTATTTTAACTATAGAAGTTTTCGAAATAATTAGAAAATGACGTAAGTAAACGGAATATTACTTAAATAAATCGTCTCGCCGACTTTGGTTTATCCTGCACCCTATAAAATAACTGTTTTTTGTTCATAAAATCACTTCCTAGTAAAATACGTTATTAATTAATATTATTGTGCCGAATTCACATACTTGCATTAGTTAACAAATTTTGCAATTTGTTTTCATCGGTTTTTATCGATAAATATATACAATTTTAAAAAGGATTTCGTGGGCAAAAGGGGGCGTTCAAAAATTGGTGGCTCTATTTCCTGTAGTTTCCGAGATCTAGTTATTCATACAGACAGACAGACGGACAACTGTCCGTCACAAAATAACAAAATGGTATACTGGACCATCCTTTCTTACCATAAAATCTGATAAAAATAAACAAATTTTAATCACTCTTTCTCTAAATCAACCTTTGAAATTTACTCACCCTAGCTCGCGTTACTATGTTTGATAATCGGGTCCCTGCTCCCTGTCAAGTAAGACATCTCGCCGTCTTCGGGATACCATGTATTTGCTTACATGTATGTACATATATTTATCCATAAGATCTTATTGATAAGTAAATGCATACGAATATACGCATTTGCCATTACAAACACACAAAACATTAGCGCCGCCGTCGCATACCTAAGATATTTAGATTTATTTAACATACGACTGCATAGAATCGACTTTTAGCCTGATCGGAACCAAACAACTTGGACAAGTTGTCGGCCCAAATTAGTTTTTTGTCCCCCAAAAGAGATTTTAAAATCATAGTTGTGATTAATGCTAACTAACCGTTCTTCATAACCGTTCGCTTCATAAAGACAACCTGCTCGTCTTTTGTGCTGACTATAATTAAAATTGGTTAGATTTATTGACCATAAGCCGGATAAAACCTAGTGTTGGTTAACTATAATATGTAGTTTCCGAGATGCGTTAACGAATCTTTTTGTCAGATGAACAAGTTTTAATTATTGGTGAAAAAGTAGAGTCCGATTGCAGCTCTTAATTTATATCTACAAATACACAAATATGTATGAACTTAACTCTTCTTAAAGTGAATTATCGAAGCGAAATGTTTTAAGGAAATTAGCATACGCCATCCCGTATACGCCCCTATGTACTAACGGATCGTGCAGCAGGCAACATGCTACACACTTATGTCATGAAGCAATCTCAGGATATTAATTGTTATAGTTGCGAGATGTGTCTGCTTGAATTGTTTCCAAGGCTTTTGTGCAATGCAACGAAATTCTAATGTTGCTGATAACAAACGTATCGCCATTCCTAACACTGTCAATGCCAGAGCTAGGCACTTCGGCTACACTGACACAAGGATTTCCGTACATGACAAGCAGCAGCAATAATTTATGGAGCTTGCGTAGGCAAGCTGCGTGGCCAAGGATGTGGCTGCGCTGCATCATCAACCAGACACACATACACACTGAAATGTGTACACAATCTTGTAGACAGCATAAGGGATGATATTGAGGTAGGCTACAGGACCTGATTCGGCCTACAACTGCGACTGTGCAACTATGGATGGGGCTGAGGCATGCTCTTGTGCATGGATTTTCCTTGGATGTCTTTGCAACCCAGTCGAAAGCCTGTGAGAATTCTGATGCTGTGTAATATGTATATTTGTACTCATCTTGTTAAAATTCTAAATGACACTTTATTCTCGAAGCATCCCGAGATTTCAGCTAGCACCAGAAAAATTGCCACCCGCCCTTTTTAATTATACCAGACACGAAGTAGAGTAGGAAAACGGAACACCTAACATTCTTTCTTTAACTTATCTTACCCATTTCATTCTAATTAATTTGAAACATTTGGTAAGTTTGTTCATCATACAAATTGTATTTAACAAAATAAATAAGTATTTCAAATTCATGAAATAGAATTGAAACATGTGCATTTGTTATGCCCCCTTTGCACACAAATACTTAATCGTCCATTTCCCTCCTTTCAGTTCTCCTGGAGAAAACTGTTTATATTTTACAGACACGCATTAGACAAACCGTTTGTACTTTGATTTAGTTGGATTTTTATACCATGCACCCATACGGTGAAATGGTACATATGTCTATTAATGTTGCCAAAAAAATGTAACAGGATTGATCAGCATCAATGGTCTAGTTTATCTTGCCGTGTCCGTCCGTCGCCCGCCCATTATATCTCGGAGATCTAAGAGCCGAATTCGGTGTCTAGACTCGTGTTTCAGGGACGGACATCAAGTTTCAACGCGTAATTTGTATTTTGTCAAAGACCATACAAGTCGGATACATAAAATTTGACAAGTCCTTTAGTAAAATGTTTGTGCAAAACTTTATTTGGCTATTACAGTTGTTCTACATACTGCATTTTAATGTTTTCAGTATACAGGTTTTATCTCTTTGTTTTGTGATTTGCTAAAAAGAGTTGCAACGCATAGAAAAAAGCGTCTTCGAAGCATCTCTCATATAAAGTACATACATATGTATTCTTGATCACCACAACGAGACGAATTCATATAGCCATGTCCGCCCTTCCGCCTGGTTCGACGCAAACTCCCCCTAGACCGTTATAGCTACAGAGCTTTTGCATGTAGGCTTCTATGTACTGGACGGGGTGTGCATCTCGGATTCACTCGGGTCGGACCACTCTATCATAGTTCCTATAGAGATGACGAAGTCTCAATTATACATATAAGCTGCCATATAAAATACGATAAAACGATGCTTCATGATTACAAGATTGTAGGCTGCTTCTTTCGCGAACATTAAACTTTTGAGATAAAACGTCTTTTCACTTTGACGCCAGCAGGTAAGGGAATCGTGACAAAATATACATTTCAAACTCTACTAAGGCATCAGATCGACTTATGCAAATACAAATCGAATTGTTCATCTATCCCCTTAAACAATTTATTAATGTAAAACGTTCGTTGTAATCTTTTTTTTTTTTTTTTTTTTTGAGAGGTAATTAAATTTAAACCTTATAACCATTCTCAGTAAGTTTTACAACTTAAATAAATATGCCACACTGTAAAAGTTACAAACGAGCGACGACAAATTCAAGTGTCATATACTCGGATCTCCCAATGGCGTTCTTAAATATAGGTACATTATATTATATTAACAATGCGGAAAGTTCAAATGGTGTTGAGGAATTGACCGCACACGAATCCGAATCTGAGTTTGTAAGCCGTAGTTCGACGCTGGCAGGTAAATGCGACAAGTTTCCAAATAGGTAACAATTCTCAAAGTGATTAATTCGACTGCTGTCTGACAACGGGCGTTTGACCATAGGATTGATTTATTGCCCCAAGACGTTAAGTGGATGCAAGAAAAGTTAACTGTCGTATGCTCGCCGTTGGTGACCGATCACAAAAAATGCTGGAACTGTCCCGCAACAGAAACAACCACGCTTGCACTGTTGAGGGCTGTAGGCAAATCCCATGGTTTATGGCCCATAAATGAGATTGCTTCCCAAACGCTGAGAAGGACTCTGACTGGGAAGTTTAACTCACCATTACTCCGAGATGCGATTAATTTATCCGGCTTACTGATTGGCCATTGGTATGTATATAATGAAAAATTTTATACCCGTTGCAGTCGTTTAGTATTGTAAAACATCTCATAAAACCAATAAGGCATTTCGGCCAACCTAAGCTATGGGAATGGGAACGAATCTACCCAGTGATCCGCTGATGGGCGATCAAATTATTACAAAGCCAAGCCGTTTAAGAAATTTGGTACTGTTTCTTAATATATGTATGTACATACAATGTGTGTATATATGCTAAACATTTCCTATGTATGTATATTTGAAATATGCGGCCAAAAAGCAAATATGAATCAAGTAACGACCTACGCGGAAAATTTTTGAGATGAAAAGCTGCAACCTGACAACTCTAATATAGGTACTATTCCATCCAGTTTTTTCTAAATTATCGAGGCGGTAGTGGGCGTGGCAAAAATTTTAAATAATCATAGTCTGCGCAAATACTAATTTGGTAAACATACCAAGTTCGGTGTCTCTAGCTAGTATAGTCTTTGAGATCTACATAGGTGTTCATACGGACGGACGGACGGGCGGACTGACATGGCTACATCGTATCGGCTTTTGATGCTGATCAAGAATATATATACTTTATGGTCGGAAAAGCTTCCTTCTGCCTGTTACATACATTTTGGCGACTTAAATATACCATTTCACCCCATAGGTGCATGGTTCGTTAATGATTGTGGCAAATTTGAGGACCCTTAACATAACATAGACACGATCGGTCCTACACACTCGACCATCACAAAAGTAGGTTATTAACTGAAGCACATAATAATTTATTATTCTGATTGAAAATCGAAAAACTATATGTACAACAGATTGACACAACAGAATTCAGCTTTTTGAATAAAACTTTTTGACACAGGTAAAGAAAGAGTAACAGAAAACTTGCAAGATATACAAACTTGGACAGTTTGTGAAAAAGTCTTATATAGTGGGAAATTTGTTGCTACTTGTTGGTTTGTGCCCAAAACAGTTTAACGATGTGTTTTAGAAAGGATTCAAATATTTGATCTCTTCCTTTTTACACAAGTAAATGGGTAATTTGATTCGCCCGTTTCATTCTATTCATCGGCTGTCAATTGTAATTTAAATGACAATTTGTTCAACAATCAGTTCGCTAAATATCAATTTATTAGTCAAAACTGTTCCTCATAAACACAAACAAAAGCACACACATTCCATTTAGTGTATACATATGTACATACATACATATGTATGTATGTACATATGTAGATGTTGTTGTAAACTTGGAGGTACTCAGACGGTTCAAGTTAGCCTCTGCTAATTTTATACCCTTGGAGGGCAGTATAAGCTATGAATAACTTAAATACCAAATTGCATTAGAACAGCTTTTGAATTGGCATTGTACATACGCATTGACGGACGGACGGACATGGCTATTTCGACTCATGCTGAACATAGAATATATGTATATACTGGCGGCCGTCTTATTCATCTGCATCTCGCCAATTTTTAAATACCCTCTCTAAATTGCTTCAACTTATTTTTCGTTCCTGTTACGCCGTAAAAGGTGAAGTTCCGCGAACAATTTGAGTTTTGATTGAGAAAACACAAAACTTTTCATAAAAATTTCAAGGCACATAATTGAAAACTGTGCAAATGAATCAATAGGGTCGGAAACCAAAAAGAAAGCTAATGAGATTTTCTCATTTTCATTCCAAACTAATGAGTCTTAAAAGGATATTTGATATTTTACCGAATAATGGCTACCAATACTGCAAAGTCCAAAAGGTATTTATTATGGAAATTATATTGTTATTGTTTTTATAAGTATAGGATATAGTTGTCAACTGTCACCTAACCATATTTATAAGCACTGTCAACTAAGGCCTTCGGCTTAGACGATAACTTCATCCATACACTCGCCGGGGACTCGAACCCGGGTCCTCGTTGTTCAGTTCAGAGGACTGCGGAAATTATATTATGTTGCTCTATTTCAGTAACACATAATATAACATAGTTTTTATGCCATACACCCATAGGGTAAAATAAAATATCAAAGTCGTCAAAACGCATGTAACAGGCAGAAGGAAGCTTTTCCGACACAATAATGTGTATATATTCTTGATCAGGATCAACAGCCGAGTCGATCTAGCCATGTCTCTCCGTCCGTCCGTCTGTCCGTATGAACGACTAGATCTTGGAGACCATAAGAGCTAGACTCACCATCTTGGCCCCCGAAAATTAAATAAAACTGTTTTTCACCAAAACTAACAAAAGTAGAAACACCAAATTTGGTATGTAGATAGTATGTGTTCAGCTTAATTATATTTGATCTTTTGCATACTTTCAAAGCATTTTCTTGGTTGTTTTTTATGACATAAAATAATATTTCATATTTTGTTGAAGATGTAAGCTTCAAAGTTAGTTTAATGCTTAATTTAATGCATTTTATCAACAATCCAATAAAAAGTTGATTTTTCGTGTCTTTTTCCCGCACAACGAGTAGAACATAAAATTTGGCGCAAATTCAGAATTATAAAGAGAATGGGCAAATTTGGGCAAAAAGTGTTAAAAAGCATGCTCAAAAGCAAGTTCTGAAGTAAACATTTGCGTAATTACTTTTTTGGCAAAAGTTGGAAGAAATTACTTTACTTTTCACAAAAACAATCCGTAACCACAACATCGATCGTTTGATTCGAAATAATTTAATATCAATATATTTGACATATGTATGTACCTACATACATGCATACATAAATACATTGAACTTTGGTTTTATTTGTCGACAAAGATTTGGTCGCCTGGAGCCAATTTTGACAGAACAAACGTTTGATTAAACATAACGCAAACGCGTTAAAATACAACCCTCCCAGTAAAATATTTGAATTTATTCTTGGGCCATTTTTTTTTTTTTTTTTTTTTTTTTGTGAATTCTGAATGAGGTCTGCATTATAATGGTGGCAATTCTGCGTCGATTGCACTTCGCTTTATTAAAGAATTACAGGCTGTATATTTGCGTTTAAGGTTTGAAGTAATTTTTTTCAAATAAACATTGCCTCATATGAAGAAAACAAAGACTGTCGGACCTCCTGAACTATTTGGACCGATATTCTCAATACTCTAAAGCATAATTTAGCCAAAAAAAAAACGAATAAAAAAGTTCTCAACCAAAAAGAACCTCTTAATTTCTTCAAGAGTTTCAAACATAATTTTTTGAAGAGTCATTTGAGTTCCTGGGATAAAAGTTTTCACGGGTGACTGTTTTTATAAAGTACTTCGAATCTGTCCGAAAGGCCCCTACTGGTGTCCACTAGCTTGTGTTTAGTTTGGCAGATAATTGGCTAAAAGCAAAAAAAAGTGAAGTAAGAAAATCGTCTCGCTGACTTTGGTATTTCGAGCTGCAAAGATTTGCATTTGCAACGGTTTTACCTTGAAAACCGTTAATAGTTATAACCATAACTCAGTTTGAAGTTATCGGTATATTGATAGATATTGCAGTATAAAATTAACGTGCCAAGTTTAATATTGGATGTGAAAATCGCTTTTTTCGAATTTCGGGAAGACATAAACTTCATCACCGATCGCCGAGTTGACCCTTTGTCTGCCCAACCTCGCGACAAAGCGAAGAGTCCTACACGATTCCATGAAAATGAGAAAACCAAATGTATATTTATTTATCAGGACTATTATGATTTTATTGTATTAAAAGAAAAAAAAATTACATTGTATGTTTATTAAGATGACGAGTCAAATGTGGAGCCTATTAGACAACGAAAATTTTATCACAGTTTTTTAAACTTATTGCTAAATTTAATATAAGTGTTTATGTAAATACATACTGTATTCTACTTTTGGTCAGATGTTTATAACGCACAGAATGAAGCATCATGAAGTACACATATTCATACATAAATAGTTATATTAGTCTGACTGACTCTGGATAGTCGGACTGCAAAGATGCATTCCACACAGGGCAAACATTTTTTCAAATTCGACTCCTACAAATTGTAAAACAATGCGTTTTCATATTTGTCCAGATGTCATGCGTATCGTTAGATTATGTATGATTTGCTGAATATTGCCGTATGAAACGAAACCACCGCAGATTGCGATGGTACAAATACTGCCATAATATCTATGTATTTATGTACATATAAAAATAATGTATGACTTCTTGCCCATTTTTCCTTTATTTGCGTTACGTTACAGATAACTTTTCGGCCTTTTCACTTATCTAGATCAAAAAAATTAGCAAGCCTTAGAGTGATTATTAGTTAGTAAAATATGTGTTTATGTATATCAACATTAGTCTATAATGCGGTTACAATCAAAATCTAGGAGATAATATTACAAGATCCTTATTTGCTTTTGCACGAGTCCACCGGCCTCTAAATAAATTGCATGTGTATGTGTTTGTATATTTATCTATTTACCTCATGTATCCTTGTACATTTAGTACCCATGTGTGTGTAATGAACTATGCATGAAACATTTGACTGGCCCCCCCCGCCTTCTGCCAAAAGTTGCATTTACCATTCTAGCCATGTGAATTGAAAATATGTTTAGGCATTTATATATATATATTCAGTTTAATGCTTAAAAAGCATTATTATTTAGTAAAGGGGCCAAGAGTTTACAAAATATATTAGCATTGGACAATTTATAAACGTTTTGTGCAAAAAAAAAAAAAAAAAATAAAAAAAAAAAAATATATATATATATATATATTTTAAACACACATGGCAACACACACGGTTCTATATTATACATGTAAATTACATTAATTTAAAAAAAAAAATATTTATAATAATTATTCTTACATCATGCTGATGTACGCAGATATCGGGATAATGTACACATTCGTAAATGGGTTATTATGGTAAATATGAATCGGCGAATGCAAGGTATTCTCAGTTGGTATACTTCTTGAATAACGGCTTGAAAATCGCCTCGCTCCGATGCAACTGCGGGGATGAAGAGCAACTGCTACTGCTGCTGATGCTGCTGCCGCTGCCGCTGGTAAAATCATCTCTGGGAGAAAACTCGCCCAGTCGAGTCGAGAAATTCTTTCGATAACTACCGCTGCTGTCAGCTGTGAGGTCATTGACATTACTGTTGCGACAAGTAACGGTCATAGGGACTTGAGAAGCGGTAGGCAGCAGATTCAAAGTTCCGCTCAACACCTTCATATTCGGCGGAGTTTGGGGTGGAGTATCGGGTTGGGCTTCGGGAAACCCCATCGCCCGCTGACTCACTGTTGACTGAGATTGCTGCTGTTGTGGTTCGATTTGCGGATGTTGATGCATGGGGTGCGAGTGCGGATATAGATGCAGATGTGGATGTGGATGCAGGTGTGATTGATGAACGATCGGGAACTCTATTTCTTGATGGTGCGAGTTTAGAGACGGCGGCAGGGTCATCGGGTTTGCCGTAGAAGGGATAGTAGGAGTATGCGTGCTGCTGGAGTTGCTGCTGCTGCTGCTCCGAATGTTGGACTGGGAGCGCACTGGGACACTCGTGTATGGGGCACTGTTCGTGGTATGAAGCTGTTGTGTCGTAGCCCCTAGAAAACCCCCGTATGCCGTTGTATGCGGTCTCAAATAAGGTGCTCCGTTGAATAGGTGTGCATTGCTGATGGCCGCCGACTGTTGCGCTTGGCCCGAGTTCATGTCCATGCCTTCTTGTTGTTGATGGACCAGGGGTGGCATCTGCTGCTGCATGGATTGCTGCTGATGCTGCTGTCTTTGAGCCATGTATGTTGGGGGTGGAGTCTTGCAGGCAACTGTGTCGGCTAAACTCCAGATTTTGGGCTTGGTAGCTGGAATCGGCACTCCACAGTCCCGGCGTAATTGGTTTTTTGGATTGGTGTGTTCACTGTGCTTGTTGATCAACCCATCGTCGCTGCTCTGGAATGCAGCTGGCAAACTCTGCTGTGTCTGGTAATAGGCTGGGTGTTGATGGTGATATGGGTGGTACCCGGCTGGCTGAGCACCGCCAGACCCAGACCCACTACTGCCGCCATGATAGCCGCTTGATGGGTATCCAAAACCACTATGCAATAAATTTCCTTGGCCTATGCACTTTTGGTCCTCGTCTGTCAGATCGTCTTCGTCTTTTGTAGCATCTAAAACGGGAAATTACATAATGTTACCTACGAAAAGTTATACCACCTGTGCTCCTGTGTCTACCTTTGACCAAGCTGCCACCCGCCAAATCGCCCTTGTCTGCTTCCAAGTCTTCTTTCCGCTCCTTTTCTTCATCCGACACTAGGGCGTCGTCATCATCGTCAGCTCGATTTTTTGGCTCCCATGTCATCTTGTTCTCTTTCTTCAAACGGCGACGGGCATTAGCGAACCAGGTCGAAACTTGGGTGAGGGTCATTTTAGTGATGATGGCCAGCATGATCTTTTCCCCCTTTGTCGGGTATGGGTTTTTTTTGTGCTCGTTGAGCCACGCCTTCAATGTCGCTGTAGACTCGCGAGTAGCGTTCTTCCGGCGGGCAGCCAGGTCGTAGCTTGCCCCGTACCTGCAAAACGATGCAAATCTGGTTAGTAATTTAGTTTAGTATGTACATATGTTAGTACAATGTGTAACTCTTCTCGTATACGTGCCAAACTACCGCGCTGTGCTATTTAATTGCATTGCTCTACAAATGGCAGTAACGAAAACGAGGCAGCAAACATGAAATTCATTAAAATTACAGCACAAAACACAAAAAAAAAAAACGACAAAAATGATGTTTTCATATGCCGCCCATAGTCGAGTCCCCTTTTACCCAGCGGAGACGACGCGTCGCGACGCCACTATTGTAGTACCACGTCAAAATATTGTAAAACATAGTTGTGAAACAGAATACACCCACAAAGGGCCACATAAAGCTGTAGCAATAACGAGGACGACAATGCCATGAACATATGGTAAATGGATGCAACCGGAGACCGGCTCGAGCTACAGTGTACCGATTACTGCATCGCCGGAACTCTTCTCTGCTCTGCATTTAGCGTTTTTTATCTTTATCCCCAAGCCCAACAGTGTGGGCAACCTCAACCCTCGCCACGTCCTACTCTACCCCATTTCATGGAACGCACGGACCGTACGAAGCGTCTTTCGGCTGCAATAATGGTTTTTGCCTGCCTAGTGAATGCGCTCAAAGCAACATGCCCTAAACTTTTCCTAGCTAAATTAAACCCCAACCCATAAGTACTCGTTTTACATTTACCCATCTTGTCCTATCCGGCTCGTCCGTAGGAGAGTCGCGTTATACATTTCACTTTCGGGTTGCTTTCATCTATTTTTTTGTTTTCGTTTTCTTTTTTCTTTTTCGTCGCATCGTTCTTTTTTTATGGGATTTTTATGGTGCCACAGAATCAACAGTTTGTGCGGTGGATTTAACAAGATGAAGCCAAAAAAAAGCGTTCACCGACTGTCTGACATAAGCTCGATAGACGGACATTCGGACAATCGAGAACAAAGTTTACAACAAAGTTTCCTTTGTGTTTGACAAAAAAAAAAAAAAAAAAAAAAAACTTATTTTATGCAGCGTTGGGTCTGATGTTTGAGTTTTGGCTCTAATTGCTCAGACTATTAAAGTGTCTTTAATTTAAGACATAATTTGTACCGTTACTTTAACAGTATTGTTTGTATATTTTTGTGTGCATATTTTTGTATATTTTATCACTTTTACCTACATATGTATATGCACACCTAGATCTCGGAGAGAACCACAAATATTTCAAAAACAAAAAAATGTGGTTACCTACTTTTGCTGATGGGAAAAGGTTCTTTAATTACACTATACAGACCTGTGTCTGATTGACTAAAGGTAATAGACTTACTAGCAGCAAGCAACCAACTTCATTTAAACCCAAAAAAAATGAGGTAAGTCAGTCGCCTCGGTAAACTTAAGAAATTTATTTTTATAACTTGCATAAACCGTATTCTTATGTGAGTGTTTTTCGTATTTGTTTGAATTCAAATGTTACACCTTTTGTACCTACTATGTACATATGTTATCCACAATCGTTTCCATTATCCCCGACGAAACTACCTTGCAGTATTGCTTCATCGGGGGAAACTCCACCTATGTCGGGGTTCGAACTCGAGCACAACAGTATTGTAGTTTTAGTGGGTCTCCATTGAGCCACCGCCTAGGTATGTATGTACATATTTATCTGAGTCTTGAGTTCTTAAAGCAAATGTGAAACTATTCTGAACTATTCAGATCACGCCAGAGGCTTGAGGTTCTCAAGATGGGGAAATGGCGTCAAAAACTTTCGGAAATAAAGGAGGGTAAATAGGTATCCCAATTTTCTCTTCAGGAATTGATGAAGTTAATCAAAAATTTATTGATTGTAAATGTTGTCCGGGCCTTTCCCGATGTCGGCATTATAATAAATACTGTAATTTGTATTCAATTATTATTATTGAATCAGGAAGATAGGGAGCCTTGAGCCTTAAAGTCGAAAGTTTATAATTTGTATGACCTCAAAGGTTGCATCAAGAATTTGGATAAGGAGTTAACACTGGTTAGAAGGTCTCAAAATCAGTATCCTGCCATTGGAAACATTAGCTAAGGTAATACGTTTTCCATTTATATGTCGATGTCAATTCGATAAGTCGCGGAATGATATTTTAATAGCTGATAGTAGATCAAGGCGAAAAGAAATGAAAATTAAGTCGCTCATTACATTTTGACCAGCTTACGCTTGTTAATGTTCTTTACTGTTTGCACAACGACATTCAATTCAGGTTTGGCTTACAACAATTGCTGCCTTGATTGTTGTTTTATTACCTGCAAGCTGCATATACAGCAGTGAACACGTTTTAAACAAATAATAGCGAATGTCAAATGCCATTGTCGCCAGCTTCAAGGGACTTGAGTGCCTTACTGACATGGACATGCCTGTCAGGTAGTAATTACAAAATTTTTCCATCCCTATTCCATTCCCGACGACCGCCTGCTCCTACCCACGCCCACATTGCCGTGCCAACCCACTGCACTATACTGTCGAAGCTGTCGGGTTTTGTTTTTTTCTGCATTTTAGGTTCTACACACCCTCGCACCAATCTGTGACGCTGCACAGCGCAAAGCGCAATTGTTCATCGTTTTAATGTTTGTCATTGTGTCCATACATATGTATGTATGTACATACGTATGTATTTGTTTTATACAAATACATGTGCATGTTTAATTTAGAGTGGGCCCAAAATATGGGTCTAAAGTATCTAAAGTTGCAATTTTGAAGCCCCATCAGCCGCCACTATTCGATTCATATTTATTTTCTTAGAGTCTTTACAAGTATTGTATAGTATACGATGTTCAGAGTCAAAAGCCTAAAGCCTAAGTAGGAAAACTCAATTTAAAAGATATTTCGCGAATGAGGTAGGAAAAACAAATTGTGAATTTGACCGGAAGAAGTGCATAGATCCGATTCTCGAGCTAGATGAGCACAACAAGTCACAACAAATCGCGTTTTTCGGCCCACCCTAATTTATATAAACATACATACACACATGCATACATACATATATAGACTTGCATTCACGGTGTGTGTACGAGCATGCCTTGAAACATGTATGTATAAGTAAACAAGAAGTATGTACTTTCGCTCAATATGGCCGCCAATATGGCGTTTATTTCGCTCACACCTCATCCAACCACCCCACCTCCACACAATTCACTCTCCCCATAGTTGTTGTTGTTGTTGTTCACTTAGTTACAGTCCCACAAAAAGCTCGATTTCATGGCAATTCCTCACGCAAACCCAACCGTTCAACGGCAAGCCACAGCCGGTGCAATCGTCAGTCGGATCCCATACCGGTCCGGCCGTCGTATCAATTCTGATGCGTGCCAATGGCTGTGTATCTATGCATGCAGATATATATGTACATACATACATACATATGTACGTATGTATGTATATATTTACACATGTGTATACAAACTTGAAATACATATAAATACGCAATTGCATGTGTGCTGCTACAAATGTACACTCGCACGTATGTATCTATGTACATATATATCTGCAGATACTTACATACATATGTATGTATGTATGTATGTATGTATGTATGTATGCTTGCATATACGATTGTGAGGATGTGCTTGTGAGCCGGTGGCGCTCTAGCGTGCAATTAACTGCTATTATTTTCGCCGCAATCATAAATAAATAATCTCGCACGCTCTGACAATTTCCGCAATTCAAATTTTATTATCGTCTACCCTTTGTCCACCTATTCCCCCGGCCACTCTGTCCAACGGCCCTCTGG
The DNA here is from genome assembly GCF_018151085.1 of Drosophila tropicalis. Classification (NCBI taxonomy): domain Eukaryota; kingdom Metazoa; phylum Arthropoda; class Insecta; order Diptera; family Drosophilidae; genus Drosophila; species Drosophila tropicalis. The sequence goes on from NW_027173497.1 coordinate 633,701, forward strand.
CCATCTCCGTCCGGCGCGGCGGTGGAAGGTGTCACAGCGCCAAAAGCAATTAAATTCAAATCAATTTTAAGTACTCGTAAATATTTTGTAATTAATTATGGATGCACAATTGCCTTTGATTTGGTGGCACAAACATTTATTTTCAATAGAAAAAACATTTTCGATTATCCGAGAAGTTTGGGTAATTAATTTGCATAAGTATTTGTTTACATGCACATAGTCAGGAACTACTCCTCCACAAACATCAAAAAAATAAAGTCAACTACACCTCTTCCCAAAACATCAAGAAAATCGGGGCAATCTGATCAGTTTTAGCCCTGGCAAATCGAATAATTATAGATTTTTCTCTACTTTGTGTGCAGGATTGTTTGTTTGCGACACCCACCCAAAGATCTTTTAAAACAACAGCGTCATCCAACACTTATAGATATTTGGAAAAGTCAATTAATTTCGACCAGACATATGAAAAAATTGGTTTTACGGATTGAGAGAATTCATTTTATTTTGAAAAAAATAGAGGCATTTATTTGACTAAATTGAGCTTCATGAAATTGAGGTTTGCTAGAATAATTTGCTGTTCTTTGGCCTTTTTATACCCTTGCAGAAAGGGTATATTAATTCTTGATCAGCACGAGACGAGTTCAAATAGCCATAGGGCGGTCTTTATTCAATATAAACTTGATTTTAAAAACACTAAATATGTATACGGAATACATATGTATGTACAATGTTAGTTAGTTAATTTTTGATACGGTCTTGTACGACTCATAATTCGATATACTAATCAAAAGAAATACAAGTATCCCATCTGCCATCTCATTATCTGTTTATGCCTACAATTTAGGGACACTAGGACTCATGCCATTTCAAACAAAACCTTGTGTTTAATCATGCTACATTGCATTAGGTTCATTTTCACGTAAGCAATTCTGTAAGAAAAATGTAAAAAATTTGCTTACCCATATGCTGACATTGGATCGTAGGAATAATAACCAGTAGTCGGTTGCAAGCCAGCCGATGTCCATGTTCCCATTTCCGTCCCTCCGGAAGTCTCTTTTAACCCATATGGATTGCTCTGAAATGAAGAATACATAGTTCACATTAGCATCAGCTTGAGATATTAGATTAATTAAGATGTGAATTGGTTTAATGTCGTATTAAGGCTAGTACGGTATGTGGGAAACAACTAGCAACTGAAATGCACAACATGTACATATGTATTGTTTCATGACGAATTATGATATCCCCAAAGATCAAAGACAAAATTAAAAGGAGTGTACATACCATGCATCAGGTGAAACATCTATTTTCAATTAAAAAGACCAAATAAATGTACATAAAATTATTTTTACATGCTGCACACCAAACATTCATACATACATACATACATATGTGTTGTGTTTCGTCTATTCTTACAAATACATGAGCACTCTAGCGCCGTCACCAGCCAACGACCAACTCCGTGAAAAGGGGCATGGCGGAAATTTTAAACAGACTCTACTTGTATATTTACATGTAACACCAGAATATATATACCAAATTTGGTGGCTATAAGCGATAGCTCTTATGGTTTCCAAGACGGACGTGACTAGATCGAGTCATGCTGATCAATAGATATATTTTATAATGGGGTCGGAAAAGCCTTTTTACTTTTTGGCGACCATTTCATGCATAGCATAACAAACAGATATGTATATAAATTTTTGATCAGCATGAGAAGCTGAGTCGATATATGTCGGTGCGTATGCACTTTACCCCGCCAATTCGAAAGCTGTTCTAATGCAACTTGCGTTTTCAGCTATATATGTATAAAAGCTAGGTATGAAAATCATTTGGATCGGACCACTGTATCATTTAATGCTATACCAGGAATCGGGAAAGGAGTTGCAGCATCCTTATGCACGATTTCGACAACACAACGTTCGTTTGCTTAAAAATTGCAGATCTATTCGCATTGATTTTTTCCCACACTTTGAAAAACTTTACAATTTTGTTGACATAAAATGTATAATTTAGCAACATATTTCGTAATAAAGCAACATTATTTTATCGCTGACCATATTTTATGAGCAGCAGAACTAAAGACCCACGCAGTATAAGATACAAAGTATAATTTAAATCAACCGCTATTCTAATATCAAAATTATCGAAGTCGGAATTCCTATTGTTGTTGTCTTTATTGTTGTTGCAGAAAAACGCTGACACTTTTTAATTTTAATTTTGGATCCGCTTCTGTGGTCTCTGTTTATGGCGTGATGCGATTTATGCCCTCGGAAAATGACAGCCGGATTTATGAGCGACAACTATTGGCCAGATCGCCAGGGGTTTGGTAGGGGACAATCGAACGCCCAATCTGGTTGCTGTAGCCGGCCATAGCCTTTGTGAACTCTTGATTTATGAATCGATATTAACATTTTTAATTGCTTAACATCATGTATTCCGTTGTTTATTAATATTTAACCCAGCTTTGCCCTCGACTCTGCCAATTCCGATGTTCGTACATACAGATATACATACATACATATGTATGTACATCTATAAATTTCTATACTGATGCTGCCGCATTCGAGTGACAAATATATTTATCAAAATGCCATTTGACCAGACGAAGGAACACCGCTGGTTATCATCATATCTACATACATACATACATACATACATAGCCTGCGCATTTCAAATCAAAAGAAGGGCGGCGGAACATTAAGTGTGATTTATGTGTAGAATGCATCAATCGAAACCCCCACAGTAAGACAGGTACATTAATACATTGAATCTCCAACTTTAACACTTTGCTGGTGTGGGGTGCCCGTTCGGCAACCAACACTCAAACGGAATTAAAAAGTGACGTCTTATCAAGCTCAATGTGTGACCGACCACAAGAACGTCAATGATATTTTCTTAATTAAAAGATGTTTTTTGGGTCTGTTGATAAACCCAAGATGCGGTCGGTCAGGTACATGCAGCGAATGGTTCGAGGGACCATGTCACAGGGCACAAACAAAAACAAAGACAGGGAGTGAGAAGTGAAACAGTGGAGTAGGGATAGCAAATGACGCGAAAAGAATTTCCTGTTGTAAATATCAATTTAACATGACACTTTGCCGTCGTGTCCGCACCATTTGCTCTGTGGGCTTTGCTCGGTTGCATCACTCTTTCATAGAGAGTGTTCTCTTTGATCTGGTACTCAAAAACCGCTAGCCTACCTGACTACAGCAACATGTTTAGTGTTCAAATTAGATAAAATATTCAATTTACGGTACTCATACTTTTACAAATACATTTTTCAATTTTCATACCAGGCACCCATGAGGTGAAATGGTATATTAAAGTAGCCAAAATGTATGTAACAGGCAGAAGAAGGGTTTTCCGACCCCATAAAGTCGATCTAGCCTCGCCCCTTTCCGCCCCCCGCAATTTAAAAAATACCTTTATCTCAAAGACCATTCTAGCCAGAGACTCCAAATGTTGTATGTCTATTTGCTTAGTAAATGTGCAGATTATTTATGTGGCAAAATTTTGACACGCCCTCTTTCGCCCCCGTAATTTAAAAAAACTCGATTATCTCCCGTATTTTTTCTACCTCGTGCAATCAAATTTGGCACACTTAAAATGATACTTATATTCAGCAAATTTGATCAATATCGGACAAAAAATAGTCGAGTTATGCATATAAACGTTTTTGCATAAGGCCGGAGTTGTCCGTTGGCAGGTGGGGGCGCTAGAGTCCTCTTATGTTGGAGTGAGCGAGATACTAAGAAATGCTTGTAAAAAGCATCTGAAAATGCATTTGTTCTTTTAAATTTAAAATATTTGTTTTACCGGTGCATGGTATACTTAAGTCGGCGAGACGTCTTACTTACTTCATTTGAAATGAAATCTCATTCGAGGATGAGTAATTTTGTGTTAAAAAACACCAGACGAAAGGGGCAAAAGCTGGGATGATTAAATTTGCGGACCCCATTTCAATAACCAACAAATAAATAAACAATTATTCTTACTGAGTTATTCGGGAGTCGAGCAAATCAGAACCAAAGTTCAAAAACACAAAATGTGATTAATTCTTGGCCGCCACGTGTACGTATGTGTGTTAACATTAGACATAACCCACCTAGGTCGTAATGGCTAAGTTGGTCGTTGGCAAATGGCCTCGCTGTACTATATACACATATGTATGTACATACTTTATAAATTCGACAAAGCTTCCTTTATTCTCATATCAAAGCGGCGAAGACTCTATGTCAAAGGTACATATAAAGAGAGCCAACGAAAACTGTTGATGTACTGCTTGTTAACCTGGTCTATGACCTAGAGCAGGGGTAGGCTCGTGTTGGCATCTGTGTGCATTCCGAGACCACCACCAAGAACACGGAAAGGCGTAGCGACGAAATTAGTCCGGAGGTAGGCACAAAGAAAGCCAGCAAAAATTGTCGATGTACATATGTATGTATGCGCCTTACACCAGGACACTGCCCCCCATATCCTCCACTGCTCCGGCATCTCTACTGCGTGTGAACGACTGCAGAAGGTTGCCAGTTGTCGAGTAGACTTTAAATGCTACCCATGGAAAAATTGATCGTGTGTTTGTTAGCTTCATCTATTTCTTGCATTAGATAATCGGGTGCGTTTGTTTCCTCGATCAAGGCAAAATGTTTTTACTTTCCATTTTCCACACGCATACACCAACAACTTGTTTTGGCTATCCTTGTGCCGTTCCCTGCTTTCAAAACAAAAGCAAATTAGAGCTTCTCAAGAGCTTCTCTTTGTCAAGATCGGGGTCCGAACCCCATCCCCTCAAAGTTGCGCCTAAGCATCAATATACAAACACATAAACCGTTCTTGTAAGGTCGAGCCGAATTTCTTGATTTGGCAATGTAGAGAGCAACAAGATGTCTCTTGTTACACCAGGGTAAACAGGAGGAACAGGGTGCACAGGGGGTGAATTTGTAATTCATTTCCTCTCTTGCAAATAATTATTTCGAGTGCCATTTTGTTGGACAAATGGTTTTCGCCGTTTTCTGCAATTCTGCAGACAGCAGTGGGCAATCGTACAGTCGAAGACGTTCATTCTTATGGAAAAAAGCCAAACGGTTCCCGAAATAAGTTTCACTGCAATTGAAAACTCTAGATCACCTTCCCGTTTTACTTGGAGTGAAGAGGTCAACCTAGTATAGTTATAGTTATAGTTGTCCCTTCTTAAACTAAGCAGTATTTTAGGTAAAATACATAAATGTGTTAAATTCATCAATGTTGAAAATAATAAAATACACACATATATCTATGGCAAGTTTGTTGTCGAACGAAAAAAGGGGTGTATCCAGCATTTTTGTGCATCAATTTAAATGATTTTGACCTTAACAAGTTCTTGGATTAAGTGCGTCACTTCACTTAGACTGCGGTGTTAGGCCACAATATTTTTCATGTCAGCTGCATAGATATAATTGTATGTACATATACACATTAGGTTGGGTCAATTTGTACGGAGCCAAAAAAACCGAAGAATTCCAAAAAACGTTCTTTAAGATTTCCTAGCCCCCTCTACGAAGGATTGGCATTCTTATACCCTTGCGAAAGGGTATATTAATTTTGGTCAGAAGTGTGCAACGTAAAGTACATAATGTACATATATTCTTGATCAGCACGACAAGACGAGTTTAAGTAGCCATGTCCGTCCGTCTGGATCGAACCGATCTCCTCCTAAACCGTAATTGCTATGGAGCTGAGATTTTTGGTTTGTATATACTGCGAAGTTTGTATGTCCCAGATTCAGCCGTTGAGTAGCTAAGGCAGGTAAGGAAAGAGTGACAAAAAGCTTGCAAGGATATAGAAACATTGACCCAGGCCCTCCGGGTATATTTAAGGAATGTTTTAAAAAATTAAATAAATTTTCTAATTTTATTTGGCTCTATGCAATTTTAACACACATTTTTGAAGTATTTAAAACTTTTTAGGTAACAAAAATTTCCTTTAAATGTGTAGAAAATCAGTAAGCAATCCTTATCATGATCCTTGGTTGAGTACCTGCTCTTTTAGTAGTTAATGTATTAAGTATCAGTATTTCAGCTGATATAATATAAAAAGTAGAATCTCCAAAATTAAAGTATGTAGCTAACTTTGAGCTAAATGTAAAATTTAAGAAACTGCAGTATACAATGAAATGAAATGAAATTTTCAAAAAGCCAATGTAGAAACAACATTTCCGCTAAGCCCATTTTAGTTTTGATAACGGAATTTTTTGATGTTAGGGGATATATGTACATATGTATGTACATATCTTTTAAATATACAATCGATACATAGGTCGGTTCAAACGTTAAAGACTTTTGTAAGTAACTTTAGCGACCACTGTGCGTCGTCAAAAATGAGCAAGCTGCTCGTGTACATTTCTGTGGTCACTTAAAAAAACAAAAGAAACAGGTACACAATATAAACTTAGTTCATACATGTTCGTACATACATACATAGGTACACACTGGCTTCATCGGTAATGTAATTGAGGCCATAGGGCAACATGTTTTGTTTGCAATGATTTTGCCTTCCTTTGGGCAAAAGTATCAAATATCGAAATTGAAAAAAACAATAGTAGACACGGCAGAGAAAACCAGCAAAATAAATGGTAGAATTCGGGCGAAGGGACAGGCAGAGAGAGAGACTGAAAGAAAGCGATGAACAGAGAGAAAGGCAAAGATGAACGAGAGAGGGACAGTTAACCTCCCATATAGACGTCCGCTACTAAATGAGCTTTGACAGTGCGCCAGTCAGCCATAATGATAATTCGATTAAGATGAATACAGTGACAAGCCATCGACATGTACCATGTCTGGCCACGGGCAAATGCTCCAAAAACACTATCAACATCAGCGTCATCCAAAAGCCACTGACTATAACTATGAATACAATTAAAGTCATATGTTGAAATAAATTATTTAGCCCTCTTGGCTTTCACTTACCAGCGGTGAATAAAAGGCGGAGCTGTCTACGCCAATGCTCTGGTAAGGATTCTGATCCGTTGAGGGATAAGGTGCGCCGTACACTCCGACACTGGCGGCCGGCATGCGGGAGTACCCAGAGAGAGCAAGGCGCGCCGAGTCGTATTGGCAAGAGCAGACGGTCTGCCCTGACACAGGATCGGTCATAATAGGACGCCCGTTTTCACAGCATGAACTTCCTGTTGTAGGCGTTGTGCCTACAGCATTGCCGTCCAGGGAGCCGCCAGTGGCCAAGTCAGTTCCTGCTGCCCCACCAACTGCTGAGCCCGCTGCGGCATTCGAGTTGGGGCTAAGGGCACCTGAGGAGGCATCGCCTCCGCTGCCTGGGGCCTGCTGATTCGTCTGACTGTCCATACCACCCGTGGGGCTCAGTGCTGGAGCGTTTGTCATCACTAACGACGACTCGTTTACATTAGAGGAGGCATCTTCGGAAGCATGTGTCACATTTGGCGGCATAAGCTGCAAGATAGAAAAAGACAAAAGTATACATATGTATGTAAGTACATATCCAAATGCCGTCTCGTATCAATTTCCATGGATCACTGTATTTCTCTATACACTTGCAAAAAAGGGCATATTCATTTTGGTCAGAAGTGTGCAACGCATGTGAAGTATATATTTCTAGTCTTGACTAGTTCATATAGCCATGTCCGTCCGTGTGAAGCTACAGAGCTGAATTTTGAATCTATATACTGCGGAGACCGCAAATCTTGGATTTATCCAGATCGGACCACTAAATCATTTAGTTCTAAGAGAATCGGCCAAGTCACTAACAGTAACTAACACAGATTCTTTCAGAACCTATCATAAATAATAACCAACTACTCATTGAAAACTGACTACTAGTCAGTAGCTTGCTGTAATTAAAATATGGAAGAGGAACAATAACACAATGCTGCGATTACATGTAAGCGAATATAGTGTTAACACAAAAGCAGCACCAGAGGCAAAAGAGCACAGAAGCCAGTTTTATAATCTTACCTCGATTAAGCAGTCTGTATGTATATTGTTCGTAAGCGATGAGGACTCTCCATTGACGAATTCGTGGCATTCGCAATGGCGGCTACTTCAATTATATTCCAAACCGATTTAAAGTGAGGCATCAGCCAAGCTCGCTTGACGACGTCCATCTTGGACAGTTTCGCCTATGGCATGCGCCAGTTGCATCGCAATTAATATGCAAAATACGCCATACCCAAGTCCAGGCTAAGACAGGGCTGGGTAAAATGCCTAAAATCAATGAGGGTGTGGCAGTCGACGCTTATACGTCGATATCGGCTTCGTCTTGCACTTTGACGAAATGACGGAGGAGGTAGGGATGAAGATGAAGATGAAGACAGCGACTCCGTCTTCGTCTTAGTCTTCGTCTCTGTCTCCATCTCTACCACGGTCGCCGCAGCAACAAGAACATGCAGACGAATGCTTCTGAAAATTGCCTTGGGGCAATCAGCAAAACGAGCTTGTCCGCTGCTTTAATTTCATAGTGTTTTTCTACTGTATCTTCACGAAAGTATCGATGGGCCTATAATTAAGTTGAATACTTTGCTGATGGACAGCTACAAATTGATCAAAAGCCGTCGCGGCTGACTTTAGTATATTTGAAAAGAAGGAATAAAAACCTCAGTTGGACCCAGAGGTCAAAAACGTTTTCCATTTCTTACAGCTCCTGTTGCTGGAATGGAAGGGACGCAGTTTTCTGCAAGATATTAAATTTAACCTAACTAATAATTAGCAAGCGTCATTAACATAATCTCGCAATAGGTCTTATGACTAAAATGTCTTGCAAATACACATCGACTCAAGGCAGTTTTCAAAATTACAGCTAATTTATGCGTTCTTTAAAACGTTGTCTAGATAGATGTATGTACATATGTATGTATGTAGAAGAAGCTACATTTTTATACAAAAGAACTTTGACTGCGCTGAAATTCACATGGTTTGTAGTTTTAACCCCTTTAAATCCTTTATTAACTTTTCTCGAATAAGTTCTTTCATACGATTTTCTATATGATGAGGTGTTGACCACATTCATTCTTTAATCATATTTCGAATTTTAGGTTGTAGTGTCAGTAGTCCTTTTGACCGATCGCCTCTGGCGGAATCATATTATAGTAGTTCGGTCCCAACAACTTTCTAGGCAAAAACAAAAAACTGTGTAAACTAGTAACTGTTAAATCTATGCGTCCATAGTGGGAAATACTATATTAAAGCCGTCGAAATGCCAGCAGAATATGAAGAGATGACAACTGCATCCATAGACGTCCAAGACTACAAGAGGTGTACCCTCATGTAGTAAGTAAGCAGATCAAATTTTCTTCACAGAGCGGGTAAGAGTGAGACATGTGTAAAATAGAGAAAAGAGTTTTCCAAATAGACATATGTATGTACCTATATTACTATCAATTTCGTCTTTTATTGACTAAATTGTAAGTATTTATAAAAAATCAGAAACTTTTGAGTAGTACTTTGAGGGAGGGTTTCCTTCTGCTATACATACATATGTAGCTTGTATGTACTAAATACAAATATGTATGTATACATATGTATGTGTAGTTATAAATAGGAATATACTTATGACAGTACATACATATGAAAATAACATGAAAATGCGCAATCAGTGGAGCTATATTGGTTGTCAGCTATGTTAAAGCACCTCTTGCAGACACAGTTCCCATGGAGTTCGCCAAGGAGTAGCCCTCACTAAGTTCCATAACGACTAAAAGTTGGCAGACAATATGAGAATTATGACAACTGATCTGATAGACGACACCATATAAGGAGCTTTATACACTTGGCAGATTCCGCTGGTTTTTCGAAAAAAATAATAATAATGCATTATTCATGAGCAGCTCCACGTACACATCCACATCCACATTCATGAACGATCCTGTATAAAAGAGAGTAAGGCGTTTTCCTACCTGACCACTGAAAGAAGCGCCAGCTCCATTGCTACAAGTGCAGACGATTGTCCAGCAACTGCGGCGTCAGCGCGCAGATAAGATCGCTGGCCATGTGTGCACTACCATCTACTATACCAATTGCCAATTTCTCTGAATTACAAACGGAGTTCTGTGATCTAATCTCGACTTGTATTTGCGTCCCCTGTGAAGGAGACTCTGACTGGCCACAAAGCGAGGTGCAGACGGAAGAGGCTGCCACCGATGACCAAGTTGATAGCGTAACTCCGCGTAACAAGCGCCACAAAGCCCTCCGCTCACGCAACAGAAGAAACTGCATCAACGAAGAAATACCAACTAAGATCAGACTAGCCGAGGTCAGACAGTATCTTTGCTTTTCAGATTGATTGCAGAAATGGCAATGCAGGGCAATGTAAATAGATCACATGACAAGCTTTAAGTCATTGCGTCGTCGCCTGATACAAATGTACACCGGTACATAACTACATAGATACCTACGTATGTATGTATGTATGTATGTATGTACATACAAATACATGTACATGTACATATATCGTATGTAGGACCTCTAGTGGCCATTATCGGCTGAGCTCAAACTGCAATTGGTGATCAGGATGCTGACCATATTTCATTGAATCGCCACTCACGTACTCAGCGCAGCCGCATACCTACAGGTTGCCCTGAGCTGTCACTTTACGGTTATGAATTTTATGATTTACGATCGTGGCAATTGAATTTTATTGACTTTTCAACAGTTTCATTTGCTCAAACGCTAGGGATGCGTGCTCCAATCCGCCCCTCCCATGGTGTCGTCCCTGATTGCCATCAGTCGTTGCCGACTGGATGCTTTTTGTCGAAACAATTATCTGCCGTCGATTCGGGGAGTGTGGTCCAAAATGATCAAGCCGTAGTGACTAGATATCGGCAGGTGATGTATGTACATTTGTAAATAGGGAGAGGCACAATATTATATAAATCACTTAATTAATTTTTTCCGTCTTTTCTTTTATTAAATGCGTGATACACCTCGAATACCATCTTCTTTGGTAAAGAGATGTAATGTATGTACATACATATGTATGTATTTATGAATTCACATACTTTCTTCTTTCTCTGCTCAATGATGTACTTACATATTACATACATTCTTTAGCTGTAATTACATGTCATTACAAATCAAATTTGTTCACTGATTTCTTTTTCCAATTACTAATACAATAATACATACATACATATGTATGTAAAACCTCACTAGTGATACGCTTTGGTCGAAACCTACTAAGCCAAAAGTAAATAAACAAAAGCATGAAATAGAGGAAGAAAAGAAACAAAGGATCGAATGCAGCATTTCGTGTGCACATTCTATGTATGTAAGTACATACATACATAATTGATAATAATTGTTTAAATAGTTTAATAACGTTTTTAAGTGGCAAATTTGATATACATCAGATTTTCATATACGCCGATGGTAAGTTAGAAAAAATTCAAGTAGTTATAGATTGTATTAGGCATATGTGCACATGTATAAGTACTTTATCGGAAATTGAATAATATTCAAAATGCTTCTACTATTAACCGAGTAATCAAGTTTAGCTTTACAGAAAACATGAATCGCGTACGAAGTGTGAACACGTTGTAAATACCTATACTAACAATAACTAGTGGTGCATTTGTATGCATATGTACATATGTATGTATGTACATACATACATATATAATTCTGCCAAGACTTACCTGCGAAACCGGCGGAAAACCTCCATATCCAAATTGGGTATATGCAGCCATTAGAAGTAGTTGTTTGATTTAGGATTCTTGAATTGTGAATTGAATTGTCAAATTGTCCACTCTCTCGTAATTATCTGATGTGGGGGGTCAGGAGCATAAGTTAATACAAAATGTGTATTTTGTGAGTTCACCCAACTGACTTTGAAATACACGTCGTTGAATATTCTTGATTGAGCAATTCACTAAAAAAAAATCAATTCACATTGATTATGGGTCAAACCGAGCCGCCAATCAGACTCTACATTGGAAGATTATATTGCAAATTGCCACTTTGTTTTCCTATAGCATTTAACACAAAAGCAATTGCAAATTATCGATAAATCAATTTTCAACGGCAAAGGCCCCAAATGAAATTCAACACGCAAACGAGACTGCGGCGGCGGCGGGTCGACTACGGCGACAGCGCGCTCTAGATGTGCACCTATCTACGCTCGAGAACGAACTGGTTGTGAACGAACGAAAGCTAAAACGAATGCCGTTGCTCTGACCTTAACCACACTCGCATTCCGTTGCAATCGGCGTGCACCAGCAAGAGAGTGGGACAACAATACTTCCTGCCGCAGTCCAACTATCAACTCGGCTAGACCGAATAACCCATCTCGCGTCGTTCAAGATGGCACTGGAAGTGGAGACGAAGCAATGGCAACGCCCCCCGAACGGCTTTGGTAGTGGTGGTGGGTGCACAGTCACTGGCTTCTTCGTTTCAACACATGCCTAAATGCTCTTTCAGCTGTACCTCCGCGAGGGGAAATGACAGACGGCTGCTAGCACTGGAAGTGCTTCACAACCACCAATGGGAACGAATCTCTTTTTTCAGTTCGTTTATTATAGGTTTCTTCTTTCAAGACTTTTTGACAGGTGCGACTTTTGTTAGCACTACACAAATGATCCCAGGGAAAAAAGAACAAAACGAATTGGAATCACGATGCGACTATTATACTTACTCTTCCGAAGAGAAAGGTTGTGCTATGTTGGGAAACGCCCATTTGTTTGTGTATGGCTTGTCATTCGGTTGTTTGTTTGGTCTTCAAATCAGCTAACTTTGTCTTCCGATTCTCGTTCAACATAAACGATCGCACAAGAGAGAGAGATAGACTCAACGTAAACATCTTCAATATTAAGCACATCGATAAATGCACACGGGTGTTAAAATGATAAATACGTATTTTTATAAAAAAAAAAACCGAAATTCTATCGAAGCCCACGCATGTCATCTGACTCAATCGACCTCTGGTGCCAAAAATAGATCGTTTGGAAACCAACCATAATCGCGAGTAATATGGAAAAACTTCTATCTTGCTCTCCTAATTTTGTAGATTTGCGGTCATGCACTAAGCGCACTTTAAAATATTTGAAGAACTTGATTCCTCCGCAGTATTCGTAAAGAGAAGTTGATTCTGTCGCCTTAGGATCGAATACACATTGATTTATTGCAGTTCACGATATTGACTGGAATCAGATTGTTGACCCCAAAACATTTGTTACATCGCACAACACAACATCGCACAGAGCCTTAAAGGAGTAACAAGCAAATATTTGGGAAAAGAAGTTAGTGATTCAAAAAGTAAGAGAGATATATAGGTACATATATAGTATTTTCGATCCGTGAGATGCCTTTCTTGCTTTATTAGAACAGGCAACGAAGATTTATTAAAATGAAAAATGAACAAAATCGGTCGGCAATTCGATGGTCATTTTTGTAAGGAACACAAAATCAAAGAGCACTTAATCTCTACTTTAAAGGCGACAGTAAAAGTTTATGAAATAAGTTTGAACGTGGTCACACGGTTCTTGATTAGCCACTCCCCTAAAATTGGCTACCACCGAGGATACGTAATAAAAATGCAACATCTACTGTCTTTTCGCCGCCTAAAAGTGAGATTTTTTTGACTCCGCCTAACAATTTGGTTAGCTTCATTCGTTCGTTTCCAATGGATGGATATTAATAATAAAAAGCCTTCCCCATCTTTGCCAAAACTAGTTGGGAATTACAAGTAAACCAAGAAGTAGTGTGAGAACTTTACCTTAAAAAACTGACCCTCACTGAATAGTAAAAATATAAGTCACAGTTAGACAGTCAGCAAAGTGTATCATTTGACTCATCTTCATGTAAGAGTTCAAATTTGCTTTTTAAATCTAATGTAGAATGTGGAGATGAGAAAAATATCAGTCAAGATGTTCTTTGTTTGTTTCAACAACAGAAACGTCGTCCCCCTCGGTTAGGTTTAGCATAATCAATTTTCAACTTGGAATGATCAATAGAAAAATGAAATAAGTAGATCGTCTGCCCGAATTCGCTATACCATGCACAAAGTAAAACGAAATTTTGCGCGTCTATAAGTTTTTTTTCCAGAGTATTTGGACAAAACAGCCGCGAACAATTTTGACACCTTGTTAGCTATTTAGCTTAGCAATAAATGAACTTACAATTAGATAAAAACATTCATAAACATTCCTTATAAAGAATACATTTTTTCTTTTCAATGACGTTAATTAATTTGAAGAGAGAAATCACATTTTTTGCATTAACTTATTTGGTCATTCACTCAATTACTGAGTCCAAACTCACCAACGACAATTCATTTGCTCCCGAATATCGTTAAAAGTGATGAATACAAAAAATGGCACGATTTTTTTTTAGATTTTTTGTCCGGAAAGAACGACGGATTGCGGTGGCCAATCTAAAACCTTTTGTACTTTGTTCTAAGTGTATTTAGGGTCATTTTATTGTGAAGAACTATGTGCGAAACGGGTTCTTGCAACATGACACACTTCCTTTGACCCCGCGCTAAAAAAAAAGACATTCCCGACACTATCAGCCATGGGTGCGCTGCAACTTCTTCCTTGCCATTTTCCACATCCATAGACCTCAGTCCAAATTATATCTATTTATATATCTCGGTCCCATCTGACCAAACAATCTTTTTCGAATCTTTGACAGTATAATCTTTGTATTTGTTTGCCAATTTATAGCCACAAATTTTAGTGTTTTATAGGGGACAAATGTTTTTTGCTACTGCCGTTTTTTGTGTTTTTGTTACATCTAGTTTCAAATCCCAATTATTTCAAAAAAAGTTTTCACTTTAAAAACAATAGAACTAAAAGAACTTTCAGGACCGATTATGGAAGCGGTGTGATGTAGTAGTAGCAGAGCCGGATAAGCCATATAGCAAGATGGGGTTTTTTGCTGCACCCCTTGAGAAGTTAAACTTAAGTCATAATGCAGAACATATCTAACCGAAGAACCATGAAAAAATCAAACTAAATAATTGTTGTTTCCATATAGATTCAGACGGCGGCCTTGTACAGGGGAGGACGGGGCTGTCCGCCGCATTTACTTTAATCGTTTTTATTTCCTGACTTGTGAATAAACCATAATATTTATATATATGTGTGTATATTTTTTTAGAACTAATGTCTAGATTCGATATTGGTAGCTAAAGGTTTTAGATTAAATCGACATTTTAATATAAAATGACCAGTTATAAATATTAATTGTTGAGAAAAGTAAGTCACTGATCTGCAACGTTTGGGTTTAAAAGCTGTCATTAAGACCTTCATTGCGATTGCCATTTTTGGTAAATATTTACCACAACTACTCGGGGCCAAAACACGCTTAAACTACATAAATTTGGTATCAAACGAAAGAGAAAAAATTTCTTGGCGATTTATTTCGTAGTTTTTGAGTAATTAACAAAAGAAAATTCATGTTTTTAGCGGGATTATAGCTAAAAGTAGCTGTTTCCGGCTTAAAAAAGGTGTTCAATTTTGAGATGGTGTTGCCAAATGCCGAATTTTGGATACTCGAATACGCGGGCTTTTTGAATCTTTTGTTCGCACTATTCTCAACAAACGAAAATATTGTTGAGTTTGCAATATTTCTTGATTTTATAGAACAAATATAGTTTAGAATACACTCGACACTCCTCGACTTTAGAGATTAGATTAAAATATTTGGCTACCAGGGCAGTCAAACAGCGCGCCAAATAAAAAATAGCGTTTGACAACACTGAAATCTAGCTTTACCCGATTTTTCCCCTTTCCAACACTGAAATCTCGAGTAGCTGTAGTAAATATTTACCCCATTTTTATTGTTCGAAAATCTTTTCTTGCGAACGCCTCAAAATAGGCGAATATCTCCATGACATCTTTATTTTCGGAGCTCTGCTTTTCTTTTTTGCTTCATTTTTTAAAGAAATAACCTCCTATGAGCGAACACTCCAAGAGCCGACACTGAACACTCATTTTGGCTTAACATTTTTCAGTTGATTTCAGTTAAAAAACACAAAATACAAAATAGTTGGGACAGAATCTAACGGGATAAATATTGATTTTAAAGAACAAAAGTTGTAAAATAATAGTTCGGTCAAATTAAGTTTTTAAGAAAGTTTGTAGTATGGAGTCCGATATTAAATGATCTGAACTTAAGAACCACAGGGCCGCTGCTAACTTCGACCGCGTCAAAGTTTGTATACCTTTGCATTTTGTTACTCCTTTCCTACCCATTTAAAATATATAGTGTATAGGCCCACAATTCTAGAATGGCCAATAACGAAGTTATTGACAAAAGTCACTGTTTTCGCCCGATCGTTCCTATGAGAGCTATATAGTCATCCGATCTTGATAAAATTTGGGTATAAAGCGGGTTTGAAATAATCGTTTAGATTATTTGAAGAGTTGTTGCACTTTCAATTGCTAATACTGCAATTAGTAAACAACTTCGTCCGTCCCTAAAGTCTTCGCCAATGAGGGTTTTTACTGTGCTCCAATTAGCGAACAATATTATCGGTTTAGTGGAGAGTTTACTGTATGTGGTATGGTAGTCCGATCCAAAGAATATTTGGAGTGCGAAAATTGATTTTTTAAGATAGGAAACACTGACATTTCGAATTCAACGAATGGTTTCTGTAGCAGTTAATATTAAAGGCACCGTTACATTGCTAAAAGTCCAACATATCGTGGGCGTAGCCAACCGCAAAATATGTATACTTTATAATTGTACATAGATACATACATAAGTATATGCTGAAAGACTCTTTTGAAAAATTTTATGGATTTGAATGGTTTATAATAGTCGGAAAATCTTAGCACATACATATTTATGTATATGTACATAGTTACATTGTACATACATATGTATGTACATATGCATAGAAACATTTTTTAGAGTGCCCCTTTTATGAGCTATTTTTTATGATGAGTCAGTGGCAATTGTACTTAGCATCGTTGGGAAAACTAATACGCAGCCGGCCCATGACAAGCATTGCGGGAATAGAGGTCCTGTCAGCTGTGAGTTGACTTTTTTGTTGTTTTGAGGTAAACCTCAAATGTTCTTTTGTGACACGAATGCACTCACATGTACGTAAATATACTAACCAATGTGTGTGTGTTTTGGTTTTCGGTTTTTGTTTCCTTTTTATGATAATGTAATAAAACAAAATTAACCTATAAAGCCAAAAACGACGACTTACTTGACGGAATTGTGCCATAAGGACTGGGCGTAACCTTGCCCTGTATGTAAGTGTATATACACATGCGTACTTATCTGTGTGTGTGTGTGTGTGTTACATACATATGTACATATGTATGTATGTATGTACATACGTACTACCCACATACTGCTGTGGAGAGTAAATGGCGGGAAGTAAGGAAAATAATAGCAAAATGTTAGCTTTAAGCAACAAATGACCAAAACAGTTTCCGATAGCTCAGCATAAAACATAAATTAATTTAAAGGGAATCCAGACAGCACAGTTGGATAAGTGAATGGTGGGCGAGGAGAGACGGCGAGTTGGGTGGTATTGAGGGTGAGCAAACAGGGAACGCAGTCAAAGTGGCCCTATGGGTGTTAAGTACAATATTTGCTATGTTGCTCATTTTACGATTTGCGCTTTTTTGCAATCGTCGGTGGTATCGGGAGGCCATCAATCAATGGGTCAGCATGATGGTAATACACACACCGCACACACACGCACGCAGAGCAGACGTGTTCAACCACATGGGGCGTATCCATTTGCGGCCTCAACATTGACTGACCACCGCATTCGAATTCGGCTTGAAGGAGCAATGTGAAGTTGGTGCCGACTTCAAGTTCATTTAGCATCCTTTTGGCAAAGAAACCTGCGCTGCACTTACAAATCGCTTGGCGGCACTTAAAATCTATTTTGACAATTGAGCTGTTCACATGTCACGCTGACAGCGCGCACTTTTCACGCCATTCCCCTGCACAGTTACAGTGTTTGGGTCGGTCCAGATATAGTCATTTGAATCTTTGTTGGGTTCAGCGGTAATTCAGCAAACGGGAACTATATGTATGTAAAACATTTGCCGCCAATTTCCCTTGGTACCATCCCGGACCAATCATACCGCACCCCTCCCAGCCATTAGCACGGTGGAAGGAAACGCACATTTTATGCTATTTTAATTGCAACATCTGTCACTGTGGTTTATGCATATATCGGTTTCAAAATAGCCGGAAATTGGATAGGGGCATTCGAATCGAAGTCGCAGCCCGAATCCGTTGTCTTGGTCGAAAATCAAACCCAAACTCACAATCGCAACGGAACGACAGGCACGCCATGAAAAATGAATTATTTTTATTATTCGTTTGCAAACTCATGCGACAGAACTGTCACAACACTCGCTACTGACGGCTGTCGAGAACGGCAGAACTCAGGTCGTCGATGATAAAGACAAGGGCTGGGCTGCACGGGATCGTAATGAAAAAGGGTCTGTCCGGGGGACGGGAATAAAGTACCAGAACACGCACTATGCGACCTTTGTTTTATTTATTTATTTGTATTTTAATTTTTGTTTTTGGCATTGTTGCAATTGATGTTTCTGTTATTATTGTTGTCATTTTCAGTGCGCTCAAATTTAATGGCTGTCAGGTAACATTACAATTTTGCAAAGTAGTTTCGAGTGCCAACTTTGAAATACCCTTTAATACTGACACCACCAAAATACGAGGGATGGCCAGGCCGACACTGGGTTACATTTCTTGTAATAACATTAATATACCCGTTTTGGCATGGGTAGACATATTCTCGCATGAACTTGTGTACACGGGCACTCATGAACACCACAGGAACCACGCCGTTGTATACATTCATATATGTATGTATGTATGTATGTTCATATATGTACATATGTATATATGTATGCATGCAATTGAATTCCAATATTCAATTTAAGTGTTTAACTTTCTGCGTTAAATCATTAGGAACAAATACTTTCGGTGAACAAAGACAAACACGGTCTAAATTAAACTTAAAAGCACTATTGAAAAATTTCGAAACTGAAATGTTATCTGGCTTTAAATTGAATTTAATTATGTATAAATAAAAAGAATTTCAAAAACTATTGATCAAGTGGTTTTTACCTTAGACTTTTGCTTGAAACTGTATATTTGAGTAAGTTTGGCTTTCACTTACTTCAAATATTCACTTAGTATCGTTAATATGTTCCATAATTTGAAAAAAATTAAAACACTGAAAAACTAAATTGTTCTGGGCACACCCTCAAACTTGGATGGAAACTAATCAAGGGGTAAAGCCTGGATGCATTGTTCCTGATTTAGGTATAATCGTAAAAATCTCGTCATAATGCGAGCGTACAACGAATACTCACAAAGTTGCCAAATGTATTTGTGTTTGTCAATCAAAATGCAAATGTCACAGAAGAGTGACATAATCCCTCTTGGGAGCTGAGCTGAGCTAAGCCGAGCGAAACGAACCGAAATTCTGGTGTGAGTTAAAGCGTTTGACCGCAGCCTGCAAGTTGCTCATGGCATGTGAATGATTTCCCGTGCTAATGGCGGAAATAGGAACATATGACGATGTCGCCGACGACATTGACGTGTGCTTTCAAGTCCAAAGGGACAAGGATGATGCCGACTGCAAGTCCGTTGTGCTATAACAGGGCCAAGTCGACAGTTGAGAACTGAGAGTTAGGGGGTGTTAACTTCCATTAATCGGCTTCTGGGCTCAGCATACAGAACGACACCGTTTATGTTTTATGGGCTCATTTATAATGCGCACTGCTCATTTGGTAATGGTTCAATAATGACGCTCAGACTACTTAAAAGGCTGTTAAAGACACAGCACTCCAGAAATCGCAGCATCTGTTTTTGCGATATGGTGGCAAACGGTATTTACCGAGATTCGTGCAAGTTCATCTGTTTTAATCGAGGAATTGTCCCAACACTTTAGACATTAGACATAATACATTTGACTTTAGCCACAAGCCAAAGGCAAGATCAAGGAAATGTCCTTTAGGGACAAGTTCTTGTATCCCTCTATGCCTCAAAAAACGTCAGATGCGATTTAAAAGAAACAGAACAACGTTTCATAAGTCCTTGAGCCGACTCTGTATCGTACACTAAGTTAAATAACCATTTTTAGTGCAAAGAATGAACTTGGTCCTTCGCGATCGTATGTACATTTGTTGGTTATATGTTTATACATTAAGCACCTGCAGGAGTTCGAAAAAACCATCTGAATACATATATACATATCCAAGTACATATGTATCTATGCAAAGCGAATATGCATATGTATGTACATACATACATATAGGAGTGAGTGGATTAGCTCGCGTTACAGTTGACCGCAGAATGTTAAGAAGAGTATGAGTATGAATGTCAATGCCTTTGTTGCAATTTCGTTCTGCACAAAGAAAAACGAAAACAAGTACAAACAACGTGGTTTTAGTTGGTTTTTCGAAGTGGTTATTTTTTATCCTTGCGTTTTTGCTCTTGCTGCGTTTCAATGATACTAACGAGATAAATACACAAAATATGGGCAAATTCTGCAACTCGAGTAATTTGAATGATTCTAGCTTAATAATGAATGCATTACATTATTCCGCATTTAATTCGCTTTAATTGATACCTCTCACACACTTCATTCAATTCGAATATGTACCTGTGTACATTATGTATATTACATACATATGTGTGTATATACATTTAAATATACATGACGTACATTTATAAACATTTTTATACCCTTGCAAAAACGGTATATTAATTTTGGTCAGAAGTGTGCAACGCATAGAACGAAGCATCTCCGACCATACAAAGTATATATATTCTTGATCAGCACGACGAGACGAGTTCAAATAGCCATGTCCGTCAGTCCGTCTGGATCAACGCAAACTTCTCCTAGACCGTAAGAGCTACAGAGCTGAAATTTTGCACGTAGGCTTGTATATACTGCAGTTGTATATCTCGGATTCAGCCGGATCGCACCACTATATCATATAGCTCCCATACAAACCCCAAAGTCACGAACTGTGACTTTTCTCAATAACTTCGCTATTTTGAAACTTAATATTAGAGAATTTATTACGCTTATAAACGACTGTGCCAAATTTGATCAAGACCGGGTGATTATATCATATAGCTCCCATAGGAACGATCGGTCGAAAACAGTGACTTTTGTAAATAACTTCGTTACTTTTAACGCGATTGCTTTCAAATTAAACATTTCTTAAATTAATATATCTGTTCATAACTGTGCCGAATTCGATAAAGATCGGGTGACTATATCATATAGCTCCCATAGGAACGATCGGTGGAAAACAGTGACTATGATCAATATCTTCGTTATTTCCTATGATTTTAGGCGATTCTTTCGCAAACATAAGCCTTTTTCGATAAAACGTTCTTCCACATTGATGGCTAATAGGTAAGGAAAGAGTTACCAAAAAAGTTGCAAGGGTATACAAACTTTGACGCGGTCGAAGTTAGCCCCGACCTTCTGGTGTTTTGTATATTGATGAATTGAGTTGCAGAAAACAAATTTTGAACTTGTAAAATTATTACTGCCAAGGACTGCAAGGGTTATAAACTTCTGCATAGCCTATGTTAGCATCTTTAATATTTTTTTTACCCTTGCAGAGGGTATTATAAAATTGGTCAGATGTTTGTAACGTACAGAAGGAGACGTTTCCGACCTCATAAAGTATATATATTCTTGATCAGCAGGTGGGGTGACGGGTGGGTTTCCCCCGGGCCCGCAGTTTTCAGAATGGTCCGCGATACATCACAGTCGAAAATAGCGGATTTATTTGAAGTGAAGTAGGGGGCCCGAACATGGATACCCCCGGGCCCTGATTTTCTCACTGCCGCCCTGTTGATCAGCATGAGAAGCTGAGTCGATATAGCCATGTCCGTCCGTCCGTCTGTCCGTCGGTGCGTATGCGTTTTACTCAGCCATCTTAAGAGCTATCGCGATCAAATTTAGGGGGCTTTTTATTACCCAGGTGAGATAATGTATGAAAATTGTAAGGATCGGACTACTATATCATATAGCTCCAGAACAATCATTTTCATAAAAATTGGAGTATCCCCATGAAATTCACTACGATGATAGTATTGGATATATTAACTCAGATTCCAAAACTTCAATCCGATTGGATAAATAAAACACAAGTTACAGTCAATTTAAATCGGTTCAATCGCTGCCGGCAGCGCTGCTTGCTGCTTACGACGTCATCATCAAATCAACAGAGCTCTTGTATACACACACAGACGCAACGCTACATGAACTGTATGTGTATGCGTGCGTTGCTTTGCTTAGAGAATGAGGGAAGAAAAAGAACAAATTGTAGTATGAAAAGTAAAATTGTTTTGTTTGTACATACATATATTGATGCATTTTTTTTGACATGTAAAATTATTATTGTTAAGGACTGCAAGGGTATATAAACTTCGGCATAGACATATTTAACTTCTTTGATATTTTTATACTAATTTTCTTCTTCTTAATTTTAAGTTTGTATACCCTTACAGACGATATTAGAAAATTAATCAGATATTTGTAAAGCAGTAAAGGAGAGGTATTCGCCTACATGAAGTATACATATGCTCTCTGTCCGAAATAGTGCTTCCTGCTTCTATTCTTCTACCTTAAAGCTTATAAACTAAAATGTCTTTCTCCTGTCGCTGTTCTTACATCACAACCCTTACAACAACCTAAAGAAGTTTTCACTTCAAAAAATTCTTCGTTCTGTATCAAGCAGAGCTCTGTCATGTGAACGTATCAGCGAGCTTTTTTCTGTGCATCAACAGGGATGGATATAGCAGTCGCGCATATATTTGTGTGTATAAAAGTAGTCCGCTACCCTGGTTGTTTGTTTTGGTGCATTTTAAAATAAATTAAAATTAAATTTTGTGTTGTTGCAATGGATCAGCCGATTGACCTTTCTGTTGCCGAAATCCGGAAGTACATGTTGCAAAATGATGGCAAGGTGACGAACCATGCCCTGGTGAAACATTTTAAAAAATTTCTTACCAACTCGCATACCCAAAGTGAGTCATGTATAAACGTACATACATATGTATGGAGACACATACATATGTACATACAAACATATACTGATATATTTACATTGCTTTGTGATACCTGTTGAATGTGACATACAATTAAAATGTGGAATCCGCAATTCTATATCAATTTCAGCTGAAGCGCGCAAACGTTTCAAAACTTATGTGACGTTGCTTTCAACCATCAAAAATGAAAATAACCAAAAATTTTTAATATTGCGAAAAAAATACATTAACGAATGCCCCTCAGTAGAAGCTATCGAAGCCGCTAATACTACCTTAGAACCATGTAGTCCTGGCGATAGTTCACTCAATTGCGAATTTTCGCCATGCAGGCCGCCGCCTGAGCTGAAGTCTACTAAGGAAACAATGCACCAAGACCAAAACGAGAACTATCGGGATAGTGCAAACAAGTTTGCTGAACCCATGCAACGCAATGAGATTCAGCCTTGCATTGATAATGTTGATTCAAGCACACACAGGTCGGTTTTCGGTAAAAAGCCTTTGGATGAGGGAATTAACGCGGAAAACATATCGCGATTCTCCTTCTCATCGGGAGCATCTTCTGACAGTTCCGCCACGGATAAAGTATCCGGCGCCGAGATGGGGGCGGACGAAGCTGAAAACCCCATCAGCGTAAAAGAGGCAACGCGTAAATTTAACCGGATGGCATCAGAGGAAGAGGCAAAAATCATTTCGCCATCAGCGAAGAAAAAACAAGAAAAGGTTTGTAACTTTCATATTACTCTTAGCGGATAATCTTTTTTATATAATTAAGTGTTAGCAACTTTGCCTGTATGATAAATATCAAGCTGGATATTATATCATAAACTTGTAAATCGTACACCGCATTTGCCCGGTTCCCCATCTTGATGACATTTGGCACATTCACAGTCTGAGTTATTACAACGTTTTCCTAAGTTCATAACTGCATTGTCAATCGTAAGATTTCCAGATAATTTGTCCAATAGTGCCGAATCCAAGTTGCTGTTTTTGCATTAAATTGTACCTTGGAAAAAACCTTTTTAAATTTGATCAATTTGTATACCCTCTTAGAGCGTATTTTAAAATTGGTCAGATGTTTGTAACGCACAGAAGGAGATGTTTCCGACCCCATGAAGTATACATATGCATATGTACAGTTGCGAACTTAATAATAGCACCACTTGCTGAGGTAGTGTGTTTAAAGGATTCCTAGGCTTATCTTAAGTTTCTAGGAACATGTGAATACGTTTTTGAAAGTAAAATACTTTCTACTAATGGAAGCAGAAAAAAAATTCTATCAAAATCCAACGTTTTCAAAGATTTTTACAAAAAACCTTGATATACTCAAACCAGAGGGCCGAGGCTACCTTCGACCGCGTCAAAGTTTGTATACCCTTGCAACTTTTTTGGTAACTGTTTCCTTACCTATTAGCCATCAATGTGGAAGAACGTTTTATCTAAAAAGGCTTATGTTTGCGAAAGAATGGCCACTGTTTTCAACCGATCGTTCCTATGGGAGCTATATGATATAGTCACCCGATCCTTATCAAATTCGGCACAGTCATTAACAGATATATTAAATTAAGAAATGTTTAATTAGAAAGCAATCGCGTTAAAAGTAACGAGGTTATTTACAAAAGTCACTGTTTTCGACCGATCGTTCCTATGGGAGCTATATGATATAGTCATCCGATCTTGTTCATTTGGCCCAGTAGTTAATAGGCGTAATAATCTCTCTAATATTAAGTTTCACGATAATAGCGCAGAAAATAACGAAGTTATTGAGGAAAGTCACTGTTCGTGACTTTGGGGTTTGTATGGGAGCTATATGATATAGTGGTCCGATCCGGCTGAATCCGAGATATACAACCACTGCAGTATATACAAGCCTACGTGAAATTTCAACTCTATAGCTCTTACGGTCTAGGACGAGTTTGCGTTGACCCAGACGTACGGATGGACGGACATGACTATATGAACTCGACGCGTCGTGCTGATCAAGAATATATATACTTTGTATGGTCGGAGATGCTTCGTTCTATGCGTTGCACACTTCTGACGAAAATTAATGTACCCTTTTTGCAAGGGTATAAAAATACCCGAAACTAAAAAATAGCACCACTTTTCAAATATTTACTCAAAAAAAATATAAGAAAAAAAAATTCATTAAGCGCAACCAACTACTTTTTTGGCTTCAAAAGTGTAACTTGTTAATTTTAGTAACTTATCTATTTTTGCAGAGGCTATTGTTAAATTGATTAGATGTTTGTGCCGCATAAAGTATATATATTCTTGATCAGCATGAGAAGCTGAGTCGATATAGCCATGTCCGTCGGTACGGTTATCGGGTTAAAATTTTTTTCTGTGCTTTTAACTATCTAGGTCAGATCAAGTATAAAAACCTCTAGAATCCGACCACTATATCGTATAGGTACATATATACAAAAAGTATGTAAACCCATTGGAGTATCGCTATGGAATTAACTAATGGTATGGAATTAACTAATGTGATAGTGTTGGATATAAAACGTCAGATCCCAAAATTTGAATCTGATCGGATTAATAGAGCACAAGATACAGCCAAGATAAATCGGGTCTGCTCCCAGCTCTGCCGGCAGCGCTGCCTGCTGCCTATTACGTCATTGGTCATCAACAGAGCTCATGCATACACACACAGACGCAACTCTACATAAACTGTATGTACATGCGTAAGTTGTAATGACGGAAGAATAAGAAATAATTGTAATGTTTTGTTTGTGTATTGATGAATTAAGTTACAGAGAACAAATTTTGAACATGTAAAAAGATTATTATAAGTTAGCTTCTTTCATACATACATACATATGTATGTCTATTGAATTCGTTTTGCATGCCCTCATAGCATAAGCTATCTTGCTCACTGTCACAAAAACACACGAGCACTCTAGCGCCGCCACTAGCCTACGTCCAACTCTGGCCTTATGGACCGCATAGTAAAACGTTTATACGTACATATATTTCTGGTCCGATTTGAATCAAATTTGGTATGTTGGTAGATATTAATAGGGCTAATTAATTGTGCTGAATTTGGTTTGCATAGTCGATAAATTGTAGGAGGCAATTGGTTTTTTCTAGATTATGGAGGCGAAAGTGTAAATTTTCCAAAGTTGGTGTCTATATCTAGTAGTCTTTGAGAAAATCAGTTTTATCTAATTTGCGGGGGCGTGGCAAAAATTTTAAATAAACTTTAATACCTAGATCTCGGAGACTATAAGACACCAAATTTGATATGCCGACTTGTGTGGTTCATATGTACATATGTAAAGTGATTGAGTTTAAATTACATAAAGCTGATTTTCTCGAAGACCAACAAAACTAAAGCCACCAAATTGGGGTGTAGACTGCCGATTGCAATTCTTTGACTATCAAAATCAAATTCAGCACACTAATTAGTTCTACTAATTTCTACCAATTTCAATTTCAACCAAATTTTATTAAAGAAAATATCAAAGAAGGCATGGCCAAAGATATCTTCTTTGATATTTCAATAACATTTTTACATGTTCAAAATTCTTTTTCTGTTACTCAATTCATCAATACACAAACGAAACCTTCGAAGTTTTTATACCCTTGCAAAAGGGTATACACTCCCTCATCACTTGAATAGGACACCTCCAACGTATGTTTTCCATGACACACTACTCCCCAACCAATAAAGCTAGCGATCCATTTTTTTTTTTTTAAATTAAAGATTATTTAATACTTATGTTTTAAACAAATGAAGAACTTCATGATACTGCTATAGTTTATAACAAAAATGGTTTTTCAAACTTCATCAAATTATGGCAGTTAAATTGTATGTCACTTGAATAGGACACCTCAACAAAAATACATTTTTAATTCGTTTCAATGTTTTAACATATGCATAACTTCGTTAACATACAAAAATAGAAAATAAGAAAGTAAAAAAAAAGATTTAATAATGTGTCGAGCCATTTTTCTGTTCCAAGACTTCAATCATCCTGTTTGGAAGAGAATCGTACAAACTGGCCAAATAATTCAAAGAAATGGAATCCCAAGCCATTTCAATTGCTTTTATTAATTCTGAAACACTTGAATATTGTTTTCCTGAACTATAAATCTCCCGTGTCAGCCATCCCCACACATTTTCGATTATATTTAAATCGGGTGAGTAGGGCGGCCAGCTTAGGAGGTCCACATTTTGGCTCTTTATGAACGATTTTACAAGCCGAGCTGTATGTATTGGCGCATTATCTTGCTGATACGTCCATGGGAGAGGCCCAAAAAGGGTTTGGAAATGTGGAAAAGCCTCTACTAAAATTTCCTTGTAGCACAATGCATTCATTGTTGATGACAAACATTTAAGTTTAAAGGTGCCATAGTACGAAATGGCCCCCCACACCATCACACCTCCAGCTCTGCTATGAAGACGGTCCAAATGATGAGGTTTTTTGCGTATATCATGGAAATAATAACTATACCCGTCTGGACCTTCTAAATTGAATTTTTTTCGTCCGAGAACACCACGTTACCACGTAGAACGAAGCATCTCCGACCATACAAAGTATATATATTCTTGATCAGCACGACGAGACGAGTTCAAATAGCCATGTCCGTCCGTCCGTCCGTCTGGATAAACGCAAACTCCTCCTAGACCGTAAGAGCTACAGAGCTGAAATGCACCTAGGCTTGTAAATACTGCAGGCGTTGTATATCTCGGATTCAGCCGGATCGGACCACTATATCATATAACTCCCATACAAACCCCAAAGTCACGAACAGTGACTTTTCTCAATAACTTCGTTATTTTCTATGTTATTATCGTGAAACTATTAGAGAGTTTATTACGCTTATAAACGACTGTGCCAAATTTGATCAAGATCGGATGACTATATCATATAGCTCCCATAGGAACGATCGGTTGAAAACAGTGACTATGATCAATATCTTCGTTATTTCCTATGATTGTAGGCCATTCTTTCGCAAACATAAGCCTTTTTAGATAAAACGTTCTTCCACATTGATGGCTAATAGGTAAGGAAAGAGTTACCAAAAAGTTGCAAGGGTATACAAACTTTGACGCGGTCGAAGTTAGCCCCGGCCCTCTGGTTTTTTTATTTCGTTATACTAGCAATTTCTTTTTCTTCTTCTTTCCCCATGCCTTTGCAAACCAATTGTATGTGTGCATGCATGTACATATGTACATACATTCATACGTCAGCGATCGTCACGCATTAATATACAGTTTATGTAGCGTTGCGTCTGTGTGTGTATGCGTGTGCCCTGCTGCTCTGTTGATTCCGAGCATGGCGTAGTAGGCTGCTGGTAGCGCTGTCGGCAGAGCCGATTTACATATATGTATGTATGTATGTACATATGTATGTGCTATTTGTCCGATCTGATTGAAGTTTTGGGATCTGATGTAAATTTTCGATTCCTTCACCTGTTTTTCATATATAACAAGAGTCGAGACTTACTTCATTTTTCATAAAGATTTTTAATTAATAATTTTAATTTTTGACATGCTTTGCCCTCGTAATTAATTTAAATTGATTTTCCCTCCCAAAACTATTAAAATCACATTTAATACTTGTTATTATATCTATCCACATAAGTATATTTTATAAACTATGTATGCCAAGCTATACGTCAAAAAATAAACGGATCCAATTTTGATAAATTCTCATACCAATAAAATGGCTTTATAGAAAATTAAATCCATTGAAGTGTTTTCTATAACGGCTAGAAGATGCCCGTTGGCTGGTGGTGACGCTAGAGTGCTTGTCTGATTGTAAAAGTGAGCGAGACGATCCATGTGTCCTACTAAACATTTGATAAGAATTTTAAACACATGTAAACATTTTCTCTAAGAAATTTGGAATATTTGTTAATTTTGTTCGTGGTAACCGAAGTCGGCGAGATGACTTACTTATTCATTAAATTTAAAAATACTCTGTGGCATTATATTAAATCTTTATTTGGACATTTCTATTTGTCACATTCGAATACTGCCGCGAATTCCGATTGCCGCAAATTCTGTGTGAACACACCTCGTATGTGCACTAGCGTCGAACCATCATGACATGCGGGTGTGTGTCGGCAAGATGCACTGAATGAGTATATTCCGTTGTCCAAAAGTCTCGCATCGTTGCCTGGTCAATGCCAGCATTGGGTGCTAGTTGCATCGTCATACTCCGCTGTGCTCTCCGTGAGAAGCACTGTCTTATAAGTCACATTGTGTATTGTGTTTTTCTTGTCGTCTTAGTTGTCTAGCCAAGATTAATTAGTTGATTTTCCCATAGCGGACTAATCTTGGTAAACATGTATGTTGTTATATTATTGTACAAAGCTCTAATGGATTCCAAAATACTACTGTGAGATATGAACCTTCAATTTTAATATTAAATCGTATACTCTACTCAAACCTTTCTTGGCATTGGTAAAAAGAATTATATTAATCTTAATTTGAAGAAAGAGCGCATGTCGACATACACAATTTGTCAAGCGTAACGATAGAATCGTTTCGTCTGAAATGTCTCAGTGTAAAGAAGATGACAATTACAGTTGGGTTGAATTGTCATGCAACTGTCAACCACTTAGGGCTGTCAATCAAAAAATTGGAGTTGAAAAGGTATAGGCCGAATGCATAAATCATCCAAAAACAACGCCAAGCTGAGTGGTCTTCGAACATGCATACATGATTCTGCCTGCTGACGTTCGCAGCAGTGGTTGTACATCAAACTAAAATTGTCAACGGTACGTCAAACGCCATAAAAACTCACTAAAACTCCAAGAAATGGGCTTAAGTGCCTACATGCACATGTACACATGATATAGTGTGTGTACTTTAAAAGGAACGTTCGGAACCATCGTCATAGCGGCAACTTCTCACGTATTTCATGTTTCCGG
This sequence comes from Drosophila tropicalis, assembly GCF_018151085.1. Lineage (NCBI taxonomy): Eukaryota > Metazoa > Arthropoda > Insecta > Diptera > Drosophilidae > Drosophila > Drosophila tropicalis. Next base: position 663,616 of record NW_027173497.1, read on the forward strand.
ATTAATATTACTCAATTACATGCACATAAATTGAGCAACAAAAATCCTGTAGGCAAATTGACGGACCGATTTCAAAAAACCGTACATCACGTTCATAATGGCACTATCGCAATGATTCTAAAGTTAAATTAATTGTTTTTACCTTTCTAACAAGATAGTTTCATAAAATTAGCCACCAAAGCTTAAAAAAGTACATACATACATATGTAACAATCCTTTCATAAATGGAGTTTTATTTTCACAAATTAATTATTATACCATATACCCATTGGGTGAAATGGTATATTAAAGTCGCCAAAGTGTATGTAACAGGTAGAAGGAAGCTTCTCCGACCCTATAAAGTATATATATTCTTGATCAGGATCAACAGCCGAGTCGATCTAGCCATGTCCGTCTGTCCGTATGAACACGCAGATATGAGAGCTAGAGCCACCAAATTTGGTATGTATACTCGTGTATTATGTACATATATAGAGTTAATTGGAATTTTGGCCACGCCCCCTTACGCCCCCAGGAATCACATAAAACTATTTTTCTTAAAAAGTATAACAGCTACCGACATTAAATTTGGTACGCAGACTAGCTTAATAGACGCGCACATATGGGCTATTTAAACATTTTGCCTCGCCCACTTCCGCCCCCGCAAATTGAACAAAACTGATTTTATCAAAAACAAACAAAGCTAAAGTCACCAAATTTAGTATGTATACTGGCTTAGTATTCGCGCAGAGTATATATATTTTCATATTTTGCCACGCCCACTTCCGCCTCCATAATTAAGAAAAAACCGATTTTCTCCTGTAGTTTTTTGACTATCGCATTCAAATTTGGCAGACTAATTAATCTTATCTATTTCTACAAAACTACCAAATTTTATTGAAATCGGACTAGAAACATGCAAAATATGCGTATGAACGTATTTTACTAAGCGGTCCACAAGGCCAGAATTGACCGTTGGCTAGTAGCGACGCTAGAGTGCTCGTGTGTTCGTAGAGTAGCACATACTATGAAACATGTAAAAACAATTCAATAGACATACATTTGGTTTTCGAAATTTGAAATATTTGTTTCACCTGGTGCATGGTATACTCAAGTCGGCGAGACGACTTACTTACTTCATTTTTATACCATACACCCATAGGGTGAAATGGTATACATATTAAAGTCGCCAAAATGTATGTAACAGGCAGAGGGAAGCTTCTCCGACCCTATAAAGTATATATATTCTTGATCAGGATCAACAGCCGAGTCGATCTAGCCATGTCCGTCTGTCCGTCCGTCCGTCTGTATGAACACGCAGATCTCGGAGACTATAAGAGCTAGAGCCACCAAATTTGGTATATATACTCGTGTATTATGCACATGTACAGAGTAATTTGGAATTTCGGCCACGCCCCCTACGCCCCCAGGAATCACATAAAACAGTTTTTCTTAAAAAGTATGACAGCTAGAGACATCAAATTTAGTTTGTATACCCGATTAGTTAGCGCGCAGAAATTAATTGTTCAAACTTTTTGCCACGCCCCCTTACGCCCCCCTGGAATCACACAAAACTGTTTTTCTTAAAAAGTATAATAGCTACAGGCATCAAATTTGGTTTATATGCTCGTTTAGTTAGCGCGCAGAAACTAATTGTTAAAACTTTTGCCACGCCCCCGGAATTTACATAAAACTGATTTCCTTAAAAACTATGATAGCTACCGACATTAAATTTGGTATGTAGACTAGCTTAATAGACGCACAGATATTGGCTATATACAAATTTTGCCACGCCCACTTCCGCCCCCGCAAATTAAACAGAACTGATTTTATCAAAAACTAACAAAGCTAAAGTCACCAAGTTTAGTATGTATACTGGCATAGTATGCGCGGAGAATTTATATATTTTCACATTTTGCCACGCCCACTTCCGCCTCCATAATTTAGAAAAAACCGATTTCCTCCTGTATTTTTTTGACTATCGCATTCAAATTTGGCAGACTAATTATTCTTATATATTTCTATCAAACTACCAAATTTTATTGAAATCGGACTAGAAACATGCAAAATATGAGTATGAACGTATTTTACTAAGCGGTCCCCATGGGCAGAATTGGCCGTTGGCTAGTGGCGGCGCTAGAGTGCTCGTGTATTCGTAGAGTGAGCGAGATGCACATACTATGAAACATGTAAATACAATTTAATAGACATACATTTGGTTTTCGAAATTTGAAATATTTGTTTCACCTGGTGTATGGTTTACCCAAGTCGACGAGTCGACTTACTTGCTTCATTTACTTATATATGTACATATGTATAATTACGTTGTATGACGACTATTAAAATCAATACAAAAATTTGTTTGTCCAGCTTTGAACTCAAACTTCACATTATCTTACAATCAGATCGGATCACCCTGATTTCGCTTTAAGCGTTCGAACCGATGTTTTGGTGTGGGTAGACCGAAAATTGATGATATAAAATAGTTTACTTTTACATTGTTAGGCCAAAAGAAGGGAAACAAAATGAAACACTATACAACTAAATTAAAAAATAAATAATATAAAGCATTTAAGAAGTTACATTCGTTCAAGCTACACTTACAAGCTACATATGAGACATTTATAAGTGTCTACATAAAAGTGTATACATAGTGCGAGTATTCAAAATATTTGTATGTACATACATATGTATGTACAAATGAACACATTCAAAAGCGAGTGTATTTATGTACACATACAAATTTGTTCGCTAACAAGGAACAATATTGTTATGGAAGCAACTTTCCTTAACGGCGCCAGCAATCTTCGTTCAGCTTTTACAAGTCACACACAGTCATTAGATAACCTTGGGATAGGTTTAATTCTTTGTTTTACGAAAAATATTATTAATCATCGCAAACCGAAATCAAAAAATGTCCAATCATTGGAAAAGAAATTTGAAATAATGGCTTACAGTTTCCCGTGATTCGAAGATGCCGAGCACTGATCAGCACGATGAAGGAGATCCATCAAAATGAATCGAAAAATAATAGGCATCCCAATGTTAGACCCCAGCTAGCTAATCAATTAAATTCGTTTCGAACGTTTTTAATTATCTTGGTGATTTTGCATTTTTTCCGTTTATTCAGCACCAAAAATTTCAAACAAGTATTCAGCAGAAGTAATTAATTTAGTTTGAAAAAAGGTTAATTTTGAAAAAAATTAAAGTCGTCGCTCGAACAGTTAGTCAAAAAATCACACGTATGTACATATGTATGTATGTACATATACATATGTACAAAAAAGAGCAATGCTTTTAAAAATAGTTCATTTTTTATATTTTGTGACACAAAGTTAAGTCCCCCAAATATAAAAATGTTAAATAAAATATATTTAGAAGTTTATGTGCTCTTAGGAGCCTGGCTTTGGGCCGACCAGAGTTTTGAATTTAACACATAAATTTTTATCAAACGTCAACAAAATAGCGAGGAAGACCACTGAAAATTTTAATTATAAAGCAATAAGCTGGTGGCTAATTATTGTAAAAATTTTTCAGAGACGGCTTGTGAATGTAAATGACCCATATAAATTACAAGTTTTTGTGGCTTTCGCCATGTTTTTTATGTGATCTTTTAACAAAAAATAGTGTCTTTACAAATAACGTTATAAATACTGTAATTAAAAAAATTTGTGCTTATTACTTATTAAAATGTATTTTTTAAAGACGACTTGGAAAATAGAACAGATCCATATGAATTTTGACACGCGTTGATTTCGTTACAATCGCCTCTCCAATCAGAATATCTAAATGCCACGTAAACAATTTTTATTTTATCCTTTTTTACCGCTGTAAAGGGTATTATAAAATTGGTCTCATGTTGGTAAAGCGCCGACCCACCCAATTTCAAAAAGATCGAAATAAAACACACAAGTAATAGTAACTCTAATATATCGGCGCCACCGGCAACCTGCTATGATACTGCTATACGAGCACCTATACATAAACTGTATGTGTATGCGTGCCGATCACTGATTTATGTACATATGTACATACATACATATGTATGTATGTACATATGTATGTGCATACAAAGAGTTTCTAAATTGGACGTGAGAAAGGCGAAGTAAAAGTAAAGCAAATGTTTTTAATTTATAATATTAAATAAATGTATGTATATCTTGAGCGCAGTTTTTTTTTTTTTTTGTCAGGTTATTATACCTATTAACTGTGCAGAATATGATCGAGATTGATTTGATAAATAACTTCGTTATTGGGCATGCTAAGATTGTCGGCCGTTCTTTTGCAAACATTTGACTTTTTAGATAAATGCTTTTCCACTTTGACCCCCGCCCTCTGTTTTTTATTGAGTCCGCCAATTTTTGTTAGGAACTCCCTGAAAATTTATGTTTTAAGATGACTGAAGCTATCGTAGGTCCTGTTAGTTTTATAATCACGCCACACCATTACGCGCCAAACATTTTCTATTTTTTTAAATGAGCGCCAGGGTAACTACCCTGACTCAAAAGATCAACTGAACACTCTTCCAAAAATGTATTTGTCGGTCGACTAACAGAAATTCAGGGATTTTTTTTTTCATTTAAATAAGGGAGCAAACTAATCATACTAAAACTAAACCGCAAAAATCAGTGCTGTACATTTTGGACATGGTACATTGCAAGTGCATCCCATTTTTGTCAGATACCTTCTGACTTCTTTTTACTACCCCAATACATAAAATGAAACTTGACAAACTAATAAAGTTTATTAATATTCATACATATATACATATGTATGTACATATAAGTATGATAACATCGGGATAGAGATAGTCCGGATGGGCGACAAAAAACCAGAGCCATTTTGTTCTTATTACGGGTCGGAATTGTAAAATATTTGAAACACGTTTACTTTGTGCAAATAATACTCTACAACTACTACTACTTTCATAGAAAATCAATTTTTCTTTTGTTTTGGTACGCACTTTTTTAGTTAGAAAATGAAAAGAAAAACGAATTAGTATTATCAAAGAGCAAACATGTAATATAGAGTTTTTTCAACTTTTTATACCATGCACCCACAGGGTGAAATGGTATATTCAACTCGCCAAAATGTATGTAACAGGCAAAAGGAAACCCATAAAGTATATACATATGTATGTATGTACATATATTGTTGATCAGGATCAACAGCCGAGTCGATCTAGACATGTCCGTCCGTCTGTCCGTATGAACACGTAGATCTCAGAGATTATAAGAGCTAGATTAACCAGCTCCCACAATTGAAACAAAACCGATTTTCTTAAAGCCAATAATAGCTAGAGATAGAGTGTAAGAGTGAGACACCATATGCTCTGATGAAACATGTAAAATACTTCAATAAACGTGTATGTACGTTGGTCATCGAAATTTAAAATATGTATTTGTTTCACCTAGTGCATGGTATACCAAAGTCGCCGAGACGGTCGTCACATTCTTCATTTGAAATAAGTTTATTAAACAATAATCTTACAAAAAAAAAAATTTGAAATCTTTCCGTTATTTTATTTTTATACGCGTCATTAAAAATATAGCTTCCATAGAGTCTGAAAAACTTGTTTTCTTCTAATGCGATTATCGCAAAAGAGAGGTTAGCAACGCAAATCCTACCTGCAGCGCAATGGCAGAGGTATAACTGTCGATTTATATTGCCTATTGTATATGATCTTTTTATCCGATCTGATATGATGTGTAACATTAAAAACTGTTATGTTATGTTATAATAGTCCATTCTGATCCGTACTCTGTGTCTATACAGTGTAGAGTCTACGGTATTAAAAAGGATTTTAACCAGTAGATCTTAAATTAAGGACCTGGGCGTGAAAATATATGAACCCTTGACTCAGGCGTCGAAATTTTGTAACACCCTCTGCAAGGGCATAATGATTGGGCTGTAAATACATGAGCCCGGCTGTTAATTAACTAGGCTTTTGTTGCAGCCGTTTAGGCCGGGTGGTCTAATGCTACCAGCACATGCTCATACCGCAGGAAAACTTAATATTTTTCGTATTTTATCAGATAGCTACATTAAGTATGCAAGTACAAAGCTCGTCTGATTGGCCTAGATGAATACAAGCGTACGACATTTTTTGGGGGAAATTCGATTTTTTACTAAAGGGTTTTTCACTTTTAAACTTGTAGGCGAAGAAAAAGTGAGACAGAAGTAACAGGATAACGTTCAAAGGTAAAGGGTTAGTTCGCACCTTTGGCTCTTTTCTGAAAGTAGACAAATAGAATTTTATGAAAAACTAATAGAGTTTGAGAAGGGAGACTTTAATATTTCGAATGTGTTTTGTCCCTTGAACAATGTTCTCTTTTCGTAAATTAAAGTTCTGCCCAGAATGGCAACAGCATCAAACAGACCACATATATTTTTATTAAGACTTTTGGCTTGGTAGCTGTCACCGTGTCCCAATATGCATATAAAAAGCAGATCCCAAGCCACATATGGTTTGGAGATGAGGTTTGTGTTGGGCAGTGCGAACCGTAGCGAACCCTTTGGATAAAAACAACTTGGTAAAACATGTTAACATAGCCAATAAGCAGCAATAGAAATTAGTTAGGCAAAGCTATTCTCATCACGGCCAAACAACCACAAAGGGCCCAATTAAAAATGTAAGGAAACAAACCAAAAGATGTTATTGCTGTTAAACAACAACGGAGTGTGTCCCGAAGCGGTTGAATTTACAACAGTAACACCGGCGACCCTTTGGACAGAAAACTCTAACCGGTGCAGCTCCGTCTCCGCCTCCGTTTATCGCTTCAAACAGTGATGAAAACTGATGGCCGGAGACAGTAAAGGGAATGAAAATGAAAATATCTATGGTAACGGTAAAGGGAACCAATGTTGGTGCGAGTACTGGTACATAGCAATGGCAGACACGACCATTTTGTGGCTTCAGTCCGCTTTAAGTGAACTAAAGGTAACTTTCAGGAGGCGAAACAGGGAAGGGATACAACAAAGGACATGTCCTGTCCCTGTTTTCAGCTCACAGTTCGCTGTACCCTGGTTAGGGAAAGACAAAAGACATGGGCTAGCCATGTGATATAATATCTTGCATAAAGCGACACAATACATAAGGAAGCCAGCCAGCAAACAAGCGATTGGGGAAAAGTAAGCAAATAGACAAAAGTACCCATCGAACAACCGACGCTCCACCATATATCCCTTCGTTTCGTTGCTTCGCATTCGCTTTCCATTTTTTAAATTTTGTTTTTGCTATTCTTTTTTCCTTTTTTTATGGGGTTTTCCCAACTTGCCTCCACTATAAGTGCTGAAGCCGTAAAAAGCAACATACTATTGTTCGGGTGGTGGGGTATATTCTGGCACCGAGGGCGTGGCGAGGTGATGTTAAGGGCTGGAGAAATGCGTGGTCGAATCTTTTTGTTTAGCGTTGACATGGCCACTTTGCCAGCGGCCTTGCTTTTCAATGTTTGTACTGTTCGGTTATGTTTTGCTGCTGTTACTGTTGTTGCTACGCCTGTCGCTTTCGTTTGGATCTCCGGAATTGCAAATGGCGGCTTCTTTAACCCTCACCTGTGAGTGGAGTAAAGTGTAAGCAGCGGTGGGTGCCGGCCTCCAAGTTACTTAAATTATCCTGCGTGCTTTGGCGCACAACGTGTAATTGGAAAAACGTGAGCACTGCTGGAGTCAAGTGGCGTATAAATATGAAAGAGTCGGACAACGGTGTGGCACACGCGTTGCCGCATCCTGCGGCCTAACGCCGTCCGTTTTCTTATTTTGTGTTCTGCCGTATGTATTAGCTTGGGCTATGTAATATTTGGATGCTTAATGACGCTAATGGAGTGGGTTTAGTGATGTTTCGATGTTCAGGTAAGCCGAGTCGAAGCCTCTTGTTAACTTTAACATGACGTGAATGGATAATTAGTTGCCGAAAATGTGTTCCGCGCTCATAAATTTGAGCCACACATGTTGCTGCTGCTACTGTTGTTGTCGCTGGCACATGTGTTCCCAACCCGCCCCGTCTATAGCCACTCGCTCATTAGAGAGCTCATTATCAGTAGAAGTGTGTGTGGTGGGTAAACTGTCGCCGCCGCCACAGTCATCCGTATGTAAATCACCGAAAGCAAGAAACAAAAAATCATTTTCGCTCGGGTCCTTGAGCTCTTTTTCAGTTAGCGCGACGTAAAAGAAACCCATCGCATCGCATATGTACATATGTATCTGTGTGTACATACTTACACACTGCCTAAAGCACGCGCCTAATAAATAAAAATTATTACCTTCATAATTATGGAAAAACATGGCAATGGCGCCGTCGAATGCGTGCGTATAATTATGCCAGCTTTTACACCCATGTCTGCACCCCACAAAAGCACACTAGAACATCCACATATCCGCATTTCCAACAAATCCACACTGATTGGGGAAAACTCCATGTGCACATAACATATGCGTGTATGTTAGAATCGTGTATTCTAAGACACGGCTGTGTTGGCGTTAATGCTCTCAATGGGCTTTCTATGTTCTATTCCCGTCTCATGTCGATGTTGTTTTGTTCATCTCTTCTTTTTATTCTATTCTATTTTTTGTGTTTTTACCCTCGTAGACAAAGAAGCAGAAACATGTATAATTAATTTATGCTTTTTTGTTTTCCTTTTTTTGTATGTGTTTCAGCAATTAATTGAGGAGAAGGATTCGACCGAAGTTACAATGGCACATCCCAAAGCAAAGGAATGGATTGTCTCAATGGCGAAGGCTAATTACCAAGAGTTAGCTAAATTAGCTGGCGAATTCCCGGAGCTGGTGAAATTGCAGGTAAGATATGAACTTACGTATGTATGTATGTATGTATGTATGTACATATGTACATTATGACTTCCATTCTCTCTTGTCAGTTTTAAGATTATGTCATTTGTACAGCTGATGTGTTTTGACATGAGTTACGCTCAGACAGCTCAGCAATCCAATCCACTCAATTCGCTAGTCCCTACAACAAATTTATTTATTTCGTTTTCTTGAGTGCCTTCAACATATACGACAAGTACAAACTATTCATAAACATTAATTATTACAAATTAAGTAGCAACGTGTTGTTTTTACCATGTCGAACAACACTTAAAAATGTGAAGAAAATGAAACGACGATCACGGAGACGGGGTATGAATGGGAACAAAGAGGGCGGCTGAAAACCGAGAAAAGCATAACGGGACAGCCACTGCGACAATTAATTGTAAAATGTGTTTTCAGCATTTTTAGCACTTGTAGCGCACGTTAAGCAATAGGCGTGCGGGCGGGATTGCCACCAACTAATACAACGGCAGACCAATTGCTAGTGGCCATTGGGCAGGCGAGTTTCAAATAGACAGTCCAGTCCAGTGAACCTAACCAAATCGTTATATCCTTGTAAAGTGTTGTATTTGTTAAAATACTTATATTCAATAGAATTCATACCTTAAATCAAATAAAAGTTACAGTTTTCCTACACACGATAGGTTAAAAAACAAATGTAGGTATGTATTTAAAAAAAAAATATATATATATTGGGTTAAATTATATATATTTAAGTGCATCGTCATTATCTTTGTCTCATTTTCTGCAATATTTCCTACCATAACTGTGCGGATTCTTGTCAAACTTCTTGGATCACTCTCAAGCTCCCCAGAAATAACTATTGATACGAGGGATGAGAAAGAGACAAGAAAATAACTGCTCTATCGACATTATCCAATTTGTATAAGCACAAGTGTGCTCATCAGTTTGAAACTTGCGCCATAGTATTCTTATGTGCCCCTGCCCCTGCAGAGGCTCTCAATTAGATGAGATTCCCAGTCATAGCAAGTATGTACATACTTATGTTCCACTCCTACTCTAAATACTGATGCGCCGGGTTTGTCTTAACATGATTTATGTGAGTCCCAAGCAGCAACATCGGACTGTCTGCGGTAAGGGCGTGGTATATTATATCTTAAAGCGAACTAATTGCCGTACAAATGCACTGTTCCCGGAAATAATGAATTCCGTTGCACTCCTACTTTTTATGTATGCAAAATTTGAGGCACATATGTATGTATGTATGTACAATGTACAATGTGCATACATTTTTACGTATGTACATATATATGTACGTTGAACAAATTAATGAAAGCGCGTGGAGATCCAAGAAGTCGCAACAGAAATTGCAACGAAATGGTTGGCAGTTCATTAGCAGGGCTTCCAATTCCTCTGAATCACTGGATTCGCAATGAGACGGAAATTGTAATAAATCAGACAGCAATTGCCACTTAACTTAAGACATTTTAAAAGTCGACAGCTCCTCTAAAGAATCTCATCCCTAGTCGTGAGCAATAGAATTTAAAAAGTTGTACAATATTTAGAACACTTAACCGTTTACTGTATTAATCAACGTTCTCATGAAAATTTGATTGACCCGGCTCAGCGCCCCACGCGCTGAATGTCCCTAACTAATGGCGCGACGAGACGTGTGAAATGTAACCATTTCCGTCCGTCCAGGACCACTCAATATATGTACATATGCTGCAGACTTTGTAGTCCCATAGGTTAGGTCTGTGAATCCTATTGATTCGACAAAAACAGACCGATAGTTCCTATGGGAGCTAAATGATGTAGGCATCCGATCTTGATTAAAATTGGGCCCTGGCGTTTATAGGTGTAATAAACTCACCAAATTTCACGACAATAGCTAAAAAAATAACGAAGTTGTAGAGAAAAGTTACTGTTCGTGACTTTGCCATTTGTATGGGAGCGATTTGGCTGAATCCGAGATATACAAACTGTGCAGCATATACAAGCCTACAACCCGTAGCTTTAACTGTAAAGGAGAAGCTTGCGGGAAACAGACGGACGGACATGACTATATGATCTCGTTTTGTCAAGAATATATGCATACTTTATATGGTCAGTGACGCTTCCTTCTATGCGTTGCACACTTTTGACTAAAATTATTAGACCCTATTTGCTAGGGTATACCAAGTGAACAAAATGCTAATTTCATAATTATCATCATAGCTATGTGATAATATTTTGGTTGATTGTTATTGAAGTAAAATGATTTTAAGGTAAGCCCAGAGATTGTTAAAGCCAGGGCACGGCTGAGGTATCCAACCAACTATGTACATATGTATGTTGTCCTTGTGCTTCTGAACGTTTTCTTAATAGAACTCAAAGAATGTCGGTTTCAGGCGGATCGGCCCAAAAGCCGGATAGGGCCAATCGAATGTAAACTACTAAGTCACTAACAGTGGCTTTAAGCCGTAACTCCGTTGTTTCTATTGGCATAAAAATTAATACTTCTCTGTTACAAATTTCATAAAGATTAGATGACTATAGAAGCGATCGGTCGAAATTTAATTAGGTCGGGAAAAAAAAACTTTATTGCTTTTATGAGATAATCACCAAACAATGTTATTTCATTTTGATTATAATATTCTATAGTTCTGGTAATTTTGATCAAAATCTGATAACTATATCATATAAACATACATTAATATAGTGGATGTGCTTCATTGGTCCAGCTTAAGTTTGAGGGCCATTCTCTCTCGTAAAATTGACCTTTTAAATAAAACTTTTTTCCGTTTCGAGGTATTTAGGTAAGAAAAGATTAAAGTAATCGAGTTTATTTTCAACTTTTCTGGGGGCGCTAGAGTCCTCTTATGCTTGAGTGAGCGAGATACTAAGATATACTTTTAAAAAGCATTTGATCTGAATTTTTTATAAATACATGAACGCATTTCTTAAAATAAATTTAAAACATGTTTGTTTTACTGGTGCATGGTATACTTAATTCGGCGAGACGACTTACTTAATTTTTATACCCTTGCAAAAAGGGTATTTTAATTTTGGTCAGAAGTGTGCAACGCAAAGAAGGAAACATCTCCGACCATATAAAGTAAATATAAAGTATAAAGTATATATATTCTTGATCAGCATGAGAAGCTGAGTTGATATAGCCATGTCCGTCTGTCCGTCCGTCTGTGCGTACGCGTTTTACTCAGCCGTCTTAAGAGCTATCGGGCTGAAATTATTTTTCCGGGGGTTTTTATTACCCGACAAAAATAAAGTATGAAAACCATCAGGATCGGACCACTATATCATATAGCTCTAGAAGAACTAGAAGAAACATTTTCATAAAAATCGAGTATGCTATGAAATTTATTTATTTGTGATAATATTGGATATAAAACCCCAGATCCCAAAATTTGTATATTGATGAATTGAGTTGCAGAAAGCAAATTTTGAACATGTAAAATTATTATTACCAAGGACTGCAAGGGTATATAAACTTCGGCATAGCCGATGTTAGCTTCTTTGATTTTTGGTTATATGTACATATATGAACGATACGAGTTCCCAAAATTTGTGTTTTTAGAATATAACTCATGAATAAATATTCATGCATATGTGTACATATGTGTGTATGTATGTATGTATATACAAATATGAATGTGCATACTAAAATTTGGTATGCCGCCTGATTGACCCATTGGTTTGATTATAACAATGTTGGAGGAAATACCCAGGCCACTTTTTTTGCAAAGTCATTGCCCCTACAGCGAAATATTTTTTTTAATTTGAATAAGTAATTCAAACAACAGTCAAAATAAAATAAAAAAAAAAGAAAAACAAGTTGAAACAAATGCGAACAAGGAAAATTCAATTTAGCCGCATGTCAAACCGAATTGCTGGCTAGGTCAAACATGTTGATGGATGGATGCACGACTGGCCGAATGAAAGGGAAGCACAAATACATTTACACGTATGTACTAGAGATGGGCATGGGCCAAGCCGTGCCTTCCCGGTATGAGTTGTGCTTGGTGTTTAAAAATCGAAAATACACATATGTATGTACATATGTAAGGTAATAGTTTTTGAAATAACTTTTTGACTAATTAAACCAGTTGCGCAAAGCATAAAACGATATACATACATATGTATGTATGAATGCTGTGCATTAAGCTCATTATGGTTCTTAAAAAATTCAATGAGAAAATCGTCACTGTTCCTACAAATGCTTTGTTAACAATGTTGTCCTCAGAAGGTTCCCAAAATTCATTATATTTTGTAAGAGCTCTTACCCAAACCAATAGAGGAACGTCGTTATCGTTTTAACTATGAGAAAGAGTTGCTGCAATTGAGAAGTTAACACAGTGAATAAAATAATGCAATGGATATAGTGAATACGTTCTTCGTGGCCTAAATATGTTTGACCATTCTACTGGGTACTACAAATGCTAGACGTGAAAAAAAACTAGACTCTGATGCGCTAATTTGGACTAGCTGAAATTTTTAAAAGGTCGTTTTATTTAACGATGCTCATTTTTCTCGGTCAATTTATTAAATTTTTGTATTTTTGGAGAAAGTAGTGACTTTAATTGAATTGTGTTGTAAAACGTCATTAAAATGCAAGGACTTAAAAAGCCATAAAAGCCTCAAATACTTTGCTCTGCCATTTTCATGGATTTCATTTTAAAATATTGAGGCATACTTAAACGTCAAGTCTAAACAAATGAAAGCTAATCACGAAAGTGTAAAAACAGTTGTGCTTTTATGTTTTTCCTTTTAAATGTAAATTAATTTAGTGCAAGAACTCTTATAAACAAATGTGGTTTTTAAATTTTAAAAAAAATCTTTAATCTCATTCAATCGAAAAGAAGAGATCTAAAATACGCAAAATTATAAACAGTTCGTAAATTGATATCCGCGAGTTTGTGTAACTTTTTAATACGATAAGGAACTAAAACTTTGTCAATTAAACTACGTCCGTGCTGTGCTTCCCAAGAAATCCCGTGTTGGCCTCAATATATTTCGTCCGTGCTGCGTCAAAAGAGTGGCCCGTGCGCATCGCTAGTATCTCTAGGATGTGTGTATGTATGTACATGTACGTATGTGTGTATTTTACCAACATCAGCATCTACAAGCTAAAATTGCAAAAAGAGGCATGCATCGTCTCGTCTCGTCTATTGGGGCGGTCCCTCCGCCTGACCCAGCTGACCGGAGAACCAGCGAGCAGTGAAACAACGCACAAGCTCTCACCCCGTTAATAACGTTCACACACAAAACCACACGTGTGTATATATGTATGTACATATATGTATGTATGCATGTTCACATATACATACGTGGATGTACCACCTGAATGAAAACAACGGAGAATATAAATTGGTAAAAATACACACACCTAAAGTTTTTAATTAATACAAAACTTGTAACATTTTATAAGCTGCTACTATTAGTAACGTACAAGCATTTTGAGCCTGTACATGTACTATATTGCACATTGACTTTCACGTGTACTGCATACATTATAATAAAATTCCATCATCTTGGAATACGGCTATGCTAACTGAACAGTCATATTCACATTGCAGTTTGCACCTTGCATACCTGCAATAGTGCCTACAACAAGGTGCAGCACAATGTTTGAAAGTGACTGGTGCCTTTGAATACAGGGTGGGACCTTAGTGGCTCATTTGAGTACCCTGTCTCTTTGCTGACATAGCTTGGACACAGGTAATACAAAAGGTAGCTTGCAAATTTGTGTATACTCTGCCAAAAACAAATCTCATAAATTATACTTTTAATTCTGTGCTTTCTCTTCAATTATCTACAGGAAAAATGAATTGGCAATTTGAGCCCTTCTCAAATGATGTCGATGTACTGGCACATCATGAATTTTATAAATATAATAAATACATACATACATATTTTTTACGCAATTGACAGTCAAAAAGGTGTACATTAACATTTTGCAGAAAAGTTTTAAAAAGGAGGTAGATAAGTCGTCTTACCGGCTTCGGTATACAGTGCAGCAAAAAGGCAGAGAGCCGGGGCTAACTTCGACTGCGTCAAAGTTTGTATACCCTTGCAAGTTTTTTGTTACTCTTGCCTTACCTATAGCTGTCGAAGTGGAAAAACGTTTTATCTAAGAAGTCTAATATTTGCGAATGGACGGCCCACCGATCGTTCCTATGGGAGCTATACGATATAGTCACCCGATTTTAATCAAATTTGGCACAGTCGTTTATGGGTGTAATAAACCCACCAATATTAATTTTCATAGCTCAGAAAATAACAAAGGGACATGGCTATTTCGACTCGTCTCGTTTTGCTTATCAAGAATGTACATATATGCTTTATATAGTTAAAGATACTTCCTTCTATGCGCATCAACACCAAGTTCTATCATTAACAGACTTTTATAAAGAACATCGGAATAGCAATGGACATTCCATATGTTGAGTTGTAAAACTCGTTGTATTTTACTTTTTCTGTTTGTAACGCACAGAAGCAGACGTTTCTGACCCCATAAAGTGTATATATTTTTGATCAGCATGAGAAGCTGATTTGATATAGCCTAGTGCGTCTGTCCGTCCGTACGTCCATCCGACTGTGCAAATTTGAGTTACTTATAGCCCGGAGAAGATAAAGTACAAAAATTGTCAGGATCGGACCATTCATCTATCATCTAGATACGGCTGAATCCGATATATACAAACTGTGCAGTATATACAATCCTCTATGCTAAACTTCAGCCCTATAGCTCTAACGCTCTATTAGGAGTTCTCGTCGATCCAGACGGGCGGACATGGCTTTTTGAACTAGTCTCATTGTGCTGATCAAGAATATATATTCTTTATATGATCGGAGATGTTTTTCCATGCGTTGCACACTTCTGACCAAAATAAATATAGACCTTTTGCACGGCTATAAAAAGACCTGAGATTGAGAAAAACAGACTCAAAATACACGCGACCTGTTAAATACATGGTCGCCACTGCATGTACAATTAAATTAAATTGGAAGCATTTTTGCGGCGTTCTTAATTATTAAATCTGTGGACGTTCTTAATCTTAGTCTTAATTTTTTTCTTAGAGAAGCATACGCAGACGACAAAAAGGGGTTTTTTTTCAAAGATCAGAGACTTTTCAACGGGTTGTCAATAGCAACAATAAAGCAGCAATAAAAAGTCTGACACCTTTGTCAGCGACTGTAGACATATTATAGTAAATTCAGATTATATGCGGTGGTGGCGCCTGAGCCAAGTGACATAAGAAAGCGTGTGAATAGTCGAAAAGAAAGCAGTCTGCCGAGACGTACCGTAGGGTGATAACGGCAGCGGAACACAGCTTCGCTGTGACATCGGCCCTCAGGAAAAATTAGATGTGTTTACGACCTCCCAACATGAGTCCTCGATATGGGTCATTGTATCTTTAGTGGCCTTACACATGAAGCTGTGATTTTAGCTATTTAATTTAATTAGATTTGTGTTTTGTCATTGCCGCCATCGTCTGCATTGGCATAAATGTCACAAAAATATTCCCGGAAAAAGGTATTCCTAATATAGACATACCCAAATATGCACATACACCCACACACACATGCACATTTTGGTAATTTTGAGTCAAGAGCTCATTCAGCGCTGCCGTTACCAATTGTTGTATTTGTTAGTCGACATGTGAAAGGATTTTCCTTGGGGAGATCACTTACGATGTCAAGCAGCTTTCATCTGCTACCGAGTCGAAATATTATTTTAGTTGTATATATGTATGTATCATATTTTATTTATTTTAATATCCATCTTTTGATTACATATGCACACAGTTCGCACAGTCGAGCATCTTAATATGATCTTTTTAAAATGAAGCAAATGGTTGATCACCTGTAAAGATAATGTATAGAAAGCTTTCTTTTCCGCTTTGCTTTTCTTGGCTCGCAATCCGTCTGTCCATAACTCCGGATCTACGTAAACTCCCTATAAGACGTTGAAACTACAACGCTTAAATTTTGCATGTGTTTCAGATTCAGCTGGATCGGACCAGTATATAATATTGCTTGTTTGTATACCATGCACCCATAGAATGAAATGGTATACTAAAGTCGTCAAAATGTATGTAACAGGCAGAAGGAAGCTTTATATAACATATAAAGTATATACGTGTATATTCTTGATCAGTATCAACAGCCAAGTCGATCTAGCCATGTCCGTCTGACCACCAGATCTCGGAGGCTAAAAACGATAGAGCCACCAAATATGGTATGCAGATTCGTGTATTTTGTTAAGTGATCTTCAACTTCTGTCACGCCCCTTTCCGCCCCGGCAATTTTGGCTCATGGGGGCGCTAGTGTGCGCATATGCTTGAGTGAGCGAGATACTGAGTTATGCTTGTGAAAAGCATTTGAACATAATTTTTTATAAATGCATAAATGCATTTGTTATTATAAATTTAAAACACGTTTGTTTTACTGGTGCATGGTATACTTAAGTCGGCGAGACGACTCACTTACTTAATTTTTTCAAAAACTAACAACATCTTTTGCCACGACCACTTTCGCTTCCATAATTTAGTAAAAGCCGATTGCCTCCCGCATTTTTTTGGCTGTCGTAATCAACATTACCTTGCGTTCGCCATGACAATTAACAAATCGCAAGGCCAATCGCTTAGTGCTTGCAGGATAAATTTAGAAAATCATTGTTTTTCACATGGGCAGCTATACGTTGCGTGTTCACGAGTTGGGAAACCATCCGCTTTGTTTGTGGACATGTCAGACCAAAAAACAACAAATGAGATTTACCAAAGAGCATTTCATTGAAACGGATAATTTGCGGACAAATATACCGCATTAACTAACGTTGAACTAAATTACACTTCATTTTTGTAATCGAAATGATTTTATTACTGTTGTGAAATGAAGTACAATTCTTCCTTTTCAACTACAAAGCAAAACAAATCATATTTCTTAATCTTTAAATCCCCAAACGAAACGGAGTTCGCCGGGCTTCCTAGTATACATATCTATTGATATTTCGTTGATTGCTTGAAAAAAACATGTCTGTTAGTGCTCTTTTCCTTCATTTCGGTCCAAATTATTTGTTCATCGATGTATGTATCGAACGATGATGACGAGATGCAATATTACGTAGGGGATTCTCCAATTCTCCAATGGTGATTGGCAAAAGCCCTTTGTTACCAAACCAAAGACTGAGTAGGTTTTGATTTGTTTAAGTATGTCTCTAGTACTAAACCAGTAAATAAAGGCGTACTTGAAATTAGATGCACAATTGAGACGAGGTGACAAAATAGTGAAAAGTGAGGTTCATTGGTCATGGTTCTGGTGCTGCTTTCAAAAAAAGTATTTTATAGATACATATATGGGTGAATATTATCTAAGGAGAAATTGGCTATGGAAACGGAAAAATGTTTTATTGCAGACAGCGGGAAAATAACTAAAAAAAACTAGTGATGATATATGGTTATTTTCACACGGTGTCGTTTGTACTTACTTACCCTCTATACTCTTTCCCATTATCCTTGATGAACCTAAGATAAGTGTGCTTCATTGGGGAGCAAAACGCAGTCTTCATCGGGGTTCGAACTTTAGAACAACAGTATTGTAGATGTAGTGGGTCTCTATTGCACCACCGAGTATCAAGAATATATAAGCATTTGTACATGTGCATGCGTCATTCTAGCCAAAATTTTATATTGTTTCCTTTTGCAATGCAGTTAATTCCGTGACTTGCTGCTGGAATTTTTATTTGGTGCCTTCTCAGCAAAGCGACTTGTCTTAAAAACGTGAACAACTCCAAGCTTCCTCCTCCTCTTAACTCCTGTCTGCGGTAAAGTGTCAGCAAAAACGAAATTGAGCTTATCTGCAAATTCATCGGTTGGAGTTTGTCCAGACTTCTTTGGCGACTTGATACAATCGTGCAGTCTTCAAATTAGCGACATTCGAAAAACTTCCAAGATAACTACGGAAATCGCAAGCTAAAAAGTTAAATTTGTTACAGCCCTTTTATACCCTGTCCCTCAGAATAAAAGGCAGATTTGGAACTTCCTTGTGTTAGCTTGAAAGAGTGAACTTAAGAATATACTGATTTGCGCAACTCCATTATAATAATATTGATTTATAATACTGATTGATTTCTGTAACCTGTATCGCGGTACATGTAACATGTCCGGATCAATGCCTTTATAAGTATATAGAATTCTTTTAGATTAAAAAGTGATGACATGAAATTAAAATCATATTTTTATACAGGGTATTTTGAAATCATTCTACAAACTTCCTTTTTGCTCCACCGAAAAGACCAACAAAGATCTGCCAGAAAAGAAACACAAAAAAAGAGCCATTAACAAAAGAGCAGCCACAACTAAAGCATCACTCAGAAGCAGCTCGTTCTGCGTGATTTATTCGTTTCTCCAATTGAATTGTTTTTAACTAAAGTCCTCCCCTTAAGACGTAGCTCTACAAAGTCGATCAACAGTCCACCATTGATTTCTATGACTTGATTGACATTTCATGAGCCTGGAATGGACATCCATTTACCGCCGGCACCAGCGTCGCGACGCCAGCAGAAACAAAAGCAATAGCAACAAGACATCGCTAGCGTCAGTGTCGTTGATGATCATCCTGACGATGATCCGGTGACCAAAACGACAAACTGAGGCGCCATGTTAACCACCAAGGAGTCACTGACTATCTTACTGCATGGTAGCATGCTCGTTATTGACGAAGATTGATTAATGATTGACTGACAGGCCAGCTATTGTTACTTGGTTGCCTCTTGCAATCATTTTAAGAAATACGCTTTGCATTTTATGGGACACTATTCCTTCGATTATTACGCTTCCAACTACAGGTTGCCAGCTACCGTTGTGGTTGAGTCAGAACCTTTTGGACTATATGGAGGTTATCGTTTTTACTTACTTTATAAGGACAAGCAACTTGTCACATATAATGAAATGTACCCCTGCGTGCGATTGGACAATTGGGCTACTCATTTTAAATTGGTTTCTAATTTCCTTTTTATGAATGTGTGTATGTATGTATATATCAATGACTGTAAATAAATTTGCGCCGACGGTAGAAAAATATGCTTGATGCCGATGGCTTTAATACGACACACGTGTATACATATATCGATTAGCCATCGACTTGGGTAAATGCGTGTTCCTGACGACTAGCATACTGCCACCGTTCCGTGTACTCCTCCTAGCGCCGGCTACCGATCCTGGACTTCACCATTCTGGAACGGAATTGACTCGAAGCGTTCTGCAAATTTGTCAATACATGTTTCTGCGTGGCCATCGGTAGGCCATAAATTGTGAAAAATAAATATAACAATAATCTGCTCCACTCCAAACCTGCCCGATTTATACAGCTCAGACAGAGAGCAGATCAGACCGCTCTTTTCTTTTTAATCGCCAGCGGCTTTAGCTCTTTTTGTCCAGGTATGTACCTCACGCATTGTTCTCCACACCTCACCCGAAAAGAGGTGTTGCCACTTTGTTATGAGTTTTTAAATCTGGCAAATCCCATTTACCAGCATTTATTCGAATTTAATCGATTTTCATACCCTGTACTCATGGGCTGAGAGAGTATACTAAAAGATTCAAACCATGGCATTAACTGTAATTGTAAAAGAGGTGTACGTCACCGTCACTATACTTTCTTTCTGTCTCTCCTTATTATAATGACAAAAAAAGGAAAGGGTACTGTCACTTTTTCCTAGCAATTCACACACTGGTTGACACTATGTAGATGTCAATAATTTGGTATATGAGGCCACTAGCATAAAAATAAAAGCATTTTCTACAGTGCAGGACCAATCGAATAATGTCTGCGTGTTCCAAAGTGCACAATGGAAAACCGAAGCAAGGCTCTGCCGTGTTTTGTCAATACGTAAAGAGCTTTGCTTCTTTCGGCAGTTCCACGACGTATCCACTTTTTTTTATTTGAGAAGGAGTATCAAACAGATTGAAGTCCAGTATAGATTTCCCAAATACTCGTTCATACTGTTTAGTGTAAGCCCAGTACAGCATTTGCTTAACGCCCATCGATCCGCCTATATTGGTTTGGCTTGCTCTTGGTTTGTTCTGAGAAATAAAAAAAAGAATTTATTGGGCCTGTGCTGTCCACACAGTACCCAAACTAAGGTGCGTGCATTGCTGTTGTCAGAATGAGGGAACAGAATATTTTAGATTTATGGACCTGAATCGTAAAAGCGTAAAATAAGTTCAAAATAAGTAAATATGAATTTTTCCAGTGAGTTGATTAAAATTTAATTTTTCCAACTATCAAACTACGCCGTTCATTCTTGACAATAAATACTTTGCTGATGTAGCGTATCTCGTGTGCAGTTACGTATCAGTTTGTTATACAAGAGTAAGGCCAAGTTTCTGTATAATTAATAAGGGAATTTGAACAGGTGCGTAAAAAGACAAGCATTAATTTGAAACAACAAAACAGAAGATTACATTTCGCATGCTGCGAGCTTCTAACAACCCAAACCCAAACCCAATCATGATGGTTGCTGAGCTCCCAAACGTAATTCAAAATTTACATAAAACTTCTGATAATAGTTTGCTATCCGATTTGTATATATATTCGTGGCAGAGAGTTTTGCAATCTCACTTACCTCGTTCTCAATCTTTGTGTGTCTGGTCTGCTTGTCTCCATTCGTTGTTCGTTTCGCACGTTGCCGAAAAATCCTTGGGCTGAAATTTGCGACATCATAAATTACGAAAATAAACTTTGCGCATAAGGGGCGAATACTGCGATGGCGATGAAGTTGGTGATGGCGGTGGAGATGGGATAGAAGTAGGGCATGCAGCGGGTAGCGATCACGCAGTCTAAAATATTTGCATCTGCGGAAAGCTGGGCTGTAGTACCGTGGCACAATGTATATTTTCAGCTTGAGTGCATTTGCTTGTCAATAAAAAGGTTTTATGCATAAAAAGAAACCGAGTAACAAGTTAAATTTTCTGGCGATGTTCAAACCTAAACGTCAAGGATCGACGAAGAGTCGTTTATCAAATTGGGGATGTATTAACCATTACTTATTTAAATCACACTGACATAGGATCATCAGTAAACCGTTTTGTACCTGTAACAACGGTCTAATCGCGACATTTGGTTCTTGTAAGGTCCAACAACTCACGTACATATGTATATGTACAGCCTCAGTTATGTAAGCATCTTTTGTTTCCGACCATCGATATTTTAAATAAATTTCATTCACATCATACTAAGAAAACTCGCTAATCGAGAACTAAAAAATTAATTAGCAAAATTACAAAACGATTACTTAACCGTGGACAGACTGTGTTCACTGCACGATTTGGCCAGAGCGTAGCTAAGAATAACAAAATTCTGTTAGTCACGCATGCTAATCTTCGTGTTGTCGCTTAAAAACCTGCAACCGCAGCGGGAACAGCAAAGGAGTATTGCAAAGAGCGCGCGCAACTACGACTGTGGTGGCCGAAACCAGGGCATGAGTGACTTCAGTTGTGTTACCCACCCCTATCCCTCTGTCTATTCGCAGTGCATTGTTAAGATCAAGAAGCGACCCGACCCACAACTGATTATTGTGGAGCCTTTTTAATTCTCTTAGTAATCGTGCTCGTCGGGACAAGAGCTTTAGGTTTTCGTCTGGAAATGAGCTGCGCTTTGAGGTTCACATCTGGGTGAGTCTAAGTCTAGCACCACTCTTGTTCATCTCTGGACTCTTATTATACAACCTTCTTAATCAAATGTTATACTTGATGCCCAGGCATAAAATTAGTCGACACTATTTCAGGTTAATTCATTTTTAGTTAGGTAGATCTGTTTGGCCTAAACATTTCCCATGCAGCAGCTACCCACTACGCCAAATTAAGTATAGTATTAAATAAATATGGTGTCCATTATCGGATAAGCTTCTGCATCTTTTACATAAACATGTCACTTCACATTAATCTGGACTCCGCGACATACGAGGTAAACTGGCAACAGGTAAACGAGATGAATTCAGTCGCTGTCCCCTCCCCGATCTCATCTTCTGCCACGGCCACACACAGCGACTGTGCGCGCATGCGCCATGACATGGAAGTGGCCCATGGACGGGAATGGGGATGAGACCAGACGAGCCGACTGTTGGCTGTGTTGCTACCACACAAAATCGAGATTATCATAAATAATGTGGAGTAACAGTTCCACGCGTAGGGGCGACCTAGGATACCCATTCATTGCACGTTCAGGGCCGTTTTTGATTTCTGAGAAAGGATGAGGTCACAGTTGCGGAGTACTGGCTATTATCTTCTCTCAAGTAAACGGGGAAAAGGCTTTGTCTTAATGACGTCTAATTTGTCATCGTTGAGGAACTAATTTTTTAGCTTGCTGATATAAGCCCAGAGCTACCTGTCTTGAACACGAATGCTACGATTTCTGCGTAAGTTACGGATCTTGGGGCGATACCTTGAAACATCTAGCGTTGGGAACAACGTACAAGCGGTCCATGTGAGAAATAAATAAATACATGTTCACATATTTCATGGAAAATAAAAGTTTGTTGTTCCCTGTGGAAACTCAATCCCAAATTGGCCATTAGATAAGGTTAGGTTGGTTTTAATAGAGGAAATTAAAAAAAAAACAAAGCGCCGGGCTAACTTCGGTCGTGCGAAGTTTGTATACCCTTTGCAAGTTTTTCTATTACTCCTTATTTCATTCATCGGACCGATCGTTCCAATGATTGTATCCTCCCCAAAGTTAATGAAAAGGTACATGAAGTACTTCTTGATAATCATGTAACCATCTGTTAGCTAGTCGAGATCTAGATATTATAAAGCTAGAGCCACCAAATTAGTAAAGGTTACATCAAATGTTCGCCACACCCCCTTCCATTCCCGCAATTCGAAGGAAACCAATTTTTTCAAAGACTTTCTGTCTTCTTGTTCCTCAGATTTTAGTTTGTAAGTAGTTTTACCAAGAATTTAATTGTTTTCGAATATTTTTAAACTATTGCAAATAAATTTGTCCCACTAATATTTTAAAATAATAAGTAGAAGTTATGGGTGAATCTTATCTCAGAATGTAAGTCATAAGGGCCCAAATGGCTGTTGTTCTCTTGCGGCGCTAGAGTGCTCGTAAATAGAAAACAAATTACCATCTTGGTAATGACCAAATGCACTTAATAGTTTAAACTCTGATAATTTGATTACAATACTCGACTTACTTTGATAGTTATAGTAAAAGTAAACTTGTCTAAATGCAAGATCGAGCTTTGTATTCTTTTGTATTCATTTAAAGATACCTACATACATATGTATGTAAGTATGTATTTTCATATAACAACCGATTTAAACCAATGGACGACATGGGATGGGCTTGTTCTTCGCCATCTAGCGCCATCTGATCGCGAAGCTGCATGACTGTTGGTCATATTAATAACTTTGCAAATGTATTTTTGATTTAGAGAGCATTTAAAGCGTGAACGACTGCTTCAATAATATCTCTTTCAATTTTATTGTACATAAATTTCATTAATTTATAATTTTGGTTAAGTTTTACTGCGTCAAACATCCAACCCGCTGCTTGGGGCTTCACGAAGCATGTTGCGCCAATGTGTTTCTCCGCTTCGCTGACTGGAGCATAAATTATTTTTCGTAGTTTTGGTAGGCGCCCGGTGACCGCGCGTAGCGTAGATTTTGCGATTGTGCACGAAGTGAGGGTTTAACCATTTGCCAGTGTAGTTGTCTTTGACTCTCAAGAAAATATCTGGCCGCCAGTGCCACAGCTTGAGCATACACACTCAGAAAAAACATATTGAACTTCTTGTTAATGCTGTTGTAGTTCCTGATGCTCGAACTCCATGCTTCATTGACGAAGTTAGCCACTCAGTCACTGCTGGCATGCATGCTAATGCTGTTGCTTTTGCTTTTACTTATGGTTATGCTGGTTGTAGCAAAAGAGACATCCTGCAACTAGCCCCGGCATGTCGCCTGCAAATATCTTGAGAGTCTTCATGCGCAGTTAATTATAACCACTCGGACATTTTGGCTTCGGTTTATTTTCATTTCCAGATGCAGATTACGTTATGATTTATGCATAATAGTAAATGCATTTGATGGCAACATGCGCCAACTGGAAGACGTGGGTCATACCGAAGCCCATTGACCATGGACATGCGATAATGTTAGTGTTACATAGTCATGTCATTAAATATGATAACTCGACCAATGCTTATGACAACACCTACATACATTATATACATACATATATGTATTAATAGATGCACAACATATCCCAATCTTAAAGCGATTGCCAATGAATAGATGCCCCGATGCTGAGTTCAGACTTGGGTGAAACATACATTACCGTAATAAATCAGAACCGTCAGAAGAGACGTCGTAAAAGTCCTCAAATTAATCATCTCAACAGTATATTTTTTCGGCCAACTCATTCACTTTTACGATGGTCCTCTCGACCAGTCAGCAACATTGCTGATAGTTGAATTAGAAATCAAACTAAACTGGAAAACATTTTGTCGCATTATTCGTTTCTTTAAAAAGATCTGTTCCCGAATCTATAAAAATAAATGCTGCTTGGCAAGCAAATCTCACTGTGTATCTCGCTCAGCCTTCAAAGTACAACAATCTTTTTTAAGCGTTTAAGAGATAACGGTTTATTAAGAATACGTCCGACAACACTAAATCGCAAGGTATAGGAATTAAGGTAACGAAAAACTAGTGCTACGTAACGTTTGCATAATATTGCACTTTTATCATAATTTGGAAATAATTTAAATAAAGTTAATAGTAATAATCTAATACAACGCATATATGTATATATATATTATATAACGGCACATCAAAGGGGTGTCAGCTGGGGGAAGGCAGCGTCTCCCACCCTAGTGCGGCTGATAGTAAACATATTTTGAAGAATTCATTCAACTTAACATTCACTTTTTTAAAATTTTTGTTTTTACACCATTCACCCATAGGGGTAAATGGTATATTAAACTCGCCAAAATGTATGTAAGATGCAGAAGGAAGCATTTCCGACCCCATAATGTATATACATATACATATTCTTGATTAGCCCTGTCCGTCCGTCCGTCCGTATAAACATCTAGATCTCGGAGACTATAAGAGCTGGAGTCACCAAATTAGGTGCTTAGACCCCTGCAATACCTACGGTGTTCAAGTTTATTTAAAATTTTTTTCACAACCATCTCGGCTACCGAAAATTAAATAAAACTGATTTTCTCGAAAACCAACAAAAGTAGAACCACCGAATTTGGTGCGTAGATTTGTTGAGTATGCGTGCAGATTATTATTTTTGGCACGCCGATTTCCTGTCCCAATTTTTGGACTATCGAACCCAAATTGTCACATTAATTAGCCCTTAAATATGTGTTCACCTGGTGCCATGGTATAGCAAAGTGGGCGTTACATATTTATCAAAGTCACTGTTTACCACCGATTGTTCCTATGGGAGCTATACGTTAATAGTGTAATTAACTTGCCAATAATAAATTTCACGACATTAGCTCTGAAAACAGCGAAGTTATTAAGAAAAGTCACTGTTCGTGACTTTGCCACTATATAATATAGTGGTCCGATCCCGCGAAATACGAACTGTGCAGTATATACAAGTCTGCATGCAAAATTTCAACTTTAACGGTCTAGGAGAAGTTTCCGTTGAGCCACACGGACGGACATGGCTATTTGAACTCCTCTCGTCGTGCTGATCAAGAATGTATATACTTTATATGGTCAGAGATGCTTCCTTCTAATCGTTGCACACTGACCAAAATTAATATACCCTTTTTGCAAGGATATTAAAATTTACTTGAATCCTAGCTTGCCCTTTAAAATAACTTTGACTAGGAACTTAAAATTCTTTTCTTTGTTTTTATCATCTCATTTTCGCATTTTTTTTCAAAAAGTGTGGCCAAAACTAGATATTTTTTTTTTTGCAATTGCAATGTTGGACTTCAATGAAATGTAAATATTAGTGTTGCAATTCGACGATTATATTGGACAGGATGTTGCGCGCATCGATTATTTGATGAAGAATTAATTGATTTATTATGAATCCTTTGCAAAGGCGGATCTTTTTATTTAAATACTACATTTGCGACGGCACAAGATTGCGGTTTTAATTTGGTTAATTTTTTGATTTTCTACTAAGTGTACTCTAGAAAAGATGGCATTAAACAAACACCAATATTGTTGAGGCTTTGCAAAATCATCAAAATATGAATAAAATATTTCAAAAATTTATTTTTTCGCGTATCCTAATGTTTTTCACAATGTGAGTTGGATAACCCGAAGAAACGGGAAATTGCAGACAAAATTGCATGGTTATTACATGTTTCTGGCAGCGCAAATTAAATTCCATATAGAAAAGCAATCGTGTCCAGCTCCACATGTATTTATTTTACAAAGATCTGCGGTGATGGTCATATTCTGGAGTACGTGACAAATTATAAAACATCGACCAAGCAACTGGCAACCCGGCGACTGAGAGACCAAGGACTTGTACCGGCCAATCCCTGGAAAGTGGAGTCAAGGCGTTTGTCAGTGCAAATGTGACGCGAGTGCTCTGAAATTCTATCGCTGTGCGGAAGCCTAAGCACAGCCATAACCGACCGAAATGATGAACTTATAAAAATGCATTCACAATCACTATTAAATTAGTTTAGTGGCATTTAACTTAATCGCCTACAAGGGAGTTAAATTGTCGAAGACGCTCCAGATCGCTCCAGTTCAGTATCGTTTTGGTAGCCATTGGTCTTGCACTCTGAAATTGGGCAGACGTGATTCGATTTTAAAGAAGCTGAACCAGTTCGGGGCAACAAGTGATTTACTTGCATAATATAATCTTTGAATAGTCTGCGCTTCCACTGCGAATTTCCAGGGCGTGCCAAACAACACAGCAAGGACACCAAAATTTAGTTGCGCTTCAGCAAAAAAAAGGGCAGAAAATCCGATGAGGGGTGGCACCCGCTGCTTTTAGACAGACACACATAACTATGTATGTATTTATGGACATACACACAAACATATATATTTAAATGTATCATCTCCTTTGTTAACTATAAGCAACTTACAAAACAAAATTTAAATATTTTTAGTGCCAAAATATATTTATTCTAATGTATACAAATGCCAATTCCGTGATCCATAAAAATTCTTGTAATTTAATTGGTAGCTGGTGGCGCCACAATATAGCAATCGAACGTATGTATACATATAATTGCTTAGAACGACACTGAAGGTTCATGACAAAACGATAGGAACACGACCTTGCCACTGTCTCAGCCAGTCTGAGCGTACAAAGCACGTTTCTCAATGAAATTCCAAACCGCTCTTTTCGACCGTTTCTGTGTGTTCCCGCGTTGTCGGAACAGCTATCGAATATCGGAGCAAGCAAAAACAATGTCGACTCTCGCTACTTGGGCGGCTGCAACTGCGGCGACGACACGAACTAAGCGCCTGCAGTCGATACCACAGTAGTTAATTAATTCTGCATGAAATTTAAGGTTTTTTGCGACCAAGCACCCGAACCATCCACTGCATATATGGCAAGTCAATGTCGCCGTTCTGCTAGTCCACAACTTAATGCAATGTTGCAATATTGTCGGGGAGCGCGTTGCTCCACGTACGATTGCCTATAGGCCGTTGACGAAAGCTAATCAGTCGACTGAAATCTAGAGCTCCAAAATCAAGTCATTAAGCCGAGTGCCAAACAGAGCAAATAACGCGGCAAACTAGTTCGTATATGCGTCCTGGGAGTTCCCGGACTTCACAAGAAAAAAATCTCTCAATTAGTCAATTAATTAAAGCAGCAACCGAAATAAAATTAACTACGTTTATAAACATACATTCAGACATAAATACATACATATGTACATACATTAGGGGTGTTCTTGTTTTCGAAAATTCGAAATTTGCCAATTGCCAGGCGTGATGCTTCCATATAAACATATGTGACACCATACCAACACGAGAAGAATGAATATGCGATGATATTTTAGATCACTAACTTGGCAAGGAATGGAAAATAGAAACCGTAATGTTGTTTAATAACAAATAGAGCTATTTATTGTAAGTTAAAACTCTGACGTAATCCTGCATTACATTTTCCTTCCCTCCATAAGATACCAACAATTAGTCCATTTTGCCTCAAATTCAGTGGCGTAGCCAGAAAATTTTGGGGGGGGGTTAACATGTTTTAGGATCAAAGATATTGAATTGGCTGAATCAATTTTATAAGAAATGAACCAATTTTCGGGGGGGGGGGTTTATCCCCAAAACCCCCCGTTACTACGCCACTGCTCAAATTCAACTGTCCCGTTCCCATTTGATGACTCTCATTACAGAAATTTTATTGGCAGACCATCTGTATTAAAAACTTCTCTGTTTGTTATTTGACAGAAAATAATTAATTTTTTTAAGTCCAACAAATTATAATAATGTCTATCACTTTTTATCAGCGACCGTTATTGCTAGAAGTTTTATTATACCCTTGCAAAAAGGGTATATTAATTTTGGTCAGAAGTGTGCAACGCATTGAAGGAAGCATCTCCGACCATTCAAATATGTTCTTGATCAGCAAGCCGAGACGAGTTCAATTAGGCATGTCCGTCCGTGTGGAGCAACGCATACTCTTCCTATGTAGATCCTTGGAGCTACAGAGTTGATGCATTTTGCTTGTAGGCTTGTACATACTGCACAGTTTCAATATAACCTTATATTTGAGTTCGTAACTCGCTTTGCCGGCTTGAGGTCAAATTTTTTCTGAATAACTATAAAAAAGATTTGTTTTTGAATATATTTTGTATTATGATATATTTTGGCCCCTCAACACTTCAGAACACTTGTTTTTACGCGTCCGCACTCTATGACGTGGAGCTTGAGCTTGATATAGAGTCAGCGTTTATTTGACCTTTTTCAAAGTCGGTCAAAGCTTTCACGCCACCCATCTTACAAAAAATGCTAGCGGTGGCTTAAAATTTTAAAATACAAAAGAATTGAGACCAAAAAATAAGGTTTTAATTATATTTCTGAAGGAAATATAAGACTATGTAGACTAGTGTAGTACTTGCAGTTATCGGGTATGTTTTAAATTCCTCCCATGCCTCCTTGTGGGATCTAGAATTCATACGGACGCACAGACGGATCGACTTGGTTGTTGATAATGATCAAGAATATATACACCTTATTTTGTCGGAAAAGCTTCATTGTGTCTGTTACACACATTTTGGGGATTTTGATATACTATTTTAGCCTTTGGGTGCATGAAAAAATAAATTAAATCAAATATAAAACAGAAACTTTGCTATTTTACAAATGTTTGTTATAGAGGTTTCAAATTATTATTATTATCAGTATAAACAGGATATAGTTGTTTAAAACTAGCAACCTAACTATACATATTTTAAAAGCACTTGCAACTAAGGCTCTTCGGCTTAGACGAAAACTCGTTGATCAATTGACTTGGACACTTAGACAACTCATCTACCAAGGACTGCAGGTTTCAAATATATTTAGCTTTTAAACCTTAAAAGGAAGTCAAACGTATTCGATTGAGCGTCACTGTAGATATACAAATGTATACATATGTACCTTATGGATTCGGAAACTGTGCGTCTCTTTGCCGATTCTTTCAAGAAGACGATCGCTCGCTTGTATATAACTTTGCAAAAATTAAACCTATCTGCCCAGACTCTATCAGGAAAGAGCCCATTTAGCCACAACGTGCCCGCCTTGATGAAAATGATTCATTAAATCACATAGTTAATATCTTTTTTTCTTTTTTTGCAGGATCCTGCGACGGTAAGCTACAACTAAGTCAAATGTCTAAACGCATACTTTTAATAACTTCTCCAGGTAAGGTTGTAACCCTTTGAAAAATGTGTAAGGTGGCCAACGATTTATTTTTGTATTAATCAGCACAAAACAGTGTATTCACTCACAAAGGTATATATAAGGTATAATATATTCCTGTTTCCGAATCGTTTTTCAATGAAAATCGAACTGCTTTTGAATTGCTGTTCTCAACTTCGTATGAAATGTCACTCGTTTTCGTATTGTCACCTGTGTCGGCTTAGCGAAGTGGTATACAGTAGGTTTTATGTACAAATCTGAAAAATAACAGGTTTAATTTAATAATAATTTTTAAACTAACTTAATTATAATTATTACGAATGTAATTACTTTATTTACTCTTGTAAATGCAAATCCTACCTTAAAAGAGTTTGTCGCCTTTTCTCGACAAAAATAAATTATTGCTTATGTACGTATTGCAATTGAAAACGGTCACCAACAGGAACAGATTGCTGTGATAGTGATAGCTTGCTAAAAATAGTAACAAATTAATTGCAACCTCGAATGTTTATGTATATTTATGGCTTATAAGCATAGTTCTCGACATATTGAAGACTAATAGAATGAAGCAAGTAAGTCGACGTGGGTATACCATACACCAGGTGAAACAAATATTTCAAATTTCGAAAACCAAATGTATGTCTATTAAATTGTTTTTACATGTTTCATAGTATGTGCTATCTCGCTCACTCTACGAACACACGAGCACTGTAGCGCCGCTACTAGCCAACGGCCAACTCTGGCCTTGTGGACCGCTTAGTAAAATACGTTCATACGCATATTTTGCATGTTTCTAGTCCGATTTCAATAAAATAATTTGGTAGTTTGGTAGAAATAGATAAGATTAATTAGTCTGCCAAATTTAAATGCGATAGTCAAAAAAAACTACAGGAGGAAATCGGTTTTTTCTTAATTATGGAGGCGGAAGTGGGCGTGGCAAAATATGAAAATGAATATACTCTGCTCGCATATTAAGCCAGTTTTGTTAGTTTTTGATAAAATCAGGTTTGTTCAATTTGCGGGGGCAGAAGTGGGCGTGGCAAAATGTTGAACAATTAGTTTCTGCGCGCTAACTAAACGAGTACATAAACCAAATTTGATGTCTCTAGCTGTTATACTTTTTAAGAAAAATAGTTTTATGTGATTCCTGGGGGGCGTAAGGGGCGTGGCCGAAATTCCAATTAACTCTATACATTTACATACTATACGAGTATACATACATACCAAATTTGGTGGCTCTAGCTCTTACAGCCTCCGAGATCTGCTGGTTCATACAGACGGACGGACAGAGAAGCTTTCTGCCTGTTAGATACATTTTGGCGACTTTAATATATCATTTCGCCCTATGGGTGTATGGTATAAAAATTTCAACCCAATAGCTTTTAAGATGGTTGAGTAAAACGCATACTTACTAACGGACACGGCTATAGCGACTCAGCGTCTCATCCTGATCAGGCATACATATATATACTTTATGGGGTCGGAAAAGCATCCTTCTGCCTGTTACTTACATTTTCTCGACTATAATATACCATTTAACCCTTGGGTGCATGGTATAAAATAATATTAAAAGTGCTCAAATAAAAAATACTGTTTTTATCACTTTGCCTTCGATTTGTTAATCACGGTTAACAAATATATAATCAAAATGCATAAAATAATCAAATATAAATTTATTTTTATAAAAATTATAAGGAAACAGAGAGATTCAATATGTTTTAATTTTGCTCTTGGTTGACACTTCGGCGAAAATGTCCATACATAAATATGTAATGCGTTGTTTAAACCAGAGTTGCCAACATTCTTAGCAGACCTACCCACGAGCTGCTTGAATTATTTAAGAAATATAGTTTCAAACGTTATTTTCACTCAAATTAAGGAGTAATCTACAACAGATCCAAATTTTTATTAAAATCGGTGACTCGCATACCTGAACTTCCCCCGTTGAGTTACCGGTTACCAGTTACCGGTTCGCTTCTAAAATATTTCTTTTTTACAGGGGTTGAATCAGATAACTGCATGATTCAAGTGTAGCCAAAGGCCTGAAATATGTTTGAAATACCTCTATATCATCTATATGTATATGTACATATGTATGTATGTCAAAGGTATTCGTGCTTATATTTCTTAGTTTAACAACTTAATAGTAAAACACCTCCAATCACCTGTTACCAACTAACCCGACTACATAGCGGTGACGATCGTCAGGAGATAGTGAGTTATTGTCGATAAAGGGGAGAACCCTCATCAGTTGAAGCGTACGATATAAAGCCAGCCGCAGTTATGAGTTTTCACCTGTTCGCCAATTTATTGATTGCTACATTGACAAATGAGCCACCCTGCTGTTTTGAAACCAATTAAAAACCAGTGGGCCGGTTGATCTTGCATGCCTTGTCAGCGTTTATATACCCTTGCCATTTCACCGTTGTTTGGCTAAATGATCAAAACGAATAGATGTAATAGTATAATAATTTTATGGTACACTTAGCAGAAGTAACTAAGTAACTAGCTTGCGCCGACTTCGGTATAGCAAGTTAAATAACTTAAAATGTATTTAAGTTAATAGAAATAATTTTACATACTGCAGAACAATCTCAGATTTAAAAATACATGAGCCCTCTATCGCCGCCAAAAATAGTTATTCTTATTCCAATAAAGAGAACGGGGAAATTTTAAAAATACTTGATCTGCGTGCATACTACAAGAGTCTAGCTTTTATATTCTCCGAGATCGAAGTATAATAGGTGATCAATGTGAGTATGGTTGATAAAAACCAAGCGGTCAAATAAAAAAGATGTCTTTAGGCCAAATTTATATTTTATGAACTTTTTGACAAACTTTCCCAAAATGATGTAAGCTCCAAATCTTCATTCATATGAAAATATTGTCACTGTTAATAATGAATGATAAAAAACACCCATCTTTTAAGAGAGTATTAAGAGATCATCGTGAATATACATACATATGTATTTTGACTATTGTCTAATGAGAATAAATTGTATACTGAATTTTGACAGCAATCCGCTGTCGAAATATTATGAAACTTCAAATCCAATCCACTTGGCGGCAGCTAAACAAATTTAGGGGATGCGTTTGTATTTATACTGCGATTAATTAGAGGCATTCCAGGTATGGAGCACCTGCCGGTCGACACACTACAGTCACTCCGCGGCTATTCTGGCATCATTAATAATTCTGAGTAGTAGCTGTTACCAGAAGCGGTGATCAGTCCAAGCCTCCTGAACGCATAATAACTACGATTAAAGCAAACAAGGCTTATTGTAGGTTAAATGACAAGTTTTGACAACTTGTGAAACGACAAGTGGTCAGCGGTTGTTTGACTCCGTCCCTGTCCCTGTCCCTTCCGCGGTTCCACAAGAATACCTTGGCATGGTGAACAGCCAAAAACAAAAAAACCTTAAGTAAACTCATACCAGCACTTGAGCAACAGCACACAGGCCGTTCCTAACCAGCGACCCAGTTGAATTAATAATCCGCATAATTGGAGAACTTAACTTACGAGGGAAAGAGAAAGGACATGGTGACGACAAAAAGAGCGTTATTTTCATTGCGCTTAATAATTCATTTAGATGGTTCGCGGAGATAACAATGCTACGAAGACTGTGCCTGTCATTATTGTTGTTTTATTTTATCAGACTTAGCAAGTGCTATTATTATTGCTTCCCTCTATATGTTGTCAACGTAAGCAAACCCATTGTTAGGCACTTGTCGGGCAACTTGGTGGCAACACAAATGACAAGCTTATTTTTTCAAATTGGGCTGCGTTCGCCATTGGGCAGGACTTCTAATAAGTTAAGATATTGAATGCCTTAACATAGCATGTATAGAAAATAATTGATGTTAATTCGTGTCACAAAAAATATGTGCGTTTTCAACGATCTGGGAACCCAAGCACATTTTGGTTATATTATCCTAGATTGTCACTGATAGAACTTGCTTATCTTAACATGTGATCAGATGATTTCCCATATAATTTGTTTCTGATTGCAGCATAGACTTCTAGAAAAGTAAGTTCATAGAAAATGGATCTTGATTTTTGTACCTTTTCAAAATAGGTTTATTTATTTTGGTAAAAAGTGCAACGAATAGAGCAAAGCATCTCCAAACGTATAATTGTATTCTTGAGCGACGGGAGAATTTCGGGAAGGAAGGTAGCAAGAATTTAAAATAAATTTAAGCTGTCTGCACATTTCACGGTGCTTCATCGCAAATTTGGTGGCTAATCGGCTGTTTATACTAACTAAGAATATATACCTAGATTCCTTGGAGGATCGTAAAAGCCTCTACATACATTTCGGGGTCTTTTACGTGCTTTTCCACGCTATACGTCCAGATTTCCTTTGGAGCCAATAGAATTTCTGATTCATTATGTAATTTTTGGGTCTTTCATCTTGGCGGAGTTTTACGGTACTAATAGATTCAAAACTATTATATGTATTTCGGGAACTGTGAAATCAATGAAAATCCCCGTATTGTTTCGACCTTGTATTTTTGTTCTATTTTGCAATTAACTTTACCAACATTGTACAAAAATTATACGTTTTTTTTTTTTAGCTATTTTATTTTATACCTAGCTAGATAAAAACCCAGTGTTGTGGTGTGAGCCTATTTAACTATTTTGTTATAATTGCGGCCTTTGCAACATTTTTGTTTGCCTAGGCTAATATTTCTTAAAAATTGCATTAACTGTAACATTGATTAATTCGTACATGTGTATACGATACGTTAAGGTACATATTATGTATAATTAATTCAAATATTTTCTTTCTATTTTCGGTCTTTTGGCGTTATCTGTGCATCTCTCTGAAATAGGGCGTAAGTATTCACGGCAGGTTTAATTACTGTAGTTGAAAAAACAAACACAAATTAATTTCTCATTAATGGGAAATCCAAGTACCAAACGGAGTACACATATCGACATTGTAAAGTTGCGTTTGCAAGTGGTTCGCGGTCAATGATAAATGAGTTTTCGAAGTAATTTTAACGAAGTATAACGCTAGTTAGCAAAAGGTCATATGGACACCGATCAAATGCAATTATAGTAGCTAAACTGGACAGGCAGTCTTAATTATAACAAAAAAGACTTGTTAAACATGACAGTTTTCGTACCCCTACTATCCATCAAAATGACAGCTTTTGAGCAGCAGCGCTGTATATGCCAAAACTAAAGTCGATTGCAGGGTCTTGTCAAGAGGTCCCTCCCTTATCAACACAATATCGAATTTCGATCAAAACGCTGAGAAGAAGCAACACCGGCGCTTCACTTTTGGCGCTAAACCAACATCGCGCGCATCCGCAATAGTCACAAATGACCAGCGACACTCCACATTCCAGCTTGCATGACCCTCATTATCCTATCTACGCTACGTACTCGCACTCGAACTCGAACTTGTATTTATAGTTGGCACCATTAGGGAAATGTTTTGCGCATGATGAACTTTTATGCACTCTGCGGCAAGGACATTTGTTTGTCTACTCAACTGCTGCAACAGAGTAAACTGATATTCATCTTGCAAGAGAGGACAACATAATTGCCGTTGAGGATATCCAATATATTATTAACGTGTTATGGGTAAACAGCAGGTATATGTGCTCTATATTTAGCAGTTAATTACGGCTAAAACGTGTCTGAATTTATTATTTTTACTAAAGGGTAGTTTAGTGTTTGTTTTAATTAGTTAATATTATCATGTATATACATTTCTCAATAACTTTTTTTTCATTCTTTTATTGCCTGCGAAAATCTGGATATCTGGTAAATCAGTATGTAAGTATATTAAATATATTTCAAGTACCTCTATGCATACATACATACACGGACGTGAATTTAACATATTTTCCTTACATCCCTCCATTCTAAAGCACGACATTGATCAGTGAATCAATCAAATCTCTTTTAAATTACTGTTTAAAACGAAATGAGTGAATTACATAAAACCGAGATCGAGTAAATAACTGACATTCGAACAAAATAAAAACGAATCGAACTAGTAGAAACTTTATATTTTCGGTGTATTGAACATTCAATTTTAAATAGCCCGTCATTTCTCGTTCCACTTGGCCAGTAGTTCACGATTAATTTTTGCTAAAATTACTTGTTTGTTTGCTC
Organism: Drosophila tropicalis; assembly: GCF_018151085.1. Lineage (NCBI taxonomy): Eukaryota > Metazoa > Arthropoda > Insecta > Diptera > Drosophilidae > Drosophila > Drosophila tropicalis. Next base: position 700,378 of record NW_027173497.1, read on the forward strand.
TAAAATATATTTAAACAATAAGCACACAAAATTGAATTATTTGAACTAATCTAAAGCTTAGTTCGGCTTTCTTTAGCCCGGATTCTAAGTATGGAGTCTTGCTTCAGGGAAGATTTTCAAAGTTTTGTTTAGAAATCGCTTTATAATTTCGAATATGACTTAAGCAGTCCATAGATAGACATAGGGACAGTGCTTAAAGCTTATACATGTCTAGAAGGGCTGCTGTACATTATTTCTTCCCTTTAAAATCTTCCAGAATTTTATCGTTTATTCTATTTGCTTGTTTCCTTGTTAGGTCAACAACAGTTTTTGTGCCCGGTGTAAAACCGTGTGCTAACTGACCCCGTTTTTCTCAATATCTTGACGCTTAGCCTTGAGATATTGTTTTTGACTTCTTAGTTTCTTCTGCATATGTACACACATACATGTATAGCCAATCTTCCATTTATGAAATTTCTTCCCAATAACTTTTTCTTTTTAAAATAACAATAATTAATTTACAATTGCTAGTCTTTAAAATTAATGTACGTTTGATTAAGAAAATACCATGCAGATTACTCGCTTTCGGGAAACAGCTCTACTTTTTAGATGGAATGTCATTTTGCATTCTAAAATCAAATTATCAGAATCTGTCGACCGACAACCGTATGATCGACCGGTTTGTATAAACAAATCGTCTCACGCGTCGAATTAATGTAGCAACTTCACCCTATCGAAAAGTCACCGCAGTACCTTTACATATGGAGCGTTGTACATCTGCGCGTTTAAATTTATTGTTCATTCCATTATTGGTGGCAAGGGACAGAATTTCTGTGTCTTTGAAAATAAAATGCTATAAATTCTTGTGTCGTTTGGTTGTGGCATTGTATTGGCACGCCAAAAACAAAAAAAAAAAAAAAAAAAAAAAAAACTTAACGATTTGCACTGGGAGCAACCTTCCAGGTTGTCGTAAAGTCCGTACTTACAGGCGACTGGGTCTGGGCATGGGCCTGGGAAACGGATACACAAGATAAGGTGGAGAAGGAATTCCAGGAGCACCTCAAGTCGTGCGAGATCCGTCCGTGTTTACAGACATTTGGTGCATCACGACCAGAAAATCATTTGGATGGGTACAAGTAATCCGCTCCATATAGTAAAGTACAATAAGTTAGCAGTTCTTAAAAAATAATAACAAGGGCCATCTGGACTGTTTTTTTAGAGGTAAACATATATTGCCCACCTATTTATTCATGCTCATTAGCCACTTAAATTGGGTCAATTGCCTGTGCTAGAATTAAATGTCATTATATGACCTTTGCGGATATTAAAGAAAAAGGGTGTACCTGCTCTGAAAATAAAAAACCTTAAAATGCTTGCAATTGAATAAAATTAATAAGATATAAAACTGTGTTTTGTGTGCTTCGTAACACCAAGATTACATTCTAAATACTATCGATTTCGATATCATTCGATGGCTCACTAGGGAACTTACGAGGGTTAACTGCTTCGCGATCACTAAATACAATGGAAGAGATTAAATGGCAGTCGGTACAGATTAAGATGCATCGACAGCAATAACTGCGTCACCGCTGGTCGGCTGCTTTTCTGTACGGACCGAGCACATCTTTGGTTGAAGACATGAAACAAATTTCCCTTGAAAAGAATTACATACCGATCGCAGCGCAGACTCAGACTATGGGAATTGGTTTTAACTCTATTTGTTCGGTCCAATCGGTCTGCCCTTCTTGTTTTATCGTTGCTGTTAACAAAGTGACCGTCTTCATTGTCAACACATGGTAGTGGCTGCAATGCGACGGTAAACAATTCTATAGACAGGACAGTCAATATGCACTGCTTGTTTAAATGTATGTACTGGGTATGGTGGCGATCTTCCAGTTTCGCTTAACCCAGCTTATCGCAGCTGAGCGAATCGTTTTGCCGTACTAAATTATTATGTTAACATGAAAATAATTGAGGTAAAAGGCATTCAACAGTGGCTGTCCATTTTTTTAAATATCAGAATCGCAGAATCTCGTCCGTCTTCATCAGTTCTTAAATTATCTTTGGATACCCATAAAAGCCACTGCGTCAATTAGAAGCCAGATAAATAGTTGTAAAATTTGGCGGGGCTACAAAATGAAATCAAATTTTTTTGTGAGAAACAAACATTTACATTTACATGAATGTATGCAGATTCCTATCGCGATTCGACCGCACGCAATTAAATCCTTTCATTTAGCCATTTCAAAATATAGCTGTGTATGTATGTAATACAATGAGATGATAACCTATAGTTTCCGATGCGATGAACGAATATAACAAAAACTGCCTTTTTTGACAGACCGCACTGCACTGGGCTGCGAAACACGGTAATGAAGATGTTGTTAAACTAATTGCCGGCACCTTTAAAGCTGATGTTAATTCAAAGACGGTAAGATTAAGTTATTCGTAGTTTCTATAGTTCGAAACTAACTATGTTTTTGTTTCTTTTATGTCGGAATTTACCAACACTTTGTATTCATTGAAGAATGGGGTAAGTATTGTAAAAATGTATCGCGAGGTTTTTTTAATAATCTACGAAATAGCTTATTGGCTTGTCCCAGTCGCGTGTATATGCGTCACATGTCAGGATGCTGTCTCACAACCTCTCCCGTGATGCACAGCAGGCTGTGACAAATCGTGACGACCATATCCAATTGTGTTTTAACAACTCCAACCCCAAACTCTCAAACCCTTTGGCACAACCCAAAGGCGAGTTTACAATATTTTAAATTGAGTGGTGTTTTGTTCCAACAAAATTAAATTCTCTCAAATGTCAATTTCACAACTGAAACAAAGTGAATTGTCAATCACATTCCAAGTGATTGGATACGCACTTCACGTGCAGTATAAGGTAAACATTGGCACACATAAGCAACACGAAATTTGAATATTAGTGGCCCAAGTAAGGAACACAGACAAATTCTTTATTTCGATCAATTCCCTCAAATGAACTGCCATGAGAATCGTCACAAAACAAGGTTTCCAATAGAATTTAGCGAAACTTACTAAGACGATTTGCTTTTCACCTTAAGCATTTGTTTTATTGACTTTAATATTTAAAATACATATTAGAATTTAACTTTATATGCTGTATATACAACCTTAACCACCATTTTCTTTTTTTCCCTTCAAAATTTACTTTAATAAAAATCATTCATAAACATCTTTTTTGTTCCAAAAAAAAATAAAATTGTATTATTTGTATTTATATTGAACAGCATTTTCAAAATATTTTTGGATATTCTTGAAAAGGTATTAAAGAACATATATCCATAAATACAGTGGCGGCCACGACTTTATGACGCTTTTTTTTTATACCCTTGCAAAAAGGGTATATTAATTTTGGTCAGAAGTGTGCAACGCATAGAACGAAGCATCTCCGACCATACAAAGTATATATATTCTTGATCAGCACGACGAGACGAGTTCAAATAGCCATGTCCGTCCGTCCGTCCGTCCGTCCGTCCGTCCGTCTGGATCAACGCAAACTCCTCCTAGACCGTAAGAGCTACAGAGCTGAAATTTTGCACGTAGGCTTGTATATACTGCAGGCGTTGTATATCTCGGATTCAGCCGGATCGGACCACTATATCATATAGCTCCCATACAAACCCCAAAGTCACGAACAGTGACTTTTCTCAATAACTTCGTTATTTTCTGAGCTATTGTCGTGAAACTTAATATTAGAGAGTTTACTACGCCTATAAGCGACTATGCCAAATTTGATCAAGATCGGGTGACTATATAATATAGCTCCCATACAAACGGCCAAGTCACGAACAGTGACTTTCTCAATACCTTCGTTATTTTCTGAGCTATTGTCGTGAAACTTAATATTAGAGAGTTTACTACGCCTATAAGCGACTATGCCAAATTTGATCAAGATCAGGTGACTATATCATATAGCTCCCATAGGAACGATTGGTCGAAAACAGTGACTTTTGTAAATAACTTCGTTACTTTTAACGCGATTGCTTTTAAATTAAACATTTCTTAATTTAATATATATGTTAATGACTGTGCCGAATTTGATAAAGATCGGGTGACTATATCATATAGCTCCCATAGGAACGATCGGTGGAAAACAGTGACTTTGATCAATATCTTCGTTATTTCCTATGATTGTAGGCCTTTCTTTCTAAAGCTTAAACCTTTTTAAATAAAACGTTCTTCCACATTACCTTAATAGGTAAGGATAGAGTTACCAAAAAAGTTGCAAGGGTATACAAACTTTGACGCGGTCGAAGTTAGCCCCGGCCCTCTGGTTTTTTTTTACTTTAAACGTCATAAATTCCTGGCCGCTACTATATACATACATATATGTGTTATTGACAATATTACTATTATTTAGTTTGAGCGAAATATAAAATATCCGAACAGGAGCATGTCCTAGTCTTTTTATTCTTTTATTCTAAACTAAGTATTTCGAAGACAACTCTTTTGAAATGCTTTTCACAGTTTGCTTCATTGCAGCCTTACAAGCGGTTTTATCGCTAAACTTTAATAATATCCACAAATTCTGTTAACTGTATTATTGCCAATATTTTCTTTATACCCATGCAAAAAGGGTATATTAATTTTGGTGAGGAGTGTGCAACGCTTAGAAGGAAGCATCTCCGACCATATAAAGTATATATACTCTTCATCAGGACGTTGAGACGAGTTCAAAAAGCCATGTCCGTCCTCCTAGACAGAGCTGCATGTAGGCTTGTATATAGTGCACAGTTTGTATATCTCGGATTCAGCCGGATCGGACCACTATATCATATAGCTCTTATACAAACGTCAAAGTCACGAACAGTGACTTTTTTCAATAACTTCGTTATTTTCTGAGCTATTGTCGTGAAACTTAATATTAGAAAGTTTATTACGCCTATAAATGACCAAAATAGTTGCAACGGTATACAAAATTTTAACGCTGTCGAAGTTATCCCCGGCCTTCTGGTTTAAAAATTATTATTGAAGACCGAATTTGCTTGCAAACCGGATGGCCGCAACCCATTAGCTTAAGAAGACAGCAGTTAATCTATATTTATTATTACCCTAATAGTGGTGAGGGTTGTATGTACACATGTGTTTTTTTCTTTTTAATAATTTTATTGATGGTGACTTATTTTCAGGGGTATACACCACTTCACCTGGCTACCCAGTTCGGAAGAGATAATATTTTTGAGCTGCTTTGGAATGTATACAGTACGTACACAATTTTTATTGTAAACCATAAACACAATAAGGGCGGCTCCATAAATCTTGACCGTTTTCATCCTCCGAACGTATAAATACTTAAAGAATTACATGGCCTAGTTGATGCTAAGTAGATTCCTACTTTAACTGTAATACTGGTGTTCTTCAACCCCAAACCCCAACGCTGGTGGCAAAAATAGTAAATTCATTTTGGTAAAAACTATGCAACTGTATAAAGTATTCAATTTCTTGATCACCACGTCGTGATTAGTTCGTTAAGCCATTTCCGTCCGCCTGAACGATAACTTCTCTTAGACCCTTAAAGCTACAGTGCTGAAACTGCATGTGAATGCGAATTGAGCAGTATATACATACAGTATATGTACATATGTACAATTCCACAATACCTTCCACAGCACAAACAGTCAGAACAACATTTATTCGAACACCCAAATGTACAGCTTTGTTAATAAATTACTGTAAAAATTTTATTAGGCAATCCCAGGCTAGTGAATGGATGTAGTTTTCGTTTAGTTAGGTTGATAGTTTACAACTAAATATTATTCGGCTTATATATATTATACTTCTAATAAACATAGGGTTTACGAGATTCTAATAATTCTTTAAAATTAAAATAAAAACAAATAGTTCTTCGGCTCTCTATAGCATACTTTTGCGTCCAAATTTTACTCTTTTTAGAATCAAAGTGATATATGTATTAAGAAGTACTTTTCAGTTATTTTGTACATTGCTTTTTAATGTATGTATATATATCAATAGGTTAAAATAATAATATTTGTAGTATTATTTTATGCTCACAATGAAGTACTGCAAAGGCAGTAACTTTCAATAATTTGAACATATTTTTTTCGAAAATCTGGATGGACAAAAATTGTATGGAGCAACCCCCCAATTACTATAGGACACAAATTCAATATAAAACACTTTCTTATGACCTAAAAAATGTCGCCATATGTTATTCCTTGTTCCTAGAAAGTGCAGCCTTATAGTTCAGTTGATTTTTCGTGATAACGTCACAAGAAAACATTTAGTTAAATTTCATCATATATAACAGGCAGAAGGAAGATTCTCCGACCCTATAAAGTATATATAAATTCTTGATCAGGATCAACAGCTGAGTCGATCTAGCCATCTGTCTGTCCGTCCGTCCGTACGTCTGTCCGTATGAACACCCAGATCTCGGAGGCTATAAGAGCTAGAGCCACCAAATTTGGTATGTGTACTCGTATAGTATGTAAATGTATAGAGTTAATTGGAATTTCGGCCACGCCCCTTACGCCCCCAGGAATCACATAAAACTATTTTTCTTAAAAAGTATAACAGCTAGAGACATCAAATTTGGTTTATATACTCGTTTAGTTAGCGCGCAGAAATAAATTATTCAAACCTTTTGCCACGCCCCCTTCCGCCCCGGAATTTACATAAAACTGATTTTGTTAAAAACTATGATAGCTACCGGCATTAAATTTGGTATGTAAACTAGCTTAATAGACGCGCAGATATTGGCTGTTTAAAAATTTTGCCACGCCCACTTTTGCCCCCGCAAATTAAACAAAACTGATTTTATCAGAAACTAACAAAGCTAAAGTCACCAAATTTAGTATGTACACTGGCTTAGTATGCGCGCAGAGTACACATCTTTTCACATTTTGCCACGCCCACTTCCGCCTCCATAATTAAGAAAAAACCGATTTTTTTGAATATCGCATTCAAATTCGGCAGACTAATTATTCTTATCTATTTCTACCAAACTACCAAATTATTTTATTGAAATCGGACTAGAAACATGCAAAATATGCGTATGAACGTATTTTACTAAGCGGTCCACAAGCACACGAGATAGCACATACTATGAAACATGTAAAAACAATTTAATAGACATACATTTGGTTTTCGGAATTTGAAATATTTGTTTCACCTGGTGTATGGTATACCCATGTCGGCGAGTCGATTTACTTACTTCATTATACCCTTGCAAAAAGGGTATATTAATTTTGGTCAGAAGTGTGCAACGCATAGAACGAAGCATCTCCGACCATACAAAGTATATACATATATTCTTGATCAGCAGTCATGTCCGTCTGGATCAACGCAAACTCCTCCTAGACCTCCTATTACGCCTATAAACTACTGTGCCAAATTTAATCAAGATCGGATGAGTATATCATATAGCTCCTATAGGAACGATCGGTCGAAAACAGTGACTATGATCAATATCTTCGTTATTTCCTATGATTTTAGGCGATTCTTTCGCAAACATAACCCTTTTTAGATAAGACGTCCTTCCACATTGATGGCTAATAGGTAAGGAAAGAGTTACCAAAAAAGTTGCAAGGGTATACAAATTTTGACGCGGTCAAAGTTAGCCCCGGCTCTCTGGTTTTATTATCATTTGTCCTCTATATTATAGGGCTAAAGTATGATTTTCTTCGCTGTTTTTATAAAGGGCAAACTTCTAGACTCTAGGAAATGCCGCAAAGATATTGCGAATGGTTTGACATTTTTGAGTTACACTATTGATTTAATATTTTGTGTGCTTCTTCTTCTTTTTTTTTTACTTATGTATGATTTTTTACATAAAGCTCCCGAATAGATAAATATAGAACTTGATGTCTGCCTGGCCACCTTGTGTTCTTTAACGGTTCCTGCAGGACTGCTTGACAAACCGCACCGAAACGAGAATAGCACTCTGGCAGCTTCATGACCTAATACATATTTTAATAACATAAACCCACAAAATTAGAACTGAGCCGTCTTCTTAATCTTTGCTTTTCCCCTCGTTTGAATGTATATGTATAATTAATCCATTTAACAAATCTATTCATTTTGTAGAAGCCAATCGGGACATCATGGATTGGAATGGGAATAAGCCACTGGATTATAGCCAGCAGCGACCAAGTATATCGGCTTCTACTTGCAGTAGTGAGTATCAAAAGTTTTTCTTAAGCACGGAGATAAACAATAACTACCGCCTGGGTGGCCTAAGCTCTGCAATCCCATTTTCAACTGGTGATAGTGAATACAGCGGCGGTACACTGGGCAGCGCACTGACACGTGGCAAGAAACGCTCTCAATTGCGCTGTGCAACAATAAGTGGTGGCAACAGTGGAGGTAATTTGGCTCGTTCGCAATCTTTGATGACTCATCAGTCGCAGCGACGCTTTAAAAAGCAATCGGTACAATCGCTGTTTAAGCAACAAATAAAGGATGATAACTTAGTACCTGGTGACGTTACATCCCAGTCAAAAGCTTGTAACCATCCGTCGGATTTGAGCTCCGAAGAAGATTCTGGAGACCTACGACGTGTTTCCACAAAGCGCAAAGAGAGCTTTCTTCGCAAAACTTTTCGGTCCGCTGCCGGTGCCTCCCGACCCACAAAGGATGTAGTTACTAACCCTTCACTAAAGTTATAATTACAATAATATTATCACTCTCGCTACATACCATTTAATCCTGTAATCCATGTAAATATAAATTGTTCCCATTTACAAAGTGGCGTATAAACAATTGGCTTCTCATAACAGAAGCTTATGGCTCATTTTGTTTCAGACATTTGTTTGTTTCTTTTTATTCGTTGCCAGAAATGTCTATGTAGCTTATATTTACACGTCACTTTGTAGCAGGGGTACGTAATGTAATTAATTGTTTAGATTTAACAGTTATTCTTTACGAAAAGTCTATAACCCAAATGTAGATTGTGGAAAGGCACTAATCCTACCGTATATGAATATGCTTAATATACCTATATGTAAAATTGATACCAGCATGTTTTTTGAAATGTAATACAAAATAAATGAATATCACGGAATATTAAATTATGGGATATGTATGTATGTACATTACGACTGAAATCTATTGAGCAATCAAACACACATGCAACAATTATTGCAAATGTTACTGAAACCCATCCATCATGCACACAATATTCGTTGGACCCTATTCATGAATGGCAAAATTAATTTTTAATATACTTCATATACATACATACATACATATATGTATGTATGGCTTACTGCGCATTTATATAGGTTTAAAATATAGAATTTGAGTAACATGCGATCACTTAAAAACACATTCTATATTGTATCTTCTATGTATTTATTATTTTTGTCTTTACTATATGTAGAGATACAAGCGATGCGGCTCTGCGGCGGACTCAGCGGCACATGGAGGCAGGTGAAAACAATCCATGATGTTGAATGTTTTCAAAGCATTTGCGTTGATTGATGTTTTTGTCCAATTCATACATTGAAATCATATATGTACATAGCTTGTTTATTTGAATTATATTTAATGTATTTAAAATGTATATTATTTCCTTTTTCTTAGTTGCAGTACATGTATGTACATATATAATTTAGTGCGAGATCTGTAAATGAACGTACATATGTACATACATATGTATTTATGTGTAGACAATTTATGTATCTATGTATATACATACATGTGTATGTATGCACAATGCACATGCTTTCTTACATTTAGTAATTGCAATACTAATAAAAACTGTTTTGATAGTAGCTACTATTTTAAATTAGAACCTATCCCAAATTTGTTATTGGTAAGTCTTTTATAATTCTTTTTCTTGAAGAGCATTGCTTGCCGGTTTATTGTTCGTTTTATCTATGTTTTACTCTAGTTTTTAACGTCATTCAAGTTTTAATCATGGTTATTGAAAATAATATATATTTCTTTAAATTTTTTAGAAATCAAGGCACGGAAAAAGCATACCAGTAAGTCTTATTTTGAACCATAACAATACATACATATGTACATATGTGATACAAAGCAATCACTTGTTCTTGGTATTTTCTAGTCGAAAAAGATTTGGGATTCCTGCGGATTGGTTCGCTGAATGTTCGAGTAAAGAAGACAACGGAAGCCTTCAGCAATTTTCTGGGAGTGGGCAACGGCAGTGGTCCAGTACAATTGGCATATAGCACTGGGGGAGTCGCTCCTGCAATTGGTCGCTCTCACCAGAAATCTCACCGACACTTTCATCAGCTTCATCATGCTCATCACACTGGTGCGACGCGGAATCGGCATCCGACTCAGAGTGTAGGGCAAAGCACACTGTACGGAGCTAAGAGCAACCTGCTTGGATCAAGGGCGAGTGTTCCAAACAATAGAAATATCTATGATTTCGTTCACAAGTCATGGGGATCGGCAGACAATATAACGCAGCGAGCCGAAGAACTAATGCCGCCACCGAAATCTATAGATAATAGTAACAAACGCAACAGATGTTCCAAAAGCTCATCATACACCTCTAATGCAGCAGAATCGCCACGTGATTCAATTTGCTCGTCTACGTCCAGTTCAAATCTTTACAGTGGCTACAGCAGTATGCCAACCACACCTAATCAGATTCGAGTTCCAAAGGACATAGTAGCATCATTCGCTGCTGACTCTGATTCAGATTCAGCATATGGCTTCGACTCAAATTGGTCAGTTAATGGACAAACTCGTTAAGCAACATTCTATCAAAGCGATTTGCTGTTCATTTTTTTAAACAATTTTTTTTTTAAATTATCAGAATAATAAAACATGGCACAATTAAATAAAATTTATTTCTTTGGTTCCTGCATGGAATATTATATATTGATCTTTATATAACTTTTGTACTCATTAACTATTTAATAAATATACAATTTTTTTTACACTTCACCCTGTAATGCATCGCGTACCAGCCCTAAAGCAAAACGATTTGACGCATTATACTAAACAGTGTTTTCTTTTTTTTGCGGTAAAGAACTTTCGCTGGGGATAACTAAAAAACCACCTGTCATTCCAGGCATACAATTAGACATTTTGTTCGGGATACTTTGGCAATCTCCATCACTAGACTTACGCTTGAATACCGTTTACAAATAGTCAAAACGTCGCGCTCAGTTCCCAAAATTTTTATTTATTATTATCACACATACAGTGGCAGCAAAAAATTTGAGGCATAAATTTGTTGACCTTAAATTCTGATTTTATTCGATTTTTATACCCTTGCAAAAAGGGTATATGTATTAATTTTGGTCAGAAGTGTGCAACGCATAGAACGAAGCATTTCCGACCATACAAAGTATATATATTCTTGATCAGCACGACGAGGCGAGTTCAACTAGCCATGTCCGTCCGTCCGTGCGTCTGGATCAACGCAAACTCCTCCTAGACCGTAAGAGCTACAGAGCTGAAATTTTGCACGTAGGCTTGTATATACTGCAGGCGTTGTATATCTCGGATCGGACCACTATATCATATAGCTCCCATACAAACCCCAAAGTCACGAACAGTGACTTTTCTCAATAACTTCGTTATTTTCTGTGCTATTATCGTGAAACTTAACATTAGAGTTTATTACGCCTATAAACGACTGTGCCAAATTTAATTAAGATCGGGTGACTATATCATAAAGCTCCCATAGGAACGATCGGTTGAAAACAGTGACTATGATCAATATCTTCGTTATTTCCTATGATTGTAGGCCATTCTTTCGCAAACATAAGCCTTTTTAGATAAAACGTTCTTCCACATTGATGGCTAATAGGTAAGGAAAGAGTTACCAAAAAGTTGCAAGGGTATACAAACTTTGACGCGGTCGAACCCTCTGGTTATATATGTAATATGAGTGAAAATTTTTGATGTGTTAATTTATAGCGTTGAGTTGGTCATTCTATCGAGATGATGTACCGCAAATTTTGTGGGCGTATTTCTAGCGGTAAAAAGCCCCAAAAGGACCTGCAAAAAAAAAACACACAATTTTAAATTGATCGTACACGTTCGGAGACTAATAAAAGGTTTTAGATCTAGTAAACTTAATATTTTGCCGCCACTGTAGATACTTCGTTAAGAATAAAACAAATATTTTGTCCTGGATGCAATCGTTTTCATGTGACAGCTTTATAAAGCTTGCTGATTGAAAAAAAAGAACTGAACTTCCAAACCCCTTGAAAGGACAATTCCATACAAAGTATACAAATTTTTAATCAGCTCGACGAGGCGTTAATAAAGCCATGTCCATCCGTCCATCCGTCTGTCCGTCTGGATGAACCCAAACTCCTCCTAGACTGTTAAAGCTACAGAGCTTAAGAGTTGTAGGATTGTTGTGGGCTATACTGCACGGGTTGTATATCCCGGGATCCAGCCGGATCAGACCACTGTTTCATACAGCTACGAACAGTGACTTTTCTTCGTTATTTTCTGAGCTATTGCCGTGAAATTATTGGAGAGTTCATTACCCCTACAAACGATGCGGCCAAGTTTGATCAGGACCAGGTGACTATATCATATAGCTCACATATGAACAATCGGTGGTAAACAGTGACTTTGATCAACAACTCCGTTCTTTCGCAAACATAAGACTTTTTTAACAAAATGCTTTGCACTTTCACAGCTGCAGGTAAGGAAAGTTAAACAAAAAACTAGGTATATTTTCCATGTTTCCAATAGCTTCATTAGAAATAAGTATGACTAATTGGTGTTGGTCTTCGAGAAAATCAAATTTTTGTTCTTTTGGGTACCAATATTGACTCGGTTGTTGGTCCTGATCAAGAATATATGTATGTATGTATATGTATGTATGGGGTCGATAAAGCGTCCTTCTGTCTGTTGCATACATTTTGGCGACTTCAATATACAATTTCACCCTATTGTTGCATTGGATAAAAATGTAGTCCCACTTCAGAGCAAAGCCTACTATCTTTATATCATCTAAGTACATACTTACGCTGTTTTACTGAGTCTTTTGGTTTGTTTTCTCAATCAAAATTTAAATTTTTAGTTATTTTTTTAAAAACTAGCAGAGCCCGGCGAGCTTTGCTACGCACAACGTAGACGATATAACGGATATCATGTATTGTATCAGCAATCACTTGCCGTCTATCATACATGGTGAAGTTGGGTTGATTTTACCGTATTTAAATATTAAATATTAAACTATATCAAAATGTGATCGTGCGGCAAATTATTTTTTTTTTTGAGCTTGATAATTAAGGGAGTTTAACAGTCAGATGCATTACCATTCTCGATTTTTAATAGAATATACGAGCTGGTATGTCGTATCGATCTGTTGACACCTGATTATCAAATTAGTATTCATACACTTTAATACATTTTGGGTTGCTAGTAAATGTGATGAGCAAATCTGGACGGCCGTATTGACCAACATATGTCGTGAGAACTTGGGTGTATCGTCGAACGTCCAATTTTATTTACATCCACATCATTCAGTCCATCTCGTAAATGTATAAATTCTTTATATCTCATTCTGGTTTTGTTGTGACGGATAAAGATCAAACTTTCCCTTTCGTTGGCAGCGCTGCCAGCAGCGTTTCAGCAGAGCCGATTTAAATTGATTATTGTTTGCGTTCTAATTATCCGATCTGATTGAAATTTCGGGATTTGATGTTTTATACAAAAAAACTATTGTCACATATAAAACCCACTTCTGAGCAATAGCGTATAAATTCTCACTACCCAGAGGAAGGTTATAGTTGTAGAAGTTGTCAAAAGGGCTTCGGCGGGGAGTGCGGCTTACAGGAACTATATAAATGCGATACTCGTACGTTTAGGTAGAAAATTAATATAGGTTTATTATTTAAATGAGACTTAACAACATAAAGAAGTTTGGAAAGCGATGCCGTAGGATTCGTTCGTGATGGCCGTGCGTCTCCACTAATCGTAGGAGCTTATTCGTTCGCACCTCTTCTCTTCAACGTTTTTCCAAAAACTTCTTCAACTTATCGATAATATTGGAGCATGACATCGCTCCAAGGACTTTGACGACTTCATAAGGACCTCGGTATCGTGGTTCCAGTTTACGACTACTACAAGATTACCTGTGGAATAAACAAAGGGGTTGTGTTTGGAATCAAACTGTTTCTTCAATTTAGCTTTTTCTGATGCGATATTGACTGCGGCCTGCGATATTGACCTTCGATGTTCTGTGACGCTTTCGTTTCGGCCTATCCAAGCCTGCGTATATCGCTGCAGTAAGGTTGTTCTGCACAACATCAATAGGGCTAAAATGAAATACGAGATCAATTGGACTGACAAGGGGAACTTCAGGTATGCGAATCACCAATTTGGACGAATTTTGGATATGTTGTAGAATACCCCGTCATTTGAAGCTGTGTGAAATATTTCGGCGCACTATTCTATATTTTCCTAAAAAATCGCGTTTAAAGTTATAGCTTCGGTGACTAATAGGTAAAATTCTGAGCGGTCTCCAGGCAGCTCGGCGGCCTAGTGGGTAGAGGCCCTGCTTTATCATGATGAATCCATGGTTCAACTCCCGCTCGTGACTTTTGATAGTTTTAATTTTTTTTTTTTCGTTTTGGTTTTTTTTTTCGTTTTGGTTTATTTTTTCGTTTTCGTCATGCATATAACGGTTGTCATGTATTTCTCCTGATTCTTTTATACTTTTCTTATATCTTTAATAACATGAAAAAGTTCACAGTTCTTATTCACAGTAAATAGAGTGCAAAACAAGCAAAATGATTTTTTTGTTTAATTTGGACTCTGATAATTTAAAAATTACAATTAAAGGTGCATTGTTGCATCTTGATAAACTCCTTCAAGAGAATAATTTATCAACCGAACAGACACCAAATACTATTTCGGAAAAATCCGTAACAATGGCTGAGGAAATTTATAAAGTAGTCATTGATATATTAGAGGAAATAAAGGAGCTGTATATTGAGGATTCTGAAGTTAGTAAAAGTAGCAAGAATTCCGAGCGTTACGTTCCAAAAGTTAAGGCGTCCAAAAAACGGGAGTACATTCCGCTGGATTACAAAGTCTCGGTAGTTAACTTGACCAAATCGCACACATCGTGGAATCTTGCAACTATTCAGAAGAAAGGAGGAAGCCGCCTAAAACGAATATCGGACTTATATCGATGGGAAGAGGCTGTGAAGAATGGTGGATCAGTTATTGACAAATATGATGCAATAAATAAGTGGACTCTAAATCGATTTAAAGAAGCCAGGGATCACCTTCAGCTAGTGACGTCAAGAAATTTCCAGGAGTGGGGGTTGGCTGCCTCAAGCCAATTTACCAATTTTCAGTTTAATGCTTCGATTTCTTGTCTGCACCGATTTAAGGTAGCAAATCGCATTCGGCAAAGAAAAATAGCACGATTTGTGTCGGCAAAAGAGGCCTGTTAGAAACTTATCAGCAATTATTCAAAAGAAATGGTCATAAATACTGACCTAACCGGGTGCAGTTATCAGTCGATATATAATAGAAGTTTAGCTGAAAAAGGTACGAAAGCAGTTGAGGTGCAAAAAAAAAGTATGAACAAAGTGACGCATACATATACATACTGCACAATATGCGATGACATTAGACGGAAGCTTAACGCCATATGTTTTTCTACGCCTGCAGGAGCCAAATAATGCTTTCGGCCCTAACGTCCAACTGCAAATAAACCGCTTTAAAGAAAAACACACCAATGTTATTGTATCATGCTCGAAGTCTGGAAAATTGACCACAGATATTTATAAGACATTCTTAAAAGATGCTCTTTTGTCTTACGTGAGGAAGGAAAAGTTTCTTTTAATTATTGATTCCTGGGGAGGCCAAACCAACCCGTCAATGTATGATGAATGTGTCAACCATGCGACGTGTACTTTTTTAGACAATTTAAAAATTTAATAAAGCGGCTGATAGAAGAAAAACGAGAAATTTCATCAAGAGAAGACTCCATAAAAATACAATCCCTTGTACATTTCCAGTTGTCATCCCCGATTTTTAAGGATATGCTCAAGTATGCATGGTTCGCATCAAAGTTGACAGATTAGAGAGAGATTTTCAAAAATGTTAATTTTATTTGTTTCTCTCAAATTGATTTTAAGGTATCATGTATTTGAACAAAATCATCTTTTATAACATGTTCATGGTGTAGAAAAAATTTATGTTTTTCTTGTTTTTTATGATCTTTATCACAACAATAAATATGAAAGCAGAAATTAATTCTATCTGAAATTACGTGATTTTTTATTTGTATTATTTTAAACCACATTTCTATTTTTATGATGGCATAAAAAATGGGATTCATCATGATAAGGCAGGGCCTCTACCCACTAGGCCGCCGAGCTGCTTGGGGACCACTCAGAATTTTACCTATTAGCTATAGCTATAACTTTGCCGAAGCTATAACTTTAAACGCGATTTATTAGGAAAATATAGAATAGTGCGCCGAAATGTTTCACACAGCTTCAAATGACGGGGTATTCTACATCCAAAATTCGTCCAAATTGGTGATTCGCATACCTGAAGTTCCCCTTGTGAGTCCAGTGGTGCTGTTCTTCTGCGAATTGACGGTCCATTGGAGGTTATGAAGAGTCAGATCCCAATCCTTTGGATTATTTGATTAGCCCGTTCCTCTTGGCCATTTGCACGGGGTGCTCTTACAGCGTTCTTAACGTGTTGAATATGGAAACGCTTTTTCGCGGTCTGTTATATTAAGATTTGGCAAGCCGAAGTAACTAGAATTTTTGTCTAGGCTCGATATAACGGGTAATGTTTTTATGCTTTTAACCGTTTTTACAATTAGAAATTTACTGAATGGATTAGATATAGCCTCGTTTGCTTTGAATAAAAGGACCCAAATGATCCTCGTGAAGTCGACGAAATGCGACCGGTTCGGCATCGTTGTAATGCATGCAACCTTCAGGCTTTCCTCCTTTGGACTTATAGTAGCAGCATTGGATGCATGTACTTCCTCATCTTTGGAAACCAGAATTGCTTTTGAATTCTCTCAATGGTTTTGTCAAGACCAAAGTGTCCGACATCATCATGGCAACTTTTAACAACAAGCCATCTAATTGCCTTTGGTACAACAAACTCAATAGTGATTTTCGATGACATAATCAGAACGTAGTTGCTTCAGTTGATCACTGTGGCGTTTTCCTTTTCCCTGCGTTTGTTAACAACCAGTCGTCGATGTCAAAAATTATGGTCCGAACAGCTTCATCTTGTGATGCTTCCGGGGGCAAATCTGAAGCACGGCTCATCGCATCTACATGAGCCATTTAGCTTCCATCTCGATGAACAAAGTCACATTCGTAATCCATTATTTTAATCCAGCAGCGTGCCACTTGTGGAGTGAGTTCATTATTCGCTTTAACCTTGGCAATATCGGAGCATTCGGTCATTAGGCGGAATGATTTTCCTAAAAAGTACACTCTGAACCTTTGGAGTGTTTCTACTACTGCAAGCGTTGCTACAGTGTCGACTGAAATAACAAGCGGGACTCCAAACATTATCATTATGTAACTGCAGTAAAACTCCTGCAAGGCCCAAAGCACAGGCATCGGTGTGGAATTCGTGTTTAGCCGAAAAATCGTATAGAATGTGAAAAAAATCGTAAAATCGATTAGTTCGTTAAATGCATGTTGTTGCGCTTCACCCCAACTAAATGTATTCGCTTCAGTTTTACGAAAAAATTCTTTTAAAGGACGTGATATTAATGAATAGTTTTCAATGAATTTTCTGAAGAAACCTGTAAGACCAAGAAATCTTCCTACCTCTTTTAAGTTTGTAGGTATTTAAAAATTTTTAATTATGCTTACTTTACATTCGCCACGTTTTATTCCATCTTAATGACTATTTGGCCCAAGAGCGTAATTTCAGATTGCAGAAACTCGCATTTGTCGTACCGTAGGTTTAAGCCACTGTCTTGCATGATCGGGAAAAAATTTTTAATTCGTTGCATACCAGATATCAAAGTCTCACTTGGGATTATTACGACATCTAGATATGCGAGTACCTCACTTGGTTGCATTCGTTTTATGGTTTGGTTCATTACCAACTGAAAAACTGCCGGAGCGTTAACGAGTACAAAAGGCATTTTGTTGTATTCATTATGTCCTTCAGCTGTAACAAACGCCGTGTACTGTTTCGACGATTCACTTATCTTGATTTGATAGTAACCCACACGTAAATCAAGTTGCATAAAATAGACGTTGCCAGCTAGCTGAGCAAATTGCTCTTCCATGCTTGGCAGAGGGACTGGAATTTTGACCTTAATACTGTTAAGGCGACGAGTCTCTCGATTCGGTTTATCCACGATGACGAATCCCTAGGCGTACGGCGAATCCGAAAGACGTCGTTTTCCAGTTTCTCAGATATGATACTTGGGTCGATATCAGGCCCGGACTGGGACCCTAAGGGCCCACCGGGCATACAAGTTGAAGGCCCCCATATACTATATGCTTGAAAAATGATTTCCTAGGCAAATGAAAGGTACACATTTTTAGGTTTTACATCAAGTATGATGTAAACAAAAAAACATATTTATTTGCCTATCTTTTTTTAACAATGCCGTAAGGCGTAATTTTACTAGATTTTAACACTCATCAAACAGTCAAAAGTTTTTCAAGTAAATTGCTCTGTAAGTAAAAGACGTTAATAACACAGGCCGACATTTTTGAGGTCATGAAAGTTCAATAGGTCTCCTATAGTAATTGGGGGCTGCTAATCACGGCCCTGTACTTAGTTTTTCTCCATCACGTTAGGATTTCGAAAAAAATGCATTCAAAATTACCTAATTTGCAATATATTATTCCATGATATAAGCATAATATTGTATTAAAAACATTATTATTTTATCCTATTAATATATTAGGCTTGATTGAAAAGAAATTTACATAATATCAAAGAGTTTTTTCTTTGTTATAATAGATAATATCTTACACTCTGGATATAGTTCTATAATGAGTAAAATTTCAACCAAAAAGTATGCTATAGGGATTCCAAGTATTGTCTGCTTTTTTGTGATTTTAATAATTTCTTAAAATTTGGGGCCAAGATTCTTAGAAAATGTTCTTAAAGTTGATCAATATCATTATCAGCATAAGTAGGTAATATAGACACTTGAAGCAAGCAACTGCTTCTGTCGTCCGCGGAATTCGAGAAATGCATTTGAAAGCTTTTTTATAAGCTTCAAGAGAAAGCTTAAAGTCGCGCAAACGAATTTTGTGCTGTTATTGGAGCTATTCCCTATTATTGGAAAGGTCCTTTGCATCTGCCATCTAAAATATTGAACTTAATAACATTCAAATTGGTCCTATATGTTTTGGTGCAATAAAAAAAACGCCTACTATTCAATTATAATTTCGCATCCAACTCACCTGGAGCACTGTAGAGTACATGCGCTGCAACCTTTAAACATGAACTCGATAAGCTACATAGTATATTCCTAAATCATTTTTTCCTGCTTTATTAAAATCTCGTCCATATGCAGAAATATGAGGTTATGCGCTAAAAAGTTAAATTGCAAAAAAGTGGTTATTCGTGGACATTGAAACTTTTATATTTTACAAAGAATTGATTATTCTATCCAATAGTAAAAGTCTTAGACTGGACTCTGGTAGACATTTTTGTAAAACTCTACCTAAAGTTGAGATTTCGTTATAAGTTTTGTTTTTGAGAGTTGCTCAGAATGACACAAATTTTAAGACACACACCTAAATTTGTAACAAATTACCTGTACTCACACATAGTACAAGCCCGACTTTTTCAGTAGCATCCACAGTTTCATCAATAACGTTTGTCTTTCAAAGTTATATACATACACTCAAAGTCAAGCAACAATTTGCAATAAACAGAAGAAAATTCATTTTGTTCCCCACACTGGTTTTCAACAACGTTTTTCTCGCCAGTGTTGAAAAAATTTGAAAAAGCAAGTATGCAGAAATGTGCACTGATGTTTTAGCTATGTATGTATAAAGCGGCATCAAAACATTTCGATTTCATCAACTTTAAAAAATGACTTAAGCGCTGCAACGGTAGCACCGTGTACCAGCATCAAAATAAGTTTTCCAATGCTGATGTTTTAGAAAAGCTGGAAGGTGGTGATGACATTGAAATTGTTACTGCTATTCCACCCTCGGGTGTTGATGCGATAACGCTTGAGGAAGACATTGATGATGAAACTCTTTGGCAAATGAATTTGCAGCTCCACAATGGATAAAAGTGTAGGAAAAAAGGCTACCTCATTTTGGAATTTTTCTTAGTTGTTATGCTGATCAAGAATATATGTATATACTTTAAGGGGTCGCCTCCTTCTGTGCGTTACAAACATCTGACCAATTTTATAATACGCTTTGGAAGGGTATAGAAATGCGCAAATTGGTCCAGCCCTCCTTAGTGTGCTTATATACATATGTACATACATTTATACATGTACATAGGTACATTTGTATTTCTATACCAAATTCAATTAATTAAAATTAAGTTTTGTCAATAATTCAACAGTACGTACTTTATTCCATTCATATTTCAATAGAAGCACTATATTATTAAACGACATTTCTGTGGCACCCTACAACTGCTTTTCAATTGGTTTTGGGTCATTATCGATTTCTGTGACACCTCTGACTTACTTTATTATTTCTCGGCAATGGGTTCTGTAGTAGCTCCTTCCAAATTTAAGCAGAGGCCGATTCATTCAAAAAACAACTTACGGATGGCCATCAATCTGCTTCTTTTTTGATATATGTAAGTTGTTTCTGAAAACGTTTATAGATCATAGCTTTTTTAATAGGGTTATATATACTTTCTATACTTACAAATCGTCTCAGATGATTATTATTTCGTTGCTGCTGGACTAATTCCAAGCAGCACTTTCAGAGCCCTTGTCGTGGTACTTCTACGGGCCCCTGTTATACACAGGAGATGTCTTTCCTGTACTCTTTCCAGTAGTTTTTGATCTGTAGCTTGTCTGACTACCAAACTAGAATAAGAAAATAGGTCGCAGGACTGAAATAAAGATCTAGGGCGTCAGACATGTCTGCATGCACATGTGCAAACATCAACAAACTTTGTGCTGTGCTGTAAACATAAAAGACTTTCATTTACCTTTCCCCGACATTGGCCTTCCAGGACAACTATGATCTGTCTGTTAGGCGTTAGCACCATGGTGAAGAGATAAGTCCCAGGCTTATTCGCATTTATTTTCAATCCGGAAATTTACCACAACTCTGACGATGTTGTTTATACATAAGTGATCCTAGAAGATGTCCTTTCGAATTTCTTAAGAAGGTTGTTGACCACAATGAATAGTATAGACGTACATATGTCCCCAATCTGTGTGTACCTTCCTGTATTGCAGTAAGTAGTGAGCCCCCGTTACAAGTAATTATTGAGCCCCGATGACCATGGTCCAGCAGTTTTTCCAGTTTTTATGGAAGTTAAAGTAAAGGTTTCCAGAAATTGCATAAGTGCATGGGTACCACCAGTAGGAAGTAATTTGTTCTCCAATCTCAATTCGCCAAAGATTACTTGGGAGAACATCTGAATCAAATTTTTGTACAGAGGCTGCCACTGTAAATAGACATTTGAGCTCATAAAAACGTTTTTTAAATTTAATAGTAAGTTTTTGTACATCAGTTTAGCTTTTCAAAAAAGAAATATTTCAATATACACAGAATTTTATACTTCAACTTCATTTTCAACTATTATTTAATTAGAAATATTAATAAAATATCAAACAAGTGCTTCCTTGCTAAGAATCTTTTTATTTTTTAATTCCAAATATTCAAAGACAATTTTTACAAGAAGACCTACTGTTGTCAAACGGTACATTCTAAAATCTGTTTAAAATGTAAAAACAAATTCTATAGCATACTTTTTGGTGTACATTTTACATCTCCAGATTTCAAAATATTATGATAGGCAAAAACAGAGTTCATTTTCAGAATCAGCGTACCCAAAGTAATAAGGGGCAGCTCTCAAATTAATGTCAGCAAAAGTTATGTTTGCTTGTGTAATTGGGGGTTAAACAGGCATTCAATCTCAAACCAAAACGTAAAATGGCCTATTTCGATGACAAAGTGTCAATATATGCAACACCTAAATACACGTTAAGGTAAACAAAAAAACAAAAGTTTAATCTATTTTTAACCAAATAAACCTTTATTTAGTTCCAAAAAATTAATAAATAGCTGAAAAATATAAAATTAAAAATGTGATGTCCGTCAAGTTAGCGACACTGTTAAACTCGAGTTAGCGACGGTCCTCTGTTAACCCTCTGTAAAGTTTTTTGTATTTTTATATTTTAAATTTTCAGCTATTTATTAACTTTTTTGAAACAAATAAAGCCTTAAATTATTAAGAATAGATTAAATTTTTGTTTTAATTCAGTTTTGAGGGTTTTTGAGCATTCCATGTATTGACAATTTCTTCACGAAAATGTCCTTTTTCGTTTTCGTATAGCTCCAAAATATTGCAACGGCTCAATGAAGATTGAATGCCAGATTATTCCCCAATTATTCATCTATATTCCCACCAAGTTTAGTTAAAATTCCTCACACGGTTTTCGAGAAAATTGCATTTTTTTGAACCAACCATGATTTTACCCATACAAAATGTTTCAAAAATTACGTCGACTTTATCGGGCAAAAACTCGACTATATGGTAACGGCTCAATGAAGATTGAATGCCAGAATTTAGGTATGACTGTCTGGAATACGTCCAGAAAATTTCAGCAAAATTCCTCGTAACGTTTTCGAGAAAAATGCATAAATGTGGGGGTACCTTCCGAAAACAATGATTTTTTAAGCAAATGCAATTCGCCAATGTTCTTCTTCTTCCTCCTTTAATTCGCCCCTTACAAAATGAGTGAAAAAATGGGCTAACTTTGTTGGGTAAAAACTCGACTATATAGTAACGGCTCAATGAAGATTGAATGCCAGAATTTAGGTACGACTTTTTCAAATATGTTTGGGTTATTTTATTCTAGATTCCTCGTAACGTTTTCGAGAAAAATGCATACATATGTGGGTACTTTTTGCCCGCAAATTTTTTTTAATGTCAATTGGCCCAGCTGTTTTTTCAATTCGCCACTCAACATATGGCCATTTCGCCCCATACAAAATGAGTTAAAAAATGGGCTGACTTTGTTGGGCAAAAACTCGACTATATGGTAACGGCTCAATGAAGATTGAATGCCAGAATTTAGGTACTACTTTTTCAAATATGTTCAGAGAGTTTCAGCAAAATTCCTCGTAACGTTTTCGAGAAAAATGCATAAATGTGGGGGTACTTTTTGCCGGCAAATTTTGTTCATTGTCAATTCGCCCAACCATTTGTCTCAATTCGCCACTCAACATATGGCCATTTCGCTCCACACAAAATGAGTTAAAAAATGGGCTGACTTTGTTGGGCAAAAACTCGACTATATGGTAACGGCTCAATGAAGATTGAATGCCAGAATTTAGGTACGACTTTTTCAAATATGTTCAGAGAGTTTCAGCAAAATTCCTCGTAACGTTTTCGAGAAAAATGCATAAATGTGGGGGTACTTTTTGCCGGCAAATTTTGTTCATTGTCAATTCGCCCAACCATTTGTCTCAATTCGCCACTCAACATATGGCCATTTCGCTCCACACAAAATGAGTTAAAAAATGGGCTGACTTTGTTGGGCAAAAACTCGACTATATGGTAACGGCTCAATGAAGATTGAATGCCAGAATTTAGGTACTACTTTTTCAAATATGTTCAGAGAGTTTCAGCAAAATTCCTCGTAACGTTTTCGAGAAAAATGCATAAATGTGGGGGTACCTTCAGCGGGAAAATATTTTTCAAACATTTCGCCGCTCAAGCATCGCTGAGATAGGGGGATCAGGCAAATACAGGTTAGCTTAAATAGGGGGTTTGGTATAGTGGTACGACTGCACCAATAAATTATGATTTTAGTTAATAAGAATTTTTGACAAATAAGATTCAAGTATATGTATACTTATGTAGACTTTACTAGACAATTTAAATAAAGTTAATGAAATATGTAATTGTCAAATCTGGTTTTATGTATATATATATGTACATATATGTACATATGGTCGTGCGATTGCAAAAAAATTTGCTGCAAACAAATAAGGCTTGCACCAATGTATGACCATTTGTATTTAAATAAAATCTTTTAAATTTAATGGCCAAAAGCAAGAGATTATGAGACTGGTTCAATGTGATGATCATGGCAAAATATTTGGACAACTTTTAAGATAACTTTTTAAAAAAATTGCAATTCGACTCAAAAAGTTCGATAATTACTCAAAATATCGATGGCCAAAGTATCGATAATATAGCTTCCGATAAATTGCAAGCATGGAGTGTGGCATCTCTAAAAACATTCAATCGACGATCACCAGGCATCCATTAAACATGAATTATATTTTTAAAAATTGTGTAAGTAATTTTGTTTTTTTTTGATAATGAATTATAATTAATTTATATTTTTATTTATTTCCAGACGGTCAACATCACCGCAGATGGTGGCCAGGGCCAAAGGCGCCCGAAAAATTTCAAAAAAAAATGGGGTGCGTGGGGTGCTCAAAAGGGGAAAACCCAAGCGTGTGGCCGTTGCCAAAGTAAAGACGGCACCGCCACCGCCACCACCGCCACCACCACCACCGCCACCACCGCCACCAACACCACCACCACCACCGCCGCCAACAACAATAATGGCGGCCTTAGAAGGCAAATTTAAAAAAAACAAAATAAATGAATAAAATCAAATTTATTTACATATGTATGTACTTGTAACTTTTTTGGGCGGGAAAGAAAGGGAAAGGGATAGACGCTGGCGTGTGCCAGAATTCCGGGAAAAATGGGATCAGAAGCCTATGTGTGTTGTAGGCATAATATATGTATGTCATACATAGACACACATACTTGAGTGTACATACATATATGTATGTGTATACATACATACATATTTGTATGAAGAAAATCCCATACATATATGTATGTACATAAATGTAATAAATTATGTATGAACACATTAAAAAAAAAAATTTGATTAAAAAAAAAGGAAAAGAAAATATGACACGACATTACTGAGATTTGAACCAACACATCACACCATGCATCTGCATCAATACCGTATCGTCCCCATTCACTTACAGCTTACACCACACGATCATTACAAAAAGAACTGACATCATACTGGTTGTGTATTTAGCATTTAACCAAATATTTCATTTTTATATCATTTTATTAACTAAATAGCAAAAAAAAAAACAAAATTAGTTTTTTTTGAAAAACAACAAACTGACAGACGGAAAAAAATATTAAAAAAAAGAATAGTCACTCCTCTTGATATACCCGGCGCGGGTTCGAACCGCGTCTCCGTTGTGAACGCACCAGACAATAAGCCATTTACCACTACCCTATTTATGAGAATTTCGTACGATCAGAGGCAATAAGAAAGTAACAAGAAATATTTCTTGTCGTTTATCCATTAAAATAAATCGAAAAAAAAAATATCCATAAAAAAAAGTTAGCCCGTCCTCTTTTTCCATGCATCCTTGGCGTGGATTTGAACCCACTCTCTTATAAAAATATATTTTAGCAAAAAAGTCATTTCCCACCAACACCACAATGCTAGTTGGAAATTGAAACGAACAGGGCCAATAACAGAGAGTAACAAAAAATTTATAGTGTGCGTGAAACGTACAAGAATGCCATTGCACAGTGGTTTACTTTTGGTAAACTCCTTCCGAAATAATAATTTTTTTATTTAGTCAAGATTATTATAAAACACCAATTTTGCACATTTAGATAGAATTCTTTTTAGAATTCTGTTGAAAAATAAAATTAATTTTTTGATTAAAATATATATAATAATATACAATTGCATACGCCTCATTCTTTTTTTTTTCCGACAATTCAATTTGAACTTTACGTATTTTTCCTTTAATTTTTTTAGTTTTGTCTTTTATACAGATTTATTAACTAATAGTTGGGAAATTTTTATTCCCGGAAGAATCACTTTTGTACAACGACAGGACTAACTCTGTAATGCTTGACATTTTGAGACAAATGGTTGGGCGAATTGACAATGAACAAAATTTGCCGGCAAAAAGTACCCCCACATTTATGCATTTTTCTCGAAAACGTTACGAGGAATTTTGCTGAAACTCTCTGAACATATTTGAAAAAGTCGTACCTAAATTCTGGCATTCAATCTTCATTGAGCCGTTACCATATAGTCGAGTTTTTGCCCAACAAAGTCAGCCCATTTTTTAACTCATTTTGTATGGGGCGAAATGGCCATATGTTGAGTGGCGAATTGAAAAAACAGCTGGGCCAATTGACATTAAAAAAAATTTGCGGGCAAAAAGTACCCACATATGTATGCATTTTTCTCGAAAACGTTACGAGGAATCTAGAATAAAATAACCCAAACATATTTGAAAAAGTCGTACCTAAATTCTGGCATTCAATCTTCATTGAGCCGTTACTATATAGTCGAGTTTTTACCCAACAAAGTTAGCCCATTTTTTCACTCATTTTGTAAGGGGCGAATTAAAGGAGGAAGAAGAAGAACATTGGCGAATTGCATTTGCTTAAAAAATCATTGTTTTCGGAAGGTACCCCCACATTTATGCATTTTTCTCGAAAACGTTACGAGGAATTTTGCTGAAATTTTCTGGACGTATTCCAGACAGTCATACCTAAATTCTGGCATTCAATCTTCATTGAGCCGTTACCATATAGTCGAGTTTTTGCCCGATAAAGTCGACGTAATTTTTGAAACATTTTGTATGGGTAAAATCATGGTTGGTTCAAAAAAATGCAATTTTCTCGAAAACCGTGTGAGGAATTTTAACTAAACTTGGTGGGAATATAGATGAATAATTGGGGAATAATCTGGCATTCAATCTTCATTGAGCCGTTGCAATATTTTGGAGCTATACGAAAACGAAAAAAGGACATTTTCGTGAAGAAATTGTCAATACATGGAATGCTCAAAAACCCTCAAAACTGAATTAAAACAAAAATTTAATCTATTCTTAATAATTTAAGGCTTTATTTGTTTCAAAAAAGTTAATAAATAGCTGAAAATTTAAAATATAAAAATACAAAAAACTTTACAGAGGGTTAACAGAGGACCGTCGCTAACTCGAGTTTAACAGTGTCGCTAACTTGACGGACATAAAAATGTGAAAAAGTTAACAGTGGCTTAACAGAGGAGGGACGATAGGTCGACTTTAACAGTGACGATAACTTGACGACCATACGCATATTGTTCATCTCTAGTTGCCTCTAAATAAAAACAATTTTTATTATAAAATACAAAGAACATTACAAAAAAAAAAAAAAACAGAAAATGGATGTGCTGGAAAATGTCAGAAATTGGTTTACATCAGAGACGTCCAGAAATAAGAACTCCTCCCTAGTGGCTGGTTTACTGGTATTAATGTACACATGTGTTAACCAAAGAAGCAAAAATTAAACCGTATCTTTCTTTGTGTTTTCCTACATAGTTCTTCGCTGGCTGGTGGACACTGATAGATGCTATGTCCGGCGATAGCCAACATCTAATTACCACAGGGCACGTATTCATAGGAGTCTTTGGCACTATTAGCTTTTGCATGGTGAATTCCGTTAAAGGAGAACATGTAAGCGAGGGGCATTAGAGGGTCTGCGGTTACAAATGATTAATTTTTCCCTTAATAGATATCGGAAAATAACTCATCAGAAGTAGGAGCACGGATTGCCAAGCTATGGTTGCTTATTGGGTTCGTGATAGGCTTTGCGTCCATAATTGCTGCCATTTGGGTAATGATTGATGACTTTATTAACGACAGTAAGTACTTTGTGCTTAAAAAAGAAAAAAAACTATAAAACCAACACTATTTAATGTCTTAATGCTTTCAGAAAACAAAGATTCCAGTCTGGGTGTTGCCTTGTTGGTGCAAAACTTCTTTATACTCCTCAGCAATCTTGTATACAAATTCGGCCGCAACGAAGAAGCATGGAACGAGTAAAGATTCGCATTCAGTAATATGCATACATATGTACATCTAGAACGCAATAACCATTTAGACATACCCACGAACATAAAAATGAACCGACTAAGAGAATGTCATAAAGAAAAGCTGGCCTATGCCACATGGCTCTTTCCAAAATCACGTTTTAATGTATATTAATCTCATTTACACATATTATAAAAGACGACAAAGAACCTTAATTAAACTGAAATCGGTAGCGACAAATAAACGTGCAAACTGATCATTTAATTGCAGCTCTTATAAAAGTTATAATGGCGAGAACTGCAAGCAAGGGATACCAAATTGCCAATCACACTTGTTCATCATACGCATCAATAGGGCACTCATTCTCATTCTGAAGGCACCACTGCGGTTGCATAGCCTCCGCACCCAGTCCATTCTCTACAAGCCGCTCACGATGAAGTAGGAGACGGGACTCGGCTTCTTTCCAGGTAAGCGTAGGATTCGACCACAAGCGCTCAGCCAGAGCACTTGCTCTTGGCCAAAACCGATTATCCAGTGTGTGCTCATCAATTTGCTCCGACCAAATAGCAGCTTCAGCACCGAGAACATGATCCTTATAGTCTCCGGCCATTGTATCCAGGTTGTTCTCATAGACCTTTTGCCAGCCTATGTAGGGTGAGCACCAGTTATTCCCATTTGTCACCCAGCCAGCTCCACCACAGTCAAAGTATAAAGCATCGTAGTTAGATACAATTATCTTGAATCCACGTTTTAAAATTTGTTTAATCTGTGGATCGACGCCTGTTGTCCAAATCTGAATAAAGTATCGCTCAGGGTCTAAATATTCATCAATAAAAGGTTCCTCTGTTAGGTGACTCGTCCACAAAATTATAGGTGTTGTGGACGCATTAGAAACGCGATCCACTCTTTGCAGTGCTTTCGTTTGAAAGTGTCCCCACAATCGCATAAAGTCGGATGTATTTAGGCCCCAATCCTGGTCCAGCATCCATTGTCGGATTTGTTCGCTGCTGTTCCAACAATTGACGGATACCTCATCACCGCCCATGTGAAACACATCTGGCTTAAAAAGTTTAAACATGTCACTGTAAATATCCTCAAGAACATCATAAAGGCCACTAACAGTAGGATCTAGTTGGCCGCATGGCGGTTCTACGCAAAAATCTTTCCACGGTTGAGCATTGAAGCAGGCAGTCATATTCTTATGCTGCCATCCCTCTCCAACATGTGCAGGAGCGTCGAACTCTGGCATTACCCGAATGCCACGCATCCGACCATAGTCTACCAAATCAGTTATATCTTCATGCGTGTACACCTTTCGCGAGGTGTAGGCACCAAGCTTGTGAAGCTCTGGTCGATTGCTCACCTGTAGCGGGAAGCTGTGAGAGTCAGTAATGTGAAAATGAAAAGTATTCAGTTTCACCAAAGCCATTCCATCTGTAATGCAAATTTTTAATGATGAAGCTGTCTTAATTAGATTAGGTTTACGTACCTAACGTTCGCTTAAGAGACTGCACAGAGTAGTAGTTACGGGAGGTGTCCAACAATAGCCCACGCCATTTGTAAACCGGTGCATCGCTAATAGTCGCATTGGCCACAACTTGGACTTCCCGGCGAATATCATCATACACAATCAGTTGAGCCAACGTTTCCAAGCCATGGCGAGCACCAAAGAAATTGTTAGCAGTTATGTTGGTATTAACCAGTCCGTTGAAGTCCGAAATTATATTTAGTCGATAGCTTTCATCAGTCTCTAAGGTGAGTCTTGGGCTGACTTCAGTTTGCTCTATGTTAATGTTGATGGATAAGCTGTAACCACCTCTTCTCAGAGTCTTCCTGCTAGGTATTTGGGTGTCAATCAAATTTAGCCATCTGTTTTCTACTTGTCCCCATAGTTTATCCTTATGTCCTTTACCTGCGACATTGAATTTAATTGATGACACATCTATTTGACGCATAAGCATTTCAACACGCACTTCTCCTGTGGGCTTTGGCCACAAGGTGCCAATGGAACTGCCGCAAAACAGTCTGCAAACTGGCATACTAATTGCCTTGGCAAAGTTATCCTCGTTTAACTCAACTTTGCGGCATTTTGCATTATGGCATTTGTAGCCATAGACAAGGTCACTGAAATAAAATAAGGAATTAAGTGAAATAGAATTTGTTTAGTCTTGTCATTAGTAAAACAAAACTTACTCTCCCCTGTGAGCTGCTCCCAAACAAAGGAACGATGCCAGTGGAAAGACAAAGGCAAACAAATTCCACCTCATTTTGACGACGCTAGAAGAAAACGATTACAAAGTTTACTGGTTGACTCGCAATAAGCTAAAAGACGAGCTTAAATTAATGTATTCGGAAAACAAGTTTTGAATGGAGAGCAACTGCACAGCTGTAAAAAAGTGTACATAGCCACAGGGTTGGATTAACAGCGGCCATGCCGAACTTTGTATACCCTTGTACCGATTTGTCAATAACTTTAATTTTAGAAATATGCAAACAGGAACTAACATTGTCCTCGCACACGATATCTACTATTTTTTTTATACAGGTTATTTTTTATTTATATATATCTTTCAAAGTGTACAAAAAAACAAAAAATGGTTTTGCCGTTTATTTGTACTGGAATTGTGATTTTCCTTAAACCAGGAAAAATCTATTTTTTGAGTTCGTTTTGAAATAAATTAAGAAGTACAAATACATACATATAAATATATACTTAAAACCATGATTTACATGTATATATGTAACCCCACTGTTAGCCAACTTTTGAACAAGACAAAGACATAAACCAGTGGGTGAAAGCTAACATTGGCCGAGCCGAATTTTTTACACTCTTCTAAGTTTTTTAGTTACTCTTTCGTAACCTGTGTATAAACGTCAGGAATTTTATATTATTATGTGGATAAGTTAATAATCTACTTTGGTGATAATGGCATCAGAAGCAAAAAAGTTTCTCATACCAACATTATTTTTCGACCGATCGGTTTTCATTCAACTGACTATTTTAAATTTACTTCATGATAATCGCACACAAGCATATCAAGAATATGTACGCCTATATGTACATGTATTTAGATTCTTCCTTTTATGTGTTGTCAGAAGTGTTCTAACCAGATTTAATACATCGCCCCTTTTGGGAACGGGATAATAATAAGTTTAATCGCGACTCTTTTTATGCACCCTTCTAGCTAAATGTATTAAATCCACAACCGGCTTACACGAGATTCTTTATTTAACTCCAGGTTACCAATATTATGCTTAATCTTCTAGGCTACATATAGTGCATATAAAGAACTTCATACTTGAATAAAAATTAGGTGGAGGATGGTTTGCAGTTCAATAAATCGAATTTTTTTTTTCAAGTAAACCCGAAGACCTTTCAGTGTCGACTGACAAGTTATTTGGCTCGGTTGCCAATTTATCGACACGTCCCCAGCGATTTACCAATACACAGCCAACTAACGTACAACTCAAATATAGTGATGGTTATTGGTAGGCAGACAGGTCGAGGGGGAAACTTACGGCAAAGATTACGCACCTTTGCTTTTTACCTATCTGTATTGTTATTGATTTTGTATTTTTAAGTGCAAAACAAACAGAATGTTGTAAATTAGAGCGAAAGTGTTTCCAAGGGGCATTGTTAACCGTGGGGTTATATATTTAATAATCATTATAGGAAAATTACGTTCGTCTCTATTTTTGTGCTTATAGGTATTATTATACATGTTCGTTAATAATTAATTTAATTAATTATGTAGGCATAACACCCTTTTGTGTTAAGGTGTTATCCTCGTAAGTCTCCAAAACATCTGCCAAGTGCTCATTATCGCGGGGTTTTTTGAACTGTCTTTTCTTGCTGGCAGCCTTTTTACGCTTAGGCACTGGTTTTTTGAGACCATGATCTTGCATAGAACGAATTCCTGTAAAAAGAAAAAGAATTTGGTGAGAAAAAGTTTTTTCGTAGAAGTATCTATGGCACCTTGTTTTTCAAGGTATTCATCAATTTTAGCATCATCCATGGCATCGACTGTAGCCGACCGCCAAAGCTTTTGAAATTCGTCATCCACCTGCAAAGTATTTTATTAGAAATATATGAACATACAGACAATGCGATCCTGAAGGAACACTTACTAAAAAGTTGGCCGTTCTGTCGTTATAAAACAAAATCTTCTTTTTATCTATCGGTCGGATGATAAATAGAATTTCTGCTGCCCGGTTTTTTAATACTTTTTCACAATGTGGCAGCGACTCCTGTACATCTTCAAGAAGTATGCCACCTAGTCCCTTTAAGTCATGCTGCTTTAGTAGTCGCATTAAAGTCTTTCCATCTTTTATCTTGTATACAGGCTTAAAACTAAATTTTTGGCCGCAGGGGCTGACCTCGATCTTAGGATTATTACTTAAAGCTTCGCCAGCTAGCCACTGTGCGAATAGAAATGAATAATCGTATGTTTTTACTACAACAAAACACTTACATTTTTCACAGACTGACCAATGTCTAACTGATTGGTCTCATCCAAAATATCTTCAATGCTCAAGGGGTGGTCATCTCCATCCTGATGACGAGTACGCATAAATTTTACAATCTTCGCTAGGACACCAAACCGATATTGTGAACTGCCAGACATAGTTTTGTATCTGTAGAACGAACATAGCAAAATGTTCAACACATTTGCATATATTAGGTAGGCATATTATTAGACTTACGTGGATGCATCCAGCTTTGGAGCCGTAGGAGGTCGCATCTTCCTCTTTGAATCATCGCTAGATAATGAAGGAGGAGCCCGTTCAAGCTTAGCTTTCTTTTCAACGCTGTAATATTGGTAAAGCAAATCTAGTTAAGATCGTAATTTATATATTGATATGACAACAAAACCTACGTTGGCGTGGCCATGGCCCGTTTTTTGAACGCTTCGCGTTCACGAAGCAGTGCAGGATCCATCTTGTTATTTTAATGAGACTGTTGCAGAATTTGTTTGGACCTTAAACAAATTGAAAATTCTGAATATGTTTATTTTGACTACTTGAGATTTCAGTGTTGAAATCTAGTTTTGGAAATCAGTGCTGCTAAACGACTAATTGCTAAGACATCGAGCTGCTAGTTGATTGTTTTCTGTGTAATAAATATTTCTAAATATATCCAAACAGAAACTGCTGAAAAAACATTAAGTGGATATAATTTACTACACGGGGACCAAATCCAAATTAAACGAAAAAAATTTTCGAGCACAACCTCGGATGCTCCTTTGAGATTAATTTTATATGACAATATTTATTTATTAAATTAAGAAGTATTGCAAACTAATAATCTTTTCATTTACATGAGACACTTATTACAGCCATAAGACGGCGTGTCCCAAAGCTGGCATCTGGCAACGCTATATTAACACAATACCCAACACCGATATTGCCGACAAAGAAAATTTATCGACTGTTTGTATGAATAACCGATTTACTGCCAATTTATCGATATCCGGTAAACAATTGTTTTTCATACACATTTAGCTTGACCTGCCCACCTAACTCTGAAACTAATATGCTTGAATTTTTTATAATTGCCTATAGCCTAAGGCTTTGAAACTATGTATGTATATATTAAAGTCCCCAAGATGTACAAACGTTACAATCAGATGGATGATTCCTCGACTCTTAAATTGTATGTTCTTATGATCAGCATCGTAAGCCGAGTAGGTCTATCCATTTCAGGGTACTTACTTAAGCTACTCGGACTTATAAACAGCCTAAAGATATACACATACAAACATAGATATGTACATACATATGTATGTATGTATTTATGTACATATGTATTTGTGGTATTAAACAAATGGGGAAAAATTCTACAAGCCAAGGTGCGCCAAGGTGGCGATTTTTTCCTAGTTTCTGTTAAATCAACAGAAGAATATTTACCTTTTAGCAATACTGTAGCTATTGAGTTCTGCGCAAAAATTTCGACACTTTTGAACAGGACACTTAAAGATAACCTAATTATAGAAAAATAGGATCATTTAGAAAATATAGCTTTTAAATATGTGTTAGGAAATTATAGGATCGGAGAAGCTTCCTTCTGCCTGTTACATGCATTTTGCGACTTTAATATACCATTTCATGTATGGTATAAAAATGTTTAAATCTCCATATTTGGTATGCATATTTGCTTAATAAATGTGCATTTATTTTTAGTTTTTTTGTTCAAATTAAAATAAGTATGTAAATCGTCTTGCCGACTTTGAAATACCATGCACCATGTAAAAAAGACCAAATGTATGTCTGTTAGTTTTCGTTTCGATTAATACATCTGTGATACCTAGTTTGGTGATATTCTCATAAGCAAAAAAGTTTCCCTAAGCAAAAAGTTTTTCGACCGACAGATTCTTTGGGAGCTAATAAGCACAAGGTGCAATTGCAAACAAAATAACGAAGGTATAGATAACAGATCGTTCATATTGAGGCTTAATTATAAGGAGGTCCGATCCTTATTACCTTGTGGAGAAAGAGTTTGCGCTGATCCCGACAAACACGAACCAACGGACATGGCTATATGCACCCGTCGCGCCATTTTTTTCGGAACCTGTCAAGTTTGTAAATTTATTTTATACTGCAATCTTAAGCAGCATTTCAAATCTTCTTTATTAATATACACATATAGGTATGTAGGTATTTAGTTTAAATGGATTTACACGATTAAATATCCCATTAAATTTTGTTATACGTTATGTTATCCAAGTATGTTAGTATGTATATGTAAGTAGTATATGTATGTGTGTTGGTATAATTCGTAATTCTAATTGTAAGCCGTAAGCATAATTTTCATTTTATTTCAATTTAATATTTTTCTTTGTCGGAATACGTTAGTAAATTGTACACAGAGTTCGTTTATGTAAATATTTCTGCGTTGTGCTGCTTGTTGTAACGGTATGACGGATACTGATATTTGATAGTCCCTGTTAGTAGCAATGCGGTTTGCGGTGTCGGTGACTCCGTTTATGGTCTGGTCATTCTCTTGAACAAGTCAATTGTACGGGTGGATTGGTTATTTGTTCTCCGTTCAGCGTTCTCCGAGTCGGGTTTTTTCACCTCTATGCTATGTTGTAGTTTCAGTGGTTCTTAATTCTGGTTGCATTCCGTTCTTGTTGGGTCAGTTGAACTGTTTAATTGAACTGTGTTTTTTTTTTTTCTCAAGTAAGTAAAGTACTCGTACATTTTACGTTTATGTCAGTGAGTCTGTGAAAATAGAAAGATAAAAATTGGGTTTGGCTTATTATGCTAGCGATCAGTGATCGACTCATTGTGCGTAGGGTCGGTGAATGCGGTTGATTCTGAGTTCAAACTGTCTGGGATTATGTGATACGTTTTATTTTAGATATAGAGTAAGGACTTACCTCGGACCATGGCACAAAATCAATCCAACTATGGCTAAATTAATGCATAGATTCAAGATATCTGAATTTTAATAGCATACTTACAATTAGTTACGTCTTAGACGCTTCCGTCCACCATCATCGCCGTCCGAGCCGCTACGTTCTTCGGCCTCCATGACCTGACAGGAAAGAACGAGAACAAATTATTGCGATAAGCTATTACAAAATCAAAGTAATCTTTATACCTTTATTTTGGTGCCACATATCTCAGCGCCGTTTAAAACATGAATGGCTCTCTGGGCACTCTCCGCTTCCGAATACTTGACATATCCGCAGTTTTTGTTGGGCAGCAAGTAGACATCAATTAACCCCTTCCAGCAGGAAAATATATTTTTCAAGATAGAGTGCGGTAAATTCTGCATGGATAACGCAGTTTAAATATTCAATAAAATAAAATTAAAATTTTCTTTTGAAAGTCCTCTACACCTACCGCTGAGAGCACAATAAAAAGCCTCTGGGCAACTTGGGCATCAGGTGATGCCAGGGGTTGCGCAGGTGGTAAGGGCACATTACAAATCGCATCCTTTTTAGTCCGCTCTATGGGAGGGAAAGGGATGTATTAAAAATAAAGAAAATTTAAAACAACAAACGGCGAACGGGCGACTTTTGGTAATCAAAATAAAAATATTAACAACAAAATTTATATCGCCTATTGTTGTTGTTGGTAAGGATATTACTGTCAATAAAAGAGGTATCCATGCGTGCTGAACTCATTCCGTTGACCTTCACAATAATACGCTCGCCCATTGGATATTCGAGACCATGAAGTTTGTCCCTGAAAAATTTAGAGATGTATTAAATACTCCGGATACCTTTTCAACCTACTTGGCATAAATAGCTGCTTCGGGATTATCGTAGACTACAAGGGCTTCATTTGTACGAGGACCATCTGTGAATGTTTATAATAAAATATACGGATGCTCTGATGTTGTCCATTTAATGCACGTATTAAAACGTATGTTCTCGCATTATTTGACAATAATCCAATCCAGGAATGATATCAAATAGCCGCCAAAGTTGATTCTGATTCACACAATCACTGACTATAACCTCCAGGCACAACAGACTTGACGGAAACATTCCCATCGTTGTTATAGCCACCGCCAGCACCGTCTTTTACACCGTGCTGATCAAGAGTGTATATGTATTTGTACATTATATAAATCGGGAATGCTTTATTTATACGTTGCACACTTCTGAACAAAATTCATATCAAACCATGCATTAAAGGCGTCTTATGCAAGGTGCTTAAAATAGATTGTATGCCATCTCGCGTTTTTATGCCCATTAGTTAGTCGCATCGCCGACTTCGGTATACTAGCCCGGACTTCAAATAACAATTTGTAATTTATAAGACCAAATTGACATGTCCATCGATATGTATGTACGTTATGTAAAGAAATTTCCCATCAGGAAAGCAAGCATAGGCTACATCGCTTACGCTTACATGGACACGAGCACTTCATCGCCGTGACTCGCCAAGGGAATTTTTGGTTCGCATATAAAAAACGTTTTAGGTATAACTTGGTTCTTTTCAATCAAATTTTCCTAACATTTAGTAAGACATGGCTTGATTTCATTATTTATACTGAGACGAAAGGGATCAGCGGAAGCAATTTGGCGAATTGGTGGAAAATTCTTCATTAAACTTAATCATTGAGTAAAGCTAACAAAAAAGGGTTTCTCTTTGGGGAAATGCAGTCGCAAGCCTGTCATAGCTTTAAAGAGTATTCAACAATCAGAAAACTTAATATTCAATATCACTTCCAACTATGTTACTTTGTACCTTTCCACAGATTAAATAAAATGAAGTAAGTCGTCTCTCCGACTCCGGTATACCATGCACCAAGTGATCAAAATGTAAGTATGCCTATTAAATTTTTTTCACATGCCTTATTGCATTTAGGTACTATCTCGCTCACTCTTACAGATGCATAAACATTCTAGCCTACGACCACTTTTGCCCTAATGGACCGCCCAGTAAAACACATTTTTACGATTATTTGGTATCTTTTTAGTCCGATTTAAATAAAATTTGGTAGGTTTTTAAGAAGCAGTAAGACTAATAAGTGGACAGGCGGAAGTGGGCGTGGAAAAAATTTTGAATATGAATATGCGCGAATACTAAACAAATCGACGTAAGTAAAATTGAAGTTAAAGTCAACTTCGTTAGTTTTCGAGAAAATTAGTAGGCGTGACAAAATTTTTAAACAAACAAAATTAAGTGCCTCTATCTAGTATAGTCTTTGAGAAAATCGGTTTTATCTAACTTGCGGCTGCGGAAGTAGGCGTGGCAAAAATAAACTCGATCGATCAAATAATCTCGATCACTGTACATACTACACGAGTCTGCTTGCCCTTATAGTCTCCGAGATCTAGACGGACTTGGCTAGATCGACTCGGCTGTTCATACTGATCAAGAAAATATATACTTTATGGGGTCGGAATTATTCCTTCTGCCTGTTACACACATTTTGACAATTTCAATACAATATTTCACCCTATGGGTAGATGGTATTAAAACTAAAAAAAACCAGAGGGCCGGGGCTAACTTCGACCGCGTCAAAGTTTGTATACCCTTGCAACTTTTTTGGTAACTCTTTCCTTACCTATTAGCCATCACTGTGGAAGAACGTTTTATATAAAAAGGCTTATGTTTGCGAAAGAATGGCCTACAATCATAGGAAGACACGAAGATATTGATCAAAGTCACTGTTTTCGCCCGATCGTTCCTATGGGAGCTATATGATATAGTCACCCCATCTTGATCAAACTTGGCACAGTCGTTAATAAGCGTAATAAACTTTCTAATAATAAGTTTCACGATAATAGCATATAAAATAACGAAGTTATTGAGAAAAGTCACTGTTCGTGACTTTGGGGTTTGTATGGGAGCTATATGATATAGTGGTCCGATCCGGCTGAATCCGAGATATACAACCCCTGCAGTATATACAATATATTGAACTCGTCTCGTCGTGCTGATCAAGAATATATATACTTTGTATGGTCGGAGATGCTTCGTTCTATGCGTTGCACACTTCTGACCAAAATTAATATACCCTTTTTGCAAGGGTATAAAAATTAACCTTAAACTAACACTTAGCTAACACGCCTTTTGACTACCTTATTTTACCATGCACTCATATGGTAAGGTGGTATAATAAAGTCGCCAAAATGAATGTAACAGGCAGAAGGAAGCTTCTCCAACCCCATAAAGTATAGAATCAACAGCCGAGTCGGTATGAACACCGTAATGTCGGGGACTATACGGGCAAGAGCTAGCAAATTTGGTGAGCAGACTGTAGTATGTATAGTTATCGAGTTTGTTTAAAAATATTACCACGCCCACTTCCGCCCCCGCAAATTAAATAAAACTGATTTTCTCGATCACTAACAAAGCTAAGTTTCCCAAATTTGGCATTTAGATTTGTTTAGTATTCCCGCAGATTATGATTATTCAAAATTTTTGACACGCCCGCTGGTGCATGGTATACCAAAGTCGGCGAGACGACTTACTTACTTCATTTTAAAGAGGGTCAAAATACACTCCCAGCCAATAATATTCTCTCAAACTGCGACTATAAGAACCTCTTTTTTTTGGTATATTTTTTTTATATATTAATATATGTGTTTACTTTAAATGGATTTACACGATTAAATATTCCATTAAATTTTGTTATACGTTATGTTATCCATGTATGTTAGTATGTATATGTAAGTAGTATATGTGTGTTGGTATAATTCGTAATTCTAATTGTAAGCCGTAAGCATAATTTTCATTTTATTTCAATTTAATATTTTTCTTTGTCGGAATACGTTAGTAAATTGTACACAGAGTTCGTTTATGTAAATATTTCTGCGTTGTGCTGCTTGTTGTAACGGTATGACGGATACTGATATTTGATAGTCCCTGTTAGTAGCAATGCGGTTTGCGGTGTCGGTGACTCCGTTTATGGTCTGGTCATTCTCTTGAACAAGTCAATTGTACGGGTGGATTGGTTATTTGTTCTCCGTTCAGCGTTCTCCGAGTCGGGTTTTTTCACCTCTATGCTATGTTGTAGTTTCAGTGGTTCTTAATTCTGGTTGCATTCCGTTCTTGTTGGGTCAGTTGAACTGTTTAATTGAACTGTGTTTTTTTTTTTTCTCAAGTAAGTAAAGTACTCGTACATTTTACGTTTATGTCAGTGAGTCTGTGAAAATAGAAAGATAAAAATTGGGTTTGGCTTATTATGCTAGCGATCAGTGATCGACTCATTGTGCGTAGGGTCGGTGAATGCGGTTGATTCTGAGTTCAAACTGTCTGGGATTATGTGATACGTTTTATTTTAGATATAGAGTAAGGACTTACCTCGGACCATGGCACAAAATCAATCCAACTATGGCTAAATTAATGCATAGATTCAAGATATCTGAATTTTAATAGCATACTTACAATTAGTTACGTCTTAGACGCTTCCGTCCACCATCATCGCCGTCCGAGCCGCTACGTTCTTCGGCCTCCATGACCTGACAGGAAAGAACGAGAACAAATTATTGCGATAAGCTATTACAAAATCAAAGTAATCTTTATACCTTTATTTTGGTGCCACATATCTCAGCGCCGTTTAAAACATGAATGGCTCTCTGGGCACTCTCCGCTTCCGAATACTTGACATATCCGCAGTTTTTGTTGGGCAGCAAGTAGACATCAATTAACCCCTTCCAGCAGGAAAATATATTTTTCAAGATAGAGTGCGGTAAATTCTGCATGGATAACGCAGTTTAAATATTCAATAAAATAAAATTAAAATTTTCTTTTGAAAGTCCTCTACACCTACCGCTGAGAGCACAATAAAAAGCCTCTGGGCAACTTGGGCATCAGGTGATGCCAGGGGTTGCGCAGGTGGTAAGGGCACATTACAAATCGCATCCTTTTTAGTCCGCTCTATGGGAGGGAAAGGGATGTATTAAAAATAAAGAAAATTTAAAACAACAAACGGCGAACGGGCGACTTTTGGTAATCAAAATAAAAATATTAACAACAAAATTTATATCGCCTATTGTTGTTGTTGGTAAGGATATTACTGTCAATAAAAGAGGTATCCATGCGTGCTGAACTCATTCCGTTGACCTTCACAATAATACGCTCGCCCATTGGATATTCGAGACCATGAAGTTTGTCCCTGAAAAATTTAGAGATGTATTAAATACTCCGGATACCTTTTCAACCTACTTGGCATAAATAGCTGCTTCGGGATTATCGTAGACTACAAGGGCTTCATTTGTACGAGGACCATCTGTGAATGTTTATAATAAAATATACGGATGCTCAGATGTTGTTCATTTAATGCATGTATTAAAACGTACGTTCTCGCATTATTTGACAATAATCCAATCCAGGAATGATATCAAATAGCCGCCAAAGTTGATCCTGATTTACACAATTACTGACTGTAACCTCCAGGCACGACGGCTGCGGCACTGGAACATTTTGCATCCGTAGAAATGCAGACATATCATTGTTGACCGAAACATTCCAATCGTTGTTATAGCCACCGCCACCCCCGGCTACTCCACCGCCCCCGTTGTTATAACTAGAGCTATTGCGACCATGGCCACCATAAATTGGATTGTCTTCGGATGGGCGACCGTACTGATCTCGTTGCGTTCGGGTGGATCCCTTCGGCTCGGCAAACACAGCTTTGTATTTGGCAGAACAATTTTCAAAAGCTACTGCAGCGTAATAAAACCTATAATTATATATAACCAAATTAATAATAACAAATAATGATCAAATAAATAAATATGTTATGTAATGAAGAGATAGAGTCACCAAAAGGGGTAATCAATGTTCATATACAATAAAATCAGATTATTCGAAAGGCGCAACAAAA
This sequence comes from Drosophila tropicalis, assembly GCF_018151085.1. NCBI lineage: Eukaryota > Metazoa > Arthropoda > Insecta > Diptera > Drosophilidae > Drosophila > Drosophila tropicalis. Next base: position 741,655 of record NW_027173497.1, read on the forward strand.
ATACAAATGTCTGCGTGCGCAATGGTTAGTTGGGAGACCAAAGCATCCAAAATCTATATCTGCAGACTTACAATGCGATTTCGTCTTAAAAAAAAACAATAAATATATGTATGTCTATGATACAATTTATTACAAAAATTGTTTGTATTTTAACAGACGAAATCGCATTGTAAGTCCCGAAGAACAACAAGCGAAGGCAACGAATTTAAACTATTGTGTACTGCACACTAGATAGCAGGAAAAATTCGGTTTTAACTTATGAAATTATTCAAATAGTTAAGTTAAATTAGTAATAGTAACTGTGTACAAACTTTGTAAAGCGAACGTAGCCAAAGCCCTTGGGATTGCCATTGTTTTTTTCCCGCACAATTGTCACCGATTCAACTTCCCCCCATTGGGCAAATTCATCGCGAATGTCATCTTCTGTGGCAGTCTTTGGAATTACTATGAAAAGTCTCACGTATTTTTCCTGTTCGTTTTCCGATTTATTTGATCCTTGATTGCGACTATAATTAAAGAATGCAGACACAGACCAGAGTGTTAACCATTATGACACACTTAAGGTGAGTTTAACTTACTTGGCAGCAACTAGAACCTTCAGAGTTCTATCTGTTTTACCTATAGTCGTACCATTCATCTCTTCCTGAGCCTTAGCCGCATCAGACGTCTTGGAAAACTTTACATACGCAATGCCTTTGTTCTCCTGTGTGTGCTTGTCTTTAACTACCCAGATGTCTTCAATTTCTCCATACGGCGAAAAAGCCTCACGAAAATCATCTTCCGTGTGCGCCTTATTGCAAATTATGAAAAGTCGAGACATAGGTGGATCGTCATCGTTGGAATAATCTTGACCACCACGTCCCCCGCCGCGTGATTGAGACCGATAATCTGACATGTCTAGCAGTTTTTACTGTAATACCTCTTAACGACGCTCTTACTTTGTTTTCTATGCTTGCCGCTTTGCTGTCGTATACAGAAAAAATCTGAACTAGTTCTGTCTGTAATCGAATGGAAAAAAAATTCTAGTACCGGTTCCAGGAACGAAAACCCATTTAATTTTTTTTAAACCTATAGCATTTTCATTCGGGGGTGTCACAAAAATCGGGAGATTTTAAAGCAATTTGTTTTCGAAATCTATCAAATAAAATGTTGATGTTACAGAAAACAAAGACATTTCATTTTTGGAACTATTTGGACTCATTGGTATCACTCTCGATTGGCAAATCAACAGAAGCGACTACCGATAGCAGCTATTTCGATAGTTTCTGAAGACAATAAAATTGCGGGTAAATGTTTACTATTACTACTCGAGATTTCAGTGTTGAAAAGTGGAAAAATCGGGTAAAGCTAGATTTCAGTGTTGTCAAACGCTATTTTTTATTTGGCGCGCTGTTTGACTGCCCTGGTAGCCAAATATTTTAATCTAAACCCAAAAGTCGAGGAATATTCGGCTGCTCTGGCAGCCGAATATTGTATTCTAAACTATATTTGTTCCATAAAATCAAGAAATATTGTAAACTCAACAATATTTTCGTTTGTTGAGAATAGTGCGAACAAAAGATTCAAAATGCCCGCGTATTCGAGTATCCAAAATTCGGCATTTGGCAACACTGTCTCAAAATCTGACAGCTTTTTTTAGCCGGAAAAAGCTACTTTTAGCTATAGTCCCGCTAAAAATATTAATTTTATTTTGTTAATTACTCAAAAACTACGAAATAAATCGACAAGGCGCACCCGAGGTTGTGCTCGTGCAATTTTTCTCTTTCGTTTGATACCAAAATTATGTAGTTTAAGGGCGTTTTGGGCCCGAGTAGTAATAGTAAACATTTACCATTATTTCTTCTTCTTCCATCATTCCCTAAGCAAAGCACCGCACGCATACACATACAGTTCATGTAGCGTTGCGTCTGTGCGTGTATGCATGTGCAGCAAGCAGCGCTGCCGGCAGCGATTGAACCGATTTATATTCACTATTACTTGTGTTCTATTTAGCCGATCAGATTTAAATTTTTGAATCTGTGTTTTTATATCCAACACTATCATCGTAGTAAATTTCATGGGGATACTCCAATTTTTATGGAAATGTTTCTTCTAGAGCTATGTATATAGTGGTCCGATCCTGACAATTTACATACTTTATCTTACCCGGATAATAAGAAGCCCCAAAATCGCGATAGCTCCTAAGATGGCTGAGTAAAAACGTACAACAATTCGTACAACAATAAATTTAACATAAAAATATATATTTAAGCGATTGCTCAAATGCATTTCGATCCAAAAATAATCAAAGTTAATTTCAACAGTATTTAATTTCATTCATATTTCGATAGAAGCGCAATATTATCCAAATGTTCGAGGAAAATCTGCGAGATTTAAAACTGTCAAAAGGCATTTTTGTGACACCATACATTTGCTTTTGGGTTGGTTTCAGGTTGTTATCGAGCTCTGTGACATCCCTGTATATTTTAAACCAGTTCATAGACCTATTTTGTTCCGATAACTGCACAAAATATTCAAAGAAGTAGTGCTGCATGTGTGTCATCGATATTTCATCAGCACGTTGTTGGGTCACTTTTTGATTAACTCTTGTATAGCTAAATTTACTAAGAATGGGCTACAAACTTCAGAAAAAAACAAAGCAACCGCAGAGGCTGGAAATTGTCCCATTACAAGAAAATCCTCCACTCCCATCGAAAAGGATTGAAGATCCTTTACCCAAAAAGGTAGGAGTACAGCAATAAGTTCAAACAGAATTGTTCTTTTTCAATCCCACATTTTACCGTACCTACAGGAAAAATGGATAAACAAACAGCGTGTACTTGTTTTCGGCGCTCGTGGAATTAGCCACAGGGACCGGCATTTGATGCGGGATATTAAAACACTGATGCCGCATCATCGTGGCGAATCAAAAATGGAACGCACCAAATCCCTTTCGGTAGTGAATGAAATGTGTGAAATGAAACACTGCACCAAGGCTATTTTGTTTGAGGGGCGTCGTAAGCGTGATCTGTACATGTGGTTATCCAATGCCACTGGAGCTGCTGGTCCATCAGCCAAATTCCTTATTGAGAATATACATACCATGGCAGAACTTAAAATGACGGGAAACTGCTTAAGAGGGTCACGACCTTTACTATCTTTTGACTCTAAATTCGATGAGGTCCCACATCTCCAGTTACTAAAAGAGCTCTTTGTACAAATATTTTCAGTACCTAATCAGCATCCAAAAAGTCAGCCGTTTGTAGACCATGTTTATACTTTTACCTATTTGGACAATCGCATTTGGTTTAGAAATTTTCAAATTCTATCCGAGGATGGCGGTTTGTCTGAGGTAGGCCCTCGGTTTGTCATGAATCCAGTAAAGGTGTTTGAAAGCTCATTTACTGGGCAGGCCATCTGGGAGAATGCAGATTATGTGAGCCCATCAAAGCAACGTCAAACTCTGAAAAAGGCCGCTAAAGATAAATATGTGAATCGTGTTGAGCAAAAAGTACATCAAGAAGCATCGCGGCCAATTAGGGCCTATGAGGGCGCCGAAAATGAAGAACTGTTCGATGATAAAGATCCTATTGAGACGGCTATGTTGCTGACAGCAAGGCGAATAAAACTTCGGAGAATAAGAAAACCCCGAAGTCGGCAATAACACAAAGGATTAAGGAAAAACAGTTTAAAGTAATTAAAAATATGATCAAGCAAAAGAAAGATAGGCAAAAAAAGCGCATTGCAAAAAAGGTTTAAATATATATTAAAAAATGTTACATTTAATAAATACATACATATAAATATAAAGCATTATTATTATGAAGATTTCATAATAAATTGATGTTTGGATACAAAAAAATTAAATGAAATTTATTCAGAACAATCTATTTCTATTTTATTATTTGAGATTCTTTTATTAAAAACTTTATAAAATTTTGAAAATCATTTGAATGAAAAAACTAGAACCTAGTCTTTGTGAAATCACTTTTTGAAAACATTGATTTGAACAAAAGGGCGTATGTTGTGGGTTAAAAACTAGTTTTTGTTTTGTCTTTTAAACAACAAGTATGTAACCGATGATGCTATATAGAATAACTACAAATGAGTTTGACCTAGCTGGCACATGTGCCATAATATATCGAAATACTTTTGTCTTTGCTTCTCAACAGATTTTTTAGAGAAGTCAAACTTAAAAAATACAAAAAAAAGCAAATATTTGCGGTCACGAAGTAATGACGTTTAAATTTTTAGACTTTACTTGTGATTTTCCCCGAGTCCATTTTAAATGTCATATATTCGTAGACATACATACATATATCCCCTTAAAAAGAATTGAGTAAATCGTATTTGATTGCATGCATGCATTTGTGCGTTGATTACTGGCTGGAATTATCCAAAAAATCGTATTTGGATGTGTGATCGCTTAACCTTCTGACATGGGAGCTACCTCTGCATCAGTGGGAGGCAGTCGAGTAATACTAAACGGCTGTTTGTTGATAGGCATCATCTCCACCACTTGAATAGGTGGCTCTTCACCTGGCTGAAGCTGTTCCTCGCCTACAAGATGAGCCAATTTGCTTTGCGCCCAACGACCAGCGCGGCCATTTATTGTTTTATCCTCGCAAACGCACAGAAAGAGGGTATCCACAACCATCTGAATGTAAAGTATGATTACTTTGTTTGGGAAGTAACACAGCACTCACCTCAAAAGAGATAGTATAATATGGGCAATGAAGAACGAAAAAATTATAATAAGTATCACCGGAGCCATGTAGAAATTTAATCCAGGCCTATCCTTGAGCATAATAATCCCTGTTAGACCACATAGAGAAGCAACTATAACTTTGCCTAAAAAGAGAATAAAGTCTCCAATGCTATTGATTGTGGCGACCTGCAATGCATTCGTCGCCATTGCGTTCCAAGCCTAAGAAGCCAATACATTTCATTACAATAAGTTCTGTAAAAAAACATTAAAATTTATCTTACAATTCCAGCGGCTGGACAGAAATTAATGGACTCAATAGCAACCACGGTATATGCATTATGATTGAGGAAACGAATAAATTTTTCCAGCAACCAGAAACCACAAATACAGCACTTGAGACAACAAGTCGCACACTCTGAGCCCTTGTCTTCGCCCTTCTTCAACCTGCAAATTAAACAAGATGCAGTCCTAAACTTGATAATAGGGGTTATTTCAACCTACTTGGCATACAAATAAGTCAAGATCAGTCGAGGAATCTTGAAAATCGTTATAACAAACGAACCCTTTGCCACTGTCCCTAGATGATATTTGATCAACTTGCCAATGGCATACACTGTGGGAGTGGTAGTCGGCTTGCCAAAGTACCAAAATGCCACTGCAGCAGCCAAAGCAAATTGCTGACAGGCAAATATAAATTCCACCGTCCAAATTAATCCGACTACGTAGATCCAAAACATGCTACGTAGAGCTCCAACATCGGCATATTCAACGCGATCACTGACTAAAATATATAAAAGTAAGCTGATTTAAAATGGAACTCTGGAAATGTGATATTCAAGTCAGCGTCGAATACATTATTTATTACAAAATACAAAAGCATGTATGTATTTTGGATACGCACCGTTATGAGTGTCATTCTGCTTAAGCTGGGGTGGTTGCTGTAAAGAAGCTGTATTGTCAAATATAGCAATCGGGCTTTGCCCTGGGAAGCTGGCGGTGGCCAGACATATCACAACCACAACCCAAAAACTTAAGAACACTACAAGTACTATGAAAGCCAGAAGCGGAGCAATCAACAAGCCTGGTAAATTCATCATGCATTCGCCGGCTTCCTCAAATAGAGCCGTCATGCCAGATAGTTTGCTTTTAATGAAATAAATAATGATGACAAGGATAATCTGTAATACGGATCATACGAAATATAAATATTGATACGATGCAGCCATTGTGGATTTACAACCATTGTGATGGTAGCCAAAACTGCTAAGGTTAAGACGGCCTGCTTATTACGGACAACTTCTTCTAGGAGCGAATTTTGTGTACTCTCTCCAGACTTGTAATAGGCATACCACAACGTGACCGTCAATGCAATGCTAGCAACAATTACTAGCACACAAATTAGCCAAGAGACAATGCGGGAAAGCCAATGCATCATAGTGACAAGCGCTATAGATATCACTGCAAAGGGACTTAATTAAAAACAGGAATGTGTCATTTAGCACAGAGTTCGTACGCAAAGCAAGGCCGCAGACCATTGCAATGATGTGCCAGGTGGAATAAATATCGCCGAGAAACTGCTGGGCGACATCCCAATTATTGAGCATATTATAGAGGTCCTTAACCTGAGATCCTGTACCTTTTGGTACACACCGATGTAGCACAGAAGAACTAAAATGAAGAAACAGAAATCACAAAGTATAATGAAAGGAGTTCTGCTGTTACCTTACCTCTCATAGATGGGAAAGCTTGGACAAGGTCCCAAAGAATTGAAGATCTTCCCATCATTGGCTATAGAAGGCTTACTAAGCTGATCCATAGAGTAATCATACTTGCATAGATGACTTCCACTCTGGGTGTAGTAACTCAAAAGCTCGTTGGCGTTAGCCAATGTTTTGTCTGGACATGACTTGACACAGACTTTTAAAGACTTCTTCAGCTCCCTAACGTCGAAGTAGAACAGTTCGGGCTTGTCAATCGTATTCATGCCAGATAATGGGAATCCCTGAAAACGCTCATTATGCTTCACACCGCAGGTATTGCCAAAGGAATCATAGCCGTTTATAATGCGCAATGGATTGCCATAGACAAATGAGAATATGGCTATCACAATCTGCACAAAAAGAATTTTGCATTATTAAAAAGTGTAATCTATGTACATACATACATATGTATGTATCTTTGCACAACTTAAAAACTGCACCCATGTGCAAATAATGTATGAAGGTATTTGCATGTCTTTTTATTAATATCATGGATGTAGGACAACTTCCCCACCCCCTAAACATTTCGTTAATTTTTAAATTCATTAGTGAAATTAGCAATCCCACCCCTATGATAGCGATGACGGCATCTTCATCAAAATTCACGCCCAATATCTTCTCTGCTCTATTGACTAAGCTAGCCCAAATGCCTATTCCTACTTTCATTTCTCGCTTTAATTTTGAATGCAGGCTACACAAATGTTTGTATTTTAAACATAACGGTGAACAAAATATATAAATATTTACCAAAAATAACCAGAATAATATGTAAATGGCTAGCCAAAAAGTATCGGTGCATGTGCGGTATTTGGGCCTATTGTTTTGGGCACTCCCTTCTCTCTCCGTGCTCTCGGCGCATCCCATGATCCACTTTATTTTGTTGTTAACGGCTTTTTTACACTGTGTTTTGATTTAACTCTTTAATATTTTAATTTAAGTACACCGAATAACACGAATAATACGCTCAAAATATCGAAGCAACATGTTGCCATCGATTAACACTAACCGATATTATAAAATGATGTTTTCTTTCTATTCGATTATTTTTTTCCTCCAAAGGTTTTGAAACAGCTTGTTTCAAAATCTCCAAGCGCCTATTTTTCTACCCTTGCAAAAGGGTATATTAATTTTGGTCAGAAGTGTGCAACGCATAGAACGAAGCATCTCCAACCATACAAAGTATATACATAAGTATGTATCTTCTTGATGTGCACGACGAGACGAGTTCAAATGGCCATCTCCTAGACCGTAAGAGCTACAGAGCTAAAATTTTGCATGTAGGCTCGTAAATACTGCAGGGGTTGTATATCTCGGATTCAGCCGGATCGGCCCACTATATCATAGCTCCCATACAAACGCCAAAGTCACGAACAGTGACTTTTCTCAATAACTTCGTTATTTTCTGTGCTATTGAAACTTAATAATATACAGTTTATTACGCCTATAAACTACTGTGCCAAATTTGATCAAGATCGTGTGACTCTATCATATACATAGCTCTCATAGACTTTGATCAATATCTTCGTTATTTCCTATTCCTATTCCATTTCCTATTCCAAAGATTGTAGGCCATTCTTTCGCAAACATAAGCCTTTTTAGATAAAACGATCTTCCACATTGATGGCTAATAGATAAGGAAAGAGTTGCAACTTTTTTGCAAGGGTATACAAACTTTGACTCGGTCGAAGTTAGCCCCGGCCCTCTGGTTTCTTACTGACCCAGCCCCTAAAATAGGCCTCAGGAATGTGACATTCAATAACCTTAAGACGTCGGTCCGGTAAGTTAGCGGCACTGTAAAAATTGCAGACAAGATATACACAACATTCAATTACATACTTTGTCCTTTTCTATTTCGTTGTACCCGTTTTACAAACACATGTAAGAATATCACTGATCGTCACTCACACAGCGCTGACGGCAGCGTTAAAGCAGAGCCGATTTATAATGACTATGAATTGTGTTCTATTTATCCGATCTTATTGAATTTTGGGAATTTCGATGACGAACCGTACTAAGATTTTCCAACTAATTCACCGATTTTTCGTATAGCACTTATTGATACAGTGGTCCGATCCGAACGCTTAGATACTTTATCTTACCCATGTTATAACTTGATTAAATTCCAAGTTTTCATACAATATGTACCAAAAAGGACTTTAATTTTAACTTTATCCACTAATACAAGACGCAAAAAAATCCTTAAATACAATATAGTACAGAAAAACTTGGAGGACTTTCTAAAGTGTATCTAGAGACTTAATAATTTAAAATATTAGTAAGGTTTTTGAAATTTAAAGATTAATTGGTTGGTTGCTTGTTGGTAACCTATTTTCATGTTTTAATTTACATTTTTTCATGATTACATAATATAAAATTACACCATCTAATACCCTCAACATTTCAGAACTAGTTGCTGTTTTCCAAATCCTTTCGGGATCGCACGAGTCAAGAAGACACCACGCAGTGTGATCCAATAATCCCTAATGTTTTACCTCTGTGGATACCTCTGTTATAATTTCAATGGTCAAGACTACTACCTGTTTTGCAAATCCAATAGTTAAATTTAAGAAGACCGTTGACGTTATGATTTTTTAAGTAGCTCTAAAAAACATTACTTTTCCCTTTGTCGATCCCAGGTCTAGAAACAAAGGTAAGGTAAAAGGCTTCTTCATCAAAGGTATTTATTGACTTAGTTTAGTAAAGTTGGAATACTGTCTTTAATTTTATTCAGTCGAATAGTAGTGGCGATCTGCACAGCTTTTGTAATAGCCGCTTTCGTTCTCCTTTGTTCCATCTCATACTTAGAACACAGTGCTTCAGAAAAATGTTCCGTTGTATTGCTTTTCGTAGCACCCTCAAGCTTACGTTTCCTTGTAAAAGCTGAACAATCTTCTGTATATTTATGTTGCCTTCCTTTAAATATCCGAATGTTGTATTAGCAAAAATTTTGTGAAATGGTATATTAAAAATGTAAATAACAGGCAAAAGGAAGGACCCCATTATATATATATATATAAATATGTATGTATGTACATATATTCTTAATCAGCATTAACGAACGAGTCGTTTTAGCCATGTCACGTATATATTTGCAACACATCTACATACATGCATACATAGGTAACCAAGGAAGTCCAAAAAAAAATACCACCTGCATGTAACCGGATTTTCGAGGACTCAAAATTACGTTTTCCTGTTTCCGCAGACTTTGCCTCAAAAATTACCAAATATTCAGTTTGAAAGTTGAAATTTTTCGTAAAAACTATCATTCATTCGTACTTACTAAGAGTGTCTCAACTCTGGGGACCCTTGGCACCAAAAATTTGACATAGTATATAGTATAGTATCACTAACCATAGAATATGGTATAGTATTCTATGGTTAGTGATAGTATAGTATTTTGCGGTTGCTTACATTTCTTCTTCTTTAATTGGCTCATTAAGATCAGTACAATAATGTCACTTGGTGCATTTTTTCTGTAGATTTCTTAAAAGGTGTGCAACAAAAATACTCAAAGTCTAGTTCAACAGTACTTTATTCCATTCATATTTTGATGAAAGAACGTTGTTATCCAGATGAGGAAAAGTCGGACCATTTTCAAACTGGCAAGTAAAGATTTCTCGTTACTGGTTTAAGGATATCCTTTGTTAAACCAATTTTATTTCCAAGTTAAAAACAAGGCATCTTCAGTTACGTGCATATAATATATAAGTATATATAAATATAAGTATGTACGTATACATATGTATGTAAATATGTAACATTGCTTTTAGTGTCATAAACATAAATAATGGGGAAGAATAAGGTTACGACAATAAAATAGCTTAAATACTGAGTTTTACGATGTATGTATGTATAAAAAATTGTCATTCCAAAATTGTTCCTCGTGCTATGTTGAAAAACATAAGATGAACAATTTTCGAACAAGATATGGTTTTATGGTATCATTTGCTAGCCATTAACTAAACTACTCGATATTGGTAAATAACTCATGGGTTGTATTGTAATTAAGTCAAATCCTCTTAGTAGCATTCATTTTGTCGCCGCCACATTGATGCCCACCTTTAGGACAGATTCAGACGGGGGGCTGAGCAAACTTACGGCTCTGACTGACGTCTCCCTTACGCCGGAGGTTAGTCATGGTTTTGCTTAAAAATGGTGGAAGTTCGCTTTGATTTTCGGACATTGAGTCTTCGGTGGACGGTTTGTAATTATTGTAGGTACGAATGCCCGAATTAGATCGAACGGGAAGAAGTGTTACCAACCGATGTGCGCTGTTCTCGGTGGAACTCGATTCGACAAGTTGTGAAATTTGCAGCATTTCCTCATATTTCAATGGGTCCACTAACTCTACTTCCGCCTCACCTACAATTGGAATGGCGGCCCCAGGCACTTCACTGGATCCGTCGTTTATAAAACTGGACATAGGCTTGATAAATGGTTGCCGCGATTGAGGAGGTAACGTGACATGCTCCCTTATACTCAAATCCTGCATAGTCGGCTCAGTTGGTGTTATATTAGTTGGTGTAGATTTTTTTTCATTCTTCTGTGGATGCCTTAATTTATTTTGTGAAAAAGGCGGAACTTTGGTAGGAACACTTGGAGTTATACCCATCTTTGAGGCCAGATTGTCAAAGATAAGCGATATATCTTGGATATTGCTGGCATTGTTAATACGTGTTTTGATATCGTTTAGTGTGAAATTTTCTATTTTATCAATGTCTTCGGACATGGAGACCCAGGCCTGCAGGGTCTTGTTAAAGACGCGCTTCATGTTACCATTGTATTCAAAATTTTGGTTAGCTGAACTGTTGACGAACTCCCATTTTGAATGCGAGGGAAAGAGAACGGAGTCATCCAATATTGTGGGACGATCACTGCTGGGACGCGTTTGAATTCCCACCCTCGTATTTACTTTTATTTTTGACTCTTTGGCGGTAGTAGTAGTGGATGGGGTTGAAGTGGTGAAGATTGACGTGTGGTTAGAGAAAATTGTTGATGGTGTATTACGTTGTAGTATAATCTCTTTAAGATTCATAAAGTTTGGTTTGGAAAGAGTCAAATTGTGAGACAGAGGTTCTGGCAGTTCTTCCTTGTCCTTCTCCAGCTCAGTATGTGATTTGTGAGTATCCAATCTAGAAATAGGAGACGTGGTTGTACTTTCCTCTTTGGGAAGATTTAGCAGCTCCATGAAAAATTCGCCAATGGTATCGGCAAGCGCCGAATTATCAGTTGTCTTTTCGGAAAGTATTGCGGGCTTTGTTGTTCTTGTCTCTATTGTATTCGGTGTGGTAAAATCAGATATTGTGCTTGGGGCGATTTGGACAGTTGTGTTCTTATCGGGTTTGCTTTCCTGTTTGCTTGAAATCTCGTCTTTTTCTTGCTTTTTGGCTATTACGCCTCCACCAAGGTGTTCGAACTTCTCATTGCTGCCATCAATATCGAAAGAAGGCTCACCCCCAGACGCAAGAGTAGGAATTATAGGTTTGAATGGTGGAATAATTACATCGTCTAGTAGGGGCACCGGTAATGGATGTGGTTCGACTAACGCTCCGCCCAATCGTTCAAAATTCTCGGTACCCGGCATGAAAATCGGATTGGCAAAATTGTGGTAGAAAAGCAAATCGTGATCCTTCTCCTGACCGTCGCTGGTTTTCTCAAATTTTACGGCTGGTTTACGCAAAGCAGTATGTCGGAGTCCCAGATACGAATCTTTATTTACCGGCGGCATAGCAGCTACAGGCGGAATCGGATTATCCCCGATAAATGGTAGCTCTAGTTCATCAATCCGTTTTTGGGGCATATGAGGTATAGTTGAAGTAGATGGAACCCCGTCAACTGAGGGAAGCGTCTTTGTTGGAAAGGCAGGTGGTGGTCCTGGTAGGAGTTCCGGCACCTCACGGTGCATTGGGCGCCAAGGCTGAGTGTCCAATATAGGGAATGTCGTAAAAAGGTTCGCGTCAAGTTTTGGCACCACAACTGTGGAGGTGGGAATGGATTGCGTCAGGCTAGAAAATATAAACGCGTTGATTGTACTGGTAATTGGCGCTGCCGTTGTGGTCGAAGTTGCGCTTGTTGTCCTCACAGTTGTTGTCGTGGTTGTCGGTATAGTTGACGGTGACTGTATGCTTGGTGCCTTAGTGGTTGTGGCTTTGGTAGTCTTAATTGTTGTAGGTAATTGAGTAGTGGGTTTAGCTGTACTAAAAGGCCCTTTGTGGACTGGTGGCTGTGACAGCACTGTGGTTAACTTTTCAACACTTGGCTTCTTGGGGTTCACCCGTAGGGAGTAAGGCGTTACTGCAATTGTCTTAGGAGGCAGACTACTGCTTTGATATACTTTTGTAGGAGCAGCTTTCTTCCGTGCAATGTCTGCATCTGTCTTGGTGATTTCAAAGGAACCTTCAAATGAACCTTGAATAACCGGCGCATTTTCTACGTCGATATCAGGTTCCTCGTAAGGCGAATGTGGTCCCAATGGGGTATTCGGATGTCGAGGCTTAGGCGTGCTAACCCCCAGATTTGGCTTACTTTCGATAGTATGTCCAGCGGACCCTTTTTTCATTAGATGCTTTTCCAGCTGGGTTTGACTAGTGGGCACAGCTTGCTACAAAAGAAAATTCACGTTCGTGTTCATCACTGAAGAAAGTACATACATATGTATATACTGTATACATATATGTATGTACATATGTACATACATATGTATGTTAAGCTTATATTTTACTTACAGGCTCCCTTAAAATTGCAGATTGTACAATTTGCTCGTCCATAATACGCTTGATCTCCACTGATTCAGTGTCTAAACGGAGCGACCGATATAATGACTTACCAGCCGAGGTTTCCAAAAACAAAGAATCTTTGATATATTCTTCAACACTTAGAATGTTCCTACAATTAAATAAGTGTTAAAAAACAGTTTTCGTCAAATTAAATTGATCAACCTACTCTGGCAATTTGCGTACATCCAAAAAAACACGAAAGAAAACCTTAATTAGTGGACCGTCGCCGAAACCCCAGACATCTGTTTTAAGCGATTGTAGACCGTTATCCGCCAAAGCCCGTTCTACAAATCGTTTATAAAAGTCAATTTTCTGTTTATACGTGGTAGTATGATTATATTTAAGTCCTGTCGAATATAAATCGCCCTTGGAAATACGAAAGGAACCATTGAAACCCAATATTGCTGTGAATTAAAATGGATTAGTTTTTGTTTAAATCTATTTAAAAGCACTACTTACGATCTTCAAGCGTTGCCTTAATTGAACTAAAATAGAAGGCTAATCCAGCTATAGAAATTACTGCTAAAAGAACTATAAACGCCGCAGTAGTCAGAATGATGGAAAACGACCGGTTCTTTTGACATTGCGTGTGAGTTTTTGTTGAAAATGCAGATGGAGCTATATTTCGACCATCTCTCCAGATGCCCCATGTATTGTAGCCATATTGACCGTTAAGACTATGATCATTCGTATGTGTTGGCTGTTTGTTCATGTGATAGTATGCACCCAGCTGAGACCGTCTACCCAGAGTGTTTTGGTATGTGTAGTCCGCACTCTGAAGTCGAAAAAATTGAGACGGCTATTGGTAACTCTGTTTCTAAAGCATGTCAATGCGCTCCCTAGCCAATTAATGCAAATGGTTGCAAATTATATCATTATTGACAATTTTTTTTTAAGCCCATCTAGCGCAGTAGCAACTTTCTTTTTTAGGTGAAGACTCAAAGAAGCCATTAACCTTACTACGATTTACGGGTTGGCAAAGAATATAAAAAAAACAACAAATCTTATTTAGATTTTTTTTTTATTGATCATGTAACAAGTAGGTTAGGATTGTTACTTCTTAATCTTAATTAGTTCAGAAATAGTTTTTCTTCATTCTTTTTTTTTGAATACCCCATAGCAAATTGGCAATAAATGATAAGGCATGGCATGTGTATGTTAATCGTTTCAATTAACTTCTACGCAGTTAAAGTTAGAATTTTACATCGTACTGGGTATCTTTAAGCCGATGTCTCGGATTGCTCATTTACTTTGTCTTGCGTTGATTTGTACAATTACATTCTCTTAGCTATTCTAGCAAAGAAAGTCATTCACCTTTCGATTGTTCTTTTGCCTCTTTCGTAACTCTTTGTTTAAGTTAGCATCTAAGTATGTGTATATCTGAATGCGTTCAGTTATTGGAAAGTCGACACAAATCAAATTAAATTTACAACAGTTATTGATAGCTCAGAAAATCTCGAACTGTGTTGAGTTGGAATGTCACAGGGTATGTACACATTGTTTATTTTTCTTTTTTTTTTTTATCCACTATAAATAGCACTAGTTTGAAAAACTTACCATCTGCCGACATGTCTGCGTTCGATATATATCAGTCACGCCAGATAAACTTTGAAAGTATTTCTTTGTTCCATAGACCGTATCCATCTTTTGACTTTAGCGATCTCAAATGTTCTGAAATTGAACAAACATATCCAAGAAAACACTTTCGTTTAAAAGATTCAAGAGTTTTTTCATAAACTTTTAACTCTCATTGCTGTCAACCACTGGAATCTCAGCAAGACTAAAAACAAAAACCTGCTAGTCCTGTTTAGTAGGTGATTTTCGTTACTTCCAAAACCAAAGTTCTCACTTTTCACACAAACGTAAAAAAAAGGAAGAAGATTTATGTATATTTCACTTATTTTTACTAGTACAACGTGGATGTCCAAATTGTCGAATTTGTTAACCTTATTCACATTTAGGGTAGAGTGAAAATGTCACCGATGACCACATGTAAAAGCGAAAGCCTTTCCAAAAACAATTTAATTAGAAACTTTTATACGCTTGCTCGACGAGCCAAACAATTTTGGACTTTTCACTTCTATCTTGCACTCAGTAATGTCTAGAGCTTGGGAAATAATAACCAATACGACAGCTTGTACAGTGCGAGTGGATTTAACGACTCAGAAGAAACCAGTTCTTTGGCTGGAATGGCTCGTCGGGGGTTATTGCTCGCGGGACCGTCATATTTGTGTATACACACTTACATGTCTATCGTTACGGGTCAACCTGAGAGAGAGAGCGGAAGAAATAGAGTCACACAGAGAAACCTCAAAATAGTTAAGAAGCCGAGGTAAAGTCAGCCATATGTACATGTATGTAGCTAAAATACTATATTTTTGTATATGTATGTAAGTGTATGTGTACATTTACAAACATATGTACGTACATACAAACGAATAGTAAATAAGATCATTTAGCACTTGACTGCTTTCAAAAGTAAAAGTTATACTTTATAATTTTCAAATATTTGTAAAATTCTGATTTTATAAGATTTATGTAAATAAAAATGTACACATGAGCGTACAATGCTCATTTCATTTTTACTATCAAATCAAAGCAGCTCCTACTTATCCTTTTATGAAAGAACCGAAGCCATTTGAAAATTTGTCATTTAAATACAGTTTATCGGCGTATTTGGCTACATATATGAGCTCGACCCGCCGTGATGATAAAAAATTTACGTATGTTTGTACATACATACATATGTACATATGTATATGTACATATTTCATTTCTTCAAAGGTGTTTCCTTCTGCACTTTGCACACTTGAGACCAAAATTAATATACTTAATAGACAGTTAATAGATGGTAGTTTTCTTATAGTTTAGATTAGTCTATACAAAAATTAATCAATTTCTCTTATCCGATTTCCCATTGGTGAAATTAAACAAAACATAAAATAAACCAAATATAAAAAGATGTTTGATCTGTCACTCAGATTTAAATGTTCAAATTTCTAATATGTACATATGTATGTATGTATGTATATATGTACATATTTACGAGTTGGTATCTAACGGGATTTTTCCATTGAATTCAGTCCATTTCATTCATTTGAAAGAGCTATTTATATTTTCAACAAAATTAACAAAATGTACCAAAGTAGATGGCCAAAGCAAGCCGATAGTGATGTAAATGTCAATAAGTTGGTTTCAAGAAAGCAGCGAAATGGAAAGTTTATTTTTAAAATGCATTAGTAAAAACGCTGAAAAGCGAAAATTCGAATATTTGTCTTAACAATGCGACAAAATGAAAGGGTCAAACTTACAGATCGCAAAGTGAATGCCTCCTAAATAAATTGGGAAGCTGATTAATTCGTCCAAGCCAAAAATCAGCAAATCTATTGTATGATATACATACATACATACATGTTCAATAAAGAAATGTGCATTTAAATTTTGGTTATTAAGGTAAAAGAAAAAAAGTTGTGCTAATTTAAAGTCAAAAAAATTTAATTTTAAGTGGTGTACAGTGATATATCTGTGTTTACTTTAACTTAATTTAAACTTTACGGAATTAGGAATGTATTATTTATTTATGCATATTCTCAATTAAAGGCATAGGTAGAACCCCTGGTGTTTGTATTTAAGAAAAAAAAAAAAAAAAAACTAACTTCGACAGGGTCAATATTTGTATATCCTTGCAAGTTTTTTGTTACTTATTCCTTACTTATGTATGTATGTACATACATATGTATATCCGTCAAAGTGGAAATACTTTTTACCTAAAAAGTCTAATGTTTGCGAAAGAACGGCCTACAATCTTAGTATATGAAATAACGAAGTTTTTGAACAAAGTCACAGAGACCATCGATCCTATGGGAGCTATATAATATAGTCATCCGATGTTGATTAAATTTTAGAATGTTTAATCGGACAGTGTTTAATGGATAATGTTTAATGGACCGACAGTTCCGGTTTTAGTGTAATGTATGTACTTATGTACTTATGAACATATGTACATACATACATATGTATATGCATAGTCGTACGTAGTAAAAGTTTTCAGGTGAATCTAAAGAAGTCTTAAAGTTCTAGCCATTAAAACATTTACTGTTATTTCCTAACTGGCGACCAATTAGAACAAACAAATTTAAGAACAGTTCTTATAATCCAACCGAGGCGCCTTCTTCACATGCTTCGGCGAGCATACATATGTATGTACATACATACGTCCATAAGTTTGTAGGTACATACATACATACATACATATGTACCTTTGTGTGTTGTTTGGTTTAAATTGCTAACTAACTAACCGACTTCGGTGTACCATGCACCAAGTTTTAACTGCTAGTAAGTTTTTAACTAATACAGATTTTTTAAAAAATTAAACGGACAATTGTTTTTTTCATTTTAGCCAACGGCCAACTCCGACCTTACGGCTCTCCTTTTAGAAAACGTTTATAACGTTTATATGCATAACATGCCTGTTATCAGTCACTTTAGCACTTCAATTATCATTACATGATAACCAATATTAAACGACAATAGCTAAGAAAATACCTAAGTTATTGAGAAAAGTCACTTTTCGTTACTTTAGCGTTTGTATGGGAGCTATATGATATAGTGGTCCGATCCGGCTGAATCCGAGATATACAGTATATACAAGCCTTCATGCAAAATTTCAGCTCTGTAGCTCTTACGGTCTAGGAGGAGTTTGCGTTGAATATTAAAAAAGTTTATTACGCCTATAAACGACTGTGCCAAATTTGATCAAGATCGGTGACTATATCATATAGCTCTTCGTTATTTCCTATGATTGTAGGCCATTCTTTCGCAAACTTTAGCCTCTTTAGAAAAAAAGTTTTTCCACTTTGATAGCTATAGGTAAGCAAAGAGTTACAAAAAAAAGTTGCAAGGGGATACAAACTTTGACGCGGTCGAAGTTAGCCCCGGCTCTCTGGAGTATACATACATATATACTCCTTCATATATTTTTCGTATATCACTACATGATACAGTGGTCCGATCCGAATTATTTTCATATAGCAGCAACTTTGTAATATACGTTACCGCTTTTCGTAGTTAACCTTATTTTCTGATTCGTACTACTCTTTGTGGATGCATAAATGAGACATTAAAGTCGCGCAAACGAATTTTGTGCTGTTATTGGAGCTATTCCCTATTATTGGAAAGGTCCTTTGCATCTGCCATCTAAAATATTGAACTTAATAACATTCAAATTGGTCCTATATGTTTTGGTGCAATAAAAAAAACGCCTACTATTCAATTATAATTTCGCATCCAACTCACCTGGAGCACTGTAGAGTACATGCGCTGCAACCTTTAAACATGAACTCGATAAGCTACATAGTATATTCCTAAATCATTTTTTCCTGCTTTATTAAAATCTCGTCCATATGCAGAAATATGAGGTTATGCGCTAAAAAGTTAAATTGCAAAAAAGTGGTTATTCGTGGACATTGAAACTTTTATATTTTACAAAGAATTGATTATTCTATCCAATAGTAAAAGTCTTAGACTGGACTCTGGTAGACATTTTTGTAAAACTCTTCCTAAAGTTGAGATTTCGTTATAAGTTTTGTTTTTGAGAGTTGCTCAGAATGACACAAATTTTAAGACACACACCTAAATTTGTAACAAATTACCTGTACTCACAGATAGTACAAGCCCGACTTTTTCACTAATTTTTAATTTAATCAATAACGTTTTTCTTTCAAAAGTTATATACACTCCAGGTCAAGCAACAATTTGCAATAAGCAGAAGGAAATTCATTCTGTTCCCAACACTTATTTTTAATAACGCCAGTGTTGGAAAAATTTGAAAAAGCAAGTATGCAGAAATGTTCATTGATTTTTATCTACATATAAAGCGGCATATAAACATTTCGATTTCATTTACTTTTAAAAATTGACTTAACGGCTCGGCACCCCTATGTGGATTAGCACGCAACACCTTCAGTTTATGTAGCGTTTCGTCTGTGTGTATTCGTGTGCTCAGCTGCTCTGTGGATTTCAAGCAATGACGTAGTAGGCTGGCTGCAGCACTGTCGATTTATTTTGACTGTAACTTGTGTTCTATTTATCTGACTTAATTGAAATTTTGGGATTTTAAAGATTTTCAATTTCTTCATTTGTGTTTCTTCTATAACTATATGATATAGTGGTCCGATCCAGACAATTTTCATACTTTATCTGCTACGGGCTATAAGTAGCTCAAATATCAAATAGTTTCATCCCGATAGCTCTTAAGATAGCGGCGTAAAGTTGATTTGCACAGACGGATGGACGGACGGACTCTATATCGACTCAGCTTCTCATGCTAATCAAGAATACACATACATACATACATACATATATACTTTAAAGGGGTCGGAAACGTCTCTTGCGCGTTATATACATACATCTGACCAATTTTATAATACCCTCTGCAAGGGTATAAAAACTATAATTGATCGCTGTCATATACAAACCCAAAAAAATAGCATGCTATTTGCGAAACACTGCTGCAAGTTTATTTTGTAGGCCGTTTGGTGAAAGATCGACTTTTTGGACAAAATACTTTGGCCCATGCATGGCCATGTACAGGGGAAGAGAGAAACAGAAAAACTTGCAAAGCATACAAACTTCGGCACATCTCCCCTGTGGTTTATAAACAAATTGGCCATCTTTTAATAGCATCCGGAATCTTTTACTGTTTTTAGGAGAAGTTGATCCACTTCCGACAAACGAAGACTAACATGCTGCGTGATTTTCAATTTAGAAATGTAACCAACATATGTATTGTAAATCACTTTTGGGACTTTCACCGGCGCATTGCAGTGATTATGTGCCCGTGAATCAGTTACGAATGTGCTTAAAGTTTCTGTCATTATAAAAGCCTCGAACTGGGTCAATTGCCGCCTCTTCCTTTACAGAATCGGAATCAATTTATGCCTCAACCTCAATATTTAGCTAAGAGTATGCAAAACTTTTTAAGATACCATTATCTCTCAGTGTTTCTAGGTTCCCATTAAAGTAATGCTGATTGTTCTTCTCTTTGGTCAAGCAACGGTTCTAGTATTCGCCGCGGCCACGGGCAACTGTCAATTGGCCCAGTTCATAAACGTGGTAATTGCGCTGCGACTTAGAAAACTTAACCAATCTAGTAACAAGAAATTTGTTTTATCGTTTGGAGAGTTAGTTGTCGAGAACCGAGTTCGTTGCCACCCTTTATTTAAGTTTTTATTTCTAATTTCTATTGAAGAATGACATCACAACTGGTTTTTGTGGCTTGCAGAGGGCTCCCAGTGTCTTTTATGAGCTGATTTCGTTTACTTTTTAATTTTAACATTCATTATTTTTTGCTCCGCCCGTTGTTAACTCGTTTGTTTTATTGCACTTTTGGTGTTTGGTAGGAAAATGCCGTTTTTAGTAATGTAACTTGTTTTGTACCTTCAACTTTAGTAGCGACTGCTTTTCAAACCGAATTTACATATGTATGTTTGTATGTACATATGTATGTACATACATACATATGTACGTACTCTTTATGTGTAAGGAGGCTTACATAGTTTACCGAGAGTCAAATTAACACAACTTATCTCATTAACTCACCAAACAATTTTTTTTATTGACTTAAATAATATAAATCCGCGATCAAATCTCATAAAAAATTTGTTCATCCTTGTAGCATATTGTACAAAAAAAAAAAAAAATAGCACAAGACCGATAAAAAATACCCGAAGACACCTTCCGCCAACTGAACACGGCTGGCGCTCAACAACGACTAAGGTGAAAAGAGTTGGCTGAATGGATTAAACAAGTACTTTTCTTTTTGACCAAATCAAGATTACAAGATATGCGGAACGAAATAACATTATTTATTTATAATTTTTGATATTAGTGAATATACTGGTTGAATAAATTTTTAAATAGACATATACTGTGAATTGTGTTAAACAATTTACCAATAAGACTAGCCTTCAAGAAGTTTGTTATTCCAAGACTTGGCGATCATAGCAATAGCGTCCCGCTTGAGTTTGGGCCCAAACAGAGGATTCATCTGAGCCATGTAGCAACATAACCAGAAGAGCCAACAGCAAGCCGCTGTTAGCATTAAAATGCAGCGTATTAGATTTTGATGGGGTCCTTTAGGCGTCATTACTGGCATACCGATGCCCACAGCTCCCCATACAGCAGTAAAAAAGAGCACAGGAAAGAAAGCTGCGCCCATTTTTAAGGATAAGTTTTGCCTTTGTCCTTTCGTTCTATTTAATAAATCAATAAATATCGTAAATAGAGCAAGAAATATAAATTTATAATCGATAACATTCCTTATTTTGATAAACATGCAGCCTTAGAACCCGTCATCGAAATGCTGAGAACTAGTTCAATTCGATACATACAGTCGCCTTAGAGTGACCAAATCAAAACGATACAAAAAATAAAACAAATAATTATTTTTTAATAAATATTAAAAAAAAAACAGCATTATAATGACCATGCGACCTGATGATCACCGTCGAAAATGGGACAAGGATGAGTACGAAAAGCTAGCAGCGGAACGGCTTATCCATCAAGCAGCACCAAAAGATGAAGGTAAGTGTTGCATTTATATTTTCTCATTCCTCGTTCTAATTCTCTTTTAAACAATCGCTATCCAAAGAACCCGTACAACGAGAAAATTTAAAACGACGCGACTACAAAGTAGACCTAGACAGCAAGCTTGGTAAAAGCGTTGTTATAAACAAGAACACGCCCACCTCGCAATCCGGCGGATATTATTGCAATGTGTGTGACTGCGTGGTCAAGGACTCTATCAACTTTCTGGATCACATCAATGGAAAGAAGCACCAGCGCAATCTTGGCATGTCTATGAAGGTGGAGCGCAGTACCGTAGACCAGGTTAAGGAGCGTTTTCAGCAAAACAAAAAAAAAAATGGAAGAAAAACAAAAGGACTACGAGCTAGAAAAGAGACTGCGGGAAGCAAAGGAAGAAGAGGATCGTTACAAAGAGCATCGTAAGGAAAAGAGAAAAGAACGGAAAAGAAAGGCAGACGACAACGATAACGACGTGTCTGAAGGGCTACGTGATGAAATGGCAGCTATAATGGGCTTCTCAGGGTTCGGTGGGTCCAAAAAAAATTCTTAGCTCTTAGATGTTACGCTGCTTTTAAGTAATAGACAGTTAAGAAATATAAATTTATCATGGATTTGCGTTTTGCAATATTTATTTCGTAGTGTCAGATATTCTATCATGTTGACTATATTGGTAGATTAATTAAATATGCAGCCAAATGCAAAACCAAAAATAACACGTTGATCCCTCTTCCTCTTAAAAATAATGACCATTAAGTAAATACGAATCCATTCTCGGTAGGTATATCCCATGGAATGTTGAAAAATTCTCCCGGCAGCTGGGTACAATGTGTGGAGTTGTAGTCTCGTAAGTGCTTGCGCAGCTAAGTAATAAAACACAGATCCTCATTGTCGAGATCATAGTCAGTATTTGAGTTAAGAGAGAACTTACCAAGAATACAGCCATTTGTGTGCGCACTTCGTCCGAATACTCGGCCCCGATCAGCATAGGAAACGATTTTCCCTCATCGGAGGCATATGTTATAAGGCGCGACATACATTTTTTCTCCTCGATACCAGGAATATTATATGGCTCCAATGGTTTTGCCAATAAATTATTCATCTTAGATAACTGCGCTACATTGAATATATTCGGGTAACGGTATTTGAGGAGTGATAAAACCAAGAAATTGCCACGATTTGTTTCAATACGGTTGTCCCTTGAATAAAAAACAAAACGAACAAACAGGGAAATAGTTGCCACAACAGATTTTAACATTCATGCAACTTACTCGGCGATTATTTCATCATCAGTGCGACGTATTAGCGAAACTGGACCATTATACTTATTGGCCAACTCGGCATTATTAAGATTAAAATAATTGCGAATAGCAATCCGAACAATACCACTAAGGCACAAAGGCATTCGAGGCTGGGCCAAGTACAAGACATCGTCAAAAGTGGCGTCTAGCACTACGCCTTTGACATCCGGATAGATGGAAGCGGCATATAAAGTACTGAACCCTCCAATACTCCAGCCATACAATATTATGTCTTCCACCAAAAAGCCAAGGTGATTAATGGCAAACTGGATGACTCCGTCAATTGCGTTTTGGTCCTGTTGCGGATGCGGCTTACCACTACTACCGGCAAATCCTGGATGGTTCCAGCCAAGTACTGAGAATTTTAAAGCAATAGGTGTGCCCATAATTCCTACTTCGTAAAATCCAGCGTTACCCTCCGAGCAGATGACAAGGGTTTTTCCATTACCTTCGTTGTCATTGCGGTTGTCAATAAAAAGCGTGTCAATCTCGTTTGAGTCGATGGTTTTTACCTTGTAACGTATGCCATTATCGTCGTCAATAAGTTTTGCGCGTCCCGATATCAGCATGGGCTCTGCAAAAAAAATTAATTATTACTGATACCTTAATTGTTTCTAAAACATTTTCCCATTATGTACGTACTCATAAATTTTTGGATGAGCTTCACCGAACCTGGATATATCATAGGCAAACCAAATGTATGAATAGCAATATAGGCTAATAGCTCGCACGGTAGAGTGGCAAGTGATATCGCCTCCCGCCTACCCACAGATTGTGCTGGTTTCTTAGCATCCCTAAGATGAATAGTTGCAATCAAGAAAATACTGATTATGTAGAAATTTTCAGTTCCTTACTTTTTGCACTTACCCTGTCAATGTCTTTACATCAAAATCAACTGGCCACGCACTGAACTCAATATCAAAGCGCCGCAGCTCGTTGTTACCATTTCCAGATGACTTGCTGCTTCTGGCTTGAGCCAATGCCTTTATCATATTGGAATACGAGCGTGACTGTTTACGACCGAGTCCCCGCATAAACAGCGATATAATAACAATGAGACCCACACTAGTAGTGATTTTAGCTATAGTTGGCATGGAATCAGCAACGATGTACCCACGCCTATAGAGAAATGTGGCAATCAATGGCGATGTGTAGTATCCTACTGACCACATAACAGACAGCTGTAAATTATTATTACATACATATGTTGTAGGGCAAACTTGAATGGTATTGGGTATAGAAATATACATACATACATACATACATAAGTATGCACATATGTATGAATTTACGTACGGTTGAAAGAATTTGTTCACCAAATTTCTCGGCTGCTCCGGCCTCATACATTTTACGCTGCGGCTCTGCCACTCCCTTATATTCCATATAGAGATTGGGGCCGAACATGTAATTGAGGAAACTCGTCATGTTGGTTTCGCTAAGTTATTAAAAAATTGAAAATGTGGATATTTATGTATTTTTTTTTTTATTGTAATTACTGTGAAAGCTTGACCAGGGCCACTCACTCACAAGTCATCCCAAGTTACGTTGCTACCAGGGTGGAAGTAAAATAGCAACTATCGGCATTAGGACTAGGTCAAACGTGACAAGTCCGACGGAACAACGAATGGTATAATATGTATATAAGAAGGCTGCACTAATACATTCAAAACTATTGTTAATTAGAGTACTCATTCGAATACAAAATATTCATATACACTCGGGCCTCGATTATCCGAGATCCGGTTAACCGGTAATTAACCGTGATCAAAGATCAATCTATTGTTTTTTGTGTGCCATGTTTTTAAATTCTTAAATTAATATTTATTTTTAAGATAATATAAATAATAAGAATAAAAAAAACTGTATAATCAAAATAGTTATTCGATTAACTGTGAAAATCGATTATTAGTAATGCTCCTGGTCCCGATCATTACAGACAATCAAGGCCGTCTGTATTATGTATTTAAATAAATTTTAATGTCAGTTCATTTTTATCAACTTCAAAAATCGGTGCAGGCTGATTGATTTTGTGCAACGAAATGAATGAGTGATCAAATCATTTATAAATCATGAATGCTCTTGGCATATACATATGAACAGGCATACATCCGTCACCAAATGAATGATGGACTTATTTATTCAAAACTTTTGTTTTGTGAAACAACTACGTACATACACATGTACATAAATGTAAGTCTTATTATTATTAAAATGCAATATTACTAAAGACCATACCAAATTTAAGCAATTATTATAAAAAAAAAAAATAAAACAACTTATTAGATTTCTGTGGCGAAAATAATAAAATTATTAATTTCTATTTCACTTTTTATAGATCGTCGGCTCTCAAAAATCTGCACCAATTGTAAAACCACAATTATCGATAATGCACACCAAATGAATAAATTAAAATAACCAATGTTAAATATTTCGACAATCAACTGGAGGTAAATGTGAACTTTGACTACTCCGACCCAAAATGGTATAAAAAATAAGAAATTTCAAACAACGGCCCTCGACTCAATGTAGTGTCATATACTCTGAACGATAAACGTGGGTTCGATAGTTAGTGTGCATATTGTAGCTTAAGTACCTTAATAAGCGGCTAAGAAATGGAAGAGCATAAACATGTGCAATCAAAAAACTTGGCATCTAAAAACAGACTTGAGGATACCTTTACCTATATCTCTAGTTCAGAAGATGAGGAAGAATTGGATGAAAAGCATATATTGGGTAATTTGCATTTTGGGTGGTAAAATATTACAGTTGGTATCAGGGAAACGTCACCACTTTACTCATACAATTGTACAGTCAAGGAAAAAAGATAACATACACTTCCAATTTTGCCATATTTCGGCTTTTTGCAATAAAAATTAAAAATGAAAGTATGACATAATTAAGGGACAAAAAAATCTAAATCTAAAAAAAGTTCAAAAAATTTTAAACAATTAAAGTTAATGGCAACAAAAAGAAAAAGTTGCGGGAAAAAAGTCGACATACACCGAAATTGGTCTTTTCAGAATGCAATATAGTCATCTATTTCTTGAGGAACATTTATATATATATATATATATATTATATCCACACAGTATATACATAAATACATATATTCTTGATCAGCATAAGAAGCTAAGTCGATATATGTAGCTATTTCCTTTTGTTCGTTCATCGGTGCGTATGCGTTTTACTCATCCATCTTAAAAGTTAATAAGATGAAACTTGGTATTGAAGCATTTTACAACCTGGGTGAGATAAAGTATGAAAATCATCCTTGTTATTTATAATAATAAAGATTTATATGGTTTTAAGGAATTAAATGAATTCAAAGAGACTATGCCCTTACTGTGGGCATTGTCAAAATTTAACTGTTCTGTACTTTTTTTTTCATTTTATCTTGCAAAATTAACTTTTTTTGTCTACCAATTGTATAAAAAATACTGTACTTTATATTTATAACTCAACTTTTGTCCACTTGTCAAATTGAAATTAACAATATTTGTTGTTAATATATTCTTATGTAACCTTAATGTTAAAATTAACAATTTACATTTATTAACCATGTATAGCTGTATACGAACTGTATAGAATATCAATCTATGCACACATAATCTATACAGAACTTATAAATACTAGATTTAAAAAACAGCATTACTGTGCTATTGTGGATGGTTTTAAATGTCGGCTGATCTGTATTTTTCACGAATTAATGTTTATATAAATATATTTGTGGCATTAATTACGTTACAGAACTATTGTACAAGAATTACCAACCCGTCTCGGATGCATCTCGAACCCCAACTAGCCGAACATCCGTATTCCTGGAAAATACATTGCATTCGGGAGCTGCAACATGTTTAATATGCATTGGTGGCATCAAACGCGTGGAGTCAATTTGGTCTTGTCAAACTTGTTATTGTTTTTTTCACCTAAATTGCATTCAACGCTGGGCTAATGACAGTGTCATGCAAATGAAGGTAAAAGGAGAGCAGCAGCGAAATGACAATCAGGGCTACTATAATCATCTGGGGGAGTTTGTTCCACCAAAGCGTAAAAAGTCTCTTCACTGGTGCTGCCCGCAGTGTCGTATGGAATATCAGCCTGATGAGAGGCCGACAACCTACAACTGTTTTTGTGGTAAGGAAATCAATCCTCCTGCACAACCCTTCCTAGTTCCACATTCATGTGGCGAGGTCTGCGGAAAGTTCTTAGAACCAAAGTGTGGCCACGACTGCAAACTTCTATGTCATCCGGGGCCTTGTCCGCCGTGTGCGCAGCAGTCCCAAAATACTTGCCGTTGCGGCAAATCTGCCCCGCGACCCCTGCGCTGCATTGACAGAGATTGGCAATGCCAAGAAAAGTGCGAAAAGCTTCTATCATGTGGCAAACACAAATGCAATCAAAGATGTCACCGTGCAGGAAACTGCCCAGGCTGCACCAAACAGAGTACCCAACCATGTGAGTGTGGACGAGATATGAAGATTGTCAGCTGCGCCAATAGAAAATGGAAATGCCAGAATGTACGTGCCGCCGTAATGCTTAATGATACTTAATACTTTAAAATATCTGTTATGTGTTTTTCCAAAATTTATCAGATTTGTGGTGGCCGGTTTGTCTGTGGTCTGCATTCTTGTGATAAACTATGTCACAAAGGACCATGCGAAATGGGCGAATGTCCCTTTAATGTCCGTAGCTGTCCCTGCGGTAAAAATGTAAGTTTATCTGTTATTTTTCTTAAGCTTGCTTAAAAATGAATTTAATAAATTGCAGAGCCAATCTTTGTCATGCAGTGAAGTGGTGGATACCTGTGGCGACACTTGTCAAAAGATTTTGTCATGCGGCCAACACACATGCACGCAACGCTGTCATCGTGGACCCTGCAATTCGGTGAGTTATGATTTCTAGTAAAAACTTAACCTAAACTCGTTTTCAAATAATAATAATCTTTGAAATATTTAAATTTCAAATTCTAAAGTTATTTGGATATAACTAAATCCGCTATAGCCTGGTTGATATGACTCGTTTTTATTTGAAAATAAAAAAAAAACAAAGAAGCTAACTTTGGCTGTGCCTTGCAGTCCTTGACCATAATATTTTTACACGTTCCGAAGTCTTTCTATGTATAACTCGAACATTCCAAATATCCTATTTCTTTTTCTTCTTCCCCATGCACGCAACACCTTCAGTTTATGTAGCGTTGCGTCTGTGTGTGTATGCGTGTACTGCTCAGCGGCTCTGTGGATTTCAAGCAATGACGTAGTAGGCTGGCTGCAGCACTCTCGATATATGTATATTGACTGTAACTTGTGTTGTATTTATCCGATCAGACTTACATTTTGGTATCTGTGGTTTTATATCCAGTACCCTTACATTTGATACTCCAACTGCTTCAACTTTTCGTACATAACTATATAATAGTGGCCCGATCCAAAACCCCAAAAGAAAATTGCATCCCGATTTTCTTACTTTATTTTACCCGGGTTATAAGTAGCTCAAATATCAAATAAGTTCTATCGCAATAGCTCTTAAGATGGCTGAGTAAAACGCACACGCGCCGACGGACATACTAACAGGCGGACATGGCTATATCGACTCAGCTTTACATGCTGATCAAGAATATACATATATGTATACTTTATGGGGTCCAAAACGCTTCCGCACAGAAGCGTAACAAACTTCTGATCAATTTTATAATTCTCTCTGCAAGGTTATACAAAAATTACGATTGCAAATTGACTTTAAATGACCTATGACTTATGCTGGGTGATTGGTATAATATGATATGATAACATAACATTTTTATCTGTTAACAGTGCCTAGTCACAACAAGAAAGAAGTGCCGCTGTGGTCTGCACGAGAAGGAGTTGCCATGCTCTAAAGAGTTTACGTGTGATACTAAATGCAAGCAAGTACGGGACTGCGGAAAACATGCCTGTAACAGAAAGTGCTGCGGAGATCAGTGTTTGCCCTGTGAAAAGATATGTGGCAAGCCTTTGAGTTGCAACAAACACAAATGCCAATCGGTTTGTCACCGTGGGCCTTGTTATCCATGCAGACTGGAGTCAGTAGTTAATTGCCGATGTGGCAAGACACGACGTAGTGTTCCTTGTGGCAGAGAGAGAAATACACGGAACCTATGTCTTGAGCTGTGTCGGTTAGTTTCATTTGCTCCTGTTTTTTAATGGAGTACCTACAGAGACCTTTTTGTTTTAGAGTTTCAGCTAAGTGTCATCATATCGTAGAACACCGTTGCCATAAGGGTGAGTGTCCGCCATGCCGCCAGAGATGTGGCCTTCTAAATGATGTCAGCGGTTGTGGCCACATTTGCAAAGCTGTATGCCACGAAGCCGTAAAAGTCAAGAATCAGAAGACATTAAATATTAAAACGCAGATTAAAAAAGTAAGCAAATATTTATTCATAATCTTTAGAACCAGCTTTATTTTAGTTCTACTCTCTACGACTCATTTTTCATCTTGTCAGCAGACATATGAATATAAATCCTTGCCACATCCGCGTTGTGAGGAGAGCGTAAATGTCAAGTGCATTGGTGGTCACGAAGTGGTAACCACATATTGCTGGAACTCTAAGCCAACATCGTGTTATCGCAAATGTGGCAGAATATTGAAATGTGGTAATCATCAATGTAATCTTACGTGCCACACGGTCGCAAATTTGGAGAACATGCAGCAACAGGTAGGCTGTATCAACTGCGAAGAGGGCTGCGTTAAACCCAGACCCAGTGGTTGTAGTCATCCCTGTCCCAAAGGCTGTCATTTACCTCCGTGCTCTCCATGCACCGTTCTGATTAAAAGTAAGTGTCATTGCGGACTCATACAAGTAATGTACAAGTGCAGCGAATTTTTTAACGAAACTGGCTCAATCCAGGAGCAACTCGAACAAAAGGAGAGATTGGGAAGCTGCGGGAATCGTTGTATTAAAAATGTTTGTACTAGCGCCTACAATAGAAGTTATCTTATAACAGCGAGATTAATTTGCGTCTTTGTATTACAGTTTCCTTGCGGTCATCGATGTCTGGCCGTTTGTCACTCTGGGATATGCCCAGGTCCTGAGCTATGTCGTAAAAAAGTACGCATTTACTGCCCATGCAAAAGGTTAAAGCAAGAAATTGCATGTGATATTCATCGAGCTGGCCAATTGTTACTACAGTGCAACTCCCAATGTGAAGCTGATCACTCACGCGCTTTTAAAGAACTCGCACTAAAACAACACTTGGAGGATGAAAAAAACCGTATGGAGTTGGAGAAATTTCAACAAAAGTTTGGAAAGCGCAAGCACAAGGAGCGCAAAATTGCAGACATAGGGCCAAGCCAAAAAAATTTCAATTGGCAACGCGGAGCCATCTATGCTGTGTCCTTAACAGCAACATTAGGGGCGCTGGCAGTAGCCTACTATGCAGATAGGTAATCCACACACTCATCATTAATTCCTAATATTTGTCTTGGGTCAAATTTTTTTACCATACACCCGTAGGATGAAATGGTATATTATAGTGGCCAAAATGAATGTAACAGGTAGAAGGAAGCTTCTTCGACTACATAAAGTATATATATTCTTGATCAGGATCAACAGCCGAGTCAATCTAGCTAAATTAAAATATGTATTTGCTTTACTGGTGTATGGTATACCTAAGTCGGCTGGACGACCTACTTCATTTTTATTGTAGTCAATCATGTTTAATTTATTTCAGAAAATGAAATAAAAACAATTTAAGTAAAAAATGGCAAATAAATTATTCCTTAATAGAAAAACAGGCTATATTTGTATTCTTATTTATTCACGGTA
Source organism: Drosophila tropicalis (assembly GCF_018151085.1). NCBI lineage: Eukaryota > Metazoa > Arthropoda > Insecta > Diptera > Drosophilidae > Drosophila > Drosophila tropicalis. The sequence goes on from NW_027173497.1 coordinate 772,566, forward strand.
TGACGCTATGATTAAGCAAGTGAAGACAAATATACAAATGTGATTTTAAGCCAACTATTTAAAAACCCGGATGACTTACGCCTTCTTGGGCTTTTTATAGATCGAAGCTGCAACAAACACGGAAGCGCTTAGGAGCGTTGATATAAGAAAGTTGGTTAGCAGCATCTTGTCAAACGATTGTACGTATACGGTATAGATACGTGCTAGTGGAAAAAAATGGAAATAACCATATAAGAGTGTCGAATGTAAACGGGGTTTCGCAGGCAATACATACTCATGTTGGTAAATGCGGACAAGGCCCAGGTTGTGCGACTAACGGAGCTGGCATCTTTGGTCCTTAATATAGCCATCAGCTGGAGAACTTTGCTTGTCGCTCCAATCGGCGTACAGAATGGCTAATCAAAAAAATTTACAAAAAACCATCTTATTAAACACTGCCTATACTTCAATTTTCAAAAAGACAGCGTATATGTACATATGTATGTAAATAGCCACATAATTATTACACAATAGCAAAGCGGATGATGCTCACACGATTAGAAAACAAAGAAACAAAAACAAAACAAAAACTCGTTTTACTACTGAAAATGTGAAATAAAATTTCATTAATGATTGTGAATGACAAAAACGACAAATTAGTTTCCGTCGATTTTGTTATCTCTTATCGGGTACACAGAGCTTTCCCCAAGCAGTAAGTAACATGATAAAATGATAGTAATTGACTCACCACTAGGAATGTTAAAATGATAATAGGAAACAGCTTGAGATATATAAGTGTTGCAATTATCACATATATGACCGAAAAAATTTGTGTTCGGTTGCCTAGAAGATCCTGATATTTGAAAGCCCAATAAATAAGGGCATATTCTTGCAAGAGCAGTACAGGGTATTCCATATATGAGAGAAATTCATAGTCTCGTATGTAGTTATAAGATAGCATCACCGTATAGCTAAAAAGCTCCAAGCATAATCCCACGATGCTTATCCCTGGGGAATTGTTAAAGTATTTGTTTTTGTGATATTAATAGACATACATATGTATGTATATACATTTATGTATGTACGTATATGTACATAATATGTGTTACCAGAGAGATGAAATTTCTTGCCCACCTTTGGAAGATTTTGCCTTCCGGATGGTATTAATCTGTGGCACTTTGATGAACAGGCAACTTGAGACCGTTATTAGGCTTAGCAGATCGGCTAATACAAGGACAACGCCTTTTTCCAAGTAGTGGAAGACCAATTCGACCACACCACCAGCCATTACGACCGCCCAACGAACTTTAACACAAATTGGTCAACGCTTGTGGGAGACGGGTATCGATTACCAGAATGCCATATGTTTACCACCAGGCATTAGGCAGTCAATGATTAACTAATCATGTTGTGATTTGTATAGTGATAGTATTTACTTTAAAACACGTACTTAACGCAAAACGGTTGTTATTTATTCAAGTTAATCGCATCATCATTTAGCATAGAACAAAATGGGAAAAGTCTAGACACACAAACTTGGGCGTTCCATTGCAATTTATTGTCTAGTTTTTGTGAAATTATTTAAGATAATTAACATTTTTGCAGGTCACAACCTATTCAGATTGTATGCGATAAATTATCGGATACATTCAAACAGAGATCCAGAAATAACGTCGGCCGCGCCGAAGTTCGTATACCCTTGCAAGTTTTTTTTTTGATACTCCTTTCTTACCTAAAGACGTCAAAGAGGATAATCGTTTTAAATACGTGAAAGATCGGCTTACAATCTAAGGCTGAAGCATACTATTTCATAGTATGTTTATATGACAGCTAGTCATCCGATCTTGATCTAATTTAGCATGGCTTTATTAAAACCACAAAGCTTAAATTTTGGGATAATCACCTTATGAGTAACAAAGTTATTAATAAAAGTCAGATTGATTTTAGGGGAGCCCTTTGAGATCCTGGTCATTTGGCACATTCATTTTTTGGTAAATATATTATTACAGTCGACTCCCGTTAATTCGAAATTCAAGGGACTTTTAAAATATTTCGAATTATCGAGAGTTCGAAATATTAAATGGTTCGAATTTTTGAGTGAAAATAAAGTTTTTATTTAACTGCTAATGTTTTACGTATTTATAATGTCAATTAATTAATCTTTGAAAAGAACTTAATTCGAAATTCAAGGGACTTAAAATATTTCGAATTATCGAGAGTTCGAAATATTAAATGGTTCGAATTTTTGAGTGAAAATAAATAAAACTTTGAATTATCAAGTTTTTATTTAACTGCTAATGTTTTACATGTTTATAATGTCAATTAATTAATCTTTGAAAAGAACTTATAAATAAGTGTTTGTTTTGGAGTACATTGCTGGTGCTAAGACTTATCAATACTTTTTTCAAGTACAAAAAGTGCCTGATATGCTGTTTCATCAGTTTCGTTTTGTAGGCAAAAGCTTTCTTCCAAAGGTTCTGATATGTCGTCTTCGCCTTCATCGTTGCTCGTTTCATTTGTATCGGTCAGAGATAAAATTTCGCCATCGGTTAGTGATCCTGAGACAGCAACATCATCATCCACTTCAACATACTCAGAAAAACTCACACCGCTGAAGTTAACTACTGGTACAATAGTCTTCAATATCCATAATTATTTGCGAATTGTCCTGATATTCTTTTACAAACCGCAATTTTTTAAAGCAGTTGAGAATCGTTTGGGGGTGTTACAGCTCTCCATGTCTTGTCAATCAGTAAAATCGCGAGATTCCAAAATGATCTTAACTATTTCTTTGCGGTACAACGTCTTAAAATTATGGATGATCCCTTGGTCCAATGGTTGCGTCAAAATGTGCCCATGTTTTATGTGTACACGCAACCACGCACGGTAAAGGTATTTTCAGGGGATTCCCAAAGTTCAAAGTTTTTACTAACACACCAAGAGACTTTGCAAATTCGAATTATCAAGGGTTTGACCATATCAGTTTGAATACCGAGTGTATAAAAATAAAAATGTATAGACAAAATTCGAAATATCAAGAGATTTTGTAGGGGACTCGTGTTAACTTCGAATTACAGAGAGGTTCGAATTATCGCAGGTTTGAATTAACAAGAGTCGACTGTATATACATATAATTTTTTTTTTGATAATAGTATAGAAAATATTGAAGTATTTAAGAAAAGTCACTTTTCGTGACGTTGCTTTTTGTATGGGAGACATACAGTGTGTGCAGTATATAGAACGGCACATTCAAAAAAAAAGTTCTGTAGCTTCATGGGTCCAGGAGAAATTCGCGTCGATTAAGACATCCTCCTCTCGTCGTACTGACGAAGAAAATATACATACACACTAGACTCCCGTTATACCGACTCCGCTTATAACGTTCGTCCAATTATAACGACGAAAACTCGATGACTTGGTTGGTACCAACTTATACGAAAGGGCTCATTGCGACTATACATATGTACATCCACAATTCAACCGATTACTGCAGTAAAATAATGATCAAAAAATTTAGAAATGTATTCATTTATCAGTATGAGCTACTCTTTCTTAAGTGATATTAAAAACGGAAACTATATTTTTCTGTTGGTTTGGGTAAGAGCTCTTAAAAAAACAGCTACCGATTTCGAAGAAAGAATTTTAAATATTTGTTCTTATTAACAATGGTGTGGCGATTTGTGGGCAACCTTCCGAGAACAACATTGTTCAGTATTGGTCAAGACAGTGACGATAACGTCAAAGATCAAAAGGAAGATACTTAGCACCTTGTGCTTTCGTAATGAAGAAGATGTCTTAGCACCTAGTGCTTTCGAGTCAATTAAGGCTGCAGAAATTCTGAGTAGATTTGCCTATTCAAATTTTAATGAATCTGTAAGGAACTTAACGCACAGCATTTCATATCTCGTTTCATACTATGTATGTATGTACATATGTGAAACTGTTTTTATAAGTCAAAAATTTTAATTAAATTTTATGGTTTTGATTAAAAAGTTTTAATGTGGTTAAAGCGTCTTCCGGATACAACGACGTAAAATCGTTGGTCGCTTGAGAGTCGCTATAACTGGATTCTACTGTACTTTATACACTTCTCTCCAAAATTAATATACCTTCTTTGCAAGGGTATAATAAGTTATCGATCGCATGCGATAACATGTCACCTACATGCGATACATCTATCAACATTTGACTAAAGCAGATATTAAATAGTGCCGGACATTACATAAAGTAGCGTTGCCGGATGACATAATTAACAGTTACAGTTGAATATCAAATACGCAGGGGCTTTTCCAAAAGTAGTCCATGGAAAACTATAAAAACTATGATTTAAAATATAATTTACAAATATATTATTTATATCTGCCTAAGCTAAGTATTCCTTGATTTTGTAAAAGAAAAGTAAATTTTTCTTACAGTTGCCTGAGATTTCAGTGTAGTTAGAAATGTATTTATTTTGGCGGGTACATTAGAAACCCATCAAGTTGAAATTGTATGGACAAATGTAAGCGGGTTTTGTTGTGTACACTTTCTGGCGGGAAACAGCTATATTGCAAATATTTTATTAATTTTACAAAAGTTTTTCTGTTTTGTTTACCATAAAATTTATGTACAAAATTTATTTTTGTGTGTTAAGCGCGTTTTGTGCCCGAAAAACTTAAGTAAACATTTACCTTTCAAACTTTTACTTCGGATTGTACAGCTACAATTATTTCTATCTTCTGGCAATACCAAACTCATGGTTATTTAATAGCAAATTTATCGATAACATTGAAACATTCTAACAGAGCACTAGCAGCACTCTGTAGTTAGCAGGAATTGATGAATATCAACTCTGAATCGTTGTAAAAGAGCAAGAAAAAAGCAAAAACGAAAGCAAAAAATTAACTATTTCTTTAGTGTGTGCATACATAATTGAACTAGGTAAGCAACCTTAAAAATAATTATTTACTTGTATTACCTTTTTTTTTTTTGTTTTACTGATGTCCTAGCAAGAAGGAGGCAAGCTAAGCAATTGTGTTTGGGCATGTGTATTTAAAAAAATGTATGTACATAAATATGCACATCTATGTATGTATGTGTACCCAGCGGGAAAAATTCCTTTGTGATCTCGCCCCTTTTCACATGGCAGACATTTTATGATACTCAAGTTCAGTAGAACATATGTGTGTATGTATGCATATGGGCATATCTATGTTTCCAGTAGTAAAGAAAGAAGTATCATTATAAAATAATCAGAAAATGTTGTCGCTTTGTATTAAACCCTTAAGAGCCACAGAAAATTGGCCTTAAATCATAAATTCGTCAAGGACTTCATGAAATATCTTCTCATTGATGTGATATTAAACAAATCCTAATAACTAGTGTTTTCAACGATGAACATAATACGTATTTTATAGTATAAAAGCAGACAGTGCAACGTAAACGTGTCTAGAAGACTTTGAAGTTTCTTGACAGCCGCCCAAGGTAATAACATATTCATTTAGTACAATTTTTTTCGTCCAATGGCTCTATAACAAGAAATATGTTTGATTTCTGCAGACACCTTAACATTAACACCGCTGCCGGTCTTCCCTTTTCATGTTGTTAGAAAAATTCCCTTATGATCTTGACGTCGTTGATTGGCGCAGATGCTGTGTGCAACGGATTCATTTTTGGTGCGCTTGCAATGGGGCACGAGGTCCACATTCATTTAGGGATGGGTCATTCTTTGTGTGAAATTTGTGCATAACTGAAAAATAATTTCTCGATCCAGTGAAGTTTAATTATAATCTTTAAAAAGAATGCTCTAAAATTGTTTCTCAAGAAGAAAACCAATTTTTTTAATCTTCACATCGAATCACTTAATACTGCATACTCAATCACTGTGAATCAGTGATATTCGACTCATCTCTACAAGCCAACTTCAAGTAGAAGGAAAAAATAGTGGCTTAAATTGCAAGGTGTAAGCGATATTATTTGCTACGCTGCTGTGTATCTTTGCTGGTGCTTCTTCCTCCGTCCGTTACTTCTGTCTCTTGTCATTTCTCTCCCATGGCTCTCGCTCTCGGCACCTCAATCCATGTTTCTATGTGTTTGTGAGTTTTTGCTGCTGTTGTTAATACCCATTTTGTCTTCTCTTCGTATTCTGCTTTGCACCGTTGTAGCCTCCGCCTCTGCCTTTTCCTGTCAAGCTGATCTGTCAATGTGTTTTTTTTTTTTTTTTTGTGGTTTCCTTATTTTTTTTTTTTAACTTTTAAAATTTGTGTTTTGCTTTTTTCGTTATGGTTGTGTAATTTACCATACGTTTAAACTCGGATTAATATGAATCATAATTTTGTAACTTCTCTTAGATCGTTTGCTTGAACAGATTTATTGCAACACATTTTTTTTTTATGAATTGGTGGGAAATTTAATAAAAAAAAAGGAACGTCTTTTATTAATCCTTTGAAGCAAACGATTATTTAAGAGAGTATCTAAATTATGAATTGAATTCTCCTTTAAACTGTTGAACTTGATTCTTATGTCAGTTTAAAAAGTCTGATTTTCTTAACTTTTATAGAAGAGCAGCAACCTCATCAGTCAGCTGGTAAGAGTGCGCTCCAATTTTTGGATGAATTATAAGTATTATGGAAAAAGGATGTTCAGCTGCTAACAGTAAATCCGTGGCAAGTGCATCTTCAGCTACCGTCGCTACCGCCACAAACTTTATATCTGGCCAAACCGATTTTAAGGCAGGTCTTCATCATCTTCCAACAACTAGCCAAGGACACATTGGTGAAGCAGTAACTGAAGCGAAAACAGAAGCACTTGCACCTATGTCAAAACTGGGGGATGATGTCGATGAAGTGCATGGCTTTGCCGTAGTACTCGATGATGAGTCAAGTACATCTGCGGTGTTAGAGACCTTTGATATAAGTTCTTCCAACTCGCTGCCCACCAACACGGAAGCCATGCATTCTGTAGGTGTGGTGGTGGCTGTGGACGATGGCTCCTCCACAGATACCCTTAATGTAGGGCATGGGCATGATCATCCCTCTGAACATAGTCAAGTATTTTTTAATAATAATGATCACGGAGAGAAACAGGACCCTATAGTCTGCATAATCAATGACGATGACGATGACGAAGCGGGAGTATTGATCGAGGAGGAGGACGACGACGATGAGGATGGAAATGATATTGTGGATGCTGCCATTGATTGTTCGGACACATCACAATTGCCTCTGCCCGATGGCACCATCATTGCAGCCGATGGATCCAAGATCTTTTTGGAGACCCCTGTCATTGAGGATATGCAACAGCACACTGGTGAAGCCGTTACTGTTGCAACAGTATCGGATCTTGGTGAGAAGCCCGGAAAACCCAAGCGACTCAGTGATGAGTTTATGTTTGCTGAAGATCAATTGGATGATCAGGCATCGGTTGTAGCACCTACCGAAATAAAGTCAAAACCAGAAAACGCATGTCAAATTCAGGACACGGAACCCAGGGATATCGAAAGGGAGGAAGGGAATGTCGCGTCGACGTCCCAACACGACAAATTGATGTCTGTGCGTCTGAAGCAGATGAGCCTAACAGCTAATGCTTCTAGTTCTTCCCCCAATTCCTTACCAATAGCTGCGATACCAGCTCAGGCGGATATTGAATCGATGGATTTAATTGAGCGACGCGATTTTGAAACTGAACAGCGACTTACTGGGGGCATTGTACTGCGCACTAGTTCAATAGTCAGCAAAAACAAACTGAATCTAAGTCTGATAAATTCTTTGGGGAGTGGACCAACAGCAGGAGTCAGTAGCAGCACCGACGATTGGCCCAGTAGCAGCACAGGACGAGCCATTTCCTCAGACAGCAAGGTAAGTTTTTAGCTAATATTAAAGAGAAAGCACAATTTACCATTTTTAATTTTCTAGTGCACTTACAAAGACCTATCGACCACACCAACGAGCAGCCGCAAGTACACAAACAGTCGTTTGAGTAAGTCGACTGCTAAACTCAACTTGGGGTCCTCTTTGGAATCTGAATCCTTGCCGGCGGCAACATTCGCCGTTGCCTCCTCTAATGCTATGTCGACATCGGCGACGTCATCAGACGCAGCCACATCCTGCCCAGAAGTTTCCCGGACAGATGTTTTCACGAATACCAACTCAAATGATAACGCATGTTTGACAAGAAGCTTAGCTCCTACTTTGAGCTGCCATCAGGAGGACAAAAATCTTGAGCCAACGGGCTCACATTCCATTTCCTATAGCTCTGTTGGTTCCCAGACCACTCAGGAAGGCGGATGCAGCCGCAGCAGTGTCTTAAATTCTTCTCAAAATGCTTCTTTAGATGATGCACAACCATCGACATCGTCATCCGTTACATCTTCTTCAGCTCGTTGCCATTATGCAGCTGCCACAAAAACGCTGCGCCAAGTTAACGCCAGCGCGCAGACTCAGGAACGTTTTCTTTCCCGAGCCAATAATTCAGCAGCTAGCGGAGGAGGAGGAGGAGAACCATTATCAACTCAAGCGCCACTTCCGCGACGAAGACGTAATGAGGTTATTGTCCTAGATGTGGTATTGGAGGAGGAAGCCACTAACGGACATCGCAGTGGTGAAAGCGAACTCGTTGATCCTGGCAATTTTAGTGGAACGGAAGAGCCTTGGGTCAATTGTGATGAGGAAAACAATTGTTCAGATCTAGAGGAAATTTGCACTTGCCAAAATGGAAACGGAGCCAGTCTCAGCAGTAGCAGTACCAGCCTTAGTGAGGTCATAGACATGGATGCTATGCAAAACGACGAGCAAATAGCTTTGCTGTCAACAGCGACCTCTGTCAAGGCTAATGCAGCCACAGCTAACAGTCATCTGCCCAATTCTAGCTCGACGATCTCTCAGCAACGCAAACGCAAATATAACGAAGGACGTCTGCTAGATGGTTGCGATTATTCCATGGTTGTTTCTGCCGACACTGGGACAAGTGTTCTTGGCAGTGGAATTGGGGATAATTGTCGCAAAAGAATAGCATACGACTTTGCTTCGACACCGCGAAGCTCTGGACCTACAGCGATGATGTCTATGACACCCACCTCTCAGTTAGCCCACTCATCGCCTTTGGGACGCAGAACTCCACGTTCTGGACTTGTTTCCACACGTGACAACCCACCACCGGAACTTCAGCACTGGCTGGCTCAGTTCCAGCGCTGGTCACATGCGGAACGTTTACTAGCCGTTGACCGTTTGATCGACAATTGCGATCCCTCACAAGTGCGTCACATGATGAAGGTCATTGAGCCGCAGTTCCAGCGAGACTTTATATCCTTATTACCTCGGGAGTTGGCCCTGTTTGTGCTTTCGTACTTGGAGCCAAAGGATTTACTACGTGCCGCCCAAACTTGTCGCAGCTGGCAGTTTCTTTGCGACGACAATCTTCTGTGGAAGGAAAAGTGTAGAAAAGCACAGATTCTCACAGAGTCCCGCAGCGATCGGCCAAAACGAGGCCGAGATGGAAATATGCCACCCATATCGTCTCCTTGGAAAGCAGCTTATATGCGCCAGCATATTATTGAAATGAACTGGCGTTCCCGTCCCGTGCGAAAGCCGAAAGTGCTAAAGGGTCACGACGATCATGTCATAACATGCCTTCAGTTCTCCGGTAATCGCATCGTATCTGGTTCTGATGACAACACGCTTAAAGTTTGGTCTGCAGTCAATGGAAAGGTTAGCAATTTCAATCAGCTTCCGCAAACGGCAACAATTAGCTAATCGGATTATCCTTCTTCTATTCTTAGTGCCTACGCACCTTAGTTGGTCATACTGGCGGAGTGTGGTCCTCACAGATGTCCGGAAACATTATTATCTCTGGCAGTACGGATCGTACTTTAAAAGTTTGGGATATGGAAAGCGGTGTCTGCGTTCATACACTTCAGGGACATACGTCCACAGTTCGCTGCATGCATTTGCATGGAAGCAAGTAAGTTTAAATGGCTTGAATACTCTCCGAAAACTTACAGAACTACAATTCCTCTGCCAAATAGGGTGGTTAGTGGATCACGTGATGCGACTTTACGGGTCTGGGACATTGAACAGGGGTCCTGCTTGCACGTCCTTGTTGGACATTTAGCCGCTGTGCGCTGTGTACAATATGATGGTAAGCTTATTGTATCCGGAGCATACGACTATATGGTCAAGATCTGGCACCCAGAGCGCCAGGAGTGTCTTCACACACTCCAGGGACACACAAATCGCGTTTATTCGCTTCAGGTATGGATAAAATTAATAACAGGTGTAAATTTTTCAATGCATAAAAAGTTTCTAGTTTGATGGGTGTTTTTAAGTATCCGAAAACTTGGATTTTCTCTTATTAAAAGTTAATATTTTAGTAAAATTAAATTTTTAAAAACACTTATCAAATTAAAAACATTTATTATCATAGATTGTGTAATACATATATACCTAATAATGTCTAACCTAACAATGTCGACAAATTAATTGTTGTGATTTCGTACAGTTCGATGGCTCACATGTTGTTTCGGGATCGCTGGATACTTCGATACGAGTGTGGGATGTCGAGTCAGGCAATTGCAAGCACACTCTAATGGGTCATCAAAGTCTTACCTCTGGCATGGAGTTGCGGCAAAATATCCTTGTTTCGGGCAATGCCGACTCAACTGTTAAGGTGTGGGATATCACAACTGGACAGTGCCTGCAGACACTATCTGGTAAGGATTAGCAACTAATATGGACTAATATACACTATACGAATGAACTCCTTAAAATGTAGCTAGTTTATCGATTTTACTGGAACTGTTGCGTTCACAATCAATTACCAAAATTTATTTATCTTTTTCTTTCAGGCCCCAACAAGCATCAGTCCGCAGTTACCTGTTTGCAATTTAATTCGAGATTTGTAGTAACTAGTTCCGATGACGGCACCGTCAAGTTATGGGACGTGAAGACCGGTGACTTTATACGTAACTTAGTCGCCCTTGATTCGGGAGGTTCCGGCGGCGTTGTGTGGCGTATCAGGTAAGTTGTTATTAAATGTTCGGGAGGCTTGTGAAATTAATTCTAACTCTTTTACACTTCTTTCAGGGCAAATGATACAAAGCTTATTTGTGCCGTTGGCTCACGTAATGGAACAGAAGAAACTAAACTAATGGTTCTAGATTTTGATGTGGAGGGCGCATGTGTTAAGTGCTCATAGGAGCAGGATAAGCCGCAATTCCAGTTTGGCTACACACGACTTTGCTATCCTCCAAGATTTACAAGACCTCTAAGTGAGATTCCATTTCAAATTAATTCAAATAGAGATCACAAACTTACATCCGGGATCGTTCGGAACGAAAGTTGCTTGCCTTGCCAAGAAAATGCAGCTACTCAGTCACACATTTACAAAAACATGAAAAAAAACACATCAAAACAGGCGAAGAAAAGGGGGTTGGGCATAGTTTGGGGGTGGCTATGAGTGTGCTTTATTATTATTTTCTTCAGTTAACGTTGCTTCATAGCCAAAATTTAATGTCGTTCATAGAATAATTTTGCTTCTTTAATTCTTATGATTGATAATTACATTCGAAATCGATTGAATAAGCCATAAATAGGCATAGTAATAATATAATAATATTATATCAAAACCTATTTTTTTAATTCTGAATCAACTGTTAAAGAGTCCGTCGAAAATGCTGACCCAGAAAGAGAGAGAGAGAGAAGAGAGTTGGAAAAACGTTAATGGAAAAACAGCTTTATAATGATTAAATTTAAATGTGTTTAACTGAATAATTGAACATGTAATGCTAGTTGCGCATTTTTTTTAAAAATTTTTTTTTTTTGCACTTGAATATTGCTTTCCCATTTACGTTTATTGTTTACATTAGTGTTTTTGTTCAAATTGTTTTGTTTATTAATGTACTATATGCAGTATATGAGTTCGTTGTATACTCTGGATTTTGATTTAATGTGTTACCGAAATGTTTGCTTCCACCTAAAAAGACTCAAAATCTGAAAGAGAGGAAAATAATTGAAAATTCCCGATCATGGCCAGAAACCTGCCGCAGTCGTCGCAGTGTTAAAGGACGACTCGTAGCAAGGAGTTCAGCTCACACCCACCCACGGGCACACTCAACATAAAACACATGCACACACATACAATGCATTAAGCAAACATATATTTTAATTATAGACTGATTTATTAGTAATTGAAATTAATCTACAAATATATATGTGTAATGGTACCGTATGTATTTCAATAAATTTTATTGGTTTAAGCATATATTTAAATAAACGCAGGAGTAATAAATAGTTAATAATAACCATCTGGTCCTCTTGATAATATTTGTTTTTATTATCCTCATAAACGAAGAATGTTAGAAATTTATTTTTCTTGTTTCAAGATATTAATTGAATTCCGACAACGATGAGCCAACAGAATAGGAAAACCTTGGAGGATCCGTTGGATGTCACATCATTACTAAGCTCACAAATGGCGTTTAGGTTGGGTTCATTCATTCGTTGCAGAACAGGTAGGCTGAACACATGATCGTGTCCCGTTATATGCCTTGTTGTAGTTGAGGTGCGTGGTCCCGTTTATCAAAGCGTTCTCTCTCTTCTGTAAATATATGCTATTGGACAATGTTGGATCCCATCAAACTGTCCATAGAAAGCTCTGTGAACTGTTGGTAAAAATAGACTTTAAATCTCAATGATCTATAATAGTTGTTATATTTGATTTGGCAAGCGTAACAGTGGGCATAAGGCTTTGCATTTATGTCATAAGGTTTCGTACAGGTGTGGGGTATCAATAATTTCACCCCTTTTAGACTTAAATATTTTTTTAAAGTTATTTGTAAGTAAACTAATTTGTCTTTGAGTTTCTTGCTCTGCTTCGGTACAGGCTAGTATTTTAAAAATCTAGCCATCTCTACCAATGTATGTACTGTGGAAACGTCGCACTCTATGCAATGGAGGTGCGTTAACTATGGACATATACATACATATGTACATATGCATCCTCATATGTACATACATACATACATATGTCAAATTGTTTTTTTAACATTGAAGTATTCATTCGCTCTGAATTGGTCGATGCTATGTTTGCACAATAAATTGTCTTTTGGAAAAATATTAACTGCAACGTAGGAGTGGTAATATCTGTTATCGTTAGGGATATTAATGGATATACAACGGCGATTTTGATGAATTTGTCCACATAGGTCAGGAATAGCTTGTTGTGTTGGGGCGGATGTGCAATCAAAGTGAGCAATGAGTTCGTCGAAATTATGCATAGTGTTATGCAATGTAAGCATAAAAGCTGATATGACTCCATGGGTGAATGTCTCCAGACACATATGTATGTATGTATGTGTGTATGCTTCGTGGTTACCATTTAAATTTGGTACCGATTTTGCAACGTTTAGTATATTTTCGCATCTAATGCTGAGGTCAATATGTACACTTAGGAGTTGAGAAAGGGCAGGTATAGCACAATTAAAAGGGATACAGTGAGAGCTTGAACGCTTTCGAAAGAGTTGAAAACATTTATGTAAGAATATTATTGCCATGGGTATATAAACTTCGGCATGGCCGATGTTATCTTTTTTAATATTTTATTTAAAAATAACTTCAAATAATTTGAGTATTTATTACTATTAAATTCTGCAACTAAATGCACAGAGAAACAAAAAAAGAGAAGAATATGTTAAAACAAACCAGAGGCCCGGGGCTAACTTCGACCGCGTCAAAGTTTGTATACCCTTGCAACTTTTTGGTAACGCTTTCCTTACCTATTATCCATCAATGTGGAAGAACGTTTTATCTAAAAAGGAGGAAATAACGAAGATATTGATCAAAGTCACTGTTTTCCACCGATCGTTCCTATGGGAGCTATATGATATAGTCACCCGATCTTTATCAAATTCGGCACAATCATTAACAGATATATTAAATTAAGAAATGTTTAATTTGAAAGCAATCGCGTTAAAAGTAACGAAGTTATTTACAAAAGTCACTGTTTTCGACCGATCGTTTCTATGCGAGCTATATGTATGATATAGTCACCCGATCTTGATCAAATTTGGCACAGTAGTTTATAGGCGTAATAAACTCTCTAATATTTTACAATAATAGCACAGAAAATAACGAAGTTATTTAGAAAAGTCACTGTTCGTGACTTTGGGGCTTGTATGGGAGCTATGTATATGATATAGTGGTCCGATCCGGCTGAATCCGAGGTACACAACCCCTGCAGTATATATGTACAAGCCTACGTGCAAAATTTCAGCTCTGTAGCTCTTACGGTCGAGGAGGAGTTTGCGTTGATCCAGACGGACGGACATGGCTATTTGAACCCGTCTCGTCGTGCTGATCAAGAAAATATATACTTTGTATCGTCGGAGATGCTTCGTTCTATGCGTTGCACACTTCTGACCAAAATTAATATACCCTTTTTGCAAGGGTATAAAAAATGCAGGTTTGAACTTTGCTTTGTCTTTTGTTGCCTTGTCTCTTTCTTTCTTGTGGTTAATTTACAAAGCGTGCCTGTTTTTTTTCAAACGAAAACAAAAAATTATGATTGCTGACCCCTGGTTAGGAAACATATAAACATACATACATTTGTACATGCATACACACATACATACGTGTATGATTAATCAGATATATATGTACATATGTATGTACATATGTATATTCTTGCAAGGGGAAAGGGGGAAGAAATAATTTCGGTCCCAGCGAAATAGAAAGGGACGGAGTGAGAATTTGAAGGTTTTGTATGAACCCGTATGTTTCCCGTGAGTCAATATACATATGTACATATGTATGTATGTATGTACATATTATGACCAAAAATCTTCAGGTGTACAAACTTCATGCATAGTTTGGCAAGAAAGTGTTTACATCGAAAACATTTTAATGTTTTCCTTTAAAGTGAAATAATGATCTATTACAAGCACACTTTGGGTAAAACGGTCACAGAGGATGCTCAAATGTGTTTGATTTCTTGGAAGACGGTATACATACATATAATAACCCTGCCAAAAAAGGAGGTAGCCTTGAGTCAAAGCGCGCAACTGGATGGACTCGCCTCATAACACCCAAAACAGATCACAAAATTTGAATCGGATCGGATAAATATAACACAAGTTACAGTCAATATATGTAATAATCTCTGCTCTGCTCCCAGCTCTGCCGGCAGCGCTGCTTGCTGTCTACTACGTCATACGTCATCAACAAAGTACATGCATACACACACAGACACAACGCTACATAAACTGTATGTGTATGCGTGCGTTGCTTTGCTTAGGGAATGAGGGAAGAAGAAGAACAAATTGTACATAGTATGAAGAGTAAAATTGTTTTGTTTGTATATTAATGAATTGAGTTGCAGAAAACAAATTTTGAACATGTAAAATTATTATTGTCAAGGACTGCAAGGGTATATAAACTTTGGCATAGCCGATGTTAGCTTCTTTGATATTTTCTAATGAATTAGAATGATATGAATACAAGCTGAAAAAAATTGTTGAAAGGACATTATATATAGACTAAAACGAAAATATTTATTTATATACCTTTTAAAATTTGAACCAGCTTTTAAAACGCAAATCAGGTTTGCCTATTTAATAACTTAAGTATAGAACTGCGTTATGTGCGCCTAAAAGAAACCTACCAACTTTTCAACAACCCAAATCATAGGCTTCATACATATGTCACACAGAATCTATAACCAATAGATTCCTGTTTGCATTATGAACTTATATTGAATTGCCTACTCTCTCTTCAGTTTAATGCGCCTCCATCCAGCTATACCAGTTTTCAAAATGCTTCACAATTAATAATTGGATGCAATAAATACAGAGCAAATGCTTTTTGAATTAAATATAATTATGTATATTTTTCATAAATTGATAAATGCATGTCTAATACACTCACAAAAAATTGTTCTTTCTGATTCTTTTGCCTTAAGATAAGTAAAAAGGTTATTTAAAAAAAATACACATTTCACTGATAGTCCCAGTTTTTATAAGTTTAAGTACTTCTTTAGTTAATTCAAAAAAGTGAAAAGAAGCAAAAAGAAAGCGCCTAATGGCACAGTAAAACTGTAAAACAACGTGTATTTTGCTACTTGCTGCATACAACTTACAATGTAATTAAACTTCATTGATTCATAAGAATGAACATGACATTCATATCAACTCTTATGGTTTTGATTTCTTGCTGCTGTGACCCTCGATGCCAAGATTACAACGCATGGCCACATCTTGCACAGATGCTCCTGTACTGGGTAAAGGACCTAGGCCTGATAAGGTGCCCGTGCTCAGGCGCTTACGAGTTGGTGAATGAGTAGGTGACTTCTGTTTTAAACATTCTACATCATTAAATACAACTTGAGCGCCGCCACCACATGTTGGAATCACATTGCCTTTGTACAGCTTCGTCTCCACGTCACCATCAGTATCTGCTTCCTGGGAAACGAGACAGTATTTGGTCGTTCCATTTCCAGTCAACTCTTTTAAGTCTGTTAGTTTCGTAACAGACTTGCGATTTTTCAGAAAAGGTTGCATAATGGTACCCAGAGGAATAGGTTTGGCGGAGCGGTGCTCTAACCATTTCTCGCCAGCAGAACGAGAACGGCGATGTCTTTGATTTGCGGCTACCGCTCCCTTTTTTGTCAAGAAATAAAAAGAAACAGAATTGCATGACTTAGTTTAGAAGAAACAGCGTTGTGGCATTTACTTACATGACGAGGGGTCGCGTAGATGTCCATTCGTGTTGTAGGCACACATGTCTCGGTGCGAGCAGTAAATGCCCCCTCGCGATTCTTATCGCTGAGAAGATCTTCAGAACTTTGTGACCTTATTAGACTGCTCGGTGGCACATCATCAGCCTGCAGGATATTTGAAACGAGGCGCAACTTTTCGTCTTTAATGCGCATGCGCTCTTGCAGCTTGACTCGTTGCTCGCGAAGTTTTTGTTCGAACTCCCGCTTTTTCTTATCGGATTCAACGGCTAATTTAGAGCTAAACTTCTTTTTCTGTTTCTCTTTCTCCTGCTCTTTTTGCGTTAGCAAATTTTCCTTCTCGTTGAGTTTATATGTCAGCTCTTCGATTTGTCTTTCCCGCTTGCTGAGTGTATTATTAAGCACATCGATGGAACTCTCGTGGATACGCACCTTATTTTCTAAAGCAGCACTGCGTTCACGCTCTTGTTTGTAGACAACCTTTGAAGAGGCCACTTCTGTGCGCAGCTGTAAATTGTCTTGTTCCATTCTCATAAGGATTTGACGGAAGTTGTCGCCTGTAAAAGAAAATGCGATGGGTAATCAAATACTGCCTAATATAAACAATAAAACAAAATTCCAAAATCTCGACTTACTTTTAATTTTCAGACTGTCGCGAAGTTGTCTGCGCTTCTCAATGCGTTGCTCTAGGTAGAACATTAACTCTTGGATTTTTATCTCCGTCTCCGGACTGTTCATCTGATAGCTTGGAAAGTCTGGACCTAAGCTGTAAACCAACCCCAGATCTACGTGCAACTCTTTAGCTTCAGATATGCCAAGTTCAGCTAGATTATTGGTAGCAATCTTAAATAGCTTGTTGGCCCTACGGCGTCCAGGCGTTAGTCCAAGTCCAGTTATTATTGGCGTGGCTCTGGCAACTTGAACTTCTTGGGTTAATTCTGCGAATTTCATTACTTGCTGTAACCGATAGAACATTTCATTGACTATTGAGTTTTACTACGCATTTGGCCTTCGCTTACCATATTCTCATCATAATCTTCAATTCTCGGATTGATGCACACGATCATGGAGACTTGTCCTTCGCCATCAAAATAATTTTTAAACATGTGCGTTATTTTCGAGTCGCGATAGGGTATCTTTTTTGGCGCCCCCATTGCATTGCCCATTTGCTGATTTTCACGAAGATATTCGAGGCAAGTGCGCAATGTCATTAACGAATTATTAATATTTCCTGCCTCTCGAAGGCGTACACCAGTATTTTTAGTGCGCGAAGAGCGTTCACTGCCAGCCAAATCCACTAAGGAGAGTTGGCTTACTGTTATAGTTTGCCTGTCTTGGATTACATTTTCGCCTTGGTTATCAGTAGGCGCCTGGACAAGGCGAATGTTGAAGACTGAATGACTGCGACTGGACTCGGCGTTGAGCACAGTGTGACCCATGCGCTTACGTTTCTGTCCCATTTGGAAAACTTCCAGGGCTTCCTCCACTGTCTTAACTTCCACTTCGGTGACACCATGCACAAACATGTGGCGCTTAGCATCCTCACGTATGATTTTACTTTGTAAAGTTCTAAATAATAATGAATTAATTATTCACATAAAATCACACATTCATATAACACTTACTTCTGTATACCGGATACCTCCAGAAGATCATACACACTATTGTTATAAATCTCAATGTAAGTCACAAACACTGAATACATGTTGTCTTCATCCAACCCAGCAATTGGCGAGGGGTCAACAGATGCCTGTGAAGCGATTTCCGGATCAGAATCTTTGCGTTTGCGTCCAAACCGACCGCCTGCAGCGAACCGACGATTCATCTCCTGCTGGCGCTCCAAAAGGGCATCTTCTTCCGAAAGTACCTCAAACCCATTTAACTTGTCCGGCTTAAATACAAACTTTTTTGCTTGGTAGTCGGAAATTGTGCGGAAGAGGACGTCTAAGCACCGGGGCATAATTCCGCGATGTCTTAGATTACCCGTCATGGTATAAGTCTTCCCGCTACCAGTCACTCCGTACGTAAAAAGCAAACTATTACGACCTCGGATTAAATTTTCAACTAGTGGCTGGGCAACTGCAGCAAAGACTTCTCGCTGTGTGGCATCAGACTGAAATACATGTTTGAATATGTATTGAATTTCGCGTTGAGCGCCGGGTTGTGGTTTGTGATGCTGCATTAACTGATCCTGCGGATTGAGACATATCGTCGTTGCGTTTTTTACCCGCAACGATGTGAGATCCGCCTCGGATTGCAAAGGTCGTACTCGGCAGAATACATTTACCGGATCTTGAGCCTTTTCCAATACATCACGTCGGTTTTCTGCTACAGACGCTGGTGGCTGAGCTCTTGGAGTTTTCGGAATACGCATCGGTGTGCGAGGGCTGTATCAAATGTAAAAATATTCATTGGACATAATTAATCTTATAGCGGTGTGCGAGGGCTGTATCAAATGTAAAAATATTCATTGGACATAATTTATCTTATAGCTTACTTACATTTGTTTCATTGTAATTGCGTTTTTTTTTTATTGAAGTCCGTTAATGTTAAAACTTTTCAACATAAATATAGTTGCTCTTGAATATTCAGCGCCAAACTGAGCCAAGCGACGCTAATAATGTTAGTGTCACGATTAGTGATGACAAATTAAGAAGTTTTCAGAAGGTGGGCTTTAGGCGACAGCCTTAAGATGATAAATTATTTATATAACAAATAGCAAAACCCTTCAAGACCAGTGTTTGGCGTGATTTACGATTTGGTGATAAGTTTTCTAAAATTTCTGAAAAGCATTAAATTAAATATTTATCGATAACAGTAAATGCAAACACAATTCAGAAAACAAAACAGATTATTAAATTAAAGGTTTATCGATAACAGTAAATGCAAGGACAACACTTGGGTAAATATTTACTTAAGCTACTCGTGATTTCCGTGTTGAAAAGTGCAAGTGTCGGTGTTGACAAACGCTATTTTTTGTGGATTATGGTGTGGTAAATGTTTACTACAACTACTCGAGATTTCAGTGTTCAAAAGTGGAAAAATCGGGTAAAGCTAGATTTCAGTGTTGTCAAACGCTATTTTTGCTTTGGCGCGCTGTTTGACCGCCCTGGTAGCCAAATATTTTAATCTAAACTCTAAAGTTGAGGAATATTCGCCTGCTCTGGCAGCCGAATATGGTATTCTAAACTATATTTGTTCTATAAAATCAAGAAATATTGTAAACTCAACAATATTTTCGTTTGTTGAGAATAGTGCGAACAAAAGATTCAAAAAGACCGCGTATTCGAGTATCCAAAATTCGGCATTTGGCAACACCATCTCAAAATTGAAATTTTTTAGCCGGAAACAACTATCTTTAGCTATAGTCCCGCTAAAAATATTAATTTTCTTTTGTTAATTACTCCAAAACAAAAATCGCCAAGGCGCACCTGAGGCCGTGCTCGTGGAATTTTTCTCTTTCGTTTGATACCAAAACTATGTTGTTTAAGAGCGTTTTGGGCCCGAGTAGTGGTAGTAAACATTTACCAAATTTGGTAGTTTAGTAGAAATAGATAAGATTAATTAGACTACCGAATTTAAATGCGATAGTCAAAAAACTACAGGAGGAAATCGGTTTTTTCTTAATTATGGAGGCGGAAGTGGGCGTGGCAAAATATGAAAATATATGTATATACTCTGCGCGCATACTAAGCCAGTATACATACTAAATTTGGTGACTTTAGCTTTGTTTGTTTTTGATAAAATCAGTTTTGTTTAATTTGCGGGGGCGGAAGTGGGCGTGGCAAAATTTTTAAATAGTCAATATCTGCGCGTCTATTAAACTAGTCTGCATACCAAATTTGATGTCTCTAGCTATTATACTTTTTAAGAAAAACAGTTTTATGTGATTCCTGGGGGCGTAAGAGGGCGTGTCCGAAATTCCAATTAACTCTATATATTTACACAATACACGAGTATACATACCAAATTTGGTGGCTCTAACTCTTATAGTCTCCGAGATCTGCGTGTTCATACGGACGGACGGACGGACATGGCTAGATCGACTCGGCTGTTGATCCTGATCAAGAATATATATACTTTATAGGGTCGGAGAAGCTTCCTTCTGCCTGTTACATACATTTTGGCGACTTTAATATCCCATTTCACCCTATGGGTGTATGGTATAAAAACTGCAATTATATCTACAGGGGCGTAGCTAGGTTGTCGATAATGGGGGGTGATTCTCATTGAATTGCCGACTTACCTCGTGTATTTGCTAACAGCATGTAGATTTGCGGTTGAAATAAATTTACTTCGATAAAACAAGGTCAGTATATAAGGAATTTATTCTTTGAAGATACTTTGGCAAAAATTATAATTACAGCATTTGGTACGTACATGAATGTGTAACTAAAACTAACATTGCGCAGAAATGGACGACAAATATTTCTAAGTTCTTTTATTCGTTGATTAATTCTATTTAAATTTTCACTCTGTGGTGTTTCAATAACGACCATTTTTCTACGAGTTCGTGAATGTTTATGTCGTCTACCTTATCGTTTGAAGAATAAAGTAGCATCAATGCATTCAACCGATCATCTCCCATCGTTGTCCGCAAATGATTGAAAACCAATTTCAATTTACTAAATGACCGTTCACAAGAAGCTGATGTTACAGGAGCAGTCAAAATAAAACAAACGAGTTTGTAGGCTAAGAGAATCACATGTTTCAACTTAAACACAACTTCCGAAATATCTTTGAAATTCGTACACTCTTTACATGAATCGAAAAGAATTTGCAACTCAGCAAGCAAACAGTCTGGTCCCTCGCTAAAATAAAAGGGTTCTAATTGCACAATGGATTCGATTGAATTCATTGTGACATTTTTTCTGTCAATTGAAATTTGGAAAATTTTCTGGACACACGCAAATGTTGAAAAAGTGTCTTTCAAGTTTTCTTGAATGCAATTGTTGAAAACTTGAAGCACCAGTCCTGAATTCTTTTCGATAAAATGTCAAGAAATCAAATTGTGAGCTGTTTCTGGATTTGCATCATACTTTTTTGGTACACAACGCGTTCTGTGACGTTTCGTTGCTGGGGGTTGGCAGGTTTTGGATAACTCTTGTGTAGGTGACACAGCGACATTTTCTACTGCTGTCGGATGTTTTGACGGAGCAAAATCTGAACTTGGAGTTGCAGACGGCACAAAAGATGAAACTGGAGGTTTCCTTTTTGATGCTTCAAATGGATTCAACGGAGCTCCAACATGTTTGACTTTAACACGTTTACCATGATGTTTTGATGCTTCGTGTCTAGTTTTATAATCATCGTCAAATAGACTCCCACATTCTTCACATTCCAAGTTAATTCTTTTTCGTGACGGCTTAGACATTTCCCTTGAACCTACAAATAACCATAACGTTTTGAACTGTCAATTTAAACAATTCTTGGATAATTGGATTAGGAAATCTTGAGCAAGTTCCGGAACATTTTGTTTTGATTGTTTACTCGTAAACATTGAGGTTAGGATTCATGAAGCATGGTAATATTTGCGATTGCGGGACTTAGAACTTACCTTCGAAATACTATCATCAGAATAAATTATATCTCTCGATTATTGCTGTGTGGCTCCGACAATACACTACAATACACTTTTCTCCACCGAAAATAAAATAAAATAGATTACTCCAATAGTACTGATCGTAACGATTAATTTCGAATGTCGAAAATTCGACATCTCACGAATTATCGATATGAACATGCGCAGACACTGTATGCGCCGATTTTTGAAATCAAATTCAAATGTTACAAGAGCACTTAATTATTATACAATTATATCCAAATGCAAATTAAAAAACGTTATAACTTTGAATCTACAAATAAATTAATAAACGTAATTGGGTTAATCAATCATACAATATTCTGATTACCGAATTCATGTCGACAATTATAAAATAAAAATATATTTTTCGATTTTGAGAATCAAAAGTTGTTGATTAGCCGATTAGTTTTAAACAAATTGCCGACTCTAAAAACTTGGGGGGGGTGTCACACTCCACCCCCCACCCCCCTCCCTCGCTACGCCCCTGTATATCTATATAAAATGCATTTAAATTTTATAAACATAGGTTAAGCCTATACATACATAGGTGGCCATGCGGACACTTTGGCTCGACAATATGCTCGTGTTGCAGTCTGTTTGCATGCCGAAGTCAACACGCAACACATTTCATCAGTTTCCATTTTGCTAAGTGTAAAGCACACACATACATGGACGGACAACTTCCGCGGGCTCCTCGAACTGTTCAACTAGCAGTCAGTTGCGCCTTTGCTCTCAACGAAGCAAGTAACGTGGGCGGGTGAGTGTCGTGTGTGCGAGTGTAGGCATTTTCGAAAATAATTTAAAAAATTGAGTGAAACGGTCATGATTCAAAGCCTTTTTTTTTTTTTATTTATTTATTTTTTTTTTTATTATTAATGACATTTAATTAAAAATTCATGAGAAAAGATTTTAAGAGCACATTCGTATGGTGTTTTTTCTTTTGTTTGTTGTTTATAAAGTAGTACCAATTTTTTCTATGCAGGATGCAAAGTGTCTGTGTGTGCATTGTTCTACAACTTTAATTAACGAGAACGGGACCACTGTTGGAAACAGTGCAGCCTGTTCCCACACATCCACCACCCAACCCTGGAATATGAGTTAATATTTGTCTAGTTTTTGAACGGTTCCGCCTTTGTCTTCTGACGTTGTCACTTGATGTGGTCCACTTAGTCCTCGACATCGTCTTTGCAGTCTTTGCATAAGTGCATACATGCATGTGTGAGTGGGTGTGTTTATATGTGTGGTAAGAAGAAAGGTCTTTACAAGCAAATAGCTCTACTTCCTTTGCCAGGATAACTTTCTATGTGTATGTGCGAGTGTTTGTAAATCCCATGCGCTCTAAAATATGCAATTAGAAAAACATCAAAGCACAGGCACCGCTCAATGCTGATAGCCCCGGTTTCCGATACCCTCTATGCTCTTATCATAAGCAAGGTATGGTATGGTAGCTTTCCTAGTTCAAATGCATTTTGTATTATCAATCTTCACTGATTCTACGAGAATTATAATATAAAGCAACGATGAATTAAAGATTATCTCATTGAAACGCACAAGAAAATTTTGCGCCTATTAACCGCTCCATTACTTGGGACTTGTAGTCGTAGGTAAATGGTATGCAACTAGTCGATTAACTTCTATGCGCCTTGACAACCGCACAGTAAAGCTAACCTGTCACCGTCACAGACTCAGTTGCTGCTTCATCATTAGTGTATATTACGCTCTCTCCCACTCTTCCGTACACTCCTTTGTGCGCTACGCTGTTGCCTTTTATTTATTTTAGTTTTTGATATTATTTTTTTTGTATATTTTCACATTTAAGAAAATGTTGTTACTTTTACTCGTCTTCACCAGAATCGCCAACAGACACAACCGCGAGGTCAATTGGCTTAATTAGTGTGTGACAAAAGCCGCCGGTTAGAAACTCGCCGTACTTTATTAAAGGAATATTTAAAAAAAATTCTTGTTCATGATCGAAAAACCTTATTGGGTATTTTTATTTTATCTAGATCATCGTCAAATGGGAAATTCTTATGCACTATAGAGCGGAAGTCTGTTTGTCTCTCCGACGAGTTGATAAAAGTGCAATCAGTGTAAAATGTACTAAACATAAGTTTTCAGCACTGTTTTAAAACATTTCAGTAAGCGCGATAAAAATAAAACATAAGATAAAAATGCATATGTCCATTTGGATATTGTTCCTTTCCCTGTCGCTTCCCGTCGGTATTGGTGGAGTGCGTCATCTAAAGGAGAATCAGAGTTCAAAAAACGCGCAGGAACGCCCTTTACGCTCTGAGCAAAATAATCGTCGACGCAGTAAAAGCAATGTTTCTGTTGATAATCACGGAATCGCAAAAGTGGGGCGACGACCAGCTCTAGAGGACTACGATTTCATAGATGTCAAATATAGTAGTGAAGTCACAGATAGCTTCGAAACATCGCTGGAATCCGTAAAGCGGCTGCAAAGTGAGAAAGGCAGACCTACAGCAACAGCAGAGCATGGTGAGTGTCTTATCATCTTGGTTTGTGAGTCAGAGAGTGACCTCTTTGCTTCACTTATCATCGAGTTGGAATTGAACCAATATAATAATTCAAGTTAACTTGTTCACTGATAGAATTTTAAATTTTTAAACAGTTGATAGTCATGTTTTTATACAAATCACCCACTGTGTGAGTTGGTATATCGAAGTCAGAAAAATGTATTCTTAATCAGCAGCAGTAGCCGAGTCGATCTAGCC
Source organism: Drosophila tropicalis (assembly GCF_018151085.1). NCBI lineage: Eukaryota > Metazoa > Arthropoda > Insecta > Diptera > Drosophilidae > Drosophila > Drosophila tropicalis. The sequence continues at coordinate 797,565 of NW_027173497.1, forward strand.
ATATCCGTCCGTCTGTATAACCGAGCTATAGAAGCTAGAAACGTTTGGTTTAGTCTGTGGACTCTGGTATATAGAATGATCAAGTTTATTTAAAAGTTTGGCACGCCCACGGACAACGACCAAGTCCGCTCTTATGGAGGATAGGTATACATATATCAAATTTGATATATGGTCATTTCCGGGGTTGCTCATACGACTTTCGGAAGCAAAATAAAATTTTATAATTTAAAAAAATCGCTTAAATTTTTAATTTCTTTAGAATTTACCACAAAAAATGTGTTGAGTATGTTGAGAGAACAATTTATTGTAAAATATTGAGAGCATCCATACACCCATAGGGTGAAATGGTATATTAAAGTCGCTAAAATGTATGTAACAGGCAGAAGGAAGCTTCTCCGACCCTATAAAGTATGTATATTCTTGATCAGGATTAACAGCCGAGTCGATCTAGCCATGTCCGTCTGTCCGTCCGTCCGTCCGTCCGTATGAACACGCAGATCTCGGAGGCTATAAGAGCTAGAGCCACCAAATTTGGTAGGTATACTCGTGGAGTAGGTAAATGTATAGAGTTAATTGGAATTTTGGCCACGCCTCTTCCGCCCCCGGAATTTACATAAAACTGATTTTCTTAAAAACTATCACAGCTACCGACATTAAATTTGGTATGCAGACTAGCTTAATAGACGCGCAGATATTGGCTATCTAAAAATTTTGCCACGCCCACTTCCGCTCCCGCAAATTAAACAAAACTGATTTTATCAAAAACTTACAAAGCTAAAGTGACCAAATTTAGTATGTACACTGGCTTAGTATGCGAGCAGAGTATATTCATTTTCATATTTTGCCACGCCCACTTCCGCCTCCATAATTTAGAAAAAATTTCCTTCTGTAGGTTTGCACTATCACATTCAAATTCGGCAGACTAATCAATCTTATCTACTTTTACCGAACTACCAAATTTTATTGAAATTGGACTAGTAACATGCAAAATATGCGTATGAACGTATTTTACAAAGCAGTCCACAAGGCCAGAATTGGACGTTGGCTAGTGGCGGCGCTAGAGTGCTCGTGTGTTTGTAAAGTGAGCGAGATAGCACATACTATGAAACATGTAAAAACAATTTAATAGACATACATATGTACATTTGGTTTTCGAAATTTAAAAAAATTTGTTTCACCTGGTGTATGGTAAACCCAAGTCGGCGAGACGACTTACTTATTTCATTATTTTTGGGATAAAAGCTACAAAAAAACGGACACTGACACAATGGCCATGTTCATTGCCAAGATAATATTGCTAACAATGGGTAAATTTCGTCTAAGCCGAAGGCCTTAGTTGCCAGTGCTTGTAAAATATAGGTTGATAGTTTGCAACTATGTATGTATATCCTATACTTATAATAACAATAACAAATTCGTTTTATAAGCCTTATATCTATCTCGCTCACTCTCACAAAAAAACACGAGCATACTAGCGCCGCCACCAGTCTCGTTTATACATACATACGTATGTATAATTCCCCATGTTTCTTGTCCGAATCTTGTCAATTTTGCTGGGTTGGTAGATTAGGCTAATTAGTGCGCTGAATTCGGGTTTGATAGTCACCTAGATGATGAAAGCTAAATTTTGACATGCAAAAATTTGAAACAAAAAAAGTCTGCGCGCTTACTAAAGAATTATTTATACAAAATTTGTTGTCTCTAGCTATAAAGTCTTTAGAAAAATCGGGTTTGTTTAAATTTTGGGGGGCCGGAGGTGTGCGTAGCAAAAATTTGCAATAAACTTTACCACCTTTGGTACTACATGAGACTACGTACCAAATTTGGTGGCTTTTCGGACATGTCTACATCGACTCGGCTGTTGATCCTGATCAAGAATATATATACTTTATAAGGTTCCTTCTACATGTTACATACATTTTGGCGACTTTACCATTTCACCCTATGAGTGCAGAGTATAAAACGCAAGATTTTGGTTTTTTTTTGTTGGATCCCTTTGCTGAAATAGGGTAAAAACTATCGAATTTGGTCAAGTCTTTTTCACAATTTTGTATACCCTTGCAGAGGGTGTTATTAAATTGGTCAGATGTTTGTAACGCACAGAAGGAGACTAGCATGAGAAGCTAAGTCGATATAGCCATGTCCGTCCATTTGTCCGTCTGTGCAAATCAACTTTACGCCGCCATTTTAAGAGCTATCTGGATGAAACTTGATATTTTAGCTACTTATGGCCCGGAGCAGATAAAGTATGAAAATTGTCAGGATCGGACCACTATATCAAATAGTATTAGAAGAAACATAGATGAAGTAATTGAAGTATCCCTATAAAATTTACTATTATGTTAGTCTTGGATATTAAACATCAGACAAGTAACAGTCAATATAAATCGAGAGCGCTGCAGCCAGCCTACTGCGTCATTGCTTGAAATCCACAGAGCAGACCATGCCACTTGCTGCACGCAGCATGGGAAAGAAGAAGAAAAATAAATGGAAAGGATGTTGGGAACAGACAAAAATCTGTGCATTGATACAGAAAAAGAATTTGAAACAAGTAAAAATATTATGGCCAAGGGTTTTGGCAGCCGAAGTTAGCTGCTTTGATATTTTTTATTTTGACACAAAAAACTTGTTTAATGTTTTGAGGATATATTCTCAATTTCCCACTGAATTCTAGGTTTCTTTCAAAGTGGCAGATTCAGCCAGTAACTCTAGCAAATCCAGCCATTCGATTCAACCTTTTAACTTTTCGTAGTGCGGTGTTTTCCGTTTCTAACTCATGAAGTGACTTTATACTACGTGGGGCATTTTTATGAATTATTTAATTCCATCATTGGAGTTATGGATATACATATATACATATGTACATATGTATGTATGTAGCGGCGATGGAATTAACTTTTTTAAATGCAAAATGCATATTTTAAGCGTTGCGTGCAGCAATACAAAATATTAATTTATTAACATTATTCAATTCTCATCAAACAAAATAAAGAAATAAAATTGATTAGTATGCAAAGCATTTCAAATGCCTGTCATTAGACTAGGGAAAAGGCCGCCAGCGAGAAGTTCGTTAAAATTCAAAGCATTTACTTGAAGAATTTCCTTTTTGCAAGCAATAAATAAAAGTCCAGCAAGCCATTAAATTTCATTGGAAGTCTAACACATTTATCATACTTGCAGGCCCGGCTTACCCAAGAAGTTATGCTGGCGCCGTCGACGGAGTCGAATGTAGAATTGAAACAAATTTTCAACACAGTTTCATTTTGAGATACATTTATACACGCAGATACACAGATATGGATACAGTTGCCTCTCATCGTAGTTGTCGTCATTGTCGGCAGCACATTCAATTAACACATTTCACTCCCGTTAAAAAAAAATTGCTTTTGATTAAGTGCTCAAATTGTCGGGGATGAATCATAGCTTTATTATGTACCATGTACAAAGCCAAACAGATGTACTCACATCTATGTATGAATGTATAAGAGAACGCTGAATATGCAGGCAATTTAATGATTCCTAAACTTAAGTCAATCGAAGCAGTAAAGGAAATAATTTGCAATTGTCCGGTTTGATCAAATATTTAGATAATATATATTTTCCATGAGTTCCCACTTTTCCCGACCCCATCCTCATTGACGACTTTCCCGTTTTCGTCTCCACTCCAAGCAAATCAATTTTGACACTTGACATGCGTTTCACAGGGCCGCCGACAAATCCGAGCCGGCGACTTATTTGTTCAAATCGCCTGGCTATTGAGACGTTTTCTTTATATTTATAGACCTCCTCCCTTGCCCTTTTCTGTCCTCATCCCGAGCCCCACGCTTGCAGTCGTCCACCTTCTATACCCACTCAAGTATTCCCCTTTTATCTCCACATACGTAGAATCGTATGTTTGCTGTAGTGCCGTTGACAGCAACTTAGATCATTGGCCACATTTGAGACATTCTGTCGCAGAGTCGAAGCGAAAAGACTGCGCAACTTTGCAACTACTCGTTGGTATAATAAAAATAGCACTCAACGACGACATAAGCATACGAATACACGCATATACATAACTATATAGCCTACAGCCTGCGCTGCGTCGAATGGAACAGGGCTGTATCATAGTCTACAAAAATTGCAGTAGTGGACCTAAAAAAAGGCTTACGATTAGACAATGTTCAAAACCAGAGAGCCAGGGCTACCTTTGTATACTCTTAAAACATTATTACATTTTTTATACCTTTGCAGAATATAACGTATGTAGTTTAATTATAACGTATCTTTTCGACCCATTATACATATATTCTACCGGTCAGCACAAGAAACCAAGTTGGTATAGCCGTGACCGACTGCCAATTTGTCTGACTGACTGAAGAGTTCTTGGAATAAAGCTTTTAAATATCTTCGGTAGATTGAGTGATTGAATAGTTCGGATCATACACAGTAACATATTCATGTAAATATTTGTTTAATAGTTGTCTGTGATTCCTTAAGTAGTAACTTTAGGAATTGATGTGTTTTGAGCCTTTTCACCGATTTGTACTACATCATATCATAATTTTTTTGTTAATCTCTAAGATTTGAAAAATGTTGTAGTAAATCGGATTAGAACTGACAAATATATATAATTTGCCCTAAGAACGAAATTTTATGTTTAGAAACCTTGAACAAAAGAAATGTTGGTTTAAAAACACTTTGGATTTCACCGCAAACCCTTTTTTCACAGAGCCTCAGCAGATGCACTGCCACGGATCGAAATACATATGTATACATACAAAATGGAATACAAAATCGTATTATTGATTCTTCAACTGCCAATTAACAACATGTCCAAGATTATATCTTTATCCCTTGACCCGTTACCTCTTACAGGTGATGTTAACTGTTATGAAAAAACTACGACTTAAGCCCCATTAAACATTTGTCTGATTCTAATTGTAAGCCTTAACATAGAGGAAGCAAGAAAAGCAAGAAGAAGCCAGATAAAGGGAAGAATGAAGCTTTTACATTGAATTTTTCAAGGCCAAGATAATTTAAATCGGTTCACGGGAATTTCGGATACAGCCCTGTTCCGTTTGAAAAAGAACAGGCCACATACATATACAAATAAAAAATTTTGTTGTATTATATATTTAGGCACATATAAGCATTCATACATACATATGTATGTATGTACATATGTATGTATACATCTACGAGGAGCTTCTGAAAAATGATCAAAAAGATTTAGAGGCAGCTGTCTGTATTATTCCTCTTGATTTTAAAGTTAGTCACTCTATGTGAAATGCGAATCGTTTTAAATCTATTTCATGGCCTACCCCTGAAATCCCTTTACACATAAATATGTATGTGAGTAAATTTGCAAATCAGCTGCATTTTTAACACATTTTTATTTGAAATGTTTTTCTTAAGTTGCCTTTATATACAATGTAGTATTTATTGCCTATTGGGAGAACAGGCTGCAATAAATCTAACTCCCGATATTGTGTAACTACTTAAGACTTTAATAATAAAATAAAGGTAATATATACAATTATTTTTTTTCAACGAAAGTACGAGTCCAATTACTTTCCAACCGCACCTCGTAGTCTTTCTAATAGCATAGAACACAACACACTGGATATAAAAAGGAATTTTGAAACTGAATAGCCAAATACAATTATGTATAAAGAAGGCCCATTTAAAAAGATGTAGCAGTTTTTGATTAGTTTTTTGAATCTTTGTCAAAACCTTTCTAAATGAGCTCATGACCTCTTCTTTTAATCAGTCATTTTAAAGTCATACTCTGATTTACGCGCGATTCTTGGTTAAGTTGTAATTTCAACAAAAAAGAAAACTAAATTATTTTTTTTTTGTAATTAACAAGAAAATAGACTCATCAAGTTGATTTCTATTAGAACAATCCTCCAAAAGCTAGGTGAATAGGTATATAAACTTACATACATACATATGTACATACACACAAAAATACAAATGTACATATGAGTAAGGGGGGACATCAAAGAAAATTTCTTTGTAATTAGTTACAAACGAAAGAACGTCCAAATGCTCTAGTCAAAAATATGATAAATGGAAAATTAAAATGCTTCTCTCTCCATGCATATGATCTTACAATTTTGTGATCGATTAAAGGCGATGTCTCTAAAATACATATACATACATATCCAAGAATGGTTATTCCTCATAGCAATATTATGATCGCGCGTCCTAGATCATGACAATTATCGAAGCCAATATGGAATTCGGAAAACTAATATTAAAGATAAAACCAAATTTATTGAAGCTGCGAATAGAAGTGTGTTTATACTGGAAGGGTATTTTCTATTCGTCACCTCGACTCGCTTTTCTCTAGCAATTGCTCGCTTAATTAATGAGCTTCCCCTTTGATCTTCTGTGAAGTTGACTATCTGACGACGGGGTCTCCCTCAGTGACAAAACTGCAGTTTTTCACGCATTACAAAAAAAAAAAAAAAAAAAAAAAAACCGCCCCAAAGAGACACAACGAAGTCACAAATTTCGAAAGCAGGAACTCATTCTTGGTTATTTTCTGTGAGGGAACACATGTCATATTTACATGTTTTTATGGGGAAGTGGCTCTTTACTAGAGGTGTCAAAATATGTACTTCCAGTTCGATATATTCCATGTTTCGACTTGCTGCTTGGAAGACGTTCAACTTCCAACTTTCTATGATCCACAAACAGCGAGATTGAACAGCCAAGTCAAGTGCTTTAGATGTAATCAGTTCCATTGATGAAATCAATTTAGTTTTAGGTATGTGCAGAGAATTCGGTGTACATATTGTGGGTACAATAAAATCCAAGGAAAAAATAACTAGAGGGCCGGGACTAACTATAGCCATCATATAATGGCTTATGTTTGCGAAAGAACGGCCTGCAATCTTAGAATAGCAAATAACAAAGTTATTGATCAAAGTCACTGTTTTCGACCGATCGTTCGTATGTGAGGTACATGTTATAGTCACCCGATCTTGGTCAAATTTGGCACATTCGTTTGCGGGTGTAATAAACTTAATAAACTCGGCTAAATCCGAGATACATATATTTACAAACTGTGCAGTGTATACAGCCAAAGTTATTTCAAAACTGGGTAGAATCATTTGACAAACATTTTAAGGATTCGCCAAAAAAATGTGCTGGGGAAACGGTTAATATTCAAATGCGACTGATAACCTTACATAGTATTTAACAAAAAGTCAGATGCCACAAAAAAGAAAGGAGAAAGAATTTTTGACAGCACTGATATATGTATGTATTTATGCACATATGTACATACATATGTATGTACATATGTACATATGGCAAAAATGTGGAGCTGAAGCTCAAGCTGTTAGTCCTCCATTTTCAAAGTTCACAGGCAAGTTGTGGCAATTATTTAAATTTCAATTTACTGACTGGTGTCAAAATGCGTGAGCCAGGCCATTAAGCCTTGATATGGACTTGCCTTTTATTTACTTTAATTTGTTCCCCCATTTTTTGCTCTTTTCTTTCAGATATTTTCACATGTTGCAATCAAGTCTTTGGCTCATGTCGCACAGCATGCGAAAATGTAAGTATGTGAAGAGGATAAAATGAGAGGGGCAGCAATGGCAAGAATGGGAATGGGAATGGGAAATGCACACTCGCAGGCAAAATCTAGGTTGACAAAACTTACTGTACTCCATATCAATACTATTAGCAACTTAAAAACCATAAACTAAAATATTACACCACATACAATCAGAATTAAAGAACGAAAAATTCACGTCTCAAATCATTTGCCTCCGTTGCACATGCATATGTATGTATGTATGTACATACTCACATACATACATATGTACCTCACACCTCATGTATGTATGTATACATATGTACATATGTACGTATACATATGAATGCTCTTTTGTTTTTTTTACATGCATTACCTGCCGTGTTAACTGAAATTTTGATTGTCTAAAGCCGTTTTCAATTCTTGGTAGACAACGAACTGATCGAACTGCGATAAGCTGGAAAAACTAGTATTTACAAGGTACCTTGGATTTATGTACACTTCCTGTTAAAATCAAAGGCTGTGTCCGTATAAGAATAAGAACAAGTCAATAGAATTTTAAAATTTAATAAACGTATTTAAGAAAAAATCGGATGAAAATAATTACAACGACGTGAGTTATAACAGCTCAATCACAATGTCAATGATATCTGACCTGGGAAAACGTTCGGGCTTGCATTAGCTCACGAAATCCGTATAAATTGTATTATCAATTAGCATAAGTGCCAAACAAGTAAATTGCCAATCGGAAAGCCGAACCAAAACTCAACCCTGCGTCAGTTGAACCAGTTTTCGCCATCACTCAAAGTCATTCATAAACTGCAAAGAAAAGCCAACTTGTCTGTGGTCCGGGTCTAGACGAGTTTGTAATCAAATCACTGACATTTAACTTCGTAATCATAACAATTTCCAAAACCGATTAGTGCTCAGGGTTAGCAAAACAGAAAGCTGAGTCTTTCATTTAGAAATGCAAATGAAAACACATTCAGTTGTTGGCTTCATTTTTCTTCTGTCTAAATTCGAACTGACAAAGTGAAAGATAACAGGATAGTAACAAAAACCAGTAACTCGAAGCGGTTCACAGGCGCCTAATTGAATTGCATAGATTTTTAAGATAACCGAAAATTTGCCCACACTTAATCGTTGACAAAGTGTTTTCTTTTTTCCCAAGAGAATGCTCTTTTGTTTTTTTTTTCTTGCAATAAATGCGCAGATGGCGCACCCTATCTTGATTGCAAAATGCTCAAATAGAGATCCGAGACAACATGGCAAGGTGGTGTCAGTGCGGTTGAGAAAACGTTAAGGTGGAGATCCAAAGGGAACATTTGTCGTTCCTTTTCTCTTCGAGCTTGTTTGTCTGCGTGTGTGTGTGGGAGTTCATGACAGGGCCATGGACACTTGATTAGCCAAATGCACCAGCTATAGCTTAGAGCAGGGAAGTAGAAAAGGGGGCCTTATTAGGGTGGATAAACTGTCTGCAGCAACAAAAGCGTCATAATCGTTCACCAAAATTCCCGACCCGCGCTGAGAAATCTCAACTTGAAGTTGAGGTGACTCTAGCTCTTATAGTCTCCGAGATCTAGGCGTTCATGGCTAGATCGACTGTTCTTCAAATTTTGTTTACGTGGACAACGACGTCATCTTGTTTGAATCGCAATTTACTTTTAACATCCCCCACTAAAACGCATGTTGGAGTCCCTAAACTCTGCTGAGATACCACTGCCACATTTAGGGAACCGAATAATGTGTGCAGTTATTGAAATTAAAATGTTAAGTCCGTGACTATAGAAAGTCGTTCTAGAAATCTAAAACTGCAGTCTTAAGCTACTAATATAGGCTACTATTAACAAGTAATGAAATTTTGAACTAAACGCTAATCACGCCCTGTCTAAGTCCCCGCTCACTCTCTTTAATTGTCGAAACTATAAGCATTAAAAGTAATTTTAAGGACACACACTTCAAATTTCTCATAGATTACCTACCAATCAACAAGTTAGAGTCTTATAGCTCCCATTTTCTTAGAGAAGCATTACAAAGAGGCTTATTTTGCTCATTTCATCACATTGCACATAGGGACGCCGAGCCGTTTTTTGAGCACTTAAGTCAATTTTTAAAAGTTAATGAAATCGAAATGTTTTGATGCCACTTTATAGGTAGAACATCAATGCATATTTCTGCATACTTGCTTTTTCAAATTTTTTCAACACTTTCGAGAAAAACATTGTTGAAAACCAGTGTTGGGAACAGAATGAATTCCCTTCCGTTTATTGCAAATTGTTGCTCGTTGTTGAAAACCAGTGTTGGGAACAGAATGAATTCCCTTCCGTTTATTGCAAATTGTTGCTTCACTTTGAGTGTATATAACTTTTGAAAGAAGAACGTTATTGATAAAACTGTTGATGCAATTGAAAAAGTCGGGTTTGTACTATGTGTAAATATATTTAATTTGTAACAAGTTTAGGTGTGTGCCTTAAAATTTGTGTCATTCTGAGCAAATCGCAAAAACAAAACTTATAACGAAATCTTAACTTTAGGTAAAGTTTAAAAAAAATGTTTACCAGTGTGCAGTTTAAAACTTTTACTATTGGATAGAATAATCAATTCTTTGTAAAATATAAAAGTCTCAATGTCCACAAATAACCACTTTTTTTGCAATTTCACTTTTTAGCGAATAACCTCAAATTTCTGCTATGGACGAGATTTTAATATAGCAGGAAAAAACGATTAAGGAATAAAGCATATCGATTTAATGTTCATAGGTTGCAGGCGCATGTAGTGTACAGTGCTCCAGGTGTGTTAGATGCGAAATTATAATTGAATACAAGGCGTTTTTTTTTTTTATTGCACCAAAACATATAGGACCAATTTGGATATTTTTAAGTTCAATCTTTTAGATGGCAGATGCATACGACCTTTCGAATAATAGGGAATACCTCTAATAACAGCACAAAAATCGTTTCCGCGACTTTAATGTCTCATTTATGCACACACAAAGAGTAGTACGAATCAGAAAATAAGGTTTACTACTAAAAGCGGAAAGGTATATTACAAGGTTGCTGGTTGCTATACATATAAGCCAAACCTTCACGCCAAGAAAAACAATAGAATCGCAGATTTTAAAAACACTTTCCGCATAAAAATGGACATTCCGAACCCTTGATTTTCTCTTTAAGCTTACAAAAAAAACTTCCAAATGCATTTAACCAATTCCGCGGCCGACAGAAGCAGTTGCTTGCTTCAAGTGTCTGTATTACTTATGCTGATAATGATATTGATCAACTTTAGGAACATTTTCTAGATTTTTCTATGAATCTTGGCCCTAAATTTAAAGAAATTATTAAAATCATAACGGTTGTATGAAAAGTATTGTGTTTGATAAAATACTTTGCATACTTTTTTGGGCAAAATACGGTTTTTTCGCCGTGGAAGCGAGATGCCACGCCCATTTTCTCTAAAAATAATTGCAAAATATATTTATTACCTCACGCAATGTAATGAGACTGAAAATTATTATAAATCATATATTTTTGAATAAAGTGCTCAAAAAACGGCTCAGCGTCCCACAGTGCATTGAAGAGAGCTTTTTTTGTTTAATTAAAATACGAATTAATATTTTTCTAAAATGTCTTAGTTTTGTTAAAATACAACAAAAAAAGCTTGAAGCTTGAAACAGCGCGGTCTAGAAATTAGTTTTCGATGTTCATTCTGGTGAATGATTTTTGCGAAAGTGTGTAATTTGAGTCCCTATCAATCTAAGAGACTACCTATACATACATACATACATACTTACATATACATATGTATGGAAGTGCTCTCCCTATTCGCTGCGCCTGATACGGGTCGAGCATTGGAAAATTGGAAATTTCACATTCTGTTCAGCACAAAACTCAAAATTGTAACATAATATACATACATACATATGTACAAAAGGACAAAAACCACAAGCTGCCGGTCTTCTGTCGCTGTTCTCAGTTGTTTCACATGTGTATGATTGCGTTCATTGAGAGGGTTAATTACTGCCCTCCTGATTCCCATGTTCCAAATTACTAACCCCGTCAAATTCTTAAATATGTACTTTAAACTAAGCAAGTACCAATTTATCGTTTAGGTATCGCTGGACGAAATTGCTCACAATAGAGAAGGTGCACGACTAGAGTTACGCAAATATTGTGAAGCACATCATGAATTTTGGACTTGTGTCAATAGTACCCTTGATGGTAGGTCCCTTCTGTTGTGGTTACGCAAAATCACAGTTATTTTTGTTCCAGCTGTTTTGCACGGCTCGGATTGGTCGGGTCGTCGTTGCTGTCAATTCGGCGTATTGCTCCATTGCCGCAATGCCTGTGCCTCTTCAAGCAGTGCGCCTGTTCACTCGTGTAGGCGGAGCGACGAACAAGTATTATACGATTGCTTTGAACGTCAAGAAGCAGCCGATCTGTGCTGCAGTCAGGCAAGAACTTCGCAATGTTTGCAGGTAAGATCAAAATACATATGAATGTATGTACATACAATTACTAAGGTTACAATGACACATTTGAAATATGTGTTAATAATATAATCGACAGCTCTTATGGCTCCAAGATATCGATACTATATGACATGAAACGTATCTAATTAAAAATTTTTAGATTGTATGAATGTATGTACATACAATTACTAAGGTTACAATGACACATTTGAAATATGTGTTAATAATATAATCGACAGCTCTTATGGCTCCAAGATATCGATACTATATGACATGAAACGTATCTAATTAAAAATTTTTAGATTGTCTTGTATTTACATAACTTAGAGCAGATTATGAATTTTAGGGCGAGGAAATCGTTCTTCGACAAGTATCTTTGTGGGTTTAAGCGAAAAATAGCCTATTGTTATTCGATTAAAAATTAATGAAATACACTTCCTCTTATACAAATTTATTAGTCAAGTTCTACGGCCCATCATATCAACACAAAGTATTAAAAGCTATTAATTAATATATTAAAACTCTATAGTACCATGCACCCATAGGGAGAAATGGTATATTAAAGTCGCCAAACTGTATGTTACAGGCAAAAGGGACGTTTTCCGAGCCCAAAAAGTACATATGATAATATTAGATATAAAACCCCAGATTTCAAAGATTTCAATCAGATCGGATAAATAGAACACAAGCTACAGTCAATATACATATGTATGTAAATCGGCTCTGCTCAAGCGCTATCGGCAGCGCTGCCAGCAGCCTACTACGTCATTGCTCGAAACCAGCAGAGCAGATGAGTGCGCACATAATGTACATACATACATATGTACATACATACATTCATACATGCACGTAAAGACGATCTCTTACGTTTTTGCATGTACACATTTGCAAAGAAAATAAAAAAAGAAGCAGAAGAAATTGTGCACTGATGAATTGAAAAGAGTTTTGAACGTGTGAAAATATTATATGTACATACATACATACATACATATGTAGGTATGTACTATGTAAGTTCGGCATAGCCGAAGTTGCGTTCTTTGATATTGTTAGAAATCGCATTTTAGCCCATAAATTCACCTTATTTTATTGAAAGGCCTGCCACGCCGTATTCGATCCGTCAAGCAGCAGCCAAGAGCGAGTCGATATTGATTCCGCTTGTGGGGCTCGTAATGCCGATGTTGTTCAGGTAAGGAGCAACTTTGCAACAGAAATAGTACTTTAGGTACGAAGTGATATTAAAGCGTACATACATATGTATGTATGTATGTATCTACTTATTTTTAGTGCATACACAACCACACTGACATGACTCCTCTGGGGGAATGCCGAGCAATGTAAGTACAGCTTCGAACCACTAAATTCCGATCGCTCACATTATGATTGTTATACTTGGACAGATCTTCCATGTTGCGAGTTTAGTAGCAAGGAACACTGTCGACATATTTGCCGCAATGTACTCCAGCAGAATAGCTCAAGTTTGGAACGTAGTGACGTTATTTTCAGCCGTTTAGAGGCAGCCGGATGTGGCACTCCCTTGCCTCATTTACCATTTTGGCAGTGCTTTTTGACGGTCAACAGGAAGCTATTTGTCCCTACCAGAGGTCAAACTCACCGACATGAAGGGTCTAATATGTATGGCGAGCCCAATGAGTTAGGCATGGATGCAGCGAAGCGTCAATGCTGCGAACAAGCTAGTAGTCACAAGTGTAGACGGTTGTGCATGCAAATCTTCACAAATAATTGGTGGGACTCGAGAGCGAGCTTTGAAATTGAATGCCTTGAGCAACCATCAGAGAGAGAGCTACGTCGTTGCATTGAAAACGTCGATAACCCCTGCGAATTAGGCTGCGACGGTTTGAGCTTTTGCACAAATTTTAACAATCGGCCCACAGAACTATTTCGGAGTTGTTCCGCCAGTTATGATGCAGCAGCCAGGGAGGATTTGCAGTTGCTTCAACAGCGTGGTTATGTAAAAGTTCTAGGGCAGGAGTTGTTCATTAAAAACACCACGCAATGTGCTCCTGAGAAATGGAAGGCTTTGGTCTGTGCTCTTCAGATACAACCTTGTACACGGGAAGGGCACTTCAATGGTATCTGCAGTGAGGATTGTAGTGAAATTCTCGAGGAGTGTCTGGATTGGACACGCCAGCATCAGAAACCCCAGGCTATATGTGCAAGACTACAACCTTCTGTATCCGAAGATGAGACCCCTTTGCCCTGCATTTCACTAAAAGCATACTTGCAGAAGAATGACATTTCGTTTGAAACGAGCGGACATCCTGGATTGACTTCTCCCTGCCTAAAAAAACCATGCAATTCGAGTGAGGTGTGCATACTCCAGCGCTCTGGAGCTCAAGGTTACTCCTGTATACCGGGCTGTAGCATGGGACAGGCTTCAAATTTCCTAGTACCTTTTGGTTCCTATGTTCGCTTGGGTAAAACAAGCTCCGCCAAAATTGAAGTGGGACAATTTGTCACCGCTGAACATGTGGTTTGTCGGTGTGGCCTACAGGGACAGCTGGAGCAATGTCAGCCTTTGCCCAGCTACACCCACTCGCATTGTGTTCTACCAGGTGGCCGTAGCTTTCGCCACGGCTCCTCGTTCTATCTCGAGTGTAACCTCTGCAGCTGTTTTGCTGGCGAGATAACATGCACAAAACAACAGTGCCGCCTGCCGGGATTCACCGAAGTGGGTTACACAAGTCTACCTTGCAATTGTGCTACCCATTATGTTGCGGTCTGCGGCTCGAATGGAAATACCTATCCCTCAGCTTGTGTGGCCAAGTGTTTGGGCCTTCAAGAGTCTATGTACATTTATGGAGCATGTAATTCCCGGAATGCCTGTCATGCGGCTGGAACTAATGCATGTGGCCCCGGTGAGAGATGTCTGGAGAAGCGTCAAGTATGTCTCTCTAATATGCAGAAACCATGTCTTCAGTATATTTGTGGTAAGTTTTTTTTTGTTTTATTTTACAATTTTGGGTGATCTCAAGTTTTAACAAAGATGTATGTATGTATGTATGTATATATGTACATTTATTAAATCACTTTCAAGCAATTCACATGTGACTTAATGTACTTAATATAAAGTTTGCTTGATTGCTGACAGACTGCAAATTTGAATAAACTTATTAATACATACATATGTATGTATGTATGTATGCACACATGTATGTGTAGATAGTATGAATGTACATATGTATATAGCTCGCAATCACTTTGTCTCTTTCTATTTCACTAGGCTCACAATTTATTTTCTTTCCGCTCATATTGAAAATTGGAGGATTTCCATTTGTGTAACTCAAACGGGATATGATGTATGATATAACGAATTATATGTATACAGCATAAATGTCATTTGGTAGTAGTTTCGTTTTAGTGGTCCGATTGAAAAGTGAAGCAAACTTAAGTTATCTATGGTAATAAAAGAATCTTAAATAATAAGTTTCATCCGTACATCTTTTATGCTGCGGGAGAACAATCCATTGATCCAAACGAACGCACAGTCGGACAGAGGCTCGTGGCTGCATCGATTCGTCTAGTGGGATCGGAAACGTCTCCATTTCTGGGTTTGAAAACATATTGATCTATTATCTCGGAAGTCTTATTTACAAATCGTTAAGTACACCGATCTAGTTTGCCAGATTCAATTCTAAATCTCATTAAATGTATCGTCTATACATACCATTTATTTGTTATTGGAGCAACAGACTCTTGAAAAAGAGTCGAATGCATAATTAGTATGGGTACTACAATTTTAAATCATTTTTTTTTTAAGTTGTGTGCCAGTTATATTAATTTTTTCGTTTCTCCATTCTTTTGCAGTTAATGCTACGGCGCCTAATTGCTACTCTCAGAACACAGAACTACTGTGCGATGTTTTGGGCAATACGCACTCAAACGCTTGTGAATTTGTGCAGGCACATCCCAAAGACCAAGTGGCCTATTGGGGAGCCTGCCAACCTGATAAGGATGCTTCAAGCAGTTTCTCTCCCGTTTGCGGCATTAATGGCGTGACTTATCGCAGCGCAGCCGCTGCTCGCACAGATTATGTGCTGGTAGACTATACAGGGCGATGCCGCGAAGTCGGCCTTTTGGTGTCCGATATGGGCAGACGTTGTCGTACTGTGATATGTCCCTCTTCAGATTTCAAGTACTGTCATTTGATAGTTCCACCTGGAGCTTGTTGCCCACTTTGTGCAGGAGGAGCCTTAAGGATTATCTACTCCAAGAAGCAACTGGACCGGGCCACTTACGCCCTAAAGGGTAAAAGGAGTTCTTTGCTAACACTACGCGGTGTACTGCAGCAGCTAGATAGCCTCATTCAAATTAACGAGTGCCAATTGACTGGTTTTTTGACCATGGAAGTTGGAATTTTTGTCGCTTTGGTGCCGAAGACACCAGGAAGGCCTACGCGCCTGCAGTTGGAGGCTTGTGGTCGAGAGGCGGAAAAAAATATCGGCTTTAATCAATGCTCAATCTCCAAGGATCACCACGAATTTGGCGTTGTCTAGCTTGACTGTCTCGCACCTGCTGCAGCCTTTAGCAAGTGGCGGATGGGTACAAGGGCCACTTATTTGGTTACAAATAACTACCATGTTTCTCGGTTTAAAAATAATATATGTTTACGATTAAGTTAATTTTTTGTTTGTATATTTGAAAAACAATCAAGTGAATTCTTGGTGCCAATTTTTATGTTGTGTAAGATGTCCAGCTGTGCCTTTGACCATAGTTTGGAATTGATACCCTGTATTATGTGATATTAGGTAAATTATTTAATTAAATTTAGATGTAAATGGTAGAATTAGTATTAACGAATGACTACATACATAAAACTGAAGAAATAATTAAACATTTAATTTTAAAGAGGAGTTTTAAAGAAGACAGTAAGTTTGCCGAACCAAAGTTCATCCACCCGCAACTGTTAATTCGAATTATTCCTGAGCCCTTTAACCCCTATCATAAAATATTATTTGCATATACTATATGTATGTATATTCCGTGAAAAGAAAGGGTATAAAAAGACTTAAGTTGATATGTAAAAGTAATTGTAAGCGAAGTTCAGTTTCTATATATCACGCCCTTATTTTGTTGAAACCTTGACCACCTTTAGGGTTTTTTACAAATGTCGCGTGAGTGGCTTAGAAGAATCCTTTAAAAAACAAACGCCAAATTTAAACACCATGAATAACCGTTGCCGTTAATACAACTTATCAAAAATTGTGAATGAATTGTCGAATGAAAGTTTAGGACAGTTAGCCACCAAAAAAGGGGAATATAGTTAAGTTTGGCGGAAAGACTTTTTTGTACTAGAAGATTTCTTAGGTCTCGCCTTGTAGTAACGTGGGTTAACGCCACGGCGAATTTGAGAGTAAAATTACATAAAGGCAGGACTTTTTTAACCAGCTTTGCATTTTCAGATTTTTTATTCTATTTTTTAAAAATTAAATGTTTTGTTAGTGTTGTATTTATGGCAATGCGATGCTTAAATACCCGTACGATAGGAAACATATTAAAGGCAATTTGAACTGTTCTTAATTTGTATTTACGAACCTTTTTTTCATATATGTACGTAAGTGTCTGAATGATATTGCTTATAATCAATATATGTATATTAGTTTAATATAAGAAAGGTTTACGAACTTCTTTTTGATATGCGTCTCATTCAGAGGCTATCTGTTTTTTTTTTAAATTATTTCCAAAGCGACTAGTTTAGTCATCTATTCATATTTAGAATTAGTTTTAAATCCTAGACAAACGATAATCAACAGAAAGTACTAATAGTGAAATTTTTAGCATGTCGAGTTTTGGATAAATTGTATGTATAGTTAAACTTAATTGTTGTGTCTAATGTTTCCGGGTTCACTGCGTTTGTGGATCCAAATAGTCGTTTTAATATGTATGTATATAAGTAAATCCAAATGAATGCGACAGTTAATAAATGATATTTAAATAGTCGTCGGCTAGGAAACTCTCGTAAAGGCATGTTTTCGACCAAAGCAACGTATAGTTTTAGAATTAATGATTAGACCGAAGCATAATACTCACTCAAAGTTCTAATAAAAGAGTAATTCAACCACAAAATGAAATTAAAGCAAATCTTCTTTGCAATTTATTAAAGCCCTCCATGGAAAAAAATGTGACATTATGAAAGAGATAATCTATACTCTAAGTTTCCATGGGCACTACTGTATGGACACGCTCGGTGATCTGTAAGTCCTTTATGGTGGTATGTAAAACAGAAGTTGTGCCGCGCTTAAAGCGATAGTCCAATTTTCGTTCCCCTTTCTTATTGGCAAGCTCGAAGTTGCGCAAGTACTCCACGCTATTTTCGCGAATTACGCAAAGGTCAACGTTTGAGCCAGACCCCAAATCGTTGAAAATGCCAAAAGCAATTGCATCTCGGACCAATAGCTTACCATCCTCCTCTGACATATCGGGTTTCCAACGACTTTCAAATACAGACATGGCGGCCAAACTGCCAGAGCCCATGGTAGCATAAGGTAACTTGTCCGAGCTGCCATGGGGATGAATGGAATATAGATGTGGTCCTGTCTTATCTACACCTCCCAACACCAGAGCCGCGCTAATATGACCCTGGTAGCGGAAAAGCATCTGCTTCAGCATCACATTGGCGGCCACCACGCGGACCTGGCGATTTGTGTTTAAGCGGTGCAACTCCAACTGAGATGAAATCAAATCCGTGGTCATCTCTGTATCTGCAGCTGTGCCAGCACCACAGCAGCTGTGGGAAAAAAGTTAATTAGTTTTGCATTTACTTCGGGGCATTCTTATAAAAATTATTGCTTACTAAATGTTTTCTGCAAGATAATGTATCTTGCTGCAATTCTTATCCGACACTATTGGTCCCTCGGTGGCTCTAGTGTCTGCTCCGAGGATAACACCATCTTTATATATAATACCAACGATAGTGGTGCCCGTCTTGGTCATGGTAGGCGGCTTAAAGCCTTGTTGCAAGAGAATAAAATTGCTAAGAGAAAAATATAAGATAGATCACAGCACATTTCGTTTTTCTAACTTACCGCTTGCAATTGTCGAAATTAAAACCAGCTTTTGGCAAATCGCGAGCCAAATCCAAATCCATTTTATATTTTGTAA
The DNA here is from genome assembly GCF_018151085.1 of Drosophila tropicalis. Lineage (NCBI taxonomy): Eukaryota > Metazoa > Arthropoda > Insecta > Diptera > Drosophilidae > Drosophila > Drosophila tropicalis. The sequence continues at coordinate 816,683 of NW_027173497.1, forward strand.
ATTACTTTTTGTAAAGACGAAGAGTTAAAGCGGAATGACAAACAAAATTGTAGCAGCAGTTCCAATGGTTTCTAACACTGTTATTTATTGGTGTTGCCAAGTGGTTTTTAATATCAGTGATGCGAGTGGAATAAAATTCGATAAATATTAAAAATGTATGAAATTGTTGTGTTTTTCTAACAAACATGAACAAGATAAATGTGCAATGCAAAAAAAAAAAACTCCACAATATATTTTATTGTAAAAAATATAGAATTTGTCAAGTTAAGACGGTATATTAGTGTTACCATATTTTAAATACATTTATGCGCACTCATTTTAAAATGTTGCACATAATATGGAGCATAAAATAAAATATCGATGTTTGGTAATATTGAATTTTTTGAAGTTTAAAGATAATATCGAATGAACATTATTTAAATCAAGAAATCATTTAGAAATGAGAATCGTTCGTTTTTTTTATATAACATACAATACAATGAGTTATATTGTAAAATGTTGTATTGTAAATGTGTTAAAATGCAAATAGTAAAAATTCTCAAATTGACATTGATTAGTCCTACTAATAGGCTTGCGAAAATGTGCACCTCTAATATTTAATTTGAGGTATATGTATGCCAGAAAAAAATGAATTTGGCCCAAGATGACAACAACATCGATACATTACTTTTTACAAAAATATCGATAACATCGATGCTACCATTACACATGTCTCTCCAGCTCTAACATAATAATAAAATTCTAAAAAAAAAAAAATTATAAATTGCCATGTCCGCGGCAACTAAAATACATAAAGCAACTTGGTGTGCTATTAGAAACCTGGAACAATATCGTACAAAAGGTGGCTTGATTGATACTCATATTCTTCTTTGATAAAAAATGGATCAATTGTTTTACATAATACAGGCACATTTTTGTGCACAATGCCGCTTTTGGTCTATTAATTCATATTTATTTTTTACTCAAAGTAAATTAATTAAATTTTGAATAACTTACAGCCAAATTTAGTTCCTCTGCCATTGGTACACGCAATGAATTGTTTAATCAGGAACAGCGACGTCAGCGGGATGCCGTTGGTCGAATTGAGAAAATCGAAGTTCGTTATTTAGGACTACCCGAAGATGTTACGTTGTTGATGAATAATCACATCTCCACGCCGTATAATTGTGCCCAGCACTTGAGTGAGGGACATTGCAAACGTTCGGCTTTGGCCCTAATCGATGGCACAATTCCTTGGGATATGCATCGACCATTGCAGGAGTCGTGCACCTTGCAGCTTTTACCTTTTAATGTATCTGAACCACATGTAATTAATAAGTATGATAGTACATGTACATTCACTAGCAAAGAAGGGTAACAATGGTTTCCTCTGTTTTTAGAGCATTTTGGAGGACCTGCAGTTTTTTGTTGGGAGCCGCTTTGCACAAGTCATTCAAATCAGAGGCTAATCTACAATTACACAGTTTCCCTGGACCTAATAGTAAGTCGTAACGACCAGAATATCAGTAATATTTTACATTAATACGTGTGTATTGTCTTTTTTTTTAGTTAAATCCGGTAGTTTTGTGCATGACATAGTTCTTAGTAGTCAAAGCTGGCAGCCGTCAAAGTCTGAATTACGTGCCATTTCCGCTGAAATGGTAAAAATGGCAGCCCAGGACCTTCCAATCGAGCGGCTGGATGTGCAACAAGAGTTGGCTTATGAGATGTTTAAAGATTCACGTTATAAAAGTGAACAACTTCCCAGTATAGGAAAACAAAACCAAGGCCGCGTGACCCTCTATCGAGTAGGCGATCACATAGATATCTCACGTGGACCCATGGTAGCATCCACCCGTTTTTTAGGCAAGTGTACTATCGGAGTCTCGCATAAATTGGCGAATGAAGGCTCATCTGGCGCTTTTTATCGCATTCAGGGAATAGCCTTGCCCAGCGGATATATGCTAAATCATTTTGCCTTCGGCTTGCTAGAACAACGTGCCCAGAAATTGGTAAGCTAAATGTTTTATTGGCTACTATTTTACAGCTTCTCTATATAAACCCCATATTAAAAACATTTACATTTTTTATTTATATTTTAAGAATTCCGCTCGCCTGCCTCATGAACCATTCGAAGAGCCACAACAAATGCAAATATCTTAAACTGTTTAATGTTAAGGTGTATAGAGCGCATTAAAGAGACTTGGACGATAATCCGATTTCATTTTAATAGAAGTACGCTTTTATTTTCGTTCACTATATTCTTATTATACTTATATTTATCTTAGGTGCTAATCAAACGATAAACTATGTGGTAACACTGAATTCCGAGAACTTTACACTCATTCTTTAGTTTGGCGGTCGTTAGATGTATCAAACTATTATTTTGCTTGTTCGTGGTTGAAAATAAAAACAACATTATTTTGGACTTTGTCGGAAACAGACACATCTGTAGAAGGTGTCCAAATGTATTAGCAAATACAAACACAAATTTTTTTGTTTTGAATCTCGAGCCGGCAAAAAATAATGTTTTGATTTCGTAATCTTAAAATAGTTTTCACAATAATTAAACAAGAGATTTCTCATAATATAGAGGATATCTATGTACGTATGTATAAGATTTATTCATATACGTATGTACATGCATAACCCAATATTATCAGGTGAAAAAAAGTCAAAAAGCTTAAGGGTGTTTTAAGAATCAATCACAAAAAGTCAGAAAGTGTATTTTGTACACTCTGATTAAGACACAATTAATAAATGGCATAGGATTACACTTTAAATCATGCACCCAGAAAGTGAAATGGTACAAAAAAATGCATCTAAAAATTTTCAGATGTGTGTATGTGTATGTATGTACATATATGTATACTCTTAAGAAACTGGGGTATTTATTAATTTTGTCTCAATCATTAATTTTGAAGCCATTAGGATGAAGCTTGGTATTTAAGCTAGTTTTAACAGTTTGTACAGGTCACATTTAGTGCTATGCGAAAAATCAGCAAAGAGTTAGAGTATTTTTATAAAATTTAAACATGAGATTTTACTGTGAAACCTCATAGATTCAAAGATTCAAGTTATTATATTTACACACATACAATTGTCTTGCTTAGGGATTGGGGGAAGGACAATTACCGGTATAGCGAAATAGAATGGGACAGAGTGAGAGTGAGAGTGTGCACAGTTTTATGTATTAAGACTCCAAAGAAGAGTTGGGGAAAATATAAAGTTTATGGCCAAGGACTACAGAGGGTTATAAATATGTACACTTCGCACTTAGCTTCCTCGACCTTAACAAGTTTGAACACTTACATTTAGTTGAAACTATAGGGGAGGTCCCAAAACAAATCACCAGGTGGAGATTTTTGTCATTAATTTATGTAAATTCTAAGACTGAGATTCCTAAATAAACATTCAATGGTTGTTTTATTTGCAGTGCATTAGAAACTTTTGAACAAGCCCTCCAAGTCATGTTCATTCACTGCAATCAGTAACATTATTAAACCTCCCAACAAAATACCAAATATTTGTATTAGTATTCCTTTTGGATCTTTTGCCATGTTTGGATTGTGAGCTACACTCATAGTAGGCACTAGATCAGCAAAAGCTATATAAAGAAAAGAACCAGCTGTAGCCGCATAAATCCATTGGGTCATATCATTGCCGACTCCAGCAATGAATAATCCTATCGACATTCCTACAAAACTTAAAACTGAACTTACAATATTCATATAAACAGCCCGACGAATCGATACCCCTGTTTGGAGGAGCAAAGCAAAGTCACCCAGTTCGTGAGGTAGTTCATGGCAGAGGACAGCAAAAGTGGTTGCTAAACCTGTAACAGGATCACTGGCAAAGGCAGCTCCAATTGCCAAACCATCTGTAAGATTGTGCAGTCCATCTCCTATTATGACCATGAAAGCAACGGAACTAAGTGGCCGCTCAGGTGATTTTTTATCAAGCTTGGACTCCTGCAACATGGTGTTTAATTCGCGTGGTGGCAAAGCTTCCTCCGGTTTGTCCACGTGGCCGTGCGAGTGACCATGTCCATGACTATGACCGTGAGCCTCATGATTGTCCTTCAATAGAGGCAACAGGTTTTCCAACATGTACATAAACAATGCGGCCAAAAAGAGCAGCCGCACAACAGAGCAGCTTCACTACTATGCTTGTGGCCAGTTCCCATCATCGATTCGACTGCATGCTCATGTTTTTTTTTCTTTAAACAGAGCGTGCGGTAGCAAATGCATGAGAGCGTCACCAGCCAAAGTCCCCACCGCAATGGCCACCAAGAACTTGAGTATCCCGTGATACGCCGTAGTCTTCATCAACGGAACGAGCAGAATGCCCAATAAGCCGCACACGGAAAGAACGAGCATCGAGATACTTGCAAATAACCACGCTAGAATATTGTAAAATTAACATGCGAAACAATCACATTTGGCATAACTATTACTTACCACTCCATATCTTATATTTTCCACTCTGCTCGTCATGCGTGCGGGGCACTGGCTGAATGCACACGCCATTGTCTATTTGCGATAAAAGTGCGGGACACAACTTCATAAACGCCCTTGGCGTAATGCGCACTGAGTTAATAAAGTCATTGTATTCTTCTTCATGGTTGTGGAGTCGTTCCTCAGCCATAGTTGTGTCCTTTGTAAAATCTCTTCGATACAGTTTGTTCTTGATTAAATCATTGTGATCTACAAGAAGCGAGAGCAGGGATTTGGGGGATAGACAGTCAGCTGCAGGTAACGGCTCGCCTTCTGGTGCTGCTGAATAGTTCAATTAAATACACACAATGCACATATGTATGTATGTGCATCTATTAAAAACAATTGCACTCAGGACTCAATTAAATCAGGACGGAAAAGTTTGTAATAGTTATCCTTGCAATAATTAGTTTTCCGAAGTAATAGATATTGGTTTCCCAACTGCACTTATGCAACATTTATATTTAAGCCGTAAGGCTGAAACAGTTGAATATTTTTATTTATTTGGATGTCTTATCGTTGGAGAACATATAGTTTCCTATAGCCTTTTGTAGTGTTGATATTGGGTTGACATTGGGTTTCTTTGCTAAAATAAATTTCAATTTATCTTATTTTGTTATAGCATCTCGTTTCTATTGCTTACTTCCGGAACTGAAAATGCATTTACTGACGGAACTGTGTCTGTATGTATAAATCCAACATTGAATTTGAGAAAGGCATGTCTAAGCCGTTTATAGCCATACCCAAAGCTGTAGCAGCTATTGTTGGCGATTGAAAAAAAGTGCCCACATTTCATTCTTGATTTATGTTTACACATATGTATGTACATAAATATGTACAATCATATGTATGTAAGTATGTACAATGTACATACATATGTACATATGTATGTACTAACATTGAAATAAATTTGTCTGCCAGCAGTGGCGGAATGTAGCGGAAGACTCATGGAAATACGTAATAATTGAATTTTCCAGCATATATGTACATATGTATGTATGTATGTAATCATGTATGTATGTACATATGTATGTATAATTGTCATTTATGTACATAAGTACTTTTCAGTTGATTGTGCTAAGAAAATCCCTGGACTTGGCATTTATTGCCTTGTTGGTTACTTGGAGTGCTATCTAAATTACCTGTTTACCTTCTAGATTATCTCTTTATGAAGTCTATTTGGTTTTTGCCAAGCATTATGTTATTGCGACTTACCTCTGCTTTCTCTGGGGTGGCGATGCTTCGGATCGTGTATTTCCAAGAAGTCAGGCATGGAACTTGTTACATCTGTGTGATTTCTTATGACCACTACTTGAACATCGGGCGCGGCATCTTCGCCCGGTGAATTAAGTTTAGTCTGCTGTCCGATGGCACTTGAGTTGACTTTCCTTTCGTTGTAGCCCTGGGGTCGATGCTCTTTCAGGGTGTGCGAAGGTTCGAATTGAATCTGTCCCAGTCCCAAACTGAACATCAAATGTTCGAGACCCTGGATAAGTAAATTAATGGTGAATGCGATTAATGCACGATTCATTTAATTAAAGTAACAACCGCCTTTAACATCGCAGCTGACAACTGTTTAAGCTCGTGTTATCTATGTAGGTTGGTTAATTGTTCAAATATTGTAGTGCTATTAAAGTGATTTTAATGCGGCATCCTCGCTGTTCCACTTTAGGCAATCTCTCACATATCTGTATCTAAAATTTAATTGACACCTTTTTGTATGGTTTCCACAATTTGCAGATTATCGCAGATTATGTTTGCAAATACATGCAAACATACATACATATGTATTCCTACATATATTTTATTAAATATACATATGTATACATATATGTACATACTAGTATGTAAGCTTACATATGTATGTATATATTCCTGAAGAATAGAGCGGATAGATACATACATACATATTTCTGTTGGTAATTTCTTTTTGATAATGGCTTGATTTACCTGTCAAACTGTAGCAAAAATAATTGTATTTAAAAAGATGTATGTATATACATACATATGCACATACATACATACATCTGAAAGATCACAAACGTCTAATGTAAATATGTACATATGTATGGGAGAGTCGAAAATCTTTATTTATGGACTAGCTTAGAGATCGAAAATCGAAAGGAGAAAGTAATTGCCATAACAGTATTAAGTTATTATGTGCCTAAATTATTTATTTGAAGTATATTATTTTTCACACGATCCCCAAGTTAACTCAGATTTTGGCACAGTATACCAAATATTTCAAGAATTTCAATTCAAATGTCAACCAGTCTTGGAGAACTCCATATTAAAGCACACGTATTTCGTTAGCCCACGGAATCTTTCTACATGGTTGGTATGCTCCAAGCGTTATCTGTCTTAGGTGAAGCTATTCGTTGCGTCGACTTGGACATACCTACTAAAAAGTTATCCTAAATCAACTAAACTTACATTCATAGACAAGACTGAACAATACTCTGGCGTATCTGTCGGCCAGTTCTAACCCGCTGATGTTTTCAGTAATAATAATGAAGTAAGTTGGCACGAATAGGTACGCATAGATTGAATATTTTCATAACATTTGGTGGACTGTTAGGTGATGATAACAAAAATTATTGCTTTGTATCCACAATACTCATATGAATTCCTGTTTTTTTGTCTGAAGCGAGTCCTTTGAATGTTTTGGAAAGGACTCTACGCGGTTGCTAAATAGTTTGGAGAGCATGGAGAGTACTACCCCTAATCTTAAAAAAAAAACAGCTTTAGTTAGTTTAACCAAAAGTTTTTTAATCTTACAATTAGACAATATCTTTACATTTGGCTCGACATTTCTGTCTCATTCGGAACTTACAGTTTCATCATACCAAATGACGAGGTATACAAGCTTAAAATTGGATATTAACTGGTAACATTCACTGATGAAAACAAATTTTATTTACCATGATCAAATGGAACGGGCTATTTTCGTAGATAGATACATTTATGATGTGAACTAAACTTTGTGACTCTACCCTTAAACTTAAATTAGTCACGGTCATGCGGAGAGAGATCATCTAGACTGTTGATTATACATACATATGTATGTACATATGTACGTATACTTACATATGTATGTATGTATAATTATGCTTAGTTACATAGTACCCTTTCACACATGATTCAGGTAGATCTAGGGTATCAATACTATTTCACTAATTTGACATTTAGTATGGATGGAGCGTTTTACGGATTGTGTCGGCCGACGTGGACTACGCATGAGTAATGTCAATTTGGACTAGACTTGGAATAGTTTATAGACACACGCGTATTGTATATGGTCAGCGACTGTTGTCAGACTTTTGTTCATATTGCGAAAGGTACAACTGTGTGCATATGTGTGTGTGTGTGTGTGTGTGTGTGTGTGTGTGTGTATTTCTTTAAACAGGGGTTCGCTTAAATGTAAATGCAGTAGAACCATCTTCCTCATTAGCTAGTACTCTTATCAGGCAATCTTCTAATCTAGGCGTGAAGATTTCCTCCTGTGCGCGCATGCCGCAGCGCTCATGCCCATGCCCGACCAGTCTATATTATATATCACAATGATAAAAAGTTATACAAGACCTTTGTTGATTAAATTTATGACAATGCCAACAATAAGACGACACAGACTTAACTACACTTGTCTGGTCTTTAGTTTGAGTTCGTGCCATAAAGAAATTATTCTGCGTATCGCAACTGAACATAAAGATTAACTGTAAAGGCATAATAAACCTGCTGCAAGTATTTTGTTTGTTTAGCACCTAGAAAATGTTGAACTTTCACAACGAATAGGTAAATATAGTCGGGTATTGACCAATTTGACAAAATGTTACTAATTTTATTTTTAACCGCAAAGCCCAACGAAGCGTGCGTGTTTACAATTCACTGATGAGAAGACAAGGCTGCAGACTTTATTATCTCATATTAGTTTTCGTTATTTACCTCAAAGTTGATGCTCCCACCATCGCCATATTTTTGAAATATCTGCCCCAAATATCGATTATATTCTGTAGAGCCTTGGCCCGGCGAAGCACTAAAAAGTGTTCCTACAAGAAACACGACTATGATCGATTTTGAATCCATTGAAATATCGTCGCACTTTAAACCCTCTTTTGAATGGTACGGAAAAAAATAACCACTTTTTGAAACTACAATAATTTTAACGTCATTTCTGATGGCGATCCGTCTACGAAGCGACTACGAAGCGCACTTTACTCTGCTACTGATCTCTGGCTTTTAAATAATGGTTATTGCAGGCAAACACTGCGTATCTTTCACTATGTCACCTTTGAGCGAGTAAGTACTCGTTACTTTCCAAAGCTTTTAGTGCCCGCTAGCAGTATCGGTTAAGCTCTTAAATGACCCCGCTTCTTAACTGTTACTAGCTAATGCAAAGCTTTGTTCAAAGATTTCGGTGGGCGTTAAGATTTTGATTAGCTTGAAGCGCTTAGATCCAGCAGAGTTCTTTAACTGGACATTTTAAATACTTTTGATTGATACGTAATCAATTTGATTTTATATATTTTGATGTACATATGATCTTCAGTTACCTGTGTCAGAGCCTAAACAATTTTTCGGTTTTTACCAATAAAATCTAGTTATATTATTTATTAAAGACGGATGGAATGAAGCTTTTGACTGCTACCTTCTGACACTACGGCTCATTTTGTTAACAATTTTTGCCACATTTTCCTTTCCCCCATATTTAAAATAAAAACCAATCTTCCCCTCAAACTTTGAGACATTCATCATTATCAGCAATAGCCTAGCCACCTAATTGGAAGCTCTTGGAAGTTTTTGTGTTATTTCTTACTTCCGTCAAAGTATATTGTTTAAAAATAAACCATCAAATTTGCGAATCATTGAGGATCATTTAATTTGTTACCTAGATTAGAAATATTTGAATAAGAATTCGCCCTGAAGCTGATCAATAATACATTCTAGTTACATTGAATTGTGTAATTATAGTTAAATCAAGCATAATGATTTAATTTGTACCAGGTTGAATGGCTTTATAAAAACCGCCAGCATTTTTAATTGACAATTTAGTTCTTTTCATTCGCTTTATTATACAAAAATTCTATTTTTATGATATGAATCTTAAAGTATATTTTATATTTATGTTGTATATGGGATTTTTATTGTATATGTGTATATCTATGTATATAAACATGTCTTTTAGATTTGCTTCTTTTAAAGGAACTCTTCTTTTTTACGAAATATACATAATTCATTTGGAATATAATTTTGAGTTATTTACAATAACATTTTGTGCGATCCTTATGACTTTTTAAACTATTAATTGTGGCTTATTGTTAATGTTAATTACAAAAAAAATGTGTATCCTTCAAAAAATTTGTAGAAAGGCACTTATCAATAGCTCATTTTTGTAAAAAGCCTAATCAAATTTTTCCTGATTTGGCATACAGATGAAAAATTTTGAACACCACATATTGATGGCCTGCGATGTATCTGCTAACCAATTGACGGGATGATGTATGGTGAGATAATAAACTGGAATTCCCGATAGTATTATAATTGTGCCAATACCCACTTCGAAGGGCGATTGCGAGCAGGACGAGATCACCAGAAAGAGGCAAACAATGAGATATATGACAGGAAGTATCAAACTAACCCGGATTGGGCGCTCTGTCTTTGGTTGTTTATAACGTAACCATAAAAGTCCCGACACCGAGATGAGTGTAAATAGGGCCTCCACATAACTGACATAGTTAATCAACACATAGGTATCCTCGATGAAGAGTAAAAGCAATGTCAAAGCACCCTTGAAATTAAGTAGAGTACATTATTAAATCGAACTAGTGCAGAACTCTGTGTACAAACTTACCAAAAATATCAGGGATGGTATTGGCGTCAAGCAGTTTACGTTAATCAATGATATAGCAGCTGGTAAATGTCCATTTCTAGCTCCAACAAAGAATAACCTCGACGATGCGAATATCGCTCCATTCAGCGAGCCAAACGTCGAACAGGCCACTGCGAATGGCATTATCCAGGACATATATCCCAGCATTTTGTCGCCAAATGTCACAGCCACCGCGTCGGATGAGAGAATTTCTTCCGTGGATAGTACAGAAAAGTATGCTATATTAGTGATCATGTAAATGATTGTCACCACCGGCATAGATATGCATATAGCCTTTGGCAAATTTCTGTAAGGATCCTTTAATTCTTCGGTCACGAAGTTCAGATAGTTCCATCCAGAGTATGAAAACAAGCCGCTGTAGAAGGCCAAAGCTATATAGCCTGGAGATTGGAGGCCACCATCGAAGGGCTTATCCCAGTGCTCAGTATTTCCATTGAACAAATACCAAACTCCAGCGCCGACTATGACCAGAAGAGCCACCACTTTAGTGCCCGTAAAAATATCCGTGACCCGAGTGACCCATTTAACGTTATAGCAATTTATAACAGTTAACACACCTTTGAAAAAGAAGTGACGAGATCCATAAAGTTATTGGGTTTACCTACCCAACTTATAGCGTAACTTACATATCATGGCAGCTGCAAGTAGCTGAACAGCCTCGATGGGTGCCTCACACGATGGCCAGAAGGGTTTCAGCAAATACTGTGCAAAGGTCAAAGCCGTTATCGCATTACCCGTCGGGACCAAGATTAGTAGGGCAACCCAAAGATATAGAAATGCCGGAAGTGGACCAAATGCTGCTCCGATATACGCATAATCACCGCCTGATTTAGGTATCATGGTGCCTAAAAAGGTACGGGACAAATAGCATTATTTTCTTATAATACAAAATTTAGCATAAAAGAATTAAATTAGATTGCAGTTACATATAATCATCTAACGAATAACACTAAACGCAAGGTATGTAATTATTCTGCACATTATTGGTTCTTTTTTAATATTCTGTGACAGCTTCAAGTTCAAGAAACCATAAGTTTATTTTAATTACAGTCTACGAAAATGTTTGAGTCTTAATAAACTGGTCTTGTCAGATCAAATTATTCAGCTGTTTTAACAAATGACGTAAGAATTGATCTGCTGTAAGCAAATCAACTAAACTGAAACATAATACTGAAATTAGCCCTAGATACATAGATTAGATTTATTAAGTAGCTTGCTAAATGTACATTTGCTTGTTACATGTAAATACACACTTACATGTATGAATGTACTTGTACATATACATACATACATATGTATGTACATATATACATACGTCGATCTATAGGTCAACTTCTTAACCACATTTTCATTTTAATAGTAAGACAGTGTCAAAAAGTCGACATGACCTCCTATATAAATTTGTATTAAATCAGCAAGTTTACTTGAACTACTTATACTAAATACTTTATGAACTGCAAGCTAACCAAAAAATATACAAATGTACATACATACATACATACATATGTATTCACGTATTTTTATATGTACATACATACATACATACATATGTATGTAATTGTAAACATGAAAAAAAAATAGGAGCGTATTTTTATCACCCACCTCATTACTCACCCAATTCCGCATAACATAGAGCTCCCACCATGCTGAGTACTCCGCATAATACCCAAACAATAAGCGATTGTCCAATGGAACCGGAAAACTTGAGTACTCCTTTGGGGCTGACAAAAATGCCAGAGCCGACAATCACACCGACAATGATGGCCACGCCGTCAAGAAGACCGATTTGTTTTTTCAACTGAACACCCGAAACATTGCTGGAACTCTTCGAAGTGGTTGAACCGGAGCGAGCACGTTGCTTGCCAGAGGCTTCTGCTGAAGGCACCTCAAATACTTGGCGGGGAATTAATGTTTCGCTAGCCTGAACTCGCGCCATGTTTTTGTGATTTTGCTTAAACTAAGCGTTTCTTAAAGATTTATTTTTCTTTAATTTGAAATCGTTTTTTAAATTTTTTATTTGTTCTATGTATGTATGTATTTATGTATTATTCATATAATTTCATTGCTTTTATCGTTCTTAGTTTTCAGTGCACTGTTTTCTAGTGCCAGCGTGAATATTATTTGAAACGTTTCAAATACAATTTTTATCTCGTGTTGTTGTGTTTGTTGTACTAGGCCACATGCTTTTGTTTGTTTGCCTTTGTATTTGTATTTCATTTTTTTTTTTTGTACTGAACAGTTATCATAGCTCACACGTGGATCTTGCTGTTAGAGTTCGTTTTAAGTAAAGAGACATATTTTTCTGTCTACTACGATTTATTTTAATAAAGAGGACACATGGTTAAAAAAAAAAAAAACCCAATTCAAATTTGTCTTTTTTAAATTGCGACCGCTCTCTGCACGCTCTGAATTCAAACTAAGTTTGAAACACAATTTTTACTCCCCTTTATGCGTCTAGTCGACGAAACTGTCGTCGGAACTTCTGCTTTTGCGTTTGCCTTTGCCTGCTTTTTTTACGTTCAACTTTGACTTTGCATTCAATATTGTTATTTGTGGGTCGACACAGCTGCGTTTACTCTTTGTTTTTTCTCTCTCTCTTTACATCTCTTTTCTTTGCATGTTTGTATGTATGTATGTATGTACATACATACATATGTATGTACATCTGTATTTCTTTATCCAAGCGTTTGTACGTTCTTCTCACCGGGTAAGAATTTGCCACATGCTCTTCAAACGTACGCATGATGCAAGAACCTACAAACATTTCAGCAGGTAAACTTTCTGCTTTCCATTAAACACCAAAAGCACTGTGCGTGCGCGTCGTCTCTTGTCTGGTCTTCGTCTAAAGCAAGTTTATTGCCCAAAAATAGAATGTCTTTTTGCCAACTGTGTCGCCGTGTGTCGTCATTAGCAAAAGTTTGAAGAACTATGTATGTATGTATGTACATATGTATGTATGAACTTATGTATGTATGTACATATATGTACGTGCGTATATACACACGTACATACATGCATATGTATATTTCATACTTATGAAATTGAAGTTGTTGATGGATTTTTTCTATGGTTGACAACAAACATGCGCAGCATAGTTAGTAAGTCTAATCTGTTAGCCACTGACCTTAAAGGTCTGAGGTGTGTTCATACATGTATGTACATATGTATGTACATTCATACATTCTTATGTAGATGCAAATGTATTTTATATTTTTTTGTGACATTAAATATATTTGGTAATTTATGTTACATTCTTTAGTGGCCACCATAGGGCCCTGACTTTGGACCAATTTCGCAGTTTGGGATGGTCTGATCTCTTGGACACATTAGCCAAAATTTGTAAAATTGATAATACACTTTTGACTCATAATTATACATACATATTTATGTACATACATACATATGTATGTACATACATACATATGTATGTACATATATAAAAATTGAGATTTTTTTTTAATTCTGATGTTAAATATTTATTGAAAAAGCCTTAGCATGCCACACAACAAAGTTGTTGATCAAAGTCACTGTTTTCCACCGATCATTCCAATGGGAGCTAAATGATATAGTCACCCGATCTTGATTTAATTTAGCAAAGCCACTAATAGCTATGTAAAACTGAGATATACATACAAGTTTTTATGACAGTTGCCTAAAAAGTAACGACGTTATTGCACACTTTTGACCAAAATTAATATACACTTTTTGCAAGGGTATAAAAATATCAAAGAAGCTACATTTTTTTGTGCCGAAGTTCATATACCCTTGCAGTCCTTGGCCATAATATTTTTACATGTTCCAAACTGTTTCTCTGATCTGATTCTGATTTGATTTTTGTCCGATCTGATAAAAATTTCGGGATCTGATGTTTTTATTAAAAAAAACATATTAGTAAATTTCATAGAGATGCTCAAAATACTTCACCTATGTTTCATCTATACCTATGTATGTAAATGACATAGTGGTCCGATCCTGACAATTTTCTACCTTGTCTTGCCCGGGTTATAAGTAGGTCAAATATCTTAAGATAGCTGATGAAGGAAAATGGCTATATCGACTCAGCTTCTCATGCTGATCAAGAAAATATATACTTTATGGGGTCGGAAACGTCTCCTTCTGTGCGTTACAAACACCTGACCAATTTTATAATACTCTCTGCAAGGGTATAAAAACCAATTGTCAACATTGCTTGCCCTAACATGCTCACAATTTTTGGAAAAAATATTGAAATACAGAGTGCCACACACGTATAAAGTCCTGCAGATAAAAGTTGTCGTCTGCGTCCAGGAGTATGAAACAAATTATGGAGACTTAATACAATCGTAAAATATAGAGAATTGCTTCCAAATTGTTACCAGATTTGTTGGTCACACCTATTATTCTAGCCAACTGAAAAGTATCGAATTATGGTCAAACAAATTGTTAAGGGTGCAAATTATTGCTGGGAATTGCTTATTTCACATCAGATGCAACTACCAATCTTTGAAATTGATCTATGGTCCGTATTAGTAAAGTTGAAGTTTGTAGGCCCTGGTTTTAATTTTACCAAAAACTTCCAACAAATTTCCGCCCGAAGTTACATATATTAAATGTATTTAGGTACTTTATAGGGAGTAATAAAATAAAGTAAGTCGTCTCGTCGACTTCGGTATACCATGCCCCAATTGAAACAAATATGTATAATTTCAAAGACCAAATGTACGTTTTTTTATTATAACATATGCTATCTCGCTCAGTTTTACAAACACACCTGCACTCTAGCGCCACCACTAGCCTACGGCCAACAACGGCCTTATGGACTACCTAGTGGTAGGAATTAATAAGGTAAATATTTACTTACGCTACTTGAAATTTCAGTGTTGCAAAGTGGAAAAATCGGCTAAAGCTAGATTTCGGATTCAGCCGGATCGGACCACTATATCATACAGCTCACATACGAACGCCAAAGTCTAATGAAAATTTTGGAATCCTATGTTCTATAGCCAAAACTGTCACAAAACTTAATTTCATAGGGATACTCCAAATCCATCACCTATTTTCCCTATATATCACTATAAAAAAACGTAAATAAACTATAAACATTTTATCTCGGTAGCATTTAAAATGGCTGAGTAAAACGCAAAGGGAGCGACGGACGGACGGCCCGACAGACATGGTTATATGCTGCTGATTAAGAACAAATATGTGTAATCTAAGTTTTTGTTGTTTTTTAAGTTTCACCCTTATTGTTTTTGTTTCTGTTTTTTATAATTTGATTTAAAAATATCTATTAAACAGTTAACCATTGAAAAAAATTAGTTAAATGAAACAAAACCCTTTATTTTTATACCATACACCCATAGGTTGAAATGGTATATTAAAGTCGCCAAAATGTATGTAACAGGCAGAAGGAAGCTTCTCCGACCCTATAAAGTGTATATATTCTTGATCAGGATCAACAGCCGAGTCGATCTAGCCATGTCCGTCTGTCCGTCCGTCCGTCCGTCCGTATGAACACGCAGATCTCGGAGACTATAAGAGCTAGAGCCACCAAATTTGGAATGTATACTCGTGTATTATGTACATATGTACCTACATATGTATATAGAGTTAATTGGAATTTCGGCCACGACCCTTTACGCCCCCAGGAATCACATAAAACTATTTTTCTTAAAAAGTATAATAGCTAGAGACATCAAATTTGGTATGCAGACTAGTTTAATAGACGCGCAGATATTTGCTATTTAAAAATTTTGCCACGCCCCCTTCCGCCCCCAGGTATCACATAAAACTATTTTTCTAAAAAAGTATAACAGCTAGAGACATCAAATTTAGTTTGTATACCCGTTTAGTTAGCGCGCAGAAAGTAATTGTTCAAACTTTTTGCCACGCCCCCTTACGCCCCCAGGAATCGCATAACACTGTTTTTCCTAAAAAGTATAATAGCTAGAGACATCAAATTTGGTATGCAGACTAGTTTAATAGACGCGCAGAAACTGGCTATTTAAAAATTTAGCCACGCCCACTGCCGCCCCCGCAATTTAAACAAAACTGCTTTTATCAAAAACAAACAAAGCTAAAGTCACCAAATTTAGTATGTATACTGGCTTAGTATGCGCGCAGAGTATATACATATATTTTCATATTTTGCCACGCCCACTTCCGCCTCCATAATTAAGAAAAAACCGATTTGCTCCTGTAGTTTTTTGACTATCACAATGGATAAAGTAAGTGGGTGTCCTAGCCGATTGCGTCGTTATACCATGCACCATGATGAAGCAACTGGCTAGTACAAATTCGATATGCTAACTTTGATGTGCGGAAGGGGGCGTGGCAAAAATTTTCTTAAAGTCACCGAGATCTAGGTTTCAATACAGACAAACAAACAGATCGGTGGACCTGTGCAGATCGACTTGACTGTTGATTAGGGGTGTATGGTATCGTATATCGTAAGCATGCAAAAGTGGATACGTTGCGTTTTATGCACTTAATAAAAAACTGTAATTTCAAAATTGATTTCTAAAACATACATATGTATGTATATATGTAGATACATACGTGAAGAATTCAATTTTAAGAAATCAGCTCCAATCCACTTGACAATCATGGATCGACGCGATCTCGCTACTGAAAGCTGTTCGCGAATCTCCTTGATTAGCTCTTTTAGTTAATTTGATAGTCTTTTTTTGTAAAATGCATGTTTTATAAATTTGTGTGACTTTTGTTAAACACTTCAGCTGATTATTATTAATATAGGTGCCCCGTATGTGTACATTTGTATTAATGCATAGCGTATGTGTTCATAGAGTCTGATTCGTTCCTGCTTCTAGGCGCGTGTGCCTGGTGACATTTCACACTGCGATAATTCAATTGTGTGGTCGATCGTAATCCACATAAACTCTTAGTACCTACACATGTACATACTATATAAACAACATTGTAGACAGTGAAAAAATGTACACACACACACACACACACACACACACACAAACACTGTGTACAAAATCGTAGCGCCTACATGTTAGCTTCTGTTCTGTTGATAATCTAATTCTAAAAGTCACAAAAAAAAAAAAAATAAATAAAAAAAAAAAAAAACATACGCAATCCGTGAGAGGCCCAGGCCCCCTGAGTTGATTAACTATGATTTTTTGTCACTTTTATTGTACTTTGTTGTTCGTTTTTAAGTTTTGCGCCGCACACTGATACACACACACACGTTTAAAACACATGGGGATCCAAGAATGAAAAATATGATGGATCACTTCCATATGCAATTTTCGTTAATATTTTTTTGTCGTTTTCATTATGCCACGAGTCATACATACGTTTCTTTTAAAAATTCATAGAGTTCTTTTTTTTTACGTATGCCTGGTAATTGAATCTTGAAATATCCAATGTTATGCATCAGCTTGGTAGAAAACACCGTGAAAAACCCGTGATATAGTTTTCAAAATCATGCCAATGTCACAACAAATTTGATTAGATCTTTATTTTATACATTTGCATAGAACCGGCTTATCTTTATTTCCGTGAGAAATGATTCTGTACTAGAGATCACTTGAATCTGACTTAAACAAGCAGTAAAATTGCTACCTTGTAGGATATACATATGTATGTATGTACATACATACATACATATGTATCTATAAATATCCGAGATGTGCTTGGAAAATACATACATACATATATACCCGACTTGTTAAATAATGAAGTAAGTAAGTAGTCTCGCCGACTTCGGTATACCACGCACCAGGTGAAACAAATATTTTTAATTTAAAAAACCAAATGTACGTAATTTTACATGTCTCATTATAGCAAGTGCTATCTCGCTCGCCCTTACAAACACATGTGCACTCTAGCGCCACCACTAGCCAACGGTCAACAACGGCCTAAACGTCAAATGTCAGACTAAAGATGTGACTAAAAGATTATTCTTACCAAATTTGATGTCTCTAGCTATTATAGTCTTTAAGAAAATCGAATTTGTTTTAATTGCGGGGGCGGAAGTGGGCTTGGAAAAAATTGAAAAACACTTTACCACCTTTGGTCCTACACGAGTCTACGTACCAAATTTGGTGACTCTAGCTCTAATAGTCTCTGAGATCTAGGTGTTCATACGGGCAGACGGACGGTCGGACGGACATGTCTAAATCGACTGGGCTGTTGATCCTGATAAAAAATATATTTACTTTATGGGGTCGGAAAAGCTTTCTTCTGCCTGCTACATACATTTTGGCGACTTTAATATACCATTTCACCCTGTAAGTGCATGGTATAAAAATATGATATATACCCTTTCACTCATGTATGTATGTATGTATATTCCCCAAGACCACAAACTTTACATTTGCATAGATTGCATTTTGTGATAGTTCTTAGCACAATATGCTCGAATTCATTTGTTCCATATCATTAGGAAAGAGGTTGGACTGAATTTCTTGAAATGGTTTTCAAGTCTGAGTGATTTCAATCGACGCTTGTGTTAGCAAAGTCAGAAATAGTAGCAAACAGCATCACCGTCCTGGTCTTTGAAGCCCATTGATTACTGACCCGATTATGTTGAATGCTAAACTTTTTTTAAGCCATGTAGTATGAGTGCATTTGCCGTGTTTTCGCAATTGGGATAAACGCAAATTAGAGACAGTAAATCAGTTGGTAGAAAAATCGCGTTGTTGCAGATTAAGGAATTGGTTGACTCTTGGTTAGTTTTAAAAAAAAGGGTCTTCTTGGTTTCCTTATAAATCAAAAACATATTACGTATTTTGCATTATTTTGGAATATGTAGTTTCAACACTTGCGTGTTTTGCGTTTTCAGTTGCATTTACCCATTAGTTGAACGAACCTTACTTTTTTTTACCCGTAGCCGTGTGTACGAACGAATACAATAACCGTAAAGCACTGAATGTGATTTTAATTTACTCGTACAATGACGAAAAATAGCTGCACTGTCCGAAAAGCTTTAATAAAATAATATAATTTTAAAATTTGTACAGATTACAGTTGTTTATCCCAGTAATAGGGTTGATGTATGGATATAATGCCCACTTGATTTGCATTTTAGTGTGCATTTGCATCTATGTATGTATGTATGTATGTACGTACGTATACATACATAAGTATATATACATTTGGATGTCTCTGTATGCGAATCACCGTTTGGGAATGTGTGTGAGGGAGCATAGGCTGTAGACAAATTACTTGCAACGGTTGTTTCTCTCCACGCATGAGCATTCAGCCAGAAAGGGTCATACGAAATGAGTGCAGCTTGCATTTGATTTCGATTGCAATTGAATGAGAGGGAAAGACAAATGGTTTGCCTTGACAAGATTATAATCTTCTATATAACAGGTGTCGCACGTTTTCGTTTTCAGCTAAGATCTCGAAATGATTTTAAACTTTGATTAATGTCAATCGGTGCTTGATTTTGAACAAGTATGCAAATACATACATATGTATGTACATATTTATGTACATATGTATGTACATACATACATACGTACATACATGCTTTGGCCCTATTAGGGTAATGACCCCATTATATTTTGTATATGTACATATGTATGTATGTATATATGTATGGACAATTTACAGTATATGTACATACATAGATATATATGAACATTTAACATACGATTTGACATGGCTCCATAGGTTTTCTATGGGATTCATATCCGGGGACTGCGGTGGCCACTTCAAAGTTTGAAATTTTTGGTTTGATAACCAATTTTTCACCAAATGGGATGTGTGCTTTGGGTCATTGTCTTGCTGAAAAATGCATTTTTCAGCAGCAAGACCCATGTTGCCAATGACTTCTCCCAAATTTTCTTGCAGAATTTTTAGATACTGCTCCTTACGCATTATTCCATCGATTAATACTAAGGGCCCAACTCCATTTTTGGAAATACAGCCCCAAACCATTATGGACCCACCACCGTGCTTAACGGTTTGCCGCACTGTGTTTGGCGATTGGACTGTGGGATCCCTAGTCCAATACCACGTCCGTCCGTCTGATTCAAAACGGTTAATTTTGGTCTCATCTGACCAAATGACCTTGAAAAAAAAATGTTTTTAGCAACTGTCTAAACATTTTATTCCTGACTTACGGCATCCCAATCTGCTAAAGTCCAATTCTCATGCATTGCCACAAAGTTTCTACGCAAACTAATGTGCTTTTTGGCTAAAAATGGTTTTTTCTTCTTTTCTTTGGACTTAAGGCCCAATCTTACGAGACTCCGACGGACGGTCCACTCACTGGCATTTAAATTTAACATCTTAGCCGCTTTTATTGGCGTAATGTCGTGATTGGTGGTAACTATATTAGCCACGTGGCGCGTGTCACGTTCGTTTAGAACTCGTGGTCGACCTCCAACATTAATTTTAATATTTTCTGCACATTTTTATACCCTTGCAGAGGGTATTATAAAATTGGTCAGATGTTTGTAACGCACAGAAGGAGACGTTTCCGACCCCATAAAGTATATATATTCTTGATCAGCATGAGAAGCTAAGTCGATATAGCCATGTCCGTCTGTCCGTCTGTCCGTCTGTCCGACTGTCCGTCGGTGCGTACGCGTTTTACTCAGCCATCTTAAGAGCTATCGGGATGAAATTTTTTTTGGGAGCTTTTTTTTACCCGGGTGAGATAAAGTATGAAAATCTTTGGGATCGGACTACTATATCATATAGCTCTGGAACAAAAATTTTTGCAAAAATTGGAGTATCCCCATGAAATTTACCAATATAATAGAATTTGATATAAAATCTCAGATCCCAAAATTTGACCCTGATCGGATAAATAGAACACAAGTTACAGTCTATATAAATCGGTTCAATCGCTGCCGGCAGCTCTGCTTGCTGCCTACTACGTCATCATCAAATCAACAGAGCACATGCATACACACACAGACGCAACGCTACATAAAGTGTATGTGTATGCGTGCGTTGCTTTGCTTAGGGAATGAGGGAAGAAGAAGAACAAATTGTACATAGTATGAAGAGTAAAATTGTTTTGTTTGCATATTAATGAATTGAGTTGCAGAAAACAAATTTTGAACATGTGAAATTATTATTGTCAAGGACTGCAAGGGTATATAAACTTCGGCATAGCCGAATTTAACTTCTTTGATATTTTTTCTTTAAGCGCTGCACAGTCATGTGGCTTACATCAAATTTATTGGCCACTTTCCTGACGGATTCACCTGCTATTATTAATTCGATTATTTTCTGTTTAGTTTGACAATCCATCATAACTTTTTCACAACTCGACTAGAAATGATGAATGCTTAGCGATTTAAACGAAAACAAATAAGCTTTAACGGTAAAAAAAGCACAAAAACCCCAATAAATAGTTTTTGCATTGCAAGTGCAAAACTGTAACATTTGACTTTTTTTACAGTTATGATTGGTTAAAGTTTTCCAGCTTATCAAATGACTTATAATTTGTAGATAAGAGAGCCAAATATTTGCCTAACAAAACAAGACTATGATCTTGAACATGCATTAAGTAGAACAGATAATATAGACCGATGAAGTGAGAACATTGAGTCTGTGTTACAGTTTTGCTCGTCAGTGTACATATGTATGTATGTATAAGAATTTTTACGGAGAGTAAGTCGGTACACCATGCACCAAGTGAAACAACTGTTCTAAATTCATAAGTTCAAATGTACATACAAGTATTCTCTTTACATGATACACTACCTCGCTCACTTCCACAAGAACATGTGCACTCTAGCGCCGCCACCAAGCAACGGCCAACTCCGCTTTTATGGCGCATAAAAGGACAAATGTTTATACCCATAACACGGCTATTTTCAGTCCGATTTCATTAAATTCGTTTAAATAATAAAATACTTAATAGATATTCGATGATTCCGATATTCAAACATTGCATACTGACTACAGACCAAAGTTTTTTATTTTCAATTTATCTAGTATTTACATATATTTAATTTGAAACAAAATTATTATGTTTCTGTATCAAAAATTTTGTTTCATTTATAAAATTCGATTAAAAATAATAGAAATTTCTAAATTGTCCTGCTAAAAATAATAGCAGCAAAAATCAAAAATGTAAAATGTGTCATCAAAATTTAGTTTATATATAAACTATATACATAATTACTTATGATCTAATATTTGGTTGTGAATCCCTTATCAGCCAAAACAAGTTCACATTTTCTTCTGACGTCACCTCATAGGTTTTCGTTGCGGATCTGGGAGCTGAGTTGGCCATGGCGTTACGTCGATCTCTTCTGTTGCAAGGCACTTTTAGTGGACTTCGCAATAAATCTTATGTAAAAACATTTTATATGAGTTGGGTCGAATAAGATGTGACATAGAAGTAATCTTTATACTACTATACAAAAAGGGTTAGTATGAGAAGCTGAGTCGATGTAGCAATGTCCGTCCGTCCGTCGGTGCGTATGCGTTTTACTAAGCCATCTTAAGAGCTATTGGGATGAAACTTGCTAATTGAGATACTTATAACCCGGGTAAGATAAAGTATGAAAATCATCAACTGTATTATAAAAGAAATATAGGTGAAAAGATTGAAGTAACGCTATAAAATTTATTGATATTTATATTGGATTTAAGACCTCAGATTCCAAAATTTGAATCTGATCGGATAAATAGAACACAGGTCAATATATGTACATAAATCGGCTATGATCCTAGCGCTGCCTGTTGCCTACTACGTCATTGGTCATCAATAAATTGATTCATAAATGTAGCATCAAGTTTAATAATAAACTAACTCTCAAAAAAATGTACAAAGAAAATAGTGTATTATTTTCGTGCAACGAATAATCTTTCATGTAACGAAAGTTTATCTTAAGTTTCTGAAAATAGCAAAGAAGCTAACTTTGGCTGTGCCGGAGATTATATACCATTGCAGTCCTTTGCCATAATATTTTTACTTGTTCCAAATTCTTTTTCTGTATCAATGCACAGACAAACCCTTCCATTGGCACGTATGTATGTATACACATACAGTTTATGCAGCATAGCGTCTGTTTGTGCTCAGCTGCTTTGTGAATTTCAAGCAATGACGTAGTAGGCTGGCTGCAGCGCAGTCGATTTATAATATAAATTTTATATTGACTGTAACGGTAAATATTTACTTAAGCTACTCGAGATTTCAGTGTTGAAAAGTGGAAAAATCGGCTAAAGCTGGATTTCAGTGTTGGCAAACACTATTTTTTATTTGGCGCGTTGTTTGACCGCCCTGGTAGCCAAATATTTTAATGTAAACTCTAAAGTCGAGGAATATTCGATCGAGAAATATTTGTTCCATAAAATCAAGAAACATTCTAAACTCAACAATATTTTCGTTTGTTGAAAATAGTACGAACAAAAGATTCAAAAAGCCCGCGTATTCGAGTGTCCAAAATTCGGCATTTGGCAACACCATCTCAAAATTGAACTGCTTTTTTTAAGCCGGAAACAGCCACTTTTAGCTATAGTCCCGCTAAAAATAATAATTTTCTTTTGTTAATTACTCCAAAACTACGAAAAAAAAATCGCCAAGGCGCACCTGAGTGGAATTTTTCTCTTTCGTATGATACCAAAATTATGTAGTTTAAGCGCGTTTTGGGCCCGAGTAGTAGTAGTAAACATTTACCCTAGTTTGTATATTAAAGTCGCGTAGGTAACAGGCAGCAGGAAGCGTTTTTCGTATTCTTAATCAGGATCAACAGCCGACTTGATCTAGCCATGTTCGTTTGTCCGTCCGTCCGACCGTCTACAGACGGTCTTTGTTCATACATGAACACCCAGATTTCGGACAGTGTAAGAGATAGAGCTACCAAATTTGGTATGTAAATATATAGAGTTAATTGGAAATTTTGCTATAATAGATCACAATAAGCTAAAAAAATGAATAATGAACTAATAGCGGAGTTGGTTGCATTTTTGTTAGTTTCAAACATTTTTTTGAGCGTCAGAAAAACGTTACTCTCAAAGCTAACAATTATGCCTTAAGATATTTACAATCAAAAATACCGAGGTACAAGACATTTCAAGCCGCAGTTCAAAGACTGAAGTGCACTGTGTGTTTTATAAGTTTCACTTGCAGGGTCCAGACTGTTCTTAAAAGTGTTGGCTCGATTCCCGAGAAGGAAAACGCACCGATTCATACAACGTGAAAAACAACCAATTTCGGCCTGCTATCAGTCCGGACCTAAACGCAATTGAATATTGTCTGCGAGGAATATTGTCACGCAAGATCTACAAAGTTGACAGTTTAACGCTGTAAAATGCCTAAAAAAGGCACTAACACAATACAACACTTGTCGAATTCAATGGAAAGTCGAATTATTCGAATACTTGGTAATAAGGGAAAACAAATTAAATATTTAATAACAATTTTTATTGTATAAGACATTAATTTATTTCATTTTTCTTTCCATTTTTTAATTTTGCACATATACCTACTTCATATGGAATGGACTAGAAATGGCCGGGGTTAACTTCGTCCGCTCTGAATCATTCCTTACCCATAGTCATCAAAGTGAAAAAACATTTGTTTGTAAAGAACTATATTATATAGTGGTGCGACCTGTTTGAGTCCAATTTATACATACATACAACCCGTGGAGTGTACAGAAGCCCATATGCTTATTCAGCTCTGTAGCTCTTGTAGTCTAGGATAAGATTACATTGATCTAGTTGGACGGAAGTGGCTATATGAACTCGTCTTGTGCTGATCAAAAATGTATTCTTTATACATACATATGTACATACATGCATAAAGTCGGAGATGCTTTTGCAGGCATCACTTAGTCAAATGTATTAATATAAGCCCCTCAGTGGATACTCACACTACCAAAGTTATCTTTGTTATATAAGATCCACACACATACCTTCTCTTACTTTCGTATGGAAAATCCCGCTGTTAAGGTAAAAAGGGACAAACAGGTAAAACTACCTTTTTTACGAGGCAACGAAGTATATATATTTTTTATCCGATTTCGATGAACAATATCTCATTTGACGGGAAATTGAATTCGTAGTCCAAGTGTAGTTATACTTTAAAATGAATTAGTTGATTAAAATGAAGCTTAGCAGGAAGACAAAAAAAATACATACAAAATTGAATTGGCTCCAAATTGGATCCTGGGGCCAAAATGATGTGGTATGCAGTTTATCTTAGTTTTATTAGACCTAAAACGTTTTCTTAGGATCCGAAGGTGTACGATAAATTTTTAAAAATTTGTCTTTTTTTTTTTTTTAAGGTCCGAATTTTAAGGCTTTATTTCAAAATTCATTTAAAAAAAACGGTACATCATCTCGATAGAATGACCAACTCAGCGCTATAAATTTCCACATCAAAACTTTTTACTAACATTAAATAACAATCGAATGAAATCAGAATGTAAGGTAAACAAAAAAATTTTCAAATTTTTTGCCGCCACTGTACATGTACCCACCCACCCATAATTTTTGAGTTTAACAGAGCATAAGTCGGTCTTAAAAGATTCGCGCCACTATTGAAAATAGTCATATTTGCGCTCATTTTCTTATTATAAAAGACTGTTCTGTCGGGAAATAATAGTACCCTTGCAAAAAGGGTATAATAATTTTGGTCAGAAGTGTGCAACGCATAGAACGAAGCATCTCCGACCATACAAAGTATATATATTCTTGATCAGACGAGACCAGTTCAAATAGCCATGTCCGTCCGTCTGTCCGTCCGTCCGTCCGTCTGTATGAACACGCAGATCTCGGAGGCTATAAGAGCTAGAGCCACAAAATTTGGTATGTGTACTCGTATAGTATGTAAATGTATAGAGTTAATTGGAATTTCGGCCACGCCCCTTTACGCCCCCAGGAATCACATAAAACTGTTTTTCTTAAATAGTATAACAGCTAGAGCCATCAAATTTGGTTTGTATACTCGTTTAGTTAGCGCGCAGAAATTAATTGTTCAAACTTTTTTCCACGCCCCCTTCCGCCCCCCGTACGCGCAGATATTGGCTATTTAAAAATTTTGCCAAGCCCACTTCCGCCCCCCGCAAATTAAACAAAACTGATTTTTATCAAAAACTAACAAAGCTAAAGTCACCAAATTTAGTATGTACACTGGCTTAGTATGCGCGCAGAGTATACATCATTTCATATTTTGCCACGCCCACTTCCGCCTCCGTAATTTATAAGAAACCGATTTCCTCCTGTAGTTTTTTGACTATCGCATTCAAATTTGCCAGACCTATTTCTACCAAACTACCAAATTTGATTGAAATCGGACTAGAAACATGCAAAATATGCGTAGGAACGTATTTTACTAAGCGGTCCGCAAGGCCAGAAATGGCCGTTGGTTGGCGGCGGCGCTAGAGTGCTCGTGTGTTTGTAGAGTGAGCGAGATAGCATATAGTATGAAACATGTAAAAACAATTGACATGCATTTGGTTTTCGAAATTTGAAATATTTGTTTCACCTGGTGTATTATATACCCAAGTCGGCGAGCCGACTTACTTACTTCATTGCAAATAACTTCGTTACTTTTAACGCGATTGCTTTCAAATTTGCCGAATTTGATAAAGATCTGACTCATATTCGAATAAAATTTTCAATAATTTGCAACGAAAATAAGTGAAATGGTATATTAGAGTCTCCAAAATGTATGTAACAGGCAGAAGGAAGCTTCTGCAACCCTATAAAGTATACACTGCGCGACAGCCGATTAGCACACTTCCCTTTTCGTGTGGATTTTTGTGTGAAAGCTGTCGGATCTCACTACTTAAAGAGATTTATTATTTAATTTGATAAATTTTGAATTGAATAAATCGAAATTACTTAATTATGGGAAAAGCAAAGCAGTTAGATGAGGCAGAAAAAGGTCGAATAAAGGCTTACATAGAGTGTGGACTTTCAATCTCAAAAATATCGAAAAATATTAAGCGCAGCCGTAAAGTTATTACCTCATTTTTGAAAAACGAACACTCTTATGGGAAAAACATGAAAGGTCGGCCTTCTTCAGTAATAACAGAGGCTGACAAGCGACTGATTCTGAGGAACGCGTCTAACTCACGAGACTCTGCGGCTAAAATCAAGCAAAAATCTGGTGTTAAGCCGAGTGTGCGGACTGTGCAACGCGTTATTAAAAACGCGAAATACACAAAACGCCTTAAATTAAAAAAAAAACACCTCTAAACGCAAAGAGAAAGATTGAGCGGCTTGAATTTTGTCGATGGAATATGACCTGGACTTAGGAGTGGCGACTTGTTGTCTTTTCGGATGAGAAAAAATTTAATTTAGAGGGTCCGGATGGCTATTCGTACTACTTTCACGATCTTAGAAAGGAAGAGCTTGTTTTAGAACGATTGCACAGCTGTGCTGGTGGTGTCATCATAGAACTTCAATTTCTGAGAAGTCGAATGAATGCCACAGCATACAATGGGGTATTGCAAACGGCTTTTCCTGCAAAAAAGGAAATTTTTGTACCCTTGATGTGGAAATTCCAGCAGGATAACGCACCTATTCATACGTCCAGAGTTGTAAAGTCGTGGATTGGACGTCAAAACGTACCTTTGCTAAATTGGCCCCCATACTCGCCTGATCTGAACATTATTGAAAACGTTTGGGGATGGCTGGCACGAAAAGTATACGAATCAGGA
This sequence comes from Drosophila tropicalis, assembly GCF_018151085.1. NCBI lineage: Eukaryota > Metazoa > Arthropoda > Insecta > Diptera > Drosophilidae > Drosophila > Drosophila tropicalis. The sequence goes on from NW_027173497.1 coordinate 844,642, forward strand.
AGGCAATATACAACTGAAATAGAGCTAATAGAAGGTATTAAAAATGCCTGGAGCACCATTTCATTAAACTACATTCAACAATTGTATGACTCTTTACCCAAAAGGATGTATGAGGTCATACTTAACCGTGGTGGCACAACACATTATTAATTTTGTTTATAAATAAGGTAAAACAGATTGAATTAACAATAAATGAAGCAAGTAAGTCGACTCGTCGACTTGGGTATACCATACACCAGGTGAAACAAATATTTCAAATGTCAATGTACATACATACATATGTATGTCTATTAAATTGTTTTTACATGCTTCATACTATGTGCTATCTCGCTCACTCTACAAACACACGAGCACTCTAGCGCCGCCACTAGCCAACGGCCAATTCTGGCCTTATGGACCGCTTAGTAAAATAAGTTCATACGCATATTGCAACAGGCAGAAGGAAGCTTTTCCGACGATAAAGTATATATATTCTTGATCAGGATCAACAGCCGAGTCGATCTAGCCATGTCCGTCTGTCCGTATGAACACGCAGATATGAGAGCTAGAGCCACCAAATTTGGTATGTATACTCGTGTATTATGTACATATATAGAGTTAATTGGAATTTTGGCCATGCCCCCTTACGCCCCCCAGGAATCACATAAAACTATTTTTCTTAAAAAGTATAACAGCTAGAGACATCAAATTTGGTTTGTATACTCGTTTAGTTAGCGCGCAGAAATTAATTGTTCAAACTTTATTGCCACGCCCCCTTACGCCCCCAGGAATCACATAAAACTGTTTTTCTTAAAAAGTATAATAGCTAGAGACATCAAATTTGGTATGCAGACTAGTTTAATAGACGCGCAGAAACTGGCTATTTAAAAATTTTACCACGCCCACTGCGGCCCCCGTAAATTAAACAAAACAGATTTTATCAAAAACAAACAAAGCTAAAGTCACCAAATTTAGTATGTATACTGGCTTAGTATGCGCGCAGAGTATATATATTTTCATATTTTGCCACGCCCACTTCCGCCTCCATAATTAAGAAAAAACAGATTTCCTCCTGTATTTTTTGTATTATTTTGACTATCGCATTCAAATTCGGGAGACTAATTATTCTTATCTATTTCTATCAAACTACCAAATTTTATTGAAATCGGACTAGAAACATGCAAAATATGTGTATGAACGTGTTTTACACAAGGCCAGAATTGGCCGTTGGCTAGTGGCGGCGCTAGAAAGCTCGTGTCACTAACCATAGAATACATAGATGCGTCAAACTCAAGATTTTTTTGATTAAAAACGCTAGCCTGAGCGTGGAACCCCAGAGAACTTCGGCAAAAGCCGAACAGCGTAGAACAGGGGTAGGCACAAAGAGAGCCAACTCAAACTGTCAGTGTATGTGTGTGCTTTAGACTGCGAAAAATGAAAAGTGAATTAAATATGGTTCAATCGCTCAAACCAGCACAATCGATGATCTGCTGCAAGAAAATAGTTGAGAAAACAACTCCCAAATTAATTTTTTCATGTGCATTTATTCAACAACGCGACATATGTAGATGCGCTCACGTCGAAATGCTGCAGCAGACTAATTCTGTTTTTACGCTCTCAAGCGCACTTCGTGTTGACTTCGGCATGCACACTAGAGGTGGGAAACTATCGATAGTCGGCACCATCGATAGTCGACGATAGTTTTTTCATCACCATCGATAGTGGACGATAGTACCATCGATAGTGCCTCGATAGTGCACGAGGCAAAGCTAACTATAATAAAGTATTTAAAAAATGGTTTAATTCGATGTTGTAAGATATAAGAAATGTCCAAAATTGTATTACCTATTACTATAACTTTTTGGAAGAGTTTATCCATAGATTTTGGTTTAAGAATAATAAAATATTGACGTTTTCCTCCTTCAACCGTGTTCTGCGGTCAGAGACAATTTGCCCTGCCTTGCTAAAAATACGTTCCGACTCCACAGATGTTGCAGGAACGCAAAAATATTTCATCATTAATGTCTTGATGGGCGGAAAGTCCATTTGGTTAACCTGAAGAAAATTTTATGTAAAACAGATGAATTTTTTCTATCCATAGTTAATTTAATTAACTAATTTTTTACCTGTATCCATAACAACGGATCCATTTCTTGCGGCACTATGGCTCTTTCCAAATACTGCCTCTTTACAATAATGGCGTCTGATCGCGCGTTTCCACGCCTACCACTAGCTTGATGATCCAAAAAGTCGAAAAATGAGTCTTGAGTTGTTTGGATGGGTTCCGAGTCCACAGTGTGGCCACTCTTACATAAGGTCGCTAACTCGTTTTCAAAGCATTTTCCGGCTTGATCAGCATTTGCACTGTTTTCAAAACCAACCTTTTTGAATCTCGGATCTAGAATTTTTTGCCATCCTCGTCAGAGTTCGTTTTTCATATGGAGACAAACGTTTTACAATTGATTCCGACAAAACAGCTATCATTTTTGCTCCAACGTCAGTTTGCAATTGCGAAGATATATTTTGCATTTTTCGTAAAAGTCCAAAAGTTAATGGAATAATAAGCGAGATTGTGACATATTGTGCTCCAGATATTTTTTTCGCTGACTTGTTGAAAAAAGGACAATATTTTTTCCATGTCCTTCAGCACTTTTATTTCTTCAGCATAAATTGGTAGTGGTGCATCTGTTGTTGATAATAGTACCAAAGCAATTTCTTCATGCGTCACTAATATTCTTTCAATCATAAAATAAAAACTATTCCATCTAGTTGGAGTTTCTTGTAGCAACGAATAAGCAAAGCCGTCTTGTGCCATTTTAAACTTTTAGTTTGCAATTGTACTTTTATTGAAAAATCTGACAATTGATTTGCATTTTTGAATTAACGCCTTAGTTGCTGCATCATCATCAAAGTTTAAACCATCTTGAACTACCAAATTTAAGGTGTGAGCAAAGCACGGAATGTTTCGAATCTTTAACAGTTCGCAAGCTTTAAGCAATCCATCATTAGCACATTTGTTAGATGTGCGCGACTTGGCAACTGGTATCTGCAGTCCAATATTTTGCTGTATTTTATAAAGCCTATATCCTCTACTATGCTGTAGGGCTGAACATCTATGGCAGAGGTAGGCACCCATAGCCCGTGCGGGCACTTTTCTTCGGCATATGATCGTTTTACCATCTGTGTGCATGGCGAAGTCAACACGAAGTGCCCTTGAGAGCGTAAAAACAGAATTAGTTTGCTGCAGCATTTCGACTCGAGCGCATCTATGTCGCGTTGTTGGATAAATGCACATGAAAAAATTAATTTGGGGGTTGTTTTCTCATTTATTTTCTTGCAGCAGATATCATCGATTGTGCTGGTTTTAGCGATTGAGCCATATTTTATTCACTTTTCATTTTTCGCAGTGTAAAATACACACATACACTGACAGTTTGCGCTGGCTCTCTTTGTGCCTACCCCTGATCTATGGCAATCAATTCCGCTAAAGTTCGATCAATAACCTTTTTCCGATGTGCGTTGGGGTCATATAATACACTCTTTTTTATATATGAGTCCATTGATCGCATACTTGATCTACTATCGATACTATCGACTACTATCGGAAGAGCAACACCATCGATAGTGAGTCGACTCGATAGTGCTCAACCATCGATAGTGTCGATAGTGCCATCGATAGTTTCCCACCTCTAATGCACACAGATGGAAAAACGATCATTTGCCGAAGAAAAGTGCCCGCACGGGCTATGGGTGCCTACCTCTGGCGTAGAACCCCAGAGAGCGGCCGCAGTGTCGCTACACATCGAAAATAATTCAGTCTGCCACAGATCGCAGAACGATGAGCGCATGTCTACGTCGCTGTGCTCTCGTTTTGCATATGTATGCGTACACTCGTCGGTACATGCTCAGGCTTCGTAGTGTGTGTGTGTGACGTGAAGTTGTACAACATTGCATTTCAATAGCTGGCTCGACCAAAATTTTTAATTTTCGACAAAAAAGCGACAATGCGAATAGGTAATGCCTCTGTGGAAAGAATATCAAGAAGTATTGGCATCAGCTTCGTATGAATCCCGGTGGCTGTGCCGATAAAGTGCTCGCTTCGCGATCGGAATGTTCTTGGTTCGATTCCCGACTCGTACTCGAAAAGAAGGTATTTTTATATCTTTTTTATTTTGTTCCTTTTTGGTTTTTTTTTTTTTATTAATTTTTTTTTGTTTATTTAAAATTTTTTTATTTTTATATTCTTATAAAAACAAAACAAAAAATAGACAAAAAAAAATTTTTTTTACGAGTACGAGCCGGGAATCGACCCAAGAACATTCCGATCGTGAAGCGAGCACTTTATCGGCACAGCCACCGGGATTCATACGAAGCTGATGCCAATACTTCTTGATATTCTTTCCACAGAGGCATTACCTATTCGCATTGTCGCTTTTTGTCGAAAATTAAAAATTTTGGTTGAGGGAACTATTGAAATGCGATGTTGTACAACTTCACGTCACACACACACACTACGAAGCCTGAGCATGTACCGACGAGTGTACGCATACATATGCAAAACGAGAGCACAGCGACGTAGACATGCGCTCATCGTGGCAGACTGAATTATTTTCGATGTGTAGCGACACTGCGGCCGCTCTCTGGGGTTCTACGCTGTTCGGCTTTGCCGAAGTTCTCTGGGGTTCCACGCTCAGGCTAGCGTTTGTAATCAAAAAATCTTGAGTTTGACGCATCTATGTATGCTATGGTTAGTGCTCGTGTGTTTGTAGAGTGAGCGAGATAGCACATACTATAAAACATTTTCGAAATTTGAAATATTTGTTTCACCTGGTGTATGGTATACCCAAGTCGACGAGTCGACTTACTTGCTTCATTTTATTAATAAAATTTTCACTTACTATACATATACATATGTATATTATCTTAAAAATTAACAACAAAAAAAAGTAAATAGAAATTCAAAACAAAAATAACAAAAACAGTAATAGAAATTAATAACATTTAACATAAATAATTGAATTAATGTAGATAATAACAAAAATATTTACAATATTATTTACATGTATGTTTTATATTACTCTAAACGCCAACGCTTCGCCAGCCTGTCATTGGCATGGACAAAATGCTTTTGTAGCACCATATTCAAATCTTAATAATTGAGCAGCAACAGAATTGTTTCATTTGCAGTCATGTATGTATGTCCAAAAGTATCCACTTGGCCAACGATAATTTTAAAAAATGGCAAAATCTGTTTCGAATTCGACTCTTTTATTATTATTATTATTATAAGTATAGGATATATGTATGTACATAGTTGTAAACTATCAACCTATCTATATTTTACAAGCACTGGCAACTAAGGCTTCGGCTTAGACGATAACTACATCCATACACTAGCCTGGGATTGGAACCCGGATCCTCGTTGTTCAGTTGCTCAAATGACTGGGTCACTTAGACAACTCGTCTACCGAGGACTGCACTACAAATCTTTCAAATCAAATCTCAAATTAATCATAACGTTTCCTTTTAGATATTCTCTCCTAAACATGGACACAATTCTTTTGAAGGACGCCATTCTTCTTCTTGTAAGTGCATATGTGTTTAACGTGACAAATGTCTGAAAGTAACAAAAATTATTAATATTGTATGTACATCAATGTCACCAGATAGCACTTTTGTGTGCTTGGCTTTGTGGCTGTTCCCTTCCAGCTGTAGTCAGAAGCAGGGCCGCAGAGAGAAAATCAGGGCCCGGGGGTAACCATGTTCGTGCCCCCTACTTCACTTCAAATAAATCCGCTATTTTCGACTGTGATGTATCGCGGGCCCTTCTGAAAACTGCGGGTCCGGGGGAAAACCACCAGTGTCCCCCCGCCCAAACAACATCCTCTGTCAACTTCGTTATTGTGCGCGGCGTTGAAATTTGTAATTCCCGCTGCTTATCTTTCAGCTCCGATATTAATCTGGCCAAATCATTATTAGACACGTCACGTCTTGCAATTCTTTTTAATGTTGTTATATTTATGCAAATTTGTAAATTTACTCACATTAAATTACTTACTGACCTTTTTCTTTCAATGACCGAAAATGCACATTTCGCCATGTGCTTTACAACTTGGAGAGAATAACTCCATTAGAAAAATATCATTGGGAAGAAAACAGTTTTTCGTTGCAAAATCACACAGCCTACGAAGTATTCTGAAATAAATCAAGAACTTTCTTTTATTTTTTTAAACATTTAAATGGATACAATTGAAGTGAATAAGTACAGCGCATTCCAGTTGCGGAAGTGGCTGGTTATCTAGGCCTCCAGAAAAGTGACACTAAAACGGCTTTGATCGCACGACTCAACCTGGTGCCACCCGAAGTTCGAGGATCATGCCCAGCTCTGGGCGGTATGGACGGTGATGACTCGCAGTTCGAACTCAATCTCGACGTTGGCGCCGCTGCAGTCTGTAATGAGCGTGAGCGAGATATCGACGACGCGCTTTTCGCGCGCGAATCTGTATTTGTTGGTGAGCAGCCAAACGAGCGAGACGTAGAGATAGAAGCGTCAGAAAAAGCGCGCGTGAATCGGCTACAGAGTTGGAGCCGTTAGAACTAATACGGCGGTAAGAAAAGAAATTATAGAAAGAATCGATCCAAATTATACAAAAATAATAAACAATGATCGTTAAGATGATGTACTTAAAGATGAAAAAGTTTATGATAATAGTGCAAAGCAGAAATGTCAAAAAAAAACACAAAAAGATCGGTCGAAAATTTAAAGTATGTGAAGAATGAACAATCAGCGCTTGAAATACTGTCAATCGAGTATGCCGAAACCAAAATAAATCCGCAGAACTAAGAATGTGTGAAGAGTACCGAACCCTTAACAAGAACATGCTTAAAGACGATTACCCTTCACCTTTAATAGACCTCTTATGGACAAACATTCGGAAAAGAAATTGTTTACCAAGCAAGGCTTAAAGAATGTCTTCTTTCACATCTTCATGCACGAAGACTCAATCAAGTATACGGTGTTTCCAACACTTTTGGACTACGAAACGCACCCGAAAGATATGTTAACAAAATTTTAGTTCGAGATGAGAAAGTTTTAAATTAAAGAGAGAAATTAAATATCTGGGATACGCGATAACAAGAGGCATCAAGCCAGATCCAAAAGGATCACAGGCAGTTATCAATTTACCGGTATCGACTAAAGCACATGAGATACATAGTTTTCTAGGGTTATGCATTTATTTTCGACGATGTTTTTAAAAATTAAAATGAAATTTGATAGGAGCCCCCATTCTTGCTTTGTCTACCCGACTGGCCCAACAGAGTTACACTTCGACACTAGTGCCCTTGATTTGGTTCAATGCTTTTGAAGAGGAAGAAAGAAAATAAGATCAGGGATGCCAACCCTCCGTCTTTAAAATACGGAGATCTACGTGCCTACGTGTGAAGAGACTAAAACTACGTACTTTTAAAAAATATTGCAAAATACTCTAAAAACTAACATTTTTGGGTAATATCAATATACAGGGGTGGTCAAAAGTATTTACACAGCTATTTTTTGCGACAAAAGTATTTTCACAAAGAAGATGTACTCTTATTCGTTGACTTCAGTTTCTAGAATTAAGTTGGTTTGACTTTCATTAGACTAAAAAAGCGTCAATTAAAATATTAAGATTAATGATTCGGGGACAAACTATTAAAATGGCGAAAACACGAGAGTTGAATAATGAAATACGCTCTGAGAACGTTACAAAATTTAAATGTGGTATTTCCGCATCGGAATTGGCCAAATCTTATAAAATTTCAAGAAAAACTGTTCATAATCTGGTAAAGAAACAGGAAACGACTGGTAATCTGCAAAACAAAAGGAGAAGTGAGCGAACACCGGCGATGTCAAAACAGAATGCAGGCGAAATAATAGGCATAGTTGGGAAATATCCATCGATAAGTCCTTTTTAAATTGTAAGCAGAATCTGCTAGCTTGTTTGCCAAAAAAGTTAGCGATGCTACAATACGTCGAAGGCTAAAGGTGTTGTTTTGGGGGTGCATGTCGTATTATGGATTTGGCGACTTTATATCAATAGATGGCACACTTAATCAGGGTGGATACCTTTTAATATTAAATAATCATGCATTCGCATCTGGAGAGAAGCTGTTTCTTGTCAGCGATTGGGTTTTACAACATGACAATGCCCCATGTCATAACGGATCAGCGCCGGCCAAATTTTTAAAAGACTTGAAAATGACTGTTCTTTCCTGGCCTGCGCACAGCCCGGATTTAAATATTTTTGAAAATTTTTGGTCATTCATCAAGGGACAAAGAACAATCGATGAAGACCGAAATAGGGACAATACCATCATTAAGATAAGAAAAATTTGGTCAAAATGAACAATTGACTTTGTCCGAACTTTAGTTCAATCTATTCCAGCTAAAGGTGGAAACACAAAATATTAAGTTAATAAAAACCCATTTTATACAAAAAATTAAAAACAAAAAATAAAATATCAAAGAAGTTAAATTCGGCTATGCCGAAGTTTATATACCCTTGCAGTCCTTGACAATAATAATTTCACATGTTCAAAATTTGTTTTCTGCAACTCAATTCATTAATATACAAACAAAACAATTTTACTCTTCATACTATGTACAATTTGTTCTTTTTCTTCCCTCATTCCCTAAGCAAAGCAACGCACGCATACACATACAGTTTATGTAGCGTTGCGTCTGTGTGTGTATGCATGTGCTCTGTTGATTTGATGATGACGTAGTAGGCAGCAAGCAGAGCTGCCGGCAGCGATTGAACCGATTTATATAGACTGTAACTTGTGTTCTATTTATCCGATCAGGGTCAAATTTTGGGATCTGAGATTTTATATCAAATTCTATTATATTGGTAAATTTCATGGGGATACTCCAATTTTTGCAAAAATTTTTGTTCCAGAGCTATATGATATAGTAGTCCGATCCCAAAGATTTTCATACTTTATCTCACCCGGGTAAAAAAAAGCTCCCAAAAAAATTTCATCCCGATAGCTCTTAAGATGGCTGAGTAAAACGCGTACGCACCGACGGACAGACGGACAGACGGACATGGCTATATCGACTTAGCTTCTCATGCTGATCAAGAATATATATACTTTATGGGGTCGGAAACGTCTCCTTCTGTGCGTTACAAACATCTGACCAATTTTATAATACCCTCTGCAAGGGTATAAAAAAGGGAAATTTTAACAAGTGACACCGACGAAGAAGCAAACGTAACCCCAACCAAGAAAAGGAAAGTGCACTACGACGTGAAGTGCTCAGCAGCAGCTCCTGGTTGACGAAAATCAGTAAAGGTAATGTTTTTATACCCTTGCAGAGGGTATTATAAAATTGGTCAGATGTTTCTAACGCACAGAAGGAGACGTTTCCGACCCCATAAAGTATATATATTCTTGATCAGCATGAGAAGCTAAGTCGATATAGCCATGTCCGTCTGTCCGTCTGTCCGTCGGTGCGTACGCGTTTTACTCAGCCATCTTAAGAGCTATCGGGATGAAATTTTTTTTGGGAGCTTTTTTTTTACCCGGGTGAGATAAAGTATGAAAATCTTTGGGATCGGACTACTATATCATATAGCTCTGGAACAAAAATTTTTGCAAAAATTGGAGTATCCCCATGAAATTTACCAATATAATAGAATTTGATATAAAATCTCAGATCCCAAAATTTGACCCTGATCGGATAAATAGAACACAAGTTACAGTCTATATAAATCGGTTCAATCGCTGCCGGCAGCTCTGCTTGCTGCCTACTACGTCATCATCAAATCAACAGAGCACATGCATACACACACAGACGCAACGCTACATAAACTGTATGTGTATGCGTGCGTTGCTTTGCTTAGGGAATGAGGGAAGAAGAACAAATTGTACATAGTATGAAGAGTAAAATTGTTTTGTTTGTATATTAATGAATTGAGTTGCAGAAAACAAATTTTGAACATGTGAAATTATTATTGTCAAGGACTGCAAGGGTATATAAACTTCGGCATAGCCGAATTTAACTTCTTTGATATTTATTATCTGGCGGAGATGAAGTATGAGAATTATCAGGATCGGACTACTATATCATATAGCTCCAGAACAAACATTTTCATAAAAATTGGAGTATCGCTATGAAATTTATATATGTGACTAGAAAACCCGGCAAACGTTGTTTTGCCATATAAATAATTTTCTAGTAATTTCTAGAATATAAAAATAACAAAAGGCAATCCTTATTTTTAAATTATTATAATTTATCCCTTAATACATTATCAATCTCTTAATGCTACAGCGTGAACAATATTTTTTGTTATTCCATCTTTAGCTAACACAAACAAACTGGATGGTTTACCCACTCGAGGGCATGCCACGTATAATTGTCCGTGTGAAAAACATGTTCTCAAATCTAATCCACAAACAGACATCGTGTGACCTTGGGATTTGTTGATAGTCATTGCAAATGCCAATCTAATCGGAAACTGAATACGTTTGAATTAAATTGACATGTCACGATGTCATTTGAAAGCATGAATTGAATCTTCAAATTGACTTCAGGAACACGTTAGAATCTGGATCCGTGCCGATAAGTATGCCGTTCAATGGTTCCGATGGTGTTTCAATTTCAGGTAGTTGCACTTTTCCTGACGCGCAACACATCCCAGTTGGCTCATTTTTGAATTTCAGAGCATGACAATGCGGACATTCCTTTTCCATAGCACCAATTACTACTTTTGAATGAGCATAATATTCAATATCGGGCTCATACTGAAATGCTAGTCGAAGAAATGAATGTGATGTAAATGCGAAGTACTTGTTGATGTTGGTCAATCCCTCTACGTCTGCTGGCTACGAATCTGCGCGCTTCTCTTCGTTCCAATTGCCATTCTTACACGGACATCTGCATTACTTTGTTGCCTTTCTGCATCTGATCTCATTGCTCTTCTATCTTGCATGCCTCTAGATCTGTTTGTTTGACGACTCAAATTAGCCCCCCTGCGTGTTCGTGGCATTGTTGTAATAAATCAAGTTGGAAAACTGATTGGTGTATAACGTGTATTATTTTCTTGATCAATAATTAGCGCAGCGAGTTCGGTCGCACTCGAGTTGTAACAACGACTGAACTCGAGACGCACAATTCTTGTGCGCGCCTTCCACCGAACCACACTCGGCGACAGCGACAGAACGCTGGCGCCCTGCTAAAACGGTTCTTCTTAAACCACAAATGCGCCGCCATAATGATGAAATTACTATTATTGTGAAATACCCGAAAACACAAAGACACACTCTCACACTCACGCACCGACATACATATATGTATTTTGCTCATAACATGAGAACACTGAAAGCTGAGTGAAAAATTGTGAGAGGACAACGCATGCGACAGAAGCCGATTTTTGCATTCTTCTTTCTGTCGCATCCGCAAACGTTTCTTGCTTGTATGCAAGTATTAGTGTGTTAAACAAATAAACATTAATTAAAATTATTTAATTATTTATTATTTGGGTATAAAAAATAGATGTTGGCCGATTCCCAGTCCTACACGATCTGCATAAAAAATTTCGTGAGAATCGGTCGAGCCGTTTCGGAGTAGTTTGGTAACAAACACCACACTCGAGAATTTTATATACACTTGCCAGAAAAACTATCCGTACATGCAAGTATTATATAGAAAATTTAAGTTTACATCGGATAATAACAGCGATAAAGTTATAATTTGATAGGTCTGTTTTATTATTAAATTTATTCGATATTTTTTTTTGATTCTTACGATGTTTTATAATTCTTGTTACACGAGAAGCATTTTTTTTAAATTTAAAATGAAAATGTGGCAACATTGTAACCTAGAAAAAGTTTCCGTACGCATCGAAAAGGGGGCATCCCATGCTGTCAGCTGATCTTTATTAACTCAATTACAGTTACATTTTAGTTTGTGGTATTTTGTGGCGTGAATACATGACTTTCAAGATAGTTTAACATATAAAAAGTTCGAGTATTTAGCATGGCACCCAAAAGTAAGGAAATTACTCCAGACGAACGGAAAATTATTCTAAAACTTCGAAATGAAGGGAAGTCTTTTCGAGAAATTGGAAAAATAATAGGCAGGTCCCACTCCTCTGTCCAGTACGTGGTTAATAGCTTCGAAAAAACTGGCTCCATTCTTTCAAAGCCACGTTCTGGGCGCCCGAGCAAGCTGTCAGATCGTGAAAAACGGTCAATATTGCAGGAAGTAAAGAAGAATCCTCGAGTAACTGCATCGAAATTAAGCGAAAATGTTAAAGATTCGTTTGGTAAAACCATTCATGAAGACACTGTTCGCAAAATATTGAAAAAAGAGGGTTATCATGGCCGTGTAGCACGTAAGAAGCCCTACATATCAGATGTCAACCGAAAGAAGCGAATGGATTTTGCCAATGAACATGTAAATAAGCCTCCAGAGTTTTGGGAAAGTGTTTTATTTTCGGACGAAAGCAAATATTGCATATTTGGCATAAAGGGAAGAAAACTCGTATGGCGTAAAAGTGGTACTGCTTTGAATAAAGAAAATTTGGCGCCCACTGTCAAACATGGCGGAGGTGGGGTGATGGTCTGGGGGTGTATGGCGGCCGAAGGAGTGGGTAAACTCGTATTTATAGAATCCATTATGGACCAATATGGATATTTGAATGTTTTAAAGTCCAATTTGAAACCAAGTGCTGAGCAGTTGGGGCTGGGAGACGATTATTATTTCCAACATGATAACGATCCCAAGCACACTGCGCACAATGTTAAGCTCTGGTTGCTATTTAATACTAAAAAAAGGCTAGATACTCCACCACAATCACCAGACCTTAACCCCATCGAACATTTATGGGATTTGCTGGAACGCAAAATTCGACAGCACACCATAACTTCGAAGGAAATGCTCAAAAACGTCCTTTTGAGTGAATGGGGTGCTATTACCAAAGATGAAACATCCAAATTGGTGAATTCGATGCCCCGTCGCCTCGCAGAGGTCCTTAAGAGGAGAGGCTATCCTACGAGCTATTAAAGCTCAATATATTATAAGATTTTTGAATATTTTTTAAGTTTTTATTTTGTTGTACGGATACTTTTTCTGTTCCTTTCTTATGAAGTTTTTTGTTTTTGTTTGCTAATTTTAATTTAAAATAATAGAATCGTGTAAAAACGAGTTAAATATATTGGACAATAACTATGTTGAACATATGAATAGCAATTTCATACTTTTAAGTTTATTAAAGCACAATTTTTTTGACAAATTGTTAAGTTCTCATGGTGTACGGATATTTTTTTCTGGCAAGTGTATATAGATAATATAATATTAAATATAAAAACCCAGATCCCAAAATTTGAATCGGATCGGATAAATATAACACAAGTTACAGTCAATATAATAATCGCTGCTCTGCTGTATATTGATTAGACTTGGGTAAAAGCAGCTCATCGAGGTGAACTGGCTCACTCATTCTTTTGGTAAATGTTTACTATTACTACTCGGGCCCAAAACGCGCTTAAACTACATAATTTTGGTATCAAACGAAAGAGAAAAATTGCACGAGCACGACCTCAGGTGCGCCTTGGCGATTTATTTCGTGGTTTTTGAGTAATTAACAAAAGAAAATTAATATTTTTAGCGGGACTATAGCTAAAAGTAGCTTTTTCCGGCTAAAAAAAGCTGTTCAATTTTGAGATGGTGTTGCCAAATGCCGAATTTTGGATACTCAAATACGCGGGCTTTTTGAATCTTTTGTTCGCACTATTCTCAACAAACGAAAATATTGTTGAGTTTGCAATATTTCTTGATTTTATAGAACAAATATAGTTTAGAATACAATATTCGGCTGCTCTGGCAGCCGAATATTCCTCGACTTTTGAGTTTAGATTAAAATATTTGGCTACCAGGGCAGTCAAACAGCGCGCCAAATAAAAAATAGCGTTTGACAACACTGAAATCTAGCTTTACCCGATTTTTCCACTTTTCAACACTGAAATCTCGAGTAGTAATAGTAAACATTTACCATTCTTTTTTCCGAAGTGAGCCAACTCACTCATTTGGCTCACTTGCTGATAGCTCATGACCAGATAGTAAAATACGTTACATTTTAAGCCATTTAAAAATATTACATATTTTAAAATTTTTTTTCTTTGAACTAGCAGAACAAACTTTTAATTAAAAAATATCAAAGAAGTTAAATTCGGCCATGCCGAAGTTTATATACCCTTGCAGTCCTTGACAATAATAATTTCACATGTTCAAAATTTGTTTTCTGCAACTCAATTCATTAATATACAAACAAAACAATTTTACTCTTCATACTACATATGTACAATTTGTTCTTCTTCTTCCCTCATTCCCTAAGCAAAGCAACGCACGCATACACATACAGTTTATGTAGCGTTGCGTCTGTGTGTGTATGCATGTGCTCTGTTGATTTGATGATGACGTAGTAGGCAGCAAGCAGAGCTGCCGGCAGCGATTGAACCGATTTATATAGACTGTAACTTGTGTTCTATTTATCCGATCAGGGTCAAATTTTGGGATCTGAGATTTTATATCAAATTCTATTATATTGGTAAATTTCATGGGGATACTCCAATTTTTGCAAAAATTTTTGTTCCAGAGTTATATGATATAGTAGTCCGATCCCAAAGATTTTCATACTTTATCTCACCCGGGTAAAAAAAGCTCCCAAAAAAATTTCATCCCGATAGCTCTTAAGATGGCTGAGTAAAACGCGTACGCACCGACGGACAGACGGACATGGCTATATCGACTTAGCTTCTCATGCTGATCAAGAATATATATACTTTATGGGGTCGGAAACGTCTCCTTCTGTGCGTTACAAACATCTGACCAATTTTACAATACCCTCTGCAAGGGTATAAAAAGCAGGACACCCGGGTAGAGCGAAGCTCTCTAGGAATTCGTCGAGTAATCGATGAACTACAGTCATATACAATAGCAGAAATGAATGAACATGAACAACAAATGAAAGCAATACTATTTTTCTGATAAAATATAATATATTTCAGCTCATCGCAGTATTACAAAGCTTTATTTACAGTGGCTTTTTTGATAAACATATTTTTATTAAACTTGCACATGACCAAAACATGAAAGCAATAATATTATCTTCGTTTAAATTTTGACTCGTTGGAGTATTCAATTTTTTCTAACAGTGACAGTTTTTTACAAAGATATTTTCCCGAATATTTTCGTTGAACCTAATTGTTCCCATACTCTATCACGGAAATGATTGGTTTATGGGAACTGAAATATGAAATGAATGTTTGTGATTGGATGTGGGTTAAAAAACGTGAAAAAACAGCATCTATGGTTGTGTTATATCTTGTTGTAGATTCTGCAGGATTACTGCTTATTGTTAAATTTAAAACAAAATTTTCCAAAATCATAATTTTTAAATTCTAAATATTTCAATTTCCCGAAAATTTCGTTCACAATGTAGAAAAATTCAAAACTTTGCACTACCAATAAAAGTGGTCCTTGTCAACTTTCAATTAAAATTTGGAAGATTTGAATTTTTCCCCAATTTTTATTTTGAAAATTTTAAAAATTCGAAATTTTATATGAGAATCAATACAATTGAATTAGTGATTAGCGATTAGTGATTGTCAACTTACAGATTTTAAAAAATCAAATTTTTGAAAAATTCTAATTTTAAAATTCTGAAAAATTAAATTTTGCGCCCAGTCCAGTTTATAAATTCCAATTTTGGAAATTCTAAAAATTTGAATTTCCCCCAATTCATTCTGGAAATTCACAAAATCGTGGAAATTCACACTGTCAATTAATTCTTTGCAAAATGCAAACAATTATTTGAAGTCAACTTACAACTAGGAAAATATTATTTTTTAAGATCTAACATTTGGTGTGTCTTCCATTTGCATCTAGTACTGCCTGAAGACGTCGGGGCATCGAATGTACTAGGTTCTGCAGGTCATAAATTTCGGGAATTTTAGACCATTCTTCTTGAATTGCCCTTATTAGAGGCGTGTTATTCGTTGGGCTCGTCCACCCACCCGTTTTTTCAAAAACGACCACAAGTCCCTACATAGTTATCTGCTATATGGTCGAGTAAAAATATTCAAGTTTATTAATATTGTGTGTACTTCAAGTAAAATGCAGCAGTTTCATTTTAAAAGCCATTGCAACCCATTTTAAGGGTTAGTTATATTTATATTTAAAATGTATACGGTTTTAGAAGTATGCTGCTAACTTTTTGCAAAGCCGTTTGGATTTTTCATTTTAGACATCGTTTACAGAGCTTCAAAATATTGTTAATGTTAATGTATACAAGACGACCAAAAGCCCTGTCTGCGACGGCATCAAGTGTCTACCACCAAGAGCACTCCAGCGTCTTGCCAACTTGTTCACCAGAACCTCGCCTCATTTCGATTTGGTTTACGACGGCATCACGGCACCCAGTATTGATGTCACTGTGTCGTGAACAAGGTGCTTTGTTCCTTCCAAGATAAGGAGTACACCTCCGCAGTCTTTCTGGACGTCAAACAGGCCTTTGACCGAGTTTGGACCGATGGACTTTTAAACAAATTAAAATTACTGTTACCTGTTTCGCATTACATGATCGTAAAATCATATCTCGCCTATAGGCGCTTTTACATCAGGTGTGAGTCCGCCTTAATGTGACGCTTCTCCCAAGTGTGGATAAGGTGAAGTACCTCTCCAGGCCAGAAACCCATGATAATGCATAAGCACTCAATCCACCGGACAACAGCATGCAGATTAGACATCTGAAAAGAAGTCCCCCACTCGACCTGCCATTAAGACCAGAGACGGACTGGTGATTCCACCCGCATTTTATGGTTACCTTTGACAATATTTGCTTATTTCACGCACGGCATAATTCAAATTTTAATTAACAATTGTTGTATTTAATAAATTTGTATAAAAACAATAATGAATGCAGTTATGTTTGTTAAGGACGCAATCTTTATTAATTTTAAAGATATAGTCGACATGAATTAAAAAAAAAAAAAACTAATCTACTTACATATGTACATATGTCACAGCTAGTTTGACCCAACACCTTTTTTCAACAGCTGCGATAATTTATTGCTTTGAACAACTGTTATTTATGTGCGCCTACTTTAGTTATTATGTCTGTAAGAATCACTTTTGATTCAACCATGGGATAGCGTACTTCCATTGAAAAGGGGGAAATGGTTCTGAAAAATTTTCAAGAAGCACATCAATCAGGAAGGATCTGTAAAAGGAATAATATCGTTTCGTTCTCGAAATCAGAGTAGTAGATAAAGGTAACAAGCGCCTAAACAAAATATTAAATATTAATAAACGGATTATCGTCCTAAAAATTTAGGAAAACCTACAAGTATTCGGACAATAAGATCCGAGAGCGTTAAATTTTTTTTTTTGTGCTGCATTTATTTGCTATTTGTCCTATAACGACAATAAGCTGATTATATAAGGAGTTAACAAAAGCGTGAAACGAATACAATAGTGGATTCATTAAATAAGAATATACATAGATATGGAAGAGAAAAAGATAGAAAATATTGGTTAGATATAACAAAAATAATTTCAAAGTGCCAAAATCAGCTACATAAGGCTGCAGCTTTTCATTGTCTTTGCAGGGTTCACCAGTTCAGGTCTTGTCTGAAAGGAAGGTCCAGGGGGGACACCTTTTAAGACGCCTTGTTTCGGTACTGTTGTCTAGCAGGTCAAGGGCCAGTATGTTTTTATGTGGCTCCAGCCTGGAGCAGTTCCGAATGCCGTACCTCCTGAATTCGCTGCTGACAAATGGAACATTTAGGTCTTTGTGGACAACTGAGTTCCGAACAAATGCAGGCGCTCCAACAATTCTACGGAGTAACTTTCTCTAGAAGCGTTGTAGAATTTTGACATTCGCACTTGAAGCAACAGTCCACACCGGTGGACTTACTTACAGCTGCACCTTATTGCGGATGCTGAGTTGTGATTTGCTGCCGATGAGCCATTGCATCTTAGCCAGCTTTAAGTCCGAAGTAAGGCCGAGATATTTGACTTTTTCATAGATTTTCGCGTAAGCTTCTCCACAATCTTGTTGATGTCCTCTCCACTGTTTAAACAGGCGTTGGGCTTAGTGATCTCATCAAGCATCGCTTTAAATGGTTCCATGTTCGAGTTTTTCCTGAGTAGCCTGGTCATGCGTATTGTCGACTTGACTGGGATGTCTATCCAAATCATCACAGCACTGTGGTTAGATTGCAGGTTGTGGTCTGCATCTGTGTATATGCAGCTGCTGTTGATGCCTCTAGAGGCATGTCTAGAGAAAGCGAAGTCCAAGGCCGGATGAATGTGTGGTCAGGTTGAGGGTGTGTTTGCACGGGAAGAGTGCAAGTCCCTTTAGGTTGTTGATCCTGGACACCACCTGGTGTGCTTGGAGTTGAAGTCACCTCCAGCCAGAAAAATAGGTCCGAAACTGCTAGGGCTTGATGGAACGTCTGCGTGGCTACTATTTGTATGGCAGGGACATAGCAGGAAGCGATGTTGATATTGCCGATGGAAGTAACAACGCGGAGGGTAGTCACTTGAAGCCACGGATAAATCACAGACGCGATTGCAAAATAATGGAAGGATGCTAGAACCTCTTCTGTGGTTGCCGCTTGCGTGATTAGCGTGCAGTAAGTCATAGCCGCTGTGTGACTGGTCTGTGAGGTAAGAGAATGTAGAATGTCGACATTGTTTCTTTTAAGAAACTAGATGACCTCTGGCCTACTTTTGCACTAAACAAAGAATACAAATGGCTGCTCTTATTGAGGGAACCATCAAAATGAAGTAAGTTAGTCGTTTCGCCGACTTAAGTATACCATGCTCCAGTAAAAAATATATTTTAAATTTATAATAACAAATACATTTATGTATTTATAAAAAATTCTGTTCAAATGCTTTTTACAAGCACATCTTACTATCTCGCTCACTCAAGCTTACGAGCCGATGGAAGTAGCGCCCCCACCAGCTAACGGCCAACTCCGACCTTATACAAAAACTTTTATATGCATAACTTGGCTATTTTAAGTCCGATAAAATAGATGATGGATAAATTTGGTGTATTGCTAGATATTAGTATTAAACTCAAATGTGCCATATTTGATGGCATATGGTGGAAACCTACAAAAATTAAAAAAAAAAACTTTACATACTACACGAACCTACATTCCAAATTTGGTGCCTTTAGCTCTTATAGTCTCTGAGATCTAGGTGTTCATACCGACGAACATGGCTAAATCGACTCGGCAGTTGATACTGATCAAGAATATATGCACTTGATGGGGTCGGAAAAGCTGTCATCTGCCTGTTACATACATTTTGGCGACTTTAATAAACAATTTCATCCCATAAGGGTGCATAGTATAAATACATATGTGGGTATATACTTAAATCGAATGACATAAAATCTATCTTTATACCCTTGCAAAAAGCGTATATAATATTTTTGGTCAGAAGTGTGCAACGCATACGAAGGAAATATCTCCGACCATATAAAGTATATATTCTTGATAAGCACAAGACGATTTAAAAATGGGCATGTCCGTCCGTCTGGATCAACGCAAAGTCCTCCTAGACCGTAAAAGCTACAGAGCAGAGAAATTTTGCATGTAGGCTTGTATGTACTGGAGGGGTTGTATATCTCGGATATCAGCCGGATCGGACCACTATATCATATAGCTCCCATACAAACCCCAAAGTCACGAACAGTGACTTTTCTCAATAAAATCGTTATTTCCTGAGCTATTGTCGTGAAACTTAATATTGGTAAGTTTATTACACCTATAAACAACTGTGCCAAATGTAATCAAGATCTGGTGGCTAAAATAAACTTGACCAAAATGATGATTTGTAATACAAATTAATATATCTCAATTTAACATAACTATTAATGCTACTGCTAAATAGAATCAAGATCGGGTGAATATATCATATAGCTTTAATAGAAACGATCGGTCCGCAACAGTGTGACTTTTATGAATAACTTCGTTACTTTTGACGCGATTGCTATAAAATTAAACATTTGTCAGTTTTATGTATCTGTTAATGACTGTGCCAAATTTCAGCTAGGTGACTATATCATATACCTCCCATAGGAACAATCGTTGGTAAACAGTGACTTTTATGAATAATTTTTATTCTTTCCTCTTGTAAGATTGTATGACGTTCTTTTGCAAATATTAGGCTCTTCGGGTAAAATGTTTTCCACTTTGACGGCTTAATGTAAGGAAAGATTAACAAAATAAACTTGCAAGAGCATACAAACTTCGGCGCAGTCGAACTTAGCTCCTTCTCTATGTTTTTTTTTTTTTTTTTGGTTGTTGTAAACTACATCTATAAATTTAAATGAAATGTAATAAATAAAGAGACCTGCATTTTTTTTTTTTAAATCACTATTGGAAGAAAAGTTTACCTTTTAGAATTAATATGAAATGAAGGGAAATGTAATGTCAACGGTTCCGATTTCAAATAAACATACTGTTCTGTATCCTTATCTACCGTATGCTGGACAAACTTTGCGTCATGAAGCAAAAATTCCCACTACTCGGCTATTATCAGATGAAAATTCTAATAAAAACCGACAAAGACGTATTCGATCTTTGTATAAAACACTTCTTAAAGCGTTAAGAAGGCAAGCTAACTGACTGCTTTAAATATCTGTGCGACAAGTTGCCTGTACTTTCTGACGCAAAACTTAACCAAGGAATTTTCTTTGGGCCTCTAAAACCATGAGCAAACTAAAATCTAAAAATAATCTACGTTTTCAAAAAATCTATTTTAAATCTTTTAAATGTTTCAAATACTTTGAAATTGAGCTTGTAAAGAACGATCCCAAATTTCCCTAGAAAAGGATATGAGCACCTTGCACACAAAGTTAAATTTCACAATTATTGAGGTGGTAACCTATGCCTAGCTATTAAAATGTCCGCCGCCGGTCTCTAAATGAATACATTTGGATTTTGTAATCATAACATTCTTTTTTCTAATTGTCATATGTGTTTTTATTTTATTTACAAAAACCTATTTCTTTTTATTCGCCCAACGGGGGAATCCTAAATATTTTTGCCGTGTTGTCCTCGGAAACGCTTAAAAGTATACTTTCGGTTGGGTTATAGACAAATTCATAGATATGATAGTAGTGACCCGTCAGTTTGAATTTTAGAGTACCTGTACGAGCATCAAACACATTCAAATTACCCTGCGTGGTAGCCGCCAGAACTGTGAAGTCGTTTAACCATTTTATTCTGGAAAACGTTAGACAATAGAAATGAGTTGAGGGAACTGCCGATGCAGAGAGATTAACTTACCCAAGAACTCCATCATTGGGGACTGGACTTTCACATATCGTGCGCAAACTGTATTTACTGTAGTCCCAAATGGATATTTGACCGTCGAGAGAACCAATAGCAAATAGTTTAAACTGCGCAGAGGAAGGCGCAAAGGCTATGCACTCGATGCCATGGTCAGCTTGCGCAGTACTCACTGGTCCATTGTTCGTACAGAAAAGAAGTTTGCCTATGGATATGCGTAAATATAATATAAGCTCACATAATATTTTTATCGTTATTACGAAAATTCACCATTTGCCTCTCCACAGATATAGAAGGGAGAATCCTTCTCACATGCTACAACGGCATGGGTAATTTCCTGAAAACCCATTGGATGCTGTTCATTGACTTCCATCAATACTTGACATGATTTAAGATCCCATAATCTGACTGTGCCATTAATGTAAGCTGTAAGTAACTTCTTGCCATCACCACTTAGTTCACCTGCCTCGCATCTTGAAGATTCTCCGGGTAAGATTTTACAATCTCCACTTGGTATCCGCCAAACATAGATTTCTCCGCTGTCACTTCCAGCTAAGAGCACATGCGCACCGCGATGCCAAAACATCCACGTCATGTCACTCATGGAATACTCCCAAACTTTGTGGAAAATTGGGTTTTCCTCCTTTTGCTCATTTAATTTAAAAACGAATATTTCGCCAGAAAGGTCACCTGTGGCCAGGTACAATCCATCATGACTGAAATGTGCCTCTGTCACAGTATCTTTGTGTTCGACGATCTCAAAAAGTACCTCTCCCGTTGCAACATCCCACACATACGCTTTGTCATCTTCGCTTCCTGTGACTGCCCAGCTATTTTGGGGATGTAAGCCGCAGGCAAAGACTGGAGCTGTGTGTTTCTTAAATGTGACCACCGCTTCGTCTTTTATCTGGGATATCCTTTCTCGATCCTTGGCTTCTTCTTCTGCATCATTTTCGTCGTCGTCGTCATCTTGCATGCCCAGTCTGGCCTCCAGTTCGGCCAGCGTTATTTCCTCCATTTCCAACTCGTCATCATCTTGTGGCGGTTCATTTCCATCTACCTCAATTTCCTATTTAACCCATGTTAAAATTTAACCGTTGACATCAACTGATAGATAGACATATTACCTCGAACATTTCATCTTCACCGTCAATGTCCGGGCGATGTGGTGGTGTGTTTTCAAGCATATCTTCTTTAGAATGTTTTTGCAGCATTTATTAAATTACGAATTAAACTAAATTACAGTGCACGTGCATATCAGCTGTGTTGCAGCGCAACAATCGTGGTTCATCACGAATTGTTATCGATAGCTTATGCCAACCAAAAACAATTATCGAAATTTCATTTTAATGTAAATACGTATCTACGCGTTTTCTACATAATAGGATAATGTAAATAACTAAACAGAAACAAACGTTTTTTTGAAGGAATCTGAGTTTCAGTGTCATTCATTCACTTGGAGTCCATTTTCCAAGTCATTCAATTCACTCATTTTGTTTTGAACATTGTTAACTCAAATTGATTTTTCTATTATTCATCCAGCTCTCTAATAGTACATATGCAATTTCACAAGGGATGCTCCAACTCCTTCACCTGTTTTTCGTAGATCATTAAAAGTTATACATAGTGGTCCGATCCTGACGCTTTGTATACTTTATTTTACCAAGGTAATAAGTAGCATAAAATCACCCCAGTGGCTTTTAAAATGGCGGCGTGAAGTTGATATGCACTGACGGACATGGCTAAATAAATTCAGCTTTTAATGTTGATAAAGAATATAGAAATAGATAGTATCTATTAGAATCATATGTACATACAAACGTCTCTTTCTTTGCTTTAAAGGACTAGGCCTCCATAATTACCCAATGCGGCCTTAGAGCCGAATAACGCCACCTTCCCATATGTAGCGTAGTGTGAAAAAGCGCTAGTTTTACGACACTATTTCGGCAAATGAATTTTACAATAATAAGAATGACAGAATTATTACTTCAAGTTTAGTTTATTTTATGGTGTAGAATCTACATTGTACACTATTTTGATTTCGGTCAGTTTACAATTGTTTACTTTCTCTTAACGGGAAGAAAATAACAATTGCTTTAAGCTCTGCTAATTGAATAAGTTTCCTTCTTGTTTTAAGACACAAGCTTAAAATTTGCGAAACTAATTTCACGTTGTCCCCAGACGATGGACTCACAGTCGAAGTACCCAGACATTAATAAGTCCATCCTGGTCTAAGAAGTCCAAATGCAAAGAATGAAGCCCCCCAAAAGACTATGCTTAACATAGTCCCCCATTTCAGGGTTCTTCTTCAAGCTTGAGCCCAACGATCCAAGAAATTCCACTCGATAGCATATGGTTCAGCGGTCTTGGGCTGAAGTGAAGTCCAGAAGAAAGTGCCCGCGTTAGTGCTAGCGAAATGCACAGGCACATAGTAGTCATCTGGATCCATGGAGTGGAGTTCTCCCGAATCAAATTCGTTGTAAATAATAATAGCATCTTCTTTAGCACATTGACGTATTTCATCGATAAGACGGTTCTCCAAGTGTTCGTTGGCCATGTTATCCATGTCGTTGCTAAGCCACTCGAATTCCGCTTCCTTTCTCTCCGACGGGATGTAAGAGCTGCGTTTCGGCTGATTCGATTCTTTTAGTTTGAATATGTGGTTTAGAAGAGGTTTCAATATATTCTTGACTCTTCGAGAAGGCGACACCTTTGATTTGTACACGGCACAGTTTTTTGGCTTACTGATGGTAGACATATTTAGAAATTTGATAGAAGTCTTCTCTCTGACGTTCGATTGTTGAATGACGCTCTCTGACTGACACGGCTCTATTTATATGCGGTGAGTACTCTACTCTCTCAGAGAGAAACAGAGGGAGATAAAAAGGCTACTGCCAAACAAAGGGCTTCATCTTGCAGGTACCTGCAGTTTAAATTTCACAGGCTCAGGAGCAAGCAGGTAAGGTCCTGTAAAAATTGCTATGTAGAAGCGTGGGAAACACATGCACAGTCTTGGGAATGCATCTAAGAAAACGGTTTTTCCGATCGTATCAGAAAAGTGTGTGATTTGAATCTGTAAATCAAAGCGAAGCAATCTCTGCAAACATTTTTCAATGTTCATTTTCACCCAATTTAGTCCTGCCTACGCTGCACAGTGGGGCCTTTTGTCATATTACTTTGCAAAAATCATAGCTTCATTAATCATTTAAAAAGCTTATGTATAATCCAGAATACCTCAAGCTTCAAAATGAATGTTTGCCAATATTCAAGGTTAAAGTCAGAAAATATATTCAACCATTGTTTTCCTTTGAAAAAGGAATGAAACGTGTTTTTTTCAATCACAAACGAAATTTTGTATTGTTTTTAACGACTGTGTTACATTTTTTAATGTTTTAATTCGATTTTCTAACATACACTTTACAAAAAAGGAAGTTTTCCTGTGCTTCTTCGGATAGCTTTCCAATTGGTAAACACTGAAATTCTATTAAACCCTTTCCGTGAGCCAAAATCTTATGTACCGGCGGGGTATGTTTTTTTTGCAGTTCAGCCAAAAGTTGAGCAGTTTTTGAAGTATGTATGTATGTATGTACAATCTATTCAGCAAAGTTTTCACCATTTACCTCAATCTAACATTGTAGAAAGGCATATGCGTATATCATCAGGTAGTATTCAAAAAACAGCATGACGCAATGTTATCAATTAATAACAAACAAGCCACAGGCAAATATGCATGCGCTCTTCTTCTTTCTTATACCTGCAGCGCATTTTAAGGTGAGTTCGCAAATTTTCGCAGATTGGGACCATATAAGCTGCGAACTTAAAATAGCTTTAGTATTATTCAAGGATTTATTTTAAGTTCTAGGAACATGTGAATACGTTTTGACGTAACATACTTTTACTAATGGAAGCAGAAAAAAAATTCTGTCCGTTTTAAGATTTTTACAAAAAAACTAAATAACCCAAAAAATACGCGAATCTAAAGAAAGCACCACTTGCAGTATTTCGCGAAATACCGATTATTTACCGGGTAGCATTGTAAAAAACACTTGTTCATCGACCCTGGATCAAAGTCAATTTTAAAAACTTTTAGAAAAAAAAAACAAAATTTAATGGGTGGGACACTTTAAGGTGATCAAACCGACGAGTTCGAAATTGGTCATGTTCAAAATACGATTTCACATTTATTTTCATTCACTTTCAGCATAGGCCTTTAATAATTCACTCGTATCCTAATCATGCCAGATAATTACAAACAATCTAGACTATAAACGTAACTAAACTGAAGTACATAAGTCGTCTTTCCGACTTCTGTATACCATGCACCGAATAAATATGGGCATTTCCAGAAAAAGGTCCACCACGACGAAAAAATTAAAAGTTGTTAAACAAATGATTTTTTCTTTTAAAATGCTTAAGAAATATTTGAATTGAAAGAATTTAATAAGTTTTCAGCATATTTTTGATGTTGTTGTAAAATATTGGCACAGAAAGTTACAAACATGATTTTTTTCATTTTGGGCTACTTTTGGTGCAGGTTTTGCTTTTTGTTTTTATTTATTATACATTCGTTTTATGGTTGCAATCTTCTTACGAGATTTTAAAAACAAAACAAACTATTGCAAAAATAGAAATATAGATGAGGCAAGCATCGATGAACGGTAAATTTTTGACTTTCTTTCACCTGCTATTCCATTGTCACGTTCGCGAGCAAAAAAATGCATTTTTCGTCAGTACTGCATTTCTAATCGAAGGAAGTTGATGAAAATTAATGTGAAAAAAAAAGTTATTCGTACTTAAGTCAAAAAAAAAAAAAAAGAAGTGTTTTCGCTTGTGAGGTTTTTTTTTATTTAATTTAAAAGTTTGTCACGTTCGCCATTGTAAGTTTGACTTATTAGAAAAATATTTTTTTTTTTTCGTGCATATAAGCTTAATCTTATGCAGATGAGTAAAAATATCAATAAAGAAGCCTCACGACGGTATCTTGAAAAAAATTAACGCTGATGCCATCAAGCGCCGAAAATACCTGGACAATGCTGCAATGAGAATGAGAATACGGCGAGCGAAATCGAAACAACTAACAAGTGAAAATATGAGGTTTTTGGAAAATATTGCTGAAAATTATAGATTGGTCTTCCAAAATGAGATTCAAAGCGCGCATTTTAATTACAAACAAGTATCAATTTTTACTTGCGTTGCGTGGACTTCAAACAAAACAGAATCTCTGGCTGTAATTAGTGACAGCTTGAGTCATAACAAGGAAGAAGTTTTCTTATTTTTAACAAAAATTGTTAACTATTTAAAAGAGGATCATGGACATTTCAACAAAATTTGTTTGTTTTCGGATGGAAGCAGCGCGCAATTTAAAAATAAGTTTATTATTAATAGCTTAGCTGATTTTATAGTTGAATTTGAATGCAATGAACTTGAGTGGAACTTTTTTGCATCTTCGCATGGCAAGGGAGCCGTCGATAGGGTTGGAGCTGTACTAAAGAGAATATTCCAGGGATTAGAAAAATTCATCATGTTTTTTGCAATGATAGTTTTGTATTACAATTAGCTCAAACAGCATATTCCAAAAATATATATATTTCCTAATATTCTCATTTAAAACCAGTTTCCTT
Source organism: Drosophila tropicalis (assembly GCF_018151085.1). NCBI lineage: Eukaryota > Metazoa > Arthropoda > Insecta > Diptera > Drosophilidae > Drosophila > Drosophila tropicalis. The sequence goes on from NW_027173497.1 coordinate 871,605, forward strand.
ATTATTATTATTGCTATATTTTAAGTTTTGAAGTTATATTTTTGGTTTTTCTAAATAAAATTTTATGAAAAATTTCTTTCACCACTTCAATGGAATTTTGTCACGTTCGCCATGTCACGTTACAAATTTTTGAAAAAAAATTGTAAAAAAACAAAAATGTAAGTAACGTATTAAAATTATTTCTAAAATGGCAAACTGCAATATTTAGTTACCGTTTAAAATAATTTTCAATCAAATAACTTGCCAAAATTCGCAGACTTTCGCATTTATCAAGACAAAGTCAAACAAGACTTCCATTTTTTGTCACGTTCGCGATGCATTGTTTTCTGTTTATAACTCGAAAACGGCAAGGCTTTAAGGGTAATCTTTTATGTACATAGTTCTTTAAGAAAAGTATGTGAAGGAGTTGGAGTACCCAATATTTCAATCCGATCGGATAAATAGAACACAAGTTACAGTCAATATAAATCGGCTCTGCTTAAACGCTCCTGGCAGCGCTGCCAACTCGACTTAGCAGAACACACAGACACAACGCTACATGAACAGAGCGTTCAGTACCGGTCGCCGGGGAATCCCCGGGGATTGACATGTCGCTTGTCCCCTGGGACAAAGCGGCGACACTCCCATTTAAATTGCGGCGACATTTAACATTGCATGTCCTAGCTTTCAAGACTGGAACGACAACCCGGCGACAGTTGTCGCTCCAGTCGCCAAGACAAATGTCGAAATGTCTTGCCGAACGCCGGGACAAACAAGCATTGTGTCGCCGCTTTGTCGCTTTTGTCCCTCTAGTCGCGGTGACAAGAGGGACAATTGTCGCCCAATCGTCCCGTGCACAAGACCATTGAGCGACATTTGTCGCTCCAGTCGCCGGCGACCAATGCGACTAATAAACAGCCCGGCGACCAGAGGGACAAATGTCGCTCAATGGTCTTGTGAACGGGACGATTAAGCGATAATTGTCCCTCTAGTCGCCGGTACTGTGAAATTTTTCGCTCTGGTCGCCGGCGACTGGAGAGACAATATCGCTAGGTTGTCGTAGGGACCACAGGGACAAAATCGATAGATTGTCGTAGGGACGATGGGGACAATATCGACAGTTTGTCCTAGGGACTAAAAGGACAATTTCCCAAGATTGTCCCATGGACTAGAGGGACAATTTCCCTATTTTGTCCTAGGGACTAGAGGGACATAAATTACATTAAAACCAGAGGGCCGGGGCTAACTTCGACCGCGTCAAAGTTTGTATACCCTTGCAACTTTTTTGGTAACTCTATCCTTACCTATTAGCCATCAATGTGGAAAAACGTTTTATCTAAAAAGGCTTAAGCTTGAGAAAGAAAGGCCTACAATCATAGGAAATAACGAAGATATTGATCAAAGTCACTGTTTTCGACCAATCGTTCCTATGGGAGCTATATGATATAGTCACCTGATCTTGATCAAATTTGGCATAGTCGCTTATAGGCGTAGTAAACTCTCTAATATTAAGTTTCACGACAATAGCTCAGAAAATAACGAAGTTATTGAGAAAGTCACTGTTTGTGACTTGGCCGTTTGTATGGGAGCTATATGATATAGTCACCCGATCTTGATCAAATTTGGCATAGTCGCTTATAGGCGTAGTAAACTCTCTAATATTAAGTTTCACGATAATAGCATAGAAAATAACGAAGTTATTGAGAAAAGTCACTGTTCGTGACTTTGGGGTTTGTATGGGAGCTATATGATATAGTGGTCCGATCCGGCTGAATCCGAGATATACAACGCCTGCAGTATATACAAGCCTACAGCTCTGTAGCTCTTACGGTCTAGGAGGAGTTTGCGTTGATCCAGACGAACGGACGGACGGACAGACGGACGGACGGACATGGCTAGTTGAACTCGTCTCGTCGTGCTGATCAAGAATATATATACTTTGTATGGTCGGAGATGCTTCGTTCTATGCGTTGCACACTTCTGACCAAAATTAATATACCCTTTTTGCAAGGGTATAAAAAAAATTGAATAAATTTGTTTTTTTTTTTTTTTTTTATTAATCTAATTTGGCAGCTGCTGCTTTAATTTTCTGTTTTTTGGGTTGTTGTCCTTATTTTTCACTCAGGCCATCGCATTCTAAAGCCCATTCTGGCTGCCCCGAGGAAGTGTTTTGAACTGCTTCTGGAATAGAAAAGCGCAGATATTATTAGAAATGAAATGAATTATAATATCAAAACTAACGCTTTAGCTCTCAACAATTAATCTACTTACCGAGTAAAATGTTGAAGTCCTTTAGAAGGGTTCTAAGGCTCAACTTTTGGTTTTTCGTATCCGGATTGTGGCTCTTCAGAAGAGAGAATTATTCGTTATCCACAATCGTTTCCACTATATCCCCGACGGAACTACCTTTCAAGTATTGCTTCATCGGGGGAAACTCCACATATGTCGGGGTTCGAACTAGAGCACAACAGAATTGTAGTTTTAGTAGGTCTCCATTGAGCCACCGACTAGGCTGTCAGAAGAGAGAGTTGTCTCCAGCCATTTGCGATGTCTGTAAATATAAAAAAAGTATTACAATTTTTTTGGATTTTCATATAACAGTTGTATACTTACATGGCTTTTTTGACTTTCCCGACGTAATGCTGTTTTTCAAGTCAATTATATCCAAATCAGTTGCTGTTTTTTTTTTTTATTTTAAGAAAAAAAAATTCAATTAATACAAAAAATAAAAAAAAGTATTCTTTTGGCACGGCCCGGGGTCGAACTCGCATTTAATTTTGTTGGCACAATTTTTTGTTTTTCTTTCACTCTATGTTCTCATATGTTTTACTCATTTTCTCGAGTGAGAGTTATTTACTTGCATTTAATTATGAATAATATTAATTTTTGCTTATTTATTGCACTTTGCCAACAAAATTACTATTCACTATTTGGTATTTTAAATAGCATTTACCTTTAATTGTATCTAACATTAATCAGAAAACACTAATTTAATATACATACATATGTATGTATTATCACTGCGTGCTCCGAAAAACGCAAAGTACAAAACGACTCGAACAGAAATATACAACAACAACACAGCCTCGAATGAGAAATATTTCTTTTCGGCAGCCGATTGAGTTTCGAAAAACGAAATTATTCCGTTCGGGTGCCCTCGGCTAGCCTCAGCACAGTTGGGCCTCTGCTCGGATAGCGTTGCAAAAATACGTTTTTTCATAATCGCGTTTGGCAAAAATGATATACGCAATCGATAGGAAATACTTCAGAGATTATGAATCCGAAAAATTTTTGAAATCGGTTGAGATTCATGGGTGCTAGAGGCGCTCAAAGTTGAGACATTTTTAGTGAAAAGGAAAAAATGATAATTTTAAAAAAAAAAATCGCAACTTTAAAACTGAATATTGGGCGATTTCAACAATCGATCTTGGATTTTTTGGTTTTATCTGAAAAGTATGTTCTTTATTAATAGCATGTTTCATAAATTTTAATAATTACTTAAATAGTTATTGAACTAGAAGCGTTTAAAAAATGTACTAAATATTGGCATTTTTTGAACTTTGATGGAATAAAACTAGCAAGACTCAACGAGTATCAATACCGGACTACATACACTAGGTAGGTGAAATATTTACCAATCAGATGTATATAGTCTCAATATGCGGAGACCTGCGACAGCGATGCGTAAGCCATAAAACTAAGGCAACCTCGCCTAAAAAATGCGTTGCAGGTATAAGGAAGAAGAAGAGCGCATGCGTATTGGCCTGTAGCTTCTTTGTATTTAAATGATAACATTGCGTAATGCTGTTTTGCAAATACTACCTTACATATATGCCTTTCTACAATGATAAATTGTTAATTACCTGCTTTGGAAAAAATGACAAGACTTGTTATTTAAGTTGATGAAAAGTTTGTCCTATTTGTGGGTTGGTCGTTTTTATTTCCGTTTACCTAATTGGATGTAAATATTAAGTTGTTTACCTAATTAATACAAAAAGGGTAATACCGAAACACGAATGATGGAAATACTTCAAGGAGATTTTTTGAAAATGATGAAGTGACATCTTTTATAACAGGTGTTAGTCAAGAGATCATTAAAAGGTTGGCTGTTATCTTGAATATTATAAATTGCAAGGAAACGGTAAATGGTGAAAAATTTGGCGAATATACTTCAAAGACTGCTCATCTTTTGACTGAATTGTATCCGCAAAAAAAAACTTACCCCAACGGTACATAGGATTTTGGCTCACGGAAAGGATTTAATAGAATATCAGTGTTTACCACTTGGAGAGCTATCCGAAGAAGCACAGGAATGTAAAAACAAGGACTACAAAAGGTTCAGATACACTAATACATTAAAAACTTATCGTGTTAGACAAAATGAAGACCTTTTTAACATGCTAGCAGCCTCTTCGGACCCACTTATTGCATCACTGAGACACGTGCGATCACGAAAGGATTTGAAAAAGAGCAACTATAGTCCCGAAATGTTGAGTTTATTAGATACTGATGTAAATACTGAAAATTATTTTGAAGAAAATCAGCCATCAATAGCAAATTTTCAAAATTAACTTAAAAAAAATTAAAAAAATTTTTTTTTCTTTTTGTAATTATGTTAAAAAATCAAACTAAATCATTAAAAAATGTTACATAGTCGTCTAAAACCATGAAAAAATCCATTTGTGATTGAAAAAAACCGGGTTTCGATCCATTTTTAAAGGAAAAACATGCTTGGAAATATTTTCTGACTTTGACCTTGAATATTACAGCACCACGAACACCTAGCACTTTTGACAAACATTCATTTGGAAGCTTAAGGTATTCTTTATTATATGCTTTTTAAATTTTTGAAATCGCGTTATTGGTTTAGACGCTATGATTTTTGCAATGCTAAATGCCAGAAGGCCCCACTGTGCGTCGGTGGCTCGGACAATGCGTCGACATTGTCGGCGGCGACAATCTGGCACTAAAGGGATGTATGTAGAAATGTTTTTCCATATGCTTGTAAGAGTGTAAGATGCATTTTTTATAAACACAGAAATGCATTTGTTATAATCTTACAGAATGCCCGCAACTAAACAGACCCCGATAGCAGCACTTACAGAACAACCCGTTAAAAATAATTACCTCACCCAACGAAGGTAATATCACTTCTTGAATTAATTTTCTAAGAGCCACCGATCTATACCACAAAATAAAAACCTAACATAATATAAGAACAAATATGTAAACGAAGGAAACGAAACAGTAAATATGTACAAATATAGCTTAATTATTAGATATAACTATTTTTTTAGTGTTGACTGTTATTTTAAGCAAATAAATATATACAAAATAAATTGGTTTTACCTGGTGAATGGTACACCGAAGTCAGCGAGACGCCTTACTTACTTCGTTGCTTATTTATTCACCTTATTCCAAATCGGTTAACTGATACTCGTAATGAAAGCGTTAGGGAAACCAGAGGGCTCGACCAAAATTTGTATACCCCTGCAGCCGTCAAAGTGGAAAAACGTTTTATCTAAAACGTCTAATCTTTGCGAAACAAAAAAAGTATTACGACCTACAATCTTAGCATGGCAAATAAAGAAGTTATTGAGCAAAGGCACTCTTTTCCACCGATCGTTAGCTATATGATATAGTTGCCTGATCTTGGCACAGTCATTACCAGATATATAAAACAGACAAATGTTTAATCTGAAAGCAATCGCGTCAAAAGCAACGAAGTTATTCAAAAAAGTGATTTTTTTGCTTGATCGTTCCTATGGGAGCCGATAAAATATATTCTTAATATATTCGGAACATAATTAAGTTCTTGGGGGTGTTGTTGGATTTCACCCGAGAAGTGGAAATGATAATGTAACAGCTGTTTAGTTACGCAATAAAGATTTCGTTATCAAATTAGTGTAGAATTTTATATGTCCCCCGTTCAGTTTGCAGAAGATCGGGTAGTTCAATTTCAAATTCTAGGACCGCACTGTGCAATCAACACTAATTCAGTTTATAGGACATGAAAATACGTACATATTTAGTGCCTCGGAAAGGTTGTTGGGAAGGGCAAAGTGTAACGGCATTTTTCCGAGTCCCTTTTCATACTTCTTTTTATATTTATTATTGTATGACTTGTTTTTGTTTATCTCTCTACCTGTTGCAACTTGAGATTTATTTTATCGGAGACCGGGACGCTAACGAAGGAGCTAAGAAAACAAAAATCAAAAAGGCCACTAAGGTAACAGGTTTTTAAGCCCATAACAGGTTTTTGGCTTTCTTTTATGAACCCCAAGGGTTTGACAAGTAAGCGAGAGAATAGGAAAAGGTTGAAGATCTTCTAAGCCGTTTTAATTTTGTATGGTGTTTTTAAAAGAGTTTCCTAGGACCACAGAATTCTAGAGAAATGACTGAAAACGGGAAAATTATTATTTATCGTTGCGTTTGGTGTAAACTGTGTATATCAATAATATCTGACTGTGTGCTCCGAGGGTGAAACGGTTCGTGTAGGCCGTATTTAAATTCTTGAGTATAAAAGATTTTTAAGGAGACTAGAAAAGATATATATGTATGTATGTATATATTTGGAAGCATGTATACATAGGCAAATTCCAAGCAACTTAAAATTGCAGACGTCTAAAGAGCAACTTCAGTTTCATTGCGCATAATTTTTAATCCATGCACCAATAGGGTGAAATGGTATATTAAAGTCGCCAAAGATTATGTAACAGGTACAGAGAAGGTTTTCCGACCGCATAAAGTAATACATATATTCTGGATCAGCATCTAGCCTCGAGCTTCCGTACGTCCGTATAAACACCATGATCTCGGAGAAATTTGGTTTATAGACTCTTGTACTATGTACAATAATAAAGTTTATTTCGTAATTTCGCCACGCCCATTTCCACTCCCGAAAACAAAGTTAAAGTCACCGACTTGTTTAGTATTCGCGCAGATGATGTCATAAACAAAGAGGCTAGAAAGTGAACTAATTAAGATTATTTTGGCCATTCCTGGCCAACTTTCAAATCGGCGCAGCTGTTAGTTTACCCGCCGACTATGGCAGTACAAAAATGCGAATCCCTTTAGCTTTGGTTTAGTCCTTTAGGAGTAGAATTACATACATACATAAATATATGAATGTACTTCAGGATATCAGCGATCACAATTATCAGCTTGATAAACTGTGGAGACACTTGTGGATATTGCCGCCGGTGGGCGTGTTCCTCTGACTGCCGCATTCCCTTTTTGCCCATTTTCTAAACGCGCTGACAAATGGACCACTGTGGAGCGTGAAATTGCTTCGTTGCTTAGTAAGTAAGTAAGTAACTTAGCGGTAACTTAGTAAGTTTGGAAGTTACTCCAAAGTTACAGTCGGTCATTTAGCTACATTTGTTAACATATTTAAATGCCTATTTTATAGACTTCACAGAGTTCCAAAATTCCACATTGACGTGACTCTCAAAGGCGTTGAACAACTTTGGATCAACATTCATCCCACCGGACCTTGGACCATCCTTTTGTCATTTACGGAGTATATCTAACAACGGATAGCATCTATAGCATTGTGAAGATAAATGAAGTTGTGTCGGTTCGAACGGCGTACGTCAATCTCTAGGACTCAATTTTCGACACATCTCCCCTTGAACCTTTCCTGGAAATTTACACCAACACACGCAACGCCAAAATTTGTCTATTCGGTCCAGCCTTTCTCAAGTTTCAACCAGATTAACTAACAGCAATTCATCTCCACTCTTAGGATTATAAACTTAAAATCGTTTTACTTAGTGCATGGAAGACGGCGACTTACTTTATTTTAATATTTGGACTTATGTATAAAGGGTAAACATGGATTACAGTTAGCTTAGCATTTAAATATTTGTGGGTTTAAAGCTGCTCTTGTTTAAAGACCATTCGCATTGCGGTCTGAAAGCTTGATAGGAGTTTTAACGGATGGTGTCCATTATTATATCACATTTGATTTATGACAGATTGCTCGAGCTGTTCGTTTTGCCAATTCTGATATTGTTCGATGCAGGAAAAAGATGGGTTTGATTTTTCTGTCAATGTTTGATGAGATGAATCCTTAAACATTTTGCAGGCCGCTTTGAAGACTCTCTCGACCATCTTGTATGGCTTATATGACTTCTTCTGGATAGGACTGATGGCAGTAGTAGTCATCAAAGTGTCGTAGGCCATGTTGATTGTAGTAATGGCAAAAGTAGTTCCTTGCTCAACGTTTGCTTTTGAAATGATGTCCTCTTGGATGTTCGGCTATGCTTTTATACCAAAACCTTTATGCCACCATCGATCCCTTAGTCAAAAAAAAAACAGTATTCAGGATTGGTTGAACCAATCACAGCGAGTCCACAGGCAGGTGTTTTCGTATTTCAGCTCAAACATTCAATGAGTCACACTACGCCCTACGGAGAGCAGGTAGTGCACGTGCGAGACCTGTGGGCTAACCAATCTCCTTTTGTGGAAGAGTTTAAAAACAATCAAATATTTATTGGGATTTTTATCCGTTTTTGAACAAGGTTTCAAATTGTTGTACAAGTATGTACCTTGATTGGTCGTTCCGCAATTAATAGGTAATGGACCCTGACAGGGAAAAGGTTCAAAGTGGATTGGACTCGGACCCACGTTAAACACATGTTGCAAATAGAAGTTGTATTTGCCCATCGAAGGCTTAGAGCAGCACAGGTAGTTTTCGGGGTTTCCTTACCTGGTCTTATTTCGGTATTATGTATTTAATTGGGACTCATATACTCTGTCACATTTTTAGTATATAAACTCTTGATCTACATACTTGGTTTTTGTCCATCACGTCCAGATTTTGTGAAATCTGGAGATCTGCGGTTGGAAAATAGGCACCCAAAAGTATACTATAGAGAGTTTAAAACAAAAATTTTAAATTTTTTAACAGATTTTAGAATATTCCGTGTAAGAAAATTAGTTCTTGTTTACACACTAATAAATAAACAATTTGTAAGACGCAGCAAATTCCCACAATTCTTAAAATTTTTTTTTTTTTTTTAAATCCTGATGTGATAGAGAAAAACTAAGTACAGGGCCGTGATCAGCACCCCCAATTACTATAGGAGACCTATTGAACTTCAAACACAGTTTATGTACCGTCTGTGTGTGCTCTGTTGATTCTTGTATACATATGTATGTGTTCTATTTAACGGTGTGATTGAAATTTCGGGATCTGATGTTTTATACAAAAAACTATTATATTAATAAATTTCATAGGAATACTCCAATTTCTTTACCCATTTTTCTTCTATAACTATATGATATAGTGGTCCGATCCTGATTTTCATACTATAGCTTATCCGAGTTATAAGTATCTCAAATATCAGGCTTCATCCCAATAGCTTAAGATGGTTGAGTAAAACGTATACGAACCGATGGACGGACAGACGGACATGGCTATATCGACTCAGCTTCTTAAGCTGATGAAGAATATGAATACTTTATGGGGTCGGAAACGCCTCCTTCTGTGCGTTACAAACAACTGACCGATTTTATAATGCCTTCTGCAAGGGTATACAAATTAAGTAAGTCGTCTCGCCGACTTCGGTACTCCATTCACCAAGTGAAACAAATATTTCGAAGACCAAATGTATGTGTATTTAATTTTTTTTGCCTGCCTTATAGTAACTGAAATTAACTTGATATATTTACACACTACATAAGTCTATATACCAAATTAGGTGGTAGGCCTGTCCCTTTTTGTTTCCGAGATGACGGACAAGGCCGGATCGAATTGGCTGTTGTTCCTGATTAAGAATATATACCCTTTATGGGGTCGCTTCCTTCTGTCTGTGACGTACATTTTGGCGACTTTAATACCTACGGGTGCATGGGACAATCAAGTAGGTTTGTCGTTTGTCACTCTTACAACCATATAAGCACCCTAAAGCCGACACCAGCCAACGGCCAACATCGGTTACATGAAGTAAGGCATAAATGTTTAACCGGGATATTTTCAGTCAGACTTTTATTTGGAACGTTGTTGGATATTAGTGACAAATTAAAGTATGTCAAATTAAATTGCATAAGGTGGAATTTTACGGGGGATAATAGGTTTTTTCCATTTCCATTTCACCCTATGGATGCATGGCTTAAAAAAAAGAGAGCCGGGGCTTCCTTCGGCCCTTCCGAAGTATGTATAGCGGACGTTGACGATACTATGCGCAGTACGTTCAAGTGGCCCCTACGACACCAGGACATAGCCTGTTACGCGCGAGCCCAAGCACCACCTCCCACCCGACCGACCGAGGGGTGCAGCCGTATAACGCACGGCACGAATCGCGTGGACAAGTACACAATAGAAAAAACAGACAAACAAATAATACTACAGCTATCTATTAACTAAATGGGATAGGATAGATGTTTTAAGCATATTAATAGAAAACTCTGAGCCGATTACAGGGAATAGAAGGTTGTAATCAGAGCAGAGGACCCTAAAAGGTTCATGCATAGCATAGTTAGAAGAACAACGACTAAGGGATAAAGGTATCAAAGGATGTCTACTCCGTCTACATGGTACCGACAGATTCACCTGAGCTAATAACTCAGGCGAGTCGATATCACCAATTAGGAGCTTGTGCATAAAAATGACACCAAGCATAATTCTACGGTTAGTTAGGGATGGAAGGTTAATCAAGAGAAGTCTACTAGAATACGAAGGCAAATTGACATTGCGATCCCAGCTTAAGCCACGAAGAGCAAATAACAAGAACTGCTTTTGAACGGATTCAAGTCTAATCTGGTGCGACTCATATTGAGGTGACCAAATGCAAGATCCATACTCTAAAATAGGACGGACAAGCGAAGTGAAAAGAACTTTAGTTGTATAGGGGTCATCAAATTCTTTTGACCATCTTTTAATGAAACCCAGGACACTCATGGCCTTTGCGACCGTGGTGGAAATATGGGTGTTAAAATTTAACTTATGGTCCATAAGTACGCCCAAATCATTCATATTATTTAGACGTTCCAGAGGGCTATTGTTTAGAAAATAAGTGACCAGTTGAGGAGAGTTACGGAAAAAAGTCATTACCTTACATTTGGTAGTGTTAAGATTTAGTAGATTAAACTGGCACCAGGATTGAAAGTTTTTAAGATCAGCTTGTAGCCGACTAAATGAATCTGTATCTTTATGAGTAAGACAAAGCTTGACATCGTCAGCATACATAAGCACACGCGAATGAACAATGACTGATGGAAGATCGTTAATGAATAGTGTGAAGAGCAGAGGGCCAAGATGACTACCTTGAGGTACACCAGAAGTCACAGGAATGGAAGCGGAAAAAGAAGACTTAAAAAGTACCTTCTGTTTTCTATTTGTTAAATATTCACGAACCCAAGAAAGGAAAAGGGGTGGAAACCCAATGTCGCTCAGCTTAGAAAGTAATAGGGTATGATTAACGGAATCAAAGGCTTTGCTAAAGTCAGTATATATTACATCAGTTTGTTTACCATTTTTAAACCCCTTGATAATTACTGATGTAAATTCTAAAAGGTTAGTGGTTGTAGATCTACGTTTCACAAACCCATGTTGGGATGGTGAAATAATAGAACTGCAAAAATGTTGCAATTGAGAAGTTATAATTTTCTCAAAAGCTTTCGGAATAGCGGACAATTTTGAGATACCCCTATAGTTAGAGGCTTCGGACTTTTTGCCATTTTTATGCAGAGGAATGATATACGACTCCTTCCAAATAGATGGAAAAGAGGAAGATTCGACAGACAATAGAAACAATTTTAAAATGGGTTTACATAATGCGTTTGCACAGAACCTGAGTACGCATCCAGGAAGACCATCTGGCCCCGGAGAATAAACAGGTTTAACTAATTTAAGTTCGCTAAGAATAGAACTTTCATCAATGACTGGATTGAAAATGCAATTAGCCTTTTTTAAATGATAAGGATACGGACTTGCTCGATATTCCGTTGAGGAATAAGTTGTTTTGAAAAAACTCGCAAACATATCGGCAATTGCCTGATCAGTGCTTGCTTTTTTATTTTGAAAAGACAAAAAAGATGGGTGCACAGAGGTCTTACGTTTAGAATTAACAAAGTTATAAAATTGTTTAGGGTCGGAAGAAAACTGAAGCTTACACCGCTGAAGATAATTCTTATAGCATTGTGTATTAAGCATCATGAATTTTGAACGAGCGACTGTATACAGAGCATAATCTGATGAACGACGTGTTTTTTGAAACTTCTTATAATATCGTGTCTTCACATTTTTCAAATTGGATAACTCACGAGAGAACCAGGGAGGTTTGTTAAGCCGCTCCAGCCTACCAAGAGGCACACAAATATCAAAGAGTGAATTCAGAGTATCATAGAAAAATCGAACAGCTGAGTTCATATCTCTACAATTGTACAGATAAGACCAATCAGTAGTAGCAATGTTTTCATTAAGGCTGGCAAAGTCAGTCTTACGAAAGCACCTAGTTAGAGGTAACTTATTTGAACCAAGTAATGGTGAAAGCAAGGGCAAATCAATTTTTAAATTTAATGTAGGATGAAATTTGTCTTCTGAAGAACAAAAGGTTCGATCCTAGAAACCTCACAATAAGAAGAATCCAATACAAAAATAAGATCTAACGATTTTCTATTAGAATTTAAGACGGGATTGACTTGGGATAAAGATAAGCCTAGAAGGCCATCAATAAAGTCATGTGACAAAGAGGGCAGCAACGTGGTAGATTCATCTGTTAGTGACCATGCTAAAGCGGGTAAATTAAAATCACCTACAACTATGAGCAAGTCTTGACTGGAAACTAAAGAGGAGACAAACTGAATTGCCTCTAAATGATTTAAATATACCGCCATGTCTGACAATGGTGGAATATAGGAACAAGTAATGAAAGCATTAAAAGATTTAAAATTTACTTTAACACAGACAAACTCAATCTCCTGGGTACTAGAAAATTGAATCATTTCAGATGATAAAGCAGCATCAACAGCTATCAGAACGCCACCACCTATACGAGAAATCCGGTCACGTCTGAATATAGAAAAGTTTGTGGAAAAAACCGATGCATCAGCAATATCAGGTTTTAGCCACGTCTCTGTAAAAGCTAGAATGTTATGTTCAAAAGAAAGACTATCTACAAAGAGATTAGAAAGTTTAGATCTCAGCCCTCTAACATTCTGGTAACCCAGGTTAAGGGACGAAGCTAGTTTTTTGACACACCAGCAGATGCTGATGTGACAGGATTAGTATTAGTTGTTGTTGTTGGCAAGCGAATCGGTTTCCGATTTTTCTTTTTCACAGTATATTCCTTAACTATTATATGCTTTGGCCAAAAATCTTCTCGACATATAGTGTCGAAGATATTGGCAGAAACACTAATTTTAAAAGACGAAATGTCCCGAGAATAAGAAAATTTAAACTTCTCCACCGCAATATTCGAGACGTTAACTTTCTTCCGAATATAGGCTATTACATCATCAGATGTGACAACAGGGTCTAGCCTAGAAACAAATATATGTTTCTTTGGTGGTATGCCAACGAGAGGCCGCGGTCCCGAAGCGTCAGCCGCAGCAGTAACGTTGGACAAGTTACCCACTGCAGCAGTCGACTTGTTTACGGGGCCCTCGATACTTTTAGAACTATCGGCAATTTCCATTGGAATGGGTAATTGCCCGGACACATCGGACACTACAATAGGCATCGTTTTTAAGAGATCATTCCCAGGTGATACCGGTAATTCCTTACTAATAGCATTCACAACCGGGCTCTTAAACGAAATCAATTGCTGTACATTAGAGTGGACGGTGCATGAGACCGGTCGGGGACGATAAGAGACGCTGGCGGGTCTACAGATGCAGAAACACCCCAAGGACTGGTCCTTTTACGTTTCGGAGACTCATTCATAAGCGATAAACTTCTGAACTGAGTCTCCACCGCAGTAAACTCCGCTTGGAGTTTATTAAAACCTGCCCTTAAAGTGTCAAAACTATCTCTAGTCCGCCTCATGAAAGAGCGCATCTCATTCTCGACCTCTCGGCAAGCATCACATCCATATTTTAAGCCACCACCTTTAGCAATAGACTCCTTGATTCTGCCTGTGTAACCTGCACACTTAACGTGAACCGCATTGTCACACAACCAACACAGAATATAATCATGGGAGTCAACCGCATTAGTGGCAACTATGCAATTATTTTTTGAGCAGACAACCATTTTATCAAAAAGTTTAATTTAATTAAAAAAGGAAATACAAAAAATAAAAATTCTAAAGGTAAAAATTCTGTGTAAAGAATATACTGACCAGTTCTGACACAAGGGTTAATGTGCAGAGTAAGCCTTCACAACTAAAGAATAAAAAGAGATGAAAGCACAAAAACAAAAACACGTATCACAGAGTCGCGGGTAGGCAAAAGACGAGAGCGCAAATCAATCAAGAATAGGAAAGAGCGGGAGAGCGCGTCAAATTGAACACATGCAACAACAATTTGTACGCAAGAGCGCGAGAGTTAGTTAAAACGGTAAAGACAAAAGGCAAAAGAAATAAGCAAAACAACAACACCGCTAATGCAAGTATTGTTGTAAGTTTTGATTTTATTTAAATTTAAACAAAAGCGACAGCAAGAATTCGCGAAATGAAAATAAAATTCGGATGTTGAAATTTTTATTAATTAAACCGATAATGAATTTAATTTAATTTAAATTTGTAAAAGTAATTAATCGCGAGTAAAAAATAAAAATTGATAAGCGCAAAAAAAACACGTCCGTCCTCTGCAACGAGTGAAAGATGTTCCCTGGCAAGTTTTTATACCCTTGCAAAAAGGGTATATTAATTTTGGTCAGAAGTGTGCAACGCATAGAACGAAGCATCTCCGACCATACAAAGTATATATATTCTTGATCAGCACGACGAGACGAGTTCAACTAGCCATGTCCGTCCGTCCGTCCGTCCGTCCGTCCGTCCGTCTGGATCAACGCAAACTCCTCCTAGACCGTAAGAGCTACAGAGCTGAAATTTTGCACGTAGGCTTGTATATACTGCAGGCGTTGTATATCTCGGATTCAGCCGGATCGGACCACTATATCATATAGCTCCCATACAAACCCCAAAGTCACGAACAGTGACTTTTCTCAATAACTTCGTTATTTTCTATGCTATTATCGTGAAACTTAATATTAGAGAGTTTACTACGCCTATAAGTGACTATGCCAAATTTGATCAAGATCGGGTGACTATATCATATAGCTCCCATACAAACGGCCAAGTCACGAACAGTGACTTTCTCAATAACTTCGTTATTTTCTGAGCTATTGTCGTGAAACTTAATATTAGAGAGTTTACTACGCCTATAAGCGACTATGCCAAATTTGATCAAGATCGGGTGACTATATAATATAGCTCCCATACAAACGGCCAAGTCACGAACAGTGACTTTCTCAATACCTTCGTTATTTTCTGAGCTATTGTCGTGAAACTTAATATTAGAGAGTTTACTACGCCTATAAGCGACTATGCCAAATTTGATCAAGATCAGGTGACTATATCATATAGCTCCCATAGGAACGATTGGTCGAAAACAGTGACTTTTGTAAATAACTTCGTTACTTTTAACGCGATTGCTTTTAAATTAAACATTTCTTAATTTAATATATATGTTAATGACTGTGCCGAACTTGATAAAGATCGGGTGACTATATCATATAGCTCCCATAGGAACGATCGGTGGAAAACAGTGACTTTGATCAATATCTTCGTTATTTCCTATGATTGTAGGCCTTTCTTTCTCAAGCTTAAGCCTTTTTAGATAAAACGTTCTTCCACATTGATGGCTAATAGGTAAGGATAGAGTTACCAAAAAAGTTGCAAGGGTATACAAACTTTGACGCGGTCGAAGTTAGCCCCGGCCCTCTGGTTTTATTTTTCTTTCGTTAAGGGAGCTTCATGATATAGTCATGAGATCTAGATGAGAATTCATGGGCATTCATTTTGCTTATATACTAGGAAACAGGATTGTTTTTTGGCAGGACTTCGATAGGGACAATATCTTTAAGTTGGTAATAGTATCTAAATAAGAAGATTCATAACTTGGTTGTCTGTTGCTATCATCTTTAATGGGCAATACTAATATTTGTTTAAACAGTGTTTGAAACCACTGTTAATCATCATCCTGGTTCTTTATATAATTCAAAGATATTTAATTTCAGGATAGGAACTGATCGACATGGACCGATCCCCGACCTAAGTCCTAACTTTGCCGTCTGGCAAACACTGTTAACGCTTGTGTAGGGTCGGCAACGACACTTCAGGAAATAAAATATTATTGTCAAAAAAATAAAAAAAAAGGAAAAACTTATTTATTCCTGACCAAATTCTTTCAAGGTAGGTTTATAATAGATAATAATATTACATTACCTATAACATACAATCAAACTAAATTTTATTTAGGTGTTTATACGAAAGGACGCACGAATGGGAGGACAGACGGAGAGAAGGATGGACGTGGCTGGTTTACGCTAATAATGGGCACAAAAAAGAATCTCTCCGCATATTACATACATTAACGCGACTTTAATCTAACATTTCACCAATTTCTGATTAAATTTCAAGGGAGCCGATAAAACCAAATTCAAAGTTAAAATATCAAAGAAGTTAAATT
Organism: Drosophila tropicalis; assembly: GCF_018151085.1. Taxonomy (NCBI): domain Eukaryota; kingdom Metazoa; phylum Arthropoda; class Insecta; order Diptera; family Drosophilidae; genus Drosophila; species Drosophila tropicalis. Next base: position 888,225 of record NW_027173497.1, read on the forward strand.
CGGCTATGCCGAAGTTTATATACCCTTGCAGTCCTTGACAATAATAATTTCACATGTTCAAAATTTGTTTTCTGCAACTCAATTCATTAATATACAAACAAAACAATTTTACTCTTCATACTATGTACAATTTGTTCTTCTTCTTCCCTCATTCCCTAAGCAAAGCAACGCACGCATACACATACAGTTTATGTAGCGTTGCGTCTGTGTGTGTATGCATGTGCTCTGTTGATTTGATGATGACGTAGTAGGCAGCAAGCAGAGCTGCCGGCAGCGATTGAACCGATTTATATAGACTGTAACTTGTGTTCTATTTATCCGATCAGGGTCAAATTTTGGGATCTGAGATTTTATATCAAATTCTATTATATTGGTAAATTTCATGGGGATACTCCAATTTTTGCAAAAATTTTTGTTCCAGAGTTATATGATATAGTAGTCCGATCCCAAAGATTTTCATACTTTATCTCACCCGGGTAAAAAAAAAGCTCCCAAGAAAAATTTCATCCCGATAGCTCTTAAGATGGCTGAGTAAAACGCGTACGCACCGACGGACAGATGGTCAGACGGACAGACGGACATGGCTATATCCACTTAGCTTCTCATGCTGATCAAGAATATATATACTTTATGGGGTCGGAAACGTCTCCTTCTGTGCGTTACAAACATCTGACCAATTTTATAATACCCTCTGCAAGGGTATAAAAAAAAAAACACAAAAGGCGCTAACCCACTGACCACCACTGTACATAAATGGCGGCGTTTAATTATCTGGGGAAGAGTACGTTATCTCCAGATTCACATCAAACACTTGAAGAGTTTGACCTTGAAAGGATGTTATAGCATAACAACAATGGAGTTCGAAAGCACACTTTACACTTTTCACATTCCCAAATACAGAACAATATCTCTTGGCCGAGATGGTTAACCAACTATTTCGATTGTCACTTCATCGATTGTGGGTGCATTAAATCGCCTGGCATATTGTTCGCGTATTGTTCTGTCGGCACGTATTATGATTTTAAGGTCATCAGTGGGCATCTGATTCAGGGCATTTTGACCAATTCATTGTACTGATGTACAAAACTCAGTTAATACGAATAAAATATATTTGCAAAACTGATTGTTAGCATATGGGAGTAGCAACAATGACCCAGCTCTTTTGTATATCTGTCCTTGAACCTTTGAAGTTTTTGAAATACATTTGGATGACGAATCTGAGTTTTTAATCACCTTAAACGGCATAAAAGTAATTTGAAAACATGAATTGTACTTTTAAATATGTGTTAAGAAATGCTTTGTCGCCGGTAAATTGACATAAATCAATGAGTGCAATGAGCCTATGAAAGGTTCTAATACAGGCTTCCATCTTTTTCACCACCAGAGCACATTTACTGATCTTGCCATGTCAACCGCGCTTGCTGTGCTTGACACATCTGCCTCGTTTCTTCTACGATACGATTTGTTGAAATAACTCTCGAGTGACGAGTATGTCTACAAAGATTTGAACCTCCTGCATGTACATACATACGAACATTCAAATCATTATATTTACAAAATCACATGTGACCGTAAAAATAATCATGGAATAAGAGTTATTTGAGGTCCATTTTATTTTAACTGCTGTTACATGACTTTGCCACTGACAAATCGATCGAATTTATTCAGTTATGGCTAAATATTGAATTCAAAATATTAAATAACCAGAGGGCCGGGGCTAACTTCGACCGCGTCAAAGTTTGTATACCCTTGCAACTTTTTTGGTAACTCTATCCTTACCTCTTAGCCATCAATGTGGAAGAACGTTTTATCTAAAAAGGCTTAAGCTTGAGAAAGAAAGGCCTACAATCATAGGAAATAACGAAGATATTGATCAAAGTCACTGTTTTCCACCGATCGTTCCTATGGGAGCTATATGATATAGTCACCCGATCTTTATCAAGTTCGGCACAGTCATTAACATATATATTAAATTAAGAAATGTTTAATTTAAAAGCAATCGCGTTAAAAGTAACGAAGTTATTTACAAAAGTCACTGTTTTCGACCAATCGTTCCTATGGGAGCTATATGATATAGTCACCTGATCTTGATCAAATTTGGCATAGTCGCTTATAGGCGTAGTAAACTCTCTAATATTAAGTTTCACGACTATAGCTCAGAAAATAACGAAGGTATTGAGAAAGTCACTGTTCGTGACTTGGCCGTTTGTATGGGAGCTATATTATATAGTCACCCGATCTTGATCAAATTTGGCATAGTCGCTTATAGACGTAGTAAACTCTCTAATATTAAGTTTCACGACAATAGCTCAGAAAATAACGAAGTTATTGAGAAAGTCACTGTTTGTGACTTGGCCGTTTCTATGGGAGCTATATGATATAGTCACCCGATCTTGATCAAATTTGGCATAGTCGCTTATAGGCGTAGTAAACTCTCTAATATTAAGTTTCACGACAATAGCTCAGAAAATAACGAAGTTATTGAGAAAGTCACTGTTTGTGACTTGGCCGTTTGTATGGGAGCTATATGATATAGTCACCCGATCTTGATCAAATTTGGCATAGTCGCTTATAGGCGTAGTAAACTCTCTAATATTAAGTTTCACGATAATAGCATAGAAAATAACGAAGTTATTGAGAAAAGTCACTGTTCGTGACTTTGGGGTTTGTATGGGAGCTATATGATATAGTGGTCCGATCCGGCTGAATCCGAGATATACAACGCCTGCAGTATATACAAGCCTACGTGCAAAATTTCAGCTCTGTAGCTCTTACGGTCTAGGAGGAGTTTGCGTTGATCCAGACGGACGGACGGACATGGCTAGTTGAACTCGTCTCGTCGTGCTGATCAAGAATATATATACTTTGTATGGTCGGAGATGCTTCGTTCTATGCGTTGCACACTTCTGACCAAAATTAATATACCCTTTTTGCAAGGGTATAAAAATGGGTGTGACGGCCCAAAGGGAAACTTTCTATCAAAGATTGGGGAATTCTAATGATGTGGATGCCGCCACTCACTCAAATCGCCATGTAAATGCAATGAGAACAATTCATATATTCCAAATCAAAACAAGAATTATTTTATTCATTAAGCTCCTTGTGAAATGACATAATAATCAAATGGTGTCTTAAAGTCGTGAAATGTATGTGGCAGACCTTTAGTAGCAACTTGCGTAAATGAAGACATATTCCATTGAAAATTTTAGTTTAAGATATTTAACATATTTATAATATATTTAAAAAAAAAAAATTAATCGCAACCAGATGAATCCGAGTCACTAATAGATTCTTTACAGCTATTTAGCAATCCTAAAACGGTTTTGTCCAAATTCATTTTTTTTGAAAGTGACTTTTGTTGCTTTGGAGATAGTCGTTAAAAGAGGATCCGATGAAACAAGTAGTCCATTCATAACATCTTCCAATGTATTGCTCCTCTTGTCCTTACGGGAATGCTTTAATCGTATATTCCTAAAATCCTTATTCCTGACTTCAAGTGCTTCTTCGGACAATATACCACTAGGAAGTCCCACATTGTTGATGATGTCCGCTCCATGTATTAAGACTTTGTGTACAGATGACGGCATGTAAGACCATGGATATTTGTCGACATACATTTCAGCTGTTTCAATGGCATATGAGCTGAGTAAATCAGTATTGACTTGATATCCACAAGCCATTACCCGTAGTATAACACTAAACCTATATATTAGAGCTTCGCTAACTCCAGTAATACCGGCTACTAAATTTGGTTGGCTAAAAAACCGTCTGGCGGTATTTCCATTGTTCGTATTGCCACTACTACCCAGCACTACTATATCAGCACACATCTCCTTAGCACTACATCGCATTAGCTTGTACGTATGCTCCATGTATAGAGCCAGAGCTTCTTCAGGTGAGTACGGATTTGGCAATTATGCTTGTGCGTCCAATGACTTTTTAATTTTTTGTCCTGCCGTCTCATTTCCATTAAGCGCTGTAACGATTTTTGATATCGCATTCCGGATATATACAGACTAGTGCTTGTTGCCACCATTAACTCTTCGCACGTGGTTTCCTTTACAAGGCTTGACACTTTTCTGGTCTGTACTTTAGGGCAGAGATCACCGAAATCCTTCTTGGGTCGACCCATGTGTGAACTAGACGTCATATTATACAAAAAAAGCGAATTATCAAGCCATTTCTAATTCTTTTTCGAAGACGGACTTATGTCCCGCTAGACCGCTCAGTTGGCCCACTGTGCATGGCCTAGATCTCGGAGACCATAACCTACAACCTCGTGTAATGATCAAGTTCTTTGAAATAAAACAGATTTTCTCAGAAATTGTGACAGATAGTGATAAACATAATTATAGTTTAATGAGCATGCAGATTTTGGTTGTTATCGAATAAACGAGGTGGCCATTGGCCGGTGGCGGCGTTAGAGTGCTCATTTGTTTTTTCATTTGGTGCAAGGTATACCGGGGTCGACTTACGGACTTTTCTTTTTCGATCGCGGCGACATCGCATTTTTAAGCTATTTCATATCCTCTCTTTCTTTCTTATGCAATTCAGCGCTGTTTAGGAAAAAAGGGACCACGACGACGACCGGAACCCACAGGTAGCAGGCATCAGCCTCTTCTTGAGGGACGACGAAGGCTATCTAATTGTTGTCCGATTTCGATGAATATCTCATTCGATGGGGCTCACATTCATTAAACTTTCAACGAAAATGATACTTTAAAACAACTAGTACCATAAAACTCCATCAATTTGTTGTTCAAAGGTGTGTTGTTATTAGTTAAAAGTTAGTCCCGCTTGGACAACTGGTTCTAAATTGTGGGCTTGCAGTAAAATGCATATGTATTTTTTCCTATAAATTTTAAATACGGAGTTAAATATGTAGTTGGTGATTGGTGCACAAAAGTCGGCGGGACAACTTAGTATACCCTTAAGTATAGTTTTATTTGGATTTTTAGCATTTGGGCAATTAATTAGTTTTCTTGCGCCTGGAAGTATTGGTCCTTAATTCATTTCTGATAAACTTAGAGTCCTTCGAATTAATATGAGTACAATAGAACACCTCAAAGCATTCATTTAATTTGAAAAATGAGTATCCTTTGAAATTTGACAAGTAGATGTAGTGGTTATAAAGAAGGAGGATTTGAGGGGCTTCAGACAAAATTGTATGGAATCACAATCGGATATAACGACAGAATATGGATGGTCCCTTGCAAATCGTTATAACCGGCATCTACTGTACCTACATTTATACTCAATTATTTCAATGTATAGTAGTCACTCACTTAATTCAATCCAATTTAATTCAATTTGTCCTATATCCGGCCACTCTCCCTTGCTTATCTTTGGTGATTGATTTAAAATCTGTGATTGAAAATAAGACTACCCGTATGGGAACCACTTAGGAATAGGAATTCATATTGCTGATAAGAATGAGCAAAACAGGTTTTAGGTCAACTTATGGTATCCCAAATTAATAAATCCATTAGGTTTCATTTGATTTACGACTTTATTATTTCCTTAAACTAAACATTTTACATGGAAGACAATGATTCTTATATTTAGAACTTAACTAACCCTAACAAACAAACATGGAAGACAATGATTTTTCCTATGACTAAATTCATACATATAGGAAGACAATTTATATACTAAAAAAAAAAAATAAAAATATCCTAATATCACCCTGAGATTGCGTTGATGCAAATTGTAGATCCTTCCGCGTGAAGAGATAATTGCAATTAAAGCTGAGAGCACATAAAATTTGTAGGTATAGGGTGAGTTGGCTGTCCATTTCAGGCCTGAACCCAACGATCGTATTGCTGACGTAGCTTCTGTTCTTGTTGGTGGGCCGCGGTCCAGAAGAAAGTACCACTGCTAGTGCGGGCAAAGTGGACTGGGATGAAGGTGTGTTCTGGATGAATGGGCACGACTCGTTGCTGCTGACCTTGCCGCACGATCATTGCCATGTTGCTCGAACACTGGCGAAGTTCGTTGTACAGACGCTGTTCCAATTGCTCATTGGCCATGTTATCACAACTGGCCGCGGGATCTTTGCGCATGTCCTCCAACGATGCATTGATATTATTTTGGGTCTGCACCTCTGCCAGAGTCTTCCGCAAGAGCCGTTTTTTTTTCACCAGCCTCAGCAGTGGTTTGACAAGTTTTTTCAGACTCCGCATGGCCATTGTATGTTGACCGGATTTTTGCTGCATCATTTGGCTGCAGTCAAACTTGTATTCTTGTGTTTTGAAAGACATACTGGAAACTTAGTTTTGATTTTAATTTTTCGATCAGATCTTTGCGTAGATGTTTCCACGACGTTGTTCGGTAGTGTTCTGATTTCCAAAGAGCCAAACGGTCCTCTTTTATACTGCTCGCTCTCGGTGTGCAAGCAGAAGAGAGTCGTTGTGTCTGGCCAATGGGAATGCAGAATGCAGGCAGGTGGTTGCTCGACAAACTGGAAAGAGAGAGCGAGGGAGAGAAAGAGAGCGTCAGAGAAACGTGTTGCATGCTCATGAGAGACTTGTGTGGACATGAAATTTAGGGTATATAGTAAAAAGAACGGGTACATTCATTTATAGAATGTGGATGGGATAGAAAGTTTATTTTTATTTATTTTATGTGTGCACTATTGATTGCAGGGTAAGCGGCAGTCGATGGATAGGATACACTCATGAAACAAATTGGGTGGATTTTTACTGAGAATTTGTTTGTCTGATCAGGTCCGTTTTTCCCTACCTGTTCCCTTCAACAGCAGCAAAATCCCTAATTCCGAACAAAAAATTTAAACACCCAAACAAGTCTTTACTTGTCCCACAAAGACTCCATTGCTGTGAGCGTGGAGAGATTCCTGAATTCGACACACTATCCCAGAACGCTCGGGAAAAGATACAACAATACAATGGATTTGCTCTATCTTGCAGACAATCTCGCTGTCGGAAAACCCAAATTCCTTATTTTTCGGTTATTTTCATTGAAGAAGAGCCCACGAAGTGCCCAGGTCCTTTTGTCTTGAACCTGTGTAGGTAAATAAGGCTGAGTGTAACGTATTTTCTGGGTACAAGCGATTTTGCTCAAGGATAGTCAATATACGTTAATGTTGGCAGGTCCTTTTCTTGGGACCTTCGCTATATTTGTTTGTCATTGTTAAATCTCATATCTGTTGAAGCGTGAAAAATTTACAACGCACAAGAAGAAAGAGAAGTACGTCCATACTAACATGCGCATCTCTTTGCACTCACATACTTTGTGGGCTTCGGTGTAGTCATTTTTGGGAATTTCGTCGGCACTTTATTTTTAAGACTTCTTAATTGTTATTTGCCCTTTTTTATTTATTTTTCTCGTCTCGTCTCATATTTCCTGAAGGTTTCTCACATTTTTGTAACGGCTAAAAATGTCTATAAGGATTCTGTAAGTGAAGCCTGATTTTGACAAGTGGGAATTTTTCATCGAGTTCTCCAAGGCTTGAATCTTCCAGGCTAGTTACTGAAACTTGTTGGCACAAACCTAAAAGTCGAATATCCCTTTCTTTCGTGATATCATTGTCCGGATTCATCAAAGGGTCCTAGCTGCATGCATGTACACATTCCATAGCCGGAGGATCTACCATGCCAAACCTTAATCATCAAAGAATATCAAAAATTTATCAGATTTCACTTAGATTTGTTTTTTTTATAATGTAACAATAATTATACAGACATAAACAAATATTTTTTTGTCAGGTTCTCATTTCCTTTTCTAGGGTAATTTGAGCTCGCTCGCTTTTGTTGATACATTCATATTCAAGATACATGTATACTTAAGAAAATCCACAAAACGGTGTTATTCGAAAACTTTTGAGTCGACTTTGAATAATCAGCAAAACCTATGTTTAATACTTTTTCATTATTGGCAGGCGTCGAACCAGTCGAAAATAACAGTCTACAATGACATTTTTTCCGTTAGTTCGTATGAGTTTAAAGTTTAAACAGTTGTCGAATTTGAAACCATTTAACTCAATAAGAGACTATTATGTACATACATCAAAGTCAATAACTTTGAGAAAAATTGTATTAAGAGCAAACAAGTTTTTCTCGTTTCTATGGGAGCAATATGATATAAGCACTCGACATAAAGAGCCAACTTTCGAAAAAGAAGTTCTTGAAACGGGAACTACATATTTGATATTTTGGTCCGGTTGAATCCAAGATATCTGGCATTTTATAGTTCAGAAAATGTTTGCTTTAATTCAGACGGACGGCCACACGGACGCACGGTCCGTAATGGATGGATCGATTTGGCTGTATATACAGTTTGGGGTCGGTTAAGCTTTCTTTCTGTAACATACATTTTAATGACTTTAATGTACCATTTAATCCTATGGGTGCATGGTAGGAAAATAACCGAATAAGGTTTTTCCAATGCACAATCTTTTTCATTATCCCTTGAACTACCTTTCAGTGGCAGAACCCTACAGAAGAACTGTACTTGCTGCATACATTTATCCATGGGTATTTGTTCCTTTTTGGGACAAGTGTAAAAAATCACACAGATCTAAAAGACACAGCAAGTTTCAAACTGACAATTCTAAGAAAGAAAAAAAACGGCCAGACGGTTTTATCATTTTCATGGCGCCGGCGTCCTGTGGATTGTTATCCTCTCAACACTAGGCTAGACAATTCAAGGTCTTGTAGATTCATTACCTGTCGCGAAAACCAAAATTCCATTACCTGTTTTGTTACCGTTGAGCAATGGCGGGGTAGACTTTTTGGCTTTTCCATTCGAATTGTAGGTCCGGTTGGACTTTATTGAAAATTTTAAATATCTGCCCGTTAGGGATCTCATAATCTTGACTTATGGCTTCAGCTTAGAATTAATATTTTTGTTGTTTTAATGACCTTAGACAAGATACATATATGTTAATGAAAAGGAGAAGTTTATTGTCAGGAGTTATTATTATATGCGGTATTTTCACTAATTTTCGATCTTCCATTGAGTGATTTCTTTACAAACTCCAAGGTTTATGCTTCTTAGTATTCAGGTGTATCAAACAAATCATTTGAGTCTAATTAGAAACTTTTTGTGCATTTTTCTTTACTATTTGAAAAATGAAGCCTCATCTATTCGATTTAATACGGGACTGACTGTCTCAAATGTAGCTTTGAATTCATTTACACACAAAAATCTGAGTTATACAAAATGTATGTATGTCATAGGTCGAAGGAAGGGCCTATAGAGTGTGTACCCACATACATACATACATACATATGTGTATGTAGATATTTTAACAAACATTAACAGCGAGTCAATAGAGCCTTGATCCTTCATTTTTTGCTAGGGGATAAAGTCTATTCAATGAGTATCTGATTTGGAAGAGAAATACCTCATAATCCTCAATAGAATCAATTAGTGCCTTAAATCGATAGCAAGTCGCCCCAATCTGGATTCTAGGACTGAGCTTGTGGTAAAAAGTTGTTAGTTTTGTTGGACCTCAACTTTTTCTAAGGGCTGATGCGTGTATTGTAAATTTTAAAAAGGACAAACTATATGATTTTGTAATTTAGCCCCACAATCCAATTTGGAGCCAATTGAGAGCCTAAATTCTGTATGCTGAAATACAATTGTGAGTTACGCCCAAAGTAAACACATACATACATATGTACATAATAAACTCTGCAACTCTCTCCAGAGTACGTTTTCCATTTCAATTTGTGTTTCAAGTACATACATTCATACATACATATGTACATGTATTAAATTTCTGGAGTCTTTGCCTGGGTTGCGGCGGACTGTGTCAGAAACTGCACTTGATAATTAAATATGGGAATTGGGTTATTTGTAAGGTTGTTAAAGATAATAGACACTCGTCCTTGAAGACCCTCGTCAATGAAATTTCATGTATGTATGTATCTATGTATGTACATATGTAGAGTGCAGATCGTCTGCATGTACTACATTTGTGATAGCCTAGCGAAATAGAAAGATAGAAAAAAAGAATAGAAAAAGTGACTACAAGATCCTTTATTTTTAGATTATACATACATACATATGTGCATGTACATACACACATATACATATGTATGTACGTACATAGATATAAAAGAGTTTTAGATATATGTATGTACATACAATACATACATATGTATGTTCTATGTGCATAATAAGATTAATTATGTAATTACAGACTTCAAGAATGTAAGAATGTTGAATTTGGAACCGTTTAAACCACGAAGCAAGCTCTTACCCTGTTCTTCATCGATGTATGTATGTACATACATTTTACTAACTGAAATGTCGTTTATTTTGACACTTTTTTTATATTGGTGAAGCGGAATTTTAAAGTTGCCAAAATGTATGAAACAAGCAGCATGTAAAAGGTTTTTATTTAAATTCGTTTGTTCTCATAAATTTGAAATACATATGTACATACATATGTACATACATATGTAGTTGTTTACCCTGGTACCACGGTATACCGAAGTCGGCGCAACGAATTATTTGGGTTTCCTTTTCGTGAACACGTGTGCAAGGGTGCATTGCATTGTTTTTTCTTTTTTCTTTTTTTGACCCTTGTACCCTGCTGTGTCAGAGGTTTATTGACTTAGGTTTCTCTCTCATTTTTATCTTATTTCTAAATGTGTTTGTGTGCGTGTGTGTGTGTGTGTTGGCATACACGTAGATCATAATAAATCTCTAGGCAATTGAAAACATGTTTAATCTTGTAGCTTCAAAGATACAGTCTAACAATTTTGTTAAAAGAATAATTAGAGACGTCGGAATAAATCAAGGATGGCTACGTGGTAGATTTTGTTGGTTCCTGTGGCTCTTTGCTGGCCGAGGCTGTGCAGAGAAAAAGGTCATTTTTTTCTAGTCGACGCAAACAGAAATGTGTGGGGTCATAAACGACCTTTTTTGAATCGATCGAGCGATCGTCGGGACGCCCACGATAGGTCGGCACGGCTAATGAGGAAGACCGGTCGCGATCTCAGGCCGGCCAAGCCTCCCTTGTTGGCCAAGAAAGGGAGGGACGTGTAAGGAAAAAGTTCGCAACCCTTCTCCCCCTCCTTCAAAAAATTTCAAAAATGTACAACTTGCGAAATGATTCCGATCATATAAACTATATGTATTTGTATATATATTCTTGATCAGCACGACGAGACGAGTTCGAATAGCCATGTCTGTCCGTCTGGAGCAACCGCGCCGATCACTTTACATACTACATGAACCTATGTACATACATACCCAATTTGGTGGCTCTATCTTTTATAGTCCCCGAGATCTACTGTTTCATACGGACGGACAGACGAACATGGCTAGATCGACAGTTTTTTAAAAAAGTCGTTAATTATTTCAATTTACTTCGAACCAATCATCCAAAATGTATGTAGATTCTAAATTATCGTAGAGGCTCATCTTTGTGGGAGTATTTGTGTTTTAAGTTCGGTAGATTCTTTACATGTCTCTAAGATTATATGGTTGGATCGAAGAGTCGCAGAGCAAGATAAACAAATCCTCCTCGTAATAACTTCCCTGTATTTCATGTAATCTTTATTTCTCGAACACAACGTAACGTTCATCTTGCACTTCATTGGAAGCTAATAAAGCGTAAGGACGTTTTCAGTCATTTTTCCATTAAACAAGTTATCTACCCCCGCCTTAAACGCCTATTAAAATAAAAAATACAAAATTACGTTAAAAGGAACAACCGTCAAAACATGAAATTGTCAGTTTGAAAGTTAATTTCAAAAACATCGATGTCACTAAAGACATCTTCGAAGTATTAGAAATATATCCTTTGAATTTCAATCCGAAATCTGGTTTTGTACGAAAGTGACAGCCACTGTGCGACGATTATTCGCTCAATCATAAAAAGGTCGCTTATTTTTACATTTTTCTCTGTCCATTCTCTGCCTTTGTCGTTCCAACCTCTGAAGTCGGACAAGATTATCTTTATGAACATTTTTACCAAAAAGGCACTGAAACAATGACAAAAATATTTTGTTTTAGCGATCAGAATATAATTGAAAAATATTATCACTATTGTTGAGACAACAATGTTTTATTGACATTTTTATACCCTTGCAAAAGGGGTATTCTAATTTTTAGTGAGAAGTTTGCAACGCATAGATAACTATGTAAAGTATGTACATATATATGTATGTATGTACATTCTTGATCAGCACGACCGATACCAAACTTGGTAGCTCTAAAAGACTCAGAGATCTACATAGGTGCTTAAAGGCGGGCAGACATGGCTAGGGCAACCGTCACTTTAATATATGTACCATTTGGACGCAGGTATAAAAACTATATTTGACAGCCTTTGTTTAAGCAAGGTAAGGGTCCATTCCATTCTGTTGAGTTGACTCATAATTTACCTTCTTTTGTGCCACAGGAAGTTAGAGCTCGTTAAAAGGCACACACTTCTGTCCTAACGCACCGCTTGGGACTGGCATCTAGACCAGATCACATTTCAACAGTTTCTACTGCTGAGGTACCAGCATTCTATTGATAAGCCTGGTGATTGGTGGCTGGTGACAATACGTGAAACAACATGACGTCTTACTGTGGACTCTGTTGGCCAAACCTCCATCCCTATGGAAAAACTGCGAATTTTTCAGAAAACGTGTTTACAAATATTTTTGAAAAACGAATCTAAACAATAAGGTTTGTCACCGTCTTATTGTGCTGTTTAGTTGGACTTTTTTCACAAATACCTAAAAATGTATACTCTCATGCATCCACATATTGTCGTAGTGTATACATATATGTATGTATGTACATACATATTCTTGCTCAGCACGACGAGACGACTTCATGCAGGCATTGTATATTCCCCATTGGAACTATCGGCCAAATACAGTGACTTTCACTTGATCATTATCTGAGGTAGAAACCTTAATCGCACGTAGAATTTCTGCCTGAGGTTAGGCAACGAAACTTGGAAAATCTCGAATACATCTTTTAGAGCTTTTTAGTTGAACATTTTCCCGAAAAAATTCTTTTAAGCTCTTTAATTTCAGGTCTAACATAAGTTTAATGCTACTTTCAACAAAAGCTAAACTTAAAATATGCACATACATATACGAGTTTTTCAGTTCTTTAAAAGTTTTGATGCATTGTTTGAAACATGCGATGGGTCTATTATTTTTCAAACTGGAAATCATTAATTCATTTTACATTGAGTCAAATGGGAAAAGTTGTTTGGTTGTGTTCGTTAACCGAGGGACCACTGTACGTCCTTCCTGTTTCTTCAAATTTATTTGTTTGGACCACAAAAAACCCAATTTACTTGAGATATTTGACAATCGAAATTTGTATACTAGGAAAGTCCTTTCGTTTGGTTGGATAGCTAAAATTAGTGAGTATAATGTATTAACATTTGGATGTATGTATGTACTGTGAAATGTTTTTTAAAAATCGGTTGTGTATACCGAAATGAATAGCTCACATAGTATCGATCGGTTATAAGTTAATATCTTACGCCCAGAATAGTTTATATTTCTGAAAAATTTGACCAAAATCTGATAGTTCTATCAAATAGATGTAACTGAGTAAGAGGAAAACCTTCTCTTGAATTCGTTTATCGACTGCTTTTGGTGTCTTAATTTAGTTAATTAATCACTTAATCTCGAATTTGTTGTAAATCTGTAGACATTTGAAAAAGGTTTTAGTATGGTCGGGTTTCATCCAATAATGTCACATATGTAGCTATGGTTGATCCAAAAAAACAAATGCTTGAACCAACCACCCACCATATTGTAATTAAGAATATTTGGGTATAATGACCCTTAGGAGTTTGTAAGCTTAGAGTTAGTACGCCTCCTCTCCGATTTCTTGTGAAATATTTTGGGCAATAGTCAAATATTATAACAGGTAATCATGACATGGGGGAGGAATCACCAGCCCGGTTCTGGTCTAAAGGGCATGGCCAATGGGTGTTGGGCATTGACCAAATGTTTTATTAAGACGTTATTATGAAAAATCATCACCTATTTTCTTCACTTGGCGAATGGTATTCCGAAGTCGGCGAGACGACTCACTTATAATTATAAATACACGTGATAAACATAATCACAAATGTCTGGTCGGCGTCAGCCGTCAAAATACTATTGCTACCAAACGAGACAATCTATGCAGACATTACCAGTATGACACTAGAACTCCTTCGGATGATCAAACAATAGAGGGTGGCATCGGTAAAGCCAAGAAGCCCTAAATGAAGAATAAGAGATGACTACACATATGACTGAAAGGCTGCTCCTTGTTTACCTATGTCTCGGCTAATGAACGCCCAAGGGCTGGGTAAAATTGTTTCCTGATATGAATGTATAGGGGAAACCAATCTGCCTGCCTCAAAGCAAACCGAAATAGTGGTTGACCATTGAAACCCAAAAATACGCACAGGGATTTGTATTGATCCTTTCAATTGTCACTGACGTTTATAGTTATGTGTTTTTCTATTTTTGTATGTGTTTAAGACGAAACAGGAAACCTAATGCCCAACAATAACATTGTTTTGTACTTTGAGCTCTCCTTTAGAGTAATCTTTACGTATGAAATTTGTTATCAATAGCACTCAATCTATGAGAATGTTGATGCGTATGTTTCTTTAGGCAAAATTGAAATAGTTTTGTGTTAAATGTATTGGTAAATGCTCATGGATAATGAAAATTACAAAAATGGCAGTAAGGGGAAATCGTTTTCGATTCTTAAGAATCTACTTAAGCAACAAAGGGCACATATATTGAAGTTGAAACAATGTTTCCAACAATGTTGGATGTTTTTCATAATGAATCCATCAACTTTAACTAATATAAATCAATTTTACGCTTATTTATATGTAAGTATATCATTTTAAAGTGTTCTTATTCTTTAATTTGAATTGATATACTATGTAACCGAATCCTTAAACTACACATATTCTTTATCAGCAGCCGATTTCATTTAGGTTAATCCAAGTGAACAGACTATAATAGCTAGTGTCGATTTTAGCAAGGCCCCCTCCGCCCTAGTAGTTAAAAAAAAATGCAACTCCTTTTGGTGCACAAATATGTACTTGTTATTAATACCTATCAACAATTCGGATAAAAATAGTTTGCGTATTAAAGTTTTCCGCTAAGTAAACTAAGGACGATGTTGCCCTTTTACAGTCTCTGAAATCAAGGTGTTCTAACAGACAGATCGACTCAACTGATCAAGAACATATATAATTATGGGTTCGGAAAAGCTTGCTTTTGCTGGTTACATACAATCTGGCGACATTTACACACTATTTGACCCTCTGAGTGCATAGAATAGAAATTCAGGTGAATTTATATATACAATACTGCCTAACATATTTCTCTTCCTTGCGAATGAACCTTCAAAAGGTCCCTGTGTAGGTCAAAGGAAACTATGACCGCAGTTCAACCCAGCAGCCCTTTAGACAGGCGAAAAGAGGATGCATTTCTGTTACAAACTAATCCGTTCCAGGCACCAAGAATCCTTTTATTAACCTGTTGATTGGTCTTCGAAATGAAAAACAGGAGCGATATGTTTTCGATACTTTGCCTAAAAACTTTTTCTTGCGAAACCTACATCATTATACCCTTGCAAAAAGGGTATATTGATTTTTGTCAAAAGTGTGCAACGCATGGGAGGAAGCATTTTCGACCAAATATAGGTTATATATTCTTGATCAGGATCAACAGCCGAGTCCTTCTAGCCTTGGCCGTCTGTACGTCCGTCTGTCCATATGAACACCTAGATCTCTGAGACAGTAAAACCTACAGCCACCAAATTTGGTATGTAGACTTGTGTAGTATGTAAAGTGTTCAAGTTTATTTCAAATTTTTGCCACGCCCCTTTTCGCCCCCATATTTGAAAAAACTCGATTATATTCCGTATGTTCTTCCTTATTCAATCTAATTCGGCACACTTAAATTTGATACTAATATCCAACAAAATACCAAAATCGGACAAAAAATAGTCGAGTTATGCATATAAACGTTTTTAAATAAGGTCGGAGTTGGCCGTTGGCTGGTGGGGGCGCTAGGGTGCTCGTATGCTTGAGTGAGCGAGATACTGAGATATGTAGGTAAAAAGCATTTGTTTGATGAAATTGAAATATTTGCTTTACTGGTGTATGGTATACCTAAGTCGGCGAGTCGACTTACTTCATTTCTTATTTTTGGTAAAGAATATGGCACTAGTTTTGCCGGGGCTTATTTTGATTTTCGATTTGTAGTAGAATAACTCGAGGGAACTTAGCTTTGCTTGAAGAATGGATTTGATGTCAGCATATTGAGCGCTTGCTTAGTAGATAGCTGTATCATCCGTGAACAGGGACAGCTCACATGGGGGGATATCATGTGCATATGTAGACATTAAATAGAATAGTTTCGAAACTGAACTTTGGGGCACTCCAACAGATACTTGTCGCTTTAAGGATAAACTACAAAAACGTGTAGAATAAACGATCGTTCAGGAAACTGATTAAATGTCTTATAAGTTAGTAAGATTTACTGACCTCAAGCCGGCTAAAGCCCAGCTTTGATTTTTAATAAATTTTTTTAGTTTTATAGTAGGGTTAGAAAAGTTTAGTCTGATTTTAATAATTTGTTTAAATATTTTTGACATACCACTTAAGAGGCTAATTGGCCTAAAGATTTTAGGGTAATCGGGAGGCTTCTCTGGCTTGGCTAGGACCAGGCATGTTGCTGATCACAGCATCTCTATAACAGTGCACTCTGCATAGTTATGCTTTTGTTCACAAAACAAACGATGTACAGTAGATGTATCTGATTTGATTTTGTTGTTTATTCAACAACCTAAGCCTAGACTAGACAACATTTGCTTTACTGTTTCACTTGATAGCTTTTCTAGTCTAGAGAGTAGAGTTTCAAAGGTTTAGTAATTATAGCGTCACTTCTGGACGCCCTTAGGTTGGTCGCAACGGTGTTAAATATATAAATATTTAGCGGAAAGATTTGTATTCCAATCGAAATGGTTTTGATGAAATAGTCCAAAGCTCGCGATGAAGTGTGAGAATCGACAAGAGTTATGTTCGGTCTTGACGACCGATGACGATGAGATCAGTCCGTTGCCTTAGCCCACATAAGAAGGTTAGTTAAAAGTATACTAGATTATTCTAATTTTAATTAACCTTCTCTCTGTAATAAACCGTAGAATTATGCTTGGTGTTATTTTACGCACAAGTTTTTAAAAGTCGAAAAAGATTTGCCTGAGCTATTGACAGGTTAACTTATCAGGTGTTATGTAGACGATCTAGACAGCCCTTTATCCTTTTGGTTCCAAGTCGATGTTTTACTACATACTCTGCGGTGATTACGAACTCCAAAGCAAACGCGTCCATACTTTGTTGCCGAATAGCAAAATGATTCATTCAAGGACTGAATGAAACTAATTGGGCATCCCACATACATATATACGAAACATTCTTGTGCTAGTGAAAAAAACATATTCGAGGTAAAAAGATTGAATTTGCTGCGGAGTTCAGTCATAGAAACCTAAGTACCCACACGTATTAAGAGGTTCAGATCCTTGAAAGATAGTTTGGGATGCTGATCGTGATAGTTGGGAATCTGATGAAATTTGTTCAATTAACAGCAGTTACTGGCATAATGCTAGTCTGAACTATTTGGCAGTAGATACTAATCAGAACACGCAAAACAGATGCCTATCCTTATACTTTATTTGCTCTTGTATGTGAATAGATGCTTCCAAAAAAATGTATTTCTCTCCGCCTACTGGAGAGCTAATCTTTCAAGGGATTAGGATCTACTATCTTTCGTGTGCAATCTACATACATATGTACAGGCTCAAAGAAATTCCATCTATTCAATTTTGCTTTGGTGTGCAGATTAAAAATATTTGTTTGTTTAGTCGTTTGATAAGATCAGCAAGATCATTTTTACACCATTCACGCATGGGGTAAAGTGAAACATCAAAATTATCAAAGTATGTCTAACAGGCAAAAGGAATGCTTTCTTGACCCCTCAACGTGCATATGTACATACATCTATGTATGAATGTATATAATCTTGATCGGGATCACCAGTCTTCTATGACATAGATCTGGGTCACCATAAGATCTAGAGCTACATATGCACGCAAATTAAGATTGATTTCACCTATTTGTCACGCCCCTCCTGCCTCCGCAACTCGAAAAACACGATTTCCTCCTTGAATATGTATCTTAATTATTGCAATTAAGTTTGATTATGCAAAAATATTGTTATTCACTTGGTAGGCAGGAGGTGTTCTCGTTCGATTGTAAGAGTGATTTCTTGCATTTAGAAATTTAATATTTTCATATACAATATATTTGAATTAAGTCGTTTTGCCGACTTCGTTATACCATGCAGCAAACGAAACAACTATTTTAAATTTATAGACGCTTCCAATTACAGACACACTCCATAGCAGCCACTTCACTGGAGCCATCATCATGCTTGGGACTAGAGGTGGGCATTGGCCGAAATTTTGGACCCATCCCGACCCAGCCCATGGGCCGAAGCAGGAAATTTTACCCGCACCCGAGAGCTAAAAAAATTTTGTAGCCCGAACCCAACCCGCCCGAAAAAATGTTTAATAAAAAATAAAACTTTTTTTTTTACTTCTGCGAAACAGTACCTACTTACATCAAATATATTTATTAAGTAATAGTACCTTCCAGTACAATCTTGTGCACCTTTCGTTTAATATTTTGCCAGATGACGAAAAAACTCTCCCGCTTGTCGCAGAGCTCACAGGGATACATAAAATATGTTTGGCCACCACTTGTAACAATTTCAAGTTAGTTGCCAGCTTCCAAAAGTCTAAAATTGCCATATTTAAACAAGTAGTTGTGGCATAATATTTTTCTATCTCTAAATCTCTAAATTTCAAGCATCATGCTTTTGACGGTTTTCAAAACATAATTTTTTTTTCATCAGGCAAAAAACTTAGTTCTTTGAATGGACGGTTTAAAAATAACCCAACCAAATGCACTGAAGTTGGCTGAAAACGAATTCCCAAAGAATTTTTTTGTTTTAGTTGTTCTATAACATTGGAATCAAATATTTCTACTTTACATTGTTTTTAAAGCTTCTCATACCATAATGCATATAAATGAATAGTTGGCTCTTTTTCAGACAATAATTTTAATTAGATAATTAGATTTTCTATTA
Organism: Drosophila tropicalis; assembly: GCF_018151085.1. NCBI lineage: Eukaryota > Metazoa > Arthropoda > Insecta > Diptera > Drosophilidae > Drosophila > Drosophila tropicalis. Next base: position 907,379 of record NW_027173497.1, read on the forward strand.
AAGTGAAATCAATATTAGCTATACGTTTTATCTCATTTATTGATAAAAGTAAACTTTTGATTTCTTGCTGGACCTCGCAAATACTTAAAAGCATAATAAATATGGAGTTCCAACGCGTTTTTACTTCTTGCTTTAGAGATTTGCTTAATTTGTGATTGAGCTCGGAATGCTTGAAAAATTTTACAAGATTTTTTGAATTGTCTATTAAATTTTTTATATCATCAACGGCATTCTTTTCCATAACATCATCCATTACTAAGTTTAAGTTATGGCAGGCACAAGAAAACCTTTTTGTAATTTTAACTTACTTTCCAAGTTGTAATCAATCAATATTTGCTTGATTTGGTCAAAAATATTAACGCCAGTTTTTTTATCTTCCAGGAATTCTTTAACACCTAGAATCGACGTTTTTAAACAATAAAATAAAATAAAATGTGCACTTAATCAGGCAAAGCTTTTATGTGTATATTGGTCCGTAGTAAATGCCATGTATTTGTTGGATAACGTAGTCTTAAGCACATCCTTAAATCGATTGTATTCGGCAACCATCACACTGCCTGTAAGTTTTTTTCCTGGACACAATGATTTCATTGCAGTTTTACGTTCTGTATTGGGCGCCTATGTTCAAAACAGCTTGAACATATTCACGAAAACCATTTCCTATTAATTACCCAAATATAACATTGATGAATATATGTACATACATATGTATGTATGAAGTTTAACTTAGACTAGCTTACCCTCAGTGACATTTAATGGCAACAAATCAAACAAATTTTGCCACAAATGTTAGCTGCTTTCGAGCTAGCTCATCGAGAACTGTTTTCGGCTCCGCCCAATCAACCTTTGATGAAAAGTTCACCTTTGGTTGTTTGGGCGGAGCAACAAAAGTGCATTTGTGACGAGAAAGTGTTGTGGTGCCATGCTTTACACTAAAAGCAAACACAGTTTTGCATTTGCAACAGCACACAAAATCTAGCCGTCACACTTCACGTGCTTAAAATTTTTCCAGACGTCCCTTTTTTAACCGTATTATCAATTAGTTTATGTCGAGCGTCATTGGCACTAATAGCTCTCTGAACTATAGCTTTCTTTTTTGCAATTTTTGATACACACTCGTCAAATTCATTATTATTTGCGCCCGACATTTCTTTTTCTTATTCTTTTTTCCTCGGCTTTTTTTTTTCTTATTGATCACTGATCACGATTGTAATAGATGGTGAGGATAATGGTAATTGAAACAATCGATAACAAACGTAATCGATAGTTTGCCAGAAGTTAAAAAAATAAAATATTTAAATATTTCACAATTGCGTTTTCATATTTCGAAATGAATTGTCAGGTTGAGGAACCTAACCCATACCCGCCCGCACCCAACCCGAAATTAGATTTTTCAGCCCATACCCACGGGTACCGGCGGGTACCCGATAAAAGCCCAGCCCGTGCCCACCTCTACTTGGGACACTCGAGAGGTAAAGAGCCTCATTTTTAATTCTGAGGAGAAAAGTGTAGAATAAAAAAAAGCTGTAGCCCAAATCTTTGGTTATAAATCATAGCAGGTATGTAGGTTAATTAGAATTTTTACCCCGCTGCCATCTGCATCTTACTCTATATCCTAGATTGGAAACCTTACTTTTTCTGGCCAATATTGCTGATAGCTTTCGTTTGGGAGGATTATTTTCTGGAAAACCGGCGAGTTTTCAAATACCCATTTCTGGTGCCGGAGCACGTGCATCCGAATTTTCGGTTGTCGTTGCCTTCTGGAATTGGCATTCGGACATTGAAAAGACACCGCCAACTAAACACCGGCAGTGCCACAACGTTTCTAAGTTAAGGCTTACGGTGCGGCCAAAGTGTCTCATTTCCCGAAAGGTGTCCTAACCTTCGGTGAACCGGATTTTTTGTATGGCAAGGTTTTAAAGGCAGTGGCCTACCTAACCTTCTGTCGCTGCTGACCCAGACAAAGTTTGTCTTTTAGCCAAATTCTGGATACTGCTTGCTGTTGCCCTATTTAGCGCATTCCATGTGACCACCTCGAAAGCTCCTACAAATTTTTTTTAAATTAACCTCGTTTTGAACGAAATCTTTAAGTCCTGATATTTTCATTTCTGATCTTATTATTAAATTTTAATTCCTAATCAAGTTAAACGAAAAAAAAAGAAAGAGAATGTAAATAAGTCAAATATTGAATCAATTAAAGTCTCGTTAAGGTTATATTAAATAATTCAAGTCGAGAGTAACGTAAAATAGCGTAAATGTAAAAGCAAAGTGAGTGAACGGAGTTTAATGGTGGTCATAAAGCGCGAAGGAGAAATCATCATATAAACACCCTCCCACAGTGCATCAATGGAAGGCCTTTCAGCGAATAAACTATGGGGTAAGTGCCTAGTGTATTAAGCAGTATCAATTCGGCGACTTTCAACCAAGTTTTTGCGAACTATGGAGGATGGTAGTCAATTGGTACTCTGATTTGTTGATGTAATTTCTGTTTCAGCGTTTTGTGATCAACCAGATAGTTAAATTAAATTAAAAAAAACCAGAGGGCCGGGGCTAACTTCGACCGCGTCAAAGTTTGTATACCCTTGCAACTTTTTTGGTAACTCTATCCTTACCTATTAGCCATCAATGTGGAAGAACGTTTTATCTAAAAAGGCTTAAGCTTGAGAAAGAAAGGCCTACAATCATAGAAAATAACGAAGATATTGATCAAAGTCACTGTTTTCCACCGATCGTTCCTATGGGAGCTATATGATATAGTCACCCGATCTTTATCAAATTCGGCACAGTCATTAAGATATATACTAAACTAACAAATGTTTAATTTGAAAGCAATCGCGGTAAAAGTAACGAAGGTATTTACAAAAGTCACTGTTTTCGACCAATCGTTCCTATGGGAGCTATATGATATAGTCACCTGATCTTGATCAAATTTGGCATAGTCGCTTATAGGCGCAGTAAACTCTCTAATATTAAGTTTCACGACAATAGCTCAGAAAATAACGAAGGTATTGAGAAAGTCACTGTTCGTGACTTGGCCGTTTGTATGGGAGCTATATGATATAGTCACCCGATCTTGATCGAATTTGGCATAGTCGCTTATAGGCGTAGTAAACTCTCTAATATTAAGTTTCACGACAATAGCTCAGAAAATAACAAAGTTATTGAGAAAGTCACTGTTCGTGACTTGGCCGTTTGTATGGGAGCTATATGATATAGTCACCCGATCTTGATCAAATTTGGCATAGTCGTTTATAGGCGTAGTTAACTCTCTAATATTAAGTTTCACGATAATAGCATAGAAAATAACGAAGTTATTGAGAAAAGTCACTGCTCGTGACTTTGGGGTTTGTATGGGAGCTATATGATATAGTGGCCCGATCCGGCTGAATCCGAGATATACAACGCCTGCAGTATATACAAGCCTACGTGCAAAATTTCAGCTCTGTAGCTCTTACGGTCTAGGAGGAGTTTGCGTTGATCCAGACGGACGGACGGACGGACGGACGGACGGACATGGCTAGTTGAACTCGTCTCGTCGTGCTGATCAAGAATATATATACTTTGTATGGTCGGAGATGCTTCGTTCTATGCGTTGCACACTTCTGACCAAAATTAATTTACCCTTTTTGCAAGGGTATAAAAATTGATTTTCGTAAATAATGTTTGACTTGAAGAGAAATTAAAGCAATGAGTGAATTTGTGCGACTTGAAAATTTAAAATAACTTTAAAGAATTTAAAAAAAAAAAAAAAAAAAAAAGATAAAAGAGAACTTGAAATAAAATGAATAATTACAAGAAAAAATGTTAATTGGATTCATTTAATATTCCTTCTATATTTTTCTTATTCTATAATCTTCTACAATAATTAACAATGTGTAACTAGTAAGCTCTCTTTTATACTGCTAGTTTTAGTCCCTCTTATTCAATAGTTTAATTAACTTTGCGTTCCATTGTTTTGCAAGTCTGAAATTTCCGAATCTCAAAATGTTGAGTCATACCAGACCAGCTGTTTAACATTAGTCTGTAAATATTTCTTTAAAATTTATTGTGTACAACAAGAAATGCTTCTATCTGAAATTATAATGAATTTGAATATGATTGCTTAAGCTTTCTAATTAATTTTCCTAGTGATATGGGTACATGAGTTGATATCGATCAGTTTTTGGGAATCTTTACAAATGCCAATAAAGATTCATGGTTGGGAGGGTATAGAACTGATAAGGTCCATCTACATCTTGACCTCAGTAACCGCTAGCTTGTGAACAAAAGGATACACCTTCATTTCTTTGGTTTTTTTTTATTAACATGAATTCCTTACTGTTTTCGTAAGTATTTTCTGCCAGTCATTCTATTTTCATTTAAAGTTAGTTTCAGTAGAGATCCTAATAAAATTAAATTTTATAATTAAAGGTAGAGATTCAGCAAACAACCCCCCCCCCCCACCCCGCAAGAGCTACGGAACCAGAGGATCTCGAATCTGCTGCAATTCACCTACCGCCTTCTTTTTGGTTATCGATAGCTTTATCGTCGCTGTGTTAGGAGAACCGATTACATAAAAATTTATGGCGCGCAACGAGAAACCGAATAGGAAGGTTACACATATAAAGTATATGTTCTTGAGTAGCACGACGAGACGAGTTTAAATAGCCATGTCAGTCCGTCTGGATCAGCCCAAGTTCTTCCTAGATCGAAAGAGCTATTGAGCTGAAATTGCCACAGTCTAAGCTTGTGGGCTCTTCTTTCGCGAATTTCGGACTTCTTAGAAAATAAAGTTATTCCCAGTCCTCTTCTTATTATTTATTTATTGACGTCAACTAACAGAGCAGCCGACAGAAGTCTGTCAGAAAAAGAAGGAATTAATGAAGAATTACTTAAGGAATTGTTTTTAACCGATTCAATATCATTCCAGAGTGTATAAAACCTTTGTTACGTAGGGGTCGTAAAATTCTTTGGTCCTCTGATGACAATTGAAGATACTTGAAGATTGTTTAGTTTAGGTTCAACAATTACGACTAAATCTGTAAATGATAACACGGGATCCTCCAAAACGTGTAGATTATTTAGGCTACACCAATCACAGAATGCATCAGGCTCTGACAACAACAACAACAACAATGGACCAAGTATAGGTATCTATTTTAAAAAGCATGCAGCATTATCAAATCAAAACTATTTTGAAATGCGAATAACGAAAACTACATTCCATGATTTTGTTTAACACATATCTGATTTGATTTTCCTTGCTCCTTCATTTATGTTTTGCACAATGATTCATCATAGAAATTCGAAAAAAAAAGACTATCTTCTCAAACATTTAACATTTTGTATTCATTCATTATTTTATTTAAATGGGATTTTTAAATAGGCCAGTTATTTGTAGGTGGTCCGAAAAATTCCAATTTTCTACTTCTGCTACGTTGCTAATCCGGCACTATACACAAATGAACAAACAAATTTTTATAAATCATCGTACTGTCCGATACTGCAAACATTAACAACTAAGTATACGACCTAAAAAAATATTTCAAATTAGCCCCTCAGGTACTTGTTAGTCATCAAAATGTTTGTCTCGGTCTAAATGAGTTTTCGAGTGTGTAGAGTCCTCTGCTAATATTTGCGGTAGGAAGGAAAAACATTACGGCTACTTGAAAACTCGCAGGCTATTATTATACACTTGACGGTATAACGTAAGTACATATGTATGTATGTAGATACAAAAATATTTAGATAAACCAGTCTGTCGGAAGCCACATATGTATGTACATGCAGGTAGAATCCAGTATTTGCACATCTTTCCAAAACTGTTATAATACCCATCTAACTTGTTAGACATCAGTTGGTTTGATTATTCTTTGTTAAAACGCTGATTCAAGCAAAGCCTAAAAAGGGTCCATTCTAGAAGGGGTTTCAATCGCTTTTCTTAAAGATCTTTTATAACTGAGGATAGATGAAGCTTGGCATTATTGTGTTTTTGTCTCTCTTTTTGGTCAGAAGTGTGCAACGCATTGAAGGAAGCATCTCCGACAATATGAAGTATGTGTATATCCTAATCAGCACGACAAGACGAATTTATATATGGGCTTCTCTATACTGCAGGGGTTTTTTGTATATCTCGTATTGATCCGAATCGGAACGTCCAGCTCTTCCTCGAAATATCGTATCAATGTGTCGCTTCCCAACTACATTTGCTACAGTTCGTTGTTGTTGTTGTTGTTATCTCTTATAAGCAAGCTATGAACAAGAGTTGTCCGATGTTAAAATACATTCTTCAAGCATAGCCTATTCTTTGAGTTTCTTTCATTGATTCTCTAGCATTCAGGATGTGGATGCGAATACAAATATCGGTATACTTTGTTAACCAATTTGCTGCACTAATACACGCATTATTTGTTTAGAAATTTGAAAATTGAAAGGCTAGCAGTGATCCTGCGGAGCTACGCACGAGTGGCCCTCAATGGGAATGGCAAAAATAGCAAAGGACCTCTCACCAGCATTCACACTTGAGCAAGAAGTGTAACCAATTATTCTTTGAGTAGGCAACACTCCATTCATGTTCTTAGAGTGTAGCAGTTTCTTTGTGACAAATGCGTCCTTTCAGTAAGAATGAAAATCCATTTTCAATTATATTATGCTTTTGTTGTTCATATTTTTTTAGGTTCTCTAGGGGTTACCTATCTTAACACACAATGTCTTGGCATGATTTGAAAACTTTGGCCTATGACATTTTCTATTTTGAAACCAATAAAATTTCTACAAACCAAAGGAATAGGAGGTAAATAATTTTCTGAAGGTGTTCCAGGCATTAAATAGGACATACCCGAGTCCTTTGAAAGCAATTTGGGTCGCTAAGTAGCTAGCAGTGCGTGGTGCGGCAATAAAACAAAATAGGTTATAATAGACGCAGACTTACAGAACTGTCTTTGATTTCTATTGGATTGGATGCACACCTGCGCAAACCTAGTGAAAACCAAATTATTGTATTGACAATAGTAATTGTACTAGATAATTGAAGGTCATAAATTTCTTAAGTCAATTTTATACGACGTTTTCACAGTGGATGATAAATTGATGCAACCCCATAACATAAATATATTCCTGATTAGCATGAGAAGCTGAGTCGATATGTCCGTCTGTCCGTCCGTGCGTACGCGTTTTACTCAGCCATCCTAAAAGCTATCGTGTTGAAATTTCAGATCAAGTATGAAAATCTCTAGGATCGGATCACTATATCATATAGTTTTGTACGAAATGTAGGTGAAACAGTATCGGAGTATTGGAGTACCGCTTTGAAATTGACATATGTGATAATATCGGATATAAAACCACAGATCCCATAATTTGAATCAGATCGGATAAATAGAACACAAGTTACAGTCAATATAAATCGGCTCTGCTAAAACGCTGCTGGCAGCGATGCCAACTATTCATTGCTCGACTCAGCAGAGCACACACAGACGCAACGCTACATAAACTCTGTGTATACGTGCCGATCGCTGACGTATGTATGTATGTACATATGTGCATGGACATATACAATTGGATTGCAAAGGCCATGGTAAAAGAAGAAGAAACAGAAATCGCGTGTATAGCGAAGAAAAGGTTTTGCAGGTTTGGTTTATGGATTGATGTATGTATGTAAACATGCAGTTCATGTCACTACAGTGTTGCGTCTGTATGTGTGCCTGTTCCGTTGATTTCAAGCGATTACGCAGAAGGCTGCTGGCAGCGCTTGAGCAGCGCCGATTTATATTTACTAATACTTGTGTTCTATTTATCCGATCTTATCATCAAATCATATCATATTTTTGATATTATATTTTACATGCAACACCTCCTTAAATCTCATTAGCAAGTTTGGTAAAGATACTCCCACTCCATCACGGATTTTTAGTGGTCCTTTCCGGGCGATAGAAAACCAGAAAACAAAGTTTCATCCCAGAAGCTTCTAAGATGGCTAAATAAAACGCATACGCACCGACGGACATCAACTCAGCTTCTCGTGCTGATCAAAAATATATATGGAAACGTCTCATTTTTTGCGTTACAATCATATGACCGATTTTATTATACCCTCTGCAAGAGTATAAAAGGAACTTTAAACGTGTAAAAATACTATTTCCAAGGACGGCAAGGCAAGGGTATGTATATATGTATGTATAAAACTTTGGCATAGCCGAAATGAGGGTCTTTTGATATTTTCTCATTAAACACAATTTGTCGCTGGCAAACGTTGACATCAAGGATGTTAATTTCAGATTATTTTAAGTAGGAGTTTTTTCTGAAAAGTTGATTTTATCATTCAAATTAGCTTCTAAACCAATGGAGCGACTTAAAGTTTGAAAAAACATTTGATCGATTTCTGAAGCTTGCAAATGAATGTCTGTCAAAAATGCTCGGTAAACGTGCTGCTCTAATATTCTAAGTCAAAGTCAACCAATTATTTCAAGCATGGTTCACCTCTAAATTTCAAGTGGATTTTCATTTTAAATTCTAAAATACACATTTGATTTTCATTTAGTATGTAAGTTAACAAACAATTCAACGAGCTGCCCTCGCACTAAGTCTTAGAACAATCTGTGCAGCTGCAACGTCGATGTGACGAATTCCATATAACATAAATGTGCTGACACAGCGTCTAAACAAGAGCCCATAGCATGACCATACGCCTTACATATTTACTTCTTATGTATTTAGCTTTAGATTCATATTCCCATTTATGTACTTAGGTTTAGTTCTCTTTTATTTTCTTCAACATATTCAGTTTTTGTATAACCCTTTAACAATAAAGAAGCATAACTCCGGCACTTGGCCGTAACACAATTTATAATCTCTAATATATTGCTGATCCACAAGGACAGTGATTCAGATACCTAATCGTATCTCATCCTAATCAACATAAATCAATCCATAAGCTGGATCCCACCAACGGCAACCCCTAACAGGAACCAGTGGACATATCCAACATCTTAACTTGTACAACAAAATTTTGTTATTTTTGAATATTTGCTTTTGATGGCCTATTTTCATCAAAATAATCATCAATAGCTAATAAGCTCAACCTATCGGAAACTATAGCTGCTAGATTCCTAATCCTTTCGTCTTTGCAAGTTTCTCGGCAAAATTTTACAATTTTACGAAATTTTCGTCAAATTTTACACCATACATATACAGCTGCGGTGAAAATAATAGCACCATAGGATGTTGCGAAATTCAAAGTTGTAAATTCATTAATTTTATTTAATAATTTAATCTATTAATTTATTTTTAAAAAATGGCCTCCATATTTTTTGAGTATTTCAAAATATATTCTCTTATCATATTGGTTATGTCAAAATAGGGCGGTAACAAAAATAGCACTACCCACTTACAATGGCGAAAACAAAAGGTTAACTTCAAAATGTAAAACAAAAATACTTGTGATTCCAAACTATGAAATTTAAATAATCTGATAATATATTTCGTTGAGTATCCTTTATTGGCTATTACGGCCGCACAGCGCCTTGGCATGGAATCCACTAAATCCTGGAATCTAGAAATAGGAATTTTTCCCCAACTTTCTTTAATAACCCTCAAAAGTGCTTCGTTTGATGTTGGGTTGCAGGTGTGAACTGCCTTTTTGACATCAGTCCACAAATTTTCAATTAGATTGAGATCCGGGGACTGTGGAGGCCATTCCATGACGTTGATGGTGTTGTCTGCAAACCACTTTTTCGCTTTCTTGCTCGTCTGTTTGGGGTCATTGTCCTTTCAACCTCTGCATGTGGTAGCATTACATTTTGCAGGATATCGACGTAGACGTGCTGATCCATGATCGTCTTAATCCAATGAATCGGACCTACTCCATAATATGAAAAGCACGCCCATATTATAATATTGGAACAGCCCAGTATACGACCTATTTCGGCGAATGTTTTGCCTTCTTTTAGCATTTTTTGGATAACTTTCCTTTTTCATCACTGCAATGCTTTCCGCGACCCATATTAAACAAATACGTGGGTTTCTCAATGATAATTTTCGCGGAAGTGTTTTTTTTTCTGACTATTTTTTTCACCGCGCTTTTTTGCATTCTCCTTTCGCTTTTGCTTCTTCTGAGAAGAACCGTTATCATTTTTGTTCTCCTTTTTGCTCTCCCAAATTAGAGAGACTGTCATTAAGGCAAGAGAAAAGAAACTGCAAACCAAAACTCTTTTAGTCAAGTTTTACTGTAAAACAAAGTTGCTTGTTTTGGTGCTATTTCTTTCACCGGCACTGTATAATTTCCTTTGAATTAAATAGAAGGTGCTATATTTGTAGCATTCTGAATCGCGTCTATATGTAAAGGGGAAAATCCAAAAAAGAACCAAACTGGGGTTTACCCAATTTTCTATTACCTAATTTAGATATACCTGCTTCCGCAGAGTTTTCCTATCAGCTAGTTAAAGAGTACATGTTTGCAAGTTTGTAACTTAATTTTGCATAGGATTCTTAATTTTGATGCCAGCGAAATTATATACACTGCTTACACATTTGTGAACAGAACAGGATATATAGACAGTTAACATTATTTTAGCATAAGGACATAAAAACTAAAAACCTAGCCTAACTAGCATGTACTCACTATTGCTCCTTGAGTTAAATGTATCGAATTAGCCGATATTATTGAAAAAACTTAACTCTTAGGACCAGCCACTAAAATTTTTAAGTTTTTTAAATTAAATTAAAATTTAAAATTTTATTAAATTTTTTTTTAAATTTTACATATTTGAAAATTGTCTAAGGATAATGCAGGACATATCGTGGCACACACCGAAAATGGCTCTGTTTATCGTTTTATTGTTAGTGGTAGACAGTTAAGAATATATTAAACTGTGGACATTTACGCCCAAATAAATATCATTTTTAGACTAAGCGGTCGCCAAAGGACATTTTATTATGCAGATGGATTTCGATTCAAAGTCTTATGAGTTAAAAAAAATCGGGAATAAAGTTAACCACCAAAATATACTACACCAGCAACTAACAAGCACTTATTCAGGTGAATATGATTTTCACCAACTCTACAAATCTAATATATCGACTTGAAAGGAAAAAATAAGCTGACACTTTTTTTGAAAATTGCAAATTGTTTGCTGGACTATTTATGGTTTGGAAACGGTGATTTGTTTAATATTGGATACAATTCAACTCAAACCTATTCAATTCATTTTTAATCACCAATTTTCAGCACTTTTTTTGATGCATTTTCACAGTTTTCGGTCACAATTTGCAAATTTTTAACAACCAATATCTGCTCGCGTATTAAGCAAGTATACAAACATAGGTACTAAACTTGATTTCTGTACATTGTACCTACATACTACACGAATCTAAATGCCAAATTTGGTGGCTCCAGTCTTTATAGTCTCCGAGATCTAGGTGTTCAAATGGAGGAACGGAAGGACAGACACACAACTTCTGGACTTTAATATACCATTTCCTTAAGTTCGTATAAGCCGTTTTTAATCGACCTAATAAAGATTCGAATGAAGACTATAAATCCTTTTTATCTTGGTACAATTCTGAGAGCCAAATAACCAGGCATTATCCACTCAGAGGTCTATTACCAATTAAATGTCTAATGAAGTAGGATTTCGATATGAAAAATCAATGTGTCTTGTGTGCGAAACATCAAAAGCAAAACCGAGACGAAGACCACCAAGCTAAATGAATTTTCCGCTTTGATCCTGCCGTAACGACTGGTACAACGAGCATTGTAGCTGCTTAACGCACCAGGTGACGGACGCGTCGGACAGACTGAGCACAAAGGGGACCGAGTGACAAGAGAATAGTTTGGAGGTGTCTCTTTTCATACTACCGAGCATTCTGCGAAAAGTAGCAGTTTCCTTTTCGGCCTTTGAACTCGGCCTTTGTGAACCTCGACTTACGGGCTCGACCCTCGTGTGTTGCTGAAATTGGGCCACACATAACTAGCTACACACACTTTCAATTTACTTTCAAATTGCCGACAAATTGAGAATAGTTTAGAGGCCAACATTGATTTCGTGCGTCTAGCTTGAAATCGCAACTGGCCTTGTCATTTTATTGGGTAAATTTGAACTTTCAGTTAGCACTTCTTATCTTCTTACTAGTCAGAGCTCAGCTCGATTATGCACGCTTCTCACCCGAACAGGGAAACACAGAACATGTTCATCTATGCATTCCATTTGAAACGGTTGGTCGGTTTTCTAATAGGCTTTGTGTTCTACCCAAAAAAATTGATTCGATACACTCGGCTTAAATTCAATAACGAGATCATCTGTTCGGTATTCACGATGACGAAGACGATATGTCGCCTGTTTGGTTTCGCCAATGTTCCAGATGTTCAGGCAAGAAATTCCAATTTATTCGGTGGAGTTTTGACCGCTTTCAATGGTTTTTAGTTTCAGTTAATAATTGACAGGAAACACCGCTTTAAATGGAGGTCAGGAGACCGGCATAAATTACGACTTGTAGAATATTGCACAGTCCTGTGTCTGTCTGTGTTACTTCTTCCCGTACATATTGGTGAAAAATTAAAATTTCTAAATCAATCTACAAATTTAAGTTAGAGTAATGCGGCATAATTTTAGAATATGACATATCCGTAAAAAACAACGGAGGTATGGACTTAAAACTCGATTTCCGACCCATCGCTTTTAAGGGGCTTAAATTAAATACTACGCTATGCGATTTACACGATGTACACCCATTACACAGGCCGACATGATTTTTGCTGACGTTAACTTGAGAGGTGTTCCTAACTAATTCGGGTACGATGATACTAACTGCATACTTGGTTTTTCTCCATCACGTCCAGATTTTGTGAAATCTGGAGATCCGCGGTTAGAAAATATGCACCCAAGAGTATACTATATAAAGTTTAAAACAAATATTTTCAACATTTTTAAATGATTTTAAAATATTCCGTGTAAGAAAATTAGTTCTTGTTTCACATGTAACTAATAAACAATTTGTAAGACGCAGCAAATTCCCACAATTCTTTAAAATTTAAAAGCAGACAATTCTTAGAATCCTTATAGCATACTTTTTGGTTCAAATTTTACTCGTTATAGAACCATATCTAGAGTGTAAGATATTATCCATTATAACAAAGAAAAAACTCTTTGATATTTTGTAAATTTCTTTTAAAGCAAGCCTAGTTATTAATAGGATAAAATAATAATGTTTTTAGTACAATATTATGCTTATATCATGGAATAATATATTGCAAATGAGGTCATTTTGAATAATTTGAACGCATTTTTTTCAAAATCCTGACGTGATGGAGAAAAACTGGGTACAGGGCCGTGATCAGCACCCCCAAAATTACTATAGGAGACCTATTGAGCTTAAAACACTTTTTCATGACCTCAAAAATGTCGGCCTGTGTTATATATAATAAAATATTAAAGTCGCGTGAATGTATACAAGAATGAAATGTTCACAACGAATAGGGAAAATCTTGGGCAAATAAAGAGTTCTTTGGTAAAAGATAATTATATATAATATTCTCAGCTTCAGACAGCTTTTACGACGAATTCGAACTTTATAAATTCAGTCAATGTTATCGAATAATTATTCGATTATAATCGGTGTTGGTCGTCTGTCCAAAGGATGCAGACGCTTTAGCCTACGCCTGGAGGTGTTGACGGCCAAATCATTGGCTAAGGAATTCGGATGAGCTTCGAGGCGGTCTCTATAGTCGGCCTATTATATCAATACTATGAATTTGTTTCGTATATGTATACATCATACAAATTCGCATCTGTTTCATTTCGAAAGTTTTTACAAATACGGAATGCTTTGCACAACAAAAGAAAAACTCTATTGCTGATCCTGTCAACACATACACGCACCAATATGGTAGTCCTGTGACCAAGTAATCAAATGGTATGTAAACTCAAGTAGAGTTCATGTATCGCGATCAAGCTTGAGATATAAAGTTTATATTTAATCAATATACCGAATTGTATTAGGACTGAATTGGACTGAAAATAGCCAAGTTATGCCTAAAAGGGTCAGAGTTAAGGGTGGGCACGGTTTGTACCTGGCGCATGGTCGGTGTTGCAAAGCTTTCCCTGCACCCAGAGTTAAACATAAAAATAAAACCAACCAAATCTGACCGCTCGACCCAATCATTTTTCGAGCTATTTATGTGTCTAAACAACAAACTTTGTTAAGCAAAATTACATGTTTATTATATTTGAACTGGATAAATTTGATCTGGTTTCATTGAGTATTTTGCCAGATGAAAAAAAAAAACTCATTCGCCTGGCGCAAAGTTTACGGGAATACGTAATATCCATTTAGCCAGCACTTGCAACAATTTAAAATGTGGTCAAAGATGCTTCCTTCTATGCGTTGCTCTCTTCTGACCCAAATTAATATAAGCCCTTTGCAAGTGTATAAATTAATTTTAAAAATCATTTTATTAAATGAACTGAAGTTGGCTGAAAATGCTTTTCTAAGGAAATAAACATTTTATGTTTCAATTGTTTCATTGAAATTGTATAATTCAATTTTCATACCATGCACCCATAAGATGAAATGGTGTATTAAAGTCGCCAAAATGTATGTAACAGGCAGAAGGAAGCGTTTCCGACCCCATAAAGTTTATATATTCTTGATCAGGATCAACAGCCGAGTTGATATAGCCATGTCCGTCTATCCGTCTGTCCGACCGTCTATATACGGTCATTGTTCGAACATGAACACCCAGATCACGGACATTATAAAAGATAGAGCCGCCAAATTTGGTATGCACACTCGTGTAGTATGTATATATAAAGAGGTAATTGAAATTTCGGCCACGCCCCCTCTTACAACCCCATAATAGACAAAAAACTTTTTTTCTTGAAAACTATAACAACTAGAGGTATCAAAGACTTAGTAGGCGTGCAAGGCTCGTTTGCTTAAAAATTTTGGCACACCCACTTATGCCTTCATAATTTAGAAAAAACCGATTCCCTCTTGCAATTTGTTGACTAAGAAAATCAAATTCTGTATTATTCTTTTTTACTGATCTACCAAATTTGATTAAAATCGGACTAGAAACACAAGAAATATACGTATATAAGTTTTACTATACGGTTCAAAAGGTCGTAGTTTACCGTTGGCTAGGAGCGGCGCTTGAGTGCACGTGTGTTTGAAGTAGTCAGCGAGATAGCATATGCTATGATAAACATGTCAAACTATTTAAGAAACTAACATTTCGTCTTCAAAATTTAAAATATTTGTTTCACCTGGTGCATGGTATACCGAAGTCGGCGAGACGACTTACTTCATTTTTTCATCAATTGTAAGTTAAAATACATTTTTTTCAAAATTGCTAAAATGGCATTAGTATACCAAAGCTAGCAAGACGGTTAATACACTTCATTTGAATTTGAAATTTATTAAACCTTAACGATAGGAAACGATTTAATTTAGATAGATCTAATGGCTTTTTTATTTACTGTGTCTTTACCACGTCTCTATTTAATTTGTAACTAATCTGTTTGTATTTGAGGACAAATTTCAAATGGCGTAAAAATTTCAATCTGCAAGGATCGCAATTGGTGTTAAACCAATTGCCGAACTGATTCAGCATGGAAGTTATCCTTGGTCACTTTCCGCAGCAAATTGATTATTAATCCCATACTACAAAGCCACTGAAACACAATTATTCATCAGACACGTAACTGTCAAAAACAAACAAAAAAAAAAAAAAAAAACCAATAAGGGCAAGGAAAGGAAAGGAGACAGGCAACGTGATCTTCTATAAGATACAAGAGTTCAGGCGTTGCAAATTGTGAAGCCTGGATGGGTCTTCTAACACGAACCCAGAAAGGAAGAGTCATGCTGTGAACAATGCAGAACACACTTCTGTCATTGAAGCGTATCCTTCGGTGTGGGCGACACATAGCGTTACATTGACATACATACATTCTTGCTCGTAGTTGAAGGCACTTTGGAAACAATGTTTTTTCCGTCACGCCATTTACCATTTGACAATTATTCATCCTTCCTTTTATTTCCTAGAAATAAATCGGAGTTGCATCGTTCCAAATTGATTGGTTCCAAATCGTTGATATTGAATTAAGAAGCAGACTTTTTCACCTATCCTGTTTCTAAGATATACTTACACACATACATATGTATATGTAGTTTCAGCTGGTCGACACGAACAGTTTTGTATAATACGGTTATTTTCAGCTACAGATCTTATTTCTTTGAGAGATGGTTACGCTTATATCCAGAGAATTGGTAGGGTAACTTAATGAATAATATGGTGAAAATTGCAATTTTTCACGTTCTTTCTAGGATAATTATCTCTCAGAACGTTAATTGCTTATTTATATAACTTATTTTGACTGCATTCATCATTTTGATGATGACGTGCAAACGGCTTGACTTCTTCGAATTACACTTCTTAATCAAAAAATACAATTTTCCTATCCCCGCACATGAAGTATAATTTTATAGGTTTAGACATTCAGAACTATGTGGTATATCACCTAAAGATTAGATTTTAACTAGCAATATTTATGATCAACTGGGTTTTAGCCGGCTGGAGGTTAATAAATCTTACTTATAAGATTTTCAACCATAGCACACAGGTCCAGATGTCGAATATTTTTCTTAAGAGTATTGTCAGGGGTATTAAGTAATCAAAACGAAAAAATGTATTTCATATCCATGGAAATTTACCAGGCCCCTAAAGTCAACTATTGCAGACTTTAAATTTCTATATCTAGGGACTTTCATCAAATATTTAAGTGAATCAAAATGGAAAATGACCTTGAAGGTTTCTAGTCTTAATTTGTTGTATCGGAATTGTTGCTATGTGTAATGTAGCTTTGTTTTTTTGTGAAGATATATTTTTGCAATTGTTTTTCTTTTTGTTAAAATCTACTTTATTAAAAAAAACACAATAGATTAAAGCCTTGCCAAAATTCTTGAGCTTGAGCTTTGGCTGAAATTTTTTCAATTTCTGCCGAAATTTAGGACTATTTAAACTATACTAAAAAGTTTTAGATAAGGTTAATTAATTTTGTATTGTCTATCATCCATTTAATGCATCAGAATTATAATGGTAAAATAAAATGACTTATCGAGCAATTAAAAAAGCCTAAAAGTATGCAATTTGGTCAAATTAATTTTTTTTCTGCGAGTTACATGAAATAAATGGTTAAATTGCAGAAAGAAAAAAGCAATGAGGTGTCACAGGACACCCGGGTAGAGCGAAGCTCTCTAGGAATTCGTCGAGTAAACGATGAACTACAGTCATATACAATAGCAGAAATGAATGAACATGAACAACAAATGAAAATTCGACAACTTCAATACTTTAAATTTGTTTTTGAATGCCAATGTTCTTTCAATTTCGCAATTGCAACTGATAAAATTTGTCATTATTAGCTTTTAAATTGAAAAATTGAAAAAAAAAACAACAAAATTTTTCAAAATCATAATTTTTAAATTCTGAATATTTCAATTTCCCGAAAATTTCGTTCACAATGTAGAAAAATTCAAAACTTTGCACTTACAATAAAAGTGGTCCTTGTCAACTTTCACACGCAAATCCATTAAAATTTGAAAGATTTGAATTTTTTCCCAATTTTTCTTTTGAAAATTTTAAAAATTCAAAATTTTATATGAGAATCAATACAATTGAATTAGTGATTAGCGATTAGTGATTGTCAACTTACAGATTTTGAAAAATCAAAATTTTGAAAAATTCTAATTTTAAAATTCTGAAAGATCAAATTTTGCGCCCAGTCCAGTTTTTAAATTCCAATTTTAGTCGGATTTTGCAATTGAATTTTATCAAATCTGTCATTATTAGCTCTTATATTTTTAAAAATCCAAATTTGTCAACATCATAATTTGGAAATTCTGAAAATTTGAATTTCCCGCCATTTCATTCTGGAAATTCACAAAAATTTTAAACTTTGCAATTGAATACGATGAAATCAGTCCTTATTCACTTTCAAATTAGAAAACACTGAAGTTTTTAAAATCAGAAATTTTTTATTTTCGAAAATTTGAATTTACGAGAAGTGGAATGACCCTAACCTATGAAAAAACCAATAGGAAAAGTTCTAATTCGGGAAATATATAGTACAAAACTTATCGAATAACTTAAAAACGGGATCTTTCGTATTCGACTCAAGTTTTGTATAGTTTATCGATAACACAGGCCGACATTTTTGAAGTCATGAAAAAGTGTTTAAAGTTCAATAGGTCTCCTATAGTAATTGGGGGCTGCTAATCACGGCCATGTACTTAGTTTTTCTCCATCACGTCAGGATTTCGAAAAAAATGCGTTCAAATTATTCGAAATGACCTAATTTGCAATATATTATTCCATGATATAGGCATAATGTTGTACTAAAAACTTTATTATTTTATCCTATTAATATATTAGGCTTGGTTTAACAGAAATTTACAAAATATCAAAGAGTTATTTCTTTGTTATAATGGATAATATCTTACACTCTGCACTATGGTCTGGATTTCGATTTTTTTGGCATAAACTACAGTTTGAATGCTAGAGAGTTGAAATTTTGCAAGCATGCTGGAAATACTTAAAGAAATTTTCAATTTTTTTTTTTTTTGGAATTGCACCATGGCTTTACCGCGATTTGTCGAAAACTATAAAATTTGACCCGATTGCATACTTTCAGGCTGCATTTTTAAATATTCGGAACTGTTTTGACCAATTAATAACACAGGCCGACATGATTTTTGCTGACGTTAACTTGAGAAGTGTTCTTAAGTAATTCGGATACGCTGATTCTGACTGCATACTTGGTTTTTGTCCATCACGTCTAGATTTTGTCATATCTGGAGATCTGCGCTTGGAAAATAGGCACCCAAAAGTATACTATATAAAGTTTAAAACAAAAATTTTTAACATTTTTAACAGATTTTAGAATATTCCGTGTAAGGAAATTAGTCTTGTTTGCACATAGAACTAATAAACAATTTGTAAGACGCAGCAAATTCCCACAATTCTTTAAAATTTAAAAGCAGACAATTCTTGAAATCCCTATAGCATACTTTTTGGTTGAAATTTTACTCATTATAGAACTATATCCGGAGTGTAAGATATTATCCATTATAACAAAGAAATAACTTTTTCATATTTTGTAAATTTCTTTTAAATCAAGCCTAGTACAATATTATGCTTATATCATGGAAAAATATATTGAAAATTAGGTCATTTTGAATAATTTGAACGCATTTTTTTCGAAATCCTGACGTGATGGAGAAAAACTAAATACAGGGCCGTGATTAGCAGCCCCCAATTACTATAGGAGACCTATTGAACTTCGAACACTTTTTAAAAAATTGTATTTGTCTCATATTTGGTAGTGTAGAAAAGTGGTATGAAGAAAATAGATTAAAAAAATGTTTGTTGTGTTTCATTGGCATCGTCTTCTTCTTCTAGCTCTATGCCGTGAATGTCCTCCTCAGAATTAGAATCACAATCAGATTGTAAGTCCGATTCATTTCCAAATAAATCTTTATCTTCAGTAGACGGCAACTCCAGAAGACTTAAAACTTCTTTGGGAAGAGGTTTTTTCGGGTTTTTCCTTTCCCCCTCCTTCAAACAGACACTCGATAGTAATAGATCCGAGGAATCCATGGCTCTATGAAAAATGTCACTCATTGTATTGACTTGACTATCTTTCCCTGAATGTGATCGTCTGTTTATTAAGTGAAATTTCTAGGAGCTAAGCTAAAGCTTCATCTGGAGTAAGTGGAATGGGTTCTTGCATTTGACGTCGGTTTCCCGTTTCAGTTGGGTATTCAGGTGTTGTTAAAGTTTTTTTTAGAACAAATGCCGCATCCTTTCTGCATTCTTTGGTAGCAGAAACTGCTGCAGCATGCACAAGAAGATTCGTGTTGAGATTAGTCTCATTTGCAAGCTCACAAGCCAGTTTCCTTTTTAATCTTACCCCTGCATTTGCATAAGATAAAGGTGGACGTCCTGTTGTCTTTGGTGTCTTACAATTTTCATTAACAACTATTGATATTTTAGATTCCAGCCAATTAGAATGCTTGGACATAAATCGTTCCAACATTTGGTTGCATTTCAATAGGTTTTTTTTTAATGAATGATTCAAAATTACTTTTTTTTTTATCTATTTCTTTTATTTTTTCGTATTCCAGATGGTTATTGTTGACTTAACTGTAGATCCATTCTGATACAGATTTTATTTCTCGATTGTTGCTGCACCAAATATCGATGAGTTCTTTATGACAAAATTCGAACTTGCCTGAATATTATCAAATTAATGGAAAAGGGGGAAAAACGGTGCGAAGGCATTAGTTTGCGATCAAAGACGACATATATAGGTACCAACTTGTGTCATTACTTTTTGTCAGCAGGTGTCAGCTCTTTAGTTCTATTCCACGAAACACAGAGAACGCAAAACAATTTTCTAAAAAAATACACATTTATTGGACATTACACAACACTTAAATCCTAAGACTACACATAAAATAAATATATACATTAAAAACTACATACCTTGACGTATATTTTCCATATTTTAAATTATTATTTTTATTTTTAAAATTCCACAAATGGTGGCACTTTAAACTTTAGGTTTTTTTTTTTTTCAATTTCCAAATGTCGATTACGCACAAAGCACACGTCTGACTTTGAGACCCTGGTACGAACGCAGGGATGCCATTAAAAAAAAATTTTTTATCGCTATTTTATGCTCAGGGTATCTACTTTCATAATCAATTACCAAAACCGCGGAATCTTTTCATGAAAATTTGGACTTTATGCCAAAATGAAGCAAGTAAGTCGACTCGTCGACTTGGGTATACCATACACCAGGTGAAACAAATATTTCAAATTTCGAAAACCAAATGTATGTCTATTAAATTGTTTTTACATGTTTCATAGTATGTGCTATCTCGCTCACTCTACGAACACACGAGCACTCTAGCGCCGCTACTAGCCAACGGCCAATTCTGGCCTTGTGGACCGCTTAGTAAAATACGTTCATACGCATATTTTGCATGTTTCTAGTCCGATTTCAATAAAATTTGGTAGTTTTGTAGAAATAGATAAGAATAATTAGTCTGCCGAATTTGAATGCGATAGTCAAAAAACTACAGGAGGAAATCGGTTTTTTCTTAATTATGGAGGCGGAAGTGGGCGTGGCAAAATATGAAAATATATATACTCTGCGCGCATACTAAGCCAGTATACATACTAAATTTGGTGACTTTAGGTTTGTTTGTTTTTGATAAAATCAGTTTTGTTTAATTTACGGGGGCGTAAGTGGGCGTGGCAAAATTTTTAAATAGCCAGTTTCTGCGCGTCTATTAAACTAGTCTTCATACCAAATTTGATGTCGGTAGCTGTCATAGTTTTTAAGAAAATCAGTTTTATGTAAATCCCGGTGGGCGGAAGGGGGCGTGGCAAAAAGTTTAAACAATTAGTTTCTGCGCGCTAACTAAACGAGTATATAAACCAAATTTGATGTCTCTATCTATTATACTTTTTAAGAAAAACAGTTTTATGTGATTCCTGGGGGCGTAAGGGGGCGTGGCAAAAAGTTTGAACAATTAATTTCTGCGCGCTAACTAAACGGGTATACAAACTAAATTTGATGTCTCTAGCTGTTATACTTTTTAAGAAAAATAGTTTTATGTGATTCCTGGGGGCGTAAGGGGGCGTGGCCGAAATTACAATTAACTCTATATATGTACATAATACACGAGTATACATACCAAATTTGGTGGCTCTAGCTCTTATAGTCTCCGAGATCTGCGTGTTCATACGGACGGACGGACGGACGGACGGACAGACGGACATGGCTAGATCGACTCGGCTGTTCATCCTGATCAAGAATATATATACTTTATAGGGTCGGAGAAGCTTCCTTCTACCTGTTACATACATTTTGGCGACTTTAATATACCATTTCACCCTATGGGTGTATGGTATAAAAATCGACATCGAGACCATAGTGCAGAGTGTAAGATATTATCCATTATAACAAAGAAAAAACTCTTTGATATTTTGTAAATTTCTGTTAAACCAAGCCTAATATATTAATAGGATAAAATAATAAAGTTTTTAGTACAACATTATGCCTATATCATGGAATAATATATTGCAAATTAGGTCATTTCGAATAATTTGAACGCATTTTTTTCGAAATCCTGACGTGATGGAGAAAAACTAAGTACATGGCCGTGATTAGCAGCCCCCAATTACTATAGGAGACCTATTGAACTTTAAACACTTTTTCATGACTTCAAAAATGTCGGCCTGTGTTATCGATAAACTATACAAAATTTGAGTCGAATACGAAAGATCCCGTTTTTAAGTTATTCGATAAGTTTTGTACTATATATTTCCCGAATTAGAACTTTTCCTATTGGTTTTTTCATAGGTTAGGGTCATTCCACTTCTCGTAAATTCAAATTTTCGAAAATAAAAAATTTCTGATTTTAAAAACTTCAGTGTTTTCTAATTTGAAAGTGAATAAGGACTGATTTCATCGTATTCAATTGCAAAGTTTAAAATTTTTGTGAATTTCCAGAATGAAATGGCGGGAAATTCAAATTTTCAGAATTTCCAAATTATGATGTTGACAAATTTGGATTTTTAAAAATATAAGAGCTAATAATGACAGATTTGATAAAATTCAATTGCAAAATCCGACTAAAATTGGAATTTAAAAACTGGACTGGGCGCAAAATTTGATCTTTCAGAATTTTAAAATTAGAATTTTTCAAAATTTTGATTTTTCAAAATCTGTAAGTTGACAATCACTAATCGCTAATCACTAATTCAATTGTATTGATTCTCATATAAAATTTTGAATTTTTAAAATTTTCAAAAGAAAAATTGGGAAAAAATTCAAATCTTTCAAATTTTAATGGATTTGCGTGTGAAAGTTGACAAGGACCACTTTTATTGTAAGTGCAAAGTTTTGAATTTTTCTACATTGTGAACGAAATTTTCGGGAAATTGAAATTTAAAAATTATGATTTTGAAAAATTTTGTTGTTTTTTTTTTCAATTTTTCAATTTAAAAGCTAATAATGACAAATTTTATCAGTTGCAATTGCGAAATTGAAAGAACATTGGCATTCAAAAACAAATTTAAAGTATTGAAGTTGTCGAATTTTCATTTGTTGTTCATGTTCATTCATTTCTGCTATTGTATATGACTGTAGTTCATCGTTTACTCGACGAATTCCTAGAGAGCTTCGCTCTACCCGGGTGTCCTGTGAACAACACCACCAACAACACCATTTTATGACCCATATTGATCTCACGTCTACCACACCGAATCTACTAACCCATGTCAAATGGAAAACTGATCAGGACTTTCACGGGAGTGATCACTTTCCCATCCACATATCCCTCCTTGACAATTTGAATTCCGAGACTCAGGGTAGACCACCCAGATTCATGTTAGATTTAGCAAATTGGCCGGTTTTCACGGAACAAGCAAAACAGTATCACTTAGAGGGAGAAAACAGTAATGAACCAAATAAGGAATCAGCTAACCTGATTAAAATTATTAGGCAAAGCGCGAACGTGGCCGCACCACAATCCCATCCTAGACTCCGCTAAAAGTATACTGTCCCTTGGTGGAATAGTAAGTTAGAAAAACTAAAAAGTACTAAAAATAGAGCATGGAACTTATTCAAAAGAAACATTAGCACTGATAACATTATAATGTTTAACAGAGCCAAGGCTTTATTTAGAAAGGAATTAAGAGAGTCCTAACGTATGTATATCCCTGCTGAACTTCACGGCTGAAATGAACCCTAGATTAACGTCATCCAAAATTTGGCATAACATAAATACATTCTGCGGTAGAAAAGTAACACGCGAAATTCACTGCATAACCTCCGCATTCGACCCATTACAAACGTCTATAAATAAATTTGTTATCGCACAGACGTTTACATCCTGCTGATCTGAAGCATCCTCCGATCAGAACTTCAGCACATCCTTTTGCTTAAACAAGAGCCACTCAAAGACATCACCTCTCACCCACATCGCCACCATCGCCAGAAGCCCTCATGATAGAAATTAAAGCAAAGTATGTAGAATTTATGGCAGCCTTAAATAGCCTAAAGGGGAAGACACCAGGTTGCGACAGAATTTATTATCCGATGTTAAAAAACCTTTCATGAGTCGTGTTACATCGCCTCCTAAGACTTCATAACAACATTCTCAACATCTGTAAATCCCTCCCGCAGTATCCTCGCAAGACGGTTACTTCCTGCCAGGCCTCTAAGACGGCTCAAAAGAATGGGCTTCGCCAAACACATTAGCTAACCAACACCAACAATAATATTAATACATAGTCCTCTTGGGTATACCAATGAAGTTTAGTCCTTTTTGTATGTCATCTATTTGTGTTGTTATGATACTATTTTTGTATGTATGGATTCAGCGCTTAAAAAATAAAAAACCAGAGGGCCGGGGCTAACTTCGACCGCGTCAAAGTTTGTATACCCTTGCAACTAGCCATCAATGTGGAAGAACGTTTTATCTAAAAAGGCTTATGTTTGCGAAAGAATGGCCTACAATCATAGGAAATAACGAAGATATTCATCACAGTCACTGTTTTCCACCGATCGTTCCTATGGGAGCTATATGGTATAGTCACCCGATCTTTATCAAATTCGGCACAGTCAATAACAGATATATCAAACTAACAAATGTTTAATTTGAAAGCAATCGCTTTAAAAGTAACGAAGTTATTTACAAAAGTCACTGTTTTCGACCGATCGTTCATATGGGAGCTATATGATATAGTCACCCGATCTTTATCAAATTCGGCACAGTCATTAACAGATATATTACACTAACAAATGTTTAATTTGAAAGCAATCGCGTTAAAAGTAACGAAGTTATTTACAAAAGTCACTGTTTGTGACCGATCGTTCATATGGGAGCTATATGATATAGTGGTCCGATCCGGCTGAATCCGAGATATACAACCCCTGCAGTATATACAAGCCTACGTGCAAAATTTCAGCTCTGTAGCTCTTACGTTCTAGGAGGAGTTTGCGTTGATTCAGACGGACGGACGGACATAGCTTTGAACTCGTCTCGTCGTGCTGATCAAGAATATATATACTTTGTATGGTCGGAGATGCTTCGTTCTATGCGTTGCACACTTCTGACCAAAATTAATATACCCTTTTTGCAAGAGTAAAAAAAGTCGTCCCTATGTATATCTTATTGCACGGCATGTTTCCTTGTCCATTGCATGGGATTTCGTATATCACATTGCTTCTATTAGTCATCTCTATCTTGGATTTTGTTTTGTTGAATACATGTTTGAGGGTATTGTCCGGTTTATGTGCTATTTTTATTCCATCTTTGTCATAACAATCCGAATGTGATAGTCTTACTGATAATTTGGGTACATAAGTGACCGATATATGTATATGTTTTTTCATTCTTAGTTTTGTCAATGGTGGATTTATGTTTTTTAAATAATGTCCTGATTACGTTATCCGGAAAATCGTTGTCCTTTAAAATATTTATTATTTCCATCTTCGTTTCTTCATGGTATATTTTATCCGAAATGTTCAGCATCCGTTATAAATAAAATAATAAAATATACCATGAAGAAACGAAGAAAATAAATAAAAATAAACTTAAAAACAATGTTTCATTTTTATTTGGAAAAAAATGACCTAAAGCCTGATTAAAATTTTATATAACAACACAAAGGTCGCAAAAACTACCACAATTAAAGTTTTGCAATACTCTCTGGACAGAAGAATGTGTTCTGCCAACAACACTGCCAATTTCTCGTAGAGTTTTCCCCTCATCCCGCAGTTTAAGGATTTGATTTTTCAAATCGTGATCAATTCCTTTAGACTTATTGCCCATTGCGAAATTTTTAAGAGAATAAAAAAATTTGTCAAAACAAAAGCCATTGGAAATTTATGCAAATGCAAACATGTTACATTTACGTTTAACAAAAGAAACTGTCCAGCTCTAATGCTAAACAACGTACCAGTTCCTCAAGCCGTGGATGTCACTTACCTTGGCATCCACCTAGACAGAAGACTAACTTGGCGCAAGCACATCGAAGCAAAAAAGTCACAGCTTAAACTGAAAGCAAGTAGCCTACATTGGATCATCAATGCTCGGTCCCCTCTACGTCTGGAGTATAAAGTCCTCCTATACAACTCCGTACTGAAACCCATCTGGACTTATGGAGCAATACTATGGGGAAATGCAAGTACCAGCAATGTCGATATTATACAAAGAGCGCAGTCGAAGATTTTAAGATCAATCACGGGGGCCCCGTGGTACATACGGAACGACAACATTCAAAATGATCTAAAATCTGAAATAGGTAGTCAACAACTAAAGTATTCTGCGAAACTGGATGCACATCCTAATGTTCTTGCCAATTCCCTTACGCGAACTAATAATAGAACTCGTCTTAAAAGAAATTACAGACCAACCCAATAATAAGTGATTAGGGCCGCCTGCAATATCCCCAGGATTTATCTTAAGTACTAGATTAAGAAAAATATCTCAAACTTGTTGTTAGGCTCTAATTTAAGAGTAGATTCAACAAATATATATTAAACGTTAAAAAAAAAAATTTTAAATGTATTAAGGCTTTAAGCACAGTTATTTGTTATTAAACGGTAATTAAAGTTCAATACAAAGCATAAAAACAGTTGCTTCTTAGTTTGTACGCATACTTCTTCTGCATTGAAATTCGTTGTTTTTTAGTTTTTTAATTATAAACCAGAGGTCCGGGGCTAACTTCGACCGCGTCAAAGTTTGTATGCCCTTGCAACTAACCATCAACTTATGTTTTATGGCTTATGTTTGCGAAAGAATGGCCTACAATCATAGGAAATAACGAAGATATTGATCAAAGTCACTGTTTTTGACCGATCGTTCCTATGGGAGCTATACATAGGATCTTTATCAAATTTGGCACAGTCCGTTATAGGCGTAATAAACTCTTTAATATTAATAGTTTCACGATAATAGCATAGAAAATAACAAAGTTATTGAGAAAAGTCACTGTTCGTGACTTTGGGGTTTGTATGGAAGCTATATGATATAGTGGTCCGATCCGGCTGAATCCGAGATATACAACCCCTGCAGTATATACAAGCCTACGTGCAAAATTTCAGCTCTGTAGCTCTTACGGTCTAGGAGGAGTTTGCGTTGATCCAGACGGACGGACGGACGGACATGGCTATTTGAGCTCGTCTCGTCGTGCTGATCAAGAATATATATACTTTGTATGATAATCAAATTATGAATCTAATTATGAGGCAAATCTGCTGCTGTTTTGAGAGCTCTAACGATCTCCTTAAAGCTCTATTCTATGAAAATGATCTCTACTTAGAGCAAGCAATATGTAACAGGTTTTCACCCCTCGAACCATTCCAACTTTTAGATAAAAGAGGATTTATGTATTCTAGACAGTAAAGCCATATCTATCCTTTACCACATATTAAGAAGAGCAAATAATAAGTTAATTCAATCAAAAAGCTTAACTTTTGAAATTAAAAGTCCCTATCGATCAGAGACAAAGAATTTAAGCTAGCATTAAGGAAGCTTCCTAATACTAATTTAGCTTTTAGGTATATGTATGTATGTATATACAAAAAATATTCAGTTTTGAAAAGAAAGCCTAGTTTACAAACATCTATTTTTGGCGAGAGTTCGATTCAATTTACCAATAAAAAAATATTCGATCTTGATAAAACTCGGAATAGCTACTTATTAACAGCTTTAATTAACTACTGTTTGGAAGCTATGCGGCTGAATGATGTAAAACTTCTGTATAAAAGAAGTACACATTTGAAATGTCTTGTCTTGTACTGTTGAGGGTGTATTTACTGTATTTGATGGTCGAAGACGCTTTTTGGAAGGGGATAAAGATTGAAGAAGAAGTTCATGTCTGATCTCTTTGAAAAAAAAGACCCCACTTATTATTATTATTATTATAAGTATAGAATATAGTTGTAAACATCAACCTAATATTTTTACAAGCAACTCAGGCCTTCGGCTTAGACGAAAACTACATCCATACACTAGCCTGGGATTCGAACCCGGATCCTCGTTGTTCAGTTGCCTAAAATGACTGGGCCATTTAGACAACTCATCTACCGAGGACTGTGGAAAATACCACTTATGTAAGAATTGAGCATCCGTTTCGTTAAAGTGATAATAAAAATTGGGCATAATTTTTTGATTCATTTAGTAAAAAACACCATTGTCTGCATAAGGGTTGACCAGAGAATAATTTTTTTTACTTTAACAATTATTTTAATTCATTGGGTCTTTTATAGCAATTAGCAGAAGAAACCGAAGTCTAAATAATAAATGTATGGCGAATCCTGTTTTGAAGAAAAACCTATGCGGTTCGTCTGTCGAATTCGCTGCTTATTTTGGAGGAGTTGACATTTTAGTTTCTTTCGCAGCACAATACATCGTCGTCGATCGATTCAAAATTTTCATCCAAAACAAACGAAAGCAAGTTACCAATTTTGACTATCTGCTGGACTTGTAGTGGCTTCTTTTATTCGTTTATTATTTCCCTTGCAAAAAGCGGGTATAGCGTAAACTACGTCATACAAATAATTATATGTGCATCATATTTTTTGCAAATAAAAAGTCGTATAGTATTTTTAAATTATTTCTGAGAATGTGATTTTATTTATAGCATGATGTAAGATAAAAAAAAAAAAAAATTTAAACTTAATTTCAACTAAAATAAATAATTATATGTGCATTCTTTCACTTTGGTCTCTTAATTAACGTTGGTAATTTTGAAGTATTAATTATGTTAATAATCAATACTTTTTCCTTTATTATTTAAGACTAAGTTGAGACGATTTGGCATAGAATTGACCAACGACTGTAGAACAGATGCGTCAATATTAGCCCATTCCTGTTCTATAGCCAATTTAAGGTGTCGTACAGCCTCAAACTGTCTTCCATTTTTGAAAACGCGAGCCGACAGAATGCCCCAAAGATTCTCGATGGGATTAAGGCCGGGCTCAATGGGACCCACTTCAATACATGAATTTTTCTTTCTTCAAAAAAGTCTTTGGTGACCTGCGCCGTGTGGATTGAAGCATTGTCTTGCTGATAAGTCCAATTATCGCCATAAAGATTTCTAGCGAAGTCTATAAAAACACCGTCTAGAAGTTCTACATACATATTGGCATTCATTCGAGTAGATATGAAGCACATAGGCGTCTTTCCTAAATAGCAGAACGCGGCCCATACCATCAAGGTGCCGCCGCCAAAACCTCGCTTGTAACAAGATAGTCGTTCTTGGCGCGTATCTTTCCAATATTTTTTGCAATTGTCTGGGCCATCTAAATTAAATTTTTTTCGTCGCTAAAGATGATGTTGTGCCATTCCTTATCCCAAAATCGGTATCTATTGGCAAATTCTAAACGAGCCTTAATATGCTGCTCCCGAAGCTTTGGTTTAGGGACCATTGAGGTATGTTTAACGAAACGATTTTCGTTTAGAATCTGAACGATTCTACTCCTTGTTGTTTGAAGATCCAAGTGAGCCCTTATTTGACCGCTGCTCATCGAATCCTCGACTGCAAGACGTCGAATCTGCCGTTTGCATCGTTCGTCAATGTTGGTCTTGCGTCCGCTGCGTCGAGTAGCACCATATTTCGATGGGTTTTTCAGGAACCTACTTATGCAGTTTCTATGCCTGTTAAGTCTGGTTGCTATCTCAGAGATCTTGGAGCCGCTTTCATGCATGCCGAGGATAATTCCCTGCTCGTAATCGGACAAACTTGTACCACGAGGCATTTTAGCCTGACAACAATATATATTATGTACTAATTAAGGTTTTTTATTTATAAATTTAAAAAAATTATATACTTACAATAGAGATTTAAGCAAATTTTCAGAAATAAGTCTTCAACAGCAATACTTTACGTACGAATGATCAGCCACAAGTGTTTTACACATATAATTATTTACTACGCAGAACCCGATGAACCAAATCATTTTACAGTAACGGTACCACGAAAGAGATTAGAATGACAAAATTTTATACGCATGGCAAGCACAAAGAATACCATGATAATTGTGCATTCGTCAAACTTTTAAAAACTAACTTATAACAGTAAAACAAGACAAAAGAAATAATGCACATATAATTATTTGTATGACGTATATATCATCTTAATCGGCACGTCCGCATGTCCGCCCGTTTGTCATTCAACCGTGAAGTGACTTTTTTCAATAACTTCGTTATTTTTTAAGCTACTGCCGTAAAAATATTTGTCGGTTTAATATAGCTGTTAATAACAATGCCAAATTTCATTAAGACCGGACTGTAACCTCTGTAAACAGAGACAGAGGTTAGACACGGTTCCTGTTGTTTTTTACGCGCAAACTTAAGTAGATAGCTGCCCACCTTTTACCAAACTGACCGAGAGTGCAGCGCGTGGACAAATACACATCGAAAAAAACGGACTGGACTATGATTGGACTTTTTTAACTGATAGGGTTACAAATTTGCTCGATATGCTCTTTGATGTGTAAGTTATTTTGTAATGGTCAGTGTTAGCTTTTCTATTTTTAAGGAACAAGAAAGGTGGGAGCACAGAAGCATTACGTTTGCAATTCACCAAATTATAGAAGATTACAATGCAGAAGATTTTTCTTATAGCATTTCCCATTCAGCACCATGAATTTTGACGACCAACTGAATACAGAGTAAAATCCTATGAACGACATGCTCTTTGAAACTTCTTATAATACGAGTCTTCAAATTTTTCAAGTTGGATAACTCCTGGTCTAAACAGGGAGTCCTGTCAAACCTCTACCAAGACGTCCACAAATATCAAAGAGTAAATTAAGCGTATCATAAAAGAAGCGAACAGCTGAGTTCATATCTTTGTGATTGTACAGATAAGACCAGTTGGTAATAAAAACGTTTTCATTAAGCCTGGCGAAGTCAAATGAAGTAAGTAAGTCGACTCGCCGACTTGGGTATACCATATGGTATGATATACGAGAACTCTAGCGCCGCCACTAGCCAACGGCCATTTCTGCCCTTATGGATCGCTAAGTAAAATACGTTCAAACGCATATTTTACATGGTTCTTGTCCGATTTAAATAAAATTTGGTAGTTTGGTAGAAATAGATAAGATTAATAAGTCTGCCCAATTTGATTGCGATAGTCAAAAAATTTCAGCAGGCATTCGATTTTTTCTAAATTATGGAGACTAAAATGTGCGTAGCAAAATAGTAAAGTATACAAATCCTGCGCGCATACTAAAAAAATCTACATTTTAAATTTGGTGACTTTAGCTTTGTTAGTTTTTGATAAAATCAGCTTTATTTCATTTTCGGGGGCGGAAGTGGTCGTTTCAAAATTTTGTAAATAGTCAATATCTGCGCGTCTATTAAGCTAGCTTACATACCAAATTTAATGTCGGTAGCTGTCATAGTTATTAAGAAAAACAGCTTTATGTAAATTCTGGAGGCGTAAGAAGGCGTGCGCAAAATTGTTTTTAACTCTATACATTTACATACTGCACGAGTATACATACCAAATTTGGTGGCTCTAGCTCTTATAGCCTCCGAGATCTGCTGGTTCATACAGATGAACGGACAGACGGACATGGCTAGATCGACTCGGCTGTTGATCGTGATCTATAATATATTTATGGAGTCTGAAAAGCTTCCTTCTGCCTGTTACATACATTTAGGCGACTTTAATATACCATTTCACCTTATGGGTGTATGGTATAACAAAGGCGCTGGAAGAAATATTATTACTTAATGCTATTCAAGCAATTAAAAACTAAGTATCGCGTTGATCTGCAGCTACTTTTGGAATCGCAGAGACAACATTGCGTCGA
Organism: Drosophila tropicalis; assembly: GCF_018151085.1. Taxonomy (NCBI): domain Eukaryota; kingdom Metazoa; phylum Arthropoda; class Insecta; order Diptera; family Drosophilidae; genus Drosophila; species Drosophila tropicalis. The sequence goes on from NW_027173497.1 coordinate 939,262, forward strand.
CATTGGAAATGAAGCAAGTAAGTCGACTCGTCGACTTGGGTATACCATACACCTGGTGAAACAAATATTTCAAATTTCGAAGACCAAATGTATGTCTATTAAATTGTTTTTACATGTCTTATACTATGTGCTATCTCGCTCACTCTACAAACACACGAGCACTCTAGCGCCGCTACTAGCCAACGTCCAATTCTGGCCTTGTGGACCGCGTAGTAAAATACGTTCATACGCATATTTTGCATGTTTCTAGTCCGATTTCAATAAAATTTGGTAGTTAGGTAGAAATAGATAAGATAAATTAGTCTACCGAATTTGATTGCCATAGTCAAAAAACTACAGGAGGAAATCGTTTTTTTCTAAATTATGGAGGCGGAAGTGGTCGTGGCAAAATGTGAAAATATCTAAATTCTCTGCGCATACTATGCCAGTATACATACTAAATTTGGTGACTTTAGCTTTGTTAGTTTTTGATAAAATCAGTTTTGTTTAATTTACGGGGGCGGAAGTGGGCGTGGCAAAATGTTTAAATAGCCAATATCTCCGCGTCTATTAAGCTAGTCTACATACTAAATTTGATGTCGGTAGCTATCATAGTTTTTAAGAAAATCAGTTTTATGTAAATTCCGGGGGCGGAAGGGGGCGTGGCAAAAAGTTTAAACAATTAGTTTCTGCGCGCCAACTAAACGAGTATATAAACCAAATTTGATGTCTCTAGCTGTTATACTTTTTAAGAAAAACAGTTTTATGTGATTCATGGGGGCGTAAGGGGGCGTGGCCGAAATTCCAATTAACTCTGAACATGTGCATACTACACGAGTATACATACCAAATTTGGTGGCTCTAGCTCTTATAGTCTCCGAGATCTGCGTGTTCATACGGACGGACGGACAGACGGACATGGCTAGATCCACTCGGCTATTCATCCTGATCAAGAATATATATACTTTATAGGGTCGGAGAAGCTTCCTTCTGCCTGTTACATACATTTTGGCGACTTTAATATACCATTTCACCCTATGGGTGTATGGTATAAAAACAACAACATTCGCACAAAATAACTGTAATTTTTCACATTTCGTTTTGTTCTAAGTGCATAACTATAGCCGCACTTTTCATTTTTGACCTCTGTAATCACTTTGTGACGTTGTTCTCATGAAATCGGTCGTAAATAATTAGCTGAGGAGACTTTAATCAATATGCCAAAAGGATCGGTCCTATCAGATTTTGAAAAAGCATAAAGAGGCTCGGGTGAAGTTCGCTAGAGACAATATGTCAACTGATTGGAAAAAGGTACAGGATTTGTTTTCTTATAAAAAGATACTAATTTTATATTTTAGATAATTTTTTCGGATGAGAAAAAATTTAATTTGGATGGTCCGGACGGATTCTCATATTATTGGAGAGATTTAAGAAAAGAACCTGTCTATTTCTCGAAGAGAAATTTCGGTGGAGGATCTCTCATGGTATGGGCTGCTTTCTGTGAGTCAGGATGCTTGGAGATTGCATTTCCAAGCACTCATATGAACTCCAGAGAGTATATCGATTTACTAAAAATGAATCTTCTACCGTTCCTTCGCGCACAACGAGAAGATTCATTTGTTTTCCAGCAGGATAACGCATCAATGCACGTCAGTCGGGAGACCCGGTCATGGCTTGATGAGAATGGAATTACACGATTGATGTGGCCGGCATGTTCTCCAGACATGAATCCTATGGAGAACTTGTGGGCTTTACTAGTGCGTAGAATTTATGCCCGTAACACAAAATTTAGCAATGTTAATAGCCTTAAACTGGCTATTATTAAAGAATGGGAAAATATCTCCCAATTAGATATAAGTAATTTGATTAACTCCATGCCAAATCGTATTTTTGAGCTTATTTCAGCTAAAGGTGGTTACACTCATTATTAATATAAGTAGGTTGTTATAAATTTGTTAATACTTTGTTTTTGTTTATAAAAAATGAAAAGTGCGGCTATAGTTATGCACTTAGAACAAAACGAAATGTGAAAAATTACAGTTATTTTGTGCGAATGTTGTTGTTTTTATTATTTATTTCTACATCTTGCTTCATGCTTTATCTAACGGTAGTTTTAGATTTCTTCTATGTCTATTCGTTTTTGAGTTATAAGAAAAAACAGGGTGCGGCTATAGTCGTGCACCAGAGTTTAGGTAAGGAAAGAGTAACAAAAAAACTTTCAAGGGTATACAAACTTTCACGCTGTCAAAGTTAACCCCGGCCCTCTGGTTTTTATTTGCACCGATTTCTAAAGCTTGAGAAATTTTTTGAGGGAGATCGAAAATTGTCATGCTCGTCCAGGTTTGGTTTTCAACCAGTCAGCATACTCACATCAAGTGGCTGTAGACGATGGCTGCAATGTGGTGGAACGGACAGCAAATCAATTCTGTTTTATTACAATCTAAAAATAATAAGCAATGTTGCGAAACATGATTATCTAGACTCTAGAGGGATCAGGGTTGCTTTTTCTACAGTGCACAGTGTAAAATCTTGAAATTTTCAAATGAATTCTAAAAAGTTTTCAGTATCCATGAATCCATATGGATTTTCTCCAAATAAACAAGGCGTTGGTGGTGCTTTTGAGCCTGCAACGTTGACAGCTAGGGCCATGGAAATAATGTTTCCACGTTCAGCTAAGTTGACGCTTTCAACTTGTTTCCAAACACGTCGACTGACAACCCTATTGGGCTCACGAACAGTTGTAAGCCCAGTCTTATCAATATTTTTTGTAGCTCGAAAACTTTATTCTCAATGACCTTGTCAAATAGGTCAATAAAAAACCTTGACATTTGTGCGATTGAATACAGACGCTCAGGCCAAACTAGCGGCCTCCTGCCTTCCGAACCGATTATTTTGGGTGGCGTTTCATATTTTCTGCGAACCAGTCCTTTCTAGCCTAGTTTATTCGTTGAAAATTCATTGGCATGGTTTCTTCTTTTTTTTTATTGATAGCCCGGCATTCACTTGCTGTTAAGCCAAAATAAATGTCTGCAGAATGGAGCAATTCTTCAAATTCTTTTTCTTCATCGTTCAAAAAATATGGTAAATGGCCTGACTAGCCCCCGTTCACCTCTACCGCTGGGATTTGTATTTTTTCCAATGTCGACGCAATGTTGTCTCTGCGATTCCAAAAGTAGCTGCAGATCAACGCGATACTTAGTTTTTAATTGCTTGAATAGCATTAAGTAATAATATTTCTTCCAGCGCCTTTGTTATACCATACACCCATAAGGTGAAATGGTATATTAAAGTCGCCTAAATGTATGTAACAGGCAGAAGGAAGCTTTTCAGACTCCATAAATATATTATAGATCACGATCAACAGCCGAGTCGATCTAGCCATGTCCGTCTGTCCGTTCATCTGTATGAACCAGCAGATCTCGGAGGCTATAAGAGCTAGAGCCACCAAATTTGGTATGTATACTCGTGCAGTATGTAAATGTATAGAGTTAAAAACAATTTTGCGCACGCCTTCTTACGCCTCCAGAATTTACATAAAGCTGTTTTTCTTAATAACTATGACAGCTACCGACATTAAATTTGGTATGTAAGCTAGCTTAATAGACGCGCAGATATTGACTATTTACAAAATTTTGAAACGACCACTTCCGCCCCCGAAAATGAAATAAAGCTGATTTTATCAAAAACTAACAAAGCTAAAGTCACCAAATTTAAAATGTAGATTTTTTTAGTATGCGCGCAGGATTTGTATACTTTACTATTTTGCTACGCACATTTTAGTCTCCATAATTTAGAAAAAATCGAATGCCTGCTGAAATTTTTTGACTATCGCAATCAAATTGGGCAGACTTATTAATCTTATCTATTTCTACCAAACTACCAAATTTTATTTAAATCGGACAAGAACCATGTAAAATATGCGTTTGAACGTATTTTACTTAGCGATCCATAAGGGCAGAAATGGCGGTAAATGTTTACTATTACTACTCGGGCCCAAAACGCCCTTAAACTACATAATTTTGGTATCAAACGAAAGAGAAAAATTGCACGAGCACAACCTCGGGTGCGCCTTGTCGATTTATTTCGTAGTTTTTGAGTAATTAACAAAATAAAATTAATGGTAAATGTTTACTATTACTACTCGAGATTTCAGTGTTGAAAAGTGGAAAAATCGGGTAAAGCTAGATTTCAGTGTTGTCAAACGCTATTTTTTATTTGGCGCGCTGTTTGACTGCCCTGGTAGCCAAATATTTTAATCTAAACCCAAAAGTCGAGGAATATTCGGCTGCTCTGGCAGCCGAATATTGTATTCGGTAAATGTTTACTATTACTACTCGAGATTTCAGTGTTGAAAAGTGGAAAAATCGGGTAAAGCTAGATTTCAGTGTTGTCAAACGCTATTTTTTATTTGGCGCGCTGTTTGACTGCCCTGGTAGCCAAATATTTTAATCTAAACCCAAAAGTCGAGGAATATTCGGCTGCTCTGGCAGCCGAATATTGTATTCTAAACTATATTTGTTCCATAAAATCAAGAAATATTGTAAACTCAACAATATTTTCGTTTGTTGAGAATAGTGCGAACAAAAGATTCAAAATGCCCGCGTATTCGAGTATCCAAAATTCGGCATTTGGCAACACTGTCTCAAAATCTGACAGCTTTTTTTAGCCGGAAAAAGCTACTTTTAGCTATAGTCCCGCTAAAAATATTAATTTTATTTTGTTAATTACTCAAAAACTACGAAATAAATCGACAAGGCGCACCCGAGGTTGTGCTCGTGCAATTTTTCTCTTTCGTTTGATACCAAAATTATGTAGTTTAAGGGCGTTTTGGGCCCGAGTAGTAATAGTAAACATTTACCAAATTAATATTTTTAGCGGGACTATAGCTAAAAGTAGCTTTTTCCGGCTAAAAAAAAGCTGTCAGATTTTGAGACAGTGTTGCCAAATGCCGAATTTTGGATACTCGAATACGCGGGCATTTTGAATCTTTTGTTCGCACTATTCTCAACAAACGAAAATATTGTTGAGTTTACAATATTTCTTGATTTTATGGAACAAATATAGTTTAGAATACAATATTCGGCTGCCAGAGCAGCCGAATATTCCTCGACTTTTGGGTTTAGATTAAAATATTTGGCTACCAGGGCAGTCAAACAGCGCGCCAAATAAAAAATAGCGTTTGACAACACTGAAATCTAGCTTTACCCGATTTTTCCACTTTTCAACACTGAAATCTCGAGTAGTAATAGTAAACATTTACCATTTATTTTAGTTGAAATTAAGTTTAAATTTTTTTTTTTTTCTATCTTACATCATGCTATAAATAAAATCACATTCTCAGAAATAATTTAAAAATACTATACGACTTTTTATTTGCAAAAAATATGATGCACATATAATTATTTGTATGACGTAGTTTACGCTATACCCGCTTTTTGCAAGGGAAATAATAAACGAATAAAAGAAGCCACTACAAGTCCAGCAGATAGTCAAAATTGGTAACTTGCTTTCGTTTGTTTTGGATGAAAATTTTGAATCGATCGACGACGATGTATTGTGCTGCGAAAGAAACTAAAATGTCAACTCCTCCAAAATAAGCAGCGAATTCGACAGACGAACCGCATAGGTTTTTCTTCAAAACAGGATTCGCCATACATTTATTATTTAGACTTCGGTTTCTTCTGCTAATTGCTATAAAAGACCCAATGAATTAAAATAATTGTTAAAGTAAAAAAATTATTCTCTGGTCAACCCTTATGCAGACAATGGTGTTTTTTACTAAATGAATCAAAAAATTATGCCCAATTTTTATTATCACTTTAACGAAACGGATGCTCAATTCTTACATAAGTGGTATTTTCCACAGTCCTCGGTAGATGAGTTGTCTAAATGGCCCAGTCATTTTAGGCAACTGAACAACGAGGATCCGGGTTCGAATCCCAGGCTAGTGTATGGATGTAGTTTTCGTCTAAGCCGAAGGCCTGAGTTGCTTGTAAAAATATTAGGTTGATGTTTACAACTATATTCTATACTTATAATAATAATAATAATAAGTGGGGTCTTTTTTTTCAAAGAGATCAGACATGAACTTCTTCTTCAATCTTTATCCCCTTCCAAAAAGCGTCTTCGACCATCAAATACAGTAAATACACCCTCAACAGTACAAGACAAGACATTTCAAATGTGTACTTCTTTTATACAGAAGTTTTACATCATTCAGCCGCATAGCTTCCAAACAGTAGTTAATTAAAGCTGTTAATAAGTAGCTATTCCGAGTTTTATCAAGATCGAATATTTTTTTATTGGTAAATTGAATCGAACTCTCGCCAAAAATAGATGTTTGTAAACTAGGCTTTCTTTTCAAAACTGAATATTTTTTGTATATACATACATACATATACCTAAAAGCTAAATTAGTATTAGGAAGCTTCCTTAATGCTAGCTTAAATTCTTTGTCTCTGATCGATAGGGACTTTTAATTTCAAAAGTTAAGCTTTTTGATTGAATTAACTTATTATTTGCTCTTCTTAATATGTGGTAAAGGATAGATATGGCTTTACTGTCTAGAATACATAAATCCTCTTTTATCTAAAAGTTGGAATGGTTCGAGGGGTGAAAACCTGTTACATATTGCTTGCTCTAAGTAGAGATCATTTTCATAGAATAGAGCTTTAAGGAGATCGTTAGAGCTCTCAAAACAGCAGCAGATTTGCCTCATAATTAGATTCATAATTTGATTATCATACAAAGTATATATATTCTTGATCAGCACGACGAGACGAGCTCAAATAGCCATGTCCGTCCGTCCGTCCGTCTGGATCAACGCAAACTCCTCCTAGACCGTAAGAGCTACAGAGCTGAAATTTTGCACGTAGGCTTGTATATACTGCAGGGGTTGTATATCTCGGATTCAGCCGGATCGGACCACTATATCATATAGCTTCCATACAAACCCCAAAGTCACGAACAGTGACTTTTCTCAATAACTTTGTTATTTTCTATGCTATTATCGTGAAACTATTAATATTAAAGAGTTTATTACGCCTATAACGGACTGTGCCAAATTTGATAAAGATCGGATGACTATATTGTATAGCTCCCATAGGAACGATCGGTCAAAAACAGTGACTTCGATCAATATCCTCGTTATTTCCTATGATTGTAGGCCATTCTTTCGCAAACATAAGCCTTTTTAGCTAAAACGTTCTTCCACATTGATGGCTAATAGGTAAGGAAAGAGTTACCAAAAAAGTTGCAAGGGTATACAAACTTTGACGCGGTCGAAGTTAGCCCCGGCCCTCTGATTTTTTTAAAGAGTTTTGACAAAGAGCTTCAAAATTTGAGCCTGGCTAAAACCTTTAACTTCTTAGTTTGCGAGAAAATCAGTTTTGTTTAATTTGCAGAGGCAGAAGTGTACATGGCAAAATTTTTAAACGACCAATATTTGTCGTATTAAGCAAGTATACATAGCAAATTTGATGCCTCTGCATTGTACATTGTTCACACGAATCAACATGTCCCTAGTCCTTATAGTCTCCGATATCTAGTTGTCCATACGGATGGACATGGCTAGATCGACTCGGCTGTTGATGCTGATCAACAATATATATTGTCACATACATTTTGGAGCCTTTATATACCATTTCACCCCATGTATGTATGCATGGTATACTTAGTAGGGTTGAATGAGTTCCTTTTTACAAACAATAACAAACGATTAGCTTCAATTCTAAATATTACAAAAATTCTTCCAACCTAAAATGTACACGGCGTTTTTTTTGTTCAAACTGTTTATTTATTTCAACGCTAGAAAAAAAAATCCGTTTTGGTATAATAATACACATTCGATATATTGTATGTATGTAAGTGTCTAATCTGTTAGAAGTGCACATTTCTTTATTCATATGTGTGTGTGTGTGTTTTTCTGTTGCTGCACTTGTTTTTGGAACGTGAAGTAGTATGTTTTACTGATATTTAGTTTCAGTTTTCGACATATAGTACCACCAGTGGCATTTAAAGGTTTTAACCAAATCAAAAAAGAAAATCTAATAAAATAAATATCGAACCAATGCAAATGGCAGCAATAACGGAAGATTTCGAGTTGTGGAAGTCAAGTTCGGTGCTGGCTAATTCCTTTTTTCTGTTCTCTTTTTTTAAAAACTTTCGAAAATTTGTTAATTTTTTTTTTTATAAACGTGCAATTATCTAAGATATTTTATTTTAGTCATTGTTATACCCTTGCAGAGCGTATTATTAAGTCGGTCAGAGATTTCTAATGCATAGACAGACCCGAAAGCCGAGCCGAGTTGAGATATTGTTATGTCGGTTAGCCTGACCTTTTCAATTACTCTCACATTACTAAGAGCTATTAAATGAAATTTCAGCAGCTTATTACCATAGTTAGAAGAAATTATTTAATCGGTCAGATCGTTTCAATGTAATATACAGCTTTCATACAATAACTGACCGGTCAAAAGAGTAGAATTAAGTAGGAAAACTTTTTGCTTCTTAAGTTTTTCAACCCAAGCTAGCCGCAAATATGTGTTTGTTTTGTATCTTTGAGTTTCGAGATCGGACAGCTACATCACTCATACGTATGGATAGGAACAATCCTGAAAAAGGCAGAGTGATTGTGACAGTTGAAACAAATGAAAATCTTCCGAAAAAAGGCTGCAAGGGTATAACAGCGCCGGCTTAGCCGAAGTTACCGTTTCTGATATTTTTCTATAAAACCAAATGGGAATGCTGGCCAATTCGTTGTATTTGTTGTTATTGCAAGCTTAAAAACTAGACAGTACTTGGGAGTATGAAGCCACTCGGAGTTTCTTTTACTGATAGCCCAAAGAGTCACTATCCAAAACGGTGGACGAAACTTGAGATGTGCGACGATGCCAGTAATCTGTGTAAGATGATTCGTACTGTCCAGTAGGGCGCCACGGTGGCCATTTCAGTTATTCCTCAACAATGTCCCAGACCATTAGGGAAGCATCAGTGCCGCCTACAGTGATAAGGGTGTGATCGCCGCATAGGAAACGAGCGCAAGCCAGCATTCCAGAATAAACCTTTGACTCATGGAATTCAGCACGTGGGGAGATGCAAGGATATCTATAAATGGGGCGGTAGTTGAGAATATAAATCGATTTATTATATACACATACAAAAACAATAAAGTTTGATTTTTAATAAAAGTTATCGCCAACTTCAGTGTGCCATGCACCAGCTGAAACAACTATGTTCAATTTACCGAACCTTGGCATATTAATTTCGATGGTTTAAATATTGGAAAAGAATATATTTTGTTTCTAATTCTGTCGACGGAAGGGACCGTGGCGAAAATGAAATAAACTTAAAAACTTTATCTGCGATCACGCTACTCAAATCTACAAAAGACATTTGATGCTCTAGGTTCTATGGACACCGAGTTTTAGTTGTCTAAACGAACGGACAGACGGAAGAACGTTTATCGTCAGGTCGAGTCGGTTATTGATGGCGTTTGGTACATAAAAACCACAAAAATCTTAGGTCCACAAAGTATTTTCCTCTCAAGTTACCTGAACAAGCGCAAATATCCTTCAGCATCACCCGAGGCTAACATATCATGGGCGGCTGATCGACTGCAAGTGGCTACAATTGTATTGGTGCTGCTATAATAACGATTACTCCACTGTCCAGCCACTAAAAAGCCGACTGTACAGTTGCTGGTCAGCCATTTGACATCCTTCATGGCAATGGGGCTACGTTCGGGTGATAGTGACTTGGCATCCCAAAATAGTAGATCGAAATCAATAGTCACTGTCTGAACGAAATTCCCATCCATGCTCCAATCCAGATGCGTAAGAGGCTGGGAACCGCGTATTTTGTTGACCTTCTTATATGAGAAACCATCGCGTGACACGCGAAAGAGGTAAATGCTGCCATTTTGCGAACCCATAGCGATCATGTCGCCAACTATAATATATATAAAAAAGCAGACATGATATTTTAGAGCTAAAAATACTTTGTTTTTTACCCTACCCTGATTGTAAGCCACGCAGTTAAGGGGTGATCCACAAACACGAAGCGTCAACATCACAGCTCCGTTGTCACAATTGATAACCAACAGATGGCCCTCAGTGCTGCCCGCAGCCAGAGTGCCAAACGGATGAAAAGCCAATGCAACACACTCATAACCAGTTTGAATGGTCCAAATTAGTTTATTCTTACGCCACAGGGCCACATGCTTATCATGGCCAGCTGTGGCATACAGTTCATCATCAGGATGGGCGGCTAGCCCCCAAAGTTGACGGCCGTGGCCGAACACAACCTGCGTGAATCGACGCTGTAAAGAGCCTTCTAGAATATTATTGCGGGTGGTGCCCACGTATATGTTGCCATCATTGCGACCAGGACGCTGTGGATAGATGGTTCTCACTCCTCCAGCCGCTTCAGGAAGCTAAAAGAGTATACGAGTGCGTTACAAAAAGCTGATTCTGTGTTGCACATTATATCGCACCTTTGTATCGGCTATCTTCTTGTAATTCTGTAAGGAATCCCATGCGGCTATTTTTCGATCCTTTTCACCACCTGAAAGCAGAGTGCCTTCACCAAGCATAATAAGACAGCCGATGCCTTTATTGTGTGCTTCGAATTCTGTACGCACAAAGTAGGCGCCATCAGAGTCCACTGAATATATGGTAATAAAACCATCTGAATCCGCTGTTATAACATCGCCGTCTGGCTCAAATTGCACGCTGGTTACATGCGAACGTGAAGGTTGCTTAACAATATCTGTACGTTCAAAGAAACCATCTTTGCGGCGATGCCAGAATGCCAGGTGCCCACGACCATGTGTGATAATTAAATTGTCATCGAGGGGATGAAAAGCAGCCCCCGATAAGCCCTCTTGCAGAGTCTATGAGTAAAAGAAAATAGTTACGAACTGATTTCGAATGTTTTCCTAGTTAACCATACAGCCACTTTGCCCAGCAGGTGACCCCATTGCCATTGCCAAACAGACAATATGCTCTCCCGGCCACTGTCCACAGCTAGAATATAACTTCCTCCGTTCTGAAAATAAGTTAAATATTAATGCATCTACGGACTAAATTAAGACACGTGTGTGTAACTAACCAACTGCGAAAAGGCTACAGCTGTAACTCCGGTATCTAGTTCTCCCATACCAAAGACGTATAGGGTTTGCAGCGATTCAGTACTCCAAATGCGTACGTGTGCCTGTGATTTTCGATCGCGACCTGCTTTTTGACCGGAAGCCACCAGCTCTCGTGAGGGATGCACATCCATGCTACAGAAAGAGTTGCAGTTTCTAAATTTTGTATTTTTTGAGGGGAATATTATTTTCCTTACCACATAATGTCTTCTGTGTGACCTACGTAATGACGCTGGGTATCTTCGTCCCGATCGAATAGAACTGCCACAGCGGCCACATAGTAGAGAAGTTCTCCAGAAGGCAATACCCACAGATTGCGACGTGCGTCAATTCCACGGTAACCATGACTGGATTAAAATGTAATGTAAAAAAAATGTGTAATGGATTATTATGTGCGTAAGGTGGTAACCCACTTTATTGATAATCGTATAAGTAACAAGTTTAGGCACCAAAATTATTTTTGTCCAATCGATGTATGACATAGTCATCCGATCTTAATTGAATTTAATACGCATATTAAACTGATATTTGTCAGTCATTAAGTGGTTTACACTTCAACACAGATTCTAACGCAAAAAAAACTAATTTGATATATTTTACAATCATCATTAAAAAATAATGTTATTATTATATTTTCATTAAATATCTGAAATACAGTAAGAATAACCATTTAAAAAGTTCACATTATTGACTCTTTTTTATACCCTTGCAAAAAGGATATATTCATTTTGGTCAGAGGTGTGCAAAGCATAGAAAAAGCATTTCCGACCATATGAAATATATTTATCAGCATGAGAAGCTGAGTCGATATAGCCATGTCCGTCGGTGCGTATGCGTTTTACTCAGCTGTCTTAGGAGCTATCGCGATGAAATTTTTTTTGGGACTTTTTATTACCAGCCCCATGTGTTAGTGTATTGATGAATTGAGTTGCAGGGAAAGAAATTTCAAAAAGCAAAAATGTTGAAATGAAATGAAAAGCCGCTGCCGAAATTAAGGAAGTGCAGCTAGCACTACCAATTGGGATCTGACTGGAAGGGGAGGTCAAGAGGATGCAACCTCTTCAGCTGCAAGCCTGTTGGTGTGAGAGGTGAGTCTGCCGAGGTGGCGGACCCCATATCTGAGGATCTCCCTGTGGACTGATGGGATTTTCAAGTCCCTATGCAGAACTGAGTTCTAGACGTAGAACGGGGCACGCACCAGTTTGCGCAGAAGCTTGATTTGAAATCTTTGCAGGACTTCCACGTTGAAATGGCTCGCCGCAGCTGAATGCCGAATGTCCAAATTTGCTTCAGTATAGTTATATATACAGTTATACAGCAGCACTTTGTTTGATCGATCCGTGACCGATGAGCCAGTGCGTCCTTCTTGCCTTCAAATTAAGCTGCATTGTCTTAGCCCTGATGTCAGCCTTCCAGTTAAGTCTACGGTCAAGGGTGAGGCCGAGGTATTTCAACTTGTCAACTGTGGGCAGAGGAGTCCCGTACAGACTGACTGAAGGATAGTCACCTATTCGTGTAGCAAAAGTGATGTGGTTGGATTTTGCTGTGTTTACTTCGATGTTCCATCTGAGCAGCCAAGGCTCAATAATGTTCAGCTGTCTTTCGGTGGCTTGACTTCGAGTTGATGCTGATCCTATAAACGCAGTGTCATCTGCATAGGTTGCTATCAGTAGCTCGTGAGACTGGAGAGCTGGGAGATCAGCCGTGTATATGGTATACAAGATGGGGCCTAGGACGCTTCCTTGAGGGACACCTGCCTTCACTTTCTCAATCCGGGATACCGCAGTGTCACATCTGATGTAGAAGATTCTATCGGCCAAGTATGATTTAAACAGCAGAAAGAAAGGGGCTGGGAGCCAAGACTTAAGTTTGAACAAGAGTCCCTCATGCCAAACTCTGTCGAACGCCTGCTTTATGTCCAGGAAGACGGCTGAACTATACTTTTTTTCCTCGAAGGCATTGAGTAATCTTTGGACGATGCGGTGACATTGCTCGGGGGTTCCGTGGTGTTGCCTGAAACCAAACTGGTGGTCTGGAATGATATCGTCCAGCAACGGCAGCACTCTAGCCAAAAGTATTCTTTCGAATACCTTCGAGAGAAGTGCCAGGAGACTAATCGGACGGTATGATGCGGGGTCGCTTTCCTGTTTGCCTGGTTTTGGTATCATTACGATCTCAGCACATTTCCATTGGGATGGAAAGTGACTAAGATCGAATATACCGTTGAACAGGCACGCAAGGTGTTGGATTGCTCATGGCGGGAGAAGCTTCAGGGTGACCGCGTCAATACCGTCGTAACCTGGACTTTTAGTTGTTTTTAGCCTGTCATTTTCCATTTTTACTTCCTCCGGGGAGACTCTGCTGATGGGGAGGGCCATTTGACATGGTGACTCTAGAGTCTGTGGTGTCGTCTCGTTCGGCCTGGGTGCACAAGTTGAAAGGGGAGAAGGCATTAGCTACGTGAGTGGCAAACTCCTCTGCCTTTTCCTCTGGTGATCTGCACCAGTCTCCGTTGGTACCTCGAATGGGAACTTTCCTGTTTATGGGTCTTTTGAGGTATCTGGTCGCATTCCATAGATTTTTCTCAGGGTTGTTGGGCTCGAGGTTCTCCAAGTATTCAGCAGTAGCTGCGTTTCTTTAATCAAAGAATAGAGTCTTCAGGTGTTTAGTGGCTCTGTTAAGTGCTGTTTTGTCAACTGGGTTGCGACTGAGTTGCCAAACTCTTCGAAGTCTTCTCTTGTTCCTGATTGCATCTGTTATCTCATTTGACCAGGCAAACTTGTGTGGCTCGTGTAGGTGGTGTGCAAGAGGTAGCAGCTTCACAAATGTCAAGGGCAAATTTTTCGACGGTTTCATCAATGTCCCCACCAGAGTTGAGGCGAACTGATGGGTTGACTACGTCCTCTAATATGGATTGAAAGAGTTCAATGTTAGAGTTTCCCCTAAGCAGCCGAGTGTTGCGTGTCTTGACTTCAGCAGGGGTGTCTACCCAGATTTTGATTGCGCTGTGGTCAGAAAGCAGGTCTGGTTCATCAACCACGACGATTCTGCTGAGGTGAATGCCTCTGCTGACAACAATGTCTAAGACATCAGGAACCTTGTTTGGGTCGGTTGGCCAGTATGTAGGTTGACCAGTTGAGGCGATCCTCAGGTTGAGTGTGTTGACACAAGGTCTGAGGGCAATTCCCTTGGGGTTATTTAGCCTTGAGCTCCACCATGAGTGCTTGGCATTGAAGTCGCCTGCAATGAGAAACCTGTTGCCAAAAGTGCTCAGGCATTGTTGAAACATTTGCGTGTCGACTGCGTGTCGTGGAGGAATTTAGCATGAAGCAATTGTCAGGAGTCCGAGTGAGGTTTTGATGACTGTTAATGCAGCTTGCAACAAGGGAAGAGTTAGCGGAGCGTTTTCGGTGTATTTTATTGTGGATTTTATAAGAATGGCAGCACCACCTCTGGCGTTGCCGCTCGGATGATTCGCCTGAAGCAAGTCAAATCCCTGGATTTTGAAGTAGGATCTGTCGGTAAGGTGTGTTTCACATAGGAGCATTATGTCGGTGCGGTTGCGTTTTAAATAAAGGTCGATTTCTGCCCAGCTTTTGCATGCGTTACCTTGATAATTTGCTCCAGCTGGGAGGATTGGGAGTTGGGTTCCGGGAGCGGGGGAAGGGGTGGGAGGTTGAATCCTGTTGTGGGAATGTTGCCAGGGAAGGAAGCGGCTTTGGCAGCGTTGGCGTATGATAAGCCACTAGTGACGTGCTTAGTATAAGCGTTCTGCGTGGTTGCGTTGTTGGTTAGCGTGGGTTGGCTTGCTGTTGCTGTTCGCAGTAAGTTCTTGGCCACTTCCTTATACACTCTGCAACCTTTGTAGGAGGCAGTGTGGTTCCCGTTGCAGTGAACGCATTTGGCTGGGGCTTCCTTGACTTTTGTGCACATTGAAGATATGTGGTTGCCTGCGCACTTGACACATCGGGCAGGCATGTTACAAAAGTGCTGTGTGTGCCTAAATTCCTGGCATTTGTGGCATTGGACGACGTTTCTGACTTTGCGAGGGGGCTCTATGGCTACGACTGCGTTGCAGAGGCGCTTGATTGAAAAGACTTCTTTATTGTTGGCGGCTGGCTCGAAATCAACAAAGAAAATGGGCATGGGGACCTTTGTGTGTCTGTTTTTGGCGTTGATGATATGCCGAACTGGGTGTCCAAGGGCTGCCAATTCCTCTCGGATGTCCTCAAGGGAGGTAGTATGATGCAGGTGCCTGATCACCGCTCTGTAGGCTCTTTCTTGCTTCAGTTGATAGCAGTAGAACGCTCTATTATTGGTTTCCAGGGCTGCTATGAGGAGCTTGTAATCTTGAGCATTGGCTGTCATCACACGTACCTCGCCGTCTTTACCTGCCTTGTAGGAGAAGTCCTTACCGATAGATTTCGTGATGAATTTTAGCATTTCGGCAATGTTTAAAACAGCCGGAATAAAGATGGGGGTCTTGGGTCTTGGGTTCACCGCCTGTGTTGGCTGTGGTATCAGCAGCGGGGGAGACACCCGGGTTGGTGCAAGCAGTGCAAAACTATTGGTGTTGTTGGTGGACGAGTCTTTGTCCTTGGTTTGGGCTTTGCGCAGGATTTCGCCGGGCTCTGGCGAACCGTCATCGTATTCAGATTCCGCCGACATGGATGAATCCGAGCTGCTCGATGCAGACCTTTTTTGGGAAACGTTCTTCTTCCGCTTTATTTTTGGGGAGGCTCCTTTGCGTTTTATCGGAACTGTTTTCCAGATTTGTCCTTGCCAGGGTGCTGATGTGGCATTATTACTGCCGCTTGGTGCTTCGTTATTGCTCATAGTGACGGAGGGTTGTGGTAGTAAACTTTATGGGCAAAGCCCACAAGTATGCTACACTTTTTTCAATTTTGTTGGCGCAGTAAGTATGCAATAGTTTATGTTAGCTTCGGTGATTGGCTGACCAATCAGGAGTAAGTAACGGAACCGACTAAGGTTGATTAGCGCGTGTTCCGCAAGCACAGTTATTTGTTGGTTTTGTTTTGATTATTTCACGATAACCGTTTGTTAGTCTTAAGATTTATCCGCACACACGTCCGTTTGGTTTGGAGATCGCAATAAGACAACTGATTACAAATGAATACTTTTATGACTTGTTTTTAAATTGCAGCATTGTCAGACAATGTGGTCTATTTAAATCATTTCAGCCACTAAATTTTGAACGTAGGTTCGTGTAGTATGTAAAGTGATTATCGTTCAAAAATCTTTTTCTGCAACTCATCAATACACAAACCAAACATTACACAGGCCAACATTTTTGAGGTTATGAAAAAGTGTTTGACGTTCAATAGGTCTTACTAGAGGAGAGTAATTGGGAGGTGCTGATTACAACCCTGTACTTAGTTTTTCTCCATCACGTCAGGATTGTGAAAAAAATGCGTTAAAATTATTTAAAATGACCTCATTTGCAATATATTATTCCATGATATAAGCATAATATTGTATTAAAAACTTTATTATTTTATCCCATTAATATATTAGGCTTGATTGAAAAGAAATTTACATAATATCAAAGGGTTATTTCTTTGTTATAATGGATAATATCTTACACTCTGGATATGGTTCTATAATGAGTAAAATTTGAACCAAAAAGTATGCTATAGGGATTCCAAGAATTGTCTGCTTTTAAATTTTAAAGAATTGTGGGAATTTGCTGCGTCTTACAAATTGTTTATTTATTAGTGTGTAAAAAAGAACTAATTTTCTTACACGGAATATTCTAAAATCTGTTAAAAAAGTTAAAAATTTTTGTTTTAAACTTTCTATAGTATACTTTTGGGTGCCTATTTTCCAACCGCAGATCTCCAGATTTCACAAAATCTGGACGTGATGGAGAAAAACCAAGTATGCAGTTAGAATCAGCGTACCCGAATTAGTTAAGAACAATTCTTAAGATAACGTCAGCAAAAATCATGTCGGCCTGTGTTATTAATCGTTTTACTACATTTTTTCCCTGCTTCCCTCATTCAATAATCAAACCACGGCACGCATACAAATAGAGTTTATGAGGCGGTGCGTCTGTGTGTTTGTGATCTGCTGTCGTACGTAGTAAGCAGCAGGCAGCGCCGATTTATATTGACCACTAACCATAGAATACATAGATGCGTCAAACTCAAGATTTTTTGATTACAAACGCTAGCCTGAGCGTGGAACCCCAGAGAACTTCGGCAAAAGCCGAACAGCGTAGAACCCCAGAGAGCGGCCGCAGTGTCGCTACACATCGAAAATAATTCAGTCTGCCACAGATCGCAGAACGATGAGCGCATGTCTGTGTCGGTGTGCTCTCGTTTTGCATATGTATGCGTACACTCGTCGGTACATGCTCAGGCTTCGTAGTGTGTGTGTGTGACGTGAAGTTGTACAACATCGCATTTCAATAGCTCCCTCAACCAAAATTTTTAATTTTCGACAAAAAAAGCGACAATGCGAATAGGTAATGCCTCTGTGAAAAGAATATCAAGAAGTATTGACATCAGCTTCGTGTGAATCCCGGTGGCTGTGCCGATAAAGTGCTCGCTTCGCGATCGGAATGTTCTTGGTTCGATTCCCGGAAAATTAAAAATTTTGGTTGAGGGAGCTATTGAAATGCGATGTTGTACAACTTCACGTCACACACACACACTACGAAGCCTGAGCATGTACCGACGAGTGTACGCATACATATGCAAAACGAGAGCACACCGACACAGACATGCGCTCATCGTTCTGCGATCTGTGGCAGACTGAATTATTTTCGATGTGTAGCGACACTGCGGCCGCTCTCTGGGGTTCTACGCTGTTCGGCTTTTGCCGAAGTTCTCTGGGGTTCCACGCTCAGGCTAGCGTTTGTAATCAAAAAATCTTGAGTTTGACGCATCTATGTATTCTATGGTTAGTGGTTTCATCCCAATAGCTCTTAAGATGGCTAAGTACCGACGCACCGACGGACGGAGAGACGGACATGGCTATATCGACTCAGCTTCTCATGCTGATCAAGAATATATATATACTTTATGGGGTCGGAAACGTCTCCCTCTGTGCGTTACAAACATCTGAGCAATTTTTATAATACCCTCTTCGAGGGTATAAATATCAAAGAAGTTAAATTCGGCTATGCCGAAGTTTATATACCCTTGCAGTCCTTGACAATAATAATTTCACATGTTCAAAATTTGTTTTCTGCAACTCAATTCATTAATATACAAACAAAACAATTTTACTCTTCATACTATGTACAATTTGTTCTTCTTCTTCCCTCATTCCCTAAGCAAAGCAACGCACGCATACACATACAGTTTATGTAGCGTTGCGTCTGTGTGTGTATGCATGTGCTCTGTTGATTTGATGATGACGTAGTAGGCAGCAAGCAGAGCTGCCGGCAGCGATTGAACCGATTTATATAGACTGTAACTTGTGTTCTATTTATCCGATCAGGGTCAAATTTTGGGATCTGAGATTTTATATCAAATTCTATTATATTGGTAAATTTCATGGGGATACTCCAATTTTTGCAAAAATTTTTGTTCCAGAGTTATATGATATAGTAGTCCGATCCCAAAGATTTTCATACTTTATCTCACCCGGGTAAAAAAAAAGCTCCCAAAAAAAATTTCATCCCGATAGCTCTTAAGATGGCTGAGTAAAACGCGTACGCACCGACGGACAGACGGACATGGCTATATCGACTTAGCTTCTCATGCTGATCAAGAATATATATACTTTATGGGGTCGGAAACGTCTCCTTCTGTGCGTTACAAACATCTGACCAATTTTATAATACCCTCTGCAAGGGTATAAAAATCAAACTCAATGATGGAGTGTGTTGCAACTAATTCTCGAACAACTCACACAAAGCGACATAAACTAAAGTTTGTTCGTCTCACAGCACGTTTTTATCCCCCAGTTCGATTTTACTTATACTTACACCCACTGCAATTGCAGTTTTTTATCGGGCGGTGAATTATCAGCCGGTGCGTGGTGTAAGGGCGGATAAAAGGTGCGTCGCAATCCACGAATGGTCACCTTACTTGGCTCTTCCTTCATTATGTCCAACATAGAATATTCCCCATTTGGTCGTAAAATCTCACTCTCTGGAGCATACAATATTCGTGGACGACTCTTGCTGCGTGGACGTGCGCCGCGCAACGGCACTTTAGGCAATTCGTCCGTGGGAATTATAGGTGCGGCCGCAACTACCGAAGGCCGTGACCGCGATCTACGTATGGGCGAACCAGCAATCAGAGCTGTTCCTGTGGCTAAATAGAATGTGTCCACATCGGCGAATTCATTGCGTAGTTGGGAAAAACTGCGTACCTGTGGGGCGAATGTTTAAGACATATAATTATTTGTGAAATCATGTTCACAACTTTATTTGTTCAGTTATTAAGTGGAGTGAGTCAACGCCTTACCTCCTGGCCTGTGCCTGTATACATTTTTTTTGCTCCATTAATTTTTAACACTTGACCCAAATCTTCAAGCACTTCCTCAAATGGCTGAGAGGTGCGTAGGTTCAACAAAACGCGACACTGCAATAAGAAAAAAGAGGTATAATTCTATATAATAAATATAATATTTTTTCACGTATTAAAAATGCTGAAAAAATTATGTTTAAAAAAAAAAAAAAAACGTACAGTACACGAAAACCAGATATCAAAGAAATAAACGATTTAGGAGTGTCTTAGACATCGGTAACGAAAGGAATCCACCACAAAAGCAAAGTATGATGTCACAGAAATGTCCTTTGACAATTTTAATAGTGGCCCAACTTTTCCCCCAACATTCTAATAACATTCTCACCAGTTCGTCTCTAGTCTAAAGGGAAGGCGGACGGCGTGACAAATCTTAACACGTTGTGCAGCAGGTTGCGGGCTAATGCGTTGTCATAAGTTTTCAGCCTGGGGCATTACCGAATGCGATACCTCCGAATCTCGCACTCAACCGCGCGTTAAGTCACCTGTAGCTGACTAAGTTACTCACATAGGAAGGCGCTTTTACAATTATGCAGAAAGGTTTGTTTTGTGATCGGTGTAAAATTTGAACGCTTAAGTCTGACGCTGAGAAGGCACTGTAAAAATAACTAGGTACTTCTCCTAGTCCACGCTTGAGAGAAGCATTCTGTGAAAGCTGACTAGGGAGCAGTTGAACCTAAGAGTTGCTTGTGCTGCAGCACTGGTTGTGGAAGGTAAATGTATAAAGTGTAGGTATTTCTCACACCTGACATATTTTTATACCCTTGCAAAAAGGTTATATTAATTTTGGTCAGAAGTGTGCAACGCATAGAAGGAAGCACGACGAGACGAGTTCAAATAGACATGCCTGTCCGTCTGGATCAACCCGAACTCTTCCTAGACCGTTAGAGCTATGTACACGTAGGCTTCTATATACTACACAGTTTGTATATCTCGGATTCAGCCGGATCGGACTACTATATCTTCCCATTCTAGCGGCAAAGTCACGAACAGAGACTTTTCTCAATAACTTCTTTATTTTTTGAGCTCAAATAATTCCCCTTTTTTTTGCTATGCTAATTGTAAGATTGTAGGCCTTTCTTTCGCAAGCAGTAGACTTTTTAGATAAAACGTTTTTCCACTTTGACGGCTATAGGTAATGAAAGAGTACCAAAAAACCAGCAAAGGCTTACAAACTCTGACACGGTCGAAGTTAGCTCCGGCCCTCTGGTTTGTTATTGTTTTGCAAAAACTATAAAATTGTTAATTACCAACAAAATAATCTAGGGCATCGCCGTTTTGAATATATAAATTAGACGGTCATACATTTTCCACACACAGTTAATAACGCAACAGATTAGTGTGTACTATGTTTTATTAGCGTTCTGCGTTTTTCCACCCCTCGAAACGAGTTTACAATTTTCCCTTATTGTAGAAGTAGTAAATATAATTGTTGCCGCTCGCCCCCCTACTTAATTTGACCTTTCTCGTTCTTCCGGCTTGAGTAAACTCCCCACACTGCCTGCCGCGCCCAACTGTGGACCAGCTGCAGGCACTTGCATACAGCACACTCAAACGTGTACCAATATAAGCATATGCAAGTCAGTTGCCTCCCCAGCACTATGGGGTGCACAGCTTAAGTCGATTTTTAAAAGTTTATAAAATCGAAATATTTCGATGACGTTTTATTGATAAAATATCAATACAGTTATTTGATTCTACTATGTGTTGCTAGATTTGTTTTGTTAAAACTCCAGGAAGCGTGTCCTGAATTTTGTGTGAGCTTAAGCGACCTTCAAAGACAAAATGGGCTTAGAAATCTTAACTTTAAGGAGACTTATAAAAAAATGTCTAGTCAGTTTACCATTTGGACCGTTTCTATTTGGTAGAATAATCAACTCTTTATAAAATAAATGAAGTAAGTAAGTCGACTAGCCGACTTGTGTATACCATACACCAGGTGAAACAAATATTTCAAATTTCGAAAACCAAATGTACATACATATGTCTATTAAATTGTTTTAATATGCTATGCAATCTCGCTCACTCTGCAAACACACGAGCACTCTAGCGCCGCCACTAGCCAACGGCCAATTCTGGCCTTATGGACCGCTTAGTAAAATAAGTTCATACGCATATTTTGCATGTTTCTAGTCCGATTTCAATAAAATTTGGTAGTTTGGTAGAAATATATAAGATTAATTGGTCTGCCGAATTTGGCTATTTAAAAATATGAAGTGAGCGAGATAGCACATAGTATGAACACACGAGCACTCATGTTTGGATTTCGAAATTTATAATAACAAATGGATTTATATATTTATACTTTTTACATCTTTTTGTATCTCGCTCACTCAAGCATATGCTCACGCTAGCGCCCCTACCAGCCAACGGCCAAGTCCGACCTTATGGAAAAATGTTTCTATGCATAACTCGACTATTTTTTGACCAATTTTGATCAAATTTGGTATTTTGTTGGATATTAGTATCAAATTTGAGTGAGAGGGTAGAAAATAACGGGAAACAATAGAGTTTTTTCAAATAACGGGGACGAAAGGGGGCGTGGCAAAACTTTTACACATACAAACCTGCTCATTTATTAAGCAAATATACACACCAAATATGGAGTCTTTAGCTTTAAAAGTCTTTGAGATAAACTATTTTTTTAATTGTGGGGGCGAAAAGGGGCGTGGTAAATTTTTGAAATAACCTCGATCCCTTTACATCCTACACGAACCCACAAATTTGGTGGCTCTATCTTTTAAAGTCTGCGAGAACTAGGCGTTCATACGGCCGCACGGACAGACAGACAGACGGACATGGCTAGATCGACTCGGCTGTTGATACTGAAACTGAATATATATATTTTATGGGGTGTGAAAAGCTTCCTTCTGTCTGTTACATACATGTTGGCGACTTTAATACACCATTTCACCATATGGGTGCATGGTATAAAAAGGAAAAGTCGCTAGCATAGACACGCGTAAATAACGGTTTTATCAAGCAGTGAAAGTCATTAAAATCTCAAGTATGGACAATAAATAGGCGGAGTCAAAACCAAAATGCAACAACATCTTGCCTCCTAATTTTCAACCCTTATCTCGATACACAAACCAGCGGCTTGGCATGGGTCCGGGGTGCACGCAATTATGAAAACAAAAACAGAAGTGCAGCAGGAACAATAACTAAGGAATAGGAGTAGCTTGAGTGGCTGGCAAACAATGATGGACCGTTGGTAGCTACAAATAATATGTATTAAATATTAAACCGGAGGGCCGGGGTTAAGTTCTGCCATGTCAAAGTTTATATACCTTTGCAAGTTTTTTGCATCTAAGCAGAAAAAGACTAAAAAACCAAGCTCACATTTCCTCGAAAAAACGGCCCACACACTCAAGCTGCTATAAAATGTCGGTTGCTGATTTTCATCAAATCTGACTGAGTTATAGAATATTAAATGCGTTTCCCGGAGCCATATGATCAAGTGGCCCGATCCCACTGAGTCCAAGATATGCAGATAATTCCAGCGATTTAATTATAACGGTCTTGCAGGAGATTGCATTAATCCACACGGACAGAAAGGACATGGATATACGAACTCATTTGATTTCCGCTCTACGGTTTTGAAGGTGGTTCCGTTGATCCAGACGGATGGGCCCACGAATGAAGGGACATACTTTATTTTGTCGAGAGAAATGCGTGACCAAAATTAAAATACTCTTTTTGCAAGGGTATAAAAATAAAGGTTATACATTTAATAACCAGAGGGCCGGGGCTAACTTCGACCGCGTCAAAGTTTGTATACCCTTGCAACTTTTTTGGTAACTCTTTCTTTACCTATTAGCCATCAATGTGGAAGAACGTTTTATCTAAAAAAGGCTTATGTTTGCGAAAGAATCGCCTATAATCGTAGGAAATAACGAAGATATTGATCAAAGTCACTGTTTTCCACCGATCGTTCCTATGGGAGCCGTTGTTTATCAAATTCGGCACAGTCATTAACAGATATATTAAACTAACAAATGTTTAATTTGAAAGCAATCGCGTTAAAAGTAACGAAGTTATTTACAAAAGTCCCTTTTTTCGACCGATCGTTCCTATGGGAGCTATATAATATAGCCATCCGATCTTGATCAAATTTGGCACAGTCGCTTATAGGCGTAATAAACTCTCTAATATTAAGTTCCAATTCAATTATAGCATAGAAAATAACGAAGTTATTAAGAAAAGTCACTGTTCGTGACTTTATGGTTTGTATGGGAGCTATATGAGATAGTGGTCCGATCCGGCTGAATCAAAAATATACAACCCCTGCATACAAGCCTATGTGCAAAATTTCAGCTCTGTAGCTCTTACGGTCTAGGAGGAGTTTGCGTGATCCAGACGGACGTCGTGCTGATCAAGAATATATATGTATACTTTGTATGGTCGGAGATGCTTCGTTCTATGCGTTGCACACTTCTGACCAAAATTATTACACCCTTTTTGCAAGGGTATGAAAAGAAAAAACCTAATTTGGGTCAGAGACTTTTGCGGCATGGAGACCGAAGGTTGAAAGACCATACAGACGAAAACATATAATTATAAGTAATATTGGCGGCCGAGCCAACGGAAGTTGCGTGCCATGGCTAAATGTTAGACTGCCAGGTCATAAAAGTGTTAAAAGCCAAAGGCTTCATAATCATATACACGTATGTTTGTACGTATGTATGTATGTATCTATCTATAGGTACTTACTAATAGACCGATCGAATGTTTTTATATTACAACCTAAGCAAAAGGTATGTTAAGATTTTGTTTTTAAAAGACCCTTTAAGGGTCCTGCAAACATTTAAGTTTCACAACTGAAACAAACACTTTTTAGAAAGTTATACTGTAAAAAATGATAAGTTTTGCGTTATAAGAGCATTTGTACAAAAAAAACGATCAGGACCCAAAAAAATCAACTTACGCATACTAATCAAACCTTGCGCTTAGCCCACTGGAGGTCAAGAAGAACCAAAAGGTTCTACCACCAGCAGACTTAGCTGAACAACTTGCTATGTCTAACTATACCTACATCTGTATGTATCTTCACAGGTACGAGTTTGCCTTGGACACGGCAAAGATTTTTATTAATTAAGGATTTTAGAAACTTTCGACTGAAGCTTACACCCAAAAACTCAAGAACAAATTCAATGCAGGACATAATCTTTAGCGGACGTTGACGATACTATGCGCAGTACGTTCTAGTGGCCCCTACGACACCAGGACAAAACATGTTAAGCGCGAGCTGAAGCAGATGACTGCCCACCTCCCACCCGACCGAGGGGTGCAGCCGTATAGCGCACGGCACGAATCGCGTGGACAAATACACAATAGAAATGAAGTAAGTAAATCGACTTGGGTACACCATACACCAGGTGAAACAATTTTTTTTTAAATTTCGGAAACCAAATGTATGTCTATTGTTTTAAAATGCTTCACTATGTGCTTCTCGCTCACTCTACAAACACACGAGCACTCTAGCGCCGCCAATAGCCAACGACCAATTCTGGCCTTGTGGACCGCTTAGTAAAATACGTTCATACGCATATTTTGCATGTTTCTAGTCCGATTTCAATAAAATTTGGTAGTTAGGTAGAAATAGATAAGATAAATTAGTCTACCGAATTTGATTGCCATAGTCAAAAAACTACAGGAGGAAATCGGTTTTTTTCTAAATTGTGGATGCGGAAGTGGCGTGGCAAAATATGAAAATATATATACTCTGCGCGCATACTAAGCCAGTGTACATACTAAATTTGGTGACTTTAGCTTTGTTAGTTTTCGAGAGAATCAGTTTTGTTTAATTTGCGGGGTGGAAGTGGGCGTGGCAAAATTTTTAAATATCCAATATCTGCGCGTCTATTAAGCAAGTCTACATACCAAATTTAATGTCGGTAGCTGCCATGGTTTTTAAGAAACTCAGTTTTATGTGAATCCCGGGGGCGGAAGGAGCGTGGCAAAAAGTTTAAACAATTAGTTTCTGCGCGCTAACTAAACGAGTATATAAACCAAATTTGATGTCTCTAGCAACTATACTTTTTAAGAAAAATAGTTTTATGTGATTCCTGGGGGGCGTAAGGGGGCGTTGGCGAAATTCCAATTAACTCTATATATGTACACAATACACGAGTATACATACCATGGTGGCTCTAGCTCTCCTCCGAGATCTGCTGGTTCATACAGATGGACGGACAGACGGACATGGCTAGATCGACTCGGCGGTTGATCCTGATCAAGAATATTTTGGCGACTTTAATATACCATTTCACCCTATGGGTGTATCGTACATTAAAGAAGATATTGATCAAAGTCACTGTTTTCCACCGATCGTTCCTATGGGGACGACAGACGGACGGACGGACATGGCTTTATAACCTCGTCTCGTCGTACTGATCAAAAATATATTTACTTTATATGGTCGTAAACGCTTCCTTCTATGCGTTGCATTCTTCTCACCAAATTAATATGCCCTTTTTGCAAGGGTTTAAAACTTGCAAGGGTATACAAACTTCGGACCCGGCCCTCTGGAAATGCTTAGAAGGGATGACTACATATATCTGCTGGATCACGGTGCTGGAGGTCATGAATCTCATGTGAGAAGCCTCCCAGCTACTGTATGTCCCATTTTACAATCGTGTTGTGAGGGGGATTTTAACGCTGCTGAGTCACCAATGATAGAGGGCAAGTCGTTATGGAAACTCGCTACTAGTTTTCTTCGGAATTCTAGTGTTAAAGGTTAGCCATTGACGACGATTATGCTTCGTCAATCAAATTATTATTATGTCGTATCAAGAATAACTATATTTGATGGATGGAAAAGCTTTCTTTCTATGGGTACATGAAGAATTTACTTATCAATAAGTTTTGTTAAAAATTTTAAAATTGACTTATTGTTCAACAAACTGCAATAAATACCCCGTATTGTAAATGCACAATTAACCTTTGCCGAAATAATTTACGTTGGCGGACCCACGAGGCCAAAAAAGTAGCCGGCAATCATACAGAAAATCAATTGTCTGCAATTTGTATTTTATTGTATGCAGCGAAGTAATAAACTACCCTGGCCCCCCACGCTAAGCAAAAAAACAACAACAAAAATTTAAGCCACGGTCAATTTGGTAATATCCGACGACATACAATAAGGAAAAACAAAGACAAGGAACAAAGGGCAACGAAAACAAGGACGGTGGAGATGTGGCAGAGGAACGACAAATGTTGGCACCACAACGCTTTTCCTTTCAAGCAGCTGTTTATTATGGAAATGCCTTAAAAAATGAAAATTGGCTCGACCAGGGAGTCAGTACCTTAGTGTCGGGGTTTCCATGTTGTCCTAGTAACGTTTTATGGTAATTTCGCTAAGTGCAAGTACGATTTTAGGTAAGAGGGCTTCCCTTTTTGCACGACACGTGCTACTTTTATGAATCAAAAACTACGTATACTGTGACCTCGAATATAAAACTTTTGCCATGTAAATTAGCTGTACAATACATATTTTCCACATGTGCAAATTATCATGATGAAAACAACTCACAATGGGTGTAAACACCTTACTACAGCCCAACCATAAAGTCTGTTCGATTCGCTATCAAATATTACTTTCCTTTAGCAATAATAATTAAAAACCAGAGGGCCGGGGCTAACTTCGACCGCGTCAAAGATTGTATACCCTTGCAACTTTTTTGGTAACTCTTTCCTTACCTATTAGCCATCAATGTGGAAGAACGTTTTATCTAAAAAGGCTTATGTTTGCGAAAGAATGGCCTACAATCGTAGGAAATAACGAAGATATTGATCAAAGTCACTGTTTTCCACCGATCGTTCCTATGGGAGCTATATGATATAGTCACCCGTTGTTTATCAAATTCGGCACAGTCATTAACAGATATATCAAACTAACAAATGTTTAATTTGAAAGCAATCGCGTTAAAAGTAACGAAGTTATTTACAAAAGTCACTGTTTTCGACCGATCGTGGGAGCTATATGTTATAGTCACCCGATCTTGATCAAATTTGGCAAAGTCATTAACAGATATATTAAACTAACAAATGTTTAATTTGAAAGCAATCGCGGTAAAAGTAACGAAGTTATTTACAAAAGTCACTGTTTTCGACCGATCGTTCCTATGGGAGCTATATGATCGATCTTGATAAAATTTGGCACAGTCGTTTATAAGCGTAATAAACTCTCTAATATTAAGTTTCACGATAATAGCACTGAAAAAACCGAAGTTATTGAGAAAAGTCACTGTTCGTGACTTTGGGGTTTGTATAGGAGCTATATGATATAGTGGTCCAATCCGGCTGAATTCGAAATATACAATCCCTGCAGTATATACAAGCCTACGAGCAAAATTTCAGCTCTGTAGCTCTTACGGTCTAGGAGGAGTTTGCGTTGATCCAGACGGACGGACGGACGGACATGGCTAGTTGAACTCGTCTCGTCGTGCTGATCAAGAATATACTATGTATGTACCTTGTATGGTCGGAAATGCTTCCTTCTATGCGTTGCACACTTCTCACCAATATTAATACCTCTTTTGCAAGGGTATAACAAAAGGGTCGTGGCTAACTTCGACCGCGTCAAAGTTTGTATACCCTTTCCTTTTTTTATATAACTCTTTCCTTACCTATAGTCGTCAAAGTGGAAAAAACGTTTCATCCAAAAAGGGTAATAGTTGCGAAAGAACTGCTAAAGTTACTGACGGAAGTCACTGTTCGTGACTTTGCCGTTTGTATGGGAGCTACGAGGGCAGTCCGATAAGTGCTTAGCCAACAAATGAAAACGAAAATTGTATAGAAGTGTCGATTTATTTCTCAACATAGGTTCCTTCAAGGTTAATACACTTGATCCAGCGATGCTCAGCGAGCTTGCATTGATCCAGACGGCCGAAGAATATAAATATAAATATGGTTATTCCGACTAAAATTAGTATATATACATATATGATGTTTTTACTGCAATTGAAACAATGAATACAGTACGAAGTCCAACACCCAAAAAGACAAACCCAAAAGTGACACCACACGCTCAGTGCCCTGGCCAAAGTTTTAATACTGGAAAATGCTAAATTTAAGTTTGCAACCAATGCGAATTTGAGTATTCATCATTTGTTTTTGCTGTTAACGGTTCTATTGAGCCGACCAGCAAGCACTCATTGACCAAGGCCATGAACTACATGTTACAAAGTCAAAAGCTTATGACTTTCAGTAGTAGTATATTTAGTACATTGGCCTCCAATGACATTGCCGACGCCGCCGCACAGTGGGCGATTCGGCAGATCTAGCGTAACTTAATTTATACATATGTGTTAGAATATTGG
Organism: Drosophila tropicalis; assembly: GCF_018151085.1. Lineage (NCBI taxonomy): Eukaryota > Metazoa > Arthropoda > Insecta > Diptera > Drosophilidae > Drosophila > Drosophila tropicalis. The sequence continues at coordinate 968,211 of NW_027173497.1, forward strand.
TGTTTTTTTTTAGAAACTATTAAAATTATTAATATTTAACATTAAATTCACAAATCCAAGTGAATAATATTGTATATATTGATTTTTATATAAAATTAATATTTAATTAATTAGTCGGAGTCAGAGCTGTAGTCTGTTTCTTCAATTTTCTCTAAAAGAAGAGCTTTTACCTCCTTATCTAAAATCGTATATTTATACCCTTGCAAAAAGGGTATATCAATTTTGGTCAGAAGTGTGCAACGCATAGAACGAAGCATCTCCGGCCATACAAAGTATATATATTCTTGATCAGCACGACGAGACGAGTTCAACTAGCCATGTCCGTCCGTCCGTCCGTCTGGATCAACGCAAACTCCTCCTAGACCGTAAGAGCTACAGAGCTGAAATTTTGCTCGTAGGCTTGTATATACTGCAGGGGTTGTATATCTCGGATTCAGCCGGATCGGACCACTATATCAAATAGCTCCCATACAAACCCCAAAGTCACGAACAGTGACTTTTCTCAATAACTTCGGTTTTTTCAGTGCTATTATCGTGAAACTTAATATTAGAGAGTTTATTTTGCTTATAAACGACTGTGTCAAATTTGATCAAGATCGGGCGACTATATCACATAGCTCCCATAGGAACGATCGGTCGAAAACAGTGACTTTTGTAAATAACTTCGTTACTTTTAACGTGATTGTTTTTAAATTAAACATTTGTTAGTTTAATATATCTGTTAATGACTGTGCCGAATTTGATAAACAACGGGTGACTATATCATATAGCTCCCATAGGAACGATCGGTGGAAAACAGTGTGATTAAAATCTTCGTTATTTCCTACGATTGTAGGCGATTCTTTCGCAAACATAAGGCTTTTTAGATAAAACGTTCTTCCACATTGATGGCTAATAGGTAAGGAAAGAGTTACCAAAACAGTTGCAAGGGTATACAAACTTTGACGCGGTCGAAGTTAGCCCCGGCCCTCTGGTTTTTTATGAATTGTGTTGAGCTTCTACACAAACTACTTATTAAAGGATCCGAGGATATTAATAACGTGTTGCCTCTGCTTTTCACATTATTCATTAACGATATTCCATCAGTCATTGTTCATTCGCGCGTGCTTATGTATGCTGACGCTGTCAGGCTTTGTCTTACTTATAAAGACACAGATTCATTTAGTCTGCTACAAGCTGATCTTAAAAACTTTCAATCCTGGTGCCAGTTTAATCTACTAAATCTTAACACTACCAAATGTAAGGTAATGACTTTTTTTGGTAAATCTCCTCAACTGGTCACTTACTTTCTAAACAGTAGTCCTTCAGAACGTCTAAACAATATGAACGATTTGGGCGTAGTTAGGGACCATAAGATAAATTTTAACACCCATATTTTCACCAAGGTCGCAAAGGCCATGAGTGTTCTAGGTTTCATTAAAAGATGTTTAAAAAAATTTGACGATCCCTATACAACTTTTTACGTCGCTTGTCCGTCGTATTTTAGAGTATGGATCTTGCATTTGGTCACCTCAATATGAGTCGCCCCAGACTAGACTTGAATCCGTTCAAAAGCAGTTCTTGCTATTTACTCTTCGTGGCTTTAGCTGGGATCGCAATGCCAATTTGCCTTCGTATTCTAGTAGACTTCTCTTGATTAACCTTCCGTCCCTAACTAACCGTAGACTATAGTATTATTTGATTGTTTGTTTTTATACCATACACCCATATGGTGAAATGGTATATTAAAGTCGCCAAAATGTATGTAACAGGCAGAAGGAAGCTTCTCCGACCCTATAAAGGATATATATTCTTGATCAGGATCAACCGCCGAGTCGATCTAGCCATGTCCGTCCATCTGTATGAACCAGCAGATCTCGGAGGCTATAAGAGCCAGAGCCACCAAATTTGGTATGTATACTCGTGTAGTATGTAAATGTATAGAGTTAATTGGAATTTTGGCCACGCCCCCAGGAATCACATAAAACTGTTTTTCTTAAAAAGTATAACAGCTAGAGACATCAAATTTGGTTTATATACTCGGTTAGTTAGCGCGCAGAAACTAATTGTTCAAACTTATTGCCACGCCCCCTTCCGCCCCCGGAATTCGCATAAAACTGATTTAAAAACTATGACAGCTACCGACATTAAATTTGGTATATAGACTAGCTTGATAGTATAAATATTTGTTTCACCTGGTGCATGGCATACCGAATTCGGCTAGACGACTTTCTTCCTTCATTTTTTCCTACTCGCACCAGGATTGTTTTCTTACTCTTGCGCTAAAGTTGAATATTAAGTTTTAAACAATCTTCGACATAATTTTTGATCTACTAGTAAAAATTAATAAAAGAATTCAGAAGGGTGTGCAAGGTTTTATCTGGCTTTGTATGATTTCACTTGGTTGGTTGGTCTGTAACTTTTTTGCATCATTGATGATGGAAGACCATGGAAGGGTGGAAAAATAAAGATGAATTGCGAAAATCAATTCTTTTCGGCGAATGGAACTTACCTGTACCGAATGGTCCAAATTATTGATTATGCGTATTACACGACCGGCACTACGTTTTATAGATCCCGATGTAGTTGATAATGTGCCCAAATCCGCTTCCATTATTGAGGGCTTGCGACTGGCAGGCTTGGAGCCCCATCCCTGATTTCCTGGCGATGCGTACCACATGCCGTTCTTCTTACCGTAGCTGGCGGGCTATAAGAAAGAGATCGATACACAAATAAATAGTCGAAGTACAGATAAACTCTGGACTTCTGCAAGTCTATACAACAATGCTTATATTTATACCATGCACCCATGGGGTTTGCGACAAATGTATACTCATTTAGAAGGTTGAGCGGTATAGCATTTTTACTATGCATCATGTAAACACAAGTTTATAAACATTTAAACCAATAAACTTAAAACAGTTGTTTCACTTGGTACACTGAAGTTAGTGAGACGACTTACTTACATGTACATATATCATGGGCGCAAACCATTATCGCAATAATTATGGAGTTGAGTGTGTGAGTATGCGCTCAGCTGTTTTACATTAAAAACTATAGAAAATTTCATGTGGATACTTCGACTTCTACATTTTCGTATATCACTGCATGATATAGTATTCCTATCCTGACGATTTTACTTTATCTTACCGGGTTATAAGTTGTTAAAATATCAAGTTTTATCCCGATATCTCTTAAGATGGCGGCGTGAAGTTTTCACCGACGGAGGGACGGACTGACTAAGTTTCTCATGAGCAAGAATATATATACATACATACATACATATTTTTATGGGGTCGGAAACGTCTCCTTTTCTGCGCTAGAAACATCTAACCATTTCATTAATACCCTTTGCAAGGCTTTAAAGAAATCTTATACATAACATATACATATTAGTCAAATTTATTGACCTCAAGCCAGATAAAACTGAGTTTTGATTTATTGCAATAAAAAAGTGTGAATAAAACAAAATTACAAGTGCATTGCGTTAGTTGCCTGCTTTAAAGTTCCAAGGGTCATGGTTTATCTATTGCCACAGTCCTTTGTAAATACGTTGTCATTTGGGCAACAGAACAGCGGGGATCCGGGTTCCTATGCCAGGTAAGTGATTGTGAAACAAAGTTATGTAGGTTGATAGTATACAACTGTACCCTATACTGATAATAGTTATATAGTGTGAAATATGGAAAACTTTGATAAAAAATGTTGTTGACAATGGCAAAAATGTTCCAAGTCGTGTATGCAGCAATTTGACACTTTACATTAAATGTTTTATCGCAAACTTTAAGTAAGAAAAGAACGAAACCAGAACTTGCAAAGGTATTCAGAACTGCCGAAGCTAGCCCGCCCCTCGGATTTTTATTTACAATGCGTCTGTGTTTCGTTGCTGGCGCTTCTCGCGCAAATCTGGAATTAATTAAATTGTTTTGTAGCACGCACCAAACATGACCACGAACGTGGTGGACACGCAGTCACGTCAGAAACACACAAACGTAAAAACATATATGTACTTACATACATATACAAATGTATATGGACAAAATCATAGCCGAATATAAATGTTTGTCCTTTTACCCATGAATATGTATGTACGTACATACGTCTGTACGTGTATGTATGTGTATCAACGCCTGGCGAATTTGATTTTGTGTTTTATCCAACAAACTTTTTCGCATTTCCTTATGAAAATCTATTCAGCGACACTCATCGAGAAGGTCGCGTGACACGAGAGTGTCAAATAATAAGCCATATGTATAGCGGAGGAGACTACTACTAAACTGACGTCGATGTTGCATTTAAAGCAGGAGTAGGCACCCATAGCCCGGATGCGGACACTTTATTTCGGCTCGTGATCCCATGCATGCTGAGACAACATGAGAGCGTAAAAGCTGAGTTAGCCTCTTGAAGTACATCGACACGAGACCTTCCACGTCGCGCAGTTGGGCTTGAGCCTAGATAGCGTTGAAAAATCTATTTTTTCAACATCGTGTTTTGCAAAAATGATATATGCAATCGATAGGGAATACATCAGGGATTATAAGTCCAAATCAGTTGAGATTCATGGATGCTAGAGCCGCCTAAATTTGAGACATTTTTAGTAAAGGGAAATAAATGATAATTTTTACACAAAGTCGCAACTTTAAAGCTGAATATTCGACGATTTTAAAAATCGATCTTGAATTTATTGTTTTATCCGAAAAGTATCTTTATCAATAGAATGTTTTATAAATTTTAATAATTACTAAAATCGTTATTGAACTACAAAAATACACTAAATATTGTTGTTTTTTTAACTTTGGTGGAATACAGCTAACAAGGATCAACTAGGATTAACGCCGGTCTACATACACTAGGTAGGTAAAATATTTACCAATCAGATGTACATAAATATGTGGTCAAAATCTGCGGATATTTGCAAATTCGATGTGTCAGCCATAAAACTATGGAAACCTCGTCTATATGAAGTAAGTAAGTCGTCTCGCCGACTTGGGTGTACCATACACCAGGTTAAACAAATATTTCAAATTTCGAAAACCAAATGTACATACATACATACAAGTCGCCAACATGTATGTAACAGACAGAAGGAAGCTTTTCACACCCCATAAAATATATATATTCAGTTTCAGTATCAACAGCCGAGTCGATCTAGCCATGTCCGTCTGTCTGTCTGTCTGTCCGTGCGGCCGAATGAACGCCTAGTTCTCGCAGACTTTAAAAGATAGAGCCACCAAATTTGTGGGTTCGTGTAGGATGTAAAGGGATCGAGGTTATTTCAAAAATTTACCACGCCCCTTTTCGCCCCCACAATTAAAAAATAGTTTATCTCAAAGACTTTTAAAGCTAAAGACTCCATATTTGGTGTGTATATTTGCTTAATAAATGAGCAGGTTTGTATGTGTAAAAGTTTTGCCACGCCCCCTTTCGTCCCCGTTATTTGAAAAAACTCTATTGTTTCCCGTTATTTTCTACCCTATGCTATCAAATTGGCACACTCAAATTTGATACTAATATCCAACAAAATACCAAATTTGATCAAAATTGGTCAAAAAATAGTCGAGTTATGCATAGAAACATTTTTCCATAAGGTCGGACTTGGCCGTTGGCTGGTAGGGGCGCTAGCGTGAGCATAAGCTTGAGTGAGCGATATACTAAGTTATGTAAAAAGCATTTGAACAGAATTTTATTAGAAGTCCACTCGGACTTTTACCTATGTATAAGTCACAGAAGCTATAACTTTAAACTCGATTTATTAGGAAAATATAGAATAGTGCGCCGAAATATTTCATACAGCTTCAAATGACGGTGTATTCTACAACAATTCCAAAATTCATCCAAATCGGTGATTCGCATACCTAGAGTTTCCCTTGTATGATTGTGGACCATCCATTAGACCAAGGATGGGCACGTAGTGGCTCTTTTGGCTCCCGTGGCTCTTTACCGGCATAGGCTTGGCAGAGAAAAGGGTAATTTTTTGGTCTCCACGCACACAAAAATTTGTGTGTCTCGAGTTTTATGACGGGTCATAAACGACCTTTTTTGGGTCGAGCGAGCGATCGTCGTCGAAATTTTAGGCAGAGGGACGGCCAAGTACCGAATTTTGCGGGAAGGGAGAAAAGGGTCGCGATCTTGAGCTCGCAACTTGTTGGCAAAGGGAGTGAGGGACAAGTACAAAATAAGGGTTGTTATTGATGAGTGCTCGAAACCGCAAAATTCGGGATTTGGCCGTCCCTCTGTCTAAAAGTTCCACTCTTATTGCATTGCGTTAAGTAACAAATATATTTCAATCGTGTTTTGACCAAATGGGCGTGGCATCTCGCCTCCACGGTCTATATACCGTATTGTGCCCGAAAAAGTATGCTAAATAAACATCAATAAACACAACTAGAATAATATTGGGCTTCTAGTGAAAAATGAAGCAAGTAAGTCGACTCGTCGACTTGGGTATACCATACACCAGGTGAAACAAATATTTCAAATTTCGAAAACCAAATGTACATATGTCTATTAAATTGATTTTACATGTCTTATACTATGTGCTATCTCGCTCACTCTACAAACACACAAGCACTCTAGCGCCGCTACTAGCCAACGTCCAATTCTGGCCTTGTGGACCGCATAGTAATATACGTTCATACGCATATTTTGCATGTTTCTAGTCCGATTTCAATAAAATTTGGTAGATTGGATTTAGAAATAGATAAGATTAATTAATCTGCCAAATTTGAATGCGATAGTCATAGAACTACAGGAGGAAATCGGTTTTTTCTAAATTATGCAGGCGAAAGTGGGCGTGGCAAAATGTGAAAATATATAAATTCTCCGCGCATACTATGCCAGTATACATACTAAATTTGGTGACTTTAGCTTTGTTAGCTTTTGATAAAATCAGTTCTGTTTAATTTGCGGGGGCGGAAGTGGGCGTGGCAAAATGTTTAAATAGCCAATATCTGCGCGTCTATTAAGCTAGTCTAATCAGTTTTATGTAAATTCCGGGGGGCGGAAGGTGGCGTGGCAAAAATTTTAAACAATTAGTTTCTGCGCGCTAACTAAACGAGCATATAAACCAAATTTGATGTCTCTAGCAACTATACTTTTTAAGAAAAATAGTTTTATGTGATTCCTGGTGGCGTAGGCGGGCTTGGCTGAAATTCCAATTAACTCTGTACATTTGCATAGTACACGAGTATACAGACCAAATTTGGTGGCTCTAGCTCTTATAGTCTCCGAGATCTGCGTGTTCATACAGACGGACGGACGGACGGACGGACGGACGGACGGACATGCTGATCAAGAATATATACACTTTATAGGGTCGGAGAAGCTTCCTTCTGCCTGTTACATACATTTTAGCGACTTTAATATACCATTTCACTCTATGGGTGTATGGTAAGTCTGGCAGTCTAATTAATCTTATCTCTTTCTACCAAACTACCAAATTTTATTGAAATCGGATAAGAAACATGCAAAATATGCGTATGAACGTATTTTACTAAGCGGTCCACAAGGCCAGAATTGGCCGTTGGCTAGTGGCGGCGCTAGAGTGCTCGTGTGTTTGTAGAGTGAGCGAGATAGCACATACTATGAAGCATGTTAAAACAATAGACATACATTTGGTTTCCGAAATTTAAAAAAATTTCACCTGGTGTATGATATACCCAAGTCGACGAGTCGACTTACTTGCTTCATTTTTTTATGTAATTATTGTTTATGTCCTAAAATAAAGAAAAGTTAACCCATGTGTGCGTCTACTGTGGAGTGGAAACTAACTTTCTGTGAATTTCTGCGAAATTGTAATTATAGTAAAATACAGCTCAAAGTATGTATTAAATTATGTTATGATTACTTTTCCGAGTTTTTCCGAGGTAAATTTATATTATCATCTATGTTAGAAGCAATTGTCGAAAATATCTTAAATATTTAAAATAAAATCAAAATTGTTTGTTTTTAATTTGTATTGCTTATTTGTTTTTATTAATAACAGTTCAAAATAAAATATTAAAATTTAAGTTGTTGACTTTTAATTCTATAATTATTTTAATCCGAAATTAATTTAAATCACATTACGTATACGCTGCGTGGGCTAGTATGGGAGGTCAAGAGGGCGTGGTCAAATCACTGCAATTTTTTTTTTTATTATGCATCCTAACATAGTTATATGTTCAAAGTTTCAACTCCGTAACTGCATTCCTTCTAGTTAATGCCACAAAATCTGGATTTTGGACCACTGTGCTATGGGAGCTTTATGATGTTGTCACCTGATTTTGATATATGGTTATGGCAATATGGTTTAGTCATTCGATCTTGATCAAATTTCAGACCAAAATGAATATACCCTTTTCGCAAGGGCGCATGGAATGCAAAAGTCGACGTGACGGCTTCACTTCTACATTCTTCCATTATTTAATTTTGGTTTTCGTTGTCTCATATTAAAAGATTTTGTTTGGCCTTTGTGTTACCTTAAATCAATAGCCTTCAGTTAACCCTCTAGGAAATTCCAGAAATTTTTGATTTCGAATGCAGGAAAACCAATTTTTTTGCAAATATTTGTGTGATTATTGCTATTTGCTGGTGAACCAAAGGAATTAAATGAAATACTTGGCCCCTGAGTGAGCTCAGGAATCAATTTGACAAATGCATTTTCTCTTCATTTCAAAAGACATCCTGTCCACTATCCACTCATGCTTCTCTTACTCGTTTCATAAACCACAAAGCTGTGTACATACATACATATATGCACATGTACATTTGTGTAGTATGTATACATACATATGTATAAATAAATAGTTTTATTTTGAATTGTTTTCTTCTTTTTGCAGTTTTCTCCATAGGTGAAAATTCAATTTTATATCCTTTTAAATTTTATTCCCTTTTCCGCAATGGCTTTGAAGAGGCAACAATGCATACATATGTACACATGTATAGATGTATCCGTACGTACCATTATTGGGAAACGGAAGGGCAGGTCGGAATGAAACAGCAAAAAATGGGAAACTGAAATTAATGCAAATTAATTTTCAACACAATTTCTCAACCGACATTTTTACATTGCTTTGTGACTCCGTCCCAGTGACCTGTGACCAACACCAAATACCAGCGGACACAGGGCACCAGAGACCAAAAGTAGAGAACTTTCAATACGGGGACCCAGCATGTGCACAAGGTTACAATCAAAGCTTTTAATTAAAATTCAACAAAAATGCAAAACAAAAATATGTACTTTAATATGTGTGTATATTTCTCATTTTATACAACTGCAAATTGGTTCAATATTTTAGATTCAATTTTCCAGTTTTTAAAAAAAAAAAACAAAGGTCCGGCGCTAACGGACTTCGGATGTATCGAAGTATGTATATCCTTTTTACGTAAAATTGTTTTATTAAAAAGACTATATAATTATTGTCTGCATAAGAAGCAATTTGATATACCTGTCCGATCCGGCTGAATCCAAGATATACAAAGCAGTATGTAGGCTAGTTTATAGCCGATCTACAAATTGCGTGCTTTAATCCAGACGGATCCTATGTGATGCACATTTCTGACCAAACTAATATACCTTTTTTGCAAGGGTATGCAAATCTGGTTTGTTTTCAAAGACTTTCACATATGTCAACGAAGGATTGGCACATTGTGGCTCACTTGGCTCCCTCCGTGTATTGTTTTGGCAGAGATTGTGCAGAAAAGCTACAACACCCATTTACAGCAAACATTTTTTTTTTGGAAAAGCGTGTATCGTCACTGTTTGGGGGATATGCCAATGTTCCTTGGCCATAATACATAACACTGTAACTCAATTCATCAATGCGGAGACAAAAACCTTCACAGTACCACAGTGTCTTGTTTTAATTCGCTAGTAGTTCGATCTGTACGATTTTTGTACCCGTGCAAGAAGGGTATATTCATTTTGATCAGAAGTATCCAACGCATGGCATCCGACCATATAAAGTATATAAATTCTTGATCAGCATGACAAGACGAGTTTATTTAGCCATGTCCGCCCGTTAGAAATTGTATATTTTGCACAGTCTGTATAACTCGGCCAGATCGGATTACTATATCATAGAACAGTGACTTTTATCTATAACTTGTTTTCTCAATTCGTTGTTTTCTATTGCCTTGAAATTTAACATTGGTTAGTTTATTACACCTATAGACGACTGTGCCAAATTTGATCAAGATCGGGTGACTATATCATATAGCTCCCATAGGAACGATCGGTGGAAAACAGTGACTTTGATCAATATCTTCGTTATTTCCTACGATTGTAGGCCATTCTTTCTCAAGCATAAGCCTTTTTAGATAAAACGTTCTTCCACATTGATGGCTAATAGGTAAGGAAAGAGTTACCAAAAAAGTTGCAAGGGTATACAAACTTTGACGCGGTCCTCTGGTTTTTGTTTTGGTATATCCTGATCAGGAGATCGTATTCTGTCCTATGGGCTCATAAATGAAAAATTTATTCATTGATTCATCAAATGTACCTACATGTAGATGAGATTTACTGAAACAAAGCTAAGACGAGTTTTCGAACTTACCCGAAGTTGGTGTTATCAAAAATGGTGGGTCAATCGGCGTTTTATAGTTGTTTATTTCAAATTTTTCAAAAAAAGAACAAAATATACATAGTTTAATATTTCAAATGTGTTCTTCAACAGTGTTGATTGGTTTATACTTTCATTATGACTGTTTGTATGGCAACTACATATGTGTACAATTTTTTTTATAATTAGTTTATATACCGCACTTTTATTTAATCATATTTATGATTTTAAAGCGCCATATTTTAATTTCCACTAGTGCGCCATTTTACCCACCCTATCTTTTCGCTTTTAAAACTAATAACATGAAGTAAGTAAGTCGACTCGCCGACAATACCATACACCAGGTGAAACAAATATTTCAAATTTCGAAATCATTAAATTGATTAAATTGCTCACTCTACGAAGACACCGCACTCTAGCGCCGCCACTAGCCAACGGCCAAAGCTGGCCTTATGGATCGCGTTGTAAAATACGTTCATATTTTGCATGTTTCCGATTTCAATAAGATTTGGTAGTTAAGTAGAAAAAGATAAGATTATTTGGTCTGCAGAATTTGGTTGCGATAGTCAAAAAATTGCAGCTGGCAATCGTTTTTATACCATACACCCATAGGGTGAAATGGTATATTAAAGTCGCTAAAATGTATGTAACAGGCAGAAGGAAGCTTCTCCGACCCTATAAAGTATATATATTCTTGATTAGGATGAACAGCCGAGTCGATCTAGCCATGTCCGTCTGTCCGTCCGTCCGTCCGTCCGTCCGTATGAACACGCAGATCTCGGAGACTATAAGAGCTAGAGCCACCAAATTTGGTATGTATACTCGTGTATTATGTACATATATAGAGTTAATTGGAATTTCGGCCACGCCCCCTTACGCCCCAAAGAATCACATAAAACTATTTTTCTTGAGAAGTATAACAGCTAGAGACATCGAATTTAGTTTGTATACCCGTTTAGTTAGCGCGCAGAAATTAATTGTTCAAACTTTTTGCCACGCCCTTTTACGCCCCCAGGAATCACATAAAACTGTTTTTCTTAAAAAGTATAATAGCTAGAGACATCAAATTTGGTATGCAGACTAGTTTAATAGACGCGCAGAAACTGGCTATTTAAAAATTTTGCCACGCCCACTTTCGCCCCCGCAAATTAAACAAAACTGATTTTTACAAAAACTAACAAAGCTAAAGTCACCAAATTTAGTATGTATACTGGCTTAGTATGCGCACAGAGTATATATATTTTCATATTTTGCCACGCCCACTTCCGCCTCCATAATTATTCCTCCGATTTTCTCCTGTAGTTTTTTGACTATCGCATTCAAATTCGGCAGACTAATTAATCTTATCTATTTCTACAAAACTACCAAATTTTATTGAAATCGGACTAGAAACATGCAAAATATGCGAATGAACGTATTTTACTAAGCGGTCCACTAGGCCAGAATTGGCCGTTGGCTAGTGGCGGCGCTAGAGTGCTCGTGTGTTTGTATAGTGAGCGAAACATGTAAAAACAATTTAATAGACATACATTTGGTTTTCGAAATTTCAAATATTTGTTTCACCTGGTGTATGGTATACCCAAGTCGACGAGTCGACTTACTTGCTTCATTTTCTAAATTATGGAGGCGGAAATGGGCGTGGCAAAATAGTAAAATATACAAATCCTGCGTGCATACTAAAAAATCTACATTTTAAATTTGGTGACTTTAGCTTTGTTAGTTTTCAAGAAAATCAGTTTTATTTCACTTTCGGGGGCGGAAGTAGGCGTGTCAAAATTTTTAAATTGTCAATATCTGCGCGTCTTCTAAGTTGGTTTACATACCAAATTTAAAGTCTATTTAAAGGAGTATGACGAGTGTATGATGTCTCTAGCTGTCATACTTTTTAAGAAAAATAGTTTTATGTGATTCCTGGGGGCGTGGCCGAAATTCCAATTAACTCTATATATGTACACAATACACGAGTATACATACCAAATTTGATGGCTCTAGCTCTTATAGCCTCCGAGATTTGCGTGTTCATACGGACGGACGGACGGTCAGACGGACATGGCTAGATCGACTCGGCTGTTCATCCTGATCAAGAATATATATACTTTATAGGGTCGGAGAAGCTTTCTTCTGCCTGTTACATACATTTTGGCGACTTTAATATACCATTTCACCCTATGGGTGTATGGTATAAAAAACTTGTCATGGTATGCAAAGTTTGGAGCGTCCGAAGTTAGCCCGGCCTTCTAGATTAAGAGATTTACCATTCAGCGATTTAGCTGAAAATCACATTTTTCTATGGGATTCTTTTTATTTTACTTGGCCGAAATCCTGCTAAATAACATTTGGGCTAGCTAAAAGATTGAAGGGGTGTGTTTTTGGTCCACACAAACATATGTACATAAAAGCACTGTGGAAAAGCTTAAATTACTTTATCAATTAAACTTTAAGCAATTTGGCAAAGACCAAACAAGGGAACTTCAAAACCCTTGAAACACCGTTTGACGTGCAGCCTCGCAGAAAATTCAGTGACACCACAGGGGAAAAGTCATGGTCCTTGTAGTCATTCTCATTCCCACTCCCGTACACATGCCAACCCCACCACTTTTTCATTCTTAAAAGACAAATCTCTTCATACTTAAACTGCGGTAATTTACTCATACTGAACCCAACCCATTGTAGGATAGCGTCTTTGTTTTTGGTAAACAAATAGTTGAACAAATATGAAAGACCAAATTTAACAACATAACGTAGTGAAAAGTTTGCTGGTGTTTTAAGCTCACCATACTTAGCATTTAATTGGATTAGTTTTTGTACCTTGCATTAATAGTGGTGGAATGGTATATCCAAAATGCCAAAATGTGTGTAAAAGGCAGAAGGAAGCTCTCCCGACATCATATGGTATACATACATATATGTATGTATGTATATTCTTAATCAGAAACAACAGCCGAGTCGATCTTGACGTATTCACCAGTCTTTATGTCCGTATGAACACCTAGACCTCGGACACCATGAAACCTAAAGCCACCAAGAATGGTACGTGGACTCGTGTATGATGCATGAAGGTCATGTTTAATGCTTTTGCCACGCCCTTTTGGCTGTGGCGGTGTGTGCTTGTAAGAGTGAGCGAGACAGCAAAATGAAAAAGGATTTTATATTTATATAATTTTCAACAGTTGATTCACTTGGTGCATGGTATACCGAAGTCGCCAAGTCAACTTACTTACTTAATTTTGTTGTTTTGGCTGTTGAGCTATTCAAAAATTGTGAAAAATAAACAAACTTTTTATTGTTCGGAAAGTTAAAAGAGTTATGCATATGCAATACATCCACATTCAAACAACAAATAATTTTCAAATTTTAATAACAAACTTATATTATTAAAAAGTTTCACATGTCTATCATGTGAAAACGACAGCTTTGTGTACGATAAAGTCATTGACTTTGATTTTAGTCCACATTGGCTTATTACGCCAATTGGATTATGAGCTGATTTGATGATAATCGCACCAGAAAAACCGGGGGGCTAACTTAGGCCATGCTAAAGTTTTTCTGTAACTCCTTCGTTACCAAAGAGCGTTAAAACGGAAAGACCTTTTGTATGTAGTCATCCGATGTTGATCAAAGTTTTCAAGTTTATAGACCATTATATACGTACGTTAGTTACCTAGTTTGGGGATAAACACACTAGAGCCAACGTCCCTGTCAAAGCAATTTAAAATAGTTATCCGATCTTGATGAAATTTCGAATAGTCTTTAACAGCTATATTGCAATGGGCTAGGAAATAAAAAGCTATGAGTGAAATTATATAGTGGTTCGATCCAGCTGCATCTGAAATATATGTACAACCCCTGTTGGCTGCAGTCTATACATGTGTATCTGCACAAACACACATGCAAAGTTTTAGCTCTGTAGCTTTAATAGTCAAGGAGGACTTCGCGTCGATCCAGACGCTCGAACGGACGGAAATGACAATTTTTTTTGTCGGATATGCATTAAAACACCTTTTATGCAAGGGTAAAAAATTATACATACGACTTACGTATCATGGTATACATATATACATATATACACCATGAAAACAAATATATTTTAAACTTATAATAACAAATGCACTTATGTATTTTAAAAAAAGTTCTGTTCAATTGCTTTTTACAAGCTTAACTCAGTATCTCGCTCACTCAAGCATACGAGCACCCTGGCGCCCCCACCAGCCAGCGGCCAACTCCGGCTTTATGGAAAAATTCTATGCATAACTTGGCCGATTCGAATAAAATTTGGTATGTTGCTAAATATTAATAATAAATTTAAGTGTGCCAAATGGCATAGAGTGCAAAATTACGGGAGATAATCGAGTTTTTTCAAATCACGCAGGAGGAGGTGGCAAAATTTGTACACAGACGGACAGAGGGACATACAGACATGGCTAGATCAACTCGGCTGTTGATACTGATCAAGAATATATGTAAGTACATACTTTATGGGATCGGAAAAGCTTCCTTCTGCCTGTTACATACATTTTGGTGACTTTAATATACCAGTTCACCCTATGGGTGCATGGTATAAATATGTATGTAGGTGACATCTTCGAACTCTTACAATCATCATGATATTTCTCTTTCGCCTTTCATCTTTTTATACCATACACCCATAGGGTGAAATGGTATATTAAAGTCGCCAAAATGTATGTAACAGGCAGAAGGAAGCTTCTCCGACCCTATAAAGTATATATATTCTTGATCAGGATGAACAGCCGAGTCGATCTAGCCATGTCCGTCTGTCCGTCCGTCCGTCCGTCCGTATGAACACGCAGATCTCGGAGACTATAAGAGCTAGAGCCACCAAATTTGGTATGTATACTCGTGTATTATGCACGCGTACAGAGTTAATTGGAATTTCGGCCACGCCCCCTTACGCCCCCAGGAATCACATAAAACTATTTTTCTTAAAAAGTATAACAGCTAGAGACATCAAATTTATTTTGTATACCCGTTTAGTTAGCGCGCAAAAACTGATTGTTCAAACTTTTTGCCACGCCCCCTTACGCCCCCAGGAATCACATAAAACTGTTTTTCTTAAAAAGTATAACAGCTAGAGACATCAAATTTAGTATGCAGATTAGCTTGATAGACGCGCAGATATTGGCTATTTAAAAATTTTGGCACGCCCACTTCCGCCCCCGCAAATTAAACAAAACTGATTTTCTCAAAAACTAACAAAGCTAAAGTCACCAAATTTAGTATGTACACTGGCTTAGTATGCGCGCAGGGTACATCTATTTTCATATTTTGCCACGCCCACTTCCGCCTCCATATTTAAGAAAAAACCGATTTTCTCCTGTAGATTTTTGACTATCGCATTCAAATTCGGCAGACTAATTATTCTTATCTATTTCTACAAAACTACCGAATTTTATTGAAATCGGACTAGAAACATGCAAAATATGCGTATGAACGTATTTTACAAAGCAGTCCACAAGGCCAGAATTGGCCGTTGGCTAGTGGCGGCGCTAGAGTGCTCGTATGTTCGTAGAGTGAGCGAGATAGCACATACTATGAAACATGTAAAAACAATTTAATAGACATACATTTGGTTTTCGAAATTTGAAATATTTGTTTCGCCTGGTGTATGGTATACCCAAGTCGACGAGTCGACTTACTTGCTTCATTTTTTTTTGGCTTTGCCCTTCACCTTTAACATGCTCATGGCAAAACTTTAAATAAACTAGATCGGGGTGCATACTACACATGCCGATTTCGGTGGCTAAATCTCTTATAATCTCCGATGTCTAGGTGTTCTCACGGACAGACGGACGTAGTTTGAGGCTAATTAGTAAATTATATAGCTTGAAGCTTGAAAATTAGTTTTTACTATTTATTTAGATAAAACGGTCATCTAGTTTATCACGCTTTATAGAAATAACGTAATTCAAGCGACTGAGTATTTGGTTAGAAATTAACAGAGGGATAAATCAGTTTGAGTTCAACTACAGTTTCGGTTTCCAGCACACGTAAATCATTAAAAAACACTTAGAAAAACAACAAAAGTCATTTAAACTTTTTGCCAACTTTTTTTGTTATGTTATTTTTACCCAGCTTTCTGCAGTGAAAAAAGAAATATGAAATGGAGAGATGTGTATTCGAATAAAGTTGAGTAGATGATTCTAGTGTCGGGGAGGGGTTGGTGTTTGGGTATATGTACATATATGTATGTTGTGATGAGAATGGGTGGTTGGTTCTATGAGGTTGGAAATGGCCTCATTGTTTATACTAGGAACTCAACTGACCCAAGACTTGGTTGGCGATGTGAGCATCACAAAGGGCGAACTTTCCTCGGTATCCTCGTCGATGTACATTTAAGTGAAATTTTTGTTTTGTCCGTTTTCCTCTTTTATATTTTATTTTACGCTTTTAATTCAGTTTACGCGCGTTAAGTTAATTTAGTTTATAAAACGTAAGTGAGTTGATTGAAACCATTTAGATTTAATTACACGCTCTCAAACTCTCTATCTATGTGTTCACAAATATGTATGTATGTATATGAATGCTCATATGTACATATGTATACCTAAGCATATATTACACATATATTGATAAGTATGTATAATACTGTATTGGTTTATCTTTGCATCTGAAAATGCTGAACCGGTTTGCTTGACGTTCGCGTTTCGACTACCTTCAAATTTGGTGTCTCTAAATTACACTAGACCTATTACGTTACGGTGCGCTAGGCTATCCAATGTCAACTGACCCCCTGATATGGCGTGTATATGAAGCATTTTCACATTGCCAACTCCACACCTAACACTCGTTTCGCTTCTCAACTTCAACTTCAACTAGCTTGGCTCCGGACAAGAACTTCGCATATATTCCTCTCGTAGCTTTTTCTATTCGTACCTTTTCGGCTTATTTATTTATTGTTCACTTTTGAAATCAGCGACGGCAATCTCAATAATGCTGACCCATTAGCTGCCATTTTGTGTGAATGTGTTAAACCTACATATTTACATGCATATGTATGTATACACCTGTTCATGTGTATGAAGCAGGGCTTACTTGACTACCCTGCTGTTCAGCCTAAAGATGGCTACCTGCCGTGCCGTGTCCACGGGCTTCTGCCAGAAATCATACGACTTCGTGCCTTAAAATTACGAGAGTATATTTATTGTGCGCACTTGGCTTTACAGTTAAAGAACAATTTGCTAGATTTGCTAGATATGTACATACATACATATATAGTGAAAAACGAACAGCAACGACAACTAAAAAGAAGATAATAATAATTGAAAAATAAATTTGTTTAATTTCGTCCTGGGTCGGTCCAAGCCTCATTGAAAAATTTCCATGACCGTTAAATTTAACTTCGTGTTCGTGCTGGGCCGGCGCTCTAAAAATTAGTCCCGTATTCATCTCTAGTGCGATGACTGTGATTACTAATACAGGTACAGTAGGGATACACAGGCATGGGTACTGGTACTGGTTGATTACCACTGTATTCGTTTTGGTCTACTTCAAGCAACTGACGCTGTGGGGCGCTTTGAATCAACAAGGCTTCGCTTTCGCGCCAAAACACATAGTACATAACATACATAAAGTATTCTGTTTAAGAGTTGGTGTTTGCGTGCGACTCTCGTTCGGCTCAATTTATTCGCTTTGTACGCCCTCAAGGGGAAACCCCGGACAACGTTTAGCTCGCCAAAATTTGCTACACTACCTTCAAAGTGAATATGCATCGGTCTTTAAAGCACCAACATGTTATTTGCAGAACTTAGTTGATGTTTTAGGGTAACAAATCAAAATCGTTAATCGAGAAAGACATACAGTCAGTAATATGTTTCTGAAATTCTCGTGAATATATGTGACGAGTCTGTCCGTCTGGATCAACGCAAACTCCTCCTAGACCGTAAGAGCTACAGAATTGATATTTTCTTTGTAGATTGTACTTCTCGGACTCAGATGAATCAGACCAATATATTATTCAGCTCCCTTACAAATGGCAACGTCACAAACAGTGACTTTTCTGAATAACTTCGATGTTTTTTTAGTTATTGTCATAAGAATTAATATTTGTTAGTTTTGTATGACTGTACCAAATTTGATAAAGATCGGGTGACTATATCATATAGCTCCCATAGGAATGATTCTTTTATAATTAAACATTCATCAGTTTACTTGTGACGCTATTGTCATAGAAGCTATTGTTTGTCAGTTTAATATAGTGACCTTGCGGAACTTGATCAAAATCGGATAACTATAATAATATATATAGTCATATAACTTTAAAATAGCATATATGTAAATGCTGCCTCCTCAAGATTTTAGGCTATTCCTTCGCCAACATTAGAGTTTTTGAATAAAAACTTTTTTCACATTGACGGTGACAATAGGTATAGAATGGCAAGGGTATAGAAACTTCGGCGCGCTCGAAGTTAGCCCCTGCTCTCTGGGCTAAAAGGTAACTTTGCTTGACAAAACTGAAAAAGATTGAAAAAGTATTTTTTGTTTACTGGTTCTGTTTACTGGTTTTTTGATCGGAACACATTTTACTAGAAATTCTGATATTACGGTTCGCGTGCAAAAAAAAGCTCTAGTTTTCTTCACACAACTTTCACTTTGGCTTTGGGCCACGACGTACTTTCTTTTACGTAGTTCGTGGCAGTCCCAACACCTTACTGTGCTGCCTCAGCTGTGTTGAAGAGAAGTGGTACGCTTTTGGTTTTTCCCGGCTATACAAACACTTTATATACCTGTAGACTCACACACCCTGAACCGAACAGAACTAAGTTACATTTTAATATATATTTATATTTATATTTATATTTATATATGTACATATATATGTGTATAAATATATATATATATGCATATATATGGTGTATTGCTCCGTGTGTGTGTTGTGCGTTACTTTCGAAATGGTATTGGTGTTGGTAGAGTGGTACGTAGGCCAAGCAATTTTGTTGCCCTATTCGCACACACTAACTTCCTCACTACGACTCCGAAGCCGATTCTGACTCTGGGTTTATTTGGGTTGAAATATTTATGTATGTAGCTGTAGTTCACCTTATTGCTTTTCACTTTGAAGTGGCTGGCTTATACATACATATGTACATACATACGTATGTATGTGGATATTTATTACCATTTCAGTTGTATTTGCTTGTAGTTCTCCACACCACGACTTCTTTTGTTTTGGTTGCCCTTGCTGCTTTTGCTTTGAAATTCTTCGCCTACGGCATAACAATTGAACCTCTATCAATTTTCCTTTTGTTTTGTAATTGAAACTGTATGCGCTTAAATTTTTTTGCCCTTGCAAAAAGGGCATCTTAATTAAAACGACGAGACGAGTTCACATAGTCATGTAAAATATATGAATAATTTTCCTGTTCCATATAGGTTCCTGCCTTGTCTACGAAATTTATGTTTTTGACGCGGACAGATGTATAAAAACAAACAAAATTAAATGTGTCTGACTTCGGTCTAAAGGCTTTTAATGCGTATGTTTGTGTACATTTAGTTACTTTTTGAATGTTTTATGCCATTTTGTATCTTTATCAGTGAAACTTTATGATTTGCTAGTATATTTAAAATATAATGTATTTCGCGATCTAATAAATTTATTTTGCAATTGATTTTCAACAAAGTGCGAGTGGGATCTCGCCTCCACCACCAAATCAATGCCCAAATAAGTATGCTAAATAATTTCATATCATACTTTCTGTACATTTGGTAGAAACTCATTTTGTTTTTTTATACCATACACCCATAGGGTGAAATGGTATATTAAAGTCGCCAAAATGTATGTAACAGGCAGAAGAAAGCTTCTCCGACCCTATAAAGTATATATATTCTTGATCAGGATGAACAGCCGAGTCGATCTAGCCATGTCCGTCTGTCCGTCCGTCCGTCCGTCCGTATGAACACGCAGATCTCGGAGACTATAAGAGCTAGAGCCACCAAATTTGGTATGTATACTCGTGTACTATGCAAATGTACATATTTAGTTGGAATTTCAGCCACGCCCCCTTA
The DNA here is from genome assembly GCF_018151085.1 of Drosophila tropicalis. Taxonomy (NCBI): domain Eukaryota; kingdom Metazoa; phylum Arthropoda; class Insecta; order Diptera; family Drosophilidae; genus Drosophila; species Drosophila tropicalis. Next base: position 988,751 of record NW_027173497.1, read on the forward strand.
CGCCCCCAGGAATCACATAAAACTATTTTTCTTAAAAAGTATGACAGCTAGAGACATCAAATTTAGTTTGTATACCCGATTAGTTAGCGCGCAGAAACTGATTGTTTAAACTTTTTGGCACGCCCCCTTCCGCCCCCGGAATTTACATAAAACTGATTTCCTTAAAAACTATGATAGCTACCGACATTAAATTTGGTATGTAGACTAGATTAATAGACGCGCAGATATTGGCTATTTAAACATTTTGCCACGCCCACTTCCGCCTCCACAATTTAGAAAAAACAGATTTCCTCATGTAGTTTTCTGACTATCGCATCTATTTCTACCAACATACCAAATTTTATTGAAATCGGACTAGAAACATGCAAAATATGCGTATGAACGTATATTACTACGCGGTCCACAAGGCCAGAATTGGACGTTGGCTAGTAGCGGCGATAGAGTGCTCGTGTGTTCGTAGAGTGAGCGAGATAGCACATAGTATAAGACATGTAAAAACAATTTAATAGACATATGTACATTTGGTTTTCGAAATTTGAAATATTTGTTTCACCTGGTGTATGGTATACCCAAGTCGACGAGTCGACTTACTTGCTTCATTTTTTTTTAAGAGTTCGTCAAAAACAATAGTTTTTTCTAATAGAGTAATGTCAGGGGCATCTAGAAATCATAACGAAAAGCTATTGGTTTACGTAAACTTTCACTCTGTTCTCTGTTCAAAAAAAGGCAGACTTTAAATTTCTACGTCTAGGGACTTTCTTCAGACATTTAAGTGAATCAAAATGGAAAATGATCTTCAAGGTATCTAGTCTTAACTTGTTGTATCGGAATTGTTGCTGTGTGTAATGTAGCTTTGTTGTTTTGTGATGATATATTTTTTGCAATCGTTTTCTCAAAAGTTTGTGTTTCGTGGAGTAAAAGTTAGGTGGATTGTTGGGGATTGTTGTAAGAAATTGAGAAGTCTAATTTGTCAATATGTTTATTATGCGATATTATTAAGGAAAATAGAAAAAAAAATGCCAAAAAGCTATAGACTATACTATAGAATTTTAGTTTATAGTCTATGATCCATTTAATGCATCAGAATTATAATGGTAAAATAAAATGACTAAAAAAGCCTAAAAGTATGCAAGTTGGTCAAATTTATTTTTTTCTGCGAATTACGAGAAATAAATGGTCATATTGCAGAACGAAAAAAAGCAAAATTATATTTTAGTCTTAGAAAACTGCCAGTAAAACTTCAATAAGCTAGCATTAAAATTGTAATTTATGACAAATTTTTTTGACATCTGGGCCAGTGTACATTCCTTGCCATATTCAAGATTCATAGAAAAATCTAGAAAATGCTACTCAAAGTAATAAATACCAACATTAGCAATATAAACACTTGGAGCAGGCAATTGCTTCCATGGGCTGTGGAATTCGCCAACTCTTTTGAATGCTTTTGCCAGGCTTGAAAGGAAAATCAATTGATCCTGAGCATCTACTTTCATAAGGAAGGAGGGGATAAAAACTACATAATTGAAAAACTTCTCTGTGGCAATACTCCAGAAATGTCAAACCAGGCCAAAAAATGTCTAAAATAAACATTTTAGAGTATTCAAACATAATTTCATAAAGAATCCATCAAATTTGACTAATGTTTATTAATTTTAACTTTACCCATAACCCTTATTGAAATGTTTAAGTGTAAATTGAACAACTAAAAAAGTTAACATTTTCGGATCAACTATTTTTAACTACCAAATTTAGCATAAACACTTTAAACGTCTAATTTATTAATATTTGACAATGCTGCGAATTCTAAGTATAAGCAAGCACCATTATTAAATATATGTATATAAAATTTGTAGTGTCTTGCCTTTTTATTGTCTTTTATCGCCGGCAAGAGAGAATTTTCGCATAAACTAAAGAAATTTAATATGAACTAAACTAAACCAAATACAAATCAATCTAAATTATGAAAATATGTATGTTTGGCATACGACGCTCCAAGTGAAACGGCTATTGTTAATAATTTAGACGCGATTGGTTAGGAAAGCGTGAATAGCAATAATAGGCTAGATCGACTTGAAAATCTTCTTTCTGCCGGCTAAATCTATTTTGCCCATTGGTATACAAAATCAGCCTCCTGAAGGGTGTTTTCTTCTTAATGTCCTCTGTTTGCAAGGTCACAAACTTCAAATCTTGACATACATACATTTGTACATACAAACATACAATCATACATATCCACACAACTCGCCTCAGACAAGGACAAGGACAAGGACAAGTACATACACATACATGTACTGCAATTTATTTGCTTGCCCTTTGGCTGTTCCTTCTTTTCAGCTCTGGAGCGTGTCAAAATGAATCGTCTTAGTTTTTCCTAAAGTGCGTTGACTTTAATTGAATTAAATTGATTTTGGCTTGCTCTAGGTAACCTGACAGTCATCAATTTTTTGTGTGCCAGGTGAAAAAGGGCAAATACTGTGATGTTTATAAATAGAGTTTTCTAATCTAGATGTTCGTCTTGGACCAGCATCATCGCTCACACGCTCTGTCGTGCCTTCCTTCTCCCCTCTCTCCTTACTTCCTCTCCAAGTATCCATCGTCGAGCTTGTTCACGTCTACGTTCTCCTCGACCATTGTCTCAATTTCAATCCATTTGGCCGTAAATTTGACATGACAATCAACTCAACTTGGACTCGCATTAGATACACGCATACAAACTCTCACTAAACATGACACAATGTTAATGTTTTTCCAATCAATTGTGTCACAAACATCGACTATGAAAATAAGTACACCATGCACATAGCCACACACACGTACCTGAATAGCAAACCCTATGCTTCTCAAAAAAAAAAAAAAAAAAAAAAAAAACTAATTTTTATCTACTATGTATATTTCCTTTAATCACAACTCACTTAATGTGATCCGTTTAAAACAATCAGATAAAAGTAGATATTAAACAAAGGTTGCAGGAAAAAACTTTTAACTGTAGCGTACAATCAGTTTTAAACTAAAAATTTCATAGCATTTTAAAAGAAGTTCTTTTCAAAAATTGAATGTTTAGTTTTGGAAACGGTTACTGTCGTCGCATGTCACTTGTTGGCGAATAGTTTACCGATCTTGGTTGATGGGAGAAGGGCACAATTTAAAGTTTTTCACGAGCACATAAATCAAGCACTAAGACCGAAAACAGAAAACTACTGAGAAACAAAGACCGAGCCTGAATTCTTGCCGTCACCTTTTAAGTGCGTGCAAAGTTGTTTGGTGAGAAACTTGAACTGGACTCAGCGGGTAGAAAACAAGAATTAACCGAGTGGACGAAAAATGGCACGAAGAACTTGACAAGAGGGGAGAAAAAGAAAAATTAATAAAAGTCGTTATAATACTCGTAACTTCCTTTTGGGTTCTTTTTCCATACTTTTTCTCCCTTTTTTTGCAAGCGCATATTTATACCCTTACAAAGGAGTATATTGATTTTAAACAAAAGTGAGGAACGCGAAGAATGTCCAATGTATAAATCATGAAGCTCTCATAGATGTTTTCCAAGCGAGTGGCAATTGTTATTTAACATTCGGTAACTTAATATACTGATTAATGGTTGCCTCAAATTGCTTAAAAGCTTCAAACTACCTCAGACATGGAACATGTATATGTACACATACATAAGTATATTCACACAATGATTATGCAAAAAACAAAGGGAAAACCGAAAAATTAAGATTGAGGGCCTAACGAAATAGAAAGCATCAATTGTGAGACTTCAATTGTGGCATTTACATTTGCATTGCTCGAAAATATTACGTTTAAAGACTGTAAGGGTATGTAAGCTTCGGCATAGCCGAAGTTAACTTCACATACAAGAAGCTATAAATCTAATAAATACACAGTTTTATCGAATGGCCGGCCTAAGTCTTAGGCCTCAATTGACAGTAACTCGAAATTTAAGAAAAAAAGTTTACTTTGACATCCTTGCATAGATATGGAATAAGTAGCACGGAATCCTGTAAGGGTGTTTAAATTTCGACGCAGCCGAAGATTTATTTCCTGCTTTCATTTCTTTTGGGTCGGTTAAAGAAAATTCCTCAAGTTCTTCGGTTCTGATGCTGTTCAGTATTTCATTTGATTTAAATAGTTTTGCCTACTATGGCTTTATTATTATTATTTTTGTTGTTTCATTTTATTGTTCTTTGGGGCTTTATGGGTACACATTATAATGGTAAAACAAGGTTAGGTCACTGCATATTTCCCAATGCCCCGCAGGTCGGTCACTCTCTTACAAATTGCCGCTGACTGTTTTTTATGCTGTTTTCGTGCGGAAGTGGCCTGGCTGGTGACTTATCGTCGCCATTTTCGTCATGAACGAGAAAAGAAAATGAAAAAAAAAAAACGAAGAAAAATAAATACATACATAAGTACATACATATGTATGTATAATAATTTCAGCATTTATTTTTTTGTTTTAGGTGTAAATATTTCAAGCTCACAAGTCTCCGAAATCAAGGAAAAACCAGGTCGAGGTTTATGGCTTAATTATTTCCATGCATGAAACCCCTTTTCAGGGAGGTCTTTATGATGTAAGACTCTTTTGTCGATTCCTTTCCTTCGCTGTTGTTGACACGCATATTATACATAATTTTTTATGATTTATAAAATATAAGAATAAATCCCAAGGCACTTGTTTGTGTGTTAATCATTTCCTACTTGTGCTCGGTTATTATTAATAGAGCAACGTCAAGATAGAGGTCAACATTGTAGTATAAATATTAAAAAATGCATAAAGATTTATGTTAATTATTTACTTAAGCACTCGGACTCGAATAACCTTAATTAGAGAGGAATGGTCAATTGTAAAATAGTATTGGGGACTACGTAAAAATAGAGTTGCCGAAGTTAACATTTTTGAATTTTGTTTTTGTATACTCTTTCAGAGGGCATTATAAAATTGGTTGGATATGTGTAACGCAGAGAAGGAGACGTTTCCGACACCATAAAGTATATGTATTCTTGATCAGCATGAAAATCTGAGTTGATACACCATGTCCATTTGTCCGTCCGTCCGTCCGTCGGTGCAATCAACTTCATTTTGAAAGCTGTAGGAATGGAAGTAAATATTTAATCTATTTATGACCCGGGTTCTTACCCGATAATTATCTTATAAATTATAATTTATGAAAATGAATTTACTAATTCGATAGCTTGTAATGTAAAACATAATTTTCTCGAATTTTAAAAATATGTATGTAGAACGCAAGTTACGTTTAGTACAAATCGGCTCAGCTCAAACTCTGCCAGCAGCCTACTACGTCATTCCTCGGATTCACCAAAGCAGCTGACAAAATATCAAAGAGGTTTGTTATAATGCATAATACCCTACACTTTGTATATGGTTCTTTGATGATTTAAATGTGAACCAAAAAGTATGCTATACTGATTCCAAGAATTGTCTCCTTTTTAATTTTAAAGAATTTTGAAAATCTTATGCGTCTTACCAAGTGTGTATTACTAATGTTTGCAAACAAAAGCTATTTTTCTTACAAAGGATGTTCCAAAATCTGCTGAAAGAGTTGAAAATTTTTTTTTCATATTTCTATAGTTTACTTTTGGGGGCCAACCCCAGATTCCCTGATTTCGCAAAATCTGGTCGTGAAGGACAAAAACCAACTATGCAGTTATAATTAGCGTACCCGTATTGGTCAAGAACACCTCTCAAGTTAACGTCACCAAAAATCATCTCGGCCTGTGTAATTATGTCATTTATAACTAACAAGCAATTTAATGATGAGTCAATGAACCCGTTCATCTAAATGGCCCAAGGACACTGTAAATCACAAATTTTTTAGATAGCCCCAAAATTCTTACTTTTCATGTATGAATTTTTCGGCTCTTTCGAGTTGACATAATCTTCCGTCTGTTGCAATACTTGAGAACAAGACTGCGTCTCCAATTCGCATAGCCATTGTTGTAGGTGGCTACTACCTGCGTGCAGTCATCGCCCCTTTTACATAGGCTTAGGCCTTTTAAAGGGTCCCACGCAAAGATGCAGAGTTTGCATAAAAAGAAAGAAGGGGGAGGATGTTTTGGGAGTCTGTCTTAATATATTTAAGGGTTAAAGAATCAACTTAATATTAAACTTCGTACGATGTATGTATGTGTGGGTACATAATTTGTACATATGCATGTATATGTATATGGTACACTGAAACCTCGATGTAACGCATCTGAAGGGAACCAGACATTTTTTGTTATATCTATTGATTCGCTATAAGAACTTATTATTAATATTAGTTTTTTTCAAATGACTTAAAGAAAAATTCGTTATGTTGAGTTTTTTCGCTATATCGAGGTTTCATGTATTTATATGTACCTATGTATCTAAGTACATACATATGTGTTCATATATTTGGGTTTGCCACTTAACTAGTCACATAAAACCAATGCATTTTCCGTAGGTGATAAATGCCAATTTTGCAGACATTGGGCAATAAATTGTAAAATTATATAGTTCAATTTTCAGTCATTTTTGGGCATTTTCGAGCGAAAATCGTTCTTGGATAGCGAAATTTGACTACTTTCAAAGGTGAGATCTCACTTTTGCGAAGGTGGAGGTCCCGAAATGTGAGGAATTTCGCTACTGTATGTAGAATGTATGTTTGTAGGTAAATATGTACTAGCATACATACATATATCCTAACCATGTGACATTTTCTGCTCCATTATTTTCATTATGTCTGACAGATGACGTTTCAACATGCAACTGGAATAGAGGCCAAGCAGCCATCGCACTCATTTGCCAACATACCGCAACCCACACCATCGCATCTATCTATATGTATGTATGTATGTAACAGCCCGCCCTTAACACGTATGTAACTATAACTCTAACTGTTTTTGCAATGCGACTGGACAGTGCTGTCAACTCGGGGCTGGAGCTGCTCATGTCTGCTTTAGACGCCAATATATTATGCCTTTAGCACTGTCAGGGCGATTGCTGCTGTTGTTCTTGTTGGTGCTGCTCCTGGTCATTTTGTTGATCTCACCTCCCCCCGTCCTGTTGCACATGTTGGTGACATATATGTATGTGAACACACATACACCTACACTGCCATATACTTATTTCCTTCAACTTCGTTCTCCTTTTAAATCTCTTCTTCACGTTGTCCATCTCTACCTAAGAATTCTATATTTATACATATGTATATATGTACATATCTGTATGTGTGTGTGTGTATGCCAGCATTTTGCATTGCAAATATTTGTACCCTATTTAAATTAAGAGTTTTACGACTCTGACCCAAAATGGTTGTGCCTTTTGTGGGTGTCTGTCGAACATAAGAAGATTTGAAGCTTATTAAGTGAATAGGCAGTGAAGACCACCTACTATCTAGACCAGCCAATTAAACTCTCATTCTGTACAACATCTGTTAAGTGAAGAAAAAGGTAACATAATATGCTATATTTTTGCGACATTTAATCAAAATCTAACAACAACATCAACTGGTTATTCTACAAATGATAAAACTGCACTTTTCCGCCTTCTGGTTTATATTCAGCTTTCAAATGTAAATACTCGAATTGAGTTAATGAAATAAGTAAGTCATCGCGTACATCATTGTGAATCCACATTCATTTTCTTTTCGCATGCCACATATCAAGCACAGGTTATTTGTATTTTCTTATTCTGGGCATAGCCAAAATTTTAGGCAAACTTGAAATGAACCAATATTAAACAAACAAATGGTTTTTGATCAAATTTGGCAAGCATATGTAAAGTAAAGAAAGTTATTGATAAAACTGACTGTTCCTATAGGAGCCATATGATCTGAATTTAGCAAAGACATAAATGGCTATGCTTAACTGAGTAATATAATTTTATTTGACAATTGCGTGAAACGTAAAAAATGTCATTGTTAAAAATCGCCGATCTTTCCAATGGGAACTATATGATATAGTCATCAGATTTTTATGAAATTTGATGAAATTGCATTTGTAGCAAATGTTAATTTTTATAACAATAGCTTAGAAAATAAGTTAAGACGTTATTGAGAAGAGTCTCTGTTCGAGCTCTAACTATCTAGAAGGAGTTTGCTTGATCCAGTTGGACGGACGGACACTCGTCTCGTCGTGCTGATCAATAATCTATGTACATACATACATAAATACTTTTTATGGTCGGAGATGCTTCCTTTTATGCGTTGCACACTTCTGAACAAAATCTTATACACTTTTTGGAAGTTTAAAAAAGTAAGAGAACCCGAATAAATGACTTTAGTAAATCAAATTTAACATTGATACAACAACTTGTAAGGGTAACTTCGATTTCGATGTAAATTTGATGATATTGACGCCACAATAGTGTTATGTGAACAAGCGGGTACATGAGTAGAAGAAATGCTGAACCACAGTGAAAAAGAGATAAAAAGAAAGAGCAACATGTTTCATTTTCGTATTGAAATTGTGTGTGAGTTAATAAGGAAATATCCTTTTACACATGTGACCCTAATAATTTCCAACAAGTTCCTCGAGTCTGAGAGGGGGTGACGCGCATGCATTACTAATAATAATGCCATTGTTTCACTGTGTTTGTGTGTGTGTATGTGAGGGTATGAAAGTGGGTGTGTATTGTGGGCATTTTGTGCCGCGTTGTGATTTATTGCATTCGTGTGCCAGATTTTACAAACGTAATGCGCCACACTATATACATATGTAGCCTCCTCGTTCTCCAACTCCCTCCTCATGCATATGTAAAGTTTCGAATATTTCCCCTTTGCTTTAACCATGTAAATGTGTGAGAGGGCCTGTAGGAGTGGTGTGTATGGGGTTTCACATATTCACATATTCCATTTAGAGTAATATTTCTTTCTTGTGCTTTCTATGCGTTACACTCTCGGAAGTGGCATGGACATACGTTTCAGTATTATTTGACATCCGTTTTTTTGTTTTCCCAAAAATGAATAATTTGCCCCTAAAATATAAATTTTGCAGCTTTTCTTAGCTTTCTTAATTGAATTAAAAGTAGTGGAATAATATTCTGTTTATCCGTACGAAATTTAACTCGAAATATTGGTTTTCTGAATTTAACTGAGTTTCATAAATTACACAGGCCGACATGATTTTTGCTGACGTTAACTTGAGAGGTGTTCCTAACTAATTCGGGTACGCTGATTCTGACTGCATACTTGGTTTTTGTCCATCACGTCCAGATTTTGTGAAATCTGGAGATCTGGGAATGGAAAATAGGCACCCAAAAGTATACTATAGAAAGTTTAAACAAAAATTTTCTACTTTTTTAACAGATTTTAAAATATTCTGTATAAGAAAATTAGTTCTTGTTTGCACATAAAACTAATAAACAATATGTTACACGCAGCAGAATTCCATAATTCTTTAAAATTAAAAAGCAGACAATACTTGGAATCCCTATAGCATACTTTTTGGTTGAAATTTTACTCATTATAGAACTATATCCAGAGTGTAAGATATTATCCATTATAACAAAGAAATAACTCTTTGATATTTTGTAAATTTCTGTTAAACCAAGCCTAATATATTAATAGGATAAAATAATAATGTTTTTAGTACAATATTATGCCTATATCATGGAATAATATATTGCAAATTAGGTCATTTTGAATAATTTGAACGCATTTTTTCGAAATCCTGACGTGATGGAGAAAAACTAAGTACAGGGCCGTGATTAGCAGCCCCCAATTACTATAGGAGACCTATTGAACTTCAAACACTTTTTCATGACCTCAAAAATGTCGGCCTGTGTTATCAAATGTTAATTGTTGTTTCATATTCAAAAACGAAACAAAAATTAAGTTCTAAATCGTGGAAAATTTTGAATTATTATTTCATACTTTTGATAATAATTGTTCAAGGGACTCATCAGCAGTTCTTGCATTCCATTCTGGATCATATGTGATTAGGGAAAAAAAATGTGGATTGATGTAATAGTACAATAGTTTAATGACCAACTAGTCGACTAAAAAGTAAAGAATAATTAACATGAAAATGATTTATTATTATTGTTATTTATGTAATATCAATGCAAGATCAAAACCTGACTTCAATCTTAATTAGAGTAGGTATGTGAAATTACCAATTTTGTTACTTAAGGAGTTAACGTACGGCCAACGTACGGATTGAACAATTGTACAATGCGAAATAAATAATTAATAAAATAATGGAATTGAATGGTGAAGCGAGGTAGGTTAGAAACGTAATGTAAATAAATCTCAAATATTTAAATTCATATTTTAGAAAAAGGGCAAAAACAGACTAAAGATTATGACTTTCTTGTTCTTGTTACAGAAATCGAGAACGATTTGAAACCAACCCAAAAGCAATTGTCAGGTGTTAAAGAAATGGACAATGTTACGCTTTTATTCTATTCTATTTAAATAGTAATAGAATTGTTGAAATAATCTTTGGCTATTAGTGTATCACAATGCATCCAAAAGCAATTGCTAATAACAAATTCATTGGGATACGAAAACGCTTTTAAAAACAATGAACCAAAACGCCCCTACCAACCTGCTGGAACTAATATGTTTCTATGGGGAAAATTGACCAAGTGGGCATGCTTTTGTTTTTATACCCTTGCAAAAAGGGTATATTATTTTGGTCAGAAGTGTGCAACGCATAGAACGAAGCATCTCCGACCATACAAAGTATATATGTATATATTCTTGATCAGCACGACGAGACGAGTTCAACTAGCCATGTCCGACCGTCCGTCCGTCCGTCTGGATCAACGCAAACTCCTCCTAGACCGTAAGAGCTACAGAGCTGAAATTTTGCACGTAGGCTTGTATATACTGCAGGCGTTGTATATCTCGGATTCAGCCGGATCGGACCACTATATCATATAGCTCCCATACAAACCCCAAAGTCACGAACAGTGACTTTTCTCAATAACTTCGTTATTTTCTATGCTATTATCGTGAAACTTAAAATTAGAGAGTTTACTACGCCTATAAGCGACTATGCCAAATTTGATCAAGATCGGGTGACTATATAATATAGCTCCCATACAAACGGCCAAGTCACGAACAGTGACTTTCTCAATACCTTCGTTATTTTCTGAGCTATTGTCGTGAAACTTAATATTAGAGAGTTTACTACGCCTATAAGCGACTATGCCAAATTTGATCAAGATCAGGTGACTATATCATATAGCTCCAATAGGAACGATCGGTCGCAAACAGTGACTTTTGTAAATAACTTCGTTACTTTTAACGCGATTGCTTTCAAATTAAACATTTGTTAGTTTAATATACCTGTTAATGACTGTGCCGAATTTGATAAAGATCGGGTGACTATATCATATAGCTCCCATAGGAACGATCGGGGGAAAACAGTGACTTTGATCAATATCTTCGTTATTTCCTACGATTGTAGGCCATTCTTTCGCAAGCATAAGCCTTTTTTGATAAAACTTTGACGCGGTCGAAGTTAGCCCCGGCCTCTGGTTTTCTTTGTTTTTGGATTTTTGCTTTGTTGCCTTATAATTTTCAAGTTGATTCCTTCAAAATTTTGTGATGAAACAACTAGTTAAATTACAGGTACATATTGTAGTAGCAAGGTTTATTCTTTATTTATTAATATTTTATATCACAGGCTTATTAATATTATTCTTATTTATTTTATTTTAACGTCTGTCGTCTTTGCTCGTAGCCTATCGAATGACTCTCTCTCTCTCTTTCCGTTCGTCTGTCTGTCTCTCTTCTCATTGTTCAGTGTTAATCAACGTGCATACTGCTCTGCCAGAACAGTGTTGGCAATTCCAGCATACTTATCGGCGTTCGTTATAGTTTAAACTAGTTATCCTACTACAATATGTATAAGCATAGAGTGAAAGCTCTAGGATGGCTCCAGTAGACGGACATCTCTCTGACCGAACGAGTTTTATAATCCTAAGATATGTGTCATTAATTTTATCGTCAAGATCAACGCAAATAGTGAATTGTATCTATAACTTTATACTTCATGCTACATATGTATGTACATATGTACCTACATATATGAGCCCGCATTACTATAAGGACAAAACGTTACTCTGCGAATTGCAGCGCATTAGGAAAAACTTGCTGGAAGCAATCGGTTTTGTTTGGATCACAAAATGTGCCTATTCACTAAATGAGGATGCATGTGGCAATTGATGTGTATGTTATATTTGTTTTAGTTGTATCTTCGTATTTAATAAAATTTGAACAATTGCAAGGTTTAAAAACACACTTTAATTAAAACATTGCACTTAAGCCGGTTTGAGATCAATCTTTTAAAAAAGATTTTTCAAAGGTAGTTCATAAAAGTGAGCAAGCTGCCTGTATAGTTACTTCATAAATCACTTAGTTCTATCATCAGCAGCCTTTGCAATAGAATCCAGGGTCATAATGCCCCATATCTTCACATATCTTCAACGCTAAAGGTAGTTGGGAATTCAAGCATCCGCCCTTGAGAGCATCAGAATTAGTGAACGAGTTTTGCCCAAAGTATCGTGCCCTATTATTTCATACAGTGTAATTTGTTTTGCCCTTTGAAATGTTGTTCCTTTAATGTTTGACCACAAGCCAGCTTACAATTATTTAAACTAGTCGGAGTCTAAACAAATAACAAAAACCATTTACATACATATTTGTTTTTCAAATTTAACCGAAAATAGGATAATAAGAACAATTGCCTCAATGACTCTTCCCAATTAACAATTTGTTAGATGCAAAAGATTCATATATGTAATTCTTAGGGAAAAAAATTTCTTCGACTCCCTATAGCTTTTGGGTTTAAATTTTACTCATATTAGATCTTATACATTATAGCAAAGAAGTAAGTCTTTCATATTTTGTAAGTTGTTTTTGATTTATTCCTTATTTGCTTATAGGTTAAAGCCAGAGGGCGGAGGCTAACTTCGACCGCGTCAAAGTTTGTATACCCTTGCAAATTTTTTGTCACTCTTTCCTTGCCTATGGTCTTCAAAGTGGGAAAAACGTTTTAAAGGGTTTCTTTTAAGTCTAATCTTTGCGAAACGGCTTACATAGGAAAAAACGAATAGTGGTCTGATTTGCCCATTTGCAAACATTTACTAAAGTTTTGCTCGCCACTGTTATGGTTTAGTCTGCAATCAGGCTAAATCCGACATACACAACACCTACAAAGCAGTAATTCATCACAATATTCACTTTGTTAAATCGAAAATGTTGATCTGTCATTAACCCAGTTATTATTTACATAACAGCAGCATTTAAGTACATATTATGTGCATGTGACAAAGTTTTTGTGCTTTTGGATAGGTTGCACATAATTGTGTAGATTGCTCCATCAAAAGGGTAAAAGCGTTTTTTAATTAACTGTCTCACACTCACATGCACGTGATTAATGCACATATACACAGGATATATACAATATAGTATAGTTTTGTATTTACATGGGATGTGTGCAGGAACGCATTTACTGCCGATTCCTTAGCCCAGAAATCACGCAATGTGGCCTTCTGTGGTGGTTCATATTCGCGCGCTGAAGGGTAAGCGGTCATCTCCGTTGTGGTCGATTCGGCGTACATTACTCTTCTTATTTTAGTAAGGCTACTTAGCCTAGTTTCGCCTTGTGATATTTCTGGCACAAAAAGTGTTATGTATCGCCTTGACTCTGATTAAAATAAATGAATTTAGAACACGTGACAATATACGCTATGATTTATGCCCCACGGTTTTTTGGGTAATTTTAATAAATTTTCGTGTATACAGTAAGTATAAAAATATGAGAAACATTTATAACAGGTTGATCTAATTAATGTCACTTGCACTCGCAGAAAACAAATTATGAGCCGTTGGAAATATTCACGGAAATTATTGTTTGAATGACGCGTGAACCGTATGAATCGCTGTTAAACACCCAACTGAAAACTTTGAGGCTCCTTAATCCGCAGTCCTACAGAGCACTACAGGTACAGAATGACGCAAAATATTGCACCGCATACATAAACATAAGAAAAATGGTCGCTAAAGTCTGTAAATGCGGATGGGAAGGGGAAAAATGGGCCCTCTGCATGTGCATTGATATGTGTGTGCAAATGGCTGGGTTTGTGTGTATGCATACACATGTACATATGACACGGTCTCTAATGGCAAAAACTTCATACAAAAGACTTCATACAAAACACACAACCATCAACCACCACGACGACAACGGCAACAACAATGGCAACGTTTCAATTGCATTTCCGTTTGTACCAGTTTTCATTTCAAAACTTATAAGTTTTAGACGACATCAACGACGGCGACATGACCAGTCTGCTAGCTTGGTGTACTAGCTTTAAATGGTAACCGGGACTTGGACGGGTGAGCGACTGTCTCACGCTGTACTGCGGTTGACAACGCGGCGCAAATGTTTGCAAATTCTAAAACTTTTCAATATTGTGGCAACGTATGCGATTTACAATGGAACGTTAGGACGAATAACTTATACATGATAAAATGAAGTATGTAAGTCGTTACGTTGACTTCGGTATACCATGCAGCAAGTGAAACAACTGTTCCAAATTCATAAGACCAAATAAGTGTGTGTAGATAAAATTTTTTTGCATATACTCTTACAAGAACATGAGTACTCTAGCGACGATACCGGCCAACTCCGTTCTTATAGGTGCCCCAGGATATTTTCAGCCCGAATTGGATAAAATTTGGAATGTTGATAGATATTACAGAATCAAATGAATAGACCAAAGATTTTTTAACTGTTAGAGGTTTCTCTTTTTTTATATACCCAATATACACTACCATATTTGGTCTCTAGGTCTCCGAGATCAAGGTGTTTATATGCTTGGTTTATTAAAGTTTATAGAAATGGTTTTGTTTTTTCGGGCTTAAAAAATACATGATAATCGAAATTTGATGCCCATTGTGCAAGCGTTGTGTAAAGAAAAACCAACGGAAGTGTACCCTCAAGTCCCCAATACCGGACCGCCCCCACACCAATCCACCAGAGTTCTTCGTCAAATCTTCTTCTCCTTTCTTCACTTGAGCCGCTTGACAACTTTCACCATTAGCGCACAACGGAATAAACACAAGTCCAATTTGTAGTCAGCGCCATCAATTCAACTTGAAGACGTTTTTCCCCAAACCAACACTGAACCTCAACGGCAGCCCCCACCCCAGTCCGAAGTCAGCCCCTCGCCATACCATTTACCATCACTCCTCCGTAATACCAGGCCCGCCACACCCTGTTCACAACTTATGCCAACTGCCACCATGTCTGTGTTTTATTGCTGTGCGCTTAAGCGACGACAAGAATGTTTGCCTACTTTACAGCGTCGTCGCCCGGAGAATTGAATTGCGTTTTGCATAGTTTTAAAACGAAACTCTCTTCAGAACCTTACAATTATGAAAATATGATATGCATTCCCAAGAATTGGGGGGTGTGCCTGTAAATAATTTATCTATTTTGCAAATTTTTGTTGCCTGGCTTATCATAAACTGTAAAAAATCGAGTAAAACATTTTGTTGTCATTTTTTGCAGATTGCGTTGCTCTCAGTGCTACTGCCACTTTTTGGCAGACTAAACTCTTAACAATAAACAATACAAATTCTAATTACCGTCTTTTGGCTCTGGTTTAGGTTTTACGATGTTGTCGAGGTCCTTTTGGCAAACTTGTGCTCATCCTGCCACAGCGCGTGTAGATTGGCTATTATGCAATCAACGATTTTCAACATACTTTCAATTTAAACTTTTTAAGTGGATTTAATATTGTTTCACTAGGACCCTATAATTCACATGCGGGATCCATTTTTTAAAAGGGGTTTTCCAGATTTCGAATTAATACAATATGGAAAAACATAACAAAAAATAATTTAAATCCTACTTTCGTCAAAAAACATTGATTAGAAATAGTTATATATGTTTTTTTTTATACTTTTGCAAAAAGGCTATATTATTTTGGTCAGAAGTGTGCAACGCATAGAACGAAGCATCTCCGACCATACAAAGTATATATATATTCTTGATCAGCACGACGAGACGAGTTCAATTAGCCATGTCCGTCCGCCCGTCCGTCCGTCCGTCTGGATCAACGCAAACTCCTCCTAGACCGTAAGAGCTGAAATTTTGCACGTAGGCTTGTTTATACTGCAGGGGTTGTATATCTCGGATTCAGCCGGATCGGACCACTATATCATATAGCTCCCATACAAACCCCAAAGTCACGAACAGTGACTTTTCTCAACACCTTCGTTATTTTCTGTGCTATTATCGTGATATTAGAGAGATTATTACGCCTATAAACTACTGTGCCAAATTTGCTCAAGATCGGGTGACTATATCAAATAGCTCCCATAGGAACGATCGGTCGAAAACAGTGACTACGATCAATATCTTCAATATATGTTGTAAGCCTTTTTAGATAAAACGTTCTTCCACATTGATGGCTAATAGGTAAGGAAAGAGTTACCAAAAAAGTTGCAAGGGTATACAAACTTTGACGCGGTCGAAGTTAGCCTTGTCCCTCTGTTTTATGCTGTTAATGGTATGGTGGTGCTGTTCGCATTTAAATCCGGATTACGGGAAAAACAGCAACCAGATTTTATTCAGCGCCAAAAAGAATATAACTCAGTCAATAAAATTTTATAGTTGGGACGCCACAGTTCAAAATTGCCCGATGTTTACTTTTTATTTAACGTCAACAATCTCCTTTCTTGTTACTCCTTTTTACAGTACCGGATTCAGCAAGCGCGGGACCTGTGGCAATAATGCGAAATAAGTGGAACTGTCGCTATATCATGTAGTGATATACGACAAAAAAAATAAAGGGCTTGGAGTATATAAAACATACTATAAAATTTACCAATGTGTTACTATTTAATGTAAAACATCATATCCCCCTACAAGAAAAAAAAAAAAAAAATGTGCAACGTAAGAAAAAATAAAGAGCGATAGAGTGATACCTTGAAGGTAAGAACATGTAGGTATATTCAAATTTGTACACCCTTGCAAAGAGTATTGTAAAATTGGTGAGATCTTTGTAACGCACAGAAGGAGACGTTTCCGACCCCATAAAGTATATATGTATGTATGTATGTACATACATATATTCTTGATCAGCACGAAAAGCTGAATCGATATGGCCATGTCCGCTATCCGTCCGTCCGTCGGTGAGTATGCATTTTACTCAGCCATCTTAAGAGTTATTGGGATGAAACTTGGTAACTGATATATGTACTTATAACTCGGATAAGATAAAGTAAAACCAGAAGGCCGGGGCTAACTTCGACCGCGTCAAAGTTTGTATACCCTTGCAACTTTTTTGGTAACTCTATCCTTACCTATTAGCCATCAATGTGGAAAAACGTTTTATCTAAAAAAGGCTTAAGCTTGAGAAAGAAAGGCCTACAATCATAGGAAATAACGAAGATATTGATCAAAGTCACTGTTTTCGACCAATCGTTCCTATGGGAGCTATATGATATAGTCACCTGATCTTGATCAAATTTGGCATAGTCGCTTATAGGCGTAGTAAACTCTCTAATATTAAGTTTCACGACAATAGCTCAGAAAATAACGAAGGTATTGAGAAAGTCACTGTTCGTGACTTTGGGGTTTGTATGGGAGCTATATGATATAGTGGTCCGATCCGGCTGAATCCGAGATATACAACGCCTGCAGTATATACAAGCCTACGTGCAAAATTTCAGCTCTGTAGCTCTTACGGTCTAGGAGGAGTTTGCGTTGATCCAGACGGACGGACGGACGGACGGACATGGCTAGTTGAACTCGTCTCGTCGTGCTGATCAAGAATATATATACTTTGTATGGTCGGAGATGCTTCGTTCTATGCGTTGCACACTTCTGACCAAAATTAATATACCCTTTTTGCAAGGGTATAAAAATCATCATATATGTAGTTCTAGAAGAAATATAGCTGAAAAAATTGAAGTATCCCTAAGAAATTTACTAATATAAAGTATTGGATATAAGACCTCAGATTTCAATTTGAATCTGATCGGATAAATAGGACACAGGTCAATATAAATCGGCTCTGCTCCTAGCGCTGCCTGTTGCCTACTACGTCATTGGTTATCAACAAATTGACTCACCAATGTAGCATAAAGTTTAATAATAAACTAACTCTTAGTATTAGTTCAAAAAAGTTTATGAAGAAAATAGTGAATTATTTTCCTGCAATGGATAATCATGCAAAAAACGAAAGTTTACCTTAAGTTTCTGAAAAAAGCGAGCGAGTGAGCGACTCCGATCAGCTGTCGCAACGCTGCCGATCTGTTACCGTTTTCTAACACTGAAGACAGCTGCTTTTATTATTCCTTGTTGTAACGAGGTGCAAAGTTATTTACTTTGCCTAACAAACCAAAAGGTGTAGAGTATGCCCAGCCCTGAAATGGATAAATGGAGTCTGAGGTACCAAAATTTTGGAGCAACGTAAAAACCGTCCGTACTGGTTGTTATTTCATGTACGTAGATGAGTTGTCTAAGTGGCACAGTCATTTAGACAACTGAACAATGAAAATCCGGGTTCGAATCCCAGGCCCTACATTAGATGTATTTTTTCGTCTAAGCCGAAGGCCTTAGCTGGCAGTGCATGTAATATACAGTTAGGTTGATAATTTACACCTATGTATATCCTATACTCATAATAATATTAATGGAATATCCATTGTAACTCCAATAATTGATTTGTTGAACAATATTCAGGACTTCCTTCTCCGACGTTCAACAGCTGCGGATCATTGTGCAGCTGAGTCTGTTATGCAAAACGGCATCACAGTGGTGATGCATGAACTTCCTCTAATTTTAGCAGGTGATTTTAATATCAACTTTTGTGTTAAAAAAAAGAGTCAATGATACAATCATCAATGATACAGTTTCTTTTTAATTTGAAAATCAATAACGATCCATTAATATTAACTACAAAATTCAATACCACTATTGATGCAGTTTTTTCGAGAGACTTGGACAAAATGCAATCTAAAACAATCCTATCTTACTTTAGCTACCATAAGCCTTTCGTTACAGTGATTAAATTAAATGCCTAGATTTATATACCCAGAATAATTAAAAAGCAATTCTCTACTTATCACCATCTCATCATTACTGACCTCTGTCTGACATAAACAGTACACTCTCTCCGTAGACACACTCTATTTTATACCCTTGCAAAAAAGGGTATATTAATTTTGGTCAGAAGTGTGCAACGCATAGAACGAAGGATTTCCGACCATATAAAGTACAGATATTCTTGATCAGCGCGACGAGACGAGTTCAAATAGCCATGTCCGTTCCTCCGTGCGTCCGTCTGGATCGACGCAAACTCCTCCTAGACCGTAAGAGCTACAGAGTTGAATTTTGAATGTGGGCTTCTATATACTGCAGGGGTTGTATATCTCGGATTCAGCCGTATCGTAGTTTTCTTAGTTATTGCTATGAAATTGGTTATTGGTGAGTTTATTGCTTCTATAAACGACTGTGCCAAATTTGATAAAGGTCGGGTGACTACATCATACAGCTCCCATAGGAAGGCTTGGTGGAAAACAGTGACTTTTGCAAATAACTTTGTTGCTTGCTATGCTAAGATTGTGGGCCGTTCTTTCGCAAACACTAGACTTTTTAGGTGGGTAAGGAAGAAGTAGCAAAATACTTGCAAGGGTATACAAACATTGAAGCGGTCGAAGTTAGCCCCGGCCATCTGATTTTTTTTTGGGCTTACTCCCCATATTTGTCCGACTGTATGTAAAAAACTTCGCTTCAAAACGAAAATATAAGTTTATAAGTTCATTATGCAAATTATATCTTTTTCCAATGTATAAGTTGAGAAATGAATATTTAGAATGTTTTAAACATACATTTTTGGCATTTCTTTTAGGACTATAACCGAATGTAAATATTATAACCGAATTAAAATTAAATTTTATCAAAATTTATCATACTTTAACATCTTGGATTTCTGTACAAATTTATTTATTTCGACCTGATTTTGGAAAAAAATACGTTACGAAACGTCACAAGTATTAACTTTTTGAGATTATAATGCAGGATAAAAGAAAATTCTGACTCGAAAATAAAGACAAGAATATTTCAAACACTTCAAGAGTTCACTAAATTGGAGTTTCATCAAATTAAGGTTCATTAATGATACTTTGCTGTCCTCCGTTTCTGTCCTGTTTAAACATAATTAGCTCGACTAATGAACGAACAGTTAATCAACCAATCTGTAACAAATGTTTTTCCGGCGATCTGAAAACGCGGGCCCCGTAGCTATTGCTAATCCTGCTAAATGACTGATCCAGCACTGGTTGTTAAAACTGTCATTGTTGTTGGTGTTGCTGTTGCTGTTAATTTTTTTTTGTTATTGTTGCTTCAATTTAAAACGCTGATATATAGTCATTTTACAGTTCAATAAATTTACGCAATGCCCTTTGCCATCTCCTGGACAATCCTCACTTCCCCGGCTGCTGGCCCTGCTTCTGTTGCTTTTGGTTTGCAGCTACATATACAATTTATTTTGACTCTGATGTTTGCGCGAACGATTCGGAATCTTACAAACCAATGACAGTTTAATTAATTGCCGCGCTGTAATGCGTTTTAAATTGTCATGTTTTTACCGTGAAGGGGAGTAATGAAAGAAAGGCTAGAGTTATAAGAGCTTAACGCATGTACCCTTCCCAGGACTTTCAGTGTGCGGTTGTTGGCTTTAATGTCTGATTGTTGCACCATGGGAGCAAGTTGAAAGTAATAAGACAAATTTAAAGTCAGGTTATATTTTAAACTTTAGACGAAAAGTCAATAAATTTGGTACGTAGATTTGATTATAATTCTTTAAAGTTTAAGCCACGCCCACTCCCACCTCTATGAATTAGAAAATCCCGATTGCCACCCGCAATTTATTGACTAACGTAATCAAATTCGCAGACTTACATATTAACCTCATTTACTTCTGCCCACCCAGAAAACCAAATCGGACGACAAACATGCCAAATCTACGTATAAAAGTGTTTTAGGCGGTCCATTAGGGTGAAGATGCCCGTGTGTTTGTTAGAGGGAGCGAGATAGCATGTGCTTTTATGAGGCATACATTTGGTTCTAGAAATTTAGAGCATTTGATCAATTGGTGCATGGTATACCGAAGTCGGCCAGACGACTTACTTCATTTTGTTTTAATTTTCGTGTATCTTTCTCTTGACCAAAAATCAAAGACAAAATGTTTACTCCGCAACCTCTTATTTTAAGCGGTTTGTCGTATAATTAAGAAAGAAGTCAGTTAAAAAACATGATATTTCCTGAACGCAAATATATATGGGGTTATTTGGTCTGTGTACAATCTAAGCAGTTTTCTCACGATTACTCAAATGCTGCATCGAAAAATGTCTTTCGATTAATTGAATTGATAATGGCTGAAACAATCGCTTCAATCAGACCCACACTTTTAAAAGGGGACACGAAGGGAATTATGATAATTTTCTTGCTGCCTTTTAAGTGAAAAGCCGATCTCAGCTCCATCTGCAGGAGCAACAGTCGAATCCATATCCCTGAAGCGTGCAAATCGTAAATGACAGTAACATTTTTTAGTTGTTTTGTGATTAGGCCTGTTTATATTGGAAGGTAATCGGATTGCTTAAACGTTATGCACATGTCTCCGAGGCAGGCTTCTCTCTTTCCTTTTACTTTTCTTTGGGCTGTGGGTGAAAAACTGAAGTCGAATAGGAGTGAGAGGAAGAAAGATGAGGAAAATATATAATTGACGTCAAATCCCGTCGTCTGTTGCCTCTGCCTCTGCCACTCCCGTTCTATTTGCACTTAATTACAGCGCGTCCTGACCTTGCGTGCTGCATGAGAAGGAGATTTGCTTTTCGATATGCCCTGCACGTTTGTGCCAAAAATTTTATTTTTTGTTGAGGGTTGAAAACTAAAAGCTTTGCGTGTTTATTTTCTTGTCCACGCCGTCTTTTTTTTCTTGGTTTGCTGCAGTTCCATGTGCTGGCCCGGTCATCATTCATAATTGGCGTGCTGCACCTTTAAAGCGTATTTATGGCGGTGTTGCATTATTACTGGCCAAGTCAATTCCAGGTTTGGAGAAAGTATGAATTTCATGTAAGTTATGAAACTGGTCGCAAACCATAAGGAAAATCGACATTATCAAAATGTACAACTAGTTACTGAAATTGCTTTCCCAATTAAAAATAGAAAAAAACACGACATTGTCTTTGAATCAGCGCATAGTAAACTTACTCACTGAGCGCAACCAATAAGTTCTTTTCATTGTGTCTAGTAGGCAATAGATCAAAATTTTAATTTACTTTATTGACATTTAAGACCTTTGTTTTATTATATTTACCAAAGAATTCTTCCACTTTTCTTTTCTTTTCCACTTTTTTCTAACTTTACCCAATTTATTATTCAAATATTCTTACAAGGTTACTGCAATTTGCCGCACCCCAAAAATTCTGGTAATGCAAGAAGCAAAAAGAAAAAAGCCATATCAAGTCTATGAAGTTAGTGAGTCCGAGTCACGCATATACATACGCCCAGCATGATGAATAAATTATCAAAAACGATTTGAAAAAACATTTTTTTTATTTTGTTTTCACTTTTCCACGCCTTTTTTCGTTTTGTGCAAATTTTTGATTAGTCTGCTTCTCA
The DNA here is from genome assembly GCF_018151085.1 of Drosophila tropicalis. Classification (NCBI taxonomy): domain Eukaryota; kingdom Metazoa; phylum Arthropoda; class Insecta; order Diptera; family Drosophilidae; genus Drosophila; species Drosophila tropicalis. The sequence continues at coordinate 1,011,389 of NW_027173497.1, forward strand.
TGACTTCTTAGAGTGAAGCAAGGGTTTTGTCTACTCGTTTGGCTACATATTATTAATTTCCTTAAGTGAAACCAAGCCACAAGTTTTCAAATTGGCCTTTTTTGTTTACGTGCAATTTTCCATTCATTTTTAAACTCAATCGTGGAGCGCTATTGTTCTTTGTGCTTTTTGTCGGAGCTGCTCGACCCATACGGCACAGAGCTCGACTTCGCCTCAAAGCCTGCAGCTGTGCAGCCTCGACTTCTTCATCATAAGTTTTGATTTCATATGAAGCGACCGAGGACCGAGTGAAACGATGCTATATGCGAGGCTTTTGTTTGCCAAGCCGCAGGCGAAGCGCGGGATGGCCTCAACCCCAGCTCTGAAGTTGGTGGCGTTGTAGAAGTTAGTGGTATTTCTTATTCGCCCCTTCTTTCATTTCCATTTTTCTTGCTTTCCTTTTATATCATGCACCCACGGGGTGAAATGGTATATTAAAGTCGCCAAAACGAGTGTAACAGGCAGAAGGAAGCTTTTCCGACCCCATAAAGCATATATACATATATTCCTTATCAGCATCGACAGCCGAGTCCGCAGACAGAGCCGGACGTACGGTGATCGAGTTTATTTCAAATTGTTGCCCCGCCTACTTACGCCACCGCAAATTAGATAAAAACTATTTTATCTAGGACTATACTAGCTAGAGACAAAAAAAATTGTACACAGCATATGCTACAAGGCACATACATTTTGGTCACTTGGTGCATGGTATACCAAAGTCGGCGAGACGACTTACTTTATCTCGACTTGACTTTGAAGTGCATTAGACGCACAGTCTTGAATAGAGCAATAGATTACACAGGTCAACAGCAATTTTGTGGCAAGGACTTCATATCCCTTTTTAGGGTTATTTGGTGTCACAGATTCCGAATATGATTGAAGTTTCTGGGAAATTAAAAAATAATACAAATAGTTCTAGATACCAAAATTTTATTAAGAGGGTGAACATTTTTGCAGTTTGGAAAATAGATACAATACAGAAATGAATAAAAATGAAGCAAGTCGTCTCGCCGACTTCGGTTTACCATGCACCAGGTAAAACAAATATTTAAATTTTGAACACCAAATGTATGTTATTTTACATACATATCTCAGTACAGCATATGCTATCTCGCTCACTCTTACAAACCCACGAGCCTTATAGCGCCGCCAATAGCCTATTTTTTCAGCCCTAAATTTTTCTTCTATCGATCGTTCCTATTGGAGCCGAATCCGAGATTATAATTAATGGAGAAGCCCACATACACTTGGTTTAATGCATTTGAAGAATGTTGTGTGTATAAGCAGTTCGTGACGAAACATTTTTTTCGTCATTACCAGCGGATATCGTTATAAAAATAAGTGATTAAATTTGTTTGTTCGGATGATCTTGTAACCCAGCATGGTGACCACCGCAAACGCTTTTTGTCATAGAGACTTAGCAGATGCGCTGCCACGGATCGAAATATATGTACATACATATATGTATGTATGTATGTACATATATACAGATTATCCGGGCTCCCCTACTATCCGGGATGAAGTTGAGTTTGTTCCATTGTCATTGTGATTACCTCTATTATCCGTTATTATATGATGAATTAATATTTTTTTCTGAAACGAGTTCGGGGCTTCCCCGTTTTAGTTAGCAATCAATAAGAAACAAGCGCGTATATACATATTACTTTGTAGAACTAAGAAACATTTGTTTGTGGATTGATTTAAAAATATGTATGTACGAAAGTACGAAAGTGTGAACGAAATATGTATGTGTGTGGACATTTTGCTCTCGATTTACCGGGATTTTTGATTTTACGTAATGGCTGGTCCGGACCGTCCCGGATAATCGGGGTCCAACTGTATATGGAATTCAAAATTTTACCCATGATGCTTCAAATGTCAATTAACAACATTTATATAAAACAAATAGTCCCAAATTATTCATATCTTTACAAAAAATGTTTGAAATGTGATTTTTTTGGGCTTTAAGACCTTAAGATCTTTTTATCATTATTTTAAATGGCATTCATTTATAGAGTAGTTTATTAATAAAATTGGATTTCTTCATTCAGTTGTCATACTTTAACCTTAACATTACTCTTAATAGCTTTGCTCTCTTAGAACTTGCTGGCTCTCTTTAATGGTTAACCTATGTACAAAATAAGAGTAAAGACCTTCTAAGTTAACTCTTCGGAGCGCCTATTTTCAATGTGGCCAACTTGCAAGCACCAAGCTAATTGTTCGGAAAAAGTGGGCCGGGGCTAATATCGGCAGTGCCGGAGTTTGTACACCCTTGCATGTTTTTTATACCCTTGCAAAAAGAGTATATTAATTTAGGTCAGAAGTGTGCCACGCATAGAAGTAAGCACGAGTTCATATAGCCATGTTCAACCGTCCGACCGTCTGGATCAACGCCATCTCCTTCTAGACCGTAAGAGCTACAGAGTTGAAATGTTGTATGTAGGCTTGTATACACTGCACGTGTTGTAAATCTCGGATTCAGCCGGATCGGACCACTATATCATATAGCTTCTATACAAGCGGCAAAGTCACGAAGAGTAACTTTTTTGAATACCTTCGGTGTTTTCTAATCTATTTTCGTAAAATTTAATATTGGTGAGTAAATTACACCTATAATTAATCGTAGTCGTTAACAGTTATGACTTTGACTCGTTGAGCTAATCAATATAACACATACATATATACTTTGTATAGTCGGAGATGTTTGCCTAGTTGCGTTGCTTGCTTCTAACCAAATTTAATATACCCTTTTTGTAAGGGTATGTAAATAAAAGTAGAGAAAAGACTCCCACAAGCTCAGGCCATGCCGTGTAAGGGAGTGTGTGGCTCCTTCAACTCCGACTCTTACTCTGAGGTCAGTCGCGAAAAGAAGAAAAATAAACAACAAAAAGCCCTGAAAACGAGCACAAGGGGAGAAAAGGAAAGTGGTTTGCATGCAAAAAAGGGAGCAGGTCAAAAACAATAAATAAGACGAAAGCTTTCCTTTTTAGGCCAAATGAACAAGTTGAAGGAGGACGCTGACCGCAAAACAAAAATTCAGCTTATATAGTTTTATACGAAAATATTCAAATTTCTATTGATTTTACGAGGACTCTGTCGTTAAGACCTATAGTAAAATTGTACAAGTAAATGCAAATTCAACTTACCTTAAATGCCTTAAATGAGGAGACGACATAGAAGGCCCCATCTTCCAGTTCGTCTAGGTGATACTTGCGATCGCCGTCCATTGAGAAGACATAGCGGGCCCCTCGGGGCAGATCCATTTTCGGAGATATTTTGTCCAGCAAATTGTCCAACGAGGTGACATCCCGGCCGGGGCGATAGCGCAGCTCCACACCGGGAAAAAATGGATCCCCATTGCGATAGAAGACTACTCTTCGAGCTTTCCAATACGACAAATTGGAATAACGTGAAGCGGCGGCGCTTGAAATTTCCGGTCGAGATTTTGAACGCACAAGGGGTACAACAGGCGGTTGCTCCGAGTTCTCACTCATGTTATCCAAGTATCCAGGGCTGATGGCGCAACTTGATCCGGCTCCTCCGTTACGCTGTTGCCAATAGTCTGGTACCCCGCCTCTGCCCGCAGCTGCTCCTGCTTCTGCTGCTGGTCCAATCCCAGCAGCCAATGCCGGCTTATCTTCTGTTAGGTCCTCCTCGTCATCGTAGTTGATTTGAAAACTCGATGATATATTTCGGGTGGGACTCTTGGTGGGGCTACTACGGTTGCTGTCGTTATTATTGCTCTGATGATGTGGCTTGTTGCTAGCGTTATTATTTATTTGATTATCATCGAACTGAGTCGTCGTCGGCGTAACGTTTCCCTCGAGCTGTGCGTTCGAACTAATTTGTGGCATTGTTTGTCCAACAAGCATGGGTTCGTGACTAGCAGCAGCTGCTGCGACGCTACCGCGGTCTTCGTCCAAATCAACTCCTGCCCCATTATCGTCATCCGCAGCACCAGGTCCACCTATATATTCATTCTCTTCGTTGGACATTGTCCTTGTAGCTAGTCGCGCTCTCTCTTAAGGAACTCTTTATTTCTTTCAAGCACTTGCCTTGCGTGTCTGATTTGTTGTGGTCAAACGAAATTGCTGCGTCGACGCAGACGCAAACTTTCCTCAGATGGCTCTGGGCTGATTCCAGGCGTGCTATAGTCTGTAGTTGAAGTTGGTTTTTCGCGCTGCGTTGATGTTTGCCAATTCCAGCTATTAAAATGCAAAATTTTATACATTAAACATAAAATCATACAAAAAATATTTTTATTTGTACTTTCGATTCTCGATATCATTTTGATGAAATAATGCTTGTATTACAAATATAAATATTATAATACTAAATATAGTATAGTTTTTATATCATATTATTTATATTATTCCCGAGCTAGTTGGCGGGGACGGGGGGTCTGGTATCGTACACTAAAAACCAAATTGCATTGAGCCATTCAACTTAATCTTCCCTTAATCAATATGCCAAGAACTCTCCAAGACAATGTGTCCATGTCCAGGCTTGCACCCAACAGGAGACACACTTGTGGGGCAACACTCCAGTAGCTCGGTTCAATGACTATCCGACCACTTTGCTGTTTCTTTGTGCAGTAAACAGACTGAAGAGTTCTCACTCAGCCAGCGAGAACACTACAGGCATTCACACTTTTCTCTCACAGCAGAGTCCGGCACTTGAGGCAAAAAATATGGCGTATTATTTGACTTGTACAAAAAAAAAAAAAGAATGGAGGAAAAAAATATCTGAGTTTTGGTCTCAGTTGTGGTTTTACTCCAAACATTTTACACTCGAACTACAACTACTACAACTATACAATCAGCCGAACATACATTACTTTTCACTGCATTGGAATTTCGTATGTTTAAGGACTGCAGCCAAAATGCAGTTGGCGTAAAATATTCTTTTTCTCTTTTTAATCACTAATGGGGTTTTACCTGCTTTCTGTAAATTCTGTGTGCACTTTTATGGCAACACGTTGCTTTTTGCTTCTGTTTTATTTCTTTGCCAATTAGGTTAATGACACTTCGGTTGCCGGGGTTATTTGTGCATTGCCTTTTTCATAGCCGTTTACTTTGCATCTTCCACTTCAACTAATTGCGAATCAATCGCTCTACGCAATCGTCTCAGGCCACCAGTAACGGAACACATACACACATTACGATAAATCCGATTTAATGAACTCGAAGAAATTGAGAAGCAGCAGCAGGTGCAGTTTATTAAAAAGTTGGCTTAACTTTCGTCGTTCAAAAAAGGAGAAGAAATTCCGTCTAGCAACTTTGCCGGTCAAAATGTTTTTGAATTGTGTTTCACGTGCCTCTGTGCCATGTGCCTCGCTGACTTGTCCACTCTAAGCTCGACAACAATTTTTTTAGAGAGTGCCTCGAGTCGTTCTCGTAGTAGTCGTCGTCGTCGTTGAAATACAGTTGTTCTTGCTGTTGCTTTGTTGGGTCGGTGTTCAAGTGACTGACTTATGGGGCTACTGCTGCCACGTGACCCATACTCAACCCCCAACCTGGACGCCTAATTGTGCCCCGCTTACAAAACCACGAGCTAGGTTTCTCGGTATACGTCCCAAACGAGAGCCACAGTCGTACGCCTGTACACGTTATGTCGTCTGCTAGAGGACCTTTTGTTAGGCTCTCTTTCTTAATCATTTAATTTTTTCTGCCTTCTCATTGCACTATTATTTAGAACTATGGGAAAAAGCCGTGGCAAAGTTTGTCTCGGCGTACTAAGTGCTTTAGGAGATTAGAAATAAAGGCTCTGGGTCCATTGGTCATACCGCACATAGCAAAACATAATTTTTATATATTAAGTTTTTAAGTTTAAGTTGATAAGTTTTTGGTTTGTGAAAATAACAAAACCAAAGCTTACGAAAAGGTTCATTAACTGTGAGTAAATATGATCACTAAACATGTTTATCTTTGACTCACTCATAAACCGACTCACTATCTCACCAACAGAATTGTTTTATTTCATTTTATAAATTTAAAAAAACGCGAATTCACTGGCTGTGTTTCATGTGCTTTAAAGTGCATAAAAATGTCAGTCCAATTGTGTGGTGAGCCATGAAATAAGTTTTGCGAAATGACAATATCCTCCTGTTTTATTTTTTAATACCCGTAAAGTTCAATATAATGTCAGTGAAATTGCCGATCCCGTGACACTAATCAGTGTGGCTTATATTTTGGGAAAAAGTTAGAGTTCCTGTGATCGCCGATTTTCGTCGTTATATCCGGAAGACTTACTAACTGGAGGCCCTTTCATATAAGTTTGTATTGGGACCAACCAATCGCTCATCGAACTTAGTCGCTATAACCGGACGGACGTTATAAGCAAAGTCGTCACAACAGGATTCGGATCTTCCAGAGAGCATTGAAAAAATATCGATTTGAGTAAAATTAAAATATGTACATCTTGAATTTGTAAACATTAAATCATTGATAATTTTTAATGTTTAAATAGGAACTTTAGAAATATTTTACTAAAAACTGTTGTTGACCACAGCTCGAATGTGGTAGCGAATACACCACCTCACCATGGTCTGTGCTTCCTGAAGACGTGAAAAGTTTCGAAAAAGTGAATCCCATAACTTCAAAAATTACTGTAAGCAAACTTAGCAATTCCTTGTGGTATTTGAATGAAGTTGAAAAGGAACCTGAACGGTCGGGACCCAGAATTCAACAAACGCTATGTCGCTTCGAAGAAAGAACAGTCTCACGTTCTGCGATCTTGTATTTTGATGGGCAACTTTTCCCAGATAAAACACTTGACAATTTCTATCACGACTCCAGATCAACAACAGTTTTCTTTAGGATGATTTGACCACTCGAATGGTTACGCTGGCTTTCTGGATGCAAAAAAACCGTTAGAAAGTTGTAAGTGACACTGCTGAGAGAGGTGTGCAATTAATGGAAGATATAAATGGTATCATTAATAGGAGCGAAACGGGACTTGTATCCAGATTTCAAAACTGTCCCAGTTTATTGTAAAACTAAATTGATGTTTATGTTGAAATAAATGTTTTATCTGTTAAATTAGTTCAGCTCATTTAAAAAGATTGTAGCTCATTCGCCACAAAGTTTAGAGCTTTTTACCTATATATATATATTTCTAACTGGCAAATTTTGTAGAGACATTCCAACAGACAAAGAAGTTTTTCTGGGAAGAAAACTCTTCGGACTCCATTTGTATATCAATATTCTTGAATCGATCTAACCATGTTCCTTTGGATCATCGAATTAGACTATTGTACGTAGTGGTTTTTTAGTTAAAGTTATCATGGTGATCAAGAAAAAATTATTTGGAAAAGTCCTGATCAATTTAATAATACCCTCTACGAGGTTGTACGAATTCTAATAATTTTCGTGCACTTTGAACCACTGTAATACATTTTACCGTATAACCTCAGTTCTCCGATTTCCACTTTCTTCTTGAGTCTGCGCCATCTTCTGCATTTCTCTGCGCCCTTTTCAAATCACATACACCAACGAAGTGAATGGGGCGTTCCATAGGCGATTCGCAGTTGTCCTTTGGTTGTGTGTTTTGTCGTCGACATCGTCAGCAACTTGAACGTCACCGCCGACAACCCTTGTCCAGGGCACTCGAGCTCCGGCTTATGCTTCGCGCACATGCAAGTTTTTATACCATGTACCCAGAGGGTTAAATGAAATGTTAAAATCGCCAAAATGTACATAACAGACATTAGAAACCTTTTCTATTCGGGTCGTAAGCATACATATTTCTGATCTGTCTCGACAGGTTTCGCCCTTGCATTTCAAAAAACGACTGACGATCAAATCTCACACTCTAATTAACAATGTTTTTAATTCATTTTGTGAGAATGAGGGAGTCAGCAATACGATTGCTATGTATATGAAACTTGATCTGCATTTGAACTTATAATTTAAACAAGGTGGCTTATTTGGTGCATGGAATTACCAAAGTCGACCCGTTTACTCGCATGGTTCTGCCGTTTTGGCCAGGCCAATTTGTATTAAATAGACGACTACTGAAGTTCTAGCTGGGGTAATACTTTGCACTGAGAATATTTTCTGTGTCACGGCGTAGGTAAAGCAAACGCAATAGTCGGAATTTTTTAGTGGGTGTTTTTGTCGCACAATTAGGCCAAACGTTTGTGGAAATTTGTTTTTATTACAAAGCTATTACTCGTACTAGGTCCTAATAATTTTCCTTCTTGCCAGAGAAGTTCATTCCCTCTTTTCCCCTTTTTTCTTTTTTAAATTAATCACACTTATACATACATACATACGTATGTACTTGTTCCTTTGTTTTTAGCCTTTTGCTTGGGCCTTATCAACGTTTGTTGGAGTTAATGTATTATTTTAATGTCATATCCGGTGAATTGCGTGATTTGTGGATTTTGCATTTACTAAAATGTAACTCATAATTTCAATGTTAATTTGGTTCTTTGGGAAATACTTTAAGCGTTATATGATAATAGAGAAATTTTTCTTATAAATGCAAACATTTAATTACAATGTTGCTTTTGTTGGCGGGTTTCGATTAACGGTTATGAACTTAGTTCCTGGGCATCTTGCTTTGATTTGAGTCCCCCAATTGCCCTCGGAAATTCAATGTGTGGTTCTTGGCATTTTCCCCCAAAACAGCATGAATTTTAAAGCTTTCGAGCATTGTCAACAGCCAGTTTAATTTTCAATTGTTGAATTTCCCCCGAACGGGCAAATAAATATGTTCACACTCACACATACTCATTGTCAAACCGCTAACAACTTAAATAAGCTGCTTGAGTAAATCCTGTTCTATATTCGTGCATGCAAGCAAGAGTTTCATGTATGTAATAAGCCCTTTCAATACAATGCTTTCCATTGTGCTTACATAGACGAAGACAAGTGTGCTTAGCTCCACTCTATTCGCAAGGAATTTAGTTTTTGTTGTTGGCCTATCTTAAAGTCTGCAGCACTATGAACTCCCCCTCCCAAAAAATTAAATTTGTTAGGTTTTCCAATCTTATATTAGCGACAAAATAAAAACCGCGGCATCGGAAATGTGGCACAATTAAACACGGACAACGAAGACAACTCAAACAATCATCTATGCACACACATAAAACCATACTTACACAGTACCATGGGCGACTTGTCGATTTTGTCGGCATAAAAAATTAGCTAAAACTTAATTTTTCAAATGTTTATTTACCCTTGCAAAGATGGTAAAAAATATGTACATATATTCTTGATCAGCACGACGAGACGAGTAGCATGTCCATCTGTCTAGATCAGCGCAAACTCCTTTTGGGCCTTTACAGCTACAGAGTTAAAAATTTTGTATATAGGCTTGTGTGGACTGGGGTTGTATGTCTCGGACTCTGCCGAGTCTGTAGTGACCGGATGTTTTTGATATATGACATGATAAGATCATGGTCAACATAATTACATAGTTGAGTTTTAGCTTTGAGTGCAATTTACTAGTATCCGCGTTCACGCGGTCCAATGAAAGACGACAGGTCGCAACCACTAACCATAGAATACATGTATTCTATGGATAGTGTCGCAACCTTTGTGAAAAGACCCCTTAGAAAGCTCTGTTCTGCCAAAGCGATAAGTTGTGTAATATATAGTGATCTTTTTAAAAAATTCCAAGTCGTAATAGAATAGAATCCAAGTCGTGGTAAGAATCAGTTACCGGGCTGTCTAGTCAATGCTTGTGGAAATTCTGGAGATAGTGGTACAGTGCCTAACATAACCATTTGGTTAGTCGATTCAAAGTGAAAGAGTTAAAGTCCCAGTCGTAGCGAGAAACCGATTATCCTTAGTAGCGGTAAGAGAGCCTTGGCTTTGGGAATTCGCAGCTGGAGTTGCAAAAGCTGAGTGGACGAACGCCACATGGTTCTCCTACAGTAACTTAAGGCGCAGAAGTTATACGGAAGGCAATGAATTAGAAAGACATACATTCACAGACTTGAAGGGAGCTGCCTAGACTGATAAGGAATTAGTCAGATAAAAACGTTTTTCATATGGTCACGTAATAGTGCTACCTCGCACCTGTCGCTCATAGGTTAAACGCGTATATGAAAACCGTATGAAGAGTTTTCAATGAGAGCATTAAATTGAGTCAGCCTTTCTTACAATCTGTAAAATTTGTACATTACTCGTTCTATTTGAATCAAGTATAACCTATTGTTTCTTAAGCAAAGGACGTAAATAGAATAAGTTTAAGTTAATTCATTTTCTCTCATTATGAGCCCTTGAACACTTTTTGTAAAGTATTTAGATAATCTCTAATATAGAATCCTACTTTAATTGTTTGATCCTATGAAGCGGTATGCGTAATGTAACCTATAAAGTAGGTACATTTCAATGTCATTTATATAATTAATCTAAAACTTGTTTAAAACCCACACCACAGCAAACTTAACGTCATCTTGGGCTCAACGATTACATCGAAAACCCGTAAAGTACCCTAAAGTCGTGACTAATGTGCTATATGAAATATCCCCATACCGTTTGCTCTAACACAACCGTTCCTTTTTTTCTCGTTTAAGACATTAGTGATTTAAGTGATTTTTTGGATTTGGAAGTAATGTTACAGTCAAATTTATGAAATTTTCTCAAAGTTGTTATGAAATAAACAAAAATCCGAAATTATGTTTGGAATAGTTACCCTAACATGGTAAGAAATAAAAATTGTATTTGTTATGGGGAAAACACTTTGAAATAGAACAGTTGTCATGGTTGGGTGGGTAAAGAAGAGGGACTAATCACATCTAAGTTCTCTCACATCATTTATTTAGATTCCTCGTTGTCTTCTTTATTTAGGTCACGGTGAATTGGCACCTTAGCAATAGTAATAATAGTAGCATCACCTTTAACTTTTGGTATTTATCTTACTTTTCTTAACGTGCATTAAATTAGTTAATGAGAGTGAGTGTGAAAAGGGGTAGAAAGAACCCCGACGAGCTAGACCCGTGAGAACAGCCTGATCACACTGTTGGTCAGTTTATTGTATCTGTAAATGTGCCAAACTTCATCAAGATCGGACGACTATTTCAAATAGTATTGCGACTATTGGTCGAAAACAGTGACTTTTATCTCCGATACTTTGGTCATAAATATAAAACTAACTAATATCAGTTACAGCTGTTAATGACTACGATGAATTTCATCAAGATTAATCAATAATATTTGTCGGCTATATCTTTAAATGACGCTGCCGAATTTCATCATTATATACATAGCTGTCATACAAACATGCGCCGCATTGCTCCAGCCTAGGATTGTAGGCCGTTCTTTCGCGAACACTAGACTTTTTTAGATAAAAGGTTTTTTACTTTAACGGCAACGGGTAAGGCAAAAATAATAACAAAAAGTTGCAACTCGAAAATCGACTTGGATCTATGAAGAATTCTATTGTATTGGCGAAAGTAACTTTCGCCACTTTCGCTTTAATTTGCTGTATACATATTTGATTTGTTCAAACCATCTTTATTAATTTTTCGCCAAATTTAGTTAATTGAAAACTCCAACAGATCAGCTGGATTTAAAGTATTTCCATCTTAGTGATTTATTTAAATTAAAACATTCTCTCACCATCAAATGACTTAATGCTACCCTGCAAATGTATATACAACCCCTTTATGGTCGACAGTACGATTCCGTCGAAAAAGTCATAAAAAACAATCTTCGAAAAAGCGAAATTCTACAGCAAACCTTCTGGCCAGATTTGGAAAACATTTTGGAACCGTTTATTATACCCTTGCAAAAAGGGTATATTAATTTTGGTCAGAAGTGTGCAACGCATAGAACGAAATTTTGCACATAGGCTTGTATATACTGCAGGGGTTGTATATCTCGGATTCAGCCGGATCGGACCACTATATCATATAGCTCCCATACAAACCCCAAAGTCACGAACAGTGACTTTTCACAATAACTTCGTTATTTTCTGTGCTATTATCGTGAAACTTAATATTAGAAATATTACGCTTATTAACGACTGTGCCAAATTTGATCAAGATCGGATGACTATATCATATAGCTCCCATAGGAACGATCGGTCGAAAACAGTGACTTTTGTAAATAACTTCGTTACTTTTAACGTAATTGTTTTTAAATTAAATTTCTGTTAATGACTGTGTCGAATTTGATAAAGATCGGGTGACTATATCATATAGCTCCCATAGGAACGATCGGTGGAAAACAGTGACTTTGATCAATATCTTCGTTATTTCCTATTATTGTAGGCCATTCTTTCGCAAACATAAGCCTTTTTAGATAAAACGTTCTTCCACATTGATGGCTAATAGGTAAGGAGAGAGTTACCAAAAAAGTTGCAAGGGTATACAAACTTTGACGTGGTCGAAGTTAGGGGGCCACGGCCCTCTGGTTTTGCCTTTTATTGTTTACCCTTTCGCTGTGAATGACAATTCTTTTCCCGTGAATGACTAATTAAAGCATTGTTATTAAACTTATTCTTTTGGATAAATATTTAAATAACTGTATAGCCGGTAAAACATATTTCTGTAACATACATTTTGGCGACTTTATTATATCATTTTATCCCTTGGGTGCGCGTATAAAAACAACAGTTCACTCGCTTTGCTTCTTCTGTCAGTGAGCCGAGAAAACTTTTCAATACTAAGTATGAAGCCCACGACGCTACTAAAAGAAGACATTGAAGAATACGACAGCCACGACATTGGTTACGAGTCCAACTCCCCATGCAACTGAATGAACCACAACAATGGCCTGACTTTTACATCCACATCCACATCGACTTCGACTTCGTCGACATCTCCTACTCTAGTTCTAGTTGCAAACTATGCAGAAGCTGTTGCAGTTGCTATCATATCGTAGAAAACCACAAGCAATCTACACCCACATATACTCACACAGACTCATATATATGTACTAACAACCACATCAGGGGCAGCTGCCATGTCAAAATGAATGGAACGCATGACAAAATGAATGGATGGGAATATATGCTTGGAAGCAAAACGACCACAAGCAGGCCAACAGACTGGCCAATGCAATACACAGAACATGCGGATTTAAGCACAAGCAATGGGCATGCCAACGCATTTCAAAAGAAAAAAAGTCTTCTGTCCTTAAATGTCAATGAGACCGGATTGTTCTCATCCAAGTCGTTGTTGGCGGTTAGCAAAAAGTTTCAATTGTCTGTGCCCGAGGATGTGTGAATGCGATTGTTTAAGTTTCTCTCATGTCCTGCACAGAACGAGATCACATCCCTGTTGCTTGTGAGTGCAATTATTTTTCAGTTGTGTATGTGGGGCACATATATATGAATGCACATTGACAATAATTTATGTGTATGTGATAAACTATATACACAGTTGATTATGCTCAAATGAGCAAAAAAAACATAAAAGTCCGATTGTGAGGCTTGATTCGAAGCTCACCAAAAACAAATTTGTTATAATATCCAAAAGCCTAATCCATTACACAGGTCGACATTTTTGAGGTCATGAAAAAGTGTTTGAAGTTCAATAGGTCTCCTATAGTAATTGGGGGGTAATGTTCACGGCCCTGTACTTAGTTTTTCTCTATCACGTCAGGATTTCGAAAAAATACATACACCCATTAAGTGAAATGGTATATTAAAGTCGCCAAAATGTATGTAACAGGCAAAAGGAAGCTTCTCCGACCATATAAAGTATATATGTTCTTGATCGGGATCAACAGCCGAGTCGATCTAGCCATGTCCGTCTGTCCGTCCGTACGTCCGTCCGTCCGTATGAGCACATAGATCTCATAGAGTATAAAAGTTAGAGCTACCAAATTTGTTATGTAGACTCTTGTAGTACCAACGGTGACAAAGTTTATTTCAAATTTTGCCCCACTCTTCATACTAATTTAAAAAAAACCGATTTTTTCACAAACCTTACTAACTAGAAACACCGAATTTGGTATGTGTACTAGATTAGTTTGTGCACAAATTTTGTTTGCTTAAAAATTTTGCCATAAAACTGATTTTCTCAAAAACCAACAAAGTAAAAGTCACCAAATTTGGTAGTCGCCCAGATTATGATTTTTTAAAATTTTTTTTCACAATATCAAATTTGGCCCAATAGTTAGTCTTTATCGTTTCTACCAACCCACATTGGGCCAGATTCACTTTTTTTTTGGCATAAACTACATTTCAAATGCTAGAGAGCTAAAATTTGGCAAGCACATAAGTCAGATGAAAATAGAATTTTTTTTTTTTTTTTTTTTTTTGAATATACCACGTTTTTACCGTTATCTGCCCAAAATTGTAAAAATTACCCCATTTGCATACTTTTAGGCTTTATTTTTAAAAAAAGCCTTTTTTAGTAAACAGCATGTATAAAATAATTAAAGGATGTCTACACAATTTATTTTTTTTCAAGCAACGCTTCAAATCTTCAGACGTAAAGCTGCAACCTACCAAATTTGTTTGAAATCGGACTACAGACACGGGGAACAAGGCCGTAGTTGGCCGTAGGCTAGTGTCGGCGCTAGAGTGCACGAGTGTTTTTAAGAGTGAGTGAGTTCGAAATTTAAAAAATTTGTTTCACTTGGTACATGGTATCACATAGTCGGCAAAAAGACTTACTCTCTTTTTAATACAGAGCGTATTAAACGAAATAATCGTGAATGGCAACAAATGTTAATAAAAGTTGCGACCCGCTATTGTTGTTCGTTTTAAAAGTCTTAAATGAATTTGTTATTCAATGTCAATTTCATGTGCTTATCTAACCACAAATGAAGCAAAACCAGAGGGCCGGGGTTAACTTCGACCGCGTCAAAGTTTGTATACCCTTGCAACTTTTTTGGTAACTCTCTCCTTACCTATTAGCCATCAATGTGGAAGAACGTTTTATCTAAAAAGGCTTATGTTTGCGAAAGAATGGCCTACAATCGTAGGAAATAACGAAGATATTGATCAAAGTCACTGTTTTCCACCGATCGTTCCTATGGGAGCTATATGATATAGTCACCCGATCTTTATCATATTCGACACAGTCATTAACAGAAATTTAATTTAAAAACAATTACGTTAAAAGTAACGAAGTTATTTACAAAAGTCACTGTTTTCGACCGATCGTTCCTATGGGAGCTATATGATATAGTCATCCGATCTTGATCAAATTTGGCACAGTCGTTTATAAGCGTAATAAACTCTCTAATATTAATAACATAGAAAATAACGAAGCTATTGAGAAAAGTCACTGTTCGTGACTTTGGGGTTTGTATGGGAGCTATATGATAAAGTGGTCCGATCCGGCTGAATCCGAGATATACAACCCCAGCAGTATATACAAGCCTACGTGCAACAGCTCTGGAGCTATTACGGTCTAGGAAAAGTTTGCGTTGATCCAGACGGACGGACATGCCCATTTTTAAATCGTCTTGTGCTTATCAAGAATATATACTTTGTATGGTCGGAGATATTTCCCTCGTATGCGTTGCACACTCCTGACCAAAATTAATATATCCTTTTTGCAAGGGTATAAAAACTATTTTTGATTGGATTGATTGTTGGTTAAATGCATGGAATTATCGTTAACTTTTAAACTAAAATCTTCAAGAAAATAAAAAATTTGCATATTTATTTATTATAAATTCCATCAAATTTTAAAATTCCGACTCAAAATATATACAGAGCCAAATTTTATGGTTTTAAAGAACCCGCGATAAAACCGTAATCTGATTGCAATGAAGCAAGTAAGTCGACTCGTCGACTTGGGTATTCCATACACCAGGTTAAACAAATATTTCAAATTTCGAAAACCAAATGTACATATGTCTATTAAATTGTTTTTACATGCTTCATACTATGTGCTATCTCGCTCACTCTACAAACACACGAGCACTCTAGCGCCGCCACTAGCCAACGGCCAATTCTGGCCTTGTGGACCGCTTAGTAAAATACGTTCATACGCATATTTTGCATGTTCCTAATCCGATTTCATTCAAATTTGGTAGTTTGGTAGAAATAGATACGATTAATTAGTCTGCCGAATTTGATTGCCATAGTCAAAAAACTACAGGAGGAATTATGGATGCGGAAGTGGGCGTGGCAAAATTTTTAAATAGCCAATATCTACGCGTTTATTAAGCTAGTCTACATACCAAATTTGATGTCTCTAGCTATAATACTTTTTAAGAAAAACAGTTTTATGTGATTCCTGGGGGCGTAAGGGGGTGTGCAAAAAGTTTGAGCAATTAATTTCTGCGCGCTAACTAAACGGATATACAAACTAAATTTGATGTCTCTAGCTGTTATACTTCTCAAGAAAAATATTTTTATGTGATTCCTGGGGGCGCAAGGGGGCGTGGCCAAAATTCCAATTAACTCTATACATTCGCATACTACACGAGTATACATACCAAATTTGGTGGCTCTAGCTCTTATAGTCTCCGAGATCTGCGTGTTCATACAGACGGACGGACGGACAGACGGACATGGCTAGATCGACTCGGCTGTTGATCCTGATCAAGAATATATATACTTTATAGGGTCGGAGAAGCTTCCTTCTGCCTGTTACATACATTTTGGCGACTTTAATATACCATTTCACCCTATGGGTGTATGGTATAAAAATCGAAAAATCGAGAAAAAGTTTTTTGCCATACCGATGTTCTTGCAAAATTTCAGACCAGTGGCATTTAAACTGTAGTTTATGCAAAAAAAAAAAAAAAAAATAAAAACGAATACGAAATCTGGCCCATTGTTGTGCATGTCCAGAAAAGTTTATCAATAATGTTAACTTTTATACTTTGATAGAAATATATGTATTTGTTGTAATTTAAAAGCGATTTGGCAATTCGGCACATCCACCAACTTTTGTGAACTAATACAGGTTGCTTGTGGCACCCAGAAGCCGAATTTTATTGGCAAAGTCTTTTGGTTTTCCTTTCATTTTTGTTTTTTAATTTAATTTGTGCTTTTAAAGGTACCAACAACGAATGTTTGGGATTTTTTTTTTGTTTCTTTCTCTGGGACCTTTACATCCCAATCACTTTAGGTAGCAAAAGGAAAAAGGGCCTTACTGCCTAATCTTGCGAGGCCTATATTTCACAGCAGTTTGCCCGAAAGCAAGTTGCCCACAACCCGATAGCCGAGTAAGCCTTTGCTCTGCACTTCCCTTACTTCACCAAATTCTAAAGAAGCACAATTTAGGATGAATAAACTATGTACGCCGAATCGCTACCAAATCTCCAACTTTATATTCATATCTTATCAATCTTACGTTTTGAATCATATTGTTTCTTTTATGCTTCCTGGTCGTTAGTGATTTCCCGTTTGGCAATAGCTCTCATTAACTGCCTCTCTTCATCAAATTCATCGCATATTTCCTCCTCCAATATCTTAAGAATCAGAATATCTGGCCAGTTGCTCATTTGAACACCCAGCATTAGTTCAAATGGCGATCTTTTTATTGATTCATTAACATGAGAGTAAGTAGTTTTTTGCACATTTGGCACATACTTAAACCATTCATAATAATTCGAACGGAGTTACCAAATTTAGTAGATCACACTTTTAGCATATGTAGTACTTCCCCGCAACTTGTTGTTTTTGTTGGATGTAACCAAACAGATTTCTTTCTGCTTAGAAGTTGCTTCTAATGGCCCAAGATGTACCGTTTCTAATTGTCCGTCTCCCTTGTCTATTGCCTTCATTACTCCTTCCTTTATTGGCGAACTTTTTGTCATAAATTATGCAGTTAACGCAATTATTAATAATTCGGGCCACTTTTGACTCTAAATGCGGCATCCAATAAGACTGCTGAATGCGTTTTACTCAGCCAACTTAAGACCTATTGGGATGAAACTTGATATTTGAACTACTTATAACCCAGGTAAGATAGGCTATGAAAATCATTAGGATTGGACCACTATGTCATATAGTTGTATAAGAAATATAGGTGAAGAAATTGGAGTATCCCTATGATGATAGTTTTGGATATAAAAAATCAGATCCCGAAATTTCAATCAGATCGTCTAAATAGAACACAAGTTATAGTTAATACAAATAGCAAGAAGGTCATGCATGTACAAGGGGATGGGGAAGAAAAAGAAACAGAGATGAGTTTTGGCTTCAGCACGGTTATCCTGGTAATTCATTAGGCATGCTTAAAAATGAATTATAAATTCCCCCTTATAAACTGCGTTTCAATATGCCCATTGACCATTAAACTGCACATCTTGCGTTCATGCAATTAATTTCCATTTCATCAAAATTGTTCATTACTTTTTCTCATGCCTTTCTCGCATGATTTTCTAGACATTCACTTTTTATACTCTTGCAAAAAAATAAGAAAAAATATTTTTGCAGTCGTATTGTTTACATCAACTAAAAATTTAACTGCCAACTTAGTATGTTTTTTAAAGCCAAAAACTGTGGCCAAAAGCGCCCTGTGTTTAATTGGGTTTTCGAAAAATAATATAACAATAGTATAATATCAATGCAAAAATGATCAAAGTTTATTTCAGCAATGTTTTATTTTATAACAATGTCGCAACAACTGCAGTATTATCGAAATGTTGAAGGAAAAGCTAGGAAATTTTAAAACGGCACCCACATTTGCTTTTGGGTTGGTTTTAGCTTGTTATCGATTTCCATGAATAGTTTTTTATCCAACCAAATTTAAACAAAATCTCATAACTACATACATATGTATGCGGTGCATTGTTCCAGAAATTCGATTTGAGGTGAAATGTACTCTCGCTTTGATCCTATAGGCATAGGGAAAGAGTAACACAAATACTTGCACGGTTAGACCCGCCCTCCAGCGAATTCAAGCAAATGACTAAAATTTTGCAGCAAGGAAATTAACATTCGGCAGCCAAAAGAGAGGAGCCACGATTCAGATAGAAAGCGCGCCAGTTTGTTGGCGTTTCAGTCATGATTAGTTTAAGTTTTCGGTCTGGGCCACCGCACTGCAGACCACTTTTGGCATGCCTCCTTTTCGCCACATTCGTTTTTAGAACGGGTGTTCACTATGCAGATGGAGGCACTCAAATGGTTGGCTGGTTGGTCGGTCAACTTTTTGACATGCCAGCAGCAAACATTTGCCCCTTTCTTTTTTATTCTTCTAATTTTTTTTGCGCATTAGTTGCGCTTGGCTGAACTCTCGCCGTCACTTTTGTCGTCCTCGTGGTCGCTGTTTCACTTTGTGGTAATTAATGTGCAGATGTGTGTGTGGCATCAATTATTTTCGTCCAGCTCCAAATTTCAGGGCTTTGGGGTAACTTTGTTGGATTTTTTCTTTTTATAAAATTTATTGGCAAATCAATTAAGGGATTTTAAAAATGCGGCACGATTCCATTTGCCTTTGTGCAAAATACGGAACAAGGTTTTAATATATTTGCTTTATAATTACTTCGGTTCCTTTATTGTTTTGTTTTGTTTTCTTATGTTGCTTGTTTTCCTCTTTAATCAGAAGTATTTGATCACGATGACTTTTGACGGCAACTGTGCGCGCGCAATCGTTCGTCCTGCCCGTTGGCATAAAATTTAATTAGCTTTAAGTGTGTCGGTTATCTGCCATGGTTTTGGTTTTGTAATTTGTTGTTAATTACTTTTTTGCAGCTTTTATTGAAAATTAATGCCAGCAGGTTTTCGGGTTCTGCTGCTCCCTTTATTTTTTCCTCCTCAGCCTATTCCCGGACGGTACTTAAATTGAAATCAACCATAAATAGGCATTAAACTTTTGGTGCATAATGATTTTAATGGCGGTTTTCTATATTATGCTGATTACTGTGAATTTTGTGTTTCAATTTGCTGCTATCGATTTATTCTAGTCGATTCTGATTGGTTTGCCTGTCATCATTTTGTTATTTTTTATGTACATATATTTTCTCTAATTATTTACTTTTGTGCAAATTTAGGCTGCATGACAATTTTTAATTAAATAATACATGGATATATTTGGATTAGAGATTGCTTGCTACCAAACTTAATGAAGATAATTCATATCTACGTCGGCTAATCTTCAATCACAATCAACTAATACTTAGCCATACAACCATGTATTCAATTTGATAGAAATTTTGTGAACTCTGTAAAAGAACAGATATTTCTGAATTCTATTTTTTATTTTATATATGTAGACGTGCTACGCCTGTGTACCCGATAAAAATGGAGTACGTCGTCTCACCGACTTTGGTATCCTACACACCAAGTGAAACAAATATTTTCAATTTCGACGACCCAACGCTTAACTTGGTTATTTTGTATAAAGGTTTTCTGATCCCATAATGTACAGTTGTTTCAGTATTCGGTACACCAAGAACGAAGAAAATATCCGATCGATACCCGGTATTTGGTTCAGTTTTCGGTACTCGGTTCTTCTTATGCTCATACTTGCAAGTACCGAATTGTTCGGTACGTGCCACACACTCACACTTACCCGTTCGGTGACCAATGCTCGGTTCACTGTATTTGGTCGAACGTACATACATATGTACATATGTAAGTACTTTGATCAGCAGCGTGGAAAGAGATGGAAAGAGCAATCGACATCTTATTTTGTTTCGTTTTGTTCTGAACCCTTTTATAAGTGGTTCAAATCGAAAATATCCTATAAATACATCGAACCCCAGTCGGTGGCTCAGAGAATGCCTACTCAGGTAGGTTTTAGGTTTGTTAATCTTTGAGATCCGTTTTTTTTTTTTCAATTTGCGGAGCGGAAGTGGAAGAGGCAAAACTTTTAAATAATCAGTATAAGCGCGAGTGCCAACCCTAGTTCGTAGCTGGTGAAATCACTACTTACTAGGGTACCACCATTACTTACTTTGCTGACCCTAAGCAATGCATTTCATCATATCGTTTCTTGTATGAAATGTCCGCAAAAAGGGTCAATCGCATCGTTTACCGCGAACTAGTTAATTGGGTCACCATGAAAGGGCTAGTGACCCATGTCAGGGGTGGCAAAATGGGTATTCAATCCAGGGGTGGTGAACGGAGTACCCAAGATGAAAAAAAATTAAAATAGTTTTAATGACGTTTTTATACCCTTGCAAAAAGTATTTTAATATTTTAATTCAGTCGGATCGGACCACTATATCATATAGCTCCCATACAATATTCGAGAGTGTATTACGCCTATAAACTACTGTGCCAAATTTGATCAAGATCGGATGACTATATCATATAGCTCCCATAGGAACAATCGGTCGAAAACAGTGACTTTTGTAAATAACTTCGTTACTTTTACCGCGATTGCTTTCAAATTAAACATTTCTTAATTTAATATATCTGTTAATGACTGTGCCGAATTTGAACAAGATCGGGTGACTATATGAATGTTGATCAATATCTTCGTTATTTCCTATGATTGTAGGCCATTCTTTCGCAAGCATAAGCCTTTTTAGATAAAACGTTCTTCCACATTGATGGCTAATAGGTAAGGAAAGAGTTACTAAAAAATTTGCAAGGGTATACAAACTTTGACGCGGTTAAAAATACATTTTTCTGCCTTCAATCGGTTTCATTTTCTTTTCTTTTTTTTGCCTTTCGCAGTTGTTCTTCAGGTGATCCACTGTCATCAACCAAATTTATTGCATCTAGGGGAAAAATTAAATAATAGCTACCAAGTAATACTTCATAAAAAACCTTCTCGTTTGTATATTTGTAGAATGGGGCGACATCTAAAATTTAGATTCTTAATGATGGCTTTTCAATACTATGTAATTGTAAGTCAATCGCGCAGTCACGCGTCGGCCTCTGCCTTAGGAACCACAATTTTAACTGTTCATTAAAAAGATTAATTTGTTTTTCTTCGTTTTTATTATCTATGTTATTACTGTCAATGTTTTTAAAATTTAATACTTCCTCTACTTCTTTGATTTTAACTTCATTTTCATTGTTTTTTCTCCCTTTTTAGGCGTGTTCTCTACTGTCGCGACACAATTTAATTTGCTTAAATACAGGATGGGCCATTTAAAGTGGAAGCATCTGGCAACCCCATAACTTTTGACAGAGATGTCAGATTAAGTGTTGGTAATGCCAGTCATCTGTCCAGACAACGACCAAGACGTTCCGACGAGAATATTGATGCCGTTCGAGCCAGTGTTGCAAAGACTCCATCGACATCAGGTCGCCATCGTTCGCAAGAGTTAGGCATCGCTCGTACCACTCTCCGACGCATAATTCGTGTTGATTTGAAAATGTTACCGTATAAAATTCAACGGACGGCGCTACATGCCTTGAAGATTAATATCGAAAAACGGCGATTATGACTGGCCACCGAGATCACCTGATTTGACGCCTCCTGCCTTTTTATGGGGATATTTAAAATCCAAGGTATACACTGGTAATCCAAGGACCCTGGCTGCGCTGAAAGACAATATCCGACAAGAAATTGCTGCCATATCGGCCGAAACATTGGGCAAGTGATGCGAAATGCAGAAGATTACGAGATATATGTACATATTGTTTTATTGGTAGTCAATTTTGTCACTTGTGTTTTCATTGTTTAAATTTTGTTGCAATATTTACGATTGTTGTGCACGTTGCTGCTTCAGAACTTGCAATGCTTTCAAACATCGAGGAAGAGCAGAAAGCATAAACAAAAAGAAACTGTACTTGCTTAACAATTGTTTTTGTAAATTAGGAAAGAAATATCTACAAAAACTATGTGATGATTGTTTAAGAATAAACATCGTGTTCATCTGAAATGGCTTCACCAAATCAGATGCACCAAAGAAATGTACAAAACGAACCAAAAATAAGTCATAAAGATTCATATATCACGTATTGCTTAAAACCAAAACAGAACATGCATCCACACTCTGTGGAAAAGCACTTAAGATTATAACAACGGCGCAATATCAAGTCGCCAACGCTGTGATGAAATATAAACATTATAATAAGCATTTTTAAAAACAATTGTCGCCTCCTACAGTCTAAGAATTCATTTATATACACAAGACGTTTGTTAATAAAATCAATTCTTATTTTGAATTCAAGAGATGAAGATCGTGTTTTAGTTTGCGGTGCTAAAATCCTCTTTATGATAGTACCGTTTTTTTTTTTCGTTTCGCTTTCGTGCATATACTTTTTTGATCGCTGGGTCGGCGTTCGCTTACCATAGGGTCAGTTAAGTAAATACCCATGTAAGGACTAGTGGCGAAGGTAGTACTATAGTGATGTCTGTAGCTCATATAATCTTTGAGAAAAACGCCTGTACCTAATTTGTCGCGCAGAAAAGTAAAGAAATTTATACAGATCACTGTACATACTACACGAGTTCTATAGTCTCTGAGTTGGTTCATACGGAGAATAATAATGTTATTGAACGGGATGCACGTGTCCATTCAAATTTTTCAGTTGATAAACTTTAAATTCGGGACTACAGTTGGAATGTTGAGCTTGCAGAATGAGTCTGCAGATTTAATGTTTAAAGTTTAAACTTTAAACTCATCAAAATCAACCCTTATTTTCTCACCCGTCACCACTCCCTCTGCCAACAAGTGGAGAGCTCGAGATTGCGTCCCTTTTTCCTCCTCCACCGCCAAATTCGTTGTAGTCGTCCCTCTGTCATTCAGTTCGACGACGATCGCTCGCTTGACCCAAAAAAGGTCGTTTATGACCCGTCATAAATCTAGACAGCCAAACTGGATCCACGGGAACCAAAATCCAAAAGCCATCCTTGGTCCTTAGTATAAGTGTAATATAATGGTGATATATAATGGTGTAGTATAATGGTGATGCTGATATGAATCTTAACCTTGAGTTTAAGAGTATTGAAAGTACAATGTACGATATATCAAAATTTGTAGCATACTTATACGGTTTTTGACAGTGGGGGCGAGCATCGTTTTTAAAATATATTTGTTACTTCAAGTAATATACAATAATAGTAACAATTCTTGCTAAAAATGTATTTTTGAATAATTGAATTAATTAATAATAAAACGGCTGTGCACCCCATTGTGTGCTGGACTAAAGACTGAGTGATAGTTTTGGTCCGAGTCACGCGACGCTTTCAATAGTCAGTGCATTATAACAAAATCTCATTGACTTTCGTGATAAGCAGATAAAGGATATTGACACGAAAGGACACAAATAAGCAAAAGTTTTTTCGACGTTTTCTTTTTACTTTGTGCCAAATACAACAGCTGTTTTAAATTGAAAGGACCAAATGCAATAAGTATATAAAATTTGTTTTCCAACTCCGTGGAGTAAACGTTTGGTGTACTGCCCTGACTGTAAATGCAAAACTGTTTGGCAAATTGTTCTATATTCAGCAAATTAATTTTTTCCGTACATAAAATCCATTTTGCTTAGACAAGATCAATCACCCTTGTAGAGGGTATTATGAAATTGGTCAGATGTCTGTAACGCACAGAATTAGAAGGGATGAAACTTGGTATTTGAGCCACTAAAACCCGTGTAAGATAAAGTATGAAAATCATCAGGATCGGACCACTATTTCATATAGTTCTATACGAAAAGTAGGTGATCGCTATGAAGTTTACTTATGTGATAATATAGGATTTAAACTTCAAATCCCTCAATGAATTGCAAGGAAATGGTAAATGTTGAAAATTGGCCGAGGCCACACGAAAGTATCAGTGCTTGGATATATTTTCTGACTTTGACCTTGAATATTACAGTACAACGGACATTCAGCACTCTTGGCAAACATTCCTTTTGAAGCTTGAGCAATTATTTATCTTAAGTTTCCAAAACTTTTTTGATCACTTTTTCGGTTTAGAAGCGCTATGATATTTGCAATGTAAAATGCCAAAAAACCCAGTGGGGGCGTCAAATATTTTTCACTTTTGCCTTTTTTTTTTTAAAGTGGTGATAATTTTACGGTCTAAGCAAAAATAAGTATAAAGCTCTGCGTATTCTGATTCAAAATTCACAAAATGGATTCCGCTCGACGACATAGCAAGGATTCTTTTGCGAATTTGCGACAGTTTCGCCGAAATTATTTTTATTTTGAGTCTTGTGGTTACGAAAATTTGAACAAAAGAAGTACACAAATTTCCATATGGCGGAGGTTAGCACGGCTCCCTTTCTTTTCCCTTTTTTCTTGTTTTTCATGATTTCTTAATTTACGATATCATACAGATTGTTTCCGTTTCTAGTTCCTATTCCTTTCCAAATGGCTGTACTACTGTCCGCCAGGGTCGGGAAATGTTGCCAAACACAAAACAAACAGACAAAAAGTTAATTGTATGAATTCAACACACTTCAAGTCAACAACAACAAATACTAACAGAGCGTGTTGACAACAGTCAAGGGCAATAATACGGGGAAAAAGCAAGAGATGGTGGAGAGGCAGCTGATAAAATGAGAAACATAGTGGGGTCGGAGAAGCAGTAACCGTCAACTGGGGTACGGCGTCGGAGAGCAAGCAAAGGAGCAAAAGCAGAACGTAAGGACAATACGCAAGTTGAAGGCAGCTTATAAGCCCCATCAGCAAAATACTATAATCCTACACTGAGACAAAAGAGGGACAGTAGCTTACTGAAGTCAAGTTTGTTCTCGTATCCGATGCCAAATGTATTATTTCGCAATTAGATTCGAGTCCCGCTTTTGGTTTTTATTTCGAGCCAAATTTCTTCCTTGTTGGGTTTTTTAAAAAGTAATTGCAAATTTCCTCTTAAATGGCATTTACTTATTTATTTTTTTCTCTTAAAGCTATGGATACAATTTGATTATATTTATAAAATAAAATTTTAGTCTGCGGGCAGCAATTTTTTTAAGTGCGTTTGTAAAAAGTGTGTCTGGAAAAAGGACTAACCAATGGGCGGGGCTAGCTTCATTCGTGCCAATATTTGTATACACTTGCAAGATGTCAACGCGAAAAAATCTGTTATGAAACGTCAATTTTTTAAAAATCTTTTATGAAACATCAAGTTTCGGAATATATATGTACATATCTGTTTATGTATGTACATATAAAGATACTATGCCTTTTCATCGTATGCTTGTAAAACAGCTATTTGATATAGTTGTACCAAATACTTTTTTCTATGCGTTAAAGAATTCTTAACAAGAGTAATATAACTTTTTTGCAAGGGTATAAAAATGATGAAGCAGCTCTTGCTACATCTACAGCTACACCTATCTAAGCGATGTTGCACATAAAAACCAGAGACGGGGCTAACTTCAGCCATAACGATGTTTGTATACTCTTTCAAGTTTTTTGTTACTCGTTCCTTATCCACAAGCGTCGAAGCGAAAAGACGTTGAATGGAAAGTCATATGTTCGCGAAAAACGGATTTCAATCTTAGGCTTGAGCAGTATGGTTATGTAACCATATGACAGCTATGTATATACATATGTATGTATATATAGTTGTTCGATTTTGATCAAAGTTGCCAGAATTATATTCTACTTACGCATGTATCACAGTGATTAACGGCTACATAAAAATGATAAATATCAAAGTATACGGCAATTACGTTAAAAGAACAAACTTCATTCCTATGGGAGCTGTATAATATAGTTACCCTATCTTGATCAAAATTGGCAGAGTCATTAATAGTTATATTAAATACATATAAGAGGGACGGAGATGGCTATATGAACCCATCTCGTCGAGCTTATTAAAAATATTTGTAAATACTTTGTGTGGTCGGAGATGCTTCATTCTATGCTTTTTCCACTTCTGACAAAAATTAATATACCCTGTTTGCAAGGACATAAAGGTAAAACTGCTTGTGTTTGTACTGACATACCGTTTGTTAAGCTAAATACGCAAGCACGGAGACGGAAGGGCATCGGGAGTATATATTGGTATGGGGTTGGCCACACTAAAGAAGCTCAGCAGACACTCAACAACACATACCTTAACCTTAGCACGGGGAATGTGTCCTCAATGCTTTTGTCGTGAGAACGAAAATACTTGAGAAAATCGTGTTAAATCGCGCTCAAGTGTTAAAGTAATAAGCACTTTTAATAAATAAAGTTGAAAGGTTGTATGAGCGAAAAGAGAAGGGGCAGAGTTAGCAAGTTGTTGGCTTACTAAGGTGAATTTGCGTTTTCTCTAGATTAGATCAATAACTAAAATATTGGCAAATTACTTTTCTGACTGTGTTTATGGCATTTTCGTTTTATCTGGGCCAAAGTTTTTGCATTCCTAATAATTTAAAATCAAGGACCAAAATCAATGTTTTTATTCATGTGTGATACACGTTGATTACATTTACGAAAAGTGTCCATTCCTGATTTATATAAATTAACTATGGAAGTATTTATCGACGTAATCAATTCAGCTTTCGAGAGAAAGTAATTAGTAAGTTTCCCTTGTTTTTTGTTCATCCCAACAATGCAAATCATTAAAAGGCATGATTAAAACATATTCTCAGTTTAAGTGCACACATTTGTTGATTGATAATGGAAAAAAATATTCGGTAAAATGTCTGAGGTAAGCACAAGCTATGCCTCTACGATATTAAATTGCAATGAGTGTCTGTGACTGCATTAACTCAATAATTAACACTAATTATGTGCGTCATGCATTCAATACTATGCTGATGATGAATATAATGAGGCCGATGACGACTGAGCAGAGCATTACAAGCCCGTTGGAGCTGGAGGATAGTTAATTATAATTTCAGCATAATTAAAAGTTTATTTATTTAAATATGCATGTTGATAGGGGCAATGAGTTACAGCAAACTCACCAAACTGGGTACATAAATGAGGCATAAAACCAATCGTAACCGACCGCCACCGTGTATCACTCTATCGACCCTCTGGTCTCTCTGCCAAATATTGTCTGTGGCCCGGGTTTTCGGGGGCTTATACCCGCCATTAGAAATATAATTTTCCACGACCATAATCACTTTAAAAACAATTTTGTGTGTGAGTGTGGCATATTTAATGAAAATTAATTTAAAACTTTTACGGGACCAAGGGGTATAGAGGTGGTGGTGGCGGTGGCGGTGGCGGTGGAGGTGACGGTGTCAGTGCCTGGCAAAAAGCCGCTTAAATTACCAAAATCCCAGACATATAATCTTTATGCCAGCTTTTTTGCATTGCACGAGAAACCCACCACCCCATCCACACCCCCAACTCACACACACGAACTCAAGTTTTGGTTGTGGCAATCACTTTTAAGTGTAAGCTGTGCGCCATATTGTCAGCCATTATTGTCAGTGTACGGAAAACGGAAATAGGGTGTCATATTTTTCAATGTCTGTCTGACTGACTCTTTCTCTCTCTTATTTGGTATGTGTGCGTGAGCCTGTGTCTGTGTGTGTGTGTAAAAATGCGTTAAGCTCCACTTGTGCTGAAGCTTTCCAACTGTCTGGATGTCTGTGTATGTGTATGGACTTTATCCGACCGTCAGACAACTCATGACATCGGCATGATATCTCATTACCCAGCTTAAGCAGTTAAACATTTCTCAGTAATTTCACAACATAACACTTTTTTGCAATTAATCCGTATTAGAGGTGAGAGCGTGATTGTCTCGGATATCTGCATATCAAGACCTAGCAAATTACAAAAATAGATTGAAATTGAATGAATCGAAACCCAAATGCGAAAAAATCAACAATAGCCACGCTTTAAGTCCAGATCTGCAGGTCTAATATCAAGACTTATTTGGCGGCTTTAGTTAGTCAAATTCACCGAACTGGAGAAAGATATGAACCATGTCCTTGCACATGTGACCAAACACAAAAAACAAACGAAAAGGCAAAGGAAAGGAAAAAATTAGAAAGTATAATGAAGTGTTTTATACTTGTTTTTATATTTTAGGTTGCCTCATCTGTTTTATATCTCCCTCCATCTGCCATCTCTCTGTTGACTTTTTGTGCTTGCTGCTTCTGCTGTGCCGTGACATTTTATCAAGTGCTAGCGAGACAACACTCATACGCCATGTGCGCCATGAATATTTGTTAACCGCACTGTAAACTGTGTTTACAAAAGTGTTGTTGTTTGCCACCGCCCACTATATACAAGAAGTATCTGCACGTATGTACCTAGATGTTGTATGCAAAAAGGATGGTCTATCTCTTTACACCCCCCGGCACCACCATATCCATTGCGCAGCGTCTCTCAACGCACTGCACCTGTGGGGTCTTCTACTTACTATACCTACTAACACGATACAAATGGGTCCACGCTTGTGTGTATTTTTGACATTACAAGGCAAAGGGTAAAGGGTACATGGGAGCTCCTTAATGGTACATTTCGCAGTCACACAATAACACACTGCCAAGTGCAAAGACTCGTACAACAGTCCTTAAAGATCCCTTGCCATCTTCTCAACTAATGTATCTTAATTTTGGTGGCTGCTGATATGTTTGCAAGCATTTACGCATATGCCGTCCATCATTAAGACATCTGTTTTTGTTGAAATATTAAACCAAACATACAAAGGAAACAAAGGAAAACTAAATAGTAAAAGCAACTACAAATAAACGAATAATAAGTGAAAAAGTTATATACTCAATTCAGGTAGATACGTAAGTATTTCATCTATCTCGATCGTTATTAAGACTCCGAACTCGGAGTGAAAAATATTCACATAAAGATTTCTTTACAATTTAATTGGTGACTTTTCACAGCTAGCACCCCTCTTTTCATTATCTGTTAATGTTAATTATTATACAATGCCATGCAATGGTTTATTAAAGTTACCAAAATGTATGTAACAGGGAGAAGGAGACAATTCCGACCCCATTAAAAGAATATCTTGATCAGCATCAACAGCCGAGACGATCTTTCCATGTCCGTCTGTCCAGCAGCAGCAGCGCTGCCAGCATCTTACTACTTAAATGAAATAAAAAGGGACAATGGTGGTTTTTATGTATGGATGATTTGATTTAAAGAAAAATAACTTTGAACATGTAAAACTACATACACATATATGCCAAGGACTGCAAGCGTATGTAAACTTCGCCATAACCGATATTTTTTTCTGTTACAAAAGAAATTAAAAATGTACCTTAAAATTTTAGGAACAATTTTCCATTTTACTAGTTCATCTACCATCACCCACCCTGTCGAATGCCTGCTGTGCCTTGTCAAAATCTAATAAGATAATCAAGATGTGATAACAGCTTTGTAGAGGGGATGTCATCTGATAAACTAGCCGATCTAGCGAATCAGACTCTGATTTCCCCGTTCTAAATACCACTTGACGACTGTCTAACAACTTGCGGATTGTGGCTAGCCACCACAGTCGTTTCGTCACAATTTTGTAGAAGAACATGGATTGAGTGAGTTGGGGGATATTGGTATTAAGGATGTTGTTGTAGAGGTCTAGGTTTCTTTGCGGTAGCATAGGGGGCAGGTTAGCATTTGGTCACTTATCCGATCTCTACCCGGCGTCTTCCCTTTCAACTGATTGAGGGCCGTAAGCAGTTCAATCATTGTTATGTCAGTTTCTACACTTTGGGATATGGGTGATGACGTAAGAGGAGTGCTACGATTAACTCTGGTATTGTCTTAATTAAAGGTTGAGTGAAAATCAGAATCGATCGCTTTAAGCTTTACTAGGCGGTCCATCGTGGTTCCCACACGCTCTTTTTCTCTATTTTGCTTTTGCATCAGATTATACATACGCAGGCAAACATGAGCACACATACAACGGAATTTATTTTGGCCAGGCCTTTAGAAAGTTCAGCATAGATGGAGATGAAGCGACTGTAGCTTCGTAATTTTCTGTTTTTCAAATTTTTGTTATTTTGAAACAAAGTTCCTTATCGCACGTTATGAACAGGGGCTACATGGATCAAACCGTAACGATATCAAATCGTAAGAAATTCAACCCTGTGAGACTGTGATTGTGTGTGTAAGTCAGAAGCCGGCACAAAAAGAAAATGAAGTAAGTAAGTCGTCTCGCCGACTTAGGTATACCATACGCCAGTAAAACATATTTCAAATTTATAATAACAAATGCATGGACAAATTTTAAAAAATTCTGGTTACAATCTTTTTACAAGCATAACTGAGTATCTCGGTCACTCAAGAACATGCGCACCATAGCGCCCCAGCAGACAACGGCCAACTCCGTCCTTTCGGAAAAATGTTTATTTGAATAACTTGGCTATTTTTAGTCAGATTTTGATCAAATTTGGTATTTTGCAGGATATTAGTATCAAATTAAAGTGTGCCAAATTTGATTGCACGAGATACAAAATTACCGGAAATATTCGAGTTATTTCAAATTACGGGGGCGGAGGGGAGGCGTTTCAAAATATGGAGTCTCTACGTAAAATAGTCTATAAGAAAATCGAATTTGTTTAAGTTTCGGGGAGGAGGGGGGCGTGGCAAACATTTGAAATAAACTCTACCACTCTAGCTTTTATAGCATCTGAGATCTACGTGTTCATACGGACAGACAGACGGACGGACGGACGGACGGACATGTCTAGATCGACTCGACTGTGGATCCTCATCAACAATATATGTATATGTATATACTTTATGGGGTGGGAAAAGCTTTCTTTTGCCTGTTACATACATTTTGGCGGTGGTGGTCCCTCGTCAGCCTTGATATTTCGTCTTGTCCCAATGTAAGGTGGATATCAGCCTATTAGCATCGCACATGACTCTTAGGGACTTGTTTTGGAATCTTTGAATGATTTGTCGGCTAGACATGCAGGCAGTGCCCCATTGTGGGATCTTGTAGGTCCATACTGGCTTGAGGATGGTTTTATATATAAGCATTTTTGAACGTAGCCTTAGAGTAGATCTGCGCACCACCAGCCAGAAGTATTTCCTCAATCTTTGATCCAGTATCCTCCTATTCTCCATAATATGAGGTCGGTCCAAGGTTCTTCACTCCATTTGCTTTCGGTATAATAGCGCTGTCCATACGTACTGGTTTCATCTTCTCATCCATGATGTCTAGCTGACCCTGTAGGATGCTGCTAGGAGCAGTTGGCGACTCATCCGTGATTCGTGCGTCTGATTCGCCTGGCATATCGGCAGTGTAGACTGTATAAAGAACGCCGGCTCTTATGATCTCGATCTCGGACTTGTCGTCACCGCATTTCACGAACAACGATCTGTCGAGTAGATAGGATTTTAATAGGCAGTAGTACGGCGCTGAAAGAACATTTTTCAGTTTATAGAGCAGGCGAGTTTGCCAGCTCCTATCAATTGCCTGAAAGAAAGCTGCGGTGCAGTACATCTTCTCCTCAAATGCTTCCAGGATTTCGGCCGTGATTCTATAGCATTGTTCTGCTGTGCCATGACACTCTCTGAAGCCAAACTGGTGGTCAGGGATCAAACCGGCCTCGTCCAACATTGGTCGTACGTTACGCAAAAGTGGTCTCTTAACCTCTTTGGAGACCAATACACTTATCGAACGATAAGAGGCGAGATTAGCTGCAGGTTTCCCAGGTTTTTGAATCAGCATGATTTCTGCGCACTTTCACTGGGTGGGGAAGTGTCCTAGTTTAATGGCAGGCTCGTCATCGCCATCATAGCCAGGGGGACATGGAAGCCTTCAGCTTATAGCTTTCTGCGACTAGTTTATGCCAACAGCCTGGATCGAGGGCCATTTGACAAGGGATGGTCAAGAACTCCGCCGTTTGGGTAGCTTTCTCTTGAGAGCATCTGTTGAAAGCGTGAAGGCTTCAGACAGGTTTTTGGCGAAGGCAGCTGCCCTGTCGCTGTCTGCACAACACCAGGAATCATCCTGTCTCCTCACAGGCTCTTTCCTTCTGGTGGGCTTTTTCACTCCACGAGTTAGCCTCCACATGTTGTATTACTGGTCACCAGTCTCAACATTCTCGAGAAAGTTCTCCAGAGACTGCTTACGAAGAGTGTACAGCAGTTCCTTTTTTTGGTCTCGACGCACACAAAAATTTGTGTGTCTCGAGTTTTATGACGGGTCATAAACGACCTTTTTGGGTCGAGCGAGCGATCGTCGTCGAACTTTTAGGCAGAGGGACGGCCAAGTACCGAATTTTGCGGGAAGGGAGAAAAGTTTCGCGATCTACGCACGCAGTCTTCTATATAGTGATGTGTTGTAAATCTATATGTATTATATAGCTGTCATACAATGATACAATGAAATGGCATGCTACATCCCCAAATTGCTCCACCCCAACATTGTAGGCTGTTCTTTTGCGAACATTAGACTTTTTAAACAAAACCTTGTTTCACATTCACGTTGACAATGTTTAAGAAAAGATTAACAAACAAAAACTTAAGGGGTATAGAAGCATCGCGCGGTCGAGGTTAGCCCTAGCCCTCCATACCTACATACATATGTAATCGCTGCAGATCTCTGTGCAATATCAATTCAAGGGTATGGACAGATTTTCGAATAGTATCGTAGAGCTGTTTGGTAGAATTGCGGTCGCAAAAAAGTTTTACATACCCATACGTATTTTTAGGACATGCGTACAGTTGACATCATATACTTTTTATTGTGTACATGTGGTGTTTGTGTAAGAGTGGATGTTTGTAAAATGTCATTTGTTTCAATTTGCTTCACTGTACGTGAAGCGGATTACACTAATTTATTTTTCCACACTTTTATACATAAATTACATATGTATTTGTATGTATGTACGTGTGTATGTGTTTGGATATGAGGTTTTTTGGAAATCCTTTTTCTACCCTTGCAAAAAGGGTATATTCGTTATGAGAGACGACCTCTGTCTATATAATAAATATAAATTAGTTTTGGTGTATTCTGGTAAACCAGTTTTAGTATCTCAAAATAAAACGGTTCCGAACGGTTACGGTACTAAGGATACTAAGTTATAATTGTGTGATTAAGCACTAAATACAATTTTTATTTGAATATGGTTGGTTGGTATTAATGAAATCGAGTCCACCGGCCTGAATTGTCTCTTGTGGGTGGCATTATAAATTTCAGCAGGAATAGCTAAAGCTACTTTGGTTATTCATTCGAGAACACGAGAGCAACAAGATTAGAACGAATCGTTTTATCGGAAGGAAAATCACGCTTTGCGTTTATCTAAGACAGCCTCAACCCGAAGACCTCAAGCTCAGAATCTGCCCTCCGAAGTTCATTTAGCCAAGTCAGTCTGCCAGTCCGTCTAGAATCTAGACTCTAGATAATGCTAATGGTTTCTTCTTCCAGTTTTATTCCACACTAGCAATATGACAGCTTGTTCCTTTATGTCAGTTGATAAAACAATGGTGTAACTTGGATCCGGGGAAGTAGCCATCAATAAAAGCATTGGTCATTCGTCTTCTCGTAACACAAAATGGCAGAAAATGAATACTGTTGCTTCATTTGTTTCGAGTGTTCCCCCTGCAGTGGCAACGTAATTGATTTCTGCCCCAAATACTGCCGCCAGATTCGAGTTTATTGGGAGATAGAATAGCATCTTTAAATCGAAATAGTCAGCTTACAGTGTTTCGGTTTGATTACTTTCTTACAGACAATTACGATTTCGCTTTTAGGAACAGATTAATCCTTGGATCGAAAAATTATTTTGGTTTGATTTTCTTCATCTAATATTTATGGATTTTTTCAAATAATTATTTCAAATTATAAAAAAGTAATCAGCAGTCCACGTTGACCAGCTTGGAAATGCCCCTGAAGTTCTGCAAATTGCTGATGGTTTCTCATCTCTAGAGCTAATAATTTATATGGCACCCCATTAATTATTTAAGCAGCTGACAAAATGTGGCCAGAGTATAAGTTATTGTCATCTAGACACATGGAAATTCATCTGCCAAAGACATTTAACTTTTGTTCACCGGTTGCTGAAAAGCGCGATGTCGTTATCGTTGAAGTGCTACCAGAACAGCACACACACACACACACATCCACGCGTTCTCGCATACACGTACCGAAAATAAATGTGTTATGCGTGCGCTTAAGTGTTCATTAATTTCGTACGTCAAACTATGTTTGCGTGAAAGTCAAACGAAAATGTTCCACCACGCTTAATCGTTTTGGAAAAGGACGAACGAAAATGTAAATGATGATGGGTACGTACGAATGTCTGGAAAGTGGAGTTGGGGCTTTCCATCTCCCCGTTTCCTAGCTGGCAAATTGATTTAACAGCGGATTCGTCTCGGCCGATTGCTGGGGCTTGGGTTTCATAAGAGTATTCAAGAAGTTGGATCCAAGCACTGATCTCTGAATGGAAAGTCATGCACGTAGGTGCAGTTTGGCTAGCAGGACTGTAGGATGTGCCTTCCCTTTTCTTCCACGTTGAAGAGAGAGATATACATATGTAGATAAATTTCTGGGAGTTTTGTTTTACAAAAACTAAGGGCAATGTACTTCCGTGTATTTTCATCAATTATTTTCTTAGCTTTATGCGAGATGCAAGTAAGTTACACACATTTCGGCGACTTTAATATACCGCTTCACACAATGGGTGCGAGGTATACAAAGATGTGTGCAAAGATGTGTGTACAATTGAAATCCTTACATATGTAGGGGAGAGGGCCCAGTTGTGACTCAGGCCCAGTTGTGACATTCTCAAATATTTTTGAAATGCGGTATTGAATGACAGTTTGAGCCCTGTAAATCATGTTTGTTAGACGTTCTGCAGTTTTTGGACAGACCCCAACGTTAATAATCGTATTGTATATATGCGTACCAAACATCGTGTTGAAAATCGTGCGAAAAAGTTTTTTTGATTTTTTTCAAAGTACCAAAATTTTGTAAACTTAACAGTGAAAATGTGAGTGTAATGCATTAAAATATTCTATTTGCCGTATATTTTGTGATCCTATAAGGATTTATGTGATTATGTAGTGTCTATAAAAAATATACATACATATAAACTTTAAACTATGAAAAGGCCCGGTTATGACTCAGCTGGGGTGCCCAGTTATGTCCCATATTATTTTTTGCAATAGGATTATGTAAAATTGTCAAATTCAAACATTTTTGTTGTTGTATAAAAACAAGGAAAGAAAATTTACTTAATGAGACCAGTTTGTCCGAAAATATTCTGGAAGATCTCGAGCGGGAAGGTGCGGGATTGTTTCATTTGGTAAAAACACAAATTAAGTAATGTTTGGGAATTAAAAAACTTTATATAGTTTAAGTCAATGTTCATTTGTGTTTTTCATTATTTTTGTCATTGAAGGCCTTCATAATAAGTAAACCATTAAATCACAACAATTGGAGTGATTTTCCTTTCATATTTTCTTATTTTCAGTGAATTTCTTAAGGTGAGTCATAACTGGGCCACTTTTTTTTCGGCCTAAAAAAAGTTATCCACATTAAACCTGTTCCAAAATTTTTTGAGTAACTCAAATAAACATACATTCTTTGGAAAAAAGTTGCGTTTGGTTAATAT
Organism: Drosophila tropicalis; assembly: GCF_018151085.1. Lineage (NCBI taxonomy): Eukaryota > Metazoa > Arthropoda > Insecta > Diptera > Drosophilidae > Drosophila > Drosophila tropicalis. Next base: position 1,047,635 of record NW_027173497.1, read on the forward strand.
TTAAATGTTAAACTTCTTAATTTTTAATTTTGCGGAACTGTAGAAAAAATTTTGAGGTTTTTCAAAACCCGCGTCATAACTGGGCCCTCTCCCCTATGTATGTGAATACACAGCATGTGTGGAAAGTGTGTGGTACACGGTAGTGTTTCTTTGAATAAATTTCACTAGTGAATGTAAGTATTGCATCATTAGGAATTAGGCAAAAGTCAGTGCGAAAGTCAAGTACTTTCCAAGTGTTTTAAATGACAGGCTCAGAGCTAAAGTTCAAAAAGCTCCCACCGTAATGCGGGTAGCGCACCCGCTGACACACACGGCTACCGGTCACTGGATTCCCCGCCAGCTCCAACGCCTGCTTCAAACTCTATTCAGAATTACCTCTTTTTTTGCCGCTGCATCCTTTAAATATTTTCCCTTTAATTAAAATTTCAACAAGGCAGACTCACTTGTGGAACGATGCCCGCATAAATTAACTTTTGCGTAGGTAACTGGGAGTGTGACTGCGGCTCCTTCCACTACCTAGATCGACTACATCTCGGTGTAAACGTAGCGTAAGTGCCTTATCTTAATGTGCGCCCATATCTGAGGCTCTAATGCTTATAATAGGCCGAAGCGCAAACTCAAGCCCAGTACCAGTGCCAGTACCAGTACCAGCATCAGCAGCAGCAATAGAGCAGGACCCAGCCATTTTAAAATCCAACAACCCTTTTTATATGCAAATTGTTGCGTCACACGTACGTGCCCCAACGCCCCGCGTTTCGTAGGTAGACAGAATGATAGACGGGAGGCTGCCTTCCTCCGCACACAACTTGACATTTTTATACACTTCCTAACAAGGGTACAGACATTTCTTATCAACACTATCAGCTGAAAAGTCCCAATTAATACCAAACCGAAAACAATGTATACCCTCTATGGGAAAAGAGAAACACTTAAAAGGGTATACAAACTTTGGCACAGGTCCCAGTTCCCACGAATCACAGCTTTTTTTGTTTTTGAATTTAATTCCTTATAAGTATATAAATGATTCCTCTTTTATTTTTCAAGCTACGGTATGAGCTCGCTTTTTAATTTCCCCGTTTTCACATTCTGTTTTAAAAACCATATGAATTGTACCTGGGTTGTACCTTAACTTCGCAGGAATTCCTTGCTTGCGTGTACGTGTTGTAGAATTATATAATAGTTTGCAATTCAAATAGTTTTAATTAACTTTCACTAATTTGACGTCGCCGCTTAAGTTTTCTGAAGTTGGTAAACTAATTTTAAAGTGATTTACTATTTAAACAGCATGATGATTGGCAGCAAATCACTCAAAAATTCACCCTGCATCTTTTGATACCAATGGGAGAAGTGAAAAACGCTTCCTGTTAGCAAATCTAAAGTGGGCGACTGAATCAGTATCTGCACTTTGACAAAGTGCAAAACCTGTCAAAATTTGTTGGGCAAAGTGCCCACATGATGACTGGGAAACCAAATGGAGTAGCTAACCAAATTAAAATTTACCTTTTACCCTTTGCATTTCTCTTTGGCAGATAATTTTTTAATGTGCTCTATGCATTTTGCGTGTTGGTACGTAAATACATACATTTACATATATGTACATAAATCTCAAGTACATACAGGTCTGAGCCGGTAGTTTGAACAACTCGACACATAGCCTAGTCAAACTAGGCAGACTAGGCCCGATTGAACATTAAAGGGACTGCCCACTAAAAAGCCGTAGACCAGCCAGTCCAGGCTGGTTTAAAAAAGGTCCAAAAACTTCGCAGCACGCTTCGGGAACAAGCTCGTGTAGGTTGATCAATTGTCTAGAGTCTAGACTCTAGACTAAGAAGGCTAGCCATGGACTGATTCACAAGGCTCCAGTACTTAAGCAATACCTTCTGGCCAAATATTCCGAAAGTCCTATCCACTCTGGCGGAATATCAAACCAATTCTCAGTGTACCCCACAGAGAGGGATAGGGAAAGTTTTAGATATCAGCTGTCAGAGTAATTTTCGTACCGTTTATGCTACTTTCGTATGTTAATACTCAGACTTTCTTTTTCAAATTTTCAGATAAAATGACGTGAACTTGGTGCACTTTTTGAGTATTCATTTAACATAAATTGTATGGTTAATTAAAATACATTTCTTACATTATTAATCTAATTCAGCAGAATGATAATTTGTTTCGCATCGGCTTAAAATAAAGCGTCGCCGGTTAATATACCTTGTGTTTTCCTTGGTGCATACCATAAAAATTTTGATATCTGTGTGTTCTTGGTTTCATGAAAAGTTGATCAAAAGAATTTGACGATCCATATATGTACAACTAAAGTTATTATGCCATACACCCGTAGGGGGAAATGGTATATTGTAGTCGCTAAAATGTAGCTTTCCGACCCTAAAAGTATATATATTCTTGATCAGGATCAACAGCCGAGTCGATCAAACCATGTCCGTCCGTCCGTCTGTATGAACACGCAGATCTCGGAGGCTATAAGAACTAGAGCCACCAAATTTGGTATGTATACTTGTGTAGTATGTAAATGTATAGAATTAATTTGAATTTTGGCCACGCCCCCTTACGCACCCAGGAATCACATAAAACTGTTTTTCTTTAAAAACTATGACAGCTACCGACATTACCAGATACTACTTATTGAAATCGGACTAGAAAAAAATTACTCGTTATCCACAATCGTTTCCATTATCCCCGACGGAACTACCCTTCAGTATTGCTTCATCGGGGGGAAACTCCACCTACGTCGGGGTTCGAACTCGAGCACAACCGAATTGTACAGGGTGGTCCATCTAGTGTTTGGAATTTGAATCACGGCTTGTATGACTGTCAAACGTCAAATGTCATCCGTGAATATATATGTTTGATATTTACGAAATGGGACGCTATTCGCTTGAAGAAAGTTGGGAAATATTAAAAACTTATTTCCAAAGTGGTGAGTCTTCTACTCAAACAGTGCGAAATTTTAAAAATAAGTTTGGTAAAAAAAATGTGCCTACAACTCAATTTGTGGATCAATTCGTGAAGCGTGTTCGTAAAACTGGAACGTTAGTGGATAAACCAACTCGAGAACGTACTCGTCCAGTGCGCTCAACCGAAAATATTGCTGCTGTGGCTGAAAGTGTGCGTGAACAGCCATCAACATCAACTCGGCACCGTTTACAACAATTGGACATTTCACGCACTTCTCTGATGCGAATTTTGCGAAAAGACCTTGCAATGAAGCCATATAAAGTTCAATTGGTGCATCAGTTAAAGCCTATTGACCATCCGAACCGTCTAAACTTCGCAATTTGGGCTGAAGATCGTTTAATTGAAGATGATAAATTTTATCGAGAAATCATCGAAATTGAAGGAATGGATATGGACAACATTTGGTTTTAACAAGACGGCGCTACGTGCCACACAGCGCATGCCACAATCGAAATTCTGCGTCCAATCTTCGAAAATCGCATAATCAGCAAAAATGGTGATGTGACATGGCCTCCTCGAAGCTGCGATTTGACGCCATTGGACTATTTTCTGTGGGGAGCGGTGAAAGATAAATGTTATGCAAACAATCCAGAAACAATTCAAGACCTCAAGACCGAAATTCATGCAGCTATTGCTGAAATACAGCCGCACACAATCGAAAATGTACTCAAAAATTGGGTTAATGGAATGGGCTATTGCCAAGCCAGTCGTGGTGGACATTTGACCGAAATTATTTTTCATAAATAAATGACATAAATATACCTTTCAAATAAATGTTTAACCTTTAACAAATATCCACCCGTTTCTTTTTTATAACAAAATCAAATTCCAATTTTTAAATGGGCCACCCTTTAGTTTTAGAAGGTCTCTACTGAGCCACCGACTAACAAACAGTGGCGGCGCTAGAGTGCTCGTTTGTTTGTAGACTAAGCGAGATAGCAATTTAAGAGACATACAATTGGTTTTTGAAATTTAAAATATTTGTTTCACTTGGTGTATGGTATACCCAAGTCGGTGAGTCGACTCACTTACTTCATTATACCCTTGCAAAAAGGGTATATTAATTTTGGTCAAACGACTCTGCCAAATTTGATCAAGATCGGATCACTATATCATAAAGCCCCCATAGGAATGATCGGTGGAATACAGTGACTTTGAGCAACATTATTTGGCATGCTAAGATTGTAGGCCGTCTAATAGACTTTTTAGATGAAATGTTTTTCTTCTTTGACGACTATACGTAAGGAAAGAGTAACAAAAAACTGGAAAGGGCATACAAACTTCGGCGCTGTCGAAGTTAGCCCCGGCCTTCTGGTTTTTTCTTCGCTTGTCCGTCCTATCTTAGAGTATGGATCTTGCATTTGGTCACCTCAATATGAGTCGCACCAGACTAAACTCGAATCCGTTCAAAAGCAGTTTTTGCTATTTACTCCTCGAAGGTCAAGGTTGGTTGGCAATGTCAATTTTCCAACAAGTTCTAGTAGACTTCTTTCCATCTTTCACTTTACTGAAAACATCTATCCTCTCCTATACATCATTATCATCCGCTAAGCTTAGTTAAAAACATTTGCGGACAAGCTTAAAGAATACATCTGTTTAGGATGAAAGATTGATATTATTTGACGTAGTCTCACTTTTTCCAAGTATACTAAGAGAATTCGCATATCTCTAATTAGAGAAATTAGAGAAAAACAGTACTTTTTGCATTCAAAAATGATAAGATATACATACCTTTTTGCAAGGGTATAAAAAGGACACACTTCCGCCATCAAACACCAAGACCAAGATGGTTCAAATCAGTCCATCGAATTCGAGCTGTGTACCGCTTGACAAAGAAAAATGCTTACATACATTTGTACATCTTTTTTGCTCAAAGCCCAATGTTTCATCTCTCTTTTTCTCTAATCAATATTGTGTACCCACACGCTGATGCCATTTTAGCTACATTCTCTCTCTGCCACAGTCATGCCTTCCACGATATTTGTACATATGTATGAGACTTTTAACAACTACATAATTACATATGTATTCCAATAATCAAATGCAATAAAATTAAATAAACCAGATTATGGGTCTGCTTATTCCTTACGCCTGGTGTAAGCCATTGCGCCATTTGTATTTATTTACATTAATGCGACATATTTACAGCAATAATATTTTTGTACACAGAGAGGTTGCGGTGAGTATACATACATACATATGTATGTACATACACACTTACACATTTACATATGTTTATTGGGAGATGGCTTGTAAACAATACAATTAGCACGTTATTTGGGGTAACATTTTATTGGCATTCAACTACTTACACATACTTATTGGCATTAAAAGTGACTTGTTGTTGTACAACAGTGTGTAAAAAGTGAGCATTCGAGAATGGAAGCGCCCGTGCGTCCGTCTCTATCCGATCTAGTAAGTGTATTAGCTTTGAGCTATTGAAACGAATCTTTGCAATTAGGCTTGCAATCCAACAGATTTGCCGGAGAACTTTAACCTATCGAAGAGCTTATTTAATATTTTTGCCACGCCGCCTTTCCCCCTGTTTATTTTTCAGAGTCTAGCGTAGCTAAAGCCATCAATTAATGTTAACGGGGCCGAAGTTGGCCGCTGGGGTCGGCGCTTGATTGCTCATGTCCTCATGCTATGTATGGACATACATACATCTGGTCTTCGAAAATAATTTAATATGTTGTTTTTCTTGGTACATAGTTTACCTCACATCATAATTGATAAAAAATACATTGAAAATTTTAAACAACTGAATAATTCGCCAATATACATGTTATGTACACATGGGTACATATTGTAAGTTTAGCTTTTCTTAAAAGTGAAATAAAACGCATAACACTCTGTACATGTACATACGTACATGTATTCGACGGAAGAAGATGACTTGGAAGAAAACACTCCAAAGCCCTACCCTACCAGTACCTGTCTACGCCCTTGTTTTAATATAGCTGTTAATGACTATGCCAGATTGTATAAAGATATTCAATATCTTAAGCGTTTTGATCGAGATCGAATAACGATATTATATATGTACATATATGCGCAATATTGCCTAAAATTTTAGGACCTCCGACTTCTTATATGTAAAGGACCATTTGTCGCTTTAAAGCATGCATGTACATAGGTAACAAACAAGGAGCAAACAAATTTGGAAGGGTCTACAAACTTCGGCATGGCCCCAGTTAGCCCCTGCCCTCTAATTTCATTCTTCATTTAATGGATTGTAGTACCATAGGGACGCGATTCGAACTCTCTTTAGAGAAAAACGTGTAATATTTTTTAGTTCTTTCTTTGTTTGGATTTGCCATTTTCGTGACTATTATTACTTCATATATAGATTCAAGAATAAGTGTGCCTTCTCCACTGCTTCTTCAGGGTCCTTGGCCTTCTTTGTCAATCCTGCTTCTCCGTGTATCAGTACTCGTATTCTTAATGTGAAAAATTCACGCGATTTCTGCGATTAGACCCAAGTTTTGTGCTCGAGGAATTGCCCTGTGTCCGCGTCTCGACAATTAAAAGTCGTAGGCCTTGTGAAAGGGAAACAAAAAAAGATTTGTATAGATGCTGTAAAAATTTCACGCAAAAGTAATAATCATAAAAAATGTTAAGATTTTACTAATAAAAAAAAAACAACACTACGCAAAGAAAGAAACAAAAAATATGAAAGAATTCAGAAACAGGCCATTAAAAATGAACTAACTCATCGCTCCGACTTTGGAATGCCATGCAGCGACTAAAACAACTACTGTTCATAATTCATAACGCCAAATACATACATACTACATACAAATGCACCTACATAACTACATATATTTATTTCTTTTACGTGCCATCTAGCCAAAATGGTGTTCATACGGACAAACATAACTACCTCCACTCGCCGGTGCATGGTATAAGTAATCGTATCAAGTTGTACTCACCCACTGGACTTTAATACGTAGTGTGTCTGTTTTTCCGCGTTTGCAGTTCATTTAATTGTTTGGTTGGCCGGAAGCAAATAAATAAAATCATAAAATAAAGAAAACGAAAAAATCATGCTTAATAACAACATTTGCCTTTCGCATCCACTTGCCTTTCTTCTGTATTTGTTTTGTATTTTTTTATTGTGGAATCTGATTGACTATTATTTTTTTAATTTGCTTTGTTCTAGCCCAACTTGCCTGGCGTATACAATATTTTCCATTTTTATGACAAGATTTATTAGTTTAGCGATAAATAACAACAGAATCCGTTTCCACATACATACATACATAAATCACTTGACGTACTGTAATATTGGCTTTTAAGTTCTACCACCGAGAGTTCATTCAATTTTGGTAATTTTCAACTAAACTTGAAGGTTACTCTTTGTCGGGTTGTTATACCATGCACCCAAAGGGTGAAATGGTATATTAAAGTCGCCAAAATGTATATAACTGGCAGAAGGAAGCTTTTCCGGTCCCATAAAGTATATACTTACATATGTATATTCTTGATCAGTAACAACTGCCGAGTCGATCTAGCCATGTCTGTCTGTCCGTCCGTCCGTATGAACGCCTAGATCTCAGAGACTATAAAAGATAGAGCCACCAAATTTGGTATGTAGGCTCGCGTAGTGTGTAAAGTGATCGAGTTTATTTCAAATTATTGACACGCCCCTTTGCGCACCCGCAATATAAAAAAAAAGTTTATCTCAAAAACCATTCTAGCTACAGACTCCATTTTTGGTATGTATATTTGTTTAAATGCGCAGATGTGTATGTGGAAAATTTTAACACGCCCCCTTTTGCCCCCGTAATTTGAAAAAACTCGATTATCTCTAGTAATTTTCTACCCTATGCCATCAAATTGGCACACCTAAACTTAATATTATGTATATATTTTATCCGAATCGGACAAAAAATGGCCAAGTTATGCATATAAACGTTTTTCCATAAGGCCGGAGTTGGCCGTCATCTGGTGGGGGCGCCAGGGTGCGCATTTGCTTGAGTGACCGAAATACTCAGTTATGCTTGTAAAAAGCATTTGAACAGAACATTTTTTTAAATACCTACATATATGCATTAGTTATTATTCAAAATATATTTGTCTTACTGGTGCATGGTATACCTAAGTCGGCGAGACTTTCTTCATTTTTATTGCAACTCATATGTACATAGGATATGCTGAGACTTATACTACTTCGCAAGCAGAAAATTTTGAAATTTCTTGCTTACAGGTTTGAAGCTAAGTTTTAAACATGTGAAACACGTGAGGACTCTGCGCAGATTACAGGGTAAACAGAGCAAAAGATCTAAAAATTGGACATGAAAAGAAAGGATAATTAGGAGAAGCCAGCTGCAATACTGACCATCAAATTCTGTTAACCAACTTTTTATAAAACCGGAAACGCCCATAGTCTTGCTTACAGTTGTGGAAACATGTACAAAATGTATGTAACAGGCAGAATGAAGGATATCCGACCATATAAAGTACATATGTATATATATTCTTGATTAAAACGACGAGACAAGTCCATATAGCCATGTACGTCCGTCTGGCCCACTGGATCAAACCAAACTCCTCCTAGACAGTAAAAGCTACAGAGTTGACATTTTGCATGTGGGCTTATCGGCTTTATACTGCACAGGGTGTATGTATATCTCGGATTCAGCCGGATCGGACCACTATATCATATAGCTCCCATACAAACGGCAAAGTCACGAACAGTCATTTTCCTCAATGACTTCATGATATTAAAGATCGGTGAGTTTTTTACACCAAGTTTCATCAAGATCGGATGACTATATTATATAGACTTTTGTCAATAACTTCGTTACTTTTTACATAAATGTCACAAAAATGTATATTTCTCAGTCTAACAAAGCTCGAAGTTAGCCCCTGCCCTATGGGTTTCTAATAGTTTTTTCTTTTCTTTCTGTTTTTTTTTTTTGTCATATCTAAATCCATGATGGTCAACGAGATACATAAATGTTAAAAGTTTAGTGTTTGTACTATTGTGGCTCTGAAAATTATCTTTTGAAAAAATTAGTAATAACGGCCAACTTTGAAATTGATGGATGATTTAAGCATTTAAGCAGCCTAAACTCAATTACCTCAAAATTCATTTTTTCAAAATTGTGCTATACAATTTATGCAATGGCTATCGGCAGTAGTAGAATCAATGGTACCTGAAGGTATTATGAGATTCTTCCGATGTTTGGAAGGGAGTGTGGCAAAATTATTACACATACAAAATCTGCGCCTTTACTATGCTAGTATACATGCCAAATAGGATGTCTCTAGCTATCTAGTCTTTGAGCCAAAAGCTCTTTTGTTTAAATTGCGGGGACGAAAAAGGCGTGGCAAAAATTTGAAATAAACTTTACATACTACACAAGTCTATATACCAAATTAGGTGGTAGTTCATACGGATAGACAGACGTATAAGGCTATATCGACTCGGCTGATGGAGCTGATCAAAAATATATATCCTTTATGGGACGGAAACGCTGCCTTCTGCCTTTTACACACATTTTGGCGTCTTTAATATACCATTTATCCCTATGGGTGCATCGTATAAAAAGGACTGTCTTCGACCGACCGTTCATTTGGTTGGGTATATGTATTTTCGGATTCATAATAAAATCAAAAGTAACAAACCCGTGAAAAACCATAAGGTTTTCCATCCACTAATATCGATCTGGCTGAATGCGGTACAAACAATGCCTGCAGTGCGAGTAAATAGAAGCCAAAATGCCAAATAGAAGCTTAACGGGTCTAGATGGGAAGAACTTACTACGTCGTTAATATACTTTCGTGGCAAGGGTATAACACGAAGTCATAACATCACCAAAGGGCCAAGGTATTTCAGCCAGCCTCAAAGTGGGCATCACACAATATCATTTACTTGTAAATTTTTCCATTTTATCTGGCACTGTCAACATTTTCATCTCCATTCGGTCACCCTTTTTTATGTGGATTGTTCTTTCTTTCCTTTTTTCCCCCTTCCTTTCCCGGCAGAGGCAAGCAACTTCTATTGCTAAAGATGCATGTGGGGAGGGACTACGACTACGTATGCGAGAGTATAAAGAATGCATGGGGCACTTAAACGTGTTGCATAATTCAAGCAGCAGTTTATTCAGAGCGATTGCACTAAGCAAGCACTGCGGAAGTTTGAAAAGCGCATAGACAAGCAGAAAAAGATGAATGTTTACATACATATTTAAAAAAAAAGAGGGGAAGCACATTCAAAGCAATATGCTTTTTTTGAGAATCCCTTCATTTTGATATTTACTCACGGCTCGGCGCACTTCTCCTTTTATCAGAAATCACCGCACACACTTATCTAAAATGCTTAGCTGCCTTATATTTGTAACTAAATTATAATGATATTTTGTGGCACCAGCCTGTCATGATGGCATCATCCTTGTATCAGTATCAGATCATAACGGATTATGGTGAAAAGCGCTGTCTTAGATATTCTAATAAAAATAAATTTACATATGTAAGTTAAACTTCTTCCATCCTTATGCCATACTAATAATAATACTATGGCTCATCTTTGCACATCTCCGTCGAAGTAGAACTCTGTGTGTGTGTGTGTTTGTGTGTGTAGTACATAATAATACGCCTTACTGCATGCAACATTACATGAACAAACATCGTCAGAGGGATCAACATTCCGTCAAAATGAGATAGAGGAGATGCTTGGATATGAGTTTGAGTATAAAGGAGTAGAGGCAGAGAAAGAGGAGGCCATCCTTTAATATTGTATTAAGAACGTTGTTTATTCCTAACATACACAGTAAGAAACGAACGAGTAGATGAAAATAACCAGAGTATCTACTACAATATCTATATTGCATCAATTTTGTATTAATACATTTTTAACACTGTACGCCTTTGCTTAGAATAGAAAATGTACATACATATGTAAGTATTTCATCGTTTCTATTTTTCTGCTGTACATACTTATGTACCAATGAATTCTTTTCTGTTGTTCTTGGCTTGTAGTTGTGGTTTATTATTTTCCAATTACACATACACTTTTTGGAAGAATTCCTTTTTGATTTTCCATTCCCTATTGAGTAATTTCCTTGTGTCTTCATTAAAGTCACTAATTCGTCTAGTAGTTTTTATTCTTGGACATATCCAATGTACCTATATACATACATACATATGTACATAAGAAGTTGCTATTGTCGATTTTCCTGCTTTCAATGTACATACCTACATACAAATATACGTTACCTAATTCCTCTGCTGGTGTCTTCGGGCCCCCAAAACTTACTCAGATTGACTGCACATCAAATCGATGAATTTAACAGATAATTAATGAATGTATATGGGCGCAAGGAATAAGCAGTGAGTGGAGTGCATATTTAGGCATGTATGTACATATGTACTTATAGTAGCCATATACAAACATACACATACATTTTGCATTATCTTATTACATATGTACATATCTATGTATATGTTAGAGTCCAAGGACTCGGTAGCTAGCAATCTTAGCTTTCCCATTAGGTATTTTTGCTTTTTTTGTCTTTGCAAGATATCTAATGGAATAAATAAAATGTATAAAAAGAAGATAATTTTTAATTTTTACGTCTCTTTCGATTGCTGTTACCAAACAAACATTGTAACAGCATTCTTTATATTATTATATTTTTATTTTCAATCACAGTTACATACTACAAATTTATTACGTTACGCTACCCAAATATTTTGCAGTTTTACCTTGTTAGCTACTCAAAAAATGTACCCAAAATTTTCTCGCAATGCATTTTTTGTAAAGATGTCACGTCACAGTGTACATAAATGAGTGTGTCTGTGTGGCGCTTGGCGCTGTTTACACGGCCTATGTCTACATTTAGCATATATTTATATGTGTATATATACGTATATGTATGTAAATATGTATACATATGTATATATACATATATGGATATATGTATATACGGATATACTGTATAGCTATACTTGGTTGGTGTTCGTCTGTGCTCTATCTGTCTGACTGTTGTGTGTGTGTGTTTGGGTGTGGGTGTGGGTGTGTGTGTTCTTTGTGTTGTGCGCGTTTGTCATTTATGGCACAAGTTTCTTAAATCCAGCACCTTCTTGGCCAAGTTTGAGCTCTTCATAAATTGTGGGATTTACTTCATTGCACTGCGTATTGCTATTGCTGAGTGGGTTGTGAAAGTGATGCGCCGCATCTGTACCGCCGCCACGGTGCGGGTGCTGGTGATGCCTTCCGTTCAACGCGGTTGTGCCTCCACCTGACGTGGCTGCCGTCGGTGCGGTTGTTGTTGTGGATGACGTCATTGTGGCAGCATTGCCATTATGGCTGATATTACTGTTGCTATTGCTGTCGCTGCTGTTGCCGTTGCCGTTGGTTGCGGCCCTACCACCGCTCCCGCTGCCATGATGGTGGCCATTTTGTGTTGTGATAGCCGATGTGACAGTAGGTAACTTTGAGTAGGGACACCATGCGTATGTGGGTAGGGGATGGAAAAAAAAACAACAAAATTGCAGATATAAAATAAAAACGTATAGATACACACAGGTAATTGTATTTACATGTGCTAACTTACATACGTGAGTATACTCAGTAAAACTAAGAACCTAACCAAAATCCTTTAACGATTTCGCCCAACTGTTACACTTATTAATACATTTTAAACATTCTCCACAGTAATCGCTGAAATATAACTAAACATATCTAATTGGGTAAACTTTGCATCAAATTTGCTTCGGATGTGCAATAATGTAACAGGTACCAAAGCTTTTAAATTTAGTTCTTGACCTGATATATTGGAGTCGTTCAATCGTCATTAAAGCTGGTCCTGGTCTGTATTTTGTAGTCAGATCTACATATCTAATGTTGTGAAATCCTTACCTGTTACCCTGAATGGTATTTTAAAGTCGTCAAAATGAATGTAATGGGCAGACATACGGATATGGCTAGGTCGAGTCGACTGTTGATGCCGATCAAGAATATATTGGCTCTGTGGGGATGCTTCCCTCTGCCTGGTGCAATCATTTTGGCGACTTTAATATACCATTTCACTCTATGGGTGCGTGTTACATATATTTTGAGAAATCAAAATATATTTTCAGCATTTGGATTATGGATTATTCGTTGTTCTGTCCCTGCTGAATACAGTCGATTAAAACAAAGGACTAACTGAACTGAACTGATTAAAGTTAAACAAAAACAGCTTGTTGTTGAAACAAAAGGCTGTGAAATTATGTCGTTGCATGTACAAAATAGTTCCTGGTATTATCTAATATCTCAGCTGAAAAGACAATAATTAAGTCCTACATTGGTGAATAAATAATAAAGGAAATAAACCTTTTAAATCCAAAATATCCTTGTATTCGATACGTTTCATATTAATGCCTTTAAAAGCTACTTAAACTGCGGGAAATGCTGTTATTGACTAGGCCAGCTGAGTATTTGCCAACTACAAATGACTCAGTAAAACGTCCTCTTATCATAATACATACCTGCACCTGCTCCAACCCTCGCGTATAGGTTGGGTTCTCGAATGCCACGTTGCCATTGCCAGCCTTGCCGTGGTTAAGGCGTTGACGACGATAGAATACAATAGCAGCAGCAGCTAACAAAATGGCCAGAATACTTGCTACAATGCCACTAATAGTGCCGACAGCACTGGAATAGCTACTCGTGGCGGAGGTCACATGATTTTCTCCAAGCGTGAATCTAATGGGATTGGTCAGAACACTGGCACCTGCCCGAAGAGGAGACAAGAATCGGCAAATTAAGCCTCAATAGGAAACTGTGTATGTGTGTGTGTACGCACCGTAGGTATTGCCAGCTTTCACTACCAGCTCATACAGCACATCCTTCTTGAGGCCATTAATGCTTATTGTTGTGTCCTTTACATCGATGCGTCGTATCTCGAGAGCGGCAGCAGCACCACCACTCATACTTGTTGCATTATTCATGGTATCCATGCCATTTCCTGGCCCCGGCTCCATAGCCGACGTAGGATCGCTAGTTGTTGGCGGCAATACGGCGGCCTCATGGTAAAATATTCTATAGCCGTCAACGGCGTTTGGATTTTTTGTTGGGGCATCCCATCTGTAATGAAATAGTTTGTAAGATGCGGACCAGGCGTCGTATTATGAGTGGCAATATTGTTGCAGGCGGGCAAAACTTGTGTGGAATTTTAATAAATTTAGGGCGGCCAAGCTGACTTTCTTTCTCCCTCTGGCTTCGTTTATCTATCTCTATCTTTGAATAGCCAACCAGCAATCTCCTCCACCTCAACTTACTCATCCCCTTTTTCTCCAACAACCTTTGACGCTGACTGAGTGTATTAAAGTGAGATAAAAATCTCAGCTTTAATGGATTTGCGGTCTATTAGTGCACACAGGGGTTCTGCCCCACACACACACCCACACACCCCACACTCACACACGTGTACACACACAATATAAACTAAATCGAGTGAGTGTGGAGTTTTGTGGTGAGGGTAATGAATGTATTGCTTTCAGTGTGCAAAATGGATGAGTTTACTTCCGGTCCAGGCCATGAAAAAGTGTTGAAAGGCTTAGCCCGGATAGGTACGTGCCATTTAAGCGCTTGGACACTTTTTTAAGGGATTAAAGTAAATGGACTTAAACGGCTGAAGAAGTGGGCCAGATGTACTCAATGTGGATGAAGTCTTAAAGTTCCATAATATAAATAATAACAAAATGTACATTTCTAACAAAATGTACATTTCTAACAAAATGTACATTTCATAATTTCGACATTATATTCAATTTATGTGCATATGTATTAATCAAACCATTAAGAGACACATACCTGATGTTCACTTCGCTATCTGACATAACACTAATTACGATGTTTTCCGGCGGTCCAGGCAATCTATCGCGATTCTTTTCAAAGCACCCCACAATGGTGCGGGCGTATTGCAAACTGCAAATCTCTTTGGAGCGCACTGACTCGCCACGACACCAATTTAAGCACTTCCGCGGCACATGCTCGTCAGCACAGCACGATCGATGATCAGAGCCATCTGCAGCACAGCGCATCAATTTATCAAAGTCGACAATGCATTCGGGCTTATCAGCTATGGCATCGAAGTCCACATAATAGCTGCACGCACTGCGACAGGCTAGCGAAACATTTTGCTCGGCACAGCATTCCGACACATTGTGATTCAAAGCAGGCGTTTGACGTATGCGTACTGAAACCGGAATGGTGGTGGCACCAAAGGGGTTTTCTGCGTGACAGAAGTAGTCGCCTACATCGTTGGCCTGCAGCTTGCTTATACGCAAGGACATGGTATAAATCGAAGATCGTGTGTCATTTGCTCGGACCGAGATGTAGTAGTTGCCGCCCGTGATGACAGGAATACGGCCTTCCTTTTCACGCCAGAATATAGTTTTCGGCGCTGGCTTGGAGTCCACGGTGCAACGGAGTTCGATTTCATCGCCAACAGATGCTACGGTTATGCCGGCAGCTTGGATTTTCGGAGGATCTTGAATGAGCAAGTAGTTAAAATTTATATAAGAACTACAGTGCACTCTACAGTGATTTCTAATTTCAAGAGTTAAATGTATGTATGTACGTACAGCATACATTCACCCTGCGAGTGGCCTGCATTGGCACACCATAGCCGTTATCGGCATAGCAAGAGACGTGCTCCATATCTGCTGAAACATTATGAATGACAGTGACCATGTGCCTCGAGGTATCCTGACGTACCAAGTGTCCGCCTACATAAAGTGAAATGGTGGGCGCTGGATTGCCCAACGCTAAGCATAGAATGGTCATCGAGCCCCCCCTCGGGAATGTTGTCCGCAGGATGCACAGTTGGAGGCTGAAAATTTTAAAGTACAAATGAAGGAATGAATGAAAGGTATGAATATCTCTTCTGTCATCTTGTCTGCTGGCTTAACTTACATCGACAAAGGCGGGCAGAGCTGGATCCGTCCAAGCCACCAACGTTTCTGATGGCAACGAAACGCCCTTCTCTCCCACAGCCTCGACATACAAAACATGCTGCGAGCTGGGCTTGAGATTATTCATACGCAACCAAGCTAATTTTGTTTCGATTTTAATAAATTGCTCCGCCTTCATAGGCTTGTGGTAGACTCTGCAACATTAGGAAAACCATAAAGTATTCTGCAGTCCTTTGCCCATTCGCTCGTTTACCTGTACGTGACACGTTCGTGTGGATGCGCATATTCCGGCGGCTGCCAAGTCAATTGCATCCATGTGGCACTGTGACCCGCTACAGTGAGGGAGTGCGGTGGCGAGGGGGCAGCCCAGGTACCATTTTGCTGTCCTAAAACAGACAGATACCATCACAACAATTCAGTGCAATTAATTTCGATTCCACAAACCACCATAACACCAACCGATCCTGCACTCTTACCATATGTATTATTGTTCGAGGTATCCACTAGCAGCATTGAAGCTGGTAACGAGGTCCCGGATTTTCCACGCGTCACCACCGTGATCCTGTACAAGGTATTCGCTTCCAAATCTGTTAAATCGATACTCGTCTCATTCGTGGTCAATTCCTAATTGCATAATGACACAGAAATCGAAGAGAAACACAGAAAAAAGGGAATACAGATATACTAATTTCCAAACATACATAAAGGTAAGCCATTAGGCCGGTGCTTCCTTCGGCAGTGCCGCAAAAGGAAAATGAAAATACAAATACACAATATTTCAAACATTCAAATAAAACCAGAGCTATATATTGTACATATGTACATATATGCAGTTAGCAGACCTAATATGCTCTTATGTTACTTAAAGCGTTGTCTAAAATGATTTGATTTGAGCTACTAACTCGTCTCTGACCATAACGAGTTCGGTGTTTTTCTTGTTTTGAATGATTGTATGTCATTGTCACTGAATAACATGTCTAAATTTGTATGGCGGTTTCTTCTCGTTTTGGTTTGAGAATATTTGTTTATTTCTTTTTGTCTAATGGGTTTATTCCGTTTTCGGCCGACTTCGGGTCAACTATTGTACACTCTGGACTTGAGCCGGTGTCTTTAACTGCATTTCCGGTGCATGGCTAGTAAATATCACTTCATATACTTATTTGAAAATTTACTCCTGGACTTACTCATTTCGGTGTGTGTGGGAGCTAGAAAATTATCGGTTTTTGTCAAGACTAATAATAAACGGGCAATAAATTGTGTTAAGTGATTGAGAGGTACACTATGAGTGAATCTGTCATACAAAGCGAATTGAATGAGAATATATACTACGTTATTTTATTTGCATCGTCGCTTAAATAACAACAATAAACGCTTTGCGGTTCGGATTTATTCTACGTTCAACATATTTTTAGATACTTTATCAGTTGAAAATAAGCCAGGGACCCTTTAAGGATATACAAATACTAATTAATTAGTTTGTATGTTCATTTGTCTTCCATGAATACGTCTTTTGTTTAATATTGAATTTAAACCAAATTTAATCGTAAAGTACCATTTTGCACTACTCAAGACGACTTGTGGCTTGGCCTCACTATATCATTTAATACAGCCACATTTGGCTAAATGAAGTCTAATTAGTGTGTTAACGAGTTGGAACTTGGTTTATTTGACACCTTTAAGTTAATGGTACGATTAAAGCTGGTTAGAAACTTATTAGCACACATTTATACACAGGTTCTACCTTAGTTCAACAGACATCACTTGTGGGCCAAACTTGTTTTTACATGGCCAAAACAATGCGCTTGTTTTTCAAGGTTATATGTCCTCTCCTTCATTATCCATATTTTGAATTGACTTTGCACAAACCTAACATGAATTTTCAGCCAATTTCATAAACACAAACCGATGAGAGAGCATCTAACTTCCAAATACCACCGAAACTACAGAGCTTTAATAGAACTTTACTTTAAATTCGTAATTTTAAAACTGAGCTTTGTTTCAATGAATTTTTCCACTTTGTGTGTGTTAAATTGGCGATTGGGACCAATGTGCCAGCCACAATTGATAAACTATAATTTACTATCCAATAGAAACCATTTACCTTGCCCTAGCAAATAAATTGGAAAACACAACACACCCACTTAAACACACACACACACACTCCTAGACAACTAATTTTCTCCAGCCGAAGAGAATTCTTTGAACTTATCTAAAACGCATTAAATCTAAACCGAAAAACGATTTATTATGCTCTCGACCCAACACTAATAGCCGCAAAAGCCTTTAGTTTCAACTTTGATGTCACTTTATTATGGGTCCCTTTTCACCTATAATTGCATTAACCGCAACAATTGGCAAAACGAGGGCCATTCGAGTGTATCAAAATGAATAATTAATACTCGGTCGAGGTTGGGTCGCCAGCATGGCAACTAAATATTCAAAAGGCATCCCCAGCTGAGGAGAAACTAACTGTTTGGCCATAAAACTAAGTCCCCAGTTGCTCATTTAGCGTTTGTCTTGTGACAGGGCACATAATCGCCATCAAGTTACCCCTTTTTGGTTTGAGAAACTCCGAAAACAGAACTGTATCAGAATATTTAATGTGTCTAATTTTTGGCTTGCTTCTCGTCTCTGCCATGCCCCATTTTTCTCCCCTTTGGTCTCTTATTTCACTGTTTGCAGACTCATATTAAAAAGTTTTTTATGACCGCTTCGTCCTGTCGCTGCCAACAAACAGAAATAAAATTCTGCTTCTTTTTGGTTGTCAACCAACAGCGGCCGTAAGAATCATCGCAAAAGTTACTGCGCTCTATAATAATATCAGCAACGACAACAACACCACAAGAAAAAAAATTAAAAAAGGCACGAACAAAATCATTTGAAAGAAGCCACAAAACCCCCTTTATTTCCGTCCGCATTTCACATTCTGTTCCTGTAATATCCTGTAAAGTCAAATAAAGTTTGTGTTTTGTTGATGCTGGTGACACCCAAAGATGCGGATGTGCTTTTGACTGCCGTTGTCCTCTTGTGCATCTGGCGACGAATAGAAATTGCCAAATTATTGGCACTGATTCAATCATGGGAACCAAATGGATAGCGGTGAAACTGGGATATCGTTTGGAAACTGGCCCAGACCGCATAGAGAAGGTTCCATGGTTACTCGGCTTGGATTGGGCAATTACCTATAATTAGACTTTTTTGTTGTCTGCCAAAACAGTTGGTTTGAAACATGAACGCAAAAGATTCAGGCGAAAAGATGTTTTCCTGATAAAGGATATTCTTAAAACAAAGATTCGTTTACCCATGCAGAGCTCGGAAAAATATTGACACCACCAGAACATAACATACATCCCACTCTTGTTTGCACACGCGTCAGTTTATCGACAATCTCACCCTGACAACATTTAAAGTTGACATTTAAAAACCATTTCTTAAACGATACTATCAAAGCTATAATTGTCTGTGTAATTTATCTGAGGAACTTAAATATGTATGTTTGGGCGATTCCAGTATGACGTTACGGAAGATTTTTTTTAACTTGGCCGTGAAATTGGTGTCTCCACTTGCCAATTTCTGGTCCGTTTTTGTTTAAATCTGGCATGTTGCTGGATATTAATATCAAATTTAAGGATGTCAAGGTAATTGTGTTAATTAATTGCAGAAGGTGAAAAATTACGGAAGATAATTCATATTTTCCAAATACCTCGCCGACTTCGGTATACCATGTACCAACTGGAACCATTATTTTCAATTGCGTAAACCAAATGTAGGTATATATAAGAATATATAGGTAGGTAAATGAAGGCATGTTTGTTAAATTGCTTCATACCAGTCGTATGCTGTCTAGCTCGCACTTACAAGCCCAAGTAGCACTCTAGCGCCGCCAAGAGCTTATGACTAAGTCCTTATAAGGTATGGTAAAATACGTTTATACGAACAGACTAAATTTTTATACCATACACCCATAGGGTGAAATGGTATATTAAAGTCGCCAAAATGTATGTAACAGGCAGAAGGAAGCTTCTCCGACCCTATAAAGTATATATATTCTTGATCAGGATGAACAGCCGAGTCGATCTAGCCATGTCCGTCTCTCCGTCCGTCCGTCCGTCCGTCCGTCCGTCCGTATGAACACGCAGATCTCGGAGACTATAAGAGCTAGAGCCACCAAATTTGGTATGTATACTCGTGTATTATGTACATATATAGAGTTAATTGGAATTTCGGCCACGCCTCCTTACGCCCCCAGGAATCACATAAAACTATTTTTCTTAAAAAGTATAACAGCTAGAGACATCAAATTTAGTTTGTATACCCGGTTAGTTAGCGCGCAGAAATTAATTGTTCAAACTTTTTGCCACGCCCCCTTACGCCCCCAGGAATCACATAAAACTGTTTTTCTTAAAAAGTATAATAGATAGAGACATCAAATTTGGTTTATATACTCGTTTAGTTAGCGCGCAGAAACTAATTGTTTAAACTTTTTGCCACGCCCCCTTACGCCCCCGGAATTTACATAAAAGTGATTTCCTTAAAAACTATGACAGCTACCGACATCAAATTTGGTATGCAGACTAGTTTAATAGACGCGCAGAAACTGGCTATTTAAAAATTTTGCCACGCCCACTTCCGCCCCCGCAAATTAAACAAAACTAATTTTATCAAAAACGAACAAAGCTAAAGTCACCAAATTTAGTATGTATACTGGCTTAGTATGCGCGCAGAGTATATATATTTTCATATTTTGCCACGCCCACTTCCGCCTCCATAATTAAGAAAAAACCGATTTCCTCCTGTAGTTTTTTGACTATCGCATTCAAATTCGGCAGACTAATTATTCTTATCTATTTCTACAAAACTACCAAATTTTATTGAAATCGGACTAGAAACATGCAAAATATGAGTATGAACGTATTTTACTAAGCGGTCCACAAGGCCAGAATTGGCCGTTGGCTAGTAGCGGCGCTAGAGTGCTCGTGTGTTCGTAGAGTGAGCGAGATAGCACATACTATGAAACATGTAAAAACAATTTACATTTGGTTTTCGAAATTTGAAATATTTGTTTCACCCGGTGTATGGTATACCCAAGTCGACGAGTCGACTTACTTGCTTCATTTGTAGTCTGAGTTCAATTAACTTTGGTAAAGCGATAGAACTTAACAAAACTAATTCGATAGCTACACCGATTTGGCTGTTTATGCTGATCAAGAATATATACCCTTTATGAAGTTGGAGAAGGTTTTATCTGTCTGGTACATACATTTTGGCTACTCTGTTTCACAATTTCGATCTTTGGCTAGGCCACAAGGATTCGATACTACTGCGAAGCTTCCAAAATAGGTTAGTTTTCGAAATTACCGCATTTGTAAAACATTCGTGGAATGACCATATAAGGTACATATATGTACATACATATTAGTGATTATTTCGGCGATACTAGCTCATATAACCATGTCTGTCCGTTCTTCAAGACCTTTTAAAATTCAGCGCTGAAATTTTGACTTTTCTCAATAACTTCGTTATTTTTTGAGCTATTGTATATTATACCTATAAACGACTGTCTCAAGATTGGGCGACTCTTTCCTAACCTAAAGCCGTCAAAGTGGAAAAAGTTTTATCTTGCAGTCTAATCCTCGCTAAAGAACAACCTACAATCTTAAGCTTTATGGAATCTGATTTTTTATCATATTAAGCACAGTTATTAATAGATATACATATGTATAAAGTTGAAAATTTTGTACTACAATCGTATTAAAAGTAACAAAGTTATTGATCATTGTCATGAAGTTTAATATTTTTGAGTTTCTTATACCTATAAACGGCTGTGACAAACTTGATTAAGTGCTTTAGCCTATAATTGTAAATATGACCTTCGGTTCAGAGGAAAACTACATCCATACACTATCCTGGGATTCGAACCCAGTTCCTCCTTGGACACTTTTTGTTAAATATTTACAATTGTATAAAATGTATTTGTATTTGGCTCTTGTTATTATAGTATTTGATGATCTAATCTATATGATGCTTAAATGGTTAGATCGAAAAAATATACATATGTAACTACATTTTCTCTGACTGATAGATGCATAGAAAGAACTTTTAGTCTACCAAACTTTATAAAGAAATATAAAATCAGATGGCCGCGCTAACTTCGACCGCGTCAAAGTTTGTATACCCTTGCAACTTTTTTTGTAACTCTTTCCTTCCTTTCCTTTCCTGCTTGCGAAAGAATGGCCTACAGTCAGGCCTACAGGAAATAACGAAGATATTGATCATAGTCACTGTTTTTCACCGATCGTTCCAATGGGAGCTATATGATATAGTCACCCGATCTTTATCAAATTTGGCACAGTCATTAAGAAATATATTAAACTAACAAATGTTTAATTTGAAAGCAATCGCGTTAAAAGTAACGAAGTTATTTACAAAAATCACTGTTTTCGACCGATCGTTCCTATGGGAGCTATATGATATAGTCACCCGATCTTGATTAAATTTGGCACTGTAGTTAATAGGCGTAATAAACTCTCTAATATTAAGTTTCAAATAATAGCACAGAAATTAACGAAGTTATTAAGAAAAGTCACTGTTCGTGACTTTGGGGTTTGTATATTGTATTGTATGATATAGTGGTCCGATCCGGCTGAATCCGAAATATACAACCCCTGCAGTATATACAAGCCTACGTGCAAGCTCTGTAGCTCTTACGGTCTAGGAGGAGTTTGCGTTGATCCAGACGGACGGACGGGCGGACATGGCTATTTGAACTCGTCTCGTCGTGCTGATCAAGAAGAAACAGAGTTTAAAATTTAACCATTAACCACTTATTCCACATAACCATGTCAAATTGCACTCCTACATCGAGAAAGGCAAATGGGATCAGAGACGAAGCAGAAGTTTAATCAGTAAAATTTTTTCACATTTGTAATAGTCTGTAACTGCGACGATTTTGATCAAAATAAAAAGATTATTTCATACACACATTAAGATGCAAGGGTATACAATTTTCAGAGCGACCAAAGTTAGCCCGGACCCCGGCCCCAGGGCCTCGTTGTTTTTTTCATACCATGCAAACATGGGTAAATAGGTAGGTACATATATTCGCAAACAAATTTGGGGCACTATTATTGTATTGTAATTCTATCAATAAATTCTATTAATCAGACTGAATATAGCCAAGTTATGCTTATAAACGTTTTTTGCTAGGTGGGCCATAAGAGCGGAATCGGACGTTAAGCGCCGACGGCACTACAGTGCTTGTGAGGTTATAAGAATGAGTTCGATAGCATCTGATTGGTAAACGAATTTTATATAGATTTACAGATTTTTGGCAGTTGTTTCACTTGGTGCATGGTATATTGAAGTCGGTGAGACGACTCACTTACTTCATTTTGTTTAACATTTGCAAGTTTTTTTGAGGCCAATAGCATTGTTGATGGCCATGGCTGGTGCAGTGCAGCAGCACAAACATCAGCCGGCCCAACTGCCATTGAAGCGTGTTAATGTGTGACAACAACAACTACAACTACAACAACAACAACAACAAAAATATCATCAGCAACCGGCGAGCCAATAACTACAACAATACCAATGGCAAACAGCAACAACCAAGTTTGGTTGTGGGTTTTTTGGGTCGGCAGCAATATTTACTAGTTTATGGTCACGTTTTCATTGCATATGACGCTACCCACCATGGAGCATCGAATCATCATTTTTGTGACTGCCAGACGAGGCGTTGAAAACTTTATCCACAACTATAGTCATAGTTCCTTTCTCTTCTAACGAACTCTGTCCGTATGTACAGCACATTCTGTCACCTCCCACCCTCTAAGCTGATGTTTTAGACAGATATCAAAGATTATTGCTTTAAATTGGATTAGCATTGACAGGACACCAGAAATAAATATTCGCAAAAATATTTCATTTTTGAAAGCTTCGAGCTTCACATTTTATGGGCATACCAATTAATATTAACTGGTGCATAAAATTTTCAAAGAAATATTGAATTTCCATCGCTGAAATATTCTGTATTATTTCAGCTGTTGAATTTCGCATTGGATTCTGACAAAAAAAGCTGTCCATGTATGACTCTCTGATTTTCATGACACTTGTCCGTACCCTTTTTAAAGAGAGTGCTATGAAATTTTTGATTGGCATGAGAATCTGTCCCCCACGATTAACGATTAACAGTTGCCTTTCAGTAGTATTTAAGTTATCTATAAGCTCGGTATGATGCAGTATGAATATCATCCGGACAGTTTTTAATGTAAACAATCATATCCCATAATTTCAATAAGATCAGTTCTGCGTGCTTATCACTGAAATTTGGACACATAAAAAGGGCTTGGAATGGAAAAAGAGCGGCATCTTTTTCCTACATCAGAGTATCGGCTCTCATTTTAGGCGGTTTTTATATAATGTTAGTGGAAATTATCGCACAAAATATCGAATTTTCAAATATGTTTGCAAAAATCTAAGTTATACGTAGTCTGGTTCGTAGGCCTGTGTAGTATGTACGGTGATCAACACCCTATTCCACTAGTTATCTACTGATCAAAAAGCTACTGAACCACAGAATATTTTACATCAAAATAGAGTCTTTGGAATCATTTATTAGAGCGGTTGCAATTGGAAATCCACAAGAAAGTGTGCTGGGTTCGTTACTCATTCTGTGCCCGATGGGGTACCTACTAATCCCTGACAACTGATATCTAAGTTGATGATCACACTCAGAAAGAACAAGGGTAAGGTAAGCCCACAAACCACCTCCGCAAAATATCTGGGTCTCACATTGGACTGACGGCTCACTTGGCTCACTTGGCTGAAACCAGTCGCAGCTGAACATCAAGAACAAATATCAAGAATATTGATACTCTAGGGGGTCGGAAAAGCCATCTTCTACCTGATACATACATACATATTGGTGACTTTAATACTTATACATATGATTTCATCTTATGCCAAATTTGATCAAGATCGGGTGACTATATCATATAGCTCCCATAGGAACGATCGATTGAAAACAGTGACTTTTGTAAATAACTTCGTTACTTTGAACGCTATTGCTTTAAAATTAAACATTTGTCAGTTTAACATAGATATAATTGACTGTGCTAAAGTTAACCAAGATGGGGTGACTATATCATATAGCCCGGGTCATCTGGTTTTTTTAGTTTATTACTATATTCGCTTTCTCTCCCCGTACTGTGTAAATTTCACTGTTAGTGTTTTTTCTGTTTGTATGAATTCGAAATATCCAACAACAACTGATGTGTATATTAAGAAGCCCACAGGAAAACGGACAGACCGACGTGGCTATATTAACTCGACTCGTCGTACTGATCAAGAACATTTATACTTTGTTTTGTTGAAGATGTTTCCTTCTATCCGTTGCACACTTCTGACTAAAATTAAAATAGTCTTTTTGCAAGGGTAATGAAAAGAGCTTAGCACAATTTAAATTTTTTAGTCTAGCTTGACATTTCGGCCGAAATACCCATATTTACACTTAGACATTTGCCCAAAAGGCAAAAATTTGTAATAAGTACCACCTGCTGGCCCATATTCAAATGAAGCGCGCTGCCCCATTGTCAGATCTCAGGAGCAGGTACAAAGAAGAGACAGGCAAATGTTTTTGATTTCTATTGTATTGCTAACTTAGATACTTACATTTTCCAATTTGGCAACTGTCTCATACATGGTCATGTCATTGACTTTCCCGTATTGTACAATAAAATCAATATCATCAGCAGGACTTGGGGTGGTATACTCTGATGATGTCATCTCTTTTTCCACATCCGCACTCCGGGGAGTTGCAACATCACCAGCTACTGCAGCCAGCTCATCGCCAGTAACCAAGTCCGGCGGTGAAGACATGCTGAATCCCGTTGAGTAATTATCCACATCGGGCTGCGACCAGACCAAACTGATGGTAGTTTGGTTCACAAACGTCGCATGCACATCTTCAGGTGGTCCAGGAATATTTTGGGTGCCTATGAGAGAGTCGGGGGACTTTGTTTTATAAAACAACTTTAATTGACCAATATTGGTTTTGTCTGCCCATTTTGTGGGTTAAGCCCAACAGAAGGCTCTGACCAAATAATTTAACGCACAGTGACGTGCAACCAGGCGTATACGTATTGGCATACGTATACGCAAACGCATCCGTATGGGTAAGCTCAACGTTGAACAGATACGCAATTAAACAAACAGAATTAGCTGTAAACACAAACGAGGTACAGTACCAATACACGCATATGGCTGTACGCACATATGTATATAAGTATGTAGCTCTTGCTAAACGGTTAAATTTTGTGCATTTTGTGTTAAATGTGATTTCCGTACAAAATCATAGGTTCAAAGGTTTAACAGTCATCAGACTCGAATAGATATTGGAAATTCAGGTGTCATTAAAACAACACGAAGCAAGATAAGAAGTCGGGGTGAAAGGGCATTCGTCTATGGAATGCATACACATAGCCTATTCGATATCCGAGGACAAGGACTGACAGCTATCTGCATAACTAGTCCACTTAATGCTCACTTACCTTCCTCAAAGCATTGCAGAATGTTGCCGGCATATGATAAGCAATCGGGCATGTAGTTACTCCCTGATGTTGGCGGCGCTGCTGATGACGATGTTGACTTTGATGATACCGTTGCAGCACCTGCTACCACGGTTCCACTGTTTGTTGAAGCTGCAGCTGCCGCAGTGGCCGATTTTGTGGTCAACGCAAGCGGCATGACGCCACGACAGAGTGGCATACAGGCGTTAATGACACCGCGTCGACTGCAGCAAGGACTGTGATCCCGGCCACCGGCTGCACAACGTGCCAGGATAGCTAAGTCGAGACAAAATAGTTAGAATTTCCATAAACTGACATTGTTTCAATTCTAGATCATCTGCTCATCAATATTCCTTAAAGATAATTCCTCATTTAAGTTGTTCGACTCCACTTATTTCCCAAATGCTCTAATTCAAAAGGTTGACCTAAATTTAAAGGATTTTGCATTTCTTTTTAAGAGAGCTTACAACCATGAGTTGGCAACTTGTGTCAATTTGCCGGAAATTATCGAAGATTTCTTATCACATGGGCAAAGTTGCTGAGTAATCTTTTTGGATATTGAACACAGTCATCATGTTAAAGACAAATAAACGTGTTCTATAATTTAATTGATGATGGCCGGCCGTTTCTCTTTCATTCCATCCCATTTTGTGGTAGCCAATTAGGTTAATTGCACGATTCAGGACCGCTTTTCGGAGTGTACTTTAACTGACCTAGGGACCTAAAATTTGATTTCTTATTGAAATCCAAGTATCGAAACAGATATTCCTTGACATTTGAATTTGCTCTTCCTGCGAACAACATTAAATGTCTAGCAACTAAGGTATATTTTGACTCATCGACTAATAATTATTTGCATAACTTAAAAACTTTCATTAGTAGCCGTTTGCCGAATGGCATTTTGTATTCAGAAACGTCAGCAAACACAACCTCATTAAATTAGCAACAACGAAACTAAACTGAACAAAACACAGGAAAAGGGAAAATATGCTATTAGGAGTAGAAATACAATAGACCCAGCTCGACTGCCGCCGACACTAATTAGAGTTTTGTATGGGCGGCTGGAGTAGCAGAAGTCGCACTAGGCGGATAAAAAAGGAGGCGTAGGTAACGAACAACAGGCCACCTCTTACTTACGCATTTGTGCTCGACATGCCGGACCCAGACGCTCAATGTCCGACAGCCGAATGTTGTATGAACAGAGAGGGGCACATTGTGGTAAAAGACCTGATGCCTGGCAACATGTTGTCATGTTGTATTTGGATGGCTGGGATTGCATTTGCTCAGCTGGTTGTGTGCGTGTTATCAGGCGCGGCGATGGCTCACTCTTGCCATACGTATTAATTGAGACTACATAGAACTCGTAGTAGACATCCGCGTCGAGCCCTTCAAGTATAAGCGGAGGTTGGTGCTGCAAAACGCTTAATGAATTAGCCAAACAATGTGCTTAGAGAGGGTTAACTAGTTTTGGATACCTTCTCCACAGTCAGGTAGTCATCGCCTACACCAAGTCGACGAAATTTCACGTGATATGTAATGACCGTATCGGCCAAACGCTTGGGATTATTCCAATCCAGTATTACGAAATTGTCCGTTTTGGCCACTGTACGCAGTTTAGATGGTGGATCTGCTAGAACCCCATAGCCTTGGAATAGACAACTACTGTATTCAGACATAAAGCGAAGGCATCTGTAAAAATAATTAAAAGAACCAGACAGTAGTAATTGGCATGAGACAATTAAGGGTAGGCATTCCCTACAAAACTGTTACAACATTAATGAGTTGTAAGGAAAATAAAGAAAAAAATATCAAAGAAGGTAACTTTGGATATGCCGAAGTTTACATACCCTTGCAGTCCTTGCCAATAATATTTCTACATGTTCAAAATTTGTTTTCTGGAACTCAATTCATCAATACACTAACAAAACATTATTACTCTTTTCACTACAACTTTTTCTTCTCATTCTCATTCTTTCCATTCCCTAATCAAAGCAACGACGCATATACATACAGTTTGTCTAGCGTTCCGCCTGTGTGTATATGCATGTGCTCTGTTGACGACCAATGCATTGCACACATGCAGCAGACAGACATGGCTATATCGGCGGACAGACGGACATGGCTTTATCGACTCAGCTTCTCATGCTGATCAAGAATATATATACTTTATGGCAGGGCCCGGCACTCATATCCCACGGGGGACGAGCACGGTCGGCACCTCTAATGCATGTACCCGAACGGCTGCCGAAGCCCTCACACAAAAATCTCAAGAGCATGAGGGTGGATTTAGTTTTGTTCAGCATTTCGACGCAAGCAGATCTATTTCGTTTTCTTGAGAGAACACACATGACAAATTTGATCGCTGCTTTGGTTTATCTATCTTTTTCATGCATCAGATTATCAGCTGTACTCGTTTTCTTGATTTGACGCAAAATTTTGTCAATCTTATTGCTCAGTGTAAACAACATACGCACTCAAGCAAGTGCATATAAATGTATGTGAGGTTAACATTATATTTGTAATAGTTTATTGTACATAATAATATTAACTGAAATGTTTAAATTGAGGTGTAGTACATATTTCTTTTAGAATAATAATTGATTTCATAACTGCCGAACGCTCTCGTAACCCGTTTATCTCTTGCCCGTTCTCGACGACGACTGCCCTTAGACTCTCTCTCTTCGATGCCTCTGCCTCTCAGCTGCTACACGACTCGAAAATAGGGGCAATCTCAGATCAGTGTGCCCATCTCGTCTTTACACTCGGCCCTCCTGATAATCGTCTTCTGACTCAGAAGACAGCAACTCGTCGTTCTCAGCCACATATCGCCAAAGTCTCATATAGTCCACGCTCGTAGTTGTCATCCTTGGCCCTTCACCATTGGTCGCTTTCTTTACATCGTACCGGCCGTTGCGCTTAGCTTTGATCACTTCATAGGGTCCCAAAAACTGACTTGCCAATTTACGGCCCGCTACAAACCGCGTTCTCTTTATAGCTACCAAATCGCCAACTTGGTAGATAGCTTCGCCTTTCCTGTTCTTATCATAGTTCCTCTTGTAAGTCGCCTGCACCTTCTCTATATTAATCTTAGCCTCTTGTCTTAGCTTTTGACGCTCGTCGTTGAACTGATCTAATTGTTCCTCCTCTAATATATCCAGCAAACGGTCATCTATATGGTTACGCATTCTCGTTCCAAACAGGACTTCAAAAGGTGATATTTTCGTTGAAGAATGCATCGTTGTATTAATAGCCTTCTGTACTTGAGAAACCGCTTTATAACATTTCGTGGGTTCATCTGCTGATATTTTTCCGATAATAGACAGGATACAACGGTTAACTCGTTCGATTTGGCCATTGCCCCTTGCTACTCCTGTGGTTGACAGTACATGCTCTACATCGTTTGATCGAAGGAATTCTTTAAAAGCGTTTAATGTGAAGGCCACCCCTCTGTCACTTATGATCCTCTCGCAAAAACCCAAAAATGTCTGTCCATTCGTTGAGTCATTTAATTACTTCTTCCTGACCTGTGGACTTCGTTGGAAACAACCATACAAATTTCGAAAAACCATCTACCATTGCCAAAATGAATTTGTACTGCTTGGAGGTGCTGTCCATGGGTCCTAGATGATCCAAATGTAAAGTATGTAGCGGTGTGTCTCCTTTGGTTATACAATGCAAATATTCTTCTTATTTACCCAGCTGTTTATTATGAACTATACATTTTATGCAGTTTGCAACCAATCTTGATACTTTACTTTCCAAATGCGGTATCCAGTACTGTTGGTCGATAGCGTGCATTGTCTTGCGCGTCGAAAAATGTCCAACCTCGTGCGATCGTTGTATTATCTCACGTTCCATTAGCTTTGGTACAACCAATAACTCATTACCTTCAACTTCTTTGAATAGCAAACTACCTTTCACGTTGAAGCTTTTATATGGTTGCTGCTTTAGTAACTCTATAATCGCGATAATATGATCATCTGTCTGCTGTGCCTTCTTTAAACGCGCTGTTATTTCATCTTTTACTACTAAGCACGACTGCGGGTAACGGCTTAAACAGTCCACGTGCTGCATCTTAACTGCTGATCGGTGCTCCACGTTCAAATTGAAATCTTGTAAATACAATATCGATTGCGCAACCTCCCTTGGGATGTCCAGCTTTGACGTAGTTTGCTTAAATGCAATGCAGTCTGTCACCAATTTCACCGGGATCCCTAGCAAATAATGTCGAAATTTTTTAACGCCATATATGCTGCCTTGACTTCAAGAATGTAGCTATGCCTCTTCGAATCTGCTTCAGATGCTTTCTTACTTCAAAAATAAATCGGATGTAAATTGTTGTCAAATAGCTGAAGTAGTACTGCTCCAAATCCGTCTTTTGAAGCATCCGTGTGCAACTCGGTTGGTGCCTCGCGAGAATAGAGGTGTAACACTGGTTCGTTTATTATCGCCGTCTTCAATTGCTGCAACGCCTGAAGCTCGCTTGGACCCATAATAAACTTAACATCTTTTTCAGCAACTTGGTAAGAGGTCTTGCTATCTGCGCATACTGAGGAATAAACTTTCTAAAGAATCCGGTTAAACCAAGAAATGCCTGAATCGATTTGACGTTTGTGGGAATTCCGAAACGACTGATCGCCATCGTCTTATCTTTACCGGGCCAAATCTTTCCATCTTCAATTTCGTGACCTAGAAAGCTTATGCGTTTTTGTAAAAAACTACATTTTCCCCATTTTATTTTTAAATCATACTTTGCTGCAGTTTTTAATACCAATTTGGTTTTGTTTAGACACTCGTTTGCTGACCTAGCATATACTATAATGTCATCCATATATAATTGCATTATATTCTTGTTAATCAGATCCTGAAATATGTGGTTAACGAAACGAATGAATGAAGCAGGAGAATTACGAAATCCAAATGGCGCTCTATTAAACTCGTATAATCCTTCTCTAGTAATAAACGCTGTATATGATTTGCTAGATTCCTCTATGGGCACATGGAAGAATCCATTTTCCAAATCCATAATCGTATAAAAGCTTGCTGTCTGCAATTTCTCAAGCATCCTGTATCAACGCTTCGACTTGCTTTTGATATTGCGGTGGGGCCGAATAACTACATGAGATGTCAAAAACATTGTACCAATTGTCAGCATATTCTTCTTGCGATTTGGTGTCTTCAACCAGGCTCAGAAATGTATATCCACGCTCATCGATCGATACTCTAAACTTCTCCACAAAGTCGTATCCCAAAATAACGTCACAGTCCATAGTGTTGCTCTCCACTACCAAGAATTTTTGCTGCGTCTTTAGGTTATCCACGATGACTTCTGTCTCGAAAAAGCTTTTTGCTTTTGTTTGGCTTTTGCCTAGGCCGCAGAGCATTAAGAAACTTTCTTTTAAATCAATCTTACCCAAGTATTTTAGAAAAGAGTTCTTTACAATAGTGACATCTGAGCCCGTATCGATCAAACCGTCAACATTTACGCCATTCAACGACACCGACTTGACGCGTTTTTGTATATTTATTTTACGAACAGCTGATAACTTTCTGGGGCAATTAGTTGAAATATGTCCACTTTCATTACAACTAAAACATTTTCTATCCGCGCTATTACAGTCTTTACGCTTGTGCTCACTGGAACCGCAATTAAAACAATATTCTTTCTTTTTAATGTTTTCCACTTTTGCAATGGACGTGATTTTTCGATTGTTTTTCTCAATATTATCAAATTTTTTACATGCTCGAATACACCATATTGCTCTTTTAATTCTTTTAGCGATTTGCAATTGTACATTGAGAACTTGAACTCGCTTTTAATATTAAGCCCATCAACTATGTACCGTATAACCGCCGCGTCTTCGATTTTTCCAGCACTAGCAATTTTTCTCATATTCAGCATATATTCGTGAAACGATTCACCACTGTGCATTTTACGATCGCGTAGCTGTTGATGTAGGTCGGCGCTACTCAAATTTGACTCGAACTCACAACACAACATTTGTCTCAAACTCTGAAAATCACTGACTGTTTCTGTCTCGAGATATAACTGTGCCGCACCACTCATTTTATTTCTCGCTTGCACATACATCTGCTTGTCTGTGAGCTCGTAAGCTTCGGCATTCTGTTCAAAGTTCTCAAACCATTTCTCTACCGGTACATTGTAACCGTCAAACACACATACAACTTTTTCGAAATGCTCAGGGTTTATTTTGACTTCTGCATACTTTCTCTCATCTGCTTCGATTTTAAGAGAAAACATTTTTATTAACTGTTGCATCTTTATATCTAGATCTCTGGGATCACTTTTTTTCTACGTCACTAACTTCTTTCACTTCCATATTATTTTTTATCGATTCTTCATCTTCCACTAAACCGAACGTTTCGTTCAAGGTCTTCTTTTCAACAATCTTCTTTTCGTTTTTCGACTTCGCTGGTGTGCGCAATGGTGGCGACATTTCGGTTTTTCGCGACTTCGTGGCGCCGACTGATCGACTGTTCGAGAACGATTTCTTAGAAAAGCTACCGCGCACTACTGGAATTTTCACAACTGTACAACTTTTATTTGGATGTTTTGTACCAACTTTTACAAAATCAACCGCAACTTTATTGTTTTTTTTTTTTTTAAATTCCAGCACAACCGCATTTACATTTTTCTAAGAACTTTCTCCACATTACACATGCACTAACACACACAAAACCGGCGAGCCCCCAAATGTGAGGTTAACATTATATTTGTAATAGTTTATTGTACATAATAATATTAACTGAAATGTTTAAATTGAGGTGTAGTACATATTTCTTTTAGAATAATAATTGATTTCATAACTGCCGAACGCTCTCGTAACCCGTTTATCTCTTGCCCGTTCTCGACGACGACTGCCCTTAGACTCTCTCTCTTCGATGCCTCTGCCTCTCAGCTGCTACACGACTCGAAAATAGGGGCAATCTCAGATCAGTGTGCCATCTCGTCTTTACATGT
This sequence comes from Drosophila tropicalis, assembly GCF_018151085.1. Lineage (NCBI taxonomy): Eukaryota > Metazoa > Arthropoda > Insecta > Diptera > Drosophilidae > Drosophila > Drosophila tropicalis. Next base: position 1,081,064 of record NW_027173497.1, read on the forward strand.
ATGTACAGTCAGTCACAAAAGTATTCGTCTCTAGGGTTCCCCTGTATTTATGCACGTTTTTGCAGGATATTCAATAATAAATTCAATCGTTTTTCACAGGATGGGGTAAATAAAATATTTATCTAACTCAATTTAACTTAATTTTATTTAAAAGTTCAATATTTTAAATTTTTTTCATAATAAAACAAAAAAATCGCAAAAATGTAATCCCACAAAAGTATTCGTCTCTTGAGGAAAATACTCAAATATGTTAATATTTTTTAGTTGTAAACTATAGCTATGTAGCTATGGGGTCTTAAACATCTTATTCTGTGCGCTACAAACATCTGTCCAATTTTATAATACCCTCTGCAAGGGTATAAAAATGACGTAGACATACTTCAAATACAATTGTACTTACTTAAACAAACTGAAATCTAATGATGTCAACTTTCCCTCACAGAGCGGGAAGCATGCCGAAGGTATTCCACGAGCACGACAGCAATTTGTATGATCCATGTCGTTGGCCAAACATGTGAATGTAATATTAGACCAAGGAGCACATACCATAAAGTCTGGCAGTGTGGCCAAATCGGTTTTTTGTGGATCGCACATCTTGTCCAGACACATGCGATGAGTCATTCCCTTGGACTCACAACAGGTTCGAATGTCCGGCAACTCTGGCATTGTTTGTTTATTTGTGTTGCCTGCTTGTGATTCGGTAGCCGATGCAGATGTGTGAGTGAAAAAACGCAATCGCTCACTAGGTAAGCTCGAGCCAAATTCATTGACCGCCGTCACAATAACGGCGTACATTGTAAGGGGTTTTAGACTCGTAAGAGCCAGAGAAGTTTGATTTGGCAAAACACTATACAGTGTAGACGTTTCTGCGGGATATAAAGAAGTTTTATGTATCACTTCGCCGCTTAGCTCATCTTCGTCGAAGCTGTGCAAAGTTGTGAGATTTACAGTATAACTATTGACACGATCACTTAATTTCTCCGGCCGTTCCCAACTAACATTTACTTTGGTCTCACTCACATGGTCGATGGTCAGCAGGGTGGGCATGCTTGGGATAAACTGCACCCCTTTCAGTATACATTTCAAACCACTTAAAGTGTGCTGAACACAGGATACTCGCGTCTTCAGCTTATCTGTAAAGGGTGTATACTCTCCGCGACACATATCTTGACACAAATCTGGGATCTGTTTTTTCCACACAGCATGGCACATGGTTCCTGCCATCGGCCATGCAGCGCACTATACTAGGGAAATCCCTCTCACAGGCTTCGGGATCGATGCCCGTTGTCCCATCCAAAATGTTATGGACATTGCAAAAGCCCATGCATTGACTTGACACATTGGCACGCTCACAGCACTCCGTAAAATCATGTGTTATTAAAGGTGGCACTTGACTTGGTCGCCAAAAACTGCGATTGTCCTGCGCATCCAGTGGAGGAGGTAGAAGAAATACATCTGTAGACTCGACAGTGGACGTATCAGTCGAATTCGAATGCTCTCCCGTTGAACTGGGAAGGCTTTTGACTAGAATAATTTTAACACAAATACATTTAAATGTTTATAATACTTTTGGATGCCTGGATAATACCTGTTAATATGCGTATGCTTCGCAGCACAGGATCTGAATTAACCTCACATATATACGGCCCCGAATCGCTTGCTTTCAAATTTTTTATCAAGAGGACCCAGACTTCCCCACCCGTCTCCATACTGCGTTCGTTAGGATCTGTATAATGATTTCTCATTATTTAAATGGCACTTACTTGTATTCAGCTTTTTCTGTGTTACTTACTCTCATCGTGCAAAATCCTTACACGATGATCCTTTGTTACGCGTACTGTGCCAGCAGTTAATATTTCATCACCCTTTTTCCATATTACTGTGTTATTGGCAGAGTTCTCAGATACCACGCAAGTTAACAGTGCATCTTTGTTTTCCAATATTATTGAAGGCCCGCCAGTTGCTTCGGGAAAATGATTATTAGGCAACTTCTTTACAAAAGCCCTGAAAATTCAGCTTACCAATTGGCACACCAGACTTAACAAAATCCGTGAATAAAAGACAAACAGTTAGTATTTGAACAGGTAAAAGCTTGAGCATTATTCTCTGTCGGATTACCTGAAATGAGGGTCCAAATTGCGATTCGTTAATATATTTTCGAAACACATGATTCAAAAGAGAAATAAAAAAAATTATTAGTATTTATTCTCTTAATTACATTGTATCTAGAGGTTATAACTTTCCGCTTTTCAGTAGCCAAACTAGTATTCACATGTACTATTTGATTACCAAAATAAAAATAGCCACTTGAAATTTTCTGAGCTGTTGAAAAGTGCAGCTAACCATTTCCGGCATGAAAAATATCACGAATAGTTTTCAATCGTTTCCATAGGGAAAAACGAAACATTTTGCTATTCCAATAGAGGGTTGGGGCTTAGGTAGGAGCCAAGGCTGATTCAAATGCTCATCGAGCCAATTCAAATTGACGGAAGCACAAGGCACCTCTACCTGACCTGACAGAACATTAGAAGTAGAGAAAACTGACATCCAAACGAACCCATCCTTCCCTGTCTACGCAACCAAAAGGTATGGTTATAGAAGCATTTTTGAATTTTTAGTCAAAAATTCGAACGTCGATTTTTCGTTTCCCTTTCCCATTTTTGTTTCTTTTTTTGTCTAGATAAAATGTTTAACATTGCAACAGTCGCTTGATGCTGAAACGAACCAATGTTGACTTGGGCGGCCCCTGGCAGGAACCACGGAAGCACGAGAGCTCTGAAAATTGGTTTGTGCAGTGGGCGACAAGCTAAACGTCACGAATCTAAACGTGCACGCGTAACTGAGAATTTGTTTACACATTTTTTACCTTTTAATTTTGATATCATCGACCCAAAGGGTATATTAAATTGTATATTAAAGTCGCCAAAACGCCTGTAACAGGCACAAGGAATGCCATTTTCGCCCAGTGACTTGAAAAACAACCGCGTTGATATTGATCAGGCTAATACTACATCCGATTACAGAATACTACATCTAAGTCAACCATAGGGACGGATTTGGCCGTTGTCGGATGTTGAAGCAAAATTGCTAAAATTCCTCACTGACAGTTTAGGATACTTTAACGAGTTTAAGCAGCACTTTGCGGCAACTGTACAACTATGAAAAAAACGAGCTTCTGTTGTGGTATCAAACCAGAGAATATTAGAAGAGTTCAATAACGATATGATCTTGCTTGTGTCGGCCTGCAGCGCAATTTGAAGTTCAATTATTAGACTATAGAAAATTTCCTCCAAACAGAAATATGTAAGTAGCAGCATTCAGTGATATGCATATTTTCGAATTCTACAAATAAGGCAGTAAATATATGCTTATATCATTCCCATACCTAAGTACTTGGACGATTCCTATGACATAATTCGATTTGAGACGCGTTCGCATCTACGAAAGCGCAACAAAATGACACGCAAGGGAGACTTGCACTCAAAGTCTTTCGCAAGTTGCTTAATCGTAAAAGTGACAAATTTGATTAAATCATGGCGCTATTGCAAAGCGATTTGTCTTTAGTTCTAGTTTGCCACGTACTATGCAACAGAAGCGCGAGTAACTTCATCGCACAGCAACCTGCTTCAAGCCCCACGCCCTTGGCACCATCTTCTTTTTTCCAATCCTCACCCACTCAATTAATTGTTTTTGCCGTTGCCTTTTACCATCTCGCACACTCACGTTGCTGCCATCTATTTGTCTTCATCAGACAATCCTCAACCTCCGAAACCGCGGTCCATAAAGTCTTCATTCGTCTCCCTCATCAGCCCACACGCTCTCACTGGTGAAACGTTGTTAACGTTTTGCTCGTTGACGTTGTGAGTAAATTGTATGGCGTTGCCTATGAGTAATATGATATACATGCTTCGATTCCGCAGCGTATTCCGTCTTGTTGAAGATGATGTGGTAATCAGTTTTGATTTTATTAGCAGAGTAAGCTAGCAAGATAGAGGAGTGGTAAAGGTCTTGAAATCTTTCTTTACGAGTTTCGTCGTCAAACTGTCAAAAGCAACAGCTACGCGTCCTTTAGGAATTCATCTGCCGCCCATTCCTCCGTCCCGATGAATGTATATACATTGTAAGTATTAACATATGAAGCAATATTGGCTTGATGCTCTTTTGCGTCATAATTGTTAATGAAATTACGTATACGTTTTTGGTTAAGTTTAATTAGCGTTCTTTAATTAAATTTCACTGATTAACAATGTTTCAAGCTTAATAGTTTCAAAATTTGAACAAGGATATAAATTAATAAATTAATATTCTGAAAATTATGGCATCGTAAAACGTTTTGGTTTTTTTTCGTCACACTTAGAACTCTGACTTGATATCAATGGGGCGACTAGATACATATTACCTTTTCAAGAACTGATAAAGTAAGTCATCGCAGTGTACTACCAGAATGGGCTATCCTGCTCACTCCTGCAAGCTCCTTGCAGGAATTGCAACTTTTTGGTTTACAAAGTCGAATTGTAAGCAGCAGGCAAAGCGTTTCCGACTCAACAAAATCTACATATGTATGTATGTACAAAATGTATGTGCATGTAATTGTAAAGCACGTCTCCACGACTTTCATATACCATGCACCAATAAAACAACTGTTTAAATAACGAATGTTTGTCTGTACTTGTTTCAAATTCTATTCACATGGTGTCTAGCAAGCATTTTCGGCTCACTGTTACAAGCCCAAGAGCACTCTGGAGCCCCGACCAGCCAAGTGCCAATTCCGCCCTAAGCAGACATATGTATTTTTATACCTTGCATCCTTAGGTTGAAATGGTATATTAAACCGGCCAAAATGTATGTAACAGGCTAAAGAAGACTTTTCTGACCCCATAATATATATACATTCTTGATCAGCATCAACAGCCGAGTCGATCTAGCCATGTCCGTCTGTCCGTCCGTCCGTATGAACACCGAAATCTCAGAGACTATAAGAGCTACACCCACCAATTTGGTATGTAGACTCGTATACGGTGATCAATTTTATTTCAAAATTTTGCCACGCACAGGTCCGCCTCCATGATTTAGAAAAAACGGATTGGCTTTCCCACAGTGAGCGAGCTAGCAAATGTTATGAGGCATGTAAAAAGCCAAAGTCGGCGAGACGACTTACTTACTTCATTGGCCCTATTTTGATTAACTTTGATAAATTTTTCGAATTATTGGGGCATACTTCGCATAAGCACAACAAATTTGATGCCTTTAGGTTTTAAAGTCTTTGAGAAAATGACGTGACGTTTTAACTAAACCCATATATGTCGATATAGTAAGTAGATATGTACTACAAGAGTCTACACAGCAAATTTGTTGGCTCTATCTATTAAAGAGTCCGAGATCTAGTTGATCATACAGAAAAAACGGACGGATAAATAGAGTCGGATGTTGATGCTGTTCAAGAATGTATAGACTCTATGGAGTTGGAAGAGATTCCCTTTGCCACGTCCACTCATTTTGGCGACTATAACACATATATCATTTCACCCTATGGGTGCATGGTAGAATAATTTATGTTATCTAAAAAACAAATAAGCATATCTGTTCCTTTTGTTTTTTAGATTCGGCAATTAGAAACAGTGAACACACATTAATGTTAAGGACTAAAGGCAAGACCTAATGTTCTAACAAATAAAAAAATCCATCATAAAAGGTGCCGTAGAAAACATTAAGTAAATTAGAAAAAATATACACAAAAAAGCATAAAAAATATAATGAAGAAGGACATTTACACATTATTTTATAACATGACCAAGACAGACAAATGGCAGGCAGCAAGCGCTAGATTAAGCTGACGACGAGGCATTGAGGAGAGGCAATTGCCAACGAGATATATACCATGGTAAATAGAATACACCGCAACAACATTTTAAAAGCCAACCGACAACACTTTTCACTTTGCTGCTAATTTAAAGTTAACACCAAAAAGTCGCAAGCCACTAGAAAATGTTAAAAGGAGAGACACAAAGTGGTGAAGAGGTAGCGACACATAGATGGTTGGGGATAGATGTGGCATGGACGAGGGTTGAATGGAGCATGATGGGGAGTATAAGCACTGTCAGGGGATAATGGGGTAAGGGGTCGCCCAGCTGACGCCACTGTCTATATTTCTCATGTCTGTGTGTGTTGGCTTTGGTTGGGACTACTTTATGGCTTGTTGTTCTTATTATTCCAGCTTTTGTTTTGTCCTTTTTCCTTTTTTGTTGTATATCTTTTTCGGTAAGGTAATTTTTCTTAATTACCACAAAATGTTTTCATAGCTGCTTGTGTTTCAGGCTTTACGGTTGTTTTTTTCGTTTTTTTTCTGCCGCCGAGCCTTGATAAGGATACAGCATTGTAGATTGGATCCTTGTGCAAAGGTGTAAATGTTTGTGAACAGAAAAAACACCATCAAACTCAAAGCCTAGCCAAAGACTTATCCCAACTGGCCTTTAGGGTACTTACATATGTATGTATGCATATTTTTTATACCCCTGCAGAGGGTATTACAAAATTGGTCACATGTTTGTAACGCACAGAAGGAGACGATTCCGACCCCATAATGTATGCATATTCTTGATCAGGATCAACAACCGAGTCGATTAAGCTACATATACCCATATGTCCGTCCGTCCGGCCGGCCGTCTGTGCAAATTAACTTCACGCCGCCACCTTAAGAGCTATCGGGAAGAAACTTGATATTTCTCGACAATAGCTCACAAAATAACGAAGTTATTGAGAAGCTTTGTGTGAAAGCTATATGATATAGTGGTCCGATTCGGTTGAATCGGATATATACAACCTGTGCTGTATATATGTACAAGCCTACATGCACACACTCGCTCACTTTAAAGCATCTTGGATACAGAAGCATAGTTGGACACAGAACTAGTAACTAGTGAATAAAGCAAACCTTTATAACATGAAAACCCCGTGTGTTGTAAGTCAGTTAAAGTATTGATAAAATAAGGCCTTCCAAGTATGAGAACTCATAACAAACATATATATGTACATACATATGTATATTCTTTAATTCCATAGAGTAACAAAGAATGGGTCAATTTTACATATTTGACAGCGTTGTTGTATTGCTTTTTTTGGTTTTTTAAGAAACTTTTCTTGTCGCTTAGGGACATGTTCTAACACACATCAATAAAGAAAGGGCAGTAAAAAGAAGTAAAAATGTGGCGACAGTCCCTAAGACGCATTCTTACACACACTAGCACACACACGTAAGGACGTAAGGAGCCAGAAATAACGACCACAAGCATGCCGAATGTTGGGTCTTCACTTTAAGCTCTTAGAATAAGAGGGGCTAGAACCTACAACATGTTTTCACCAAATGGCACCTTTACTTGCAACTAACGATTAACACCAAATGCAAAAACAAAGCTTTAAACATACATATATGTACATACGTATGTATATATGTATAAGTATCAATGAAGGTAACTTCGGCTCGAAGCTCTTTTAATTTAAATATGTCTTTACCTTTAAGCCGTTTCGAGATCAAGATGATCGCAATCCTGATAAATAGCACAAACGGAAGGCACGCCGCTTTTACCACAGGTAAAAGGAGTTGATGAATTGAAAATATCTGGAATGCAGGTTAGTTTAGTTTAACTAGGCCTATAATAGCATTCATAGGTGTATCGGCAAAATTAAAGAACTAAAAAACTGTGGGAATATTGTGTTAGAATGCACCTGACAGAAAGAGGGGGAAACCTGGATGACTAAATTTACGAAACATTGTCGGAACATTAGTCGCGCCGAATTCGTTATACCATGTACCAAGCAAAAAACCATTTGAAGCCATGTTTACATGAGCACTCTAGCGCCGGCACCAGTTTTCACCGGTTTCCAACTCCGGGCTTATCGTCCACCTAACGCAAAACTTTAACATGCCTAACTTTGCTATTTTCAGTCCGACTTAAATTAAATACGTAAGGAAAATAATTACACTTGATCACTGTACATACTACACGAATCCATGTGCCGAATTTTACCTTTATAGTCTTCCGACCTAGGTAGGAAGGAAGGACATGGCCAGATCGAGTCGGAGAAGCATCCTTCTGCCTTTTACAGACATTTTAGCGACTTTAATAAACCATTCCACCCTATTGTCCTTAGTATTAACGATTTTGTCAAACGAAAAACTCGAAATTTAATTTACGACAGTAACATTTATAAAATTGTCCACTGTGCGATTACTTTTGCAAAACTTTTTTAGGCTGATAAGCACTTCGGGTAAGCCATAAAGTCGTTCTGGTATTTGGACACTGACACCCAAAACAAAACTTTTTTGTAGTTTTTGGTTTCTGTTTTTAGTTTCCCTTATTTTGTTGTGTTTTGTTCCATTTCTCGCTCGCCGTTCGTTCTGCTGTTTCGTTTGGGTTGCGGTTTTTGTGGCATATGCAAAAAGGTAAGCAGTGCGGAAATGCTTTACCGGTCATGATAAAAAATTTGTTCGTTATGGACCAAACCAAAACACACCCACATCCATATACCTCCACACGGATAAGTAAAATAAATAATTAAGGGTTTATTTGACAAAATTATTTAGAAATTTAAAAATTGGAGTATATATGTAAGTCGCAGCACGGAGATCGTTATACCATGCACCAAGTGAATCAAATATTTTCAATTCATAAGACAAGATCCATAAATCCATTTGCTCCTATAAATTTTTCAAGGCTTTCTCACTTGATGCACATTTTACCGAAGTCGGCTCTACGATTTGGGTACTTTATATTATGGCGAAAAGCGAAACCAAGATTCTTCGAGTCTCAAAAATATAGGGTTTTTTATTATACCATGCAACTATAGGGTGAAATGGTATATTAAAGTCGCCAAAATGTATGTAACCGGCAGAAGAAGGCTTTTCCGACCTCATGAAGTATACATATATATTGATATATATATGTATACTCTTAACGGCCGAAATCAATCTAGCTATGTCCGTCTGTAAAGATCTAAAACGATTTTTGTACAAATATATTTGGGTTCGTATCTATTGAATGGTTATTTCACTTGTTGCATGGTATACAGAAGTCGACACGACGACTTACAAACTTCTTTTTCTTTTACTTCGAAAACTTTTAAAATCAAGTTGCTCTTTGCAAAATATAAGTTTCAATTGAGCTCTGCCTTTTCAAAGCTGTTTAATTATTCACAAGACCACTGCCAGGCCAAACTTTTAATCAAAATTAAGTAGGTAAGTCGTCTCGCCGACTTGTGTATACCGTGCACCGAGTAAAACAACTGTAACTGTAACTGTAACAACAACAACAACAAAAACTACACTGATCAAGAATATATACGTGCAACACGGGATTGGAAAGGCTTTCTTCTACCTGTTATTCACACTTTGACCGCTTTAATATATCGCATCACCCTATGGTTGCGTGGTATAATTAATACAAAGCAGAGAGTTTAAAGACACAAAAAGTTAGCACAAAATGGGTTTGTGTTATTAAAACGAAAAAAAAAAAACAACTAATTTATTTTGCAAGTTTGGTCTTTCAGAAACCCTATCCACCACTGGGTGAAGTCTGTCCGTGCTTGTAGGCAGATACAATTCAATCGAACCTCCTACAAGAATATAGTAATATTATATAATAATCGAAAGATATCAGAAATTAAGGCCAAAAAATGTATGTCTCAAATTTTTTCCGCCTCTGTATACAAGTCCCGCCATAGCATAATCAGACACCAGATTTCTCAGTCCAAAACGATCATTATGTTGGGAAACAGCGAGCTAGGCATCTAATTCCTTCAATTTTTTCTCACTACTAGTTTAGTACAAACCAGAGGGCCGGGGCTAACTTCGACCGCGTCAAAGTTTGTATACCCTTGCAACTTTTTTGGTAACTCTATCCTTACCTATTAGCCATCAATGTGGAAGAACGTTTTATCTAAAAAGGCTTAAGCTTGAGAAAGAAAGGCCTACAATCATAGGAAATAACGAAGATATTGATCAAAGTCACTGTTTTCCACCGATCGTTCCTATGGGAGCTATATGATATAGTCACCTGATCTTGATCAAATTTGGCATAGTCGCTTATAGGCGTAGTAAACTCTCTAATATTAAGTTTCACGACAATAGCTCAGAAAATAACGAAGGTATTGAGAAAGTCACTGTTCGTGACTTGCTCGTTTGTATGGGAGCTATATTATATAGTCACCCGATCTTGATCAAATTTGGCCTACTCGCTTATAGGCGTAGTAAACTCTCTAATATTAAGTTTCACGACAATAGCTCAGAAAATAACGAAGTTATTGAGAAAGTCACTGTTTGTGACTTGGCCGTTTGTATGGGAGCTATATGATATAGTCACCCGATCTTGATCAAATTTGGCATAGTCGCCTATAGGCGTAGTAAACTCTCTAATATTAAGTTTCACGATAATAGCATAGAAAATAACGAAGTTATTGAGAAAAGTCACTGTTCGTGACTTTGGGGTTTGTATGGGAGCTATATGATATAGTGGTCCGATCCGGCTGAATCCGAGATATACAACGCCTGCAGTATATACAAGCCTAGGTGCAAAATTTCAGCTCTGTAGCTCTTACGGTCTAGGAGGAGTTTGCGTTGATCCAGACGGACGGACGGACGGACGGACGGACGGACGGACGGACGGACGGACGGACGGACGGACGGACATGGCTAGTTGAACTCGTCTCGTCGTGCTGATCAAGAATATATATACTTTGTATGGTCGGAGATGCTTCGTTCTATGCGTTGCACACTTCTGACCAAAATTAATATACCCTTTTTGCAAGGGTATAAAAACGTCGAACATAAATATATAAAACCTAAAGTGTAAAATAAAGTAGTGATAATATAATGTAACAAAACGATGGAGCACAACGAAAGCATTCTGGAGGACTCTCCGGCATACATATGGGCAATTCCGAAATCACTCCCACCTTCGGAAGCAGAATAAAACTTTATATGTTATAAATCAAAGAAAATCAAATTTCTTACAATTCATCACTAATCATTTTTTAAAGTACTTTCAGCGGTACTATTAATCGTAATAAAAATTTTGGGCCTCCTGTTTTTATCTGTTAAGAAAAAAGATCCAAAAGAGCGGTCACTCACACGACATCAAATATATGTACATGAGATTAGACATGATTGCTAACAATCATGATTTGACAAAATAATTTTTTTTTTTATGATTGTTTAACCAATTAAACCCTAAATATATTTTCATATATTCTTCTGGAAAAATGTAAGTGCTAGGAAAACTTTTACTGTTTTTCGGTCACTCACACGACAAAATAAGGTGACTTGACAAATAAGCCAAATTACGGCAAACTCGTAATCTTATGGCTCCCTTTATATTTTTTATACCCTTGCAAGGCCTTGCAAAAAGGGTATATTAATTTTGGTCAGAAGTGTGCAACGCATAGAACGAAGCATCTCCGACCATACAAAGTATATATATTCTTGATCAGCACGACGAGACGAGTTTAAATAGCCATGTCCGTCCGTCCGTCCGTCCGTCCGTCCGTCTGGATCAACGCAAACTCCTCCTAGACCGTAAGAGCTACAGAGAAATTTTGCACGTAGGCTTGTATATACTGCAGGGGTTGTATATCTCGGATTCAGCCGGATCGGACCACTATATCATATAGCTCCCATACAAACCCCAAAGTCACGAACAGTGACTTTTCTCAATAACTTCGTTATTTTCTATGTTATTATCGTGACTTAATATTAGAGAGTTTATTACGCTTATAAACGACTGTGCTAAATTTGATCAATATCGGATGACTATATCATATAGCTCCCATAGGAACGATCGGTCGAAAACAGTGACTTTTGTAAATACCTTCGTTACTTTTACCGCGATTGCTTTCAAATTAAACATTTGTTAGTTTAGTATATCTGTTAATGACTGTGCCAAGTTTGATCAAGATCGGGTGACTATATCATATAGCTCCCATAGGAACGATCGGGCGAAAACAATGACTTTTGTAAATAACTTCGTTACTTTTACCGCGATTGCTTTCAAATTAAACATTTGTTAGTTTAATATATCTGTTAATGACTGTGCTAAATTTCATCAAGATCGGGTGACTATATCATATAGCTCCCATAGGAACGATCGGTGGAAAACAGTGACTATGATCAATATCTCCGTTATTTCCTATGATTGTAGGCCATTCTTTCGCAAACATAAGCCTTTTTGGATAAAACGTTTTTCCACATTGATGGCTAATAGGTAAGGAAAGAGTTACCAAAAAAGTTGCAAGGGTATACAAACTTTGACGCGGTCGAAGTTAGCCCCGGCCCTCTGGTTACAGTTAGTTCACGTATCTAAGTTTCATTTAAGAGCAGAACCTTTACGGAAACAGAACCTCTAATGCCGCAAACAATTTAAAGAGTAATCTCTTAAAAAAGTAGCAAGTTTACTAAAAACACAAACTCAACTTTTCTTACAAATATTTTGTACATTTGAACTTTTTTCACAATTTCTATCCAAAAATATATAATTTGAACATTTCTTATTAAAGTATAATGAAAAACAGACAGATCTTTGGTACTTAATGTTTCCGGAAATGTCCATATACATATGTACATACACACAAGAAAATTTGTATATACAAGAAAATTTATTCGTTAACCACAATCTTTTTCATTGTCCCGGACATAACTACCATCTTAGCATTGGTTTACCGAGGGGAGTGTCTTATAAATTGAGTAAGATTGCACTTAGCCACCCACTAGGGGTCCGATGAATTCATTTCTAAGATATGTCCGATCTGAACCAGATTTACAAGGGTACAAAACGAAACAAAAGAAATCTACACGTGGCGTGTAACGGTCTTTTAACTTGGGGCTTGGTGAATAGATTTTTAACATGTCATAAACAATTAATTTTTTCCTTGAAGCCTTCAGTTATGTCCGCCCGACTGCATCCTGTTCTGCAGGCAGTCCGATCGGACCACCAAATCAGATATCTCTTATAGAAACGACTAACAGTTAATTTTACTCAATAAATAGCGATAAAATAACTTGTTATTATCTAAGTCAATCGTGAGACTATATCATATAGCTCCCATAGAACCGGCCGGTGGAAAACTTAAAAACTTGTTCGCTTTCTTTGCGATTATCGCAAAACTTGATCAATATTGGATATCTATAACATAAAACATACGATAAAACATAAAAATCTCCCGTTAATGCACGCAGTTAAGCTGGACGGAACTTAATTAACTGGCGAATAAGAATTATATCAGCATAGATTAACACAGGGACTTACGATTTATTTAGACACTGAGTATACCCTATTACAGAATACCCTGTGTCTGTGTCAAATACAATGCAAAAGCAGAAAATTGCATAACAATAAGAAGAAGGCGACATAAAACAAATATGCATACATTGGAGCAACCCAAAAGAGCTGCTTTAAAACGTTTTTATCTATGCAAATTCGAACTTGGGATAAAGAACATAAATGATGGAAAATAAAAGCGGAAACAGAAGAAGATGTGTATCTAAGCAAGCATGTGAGTATTTGTGAATCAGGCATAACATACATTTATGTTTACGTATGTATGTATGTATGTATGTATGTAGACTTGTGTGTATATATCTGGACGATGATATTGATGTGGATGCATTCTTCATAACTATCCTGAAACGCAAATGCACAATAATAAATAATAACAAATATAAAAAAGTTAATATTGGTTATGCCGAACTTTAAATACCCTTGCAGTACAAAAGATGTTAATACCACATTTGAAGGATCGAAAATAGGTGTCTTTCGCAATACATTGAACAGATCTTTTGTTTGAATCCTGAAATTTAAGACGCACGAGCAGACGGAAGTGGTCATATTAACTCCGTTTTAAGAGTCTCACTCTAATTGTAATACATTTTGCAAGGGTATAAACTGAACAGCAATGAAATGTACAACGAACAGCAAACAAAACGCAAACAGCTGACAACAATGGCTCAGCAATACTCACTGTTGAGGAGAAAAGAAAAGATTGTGTGTGGATGGAGGAGGCGGTGGGTGGGGGATGTCAAGCGCCGGAGAGAAAACAAACCGTATAAGAATCGGGAAGTAGAAGGCAGAAAATGTACCAGCTACACTCGCAGCGACAGCATTGATTTTACGTATCCGTCACTTTACTTGGCAACTTCCGTTATTTTGTTGCTGCCGCCATTGTTGCACTTGCGTGCACTTGGCGTCACAACATTTTTGTTTCACATCCACACAGACATGCCCCGCACGCACACAATCATAACAATTACTACAGTACATATTTATTTTGGATTCGAAAACCTTACATATTTCGGTATGCGAGTATCACCGAATTTTTTTGACGCACAGATTCATAATTTTAGTGATATTAAAAAAAAAAGGAAAAATGTCCTTGCAAGACTTTTCGTAATATTTTCTTACTCAGCCAAACACAAAGCTCAATGAACATTTTAAAAGTCCGATTTCCAAACAACGGATCACAAACTCAAGCTGGAGCATACATATGTACATACATATGTATCAATATGTACATATACATTTTATTATTCTGTATATGTTTTGCTAAGCCAATTTGATGATGAAATTTGGCACAATCATCGATACATATTACAGATGGGAAAGAGGTATAGTATAAGAATCACAACTAATCACTGAATTACAGATAATAAAAACTTCATCAATGGATTTTAAGCTTCTTGGTACAACCCGAAGCCAAATTAGGTCCATCTTCGTTTCGCGTTTTACTAAGTTTGAACACAGTAGCTCCTCGCCAATTCCTTTGGCATTTCCATCATGCCATCGTTCGCATCTAGTGTGAAATAAATATGTGGCCATATGTACTTAAGTGAAAGTGTTTTAGCTAGACGCTACAAACAGCAGCAACAACAAGTTCAAAAATCAATTCAAAAATTGTCAAACTAAAAAGAGACAGAACGCGCAAAATGTCGAAATCATAACCGAAAAGAAACTTTTTTTATTTCCACATTTTAATTGTCGCGCATCATGTCAGCGGAACAAAAGCATAGGCGAAAGATATGAGACGGAAGGTGGTGAGTACGGTGTGAGGAGTGCTGTGAAGAAAGGAAGGAACGGGTGACTGCTGGCATAGTTCGCCAGTTAGCAAAGGCATCGATGGCTGGGGATGGATGAACTTGATAGATTGGCATGGTCGTCGCCCTTTCTGTTTCTGTTCGTGTTATCGCAAAATGCAGTTGACAGCGAACGTTGATTTTGACGTCGACACGGGGCGACACGAGTGCCAAAAAATACTGAAACGACCCACCAGAAAGTTGGGCGGCTACACGACGGATGCTTACGGAGGAAATGAAAAAGTCATTCACAATGAACAACAAATGCACCCACCTTTGAAAAAATCGTTGACATGTAAAATTTTAATTAAAACAAAAACAGAAAAATCAAGCCCACGATATATGTATGTACATATACATATGTACATAAATGTGCACACATAAATGCATACATACATATGTACGTATGTACATATGTGTACATAAATGCTTATACATATGTGCATATATACATATGTATATGTATGTATGTATATACATATGTATGCTTAGCCATACATACATATGTATGTATGTAAATGTACATATGCAGTTGTGTATGTGTATGTAGTACCATGACAATAACGAGTATGTCAAAAATATCACAGAGAAAGAGATGGAATCTGTGCGTGGCACAAAGCTTTTGAGTGCTGTCAGCACTAACAACAAGTTTGGCTACAGGCACAAAATGGTTTCTGAGCTGGGCCGCCTTCCTGTATTCCTGTCTTCTGGTGCTCACGTTTCAGTTCCTGGTTATGGACTGGACCTGGTCCTAGTGTTTTTACTATAGCTGTATGCCAAACTTCACTTATTACAACTGGTCTACCACACACTCATCACACATACACAAGTATGAGTATACGTTCGTGAACTTGTAACTTTTTCGTACGACGCGTCGCGGCTGACTTTCCTTCAGTAACAGCAGAAGGAAGGCTCTCGCCGCTTTCGTCCTGCCTCAGTCTTTGCACATTTATGCAAAAATTTGTTGAAAATTAGGTTCTAACGTGAGTACGTTGATGCACTTCTGCAATAATTAATGTAATTGCTAGGGAACCCTACCTTCTCCGTGAAATTTGCTATGATAATGTAAAATAAGTGCACGACGGTTGAATATGTGAAAATAGAATGAAAACAGAAAAAAGGACGCACATGGCTTAATCGACTTGGCTGTTGACGCTTATCAAGAATGTAAATACACACTTTGTGGGGTCGGAAGAGCTTCCCCCTTCCTGTTGCATACATTTCGGCGATTTGAACTTACCAGTTCAGCCTTTGGGTGCATGGCATAAAGACTGTTGTAAGTACTAATTGAATATTTTCAATACTGTTTTTTTTAGGTTTCTTCTTTGTCAAATCGACACTATGAGTTCAACCCATCTATATACATACATATGTATGTAGGTATGTACATATATGCTGTATGTCTAAGTTTTATTTTGCTCACTGTTTTCATCATTCACGAACATACATATATCCCTAGGTTACATATGTACATCTGTACATAAATACACATGTATGTATACATACAACGAGCGAATTAGGCAATCAAACTTTTCGACCTCCTCCAAATTGAAGCACTTAGAACTTCGTGCTCTGTGTCCCAAATTGCTTGTAAAAAAAAAAAAAAAAACTTTTCCTGACCATAAACTTTTAACACTTTTCAACACAGAAAAAAAGAGATACAGAAACATACCGTAAATTTCCAAGTGATTAAGCGATATGAAAAAAGTAAATTTGTATACCTTGTAGCCAGAGGGTGAAGGTATACGATATTTAAGTTCCCGAATTGCGGGTAACAGACTTTTTTCAACCCAGAAAGTCGATCAACAGCCGATTCCATCTAGCCTGCCTATCTGTCCGTCCAACCCAAGGTGTTCACCTTCATTTCGGAGAACTAGAGAGACCAGACATTTTTGTCATCACGTATGGTATGGTATGTGCCCACATTTTGTTAATTTCACTTGGTGCATGGTATATCAAAGTCGTCGCGACCACGTACTAGGTTCATTTTTATTGATATCCCATTTCCTTGTGTGTACCATATTGGCTTCAAAGGCAAAAAGTCAACAGTCCCATGAGTAAATTTAATCTTACAATGGGTTTACGAGCTGTAAAGAGCTAGAAGTATTTGTTTTATTTTACTTTTTGCTTTTTTTGTTTTTCGTTTTGTTGCACTAGTTGGGAAACTTGATGGACTTGCAGGAACAACAACATTTGCCATTTCCAGTGCTGCAAGAAACGGAGTGGGTGCCGGCAAGGGAAGGGAATGCAGGAAAGGGTTGGGAAAGTAGCAAGTCTAATTTTTTACCGCACTCACATAGCACAGAAATGTAGACGATGACGGGGATGGGGCGGGGTTCGCAAATTCGTCAGCTGCTCGTCACTTGCAGTTCACTGATGTCGACAGATTTCAGTTTTCTTGCCATTTTGCAGGCTTACCGACTTTGAAAGCTGTTCCACTGCAGTTAACATATACACAGAGCTCTTAGACTTTGACTGTTCTTACGTACATACATACATACATATGTATGTATGTGTGCCTGAATACATACAAATGTGTGTCTGTTGCGGCTTGTTTTTGGAGTTATACATTTTTATTTGTTGGAAAGTTCAACACAACGACTTCTGCTTTCGTATGCTCTTTATAAGTCAGTTGTGGAAAGTTTGTGGCAGCAAATGTTATGCAGTATGAAGTACCACAATATGTACACATGAATGGATGGAAAAGCACTTCCTCCAATGGATCATCAAAGACCGTTTCTTTAACAAGTTCAAGAAGAATGCTGAACATCGTGGCCGTAAGCTATAATTGCCAAAGTTGTTTTCAGCAGTAACTTAAAATGCTGAAAAAATGTAAGCAAATAGAGCAGTTCTTGTTACAGATAACGGTATCAATTGCCACTTGTGTTTTATTTAAAGAGGCATTCTGGTTTTTCCCGACTCCCAGACCTTTTTTTGGGTTCTTTGGTTTTTAGACGAAGGCTCCTTAATTTCGTTATCCTATGTCCAATGTTCATTTATATCAACTGTTAACTTTTCGAGTGCATTTCCTTGGCAAAGGATCCAAGAGTGGCGAATGTCGATCACCTGTATCATCCAATGACGATTCTCAGTGAAAGTTCAGGCCAGTCAATTCGCATTTTCGTCCGCAACATTCCCATCAATGTTTAATAATCCTATTTGCCATAACAATTAAAATGCTTCAGTTTCATTTAATTGCAGTCCTCGATTGTACAGCTGTCAAACTCACTTTACTCGTTGGTAATCATTATTACTGCTGTTATTAAAATAATTATTATACATACCCACAAATGAATATACATACATGCATTTTTTCATTTGTAAGTATGTCTACAAATAACTGTTGTTGCTAATAATACCAGGCATCCGCTGTTTAATAAATAAACAACAAAAAGAAATGGAATTCAACACACACTGGACAAAAAACCTTTTGAAATCCTTAATCAAATTAATTAAATTTTTAATGATGCATGATGCTTAGTAGTCGGTAGACATTTAAATCGGACAGCAGTTTCTGCATCCAAAAGAACAAAAGCACAAATACATTTGACGATGCCGATAGGTTAGTACATATATAACCTAGCACTAGACGGTTAACTTTTAAATTAATAAATGAAGTAAATAAGGCGTCTCGCCGACTTCGGTATACCATGCACCTGGTGAAATGTATGTTTTTATACCCTTGCAAAAAGGGTATATTAATTTTGGTCAGAAGTGTGCAACGCATAGAACGAAGCATCTCCGACCATACAAAGTATATATATTCTTGATCAGCACGACGAGACGAGTTCAACTAGCCATGTCCGTCCGTCCGTCCGTCCGTCCGTCCGCCCGTCCGTCCGTCCGTCCGTCCGTCCGTCTGGATCAACGCAAACTCCTCCTAGACCGTAAGAGCTACAGAGCTGAAATTTTGCACGTAGGCTTGTATATACTGCAGGCGTTGTATATCTCGGATTCAGCCGGATCGGACCACTATATCATATAGCTCCCATACAAACCCCAAAGTCACGAACAGTGACTTTTCTCAATAACTTCGTTATTTTCTATGCTATTATCGTGAAACTTAATATTAGAGAGTTTACTACGCCTATAAGCGACGATGCCAAATTTGATCAAGATCGGGTGACTATATCATATAGCTCCCATACAAACGGCCAAGTCACGAACAGTGACTTTCTCAATACCTTCGTTATTTTCTGAGCTATTGTCGTGAAACTTAATATTAGAGAGTTTACTACGCCTATAAGCGACTATGCCAAATTTGATCAAGATCAGGTGACTATATCATATAGCTCCCATAGGAACGATTGGTCGAAAACAGTGACTTTTGTAAATAACTTCGTTACTTTTAACGCGATTGCTTTTAAATTAAACATTTCTTAATTTAATATATATGTTAATGACTGTGCCGAATTTGATAAAGATCGGGTGACTATATCATATAGCTCCCATAGGAACAATCGGTGGAAAACAGTGACTTTGATCAATATCTTCGTTATTTCCTATGATTGTAGGCCATTCTTTCGCAAACATAAGCCTTTTTATATAAAACGTTCTTCCACATTGATGGCTAATAGGTAAGGATAGAGTTACCAAAAAAAGTTGCAAGGGTATACAAACTTTGACGCGGTCGAAGTTAGCCCCGGCCCTCTGGTTTAGATTCGTTTTACGTGCCCTATAGCATATGCTATCTTGTTCACTCTCACAAAAACACACGAGCACTCTGCCGCCGCCACTAGCCTATGGCCAAATGCGTCCTTATGGTCATTAACGAGAGAGTATTTTGGCGTCAAGTCGCGACGACCGGGTGTGTTCCTCGTAGCTGATCGAAAACTATAATAATCGAATAATTAAGTGATAAATGTATAAAAAAAACTTTAGAATTTAGAAAAACGCTAAATCTGCGCTAGTACTAAGCTAGTACACATTTCGTGACTTTACCGTTTGTATGGGAGCTATGTATATGATACAGTAGTCCGTATATATACACTGCCAGCCACTTGAATAAGAACACCCGTAATTTGTTTTTATTCGTTCTGGCATGTTAAAGCTCTTTATACTCATAACTTGGTTTTAATTTATAATCAAAGTTTAATGATTTCCCATGAGAATACAAACATAAAGTTGCCAATTTATCAATTTGTGTCATTAAGAATATAGTAATTATGACTAAAGTATAAAAATATCAAAGAAGTTAAATTCGGCTATGCCGAAGTTTATATACCCTTGCAGTCCTTGACAATAATAATTTCACATGTTCAAAATTTGTTTTCTGCAACTCAATTCATTAATATACAAACAAAACAATTTTACTCTTCATACTATGTACAATTTGTTCTTCTTCTTCCCTCATTCCCTAAGCAAAGCAACGCACGCATACACATACAGTTTATGTAGCGTTGCGTCTGTGTGTGTATGCATGTGCTCTGTTGATTTGATGATGACGTAGTAGGCAGCAAGCAGAGCTGCCGGCAGCGATTGAACCGATTTATGTATATAGACTGTAACTTGTGTTCTATTTATCCGATCAGGGTCAAATTTTGGGATCTGAGATTTTATATCAAATTCTATTATATTGGTAAATTTCATGGGGATACTCCAATTTTTGCAAAAATTTTTGTTCCAGAGTTATATGATATAGTAGTCCGATCCCAAAGATTTTCATACTTTATCTCACCCGGGTAAAAAAAAGCTCCCAAAAAAATTTCATCCCGATAGCTCTTAAGATGGCTGAGTAAAACGCGTACGCACCGACGGACAGACGGACATGGCTATATCGACTTAGCTTCTCATGCTGATCAAGAATATATATACTTTATGGGGTCGGAAACGTCTCCTTCTGCGCGTTACAAACATCTGACCAATTTTATAATACCCTCTGCAAGGGTATAAAAACGATGTTTACTTTTGGTCACGTGAAAAGAATAAGTGGTGATACTGTTTAATTATAGGAAAATGCGATCAATAAAATTAAGTTTTCATTTTTTTAGAGTAAGCTTACAATATTTATAACGGTTCAATAGTGGGTGGACCCGCCCTTATTTACTATTACCTTGTACATTCGAGTAGGCAAAGAGTCGTATAGGATATTAAGGTAGTTCAGAGATATTTGCGACCATGCAGCTTTAATGACCTCTATTAGCGACTCCTTTGTGTCGTATTGTTTACCTAATCCATAAACTTTCCTAGAAAGCCAACCCCAAGCATTCTCAATAATATTGAGGTCAGGTGAATATGGCGGCCACTCGAACGAATCGATGTTTTGGGACTGGATCCACGCTTTAACAAGCTCGCAGGCTCGATAGTAAGAAATGGCCCCCCAGACCATAACTCCACCTTCCCGGCTATAATGGCGGTTTAAAAACTGTTGTTTTTCGCAAATCGTGGAAATAGTAGTTAAAACCTTCTGGCCCATCCAAGATAAATTTTGTATATGCAGTGTATATCCATTCTGATTTCCACGCCATACAGGTGCGGGCGAAAAGAAGACGAGCCTCCTTACGAACCATATTTAAAGGTGTTTTTTTTTTTTCATTTTTACTCTCCTTAAATGATTGCTTGAACTTATAACTCGACAAACTGTAGACGCACTGGCTTCTACACCTAAATCGGACTTAATTTTGGCTGCCGAGTGGCGAGAATTGGAGGCTTCTCTTAAAATTGCGTGTCTGTCAGTTAAGGTAGTCGCCTGTTTGGTCAGACCTCTCACGTTTTTTCCATATTCCTCGGGATTTGGAAGAAATTCAAACACTACAGTCTACAGTATAGCTAATGAACGGTACTTTTAAACGATAAATAATTAAAGTTCGTTGAAATAGAGACCGAACAGAAAAAAACAAAGCAAAATGAATACAAGAGTGTTCCTATTCAAGTGGCTGGCAGTGTATTTAGTGGTCCTGGTATATTTACTTTGCCCAGAAGTGTGCAACGCATAGAAGAAAGCATTTTCGACCATACAAACTATATCTATTCTTGATCAGCACGACAAGGCGAGTTCTAATGTCCATCCGTCTGTCCACCAAAAAACAAGGTTGCCGGACCTACTTTCAGCCATGCCAAAGTTTTTTTGTTACTAAACTTTTTTTCTGAGGCATATGGGAGTTATATGATACAGTCGTTTCATCTTGACGAAATTTGGCACTTCCATTAATTGGTGTATTAAACAGACAAATATTAATTTTCAAGATGAAAGCTTGAAAAATAATGAAGTTATTGACAAAAGTCACTGTAACTGTAATTAATTATAAACAGAATCATTGAATTAGATATAATCAACCCATACAGAAACCTAGCCATGCTTGAAGCACATTCTTCCAACAAAAAAATATACATATATACATATTTATATTAGTGAAAGGTTGATATTTTTTGTAGGCTGCACGTATGTATATGTTTTTGATATCTCAAATAGTTTTGACGGGTTGACGGGTGACGAAAAACTTGTCGGTCACTCGATGTACCAACTGTACTATGCATTAATTTTCGTAATATAATTATAATTTAGTTTAAAAATCTAATCGGGATTGCGTATACAACAGGTTTAGCATCAATTTTATATTCAGCAACAAACAAGTTCTAATGTCACTCTGTCAAATTTTAAATTTTAACTTCACAAATAATTTATCATCAGGCCTCACTTTGACAACAAAAGAAACCCGAAAACGAAAACAAGTGAAAAACAAAAGGGATGATAGGATGCCCTTGAAGAAATTTGGCACAGATATTAATGAGCACGAAGTTTTATAGGTTAAGGCTTCCTTTGGAGCAAACGAAATTTATTTCTCTATCGATGAATTTCTCGCCTGCTCGTTTCTGTAGGAGACAAATGATGTTTATGGATTTGTTACCAACGTTATTTTCGACCGAAACTTCATGGTGGGATCCAATTGTTAGACACTCCTTATTTAAATTAATGAATGTAACTTTTTTGTAAGAGTATAAAAAGCCGCTGGGGCAAAACTAGATTCATATAGAAACAGGAAGCAAAACAAACGGCCCAGAGGGGGTAATTTAACCAGTGTGCCTGGGGACGTTTTGAATAAGCGTACACGAAATCAATCAACGACTTCTGACGTAATGAAATTAGCTTAAGTGGTAGGGCGGAGTACGGAAGAAGACATATCTTGAATTTTTTTGCTCGATAGCTGGATATGGTACAAAGATGCTATTGTCTTCATGGTGTTTAAGCCAAAAACGTTTTGCAATCTCGTCCATATCTAATGAGACAAGGGTTAGGTCTGCGGTTCTTAATCAAAAGAGGAACTCTGGTTGGCTCGTTAAAAACCATTAGTTAAAGTGAACACGAACGTCTTATTTACTAAGCAAATGTGTTTAGTCTTCAATTCCACAGTTTAATAATAAATTATACCTATTTGAATAGGTTAAAAAAAAGAGCATTTTTAAACAAATTCAAACTAAGCATACATTAACAAACATTATATCTTAAAATGAACGCAAATTTGTGTCTTTTCTCAGGCCTAGCGACTAGTGCCTCTACTAATCTATATCTTGCTTTTCCTCTTATTTCGATTACTGCATAGAGCCAGTGGCGGATGTAGGGCTAAATACTGGTGACTGGAACTGGTCATTATGGTTACCTACTTTTCCTCCGCCACTGCATAGAGTGCATTCTAGAAGACACTGCTGACAAGGCATTCTTCCAGGGAAACTATGCTCTAGAGGGATGCCGTTTCTTCCTACCAGAAGAAAACTTTGCAACAATAACTGTGGAAAAGTTGATTTATAAACAAACTTTTACGCCGCAAAGTTGTATTTTGTGCCGTCAACAAACAGAAAAAGAAAAACATGCGCCACCAAATGGCCAACGAAATATAAAAGTGCCCCGTACGGTCAGTGCAGAAGGAAGATGGAAAAGATGCTGTTCCGTTCTGTATATTGAGTGTGGGGGTAAACCGAATGTACAATAAATGATGGAAAGAACGTGGAAGAAAAATCAGCAAAGAACACACAAAAAGCAAAAATAAAATTGAAAGCATTCACAAGTTAAATAATAATGTAACCAAAACACAAAAGCGCAAATAAAGTAGTTGACTACGTTGAACGGAATCGTAGAGCAGCAGAAGGGGAGATTTGAGCATAAAAATGGAATCGGTGTATGGGCAGATGGCACACGGATGACGAGTACACTCGAACATTGAGCAGAATATATTTCGCAAATATTAGATACATTCATACATATACATTTGATATATTCATTAGTGTTACCATGACACTAATATCTAATATCATCGCATGACATCTCGCTCGCTCTTATGGTAGTTATTTACTGCTACATATGTTGATATGGGAGCATCATTAAACATTATCCCATTGGCCCCAATTTTTGTTTTAGATTTGAAAGTAATAAAAAAGCCCGGCTCAAGAACACCCCTAGAAAAACCATTGGCGAAAAATATTGAAATTTGTTCATTTAACAAAATAATTTGTACCGAAAAACAGACAAAAAATCTATTTTTTTCTAAAAAAGCTCAAATTTTTTAATTTTTCATGATTTTCCCCCAATTCTAGATTAAGAAAAAAAAATCGTTTTTGCTTTCAGACTTCATTTCCGAACGGTAGGGCTTCCATGAGAACGAGAGATAATGTCGAGAAAAATTCCTGAGCTATAATGAGCTACCGAGCTCGGATATATTGAACAGCAATCAACTAAACGGCAGCAGAGGAGCTCGTCAGCCAATCGGCAATCCAGATCCATATTGAGATCGAGTGCATGAGTTCAATAACTTCATACTGTTATCGTTCTAGTCACCTGTCTCGTCAACCGGAAAAGAGGACTAATCCATTTCTGTGCAGGACTCTTCCAATCGTTGTTGCCTCGAATAATCGGTGTAACCGCGGCACATATGTCTATGTAGCAGCAGTTTGTACTGTTCCTAGCCATTTTTTTCTAGAGAGATAGATAGTGTGAAATGAATTCTCAGTTGGCATATCAAAAAATTACACTGAATTTTCAGAGCTTCCCTTCCCTTCCCCGTGTGTCTGACACACACATAGGGTGAAATAGTATATTTAAGTCGCCAAAATTTATGAAACAGGTAGAAGAAACATTTTCGGACCCCATCAAGTACATAAATGAGCAATCTATGTATATAAACAGCAGTTTAAAGCTGATTAGTGGAATGTGTTGTAAAATATTTTTCTATTTTTATGTCATTGACTCCCCTTCATGAATTCCAAACATATAAACATAAAATAATTGTACTATTTTGTCTATTTCATCATCTAGTGCACCGTTATTTTTATTGTTTTCTCTTTGCATCCAGATCCCTACCATGTTTTTGAAAACCCGGCTAGTTGCCATACCACACAAATGAATATTACAAATGAAATTATAATGAATTATATAAATTGGTATTGTAATACTAACTGAAAGGTATTATAAAGGAAGTACTCTTTGAAATTAATCAAAATCGAATTGTACCGTAAAAAACAAAAACCTACTCAGTCACCAAAGTTATCCACAATTTTGAAAACAGTTGTTATTTAGATGAGTTATAAGTAGATTTCAACCTGTAGTATTAAAATAAGTTGAGAAAATTTTTGTCAGTGTCAAAGTATCCGCAAAAACTACATAAAAAATGGCAAGCAACTGCAAGATTTCAAACAGAGATCAACACTTCAACCAACATACCCCCGCCGATGACTTCACTTCCCACCCCAGTGGCAAGTCGGTAAAAGTCCTCAGTCAAATCAGTTGTTGGCACGATTTTCGCAAGCCAAAAAAGTAAAAAGAAACAAAAATCAAAAAGTTTTTGATGCGCCGCAACAACCAACCAACCAGCCAACGCACACAATCGACAAGTTCTGCGTGTTTCGTTGCCCTAACTTCTGGCACAAAACTTTAGTTTCCGGCTTTTTATGCCTTTCAGTTGGTTCTTATACCCTGCAGAAGAATATTAGACAGCAAAGAACATTTCTTTGTTTGAAATACTGTACGTTCGACTGATAGTAATAAATATCGAAGCCGTCCGTAATATCTGCTGTATGTATAGTCAATCAATGATGAAATGGGTCGGACATGAGACGCTTTTCAGGTGGTTTTAGCCAGTTTATACCCGGAAGGGTATAAAGTTGTCATCGTACCTTGTATTCCGATCGACTTGGCTTTTCTCGTATCTATAAAGATGGTGGTTGCTTTGCTTATTTGATTTTTCTTTAGCATGTGCACCGCAACACCAAGCCAAAGCAAAGGAAAAGCCGAATTCAAAACAAATACCCAAAAATTTTAGTAATTTTCCTTAAAATGAGCAAAATGCCAAAGTGGAAACTTTACACATAACAAGCATAGAATTTCTCCAACGTCGGACCTCCAAAGTAGCAACAGCTGAGACTGGTAAATGAAAATGAATCGAATTAGTGGAATATAAGTGTAAATTTCAATATGGATACATAGTTTCTGGCAAAAGAAGGCAGAGAAGGTATTTTTATACAATTGCAAAAAGGGTGTATTAGTTTTGGCCATAAACGTGGAACACATAGAAGTACATACAGTACATATGTATGTATAGGTACTAATGTATTTTATTTAATATAATTTATTTTTCAAGCAGATTAATAATTGAAGGTCTAATTTATGTGCCGACTGCGGCTGTTTTTCAAAATTGGATGACTATATCATATACATTTGTAACCCCAACATAATCGATCGGTTAAAAAATAATTTTGGTCAGAATAAATTTTTTGTTTCCTATGCTATTATGAACAAAATAGTTGACAATTCTGTTAATTATGAATATCATATTACATTAAGCGTGCCTCACTGCTCCTGCTTTGTAGGTCGTTCTTTGAAAGCAACTCGACTTTTTGAATAGGTAAGAAGTGAACGAAAGAGTTACTTGCATGGATCTTGCCCAAGTTCGCCTCGGCCCACTGTTTCCAAAATCAATATCTTCACAACCCATTTCAAATCATAATTGGCTAATTTACCTTTAATGTTTATGAAAAAGAGTTAGCATTAGCATCTTAAATCAAAGGGAGGCCAAATTTTTTTCAATCTTAGACCTCAATCATTACCAGCATATAAAATATCAAAGAAGTTAAATTCGGCTATGCCGAAGTTTATATACCCTTGCAGTCCTTGACAATAATAATTTCACATGTTCAAAATTTCTTTTCTGCAACTCAATTCATTAATATACAAACAAAACAATTTTACTCTTCATACTATGTACAATTTGTTCTTCTTCTTCCCTCATTCCCTAAGCAAAGCAACGCACGCATACACATACAGTTTATGTAGCGTTGCGTCTGTGTGTGTATGCATGTGCTCTGTTAACAGATGGTGACGTAGTAGGCAGCAAGCAGAGCTGCCGGCAGCGATTGAACCGATTTATATAGACTGTAACTTGTGTTCTATTTATCCGATCAGGGTCAAATTTTGGGATCTGAGATTTTATATCAAATTCTATTATATTGGTAAATTTCATGGGGATACTCCAATTTTTGCAAAAATTTTTGTTCCAGAGCTATATGATATAGTAGTCCGATCCCAAAGATTTTCATACTTTATCTCACCCGGGTAAAAAAAAAGCTCCCAAAAAAAATTTCATCCCGATAGCTCTTAAGATGGCTGAGTAAAACGCGTACGCACCGACGGACAGACGGACAGACGGACAGACGGACATGGCTATATCGACTTAGCTTCTCATGCTGATCAAGAATATATATACTTTATGGGGTCGGAAACGTCTCCTTCTGTGCGTTACAAACATCTGACCAATTTTATAATACCCTCTGCAAGGGTATAAAAATTGTCGTGCTAAAACAGGTATATGAGAAAACTTTTCCACCCAGTCTGTTGCATAAAACTTGCGCCATAAACAACTTTCATCTTTGTGTTGAGCAAAACATCACAAAGTAAGTATTCACTCGGAGGAGGCAGCAAAGCCAATGAAGATACTCGCTGAAGTTAAAGTTAGCCAGCCACACTTTCCCGGAATTTTGCAATTAAACAAAAACCAAGAAAGAAAGCCAATAAAAGTTTTACCACTTGAGATGGACACACTCATGCACACACACACACACTTATAGGTCATGGGAGCACCGCCTTAAACATGAGTCCAGGGCTAAGAGCCCTGAACTTCTAATATCCCAATAACCGAGCGTCGACTATGGACACATCGACAAGAATAAGTTTTTGGATCAACGCATCATCTAACTTGATGTAGATGATGGTTACACCCCAGTCAGTGTGGACAGCAGTATGTCCATATGCTGCATCAATATGGAGAACCTGCGAATTGAGAGGGCTGATGACAAAACGCAAAATCAAAAGTGACATGGGCAGCCCACCCTTTAGTCTCCTATTACAAAAAAATTTTGAATTCGTTTGAATCCTTCTGCATATATGTACCTTTATTTCCAAAAGAAAACTTCCTTGGGACTATAAACCGGAAATAGCAAAAAAAGAGACAGACAAATAAACCAGGGTAGACACCGAATCTGCTCTTAGTTTTTTCGCGCAGGTGCCATCCCTAACTCTGAGAACCAAATTTATTCTTTCAAATTTTGCGGTTCAAATTTTGCGAAATAGGCAGAACTGGCAATGCTAGAGTCGAACATTAATGTAAGAGCTTCGTCCTTAACAAACTAAGTTAACTCATATCGTTGAAGGCATACTATACCATCTAGAATCTAAGCTTTGACTTAAATGATCGTAATCTACAGAGATAACAACAATGTAATTTCTGGTTTCTCGTGTAAAAAACAAATATGCATAAATTGAAAATAAAGCAAGAAGAAAGAATCAGTAATATAGTGAATATCAACTAATGGGATATCACCTTTCCTTCCCTCTGGGACGGTTAACTTACTTGAGACGTGAAAATAAAACATGACGGTCAAGGACTGCAAGTGTATATCAACTTCCGTATACCCGATATTTGTGAGAATGTGGACAAGCATGGTAATTACAATACGAGCAGATTATCGCATTAATATCAATTATCGTAGATGTAAAACAAATGTGGCTCTAGTGAGGAAATGGCATACATACATATGCAGAGGTGTATGTACATACATACATACATAATAAGTAGATAACAACTTTGCATTTCTTTATCAGTAAGTTTTTATTCACGCACTTTTTTATACCCTTGCAAAAAGGGTATATTAATTTTGGTCAGAAGTGTGCAACGCATAGAACGAAGAATCTCCGACCATACAAAGTATATATATTCTTGATCAGCACGACGAGACGAGTTCAACTAGCCATGTCCGTCCGTCCGTCCGTCCGTCTGGATCAACGCAAACTCCTCCTAGACCGTAAGAGCTACAGAGCTGACGTAGCAGCTGACAGAGCTGCACGTAGGCTTGTATATACTGCAGGCGTTGTATATCTCGGATTCAGCCGGATCGTACCACTATATCATATAGCTCCCATACAAACCCCAAAGTCACGAACAGTGACTTTTCTCAATAACTTCGTTATTTTCTATGTTATTATCGTGAAACTTAATATTAGAGAGTTTATTACGCTTATAAACGACTGTGCCAAATTTGATCAAGATCGGATGACTATATCATATAGCTCCCATAGGAACGATCGGTCGAAAACAGTGACTTTTGTAAATAACTTCGTTACTTTTTACGCGATTGCTTTCAAATTAAACATTTGTTAGTTTAGTATATTCGTTAATGACTGTGCCAAGTTTGATCAAGATCGGGTGACTATATCATATAGCTCCCATAGGAACGAACGGGCGAAAACAGTGACTTTTGTAAATAACTTCGTTACTTTTACCGTGATTGTTTTCAAATTATACATTTCTTAATTTAATATATCTGTTAATGACTCTGTCGAATTTGATAAAGATCGGGTGACTATATCATATAGTTCCCATAGGAACGATCGGTGGAAAACAGTGACTTTGATCTATATCTTCGTTATTTCCTATGATTGTAGGCCATTCTTTCGCAAACATAAGTCTTTTAAGATAAAGCGTTCTTCCACATTGATGGCTAATAGGTAAGGAAAGAGTTACCAAAAAAGTTGCAAGGGTATACAAACTTTGACGCGGTCGAAGTTAGCCCCGGCCCTCTGGTTTTCCATTAACTCTTAGCTTCATATCTTAAGGTTAATAATAATAATGCATTTACCTACTCATATATCTATGTACTTGGCTGTATACTTATGTACAAACATAGATACATATGTGTGTACGTATGTGTGCCAATATGTGTATTTGCGGATAATACATACGATTAAAAATAAAGATGAATGAATTCGAATTCACATGTGAATTTAATTAAAAATTTAATTATTTTCAATGGTTGTGAAAAAAGGGACCGGAATGACAGGATGGAGAGGTAGGACATCCAGAAGGGCTTGCTTGCAGATGTGTTTGTGTGTGACTATGTACGGGCTGTTGTGGGTGGATTGGTGTTTGTGTTCGCATATGTAAATATATTTGTATTTGCGTTTGTTTTTTGTGTTTGCTGCCTATTAATGTCAAGTTGCCATAATGAGCACATGAAAAGCATCTGATGATGCCCAAACCAGAAGAAATCCAAACTCAAACTCAGGAACAAAGTCAAGGCCCAAGTAGGTTTCATATGTACATATGTATGCACATACAATGTATGTATGTCTGTGTTTGTTGGCTTGATAAGGACTTGCTGCCGGGTAGGACCTTGTAGCAATGATGTTTTTTCACTTATTTATGAAAATGAACCAGAAATCAAGAAGTTAAATTGGTTTTGTGTTTTGTAACTTTGTTGCTCTCTTCTGTGCTGTCTTCTGTTCCGTCTGTTGCGCTCTGTATCCACAACCTGTCGACTTTCTACATATTTACATACTTGTGTATGTATGTAAGACTGTGGGATTCGTTTGTATGTATGTATGTATGTACATATTTATTGTATATAAACATTTGTGAACATGTTCATCTATGAGTGGGTGTACATAGATCCATAGTCCTATTTAACACAGACAATCGTACTTACATACACATGTATGTACATGTGTTTATGGAGGCTAAATAACTGACAAACGGGAAATACGCAAATCCGTAGACAGACATCAAGAAGAATAAATATGTGTACACATCTCCAAATATAAAGTGAAATTTATACCCGTCCGTTAAGCCTAAATACGTATTATGCAGACGCCACACTTCACCCAAACAAAGAAAAACTTTTTGGCGTGTTGACATGTGGCATCGACTCGACTCGACGAGGCCGGGCACAGTTGGCGAACAGCTCTGACGGACACACACTGAGAAAAACAGGATATACATATGTACATATATATTCAAAAAGAAAAGACTAGCGAGATGATAAGTTATTAAAAACAAAAGATACCTGTGAGAATTTTCCGACAGAAACGAACTTTTGATGAGATGCGAATAGGTTTTTGAGCTTATTCCTTTTTTTGAGTGTAGGAACCCAGTTTTGTGGGCGTTGTCTTTGTATTTTCATTTCGCATACCAAGCGGTCCTTTTTTCGTTCAAAGTTATGTGAAACTAACTACAACATCAACAATAACATGACTGAGAATATCACAGACACACATACGTACATACACATGTATGTACCTACATCCATACAAACTAATCCTACAGTCTTACATACAATACATACATATACAAATACATATCTTTCACAAGTTCCATTGTAACAGTTTTTGTAACTGTTTTTGATAATCAAAAGTAATTTATGTGCCATGAACTTTCTGCACGGGGTATCTATGGGTGCTCTTTTACTTTTATGCGACGACAAAATTAGTTGAGTGAAAAGTTTAATTTTGTAATGCAAAAAGTTCATTTCAGTTAATTTAGGGCCACTTTTAGTATTCGGGCATAGGAATACTTTAAGTATATATGTATACGTATTTACGCAAAATATTAAATCCGATAGTTCATTTTATGCTAATAGCTTATTTGTGAGGGTTTCAAGGATCTTGTTCTTGTCATCGGAATATCGCCGAGGCTTATCCCTTGTCCTTAGGGACAAGTTGGAGACACGGTCATTTAAGTTGCGGCGACCTGTGAAGACAATTAAGTGCCATGGCGCCTAAGATTCCCAATGTCGCACTATCCATTAGACATGAGGGACCATGTCGCCATCTAGTACATAAAGAAGGGGACAATCTGACGACACGTGTAAAGAAATCTCTAATTCATTGTGAGGAAAAAATCCAACCTAACAGAAATTAATCAGGTCATCAGAAATCCACCATTATGTAAATAGATATAATGACATACATATGTAGGTACATACTTAGAGAGTATTTCTAATACTACTTTACAAAACACTCGATTCAATTTTCTTCTTTTTTATGTATTATAAGGTTTACTGGTAAACGTCAAACGTAAAGATAAATATTTAGTTCATCTAGTGTACTATCAAAACAATTTGAGATAACAATATTCATAACCAGACGAATTGAATTGAATGATTTTGAAAATCGACTTCAAGTGAATGAGTGTGATGATGTCTCAATAAAAAATAAGACAATTCGAATGATACGAGTGCCGTAGTACATTTCGATGATTTGACACTCAATTCATAGCCTTTCATTAAACAGAGTTATGTATTTTTAGAGATTTGACAAGTAGTTACATTCACACTGATTCATTTCATTTTGTGGTTGTGACTCATTCATTTGAAATCAATTCAAATGGATTCATTCGAATATTTTTTTCCCCTTATTCTCATTGAAATTTAAAAATTAAAAATTGACTAATTAAATCGCTAAAGATTCTACTATACCTTATATAACTATAACTCATTCGTGCGTATCAAAAATGTCTCGACTTTGGGAATCTCTAGCACCCATAATTGTTAGCCGATAACCGAAAAAGAGTTTGGGTTTTTTATTAAGTAATAACGAACTATAACACTAACCAAGTGCCATTTGTTTTTGGCCACAGTTCATGACAGTTTATTTTCTGCATCGGCAAAAATGGCAATTAGATACAAATGTACGTATGTATGTACATACGTACGAAAGAAGATAAGTAAAGATATACATTATCATAGTATGATTGTACGCGTGAAGGATTCAAGAGCTTTAAGCCTTAATCGTATTTGAAACGGCCACAATAGCTCGACTTGAAAAATACTCATATTTCTAAATTTACTTAAACTTTTTACAAACTTTGGCTTGTAACGTCTGGTGTACCCATGCGATCGGGCAGGTAACCCGTTTAAGATCACACCTGCATTCGCGCTCTTTGTGTGAGCAAAAAATTTGAGACTAACTTTAAAAGAGTTCAAAATGCATACAAAAATGATTGAAGATTAATAGTTCGTTCGTTCGCTCAACCTTGCACAATAACAGCGATGATAACTTTCAATGATCTAAGTAAATCGTCTCGCCGACTTCGGTGTACCATGCACCAAGTGATATGCATATAAGATATTTTTCTTGCATCGCTAGAACATGTCGATGTCAATTAGAGTCTTTAAGAAAATCTGTTTTGTTTGAATGACTTTTGTTACTTTTGTTAGGCAATCTTTTCAAATTTTCTGTATGATTTAACTAATAATTAAGCATTTGTATGCCTAGTACAAAGTGAGAGGAATGACACTTACGTAGGTCCTTTATCGGCGTCTTACAATCACCTTGTTTAGTATTTCAATAGAATATAACACTAATGCACCTGACAGCGTTATTAATGCGCAACGTCAACGCCTCAGACAAACGTCCTTCAGTCGCTTCATAAATTGCATTAACATATTACATGCAGGCACCACAGAAAGCAAGGAGGGATAGAGGCAGACAAGTAAATAGAAAGAAGGACAGAGCAGAAAAGGGAAAGAAACGGCGGTTACGCAACGGAGACAAAAACGAAGCTAGAGTCGGTACAAACAACAACAAATAAGCGCTTGATTGCAAGCTATTAACAGCATTAAAGATGAACAATTTAAATGATTCCCGCATGAATTAACATATTTCCTTGCAGCCAGACACTCTTACTAAGGGTCCGTAGACCCTACCCTCTGGATTTCGGGCGCCTGACTTTGGGTGTGACGGGGAGTACAAACAATGTATGTATGTTGGTCGACTACATAAACACATATCATCTAAACGTACATATAAACATAAGTATATTAATCATCTGCTTTATAAGTATTTCTGACCACTACCTCTTCTAGACACAAAAAGTGATTTCGATGCCACAAGTTTGTATGTATGTGGCCATGATGGCCAACAGCCATCTTGGTGTCTTCGTTTTTGTTGATTGGCTTGGCTCTTGTCTTGAGACATTCAAGAACACAGTGTTCAAGATATTCCAGTTTTTCAATTCAATATTTTTTATTTGATATTTGGATTTTCGAAAAACTTTTCTAATACGTGTTACAAGTTACAGATTAGCATTTGAAAACGATTTACCTAAGATTTCTGCCATTATAGACGAAAAATCATAACCGATAGTTTTGACAAATTTAAAACGGTAACTGGAAACCTTTCAAACGAATTTTGCAAATTTGAAACTCTAATTTTTGGGGGTGTAATAGGGCATTTCGGTAGGTAAATCATTCTTGGGTATTGAATTTTGAACAGTTTCTTCGTACCCAGTTCAAAAAAGTTGAATTATTAACTGGTTTGCTTACTGGACGCACGGTAACAAGGGGGAACGGGCACTTGCCTAACTGATTGACTGCTTGTTGTATACTGGGCAGAAGCCACTGGTAGGGGCGGCGGAGCTACCTTGACCTTGAATGCTTCAAATTACACAGGTAGCACTTGTTCGACAACAACGATTGTGTGCATGTATGTATGTAGATTAAGTTAATTGTTTGGGGCAATCAATTTTTGTGTTTATTTATTTTAATTTATTTTAATTCATATTCATTGAACTCACCTTATCTGGTATGATTTTTGGGTTAGACGTATAAAATATAATATGATGTTCACGATTTACAGCTGTCGCTATTTCGTTCAATATAATCACTAATACACCACTGCATATACATACATACATGTATGTACATACGAGCTACTTGTATTGCAGTAGACGAGAATCCATAAATATTCAAATGCCTGGTCGGGCCAGTTTTTTAAAAAGAACAAAAACCAAACTCGTTTTCCTGGGCATTTGATTTCGCACACTAAAGGGTGAGGGAATCTATATATCTACATTTGTGTGTATTGTATACTTGTATGCACTTGAAAGAAATGTTTCGCAAACCGGTCTATAAATACACATATACATATGTACACAAGTATGTGTATATAAACACGAAAAGATATAGGTATGTAACCTACCTACCGAGTATATGTACATATGCACATACTTACTTACATATGTATATTTTTGTATACCTATATATTAGACAGACCATGAATATTAGCTGTCAGTTATATTGGGCGTACAGGTGACTCGTTTGAAATGTAAATTATACCCACTCGCTACTCGAATACGGGTATGCGGTTTGAGAACATCGCTAAGTTAGGACAGCAATTTTTTGTTTGTTGGAAATATTAACAATAATTTCCAAATCTTTTTTGTTCATTCATTCTGTGTGGTACATCTGTACATACAAACGCAATTTGTGGGGCTTGCCACAGAAGGCCTCCGTAAATGAAAACCTCGAAAATCTAATGACTGGGCTAGCTGAAATTGGTGAACGCTTTCAAGGTGTCCGAGTGGTTTGCTCACTCAATGACGAAATCAATAAAGTGATATGCCAAGACCTTCATTTTCTCTTTTGTAGATAAAGAGACCCTTTACATGGTCTTGCAACGTCTTTCACAATTTTTAATTGTAAGGTCCATTTATGTTCGGCATAAGCCCATACCATCCCAACAACAACACTCTGCGTATACGTGATTATAGAGTTGAGTGTTCGGCCAAAGCCGGATAGAAACGTATTAGCACACATTTATACATGGATTCTACCTTAGATAACATTTATTATTACTTGTGGGGCAACTCTTTAAACAAGTTAATAACTTTGGCTAAGCTCTTTCTGATATTGGGAATTCAATAACTATGTATATTGAAGTAACAAATAAATAAGTAAGTTTAATAAGTAAATCTCGGATTCAGAAATCGGACCACTTTATGACTATGTTTATGTGTATTTCAATTTTAAGTTATTATACATGAAACTCCTTCTAATCAATCTACCTTACTGTTCTAAAACATACACTGTCTGTGGAATGACCGGAAATAAAGTCATCTGCCAGTCAAAGGAATAACGACGAATTGAAAATTTGGCACCTGATGAACCTCATTTGAATATTAATGATCACACCTATGGGCAACGAAATTCGCATTTACTTGTTAGCCTTTGGTACTAGAAAGCAAAACTTAAGTCAGCATTGTATAGTCCCTAGACTTTAATAAAGTCTAAATACATTATATGGTCTGAGATGCTTCCTTTTCTGCGTTGCTGTGTGCGACCAAAAGGAATATAACTTTTCTTTTTCAGGGTATTACAAATATGAAGTTACATTTGCAATTCAAGCCATAAAGCTTTACCCCGTCAGCGTCATAGAAAAACGAATAGGAAGGATATACATATATAAATGAAATAGCTGTGGGACAGCACCCTATCGCATGAGCCATCCATAAAGCTAGGCCTGAGGTAGTCCACAGAACTGCAGGGTAGTTAAACGAAAATAAAAACAAAGATTTAATGAACCCCTAATGATTTAAGCGGGTATAGATAAAGTTATCCCGCCTCTCCTTCCCCCTATTTGCGATTGCCAATTGTGTTAAAAGTTAAAAAGCGGTACGGAAAAATTTCTATTATGTTGGTAAATTTTTACCTCCTTTTTGTGAGCTATTAACAACAACAAACTGCTAAAGTGAATGCGCCCCAGCCAAACTCTGAATTTCAGAGGCACTGCCACCCATTAAACAAAACTTAATTAGCCCTAAATAAGCAACAGAGCCAATGAGCAGAGAGCGACCGATGGGAAAGGGTGCAACGTCTGTTGGCTGTGGTGCTTAGGGTGGGGGTGAATGACTTTGCATTTTAATGCAAAACTGAACTGTCATTGATTACTTCGACTGGGTCGGATGGGGACTGGTGCAGTATTTCTCGTTCTTGTGCATTTTGCGCGATAAGTTGATTAAATTGCATAAAAGTGGGCCTGAACAGAGGACGCGCAGTGGACGAGGAATAAAACGCATTAGTCGGCGGTTGAGTGGCGGCAGAACTTAAATTGAGATTGAGTGCCGCTAATTTGAATTCGTAATTTCCTTTTTCAGTCCGACACACTAAACGAAAGTCCGACTTCGTGGGGCCTCCGATGCGAGGGTGTGACCGTAAAATTTCTTAGAATACTGCAATTTTGTTGCTAGCTTTTTCTATCGTTATGCTACCTCGTCTGCCCCCCTTATTCATTTTCTCCTCCATATTCTCTGACTTTACGGCTGCATTATTTGAGCTCTTTTCTAAAGGCACTTGCAACTACTATACCTTTTGCATCCTTTCGTTCTTTTAACTTTATCGTGCAACTTGCAACTTTGCTTTTGCCAGTTTAACGACATCGCAGTGACGGTCGAACGAGCACGCAAGTACAGTCAGTAAAGGGAGCAAACACGCCAAGGAATCCATCTCAAGGACAGCACAAATGTCTGGACGATGTGGTACCCAGTATAATGAGAAAAAAGTGTTTCTCAACCTGTTTTACTTTCGATTACTTACGATATACACACATAATCCTCGAAGAATGTATAAACATTTATCAAAAATCTTGCCTTGAAAGTTTAAATTTTGGGTAGCTTCCCTAAATTTAATCTTCTAGAAATGGACGAAAACAAGACTAAAAAAACTTGTTTCACTTTAAGATTTTGTAGATTGAAAATGACTAAATGCTAAAATGACGAGATTCTAAATAATTCCTCATCTCTTTCACTCCTTATATTCTTACAAAATATACACTTCACATTGGAATAAAGGCTTCGATTAATGTTAAAACACTGGTCATGTACTCTCTTTTTTTCTGTCGACATTATTGGGCACGGTCCCCTTGGAAAGTGGTAACGCTTTGAACGCACTTAAAAAGAGTTGGGAATTCGTTTTCTTTCAATAATTTCCAAATAAAAATTATGAAATTTTTTCTGTTTAGCAAAGTTAGTCATAGAAATTACATCGCTTTGTGTTGTTATTTATTATTTTATTTTTGATTTTACTATTTACCCAAATACAAAAGCTGGTAACAGTTCTAACTCCCATTTATGTTACCCATACCCAGTACCCAACTGGGTCAACAAGACAGTTTTATTTCCAGTGCATGAAACTGATCAACTTAAACAACACAAAAAAATGCAAAAATGTTAGTTTTTTACAGTTCAGAAATACATACATACATACATACATATATACTCAGCGCAATTGGATCGAGAAATGAATTTGGTCAAAATAATATGTATTTGGCCATCATTAGACATAATAATTATCAAAAATATCGAATAAAGTTGTATAAAATGAAATGAGGCGTTACTTTGATTCAGGTTTGTAGGCTGTTCTTTAGTAGAAATCATGTGAAAGATTTTTTACTTTGAGACCAGTGGAGGAAGAGTAACACAAAAGCTTGCAACAGAACACAAACTTGAGCACGGCCGAAGTAGACCTGACCCTCTAGTTCTATACTTTTTTTTTTTTGTTTTTTGTTTCTGGTTCTTTGGTGAACCTCGACAAATGTAGTTCAAAGTCGTGCTACATCGTAAATCCATCGTTGAACTATAAAAAACCTCCTTACTGCGATTTGTACCTCTCTTGCCTGAACCTCGAAGAACCTAAGTTCGCTTGGCTTTGGGCTTTTGCTCGGCTGCCCCAACCCGTGAGCATTTTTTAATCCGATTTTGTTGCATTTTTTTTTGTACCGTACAGCGCTGAGTGGAAGTGTATATGTGTTTCTTGGCGATTACGCTTGCTTTTCCTCTTCTTTCTCCGACATTCCACTTTTTGATTATTTTAGTTTAACCCTGTGTACTGTAACCACCTAACGATTTCACATTTTTTATTTAATATAAGCGGTGTTTCCCATTTTCCGCTGTTCCTTTTGCTGCCAGCCTTGGTTGACTATTTTAAGCCGTAAAAACCCTTAACCATGGCTTAGCTCTGCAGACCATAAGTTTAACTAGAATGCACTGGGCGAAATTGTTTTTAATTTTTGAGATGCCAAGTACGTCCACATAACACTTTCATGCATAAGCTGTAAAATGGATAGAAAACTGTGTATGCTCCGTTGGACCAACATGCTGCCTAGATACCTTTGGTAAGTGTGTTTAGTAGTCTAGAGACTAACACATATACATATGTAGATGTACATAGAGCAAATAAAATCAAATCATATTTCCAGGGTTTTACTATTTCGCCAAAATAATCTAAGTACATATGTATATGGCTAGGCCATCTA
Organism: Drosophila tropicalis; assembly: GCF_018151085.1. Lineage (NCBI taxonomy): Eukaryota > Metazoa > Arthropoda > Insecta > Diptera > Drosophilidae > Drosophila > Drosophila tropicalis. The sequence goes on from NW_027173497.1 coordinate 1,120,519, forward strand.
AGAAACGTTTCTAATGGACTGAATTCTTTTTAAATTAAACATAGTAAGCAAAAGCAAAATGGTTCTCACTGATTTGGATTTGTTTGGGTAATCCTTTCGACTCAAAAAGTGCTTATGTACACGCTGACCACCAACACAAGGCACAAGAGACACCACAAGCACTAGCAGCAAGCTCTCTGAGATTGCCCAAGTCCTTCACAGAACTCCAAATCGGAAGTTCGTATATCGCTGCCTTCTGCCTTCTGCCTGCTATTTCCATTCGTTGGCTCTTTTCTAGTTGGCCTATTTGCATTATGAATTATTTATTTTGTTTATTTTTTCTTTAAAAAAGGAAAAACGAACGCCGGAAAATGTTGCAGAAGTGGAATTCTTGACGTCGTTCTCGTGATAAACGTTCGCCAAAACTAAACCCAGGCCCCTAAAATAAAGCGCTCGAAATTCGCGAAAAGTGTTTGTTTGGATTAAATTTATGAATATTATATTCAAGAAAAAAGATCCAGCTACCAGGGTAAGCTACTGCAATGCCAGAAAGTTTGTCTATAAATTCCTTTTTTTCGGTTTCGTTTACGGCACAACCCGTGCATGCCGCCACAACACATCTACCCACATTCTCATACTGACACCACAATTACCAACATCATCCCCGTTTCCACCCACCCAATTCGCTTTAGGGTACAATTTTGGTCAAGTTGTTTATTTTGACGGCATCATAAAATAAAATATCGACGGAATATCTTTGCAAGGGTTGAAACTCCATCTAAATAGTTGAAATACTTATAACAAACACTGTATCTTGATAGATATTTTGATAACTTACGAGGCTCATAAATTATGCGGGTACTAAATTCTTTCAGCTTCAGAGGTATATTAAATTTCGTGCAAATCATTCGGTGGCTCGCTGGAAATCTGCAATACAGAATTGGTAAATTAATATGGGCAACTTGAACAAAAGCATAAAGAAAAAAAACTATTTTGGAAATATTATTTTTAAGCCGATCGCATAAATTTAGACCAGTCATTAATAAGTGAATAAAACTGAAAGTTGCTGATAAAAGTCACGAACCAATTGTTTCTATCGGAGCCATATGAAATGGTAGTACAATCTTAAAGAAGGCAATGTTATTAAACAGACAAAAATATTAACGATTTTTAGGACAATCACTTAAAGCATTGATGATATGACTTTGCATTGTACGCAGTACCGTCCAGGCAAAATAAAGAGTCCAATGAATCCGAGATACACAATGCTCGCACTCTTTTTTTTTTTTTTGTTTTTGTCACAAAAAAAAGCTATTTCTTTTATGGATGTGCACATATGTATGTATGTATGTGTAAACTGATGTCCGATTATTAATATAGGAGCTACATAAATGTAAATTAGGCTTCGATACCAGGTTTTCTAATATAGGGGCTTTTTGTGGGTCAGGAATTCCCCACTAATTGGTAACCTTTTGAAAATTTCAAGACCAACAGCCCTGTAGACTGATCAGAACTAATCCAAACGTCAGATTACGAACGTAATCGTATCGATCTTGTAAATTTACAAAAACCAAAGCATGTGTAAGCATTGCCTACGCGTTGCTCTCTTTAGCTAATGGCGGTAGAGAAAACATGTCAATCCAAACGTGTGGCGTTTAAGCCAAACTTTATGTGGTTAAAGTCAAAAGTTGGCCGACTGCTCTGCTTCTCTCACTCCTTCCTTTTACTGCTACTCCTTCCACTTCTTCCATTTCCTCCTCTGCACTTCCGACCACTATTTGTTTGGGGTGTTTTGCGAAAATTTATTTATTGCTGCATGCTTCTCTGTTACCATTGGGGCACCATTCCCCGTCTTTGTGTACCTGCAGCAGAAGGAGGAACTGGAACAGAAACAGAAACTACAGAGTAATGGATTAAATAAAAAGCTAAACTGTGCTCTGCTGTTTTGTGCTGTGCTATGCAGGTGCCGGCATCGTCAGGCCAAACAATGTTTTTAACTATGGCTTTAAATGCTTAATTGTAAAATACTTAGTTTTTACAGCGCCAAGGTAAGAGAAATACATTGACGTGCTGCAAATACCTGCTGTTTATTTGCTGCTACTTGTTATGGTCATTTAAGTTTTACCAGATCTGGAGTACTTATAACTACAATAAAATAAGGCGTCGTGTCGACGATGAACCAAGCGACACAACTATTTCAAATTCATAAGACCAAATTAGTATGTATATTATCTCGTTCGCTATTAAAAGCAGACGAGCTTATTAGCGCTCCTACCGGCCAACTTCGGCCTTTATGTCCTCTCGGTGAAAACGTTTTTGGTATAACGCGGCCACTCTGTTACAATACCATTTTTAAACAACTTGCTGGGTAAATAAATATGAATAATAATGGGATACCATGCAGCTAAAGGGTGAAATGCTATAAAAAAGTCGCGACAAAGTATGTAACAGACAGAAAGCAGCTGAGTTCGGAAACACCTTAAAGTAAATGTGTGCTCACACCCTTGAACATTCTTCAAGGAAATCGGACAAAAAGTCCACTTGCTGGGTTGTTTCATGTGGGCGGCGAGCTGCCTGGTCAGCGTAAATACTTTTTGGATAATAAATAGTATACGGTAGTGTACATAGTACATAGTAACTAGTTTCACTGTTAATATGCTTCTTATAAGGATATTTGGAATATTCGTAGTCCACTCATTGAACAGGATCCTTGCAATAGTTGGTTGTTAATGTGACTTCTCAGGGCTCTGGGTACTTTTAAAATTTATTATATTGTCGTTGAAATTGTAGTTTCTCGCCACGCCTTATGCTAACTGACTCGACTCGACTCTCCGCAATTTATTTGTTAGGGTTATGTCTCCCTTTTGGTTACATTCCTTTTCGTTAAGCCAACCTTTATTCGTTCGCCCAGAACTTGGTAATTAAAGTGAAATAGAGTGTGGGTGTGAGCAACCTTATTTGAAATCCTTTAAATGTTTGTCTAGCTGCTGTTTGAGAATCGCTAGTATCTTTAACACCCGAAAAATGCTTTCAGGGCTTACTCATTTTTACCCTACCCTTATCACAAAGCAGCACTAGTATACATATGTATATCGAGTTATGGGTGTATGCTCCGCATAGTTGTTGTTTGCTATTCATCGTTCCCGGTACATACACAACGTTGTTCCAGTCACAGTAGTCTGAGTGGTTGTTACACCCTTGCAATTAGGGTATATTGACTTTTGTAAGAAGCTATAATGGACAAAAGGAAGGTAACACATATGTACATATACATATGTATATACATTCTTGATCAGCTCGGCGGGATGATTCCATATAGCCATTGTCGTCCGTCTGTCGGTGTGTCTTAAACTATAGAACGCCTAGACTGTAGAACATAAGTTTTTGCACTTAAAGTACTATACACTTCAAGCGTTGTATATCTCAGAACTAGCCGGATCGGAGCATCAAATTATATGGCTTCCATAGGAAATATTGGTGGACAACAATGACTTTTATCAATAACTTCCATATTTTTCAAACGATTGTTAAAAAATAGTATTAAATTATAAATTAATATAATAAGTTTTAACGACTATGCCTTGAGATCGGGCGACAACATCATATAGCCTCACATATATAAAATAAAATATTCTTCAGAAAAACTTGCAAGGGTATACAAACTTCGGCACGACCGAGCTTGGTCCCTGCCCTCAGGTTTTTGTACTCTATCTTGTTGTTCTTTTTGTTTCTTTGTTGTTCGTACAACGTAAAATTAATTTGCACAGCCGTTTTTCATTGCGTTTGTCGCTTCAATGTTTGATGTCTGTGTGTGGGTGTGCCAGTATGCGAGTGTCAGCGTGCGTTCCTTGCATATTTTAGCAAATTGCATTTATTCCAAATTTATCGTCGCCACCTATAACTCCAGCTTCCCTTCAGATCTTGCCAAGTACCGTGATACGATTCTGAAAACTCTTACATTAAATAAAATATCGAAGAAGTCGCTGACTAATTTTGATCAAACCTCTTTTCAAGAGCGTAGTTGGGATTCAAATTAGAAGGAGCAGACAGGACCATGAACCCATGGGGTGAAATGGTATGTTTAAGTCGCCAAAATGTATGTAACATTTAGAAGCTTTTCCGACCCCATTTAATTTTTATACCCTTGCAAAAAGGGTATATTAATTTTGGTCAGAAGTGTGCAACGCATAGAACGAAGCATCTCCGACCATACAAAGTATATATATTCTTGATCAACACGACGAGACGAGTTCAAATAGCCATGTCCGTCCGTCCGTCTGGATCAACGCAAACTCCTCCTAGACCGTAAGAGCTACAGAGTTGAAATTTTGCACGTAGGCTTGTATATACTGCAGGGGTTGTATATCTCGGATTCAGCCGGATCGGACCACTATATCATATAGCTCCCATACAAACCCCAAAGTCACGAACAGTGACTTTTCTCAATAACTTCGTTAATTTCTGTGCTATTATCGTGAAACTTAATATTAGAGAGTTTATTACGCCTGTTTACTACTGTGCCAAATTTGATAAAGATCGGGTGACTATATCATATAGCTCCCATAGGAACGATCAGTCGAAAACAGTGACTTTTGTAAATAACTTCGTTACTTTTAACGTGATTGTTTTTTGAAATTAAACATTTCTTAATTTAATATATCTGTTAATGACTGTGTCGAATTTGATAAAGATCGGGTGACTATATCATATAGCTCCCATAAGAACGATCGGTGGAAAACAGTGACTTTGAGCAATATCTTCGTTATTTCCTATGATTGTAGGCCATTCTTTCGCAAACATAAGCCTTTTCAGATAAAACGTTATTCCACATTGATGGCTAATAGGTAAGGAAAGAGTTACCAAAAAAGTTGTAAGGGTATAAAAACTTTGACGCGGTCAAAGTTAGACCCGGCCCTTTGGTTTATATATATTCTTGATCAGCACCAACAATCAAGTCGATCTAGCCTTGTCCGTCTGTCCGTATGAACACTTAGATATCGGAGACCGTAAGAGCTAGAAGCACCAAATTTGGTATGTAGACTTGTGTAGTATGCACAGGTATCCAGTTAGTTAATAATTTTTTCCACGCCTTTTTTCGGCCCGCAATTTAATCAAAAGTAGTTTTCTTAAAGACTATATTACCTACAGACATTCATTTTGGTGTGTATACCACTCCCAAATCCGCCCCTAAAACTAAAAAAAAAAATGAAGCAAGTAAGTCGACTCGTCGACTCGGGTATACCATACACCAGGTGAAACAAATTTTTTTAAATTTCGAAAACCAAATGTACATATGTCTATTAAATTGATTTTACATGTCTTATACTATGTGCTATCTCGCTCACTCTACAAACACACGAGCACTCTAGCGCCGCTACTAGCCAACGGCCAATTCTGGCCTTGTGGACCGCGTAGTAAAATACGTTCATACGCATATTTTGCATGTTTCTAGTCCGATTTCAATCAAATTTGGTAGTTTTGTAGAAATAGATAAGATTAATTAGTCTGCCGAATTTGAATGCGATAGTCAAAAAACTACAGGAGAAAATCGGTTTTTTCTTAATTATGGAGGCGGAAGTGGGCGTGGCAAAATATGAAAATATATATACTCTGCGCGAATACTAAGCCAGTATACATACTAAATTTGGTGACTTTAGCTTTGTTCGTTTTTGATAAAATCAGTTTTGTTTGATTTGCGGGGGCGGAAGTGGGCGTGGCAAAATTTTTAAATAGCCAGTTTCTGCGCGTCTATTAAACTAGTCTTCATATCAAATTTGATGTCGGTAGCTGTCATAGTTTTTAAGGAAATCAGTTTTATGTAAATTCCGGGGGCGGAAGGGGGCGTGGCAAAAAGTTTAAACAATTAGTTTCTGCGCGCTAACTAATCGGGTATACAAACTAAATTTGATGTCTCTAGCTGTCATACTTTTTAAGAAAAACAGTTTTATGTGATTCCTGGGGGCGTAAGGGGGCGTGGCCGAAATTCCAATTAACTCTGAACATGTGCATACTACACGAGTATACATACCAAATTTGGTGGCTCTAGCTCTTATAGTCTCCGAGATCTGCGTGTTCATACAGACAGACGGACGGACGGACGGACAGACGGGCATGGCTAGATCGACTCGGCTATTCATCCTGATCAAGAATATATATACTTTATAGGGTCGGAGAAGCTTCCTTCTGCCTGTTACATACATTTTGGCGACTTTAATATACCATTTCACCCTATGGGTGTATGGTATAAAAACAGATCAGAAGTCACCAAATTTGGCATCCATAATGTAGAAAAAACCGATTCCTGCAGTTTTTCGCCTATCGAAATGAAATTCAGCACACTTTTTAGTCTTACTAATTTCTACCGACCCAGAAAGCAATATCTAAATAATTATTAAAATCGGACTAGAAATATTTACATAAAGATAGCATGTACAAACGTGTTTAATTTGGCGGTCCTTAAGGTAGAAGGTGGCGTGTAGTTGTAGGAGTGAGCGAGATGGCAATTTCGACAATTCGAAATTTAAAATTGTTGTTTCGAAGTCGGCCAGGCGACTTACTTTATTTAAATACATTTCAATTTGAATCTCTTCTAAATTTAACGCTCTGGGAGTGCAGCTGCCGTCCCCAGCTATGCCTGTAAGTAAGTAAGTTGTCCCGCCAGTGGACCAAGTGAAACAACTGTTTTAAATTTTTAAGACCCAATTCATTTTACATGCTGTGGCTAGATCGACTTGGATGTTGATGCTGATCAAGAATATATACAAGCTTTATGGGGACAGGAAGCTTCCTTTTGTCTGTACCACAAATTTCGGCGACTTCAATATACCACTTTTCAGACTATACTAGGACGAGCCATTAGCTAGATTTTGTTTGTATATATTTTGTAACATTAAAAGCTAAAGCTGGTTTTCCGTTGACTTAAAACAATTTACGAAGTATAAGCAATGCTTTTTGCACCGCAAACAACAACAGTAACAATATTGTTGTCAAGATTGATGAACACCTTAATTATGACTGGTCTGATGTACCAATTTTTATCCAAATATAGCTTTAATTTTGGAACCCTACCACCATTTTGCCCCACCCCAACTTTTAGCATTTTAAATCACAATTTCACCATTTCACATTTTTTCTTCCATGGTACTTTTAGTCATCTTCGCCTTCTTTTGGGCGTCGCCAAATGGAAGTTAAGTTTTCTTATGAGTGAAGGCTTGAGCCCACGCTTGAAGTGGTCGCTATGGAAAGTATTTTCTTTTGGACTGTGAAGTCGATTTGCTAAATGCTAATATAGATCTTTGACTATTTATTATGAACAGACTTAAGTCGAAATCGACATATAATACAAACATGTTGTTTTGTCGGATAGAACATGCATAATTTGATTAATACTCTAACTCTACACCAAAAGACCTCAAAAATTACAAAAATTTCGATATCCCCCTAAACAGATGCTGGGGCTAACTCAAAAATTTTAAGGAGTACACATGTCTACCATGATATTAATATTACTTGGGAGCCGAGAAAATCAACTTCATAGTTGAAAAAACCAAATCGTGCTAACCTAGTGACCACCGCTGTATGTTATAGAGGTCATCTAATTCAGTGCTTTGATGTGGTTAGTTGCAGTGCAGTATAAAAGGTATTCGTTTACTTTACGGAATAATGTTTTTCGTGATTCTCTGATTTCAAAAGGCAAATATAATGCATTTGTTGTCCTTTCAGAAAGCTTCCAAATTAAGAAAATGGTTAAATTATCTTTATTTATGTAGTACGGATATATGTACGCGGAAGCACTAACGTATGTATATACACGTGTGCTTAAGTCGCATACCCAGACATATGGCTAAATCATACTCCGTACTACAGCAAGAGATTATTTTGGCCTTTCTTTTTATCTTGCATGCGTCAGTGTGCGCAGTTGGTGCGCTCAAAAAGTCAGTGAAGCAAACTGGAAGGCAGCCTGCCAATTTGTTCTGTTTGGCTCTCTGCTGTCTAACCTCAAGCTCCTGCTTCTAGTACACTAGACCTGCTCATGCAGCATTGCCTCCACTTTGCCCTTCCTCCACAACAATGGTTTGGTTTTGCCAAGCGCGACGGTGCAAAGCTGACAGCTGCTTAAATAATTTCCAGTCATGTGCGCCGCCCACAAAACACAACTAAACCGAACGTAAGTACAATAATAATAAAAAGAAGAGCATAAAAAAAGCTTGAATGGAAAAGAAAGAAGAAAGAAGAAAATGGAAGAGCAAGGAAAGTTCCCCTTCCGGCTTTTCGGGGTGGAGAACTTTGTCTTTTAAGTCGACTTTACGTCGTCGTAGGCGACGACTATCTACTATATGCACATATACAGTATATGTATCTATATCTATTTGGCCGTGTGTGTTTGTGTGTAAGGGTGCGTATCAATATGCCGGGTCACTTTTTTGCAGGAATTTTTTCCACTGTGGACTAAATCTATGTGTCTGCTTCATGTTTAATTGCCCCTCGTGAAGATTTCAATCTTTCCGAGCTGAAATTGTGCCGACAAAAGGGAGACTTTGCTCAAAGATTTCAAGTTAAGGCAATCAATGCAGGGCTAATTCAAGATTCTGCTCGCGAGTTCCTTCGATTCTTATATTCCCCTTCCTTTCTCTCTTAGTCTGTCGGCTTTCCGGAAATGACAAGGAAATTGTGTAAATTGATTAAAGATAGCCTGGCTTCACTCAATTCTTCCTTAGCTATTTCTACTAAATGCGAAATTCAATCATGACGAAAATTTAACATTTGTAGTAGCTTTATTTAAATGTAATTTTTTTTACCATGAAAAGAACATTTAAGTCTACAAAATGTGGTCCAGCTCTAAAAGTCTCCGAGATATAGGTGTTCATATGGACAGACGGACATAGATAGATCGACTCGGTTGTGTATGCCGATGAAGAATATATGTATTTTGGAAATGCTTCCTTCTTCCTCTTACATATGTACACTTGAGCAACTTTAAAAAACTTTGGAGTACAAAAATTGATTTCAAGGTAGGAAATACATAGCCTCAGATATTTGGGAGCTACGAATTGGGTACGTTTCGGTTTATTACTAGAATATGGCCCACCGTAATGCGATCTTAGGAAATTCCGCTCCTTTCGGATCGTGCTAAATCGGATCGGTTTGCATCAATGAAATATTTCGACTGAGAAACCAAAGGACATAAACATATGTATGTATGTATGTATGTATATAAATTTGGTTACAGGAATTTGAAGAAGTTCTTTTACGTGTAGCATGGTATACTGAAATCGGTGCGGCGAACCGCTTACTTAATTTTCTCTTTTACTTAGGTTTTCCATTTTTTCCCCTTTTTGGTGTCGTCATGTTTGTCGTCGTCGCAAAAAAAAACAAGGAGGGAACCGAATTTATCACGAATGAAAATTAATTAAATTAAATGGACTGAAAAAAATGTTATGGCTTTCCATTTTTTTAAGCGCTTAACTGGATTCATACATACATACGAATATATACATACATACATATGTATGTATATATAAATGAAATGATTAATCTACACTCAATTCTTGTTTTGAGACTTTGCCCCATTTTGGGACATTATATATTCTTACCATTATTTTTATACCCTTGCAAAAAGCGTATATTAATTTTGGTCAGGAGTGTGCAACGCATGGAACGAAGCATCTCCGACCATACAAAGTATACTTATATATTCTTGATCAGCACGACGAGACGAGTTTAAATAGCCATGTCCGTCCGTCCGTCCGTCCGTCTGGATCAACGCAAACTCCTCCTAGACCGTAAGAGCTACAGAGAAATTTTGCACGTAGGCTTGTATATACTGCAGGGGTTGTATATCTCGGATTCAGCCGGATCGGACCACTATATCATATAGCTCCCATACAAACCCCAAAGTCACGAACAGTGACTTTTCTCAATAACTTCGTTATTTTCTGTGCTTTTACGGTGAAACTTAATATTAGAGAGTTTATTACACCTATAAACTACTGTGCCGAATTTGATAAAGATCGGGTGACTATATCATATTGCTCCCAAAGGAACGATCGGTGGAAAACAGTGACTATGATCGATATTTTAGTTTTTTCCTATGATTGTAGGCCATTCTTGCCGTGTGCCGAATTTGATAAAGATCGGGTGACTATATCATATTGCTCCCATAGGAACGATCGGTGGAAAACAGTGACTATGATCGATATTTAAGTTTTTTCCTATGATTGTAGGCCATTCTTTTGCAAACATAAGTCTTTTTATATAAAACGTTCTTCCATATTTATGGCTAATAGGTAAGGAGAGAGTTACCAAAAAAGTTGCAAGGGTATAAAAACTTTGACGCGGTCGAAGTTAGCCCCGGCCCTCTGGTTTTTAACTTCATTGGATCATTAATTGAAAACCCCTTCGAATTGGATAACCTTTATTAAGATCGGCTGTAAATTGAATATATATAAACATCTCACAAAAATATACGTTTTTATGCACAAAAGCCCGGCAGATTTTCATTTCCCAGTAGATTAAATTTAAAGTTCTAATGTAAATTTTTGTCTATTAAATGCAAAATGTCTTCGCATTACCATTTAGAATCAAAATTTTTAAATGGTGGCAGTTCATTAAAACCAAATTGAGCCATCAAGCTCCTGGTTAAAACCATACGTTATAACTTATTCCAACTAATGATAACAGTTCCACCCTTAAATTGAACTATGCCACAGTGCTGCACTCACTATGAGGCTGTATGTAAGACTGACAAACCAGGTTCTGCTTTATGCCTTGGCGAAAATAATGAATCGGATGATACAACATTATGAACTCTCCAGCAGTAACTGAAGCTATACGTTGTCACGCATTTTACTTAACGGAGCTACATGGTACTCTTCCTGGAGTCGATAGAATATCAAAAGTATGCAGACGGCGTCTTCTTAGATAGGCAGCTTACTTTTGACGCAGTTTGGCCCTCAGCACTTCCTAAAATTCAAAACCTTCCAACAGGATCGTTTCTTCAAAGTTGTTGTTGATGTCCAATCTTCGCTACAACAATAATAAAGCAAGTAAGTCGACTCGTCGACTTGGGTATACCATACACCAGGTGAAACAAATATTTCAAATTTCGAAAACCAAATGTATGTCTATTAAATTGTTTTTACATGTTTCGCTCACTCTACAAACACACGAGCACTCTGGCGCCGCCACTAACCAACGGCCAATTTTACCCTTATGGATCGCGTAGTAAAATACGTTCATACGCATATTTTGCATGTTTCCAGTCCGATTTCAATCAAATTTGGTAGTTTGGTAGAAATATATAAGATTGGTCTGCAGAATTTGGTTGCGATAGTCAAAAAACTACAGGAGGAAATCGGTTTTTTCTTAATTATGGAGGCGGAAGTGGGCGTGGCAAAATAGTAAAAGATTTATACTCTGCGCGCATACTAAGCCAGTGTACATACTAAATTTGGTGACTTTAGCTTTGTTCGTTTTTGATAAAATCAGTTTTGTTTAATTTACGGGGGCGTAAGTGGGCGTGGCAAAATTTTTAAATAGCCAGTTTCTGCGCGTCTATTAAACTAGTCTTCATACCAAATTTGATGTCGGTAGCTATTACACTTTTTAAGAAAAACAGTTTTATGGAATTCCTGGGGGCGTAAGGGGGGCGTGGCAAAAAGTTTGAACAATTAATTTCTGCGCGCCAACTAACCGGGTATACAAACTAAATTTGATGTCTCTAGCTGTTATACTTTTAAAGAAAAATAGTTTTATGTGATTCCTGGGGGGCGTAAGGGGGCGTGGCCGAAATTCTTATTAACTCTATATATTTACATAATACACGAGTATACATACCAAATTTGGTGGCGCTAGCTCTTTTAGTCTCCGAGATCTGCGTGTTCATACGGACGGACGGACGGACAGACGGACATGGTTAGATTGACTCGGCTGTTCATCCTGATCATGAATATATATACTTTATAAAAAGTATATAGCTTTCCCTGGTCAGGAAATATGGCATCCAGATATAAAGGATAGCTTCTATTTATTTAAATTTTAAAATGTCATGTCCTCTAGTTTGTTAAATATTTCTTAAAGTTATTACATATCCTCTATTCCCACATAAAATTTGATTAAGATGCATTTCAATAAGCAATTATTTTTGAAACACATACAAATATCATAGAGTACGCCTGCAAAGACAAAAATGTACTGGCGGCCAAAGCTATTAGGACTTAGCTTCTCATTTTGATCAAGAATAGCCCTTGCTAAATTTTGATTCATATAATTTTAAAATAGTTGTTTCAGTTCTGGCACGTATGAAATTGCACATATTTTTCCTTGTTTGTTTTTGGCTTGTGGGTTTCCTTTCACAGTTTGTACATCAGCAAAATTGTAAGTAGTCTGCATTGTGCAAAAAGTTTGAAACATATTTAATTTATGACTGTTGAAGGCGAAATCCCCTCAGCATTTAAATCACTTATGCACTTAATCAATGCACTTAATATGCAAGAAAAGTTATAGCATTCGAAAGAGAACACAACTTTGTCTGGCCGACAGCAAAGGAAGAACCTCAAAAACGCCAACTTGCGTTCAGGAATATTATTCTTTGTGAAACAAAAATAAAGCCAAATTTAAATTGCAGTCATTTGTGTGTGGATTCAGTGTTCGTAATGTCATAAGGTCACATAAGTTTTCTCTGAAATCAATTACTGGGGTTTGCCCTTTTAAACCAATTACCGATAACAACTCCATGTACTATGGAGTTGCTAAACGATCATTGGAGCCTTGTTGTGAGCCTACAATCTGAAGTATTCTTCATTAAGGAACAATGTAATCGGAAAACTGTTAAGGTTACAGAGAAAGTTTTTATTCTTATTGCTCATAGAATATTTGAATGTTTGGATTGAAAACTCCCAACAATTATATAGGTATAAAAAGTTGAAACACATACGTCATACAAATAATTATATGTGCATTATTTCTTTTGTCTTGTTTTACTGTTATAAGTTAGTTTTTGAAAGTTTGACGAATGCACAATTATCATGGTATTCTTTGTGCTTGCCATGCGTATAAAATTTTGTCATTCTAATCTCTTTCGTGGTACCGTTACTGTAAAATGATTTGGTTTATCGGGTTCTGCGTAGTAAATAATTATATGTGCAAAACACTTGTGGCTGATCATTCGTACGTAAAGTATTGCTGTTGAAGACTTATTTCTGAAAATTTGCTTAAATCTCTATTGTAAGTATATAATTTTTTTAAATTTATAAATAAAAAACCTTAATTAGTACATAATATATATTGTTGTCAGGCTAAAATGCCTCGTGGTACAAGTTTGTCCGACTACGAGCAGGGAATTATCCTCGGCATGCATGAAAGCGGCTCCAAGATCTCTGAGATAGCAACCAGACTTAACAGGCATAGAAACTGCATAAGTAGCTTCCTGAAAAAGCCATCGAAATATGGTGATACTCGACGCAGCGGACGCAAGACCAACATTGACAAACGATGCAAACGGCAGATTCGACGTCTTGCAGTCGAGGATTCGATGAGCAGCGGTCAAATAAGGGCTCACTTGGATCTTCAAACAACAAGGAGTAGAATCGTTCAGATTGTAAACGAAAATCGTTTCGTTAAACATACCTCAATGGTCCCTAAACCAAAGCTTCTGGAGCGGCATATTAAGGCTCGTTTAGAATTTGCCAATAGATACCGATTCTGGGATAAGGAATGGCACAACATCATCTTTAGCGACGAAAAAAAATTTAATTTAGATGGCCCAGACAATTGCAAAAAATATTGGAGAGATACGCGCCAAGAACGACTATCTTGTTACAAGCGAGGTTTTGGCGGCGGCACCTTGATGGTATGGGCCGCGTTCTTCTATTTAGGAAAGACGCCTATGTGCTTCATATCTACTCGAATGAATGCCAATATGTATATAGAGCTTCTAGACAGTGTTTTGATAGACTTCGCTGGAAATCTTTATGGCGATAATTTGACTTATCAGCAAGACAATGCTTCAATCCACACGGCGCAGGTCACCGAAGACTTTTTCGAAGGAAGAAAAATTCCTGTATTGAAGTGGCCCCCATTGAGTCCGGACCTTAATCCCATCGAGAATCTTTGGGGCATTCTGTCGGCTCGCGTTTTCAAAAATGGAAGACAGTTTGAGACTGTACGACACCTTAAATTGGCTATAGAACAGGAATGGGCTAATATTGACGCATCTGTTCTACAGTCGTTGGTCAATTCTATGCCAAATCGTCTCAACTTAGTCTTAAATAATAAAGGAAAAAGTATTGATTATTAACATAGTTAATACTTCAAAATTACCAACGTTAATTACTTTTAAGAGACCAAAGTGAAAGAATGCACATATAATTATTTACTATGAATATAACTATAATTTAAAATTTTTTATTTTAGTTGAAATTAAGTTTAAATTTTTTTTTTTTTTTTTCTATCTTACATCATGCTATAAATAAAATCACATTCTCAGAAATAATTTAAAAATACTATACGACTTTTTATTTGCAAAAAATATGATGCACATATAATTATTTGTATGACGTATTACACAATGCTACACCAAATGTCAAATCACACCGGCCACTTTTTTGGATAGCAAAAATGGTTCTTGCACCTCCAAACTCAAATGTCATTAAAGTCTGTTAAAAATTTTCCATTTTACATAAAACGTTTTCCGCTTTTGAAGTAACAAAGAAAACTTTAAAGAGTATACAAATTTAGGCTTGACCGAACTTAGCCCCGGCATTCTGGTGTTTTTTTGCATTTCTTGTGTGTTCGCATGTTCAATGTTATGAAAAACGTCAGGAAAAATAATTGTGCAAGAGAACTTCTGACCAAAGGAACTTTTTTTAACCTTTAAGTAATTTGTTGAATATTCGTTTCTATTCTGTGTGTTTGAATGAATGGCAACATGGTTTACATTTTCGCTGGGAATAACAAGTATTCCAAGTGAACAGCAAGTTTTTAGTCATGAGAACCGTGTCGCACTATGATATCACTCTAAGGGATAGTGGATGCTGCTTACTAAAATTCGGGAGTTGGAAGTGGTCCTTGGATCCATCTTTGTACATTTTTCAGGTATATAGTAATCTGATTTTATTCTAATATAAATAACCGACACTTGTAATTATACCAATTGAAAAATAAAAGAGCTAATTATCCAGAACTAATTGCTTGACTCATAGTTTTTATGAAGCTTAGTTTGCCACTGCCATCTGAAATTAAGAACTGTAAAGTTCTGAGGTGATTGCGTAATGTTCTTTGCTGGGTGAAATTTTTTATCTACTCATGCAAGCAGTCAAACAGACACCGACATTTATGTGTCGCATTAAATCAGTGGCCGGCACGGCCCACAGCCCGGACTAGGGCTTAGCTCTGCACAAAGCTGCCGTGTCACGTACAGTGGAGACGCTCGTGTAGCTTTGATAATGCACATAAGCCCAACAGTCGATTTTTCGGCATAACGTCTAATTTGTGAGACATCTAGCTGGATTCTGGTATATCTAATCAGAAATTTAATTAATCATTTCAAAGAGCCCGAAACAATCTAAATTGTACATTTAAATTTACCATCCATATAGGGGCACATTGCGTATACGTATTAAGTAAGTTACGTTGGAGCATTTACGTACTCCTTGAAGCTAATGGTAGGGATAAAGCCCGATAGAAACTTATTAACATATGGATGGCACATGGATTCTACCCTAGGTTAACTTTTATTATTACCATACTATAATTTGGTTATGGTCTACCAAAGACCATCTCTTTGTTTAAGCTTTTTGTCTTATTGGACGATAAATTAACACACATGTATAAATAACATACATATGAGCATTTGGCATATTCTATTTTTACCACCATGTTCATATTCTACATTTACCTTCAGTCCACGCGCTTAAAAAACTACAAGCACACGATTTTTAGCCAAAAAATCGCCGATTGGGCCCAACGTGCAGTGTCATTTCGGAAACACTTTGTGTCTGTGGCTGCGTGTCGACCGCTGTCATAAATATAGATCTTATTAACCTGCTGACATCAATTTTCACGCCAAATTGCGACTACCTCTCGAGGATATGAGTGTGTGCATCCCAAAAAAACGCAGGGTGCTTCAAATGCCATAGTTATTTAATTCAATGGGCCACAATTTTTTTAAATGGCAGAGTTCGAACGGCATTGAAATATACTCACAAATGTACATCCACTTAGCACACTATACAGTCGCATACAGGCAGACACACTCCATGCATGGATCTAAGTGAAGGAAATAAGAAGATTTGTAGGCGGTAAACGAAGAGTGAAATCAGCGTATCGACAGTCGTCCTTGTAGTCGCTGATAAGCTTCGATTTCCTGTGAAGGCGTCGCATACAGGAGTCATAAAGCATTTGTAGTGTGCCATAATCAGCTTTGAGAGTCTCGATAGACGATATTAACATACATATGAATGTACATACATACATATGTCCATATGTCCATATGGACTCGGACACGTACATAGATAAGGAGAATAAGGATCAACTTATGGACTAGTTATCTTTGCTGTTGGAATTATTTTTAGCGCAATAGGATGTCAGATGACTACCGCATCTTGTTTGTCAGAAAAAGATAATGATGGCTTAAAGTGTAAATATCTGGAAAGCACTTAGTTGGCATAATTTATTTACCCGACATTATTTTGCTAACAAATTTATCAGATAAGCATTTTCGACTTTTTATACCCTTGCAAAAAGGGTATATTGAAGTTAACACCATACAACAGCATTAGCGGCTGCAGCAGCATCAGCCGCAGCAGCGTCAGCAGCAGCAGCGCCAGCATCAGCGGCAGCAGCAGCAGCGCCAGTTGCAGCAGCGAAAGGGTCAGAGAGCAGGAGGGGCAGCAGCAGCGGGAGGGTGGTCAGAACGGGCCTGGAGGCCGAAGCCGGAGGTGGCTGGGTGGAGAACACGCGAGAGACATTACAAGAGGAATAAAACCATTATAACGTGAGATCGAACCAAAGTCTTGATGATTGGGTGGTGTGCGTGCCGTTGGGGGACGGAAATCAAATACTTGCTACTGCAAGGTGACCTCCTCAAATAAGAGGAAGTTAACTTTAATTTTGGACAGAAGTGTGCAACGCATAGAACGAAGCATCTCCGACCATACAAAGTATATATATTCTTGTCTATGCTATTATCGTGAAACTTAATATTATAGAGAGTTTATTACGCTTATAAACGACTGAGCTAAATTTCATAATGATCGGGTGACTATATCAAATAGCTCCCATAGGAACGATCGGTCAAAAACAGTGACTTTGATCAATATCTTCGTTATTTCCTATGATTGTGGGCCATTCTTTCGCAAACATAAGCCTTTTTATATAAAACGTTCTTCCATATTGATGGCTAATAGGTAAGGAAAGAGTTACCAAAAAAGTTGCAAGGGTATACAAACTTTGACGCGGTCGAAGTTAGCCCCGGCCCTCTGGTTTTTTATTTATTTATCGCATGTATAAACCACGCACCCATAGGGTGAAATGATATATTAAAATTGCCAAAATGGATGTATAAACGTATTTTACTAGTCGGTCCATAATGTCCAGAGGTGGCCGTAGTGTCTCGTGTGTTTGTAAGAGTAAGCGAGATAGCGTACACATTTGGACTTCGCAGGTTATAACAGATGGTCCAAGTGGTGCATGGTATACCCAAGGCGGGATGACGACTTACTTACTTCATTTCACTTGGTACACTACATATGTACTTTATTTTTTTTTCATTCCTTTACTACTTTTTATTTTGGTGCTTTTTTATTCATTGACTTCTCTCGCAGGGTGGGAAGTCTATTTCGAAGGGAAATAGGAAGAGGTTGATAAATATACATATATCCACGTCAGCTTTTTTTATTAGACACGATACGCATAGAGAGACAACTCTGGCAGGCAAAAACCGTGAAAAGAGACAAAACGGAAACGGAAATCTCGGCACATCAATGCGGGACTATTCATGACAGTCAAAAGCTGTTACGCCAAAGTTGGGCGCTGGGCGAGTGTGAATCTGCGTGAACGCGCAATGCGGAATTATTTTAAGCGATGCCAATGAAAAAAGTTCCACATTGTCCACAATTTTAATACGATTGTGTGGTCTAATGAATTAAAGGTTAAGCTAACAAAAAACCAAAGAAGAAGATAAATGAAAATTAAAATAGGGGATGGGGATAGATAAAACAAACAGGGAACGAGAACAAATCAATGGCGACTTCAAAAGGCAATACCGATGTGTGTGTGTGCAAATGCAGAATACAAAGCCAGCAGTGCACACTGGGCCAAACTACGAAAATGTTGGCGAAAATTGCATTTTTAATGGTAAAGCATAGGCTGAATGATTCAGCCCAGGGCGAGCGATAAAGGTTTCATTTTTATACCCTTACAGAGGGTATTATAAAATTTGTCAGATGTTTGTAACGCGCAGAAGGAGTCATTTCCACCCCTGTAAAGTATATGTACTTATGTATATGTTCTAGAACAGCATGAGAGGGTGAGCCGATATCGTCACGTATGTCTGTCTGTCTCTCCGTCCGACCGACTGTCCCTCCTTCGGTGCAAATATATGTACTTCACGCCGCCATCTTAATCTTTGTAAATTTTGGTATGTTGGTACAAATTTGGGCTCCATAGTCAAAAAAATACGACAGAATATCGGATTTTTTCTAGATTATGACGACGAACGTGGGCGTGGCAAAAATCTCAAATATATTATAACTAAGAGGAGTCATCCGCTTGGACGGATGGATATGGCTATAGAAACTCGTTGCATTGTGCAAAGGTAATCATCGGTCTCTGGTCTAAACAACAGTTTGTCTCTTTAACAACAATTTGAGTCCAAAATAAATAATAAACCAATATTCACTATTTATTTAATTTAATGTGCTTCGCGTAAGCCGCACTACCCTCTCCAAAAACCCTTGACAGTTGGTGGGTAAGCATATAAGATATAAGGTCGTCTCGTCCGAGCAAAAGCCTTGTTTCGGTTTTGGTACCTTATTGCTTTTGCTTGCTTATGAAATATTTGCTTATGACTTTGACAATCAAGCGAACAAAAGCAATAAGGTACCAAAACAAAGCAAGACTACCTTGTATTCTTTTAATATGGTGTTTGGTATGCCGAAGTTGGCGACGTCTTACTTACGAGGGTGGTCCGATAAGTACTTATCCTCACCGTCCGATGGCGTCACTATCGCAAGAAGTCTTTGTAATCGTATAGAACCTTTTTGTAGACGACTAATCTCGAAATTTCAGTCGAATCGAGTTTGTGGTTTTGTTTTGACTCCGTGTAGAAGCAAACGTATGCACTTTTTTTAGAAAAATGGAAAAAGAGCATTATCCGTCAATTATTCGATTCTTGTGTTTGAAGGGAAATCAAAGAGCGGGTGGATTAACAACTGGTTAAAAGAGTTTAAGCGTGGTCGCACGTCGGTTTTTTAATGAGTTATATCCTGCATGAAATTATGGGCATGAGAAAGCTGTCGGCGCGATGGTTGCCGATATTGCTCGCTCCGGACAACAAGGGCAACCGTGAGACCATGGCCATGACCATCTGCAGCCCCATTCACCGTATTCTCCAGATTTGGCTACACCTTTTTTTCAGATGGGAGGCTACGTTGAGAAACAAATCGACACTTCTCCAAAATTTTCGTATTTCATTTGAACGCTAAGATAACTTATCGGACCACCCTCGTAGTTTATTGCTATGCTTGTGGTACTTAAATTTATATTCGGATGTTTGTAAATGCATTTGTATTTTTATTGACTATCCAATTGTAATATATGTATGTATTTATCCACATTTATATATGTATGTACATTTGTTTGGTTTTAAATCAGAAGCTTAAATCGTTAAAACCTCAAGGTTTAGTGAAAGGTAACAACTGTGTGCAACTTCATTCAGTAATTGAGTGATTGATTGTAATATTCGCTTCTGTACCATAAGTTTATGAAAAATATATACAATGTGATTAAATGTTTGGCCTAAAAAAGGGTAATAGATTTTCGTTCTTCTGATTAGCCTCTTGCACCGCCAATTAAAAGTACATAAATGGAAGACTTATCAAGATCGCTTTACTGTTGAACAGCCCTTACTTAAGCCTCATAGTATCTTAGAAGTGGGACCAGCTACATAATTGACCTTTTTTCTTAATATCAAGAATTGTTCGTAGTGCAACAGTTTCAGTAGGAACTGGTTGCCAAATTGATATTAATTAGGACAGCCTTCCACCCTCGAGCCAGGAGGCGAACTGTCAAAAAGAGGAAACGAAGCGTAACGGTAGCTGTCAGCGTTTGCCCATTTTCATTCCAATCTCCCTTTAGCCAACTGCTTCTACAACCACCCAATCGCACTTGATAAGCATGAAAGAAATCCTACTACAGTCGTCGTATCGTTGTCTTAACAATTTTCTAAATTAATTATATATGCGTCGTGTGTTGTAAGCTCCCCAAATAAGATGTATGTGTGTAGATATGTATGTACAGTGCGTACGAGTGAGTATCGTAAGACACCACATGTGTAGTCATACATTTTGAGTCTAAATGCGATAAATGTTTCAATGTCACTTGTTTGAATAATTTTTATTTGGCCGGAATACGGCAAAGGTCGGAATTTTGATGTTTTGTTGAGTTACAGCCATAGATTTTCCCTACAAAAGCATGTAGCCAATGCACAAAGGGCGGAATTGCCAAAATGGCATGCCAAGTGGCATAAAGTCGAAAATTTTGTGAAAGCAAGTTAGAATTATATTTCAGTGTATTCAAACTAGAGTCCCTAAATGGAAAAAATCGATGATCTCTTTCGCCAAACATGCAACCCTGTCACTCTGATCAAGCTTCAGAGTCATGTGATTAGACAGCTGATGCCTGCGACAACATTGGCGGGAAATGTTTATTCACTTTGAGCGCTTTTACTATATTTTATATGTATATGTGTACTGTTTTGTATTGTCCAAAAAGATAGAAAACCAAACACATTTGTTCATCTTCTGTGGACTAAAAACTAACCTTCTGCGTGTTTCTGGACGTGTGGATCGACAGCGGCCGCAACTCTGACGTTCTTGCAAACTGTATATTTGGCCAATTGACGGAAATAAAAAATATAAAAATTGTTGTACTTTATATATAGATCTTATACTTTCCTTTGTGATCGCGTATACACACTGTTGCCTTATATGGGCTATTGAGGTAGGCGTGGTCATATGAACTTTTAATTTTGTTTCAATATTTAAAGTGATATTCTTTTCAAATATACCAAGTTTTAGCTCAATATCGGCGTTATTTGACATTATGCCACTTATTTGGCAACTCCGCCCAGTGTGCAATGTAATATTTTATTTGTCTTACATTATTAACTTAGGGCCGTAAGATGAAGTATTAATCAAATAAGTAATTTTAACAACAATATCTCAGTGAATAACGAACTTATTGATAAAAGTCACTCTTCTTTCCGATTGTCCCTATGACTATATGAATCCGAACTATGCCTATATGAAGTCATCGTGCTGATCAAGACAGCCATGGGCAGACAGCCGACCGCTTGCAGGAGCTGTTTCGTTTAGGGCTTTCACTGTATACTCGGATATGCTTCCTTATACACTATGCGCCAAAAATTATGCGAATTTAAATGTCATACTTCTCTTCTAGTTTAGGTAGACACTTTAATTTCAATGTACGAACCCCCTTTAAATCGCATTTATGGTTCCGCCTATGGAGTTTAAGATTAAAAGTCTTTAGTCTCATTCCACTGAAAACTGTGTCACTAAATATGGCTGCAGTTATTGTTTAGTTGCTGCTAAATGCTCTTGCCAAGACACTCAAGTGGCACACACACACACTTTGCTGACATTTGAGAAACTGTCAGTTAGTCAGACAGTCAGTCAGTCAAGCGTGCAACTCTTCCCAATTTTTAGCATTGGCCCAGGGGCTTGCCATCAAAATGTTGACATACGGCACTTCTACAAGCTAGCTGTGGATATCAGACACTCTATACACAGGTATATGCATGGCTTCAGCGTTTAAGACATTGGGAATTTTTATCATTTATCCGTCTCCGACCCTCCACAGATGGTGACACACTGATTTCGATTACGACTCATGCTAATAATATAGACAAGCTGATAGTGGACCCTATTTTGAGGACATCTCTTGATGACATAGGTCACGACTCACTCATTATGATAATATCACCACTTGGGAATTGAACATCGCAAGTTTAAATTGCCCAATTAATGTCTGATAGAAATGAATCGTATTTATTATTTCATCTACCCAACTCATAATAATAATAGAATATTTGTTTTATATACTTATATATATTTTTGTATTTGCTTCGGTTAAATGATTTAAGTCAGGCTATATTATATATATGTATGTATATACGTAACTAAACAACTACACACACATACACACAGTATATTAATTTTTATCTCAAAGCTGAATGGTGGCATGACCTTGGAGTGTTAACAACATTTGCGATTTTTTTTTTTTTTGATGCTATTGTTGTTGTCGGATAAGCTCATCGCTATTTGCCGTTGTCTCAAGTGGGAAAAAAAGAGACTTAACATTTATTATTGTAAATGAAGCAAGTAAGTCGACTCGTCGACTCGGGTATACCATACACCAGGTGAAACAAATTTTTTTAAATTTCGAAAACCAAATGTACATATGTATGTATGTCTATTAAATTGTTTTTACATGTTTCATACTATGTGCTATCTCGCTCACTCTACGAACACACGAGCACTCTAGCGCCGCTACTAGCCAACGGCCAATTCTGGCCTTGTGGACCGCGTAGCAAAATACGTTCATACGCATATTTTGCATGTTTCTAGTCCGATTTCAATAAAATTTGGTAGTTTTGTAGAAATAGATAAGATTAATTAGTCTGCCAAATTTGAATGCGATAGTCAAAAAACTACAGGAGAAAATCGGTTTTTTCTTAATTATGGAGGCGGAAGTGGGCGTGGCAAAATATGAAAATATATATACTCTGCGCGAATACTAAGCCAGTATACATACTAAATTTGGTGACTTTAGCTTTGTTTGTTTTTGATAAAATCAGTTTTGTTTGATTTGCGGGGGCGGAAGTGGGCGTGGCAAAATTTTTAAATAGCCAGTTTCTGCGCGTCTATTAAACTAGTCTGCATACCAAATTTGATGTCGGTAGCTGTCATAGTTTTTAAGAAAATCAGTTTTATGTAAATTCCGGGGGCGGAAGGGGGCGTGGCAAAAAGTTTAAACAATTTGTTTCTGCGCGCCAACTAAACGAGTATATAAACCAAATTTGATGTCTCTAGCTGTTATACTTTTTAAGAAAAACAGTTTTATGTGATTCCTGGGGGCGTAAGGAGGCGTGGCCGAAATTCCAATTAACTCTGAACATGTGCATACTACACGAGTATACATACCAAATTTGGTGGCTCTAGCTCTTATAGTCTCCGAGATCTGCGTGTTCATACGGACGGACGGACGGACGGACGGACGGACGGACGGACGGACGGACGGACGGACGGACGGACGGACAGACGGACATGGCTAGATCGACTCGGCTATTCATCCTGATCAAGAATATATATACTTTATAGGGTCGGAGAAGCTTCCTTCTGCCTGTTACATACATTTTGGCGACTTTAATATACCATTTCACCCTATGGGTGTATGGTATAAAAATTAATAGAAACTGATTGTATCGGAATCCTATATGCATGCATACGTAAGTATGTATGTATGTATGTACATCGATGTATATTGATATGTACACTTGTATTTATTGTTATATGTATTTGTGTAGTAATCGTCAGCAACACTGAAAGCGATTTTAATTATTTACCTCTGACTGAATTTTCCTACTCTTGGCATCAATTTTATTGCAATCGATCTCGACCCGTTCCATAGTTCATTTAGATTCAAGTTGGCTTTTGTCAAGCCCTACCCCCATTGAAACATTTGTAACCATCAAGTGGATTAAGAACTCAATGATTCAGTGTTTCGCATGATAATAGCAGTCACAATATAAACTCAGCCGAGAAATCTATGCAGGTTTATCTGTCGACTTGTGCAGGTTGTCTGTATAGACAGTATGACTGCTACCTGTCTACCATTACCTTGGAGATACTGACATACTCTTCCAACCATCTGTGAGCATCATTCAAAGCTAAATCTTTCTTCGCCGCTTTTTTAATGGTTTTTATAATAAATAAATTGTACGTATGCAAAACTATTGTTATAAAACAGTTCATAAACCAAGGTCAGCAGAGCTTTTTCTGTCCCCCTTTTTTATTCCCCCACTAAAAAACTATTTCCTGATCTAGTTTGTAGTGGTAGCTAAGTTTGTAGACACAGTAATCAATCAGTAATCAGTATTCAAGTAAATTAATTACTATGCAGCCAATGTATGAAATGTCGCCAACATTAATGAAACAGAAGGATCAAACTTTACATCTTGATCGGCATCAACAGAGGAGTCGATCGAACTTCTGTCCATTCTTATGACATCTAGAACTCGGAGACTATGAGAGCTAGTCCTATGGCACTTCCGCAGTATACCAGCTATTACGAAGAAATTGCACCCCAATACTTAATTTCTACCATCAAGCCACATTTTATTCAATAAGGACGATATATTTTGTGTAAATCATAAAGTTGGCCGTAGCTGCCTGTTGATTCGTAAGAATGAGATTAGAAATTTAGGTCTTACAACAGGTAATAAAGCAAAGGGCCTGCTTCTGCAAGCCACAATGAAGAATGTTGTTTTATGTTTATTTTTATTCTATCTATTTGGCTTTTTTGGCTAATTCCAGGCAAACCAAACTTCAAAAAGGTCCTTTATCTGCAATACATACAAATTTACAAGGGGTAACATCTCATGTGAGTCTGCCGTGTTGTTCTTAAACATAAATAAATAACCATAAGGTACGGGCTAATTTCAGCCATGTCGAAGGTTGTATGCCCTTACAAGTTTTTCTCTTACTCGCTGATTCCCTACAGGCGTTAAAGCGGAAAAACGTTTTATGGAAACTTTCCCAATTCGGGGGAAGAACGGCCCACAAACTTAGACTGGAGCAATGCGGCACATTCATCGTACACATCACATATGTATATAATTTAATCGTATGTCTCTATAATCCTATTAATATTTATAATATAGTCATTCGATTATCAGATTTATGGATTGTTATATTCGTACGTTGTTTGGTAATATTTTCAAAAGAAGCACAAAAGTTTTTCTGACCGAAACTGACAAATAGTCATACCCTGCTGTAAAATAAGTATATTAATTTTGGTGAGAAGTGTGCAACACATAGAAGCAAATGTCTCCGACCAGCTTGACAAGAGGAGTTAGTAAGAATATGTCTCGGAGATGCTTCCTTCTATGCAGTAGACACTTTCGACCAAAATGAATATACCCTGTTTTGCAAGGTGAAGCAACAGAAAAAAAATATAAATTAATAAAGCCATGATTTCATGATTTTGTCAACCATTTTGGGTGCCCTAGTGTGTTGGTTTCTTGATTCAAATTTAATTACTTAGAGGAAATTATAAACCAAATTGGCTTTTCGGTAGGTTTCTTAAAAGTAAAAACCTTGAAAGCGCACGCAAGTGGAAACATTTTCCCAGTTTCCAGCAACAAAATATATGTATCTTATTAGAGGCAACGAGAAGTTTGGGATTTTAGTATTGATTTTAATGCTATTAAAAGGGCCTTTCTTTATGCCTTAACATATCTGTACGAACATGTGTATTTAATTGCACATTTAATGTGCGGTATCCCTGGCGTGGAAATGCTGCTCATCGATTAGGTTTTTGGTTCATTGGGATTACGAAGAGAATTTCATAATGAGGAATAAATTAAGTAAATAAGTCGCTTCGCCGACTTGGGTATACCATACACCAGGTGAAACAAATTTTTATACCCTTGCAAAAAGGGTATATTAATTTTGGTCAGAAGTGTGCAACGCATAGAACGAAGCATCCCCGACCATACAAAGTATATATATTCTTGATCAGCACGACGAGACGAGTTCAACTAGCCATGTCCGTCCGTCCGTCCGTCGGCCCGTCTGGATCAACGCAAACTCCTCCTAGACCGTAAGAGCTACAGATCTGAAATTTTGCACGTAGGCTTGTATATACTGTATATCTCGGATTCAGCCGGATCGGACCACTATATCATATAGCTCCCATACAAACCCCAAAGTCACGAACAGTGACTTTTCTCAATAACTTTGTTATTTTCTATGTTATTATCGTGAAACTTAATATTAAAAAGTTTATTACGCTAATAAACGACTGTGCCAAATTTGATCAAGATCGGATGACTATATCATATAGCTCCCATAGGAACGATCGGTCGAAACAGTGACTTTTGTAAATAACTTCGTTACTTTTACCGCGATTGCTTTCAAATTAAACATTTGTTAGTTTAGTATATCTGTTAATGACTGTGCCAAGTTTGATCAAGATCGGGTGACTATATCATATAGCTCCCATAGGAACGATCAGTCGAAAACAGTGACTTTTGTAAATAACTTCGTTACTTTTAACGTGATTGTTTTTTGAAATTAAACATTTCTTAATTTAATATATCTGTTAATGACTGTGTCGAATTTGATAAAGATCGGGTGACTATATCATATAGCTCCCATAGGAACGATCGGTGGAAAACAGTGACTTTGATCAATATCTTCGTTATTTCCTATGATTGTAGGCCATTCTTTTGCAAACATAAGCCTTTTTATATAAAACGTTCTTCCATATTGATGGCTAATAGATAAGGAAAGAGTAGCAAAAAACTTGCAAGGGTATACAAACGGTCGAAGTTAGCCCCGGCCCTCTGGTTTTAAATTTCGAAAACCAAATGCATGTCACTCTACAAACACACGAGCACTCTGGCGCCGCCACTAACCAACGGCCAATTTTACCCTTATGGATCGCGTAGTAAAATACGTTTATACGCATATTTTGCATGTTTCCAGTCCGATTTCAATCAAATTTGGTAGTTTGGTAGAAATATATAAGATTGGTCTGCAGAATTTGGTTGCGATAGTCAAAAAACTACAGGAGGAAATCGTTTTTTTCTAAACTATGGAGGCGGAAGTGGGCGTGGCAAAATATGAAAAGATTTATACTCTGCGCGCATACTTAGCCAGTATACATACTAAATTTGGTGACTTTAGCTTTGTTAGTTTTTAAGAAAATCAGTTTTATGTAAATTCCGGGGGCGGAAGGGGCGTGGCAAAAAGTTTAAACAATCAGTTTCTGCGCGCTAACTAAACGAGTATACAAACCAAATTTGATGGCTCTAGTTGTTATACTTTTTAAGAAAAACAGTTTTATGTGATTCCTGGGGGCGTAAGGGGGCGTGGCCAAAATTCCAATTAACTCTATATATGTACATAATACACGAGTATGCATACCAAATTGGCTCTAGCTCTTATAGCCTTCGAGATCTGCTGGTTCATACAGATGGACGGACGGACAGACGGACATGGCTAGTTCGACTCGGCTGTTCATCCTGATCAAGAATATAGTTACATACATTTTAGCGACTTTAATATACCACTTCACCTTATGGGTGTAGGGTATAAAAAGACTCATTAAATTTTGTTTAAGGTTGCCATAATTATTAAATTATTAGCTATAAGCATTTGTTCCCACATATATAGATACAATTTCGTAGACATAAAAAGGCTCTATAGATCTATCGCTTGAGAAACTTTCAACGATTTAATAAGTTGAAAGTATGTACATGTGAGTGTGAGTTAAATTCAGATCCGTTGAACCTATACATTTCGAACACGTACCGAAAATTTTAAGAACAAAACTGCAACAAAAGCACCAGGAGCAGGAAGATGATCTGCCTCTGCACTTACACTTGAATGCACATACAGGCGGCATTTAAATACAATATGCAAATGCATGAACAACGTGAGCAAGCAAATCCAAGGCACACTGTGAATTCTTTTGGGTAGTTCAAGAATTATGGAAATGGACGCGTCTTATGTGTTGCGTATTCGCTGCCATTAAATCCTTGCTGCTGCGCTTCCTTCGAGCGCCGACTTCTTTGTCCCTTCTCTGCCGCGGTCCCGTTTACTCTTTTTCCGCGCACTCGTTTTCTTCGGAACGTGGTGTGAATGACAAATTACAAGCCGTAACAAGCAAACGAGCAAGCGGGTGGAAAAAGGAACCAGGGGGCCGGGGCTAACATTGGCCGTGCCGAAGTTCGTATACACTTGCAAATTTTTAGTTGCTCCTAGCTAGCTTTAGGTATCCCCTAAAGCATGCAATTTTATCGCATACATATGTACTCTATAGGCATTCCTTTCGGAGCCAATTACTGTATTAGCCCTATAAGGCTGGCCATGAATTATACATCGACTGTAGCTTGGACAGGCTTTAAGGAGTTTGCCTCGATTCAAACGGACAGACGGGGAAACGGGCGTGCCTGTCTGAAGTCGTCTCATTGTGCTGGTCAAGAATGCGTATACTTTTTATGGGTGAGTTACAAAAAAATAATGTACCCTTTCGGCAAGGGTATAAAATGCGGACAAGTGGATGCGACGATAGCAAAAGCAGCAGCAACTTTTTAAACGATTTATGCAACAATGAATATAAAAGCAAACAATGGCCACAAGAGTGTAATGGGTGCTCGTGCCCGGGCGTCACACATTCCGAGTGCCGAGCACAAAGACCGAAAACTGCTGCATTTTAAATAGTTGACAATAACAACAATAACACCAACAATAACGTGTTTTTGGGGCTAACTCTGTATGTGCGCATACTATGTGTGTGTGTGTGTGTGTGTGTGTGTGTGCACAATTAGGGCGCTCCCAAGTCAGCAACTCCAAGATAAGGTGAAGGCGCTATAAAAAAGGCGAAGGTAACCGGCCCTAACAATAAATGCACAACAAAAAGGATCCCTTACCCTTGACTGCATTTGCTATTTTAATAATTGTTTCAAGATATGATCTTGGCGATTGTCTCCGCTCAAAGCTCAACCATAGCAAATGCCATCAAAAAACAAAAAACTTAAATTACTCATCTTTAATTTAAATTTCGAAGAACCCATGTATTCCGCGGTCTATGTTCTTCGTATATTGTTAAGTTCCCAACTTTTGTTTTCATACATAACCTCCACATAATGACTATCACAATACCCTTTCTACTTCTTTCCAGTTTTAACAACTTTCCCTTTGAATGACCTTTGGCTGTAGTTTGTAGCTAGGTCTAGCATTTAATATTACCTACATACATGGCAATTTTAAGCATTTGCTCAATCCTTTTGGTATTTGTAAGTCTTTTCGAAGCCTTTTAATCATAAAACTTTTATTGTTCTTGATCAATATTCGGGAAAAACAAAAGAAAACTTATAATCCAAATACGTATGATGAAACGTAAAAGAATATCAATGCAGTAGATGTCGAGTTTAACGATACTCAAAGCATCAGCATGAATATGTTTCATTTTTATAACAAATATTCGGACTAACCATTACTAAACAAATTAGTTCAATTACATTAAACCTGCCCGGGATTCTCTTTGTCTTCTATTTTTGCTTACTTTTGTATTTCGACAGCTTCCCATAACAACATAAACGAACATATTAATGAGAGAACTTGCAATTGATTCATATAACATGACTATTCTTGGGTCCCGATTTTAATATCATTTGGTATTTTGATAGATTTTAATAACACGTTTTACTGTGCTAAATTTAATTGCAGTAGTTTAAGTATTGGGATTTTTCGGAAGCTACAATGTGTCTCCGATTACTTTGTTCGGAACTGGAAACGTAAACAAGTTTGATAGTTTTTGATTTTCTCGTTTGAGCAAAATTTTGTAATTCCAACATCGCTGGCGTTTTTGTCTCTGCCGTGGGTAAGAGTGTCCAAATTATTGGTTATTTGAGGGAAAACAAAAAACAAAAGCTAAAAAAAACGCATTTACCAAGACCAAGAATAAAGCCCTTGGCGGAATACCCAACCGACGAATTTCGGAAACACAAAAGAAAAACTTAAACATTCTCCTACAGTACCAACATGTTCCCCACCCCACCGAGTGAAACCAATTTTTAGTCCTGGGGCGGCGTCCAGCATGCATGTTAAAATTTAAAAATATCCCTCCATTTTTCCTGGTATGACACAACTCCAGCAACTCTTTCGCCGTTTCACACAGACCTCGCCCACGAGAATTGAGTACTCAAAATTATATTATGTATGTACGAGTCGAGTAGAACAATGCGCACTCTTCATGCATACTACAATTTGTTTACTTGGGTCACTTTCTTTTGTATTTCTGTTTATTAAGTACATTCAGATTCATACAGTCCGTATGGACGATTGGGAGGTCCCTCCCAGTTGTTTGCCTCTTGTCTTTCCTCATTCAGCTTTTTGGCCAAAATTACGCAAATTGCAATTATGTTATATTCCTTGTGTTTTTATACCATGCCTCCCATTGGGCAAAATGGTATATACATACATATGTAACAAGTGAGAAAAAAATATATTTGCAACAATCGATCAAAAGTTGGATGTTGGCCGTCATAGGCCAATGGGTAGCTCCGCCCCTACGGAATTGGCTACTTTCAGTCAGAAATAAAATTTTGTCTGTTAATAGACATTAAATTAGACATTAATTAAATATATCCGAGATCTAGGTTTTATTCTGGCTAAATCGACTTGGCTGTTAATGCTAAGTAAGAACACTTACTTTATCTGTTAGATGCATTTTAGCGGCCCTTTTCTTAGTACATGGTACACCGGAGTCGGCTATACTTTTTGCTTATTCCCTTTCTGCTAGTCTGGTTTAATGAGAGACTGGGTGGAGGTCTTGATGATAGCAGCGTGACCGCAGTGACAAAAGCAACTACAGCGGCGACATCAACAGAAAGAAGATGCACAGTGGTTACAAAGTAATCACTAATATTTTAATTTAAACTTTAAACCCGAATGTGGGGACCTTCAAGCTGAACCTTTAAAAGTATAAGCCAATACTCAAATAGGCAAAAATGTAAAAGCCTGGAAATTAAATATTCAGTATTTTTTCACAATAAAAATTCCACCGTAAAAACCCGGCGTAGAAAAACCCCTTTGGGTTAAGTGCACAGCAAAGCCAACAAAGATAAAATATATTCATAAAAAAGTTGACAAGTTGAAAATAAGGGGAAACCCGCGGCTGGAAGGGGGTAAGTTCACCCTTGCCATATGATCAGAGCCTTTTTTGTGCACTCAAGCACATTTTTCAAATGCCAAACAAAAAGTTTTTCGAGCGCTGGGGACCTTTTTTCATTTCGGGTTTGATTATTCCTCCGCATATTCGTTCCTTGGCATCTCGTTATAACATCCGCGCATATAACCCTATTATATATAATTGTCATCAGAAACTCAGACTCTATCAAGTTTTTTATACCCTTATAGTGCGAGCCGTGTCAAAATATTTTCAAATTCCAGCAAATAAGTTTCATTTTCACAAATAATTTTGTACTTTAAAATATGTTTGTACATTTTAAGAAGTTTCTCTAATAAGATGTTTATACCATGCACTCATGCTTCGGTTTGGGGTCGACCTTTTCCAATAAAGTACATGCAGTATGCCAAACAATTCTTTGCAGGAGCAAAGTTGGTACTTAAAGTTGGTTGGTACTGGAAATTCGCGGCTTAAGGCATCGGAACCAATTCGATATTTACATCAAAAAATAAAAACTACAATTTAAATTTAATGTTAATCAATGGAATTTGTAATATAGGCAGACGAATTTGCCAGCTTCACTTTGGTAGACCAACAACGGATACAAGGCTGTGTCCCATGTAAGCAAATCGTTTGGACAGTCTGTTATACAGACGGATGGGCGACCTCTTTCATACATTTTTGAGACTTTATTGTACTGTTTCACTCAATGGTATAAACACAGCTTCTGGGTGATTTGCTTTGTGATGAAGCCGTTGCAGTGTGCCTAAGCGCCAAGATAAACTTTGCGTCTTGTTGGGAAGACTGCTGCAGAACTTCTCAACCCCATGAGTGTATTCTCGTCGCGAGTTTTCACTTCAAATAGCTCGGGAATTGTGTTTATGGATGTGTTAGTGTTTCTGCATATACATATGTATGTATATCTATGTACGTATCTGATATCTATGCACATATGTACATACTACATATATACGTATTTGCATGTTTGTCTCGGAAATTATGGGCTGAACACAAACAAAAGCGGCAACGTCACTACTGCTATTCTCTTTACCCGGCGCTGGTGGTGACCTGCCTTAGAGATGCCAGCGTGAAAAAAAGCTACATATGTACATACATTTAAACCAAACAAAAATATCGAATGTTTTACTCTTCATTTACACTAAAACTTTTTTAAATATGAAATGCGAAATTTCGAAACTTAAAAAAAAATCAGCCAAGGCAAGCATGAATCTGAAATATACATTATTGACGCTAATTAAATTGGACACTTATTGATCTAGGCCCATTTTCATGTTAGAGGAAGATTAGGTATCCTTTCGGCAATCACAGACCAATCCAATAGTATGATTTATCAAATTATCACTATATCAAACAGTTGCATTGGAAACGGTTCCGTCTATATATTACTTATTGTACATGGATAAAAAGTTAAAATTATAATATACTCGTTTTAGGATAGCAGCATCGTCGTTGTTCATATTTACAAGGAATATCCATCTATTCCTCCCTTGGACAGTTTCAGCACCAATTTTATGTCATATTTGGGCCTGCGTGTGTGTGTGTGTGGCAGGCCTCATTTTTTCACACGTTACGGCTGGGGCTTTCGGCGTGTGCTGGTGGAACTGGTGCCGCCACTTCCTGCTCATTGCATATCCAACTTTACTTTTCGCTTTCAGTCGGAAATAATAATTGCAACATGGCGTTGACTCCCCAGCTGCAGCATCCAGAGCGAACATTAGCGAATCTTCTACTTGTGGCGCAAAATAGTGTCACTTGTGTCACAAGGCAACCAGAAACCGTCCGTTACTCTCCAACGCCAACCTCATCCCAAATCTTTCACCCTCTCTCTCAACGGAATTCTTTTCTTTTGACACTTTTTATACCCTTGCAAAAAGGGTACATTACTTTTAGTCAAAAAAGTGGAACGCGTAGAAGAAAGCTTCTCTATACAGAATATAAGCATTTTTGGTCAACAAGACGTCTAGACTCTAGATCAACACAAGCCCATCGAATATACAGCCGGATTTTTAGAGGTTTTGATCAATAACTTTGTTTTGATTGGTCTGAAAAGTTGTTTTGTTTCATTCACATGTGTAACTTAAAATTTTCAAATTATATTGATCACGGCGAGTTCGAAGAACACAAGAGTATTAAAACTTCAGCACGCCTGAAGTTAGCCCGTCCTTCTGGTTTTTATTCCCGTTTCTTTTTTATTTTTTTGCTGTGATGCTCATTTTCCGGCAGAACAAGGACAAAACCCATAGGCGTCGCCATCCAGAGCATCCACTTTTAATTGTTTATACCGAGCACCATGAGGCTTAGATAGTATGTTAAAGTCGCCAAAATGTATGTAACAGTCAGAAATGGCTTATCCGACCTCTTAAAGTATATCATTTCACATCATATTCTGACCGTCTGACCGTAAGTTCGTGCCTAGATTTCGGAGTATAAAAAACCTCACCAAATATGGTATGTAAAACATGTTTCAGCATCCTGTCCATTCCTATTTTAATGAAATAACTAAGTCGTCTTGCCGACTTTGACATAGGTACCACGTGAAGACCAAATATTTGAGTATTATATTATATTTTATAACATAGTAGTGAAGTTGTTTTTGGTATCACGACGCCTTTTTCAAATGAACTTCTCAAAAGAATCACGAAATGTTGAACTTGTCACTCCTAGTGAAACCAAACCGGAGCTAGAAAGTTTAATTAACTAAAAATAACCCAAGAAAATAGATATTACACGACTTTTTCAGAGGCCATGTTTTGGAAGAAGAAACCCAAATGTTCCTATCTTGGAAAAACTTTATATCGATGGAATGTCGCGAAAACTAACTGATTCCTTATTCGAAAGAAAACATATTTCGGGAGGTAAGCTGTTTGTTATTTGATTTGACACGTCATTTAACTGGTAAAACAGATATCAACGACAGATATTACATTCATGTAATCGAGAACTGAGAACTTTGGCTCTAAAAGAAAAAACAATTTTTTAAAGCTAATAGAACTTTTAACTAACAAAGAGTTATGTAGCATCGGCTACCTATACAAAATTATTAGCAAAAATTCATTAAAATTTTAGCAGTTAACATATAATCCTAAAATAATTGGAATAATAGTCAATGCGACAATCGATATTTCGTTGGTCGTACAATGTATGTACAAATGGTATGTACAAAAGGCTGGAGAACCTGCTGAAAGGTTTCTAGCCAGTTCTAACTGAGCAAAGGAAAAGTTTTTTTAAATTAAAAAAATACGAGACGGGCCAAGAAAACTGCGATGTATGAAATAGTAACCGTCCCTGAGGTTTTAATAGGTAAATTTAACCTGGCGATGTCCTGGCGTGTAGTGGATACGCACCAAGTAATATGTATGTATTGGACCCACTTACGTATGTATATGTACCTTCAAGATAAAAGTATTACGTTTCGTCAAAGAAACCCCTGACGAAACAGCTGTGTTTGGAGTTCGATAAAAATTGCAGTGATCTAATGATTTCAATGACGAAAACAGAAAACGTAATTTTTCAAGACCAATACTGACACAGTAATTGTCAACTGTAAAAGAACGAAAGCTTTTATATCGGTTTATATATATTATTTTATCTATTGTGGGAAAACGTCTGTACGAACTAATCAGAAGGAACAAGCTATCACATTGCTAGTGCATATTTTCTGTAAAAGGGCAGCAGAAGAAGAAACTATTAGCATTAGCAATTTACGCCTGATACAGAAATCTCAAGCTTAGCAGCTAAGTTGATGCAGTCTCAGTTAGACGCAAGAGGCGATTTTCCTTCCTCGGGCTGAGACTTTTGATTTATAATTCATTGATAAGATAAGATTGAACAGATTTACAAAAAGAAGTTATGTTTACTACATGCACAACGGTAAGCACATATCGAAGGTGCAATCTGCTGTTGCAAACTTTGCTGTTCTTTTTTCCTTCATGAAGTTTGAATTCCCAACTACTTTTAGCGTTGAAGATATGGCATGTCCATTACAACTCCGGACTCTTAGCGAAGTCTGCTGATGATAGAACTTGTTGGTTTTTGAAACAGCTATACAGACAACCTGCTCAGCTTTTGTGCTGCCTACAATTAAAAATATTATAAATTATAAAGATTTATTGATCTAAAGCCAGTTTTCAAAAAGTTTTCATTTTATATTTATTTATTTATTTGGACATAACCGAAACCGTTTACTCCTTCTGTTATATTAACAAATAATTTCAATTGGTGCATGGTATTGCAAAATCGGCGAGACGGCTAATTTTATTTTGTTCAAAAATTTAAAAATTTTTAGTGATTTAATTTTTTGCAGTTTTCTTTAAAGTTATTGTTTCGACTATTTTCCGCAGCCCTACATAAATCCATATTGAACCATTGCTCAGGTGGCAGACAACTTGAAAAAAAAGAAAAAGCAATGCGCAAACAATTGAAATGACGCGAATGATTCAAGCAACTGCCACTTATACGAGGAGAGCTGACGAATATTCATTCTCCCACATTCCCGTCTCATGGTCTTTGTTAACTAGTCAACCATCCATGCATTAGTTCTTCCGTTTCAGCCATGATTTCCATTCTATTAAACTGTAACCATTTGTTTTCAATATAAGAATCGTCCATGCGCTTCGAATAAGAATTTATCAAATGTCTGTTATTTCGACGATATTGGTGTCACTGCAATCTCTATAGATTTCAAAAACGGTGGGTTTTCCAAGTCTTCCAAATAAAAGTTGGTGTTATCGAAATCTTGTCAAAGATTCATTCATTTTTTCCAGTTTCAGACCGACATTTACCCCGTCTACGCTTGGAAGAGCTGCCTACATTTTGGCGAATTAATTTACCATTTCAGTCTATAGGTGCATGGTATAAAAATGGGCCAACTACTCTCCATTTTGTTGATGTACACCATTTACCATTTATGTACTATTTTTTGTTGTCACTTTTCACTTTTATGCTTAAATTTATTTACCAAATTTTCCATTCATATGCAATTCTAGTTTCCCTACTAATTGACAACTTGTGTTCTTCGTCCTGTCAAATTGTAAAGCATTTGCACATTTGTGCATCGTATTTACACATCAATTTAAAATGCATGTATAAGTCTTATGTAAAATATTATATTTAAATAAAACAATTCGTTGTTGAGATTCTCAACTTTAAGGAAGTATCATATGTTTTGGAAAGTCTTATTCAATTGAATTTGCTGCATTTCATTTGTGCAGCCAATTCGAGTTAATGTGAATTTGCATTTTGGAAAACTTTCTCTGCCAAAAATCAGTTGAATTAAATGCCAAAAAGTTTTCCCCGTCGTATTTATTTTACAAATTAAAGTAAATTTTTTTGCAAAGAAGCTAATCGGCAATAGCAAGTATATCAGCAAATATACACCTAGAGAACGAATTTTTATATAAAAGACGTCAAAATGTATGTAACAGGCTGCAGGATGCTTTGTGGAAAGAAAAACAAGTAAAACAACTAAGTATATACTATAATATTGATTAGCAACAACAGCCGAGTCGGTCTGGCCTAGTCCCAGGGACTTTAAATTCTAGAGACACCGAATTCTGTTCATTTAAAAATAAAACTGAAATGTTACTAAAAGTTTCACTTAAGAGTTTTCCATTTTATAATTATTTTTCATATTTAATCCATACATACGGTTTCGGTTGGGTTTAGCAAATTTTGATTTGGCTTTTTTGCTTCACTCTTTGTTAATGGGAACAAAAATATGCGCTTGGCTTTGACTTTTTGTTTTTGCGCAAATTTTTCGAAAAAATTCATTCATTTCATTTCTCTCTCTATTTCATTTCAGAGGTATGTATGTAGTTGTGTTTTTTGCTTTTTATGGTTTTGTATTGTTTTGATGTGTATCGGGTTTTTTCGTATTGTGCTTTTCAAAGCACATTTTTGTTTGCACAGTATAAAAAATTAAAAACTTTTCTTTTAGTCATAGCAGCATGGCAGAACAGAAGCCAAAACAAGACTCTAAAACTTTTACGAATCAAAATTTGTTTGAGTCTTTTCTGAGGTGGTTTATACTTTCCTTTGTGTATCGTTTAAGAAACGCAGACACTCAGCGAAACCAGCGAAAATTTTCCAACTGTTTGTCTAAACCAAGAAAAACGTGACAAACACCGGACAAATTAACAAAATTATACCTCTCATTAAAGTTAAAAGAACAATTAGCGTACTTGTTCAATAATAATTGAAAAGAAAACCCCTTTCGTTGCTCAAATCAACCCGAATTATTAGTGAAATCATAATTTTTTGTTTTATTGGATTGGAATTTATTGTATCAGAAGCAATGCAAAAGTATTTCCATTTAATTTTTGCACTAGATCCAACACCTATGGAAGACAAATCTTTTTGAAATCGTTAATTCAAACAATTTTTTTTTTTTTGAGTGTACGAAAAGAAACGACTAAATTTTGTAATTTTCCTTTCTATGAGTGTTGGTATTGTTGTTGTTAGTGTTTTCGTGTGTTTTTTCTTTGTTGTTACTGTGTATTGTTGTTCAATTATTTTGATGTGCATTATTCACACTTGCTCTTCTTACAAATTCCATCTGACGATTTTCAAGAAGTTTTCCAAAAGGAACCAAAACCAAGCGAAGTCCATGGTAAACGGATTGAGCAAGTTGCGACTAATGCAATCTTAAAATACCTAACAATTTTTTTTTTGCAATCAAAATTTATGAGGCAATTATAAAGCAAAAAGTCTAAGCCTAATTGCTTAATTTCATTTGCATAAACAGTAAAAACACAAAAGCAAAAAATTAAAATAAAAAGTAGCTTTAAACCTACCCAAGTTCTTTTGTTGTTTTTTGTTGGAGTTTCGCAAGTATTGAGCTTGACTTGTTTTTATTATTTGTTGATTTGTAATTTCTGTTTTCTTGTTGTATTATTTATATACTTGTATATATTTTTTAACACTTCACTGGGTATTCAACAATTGATTTTTTCGTATATATTATATTTCCATTTGTTGGTTTGACTTTGACTTTGTTGCTGCAATCAATCTTAGCGTGTACTTAGTTCTCCAAAAAAAAAAAAAAAAACGTTAAAAAAATGTGTAGTATTAATGAGAGCTAGCTCTTTTGATTTTTAAACAATGAATTGTTGGCCTTGTTGTGGCTTAACGCAGCATACGAAAAGCTTAACCACGAGACGTAAAGCTTTTGTTTTGAAGATTTTTTTAGCACAAATATTCTTATATTCTCTTGATATTGTTTCTTGCTGCTTCTCGTTTTTATCAGCTCGATTGCTTTTGTGTGGCACTCCGTTAGACAACTGAATCTTGTGGCCAAAGACACCGCATTTTTATAGCACCGTAGCGAAAGCCGAAGCTTTAAGTCCGTTTCTGCGCAGGCGCTGAGTGAGTCGATTCGTAAAAAATATAAACACAAAGCAGCTGGCCGAGTCGATGTCGAGATGTGTCAGCTGTTCTATAGTTTATAGAGTCTAAAGCCGGCAACAACATGCCCCGTGGGGGATGCGCGGGGGCGGGGGGAGTTGGTATGCGAACGAAACGAGAAAATCAAAACAAAGCCAAGCTAAAGAGTAGATGAAAACGGTGTGGTCCGCTGAAAAGAAAAAGCTCAAGCTTGTTGTCTCTGGCCATAACAGGTGGTGTTGATTATGATGGCGGCCTCCACTGATGACTGCTGTCATCAAAATCAGTGTAATGACCGAAATTTTTTGTTTGGCCACCTCATTCTTAACTCATTCGTAATTGAATTTAAATTAAATTTAATCAATTTGTATACTTAGCTTTTGTTTTGTACGCCCACACACAAACACACACATGTATGCAAATAGGTGATTATTTGTATGTACCTGTGTGTGCACACTAGGGTGGACACAATTTTAAACAATGCACCCAAAAGTTGAAATAGCATATTAAAGTCGGCAAAAACAGTGAGAAAGAAGCTTTTCACCCTATGGATGCATGGCAAAAATAAGGAAATATTAAAAAAAAAAAAAAGATGAGAAAATATTTAAAAAATTAGAAAAAATTAAAAAATAACACAGGCCGACATTTTTGAGGTCATGAAAAGGTGTTTTAAGCTCAATAGGTCTCCTATAGTAATTGGGGGGTGCTGATAGTTAGTTTTTCTCCATCACGTCAGGATTTCGAAAAAATTCGTTCAAATTATTCAAAATGATTTGCTCATTTGCAATTTAATATTCCATGATATGGGCATAATACTGTACTAAAAACAATATTATTTTATCCTATTAATAACTAGGCTTGATTTAAAAGAAATTTACAAAATATCAAAGAGTTTTTTCTTTGTTATAATGGATAATATCGTACACTCTGGATATGGTTCTATAATGAGTAAAATTTGAACCAAAAAGTATGCTATAGGGATTCCAAGAATTGTCTAATTTT
Organism: Drosophila tropicalis; assembly: GCF_018151085.1. Taxonomy (NCBI): domain Eukaryota; kingdom Metazoa; phylum Arthropoda; class Insecta; order Diptera; family Drosophilidae; genus Drosophila; species Drosophila tropicalis. The sequence continues at coordinate 1,160,119 of NW_027173497.1, forward strand.
TAATTTTAAAGAATTATGGGAATTTGCTGCGTCTAACAAATTATTTGTTAGATATATGTGCAAACAAGAACTAATTTTCTTAAATGGAATATTCTAAAATCTGTTAAAAAGTTGAAAATTTTTGTTTTAAACTTTTTATAGTACACTTTTGGGTGCCTATTTTCCAACCCCAGATTTCACAAAATCTAGACGTGATGGTCAAAAACCAAGTATGCAGTTAGAATCAGCGTACCCGAATTAGTTAAGAACACCTCTCAAGTTAACGTCAGCAAAAATCATGTCGGCCTGTGTAATTGGAAAAATTAGAAAACAATTTTAACAACTCTTAACAAAAACTTATGCTGAAGTTTATATACCCTTGCAGTCCTTCGCAATATTACATCATATGTGCCCTTTCTTTATTAACAATTGAAGACAATCCAAAAATAATCTGGAAAAATCCTCGACCCTCTTCAACGCGCTATTGTCGCCCCATCCGATTTTAATTCATAGAGAAATCCATTGAATGCAGCATCGAAGAAAAAAATATTATAAAAATAAAATAGAAAAGCTTATTCCAACAAAAGTATACCTTGGCAATGTTATATTACAGCTAACTATGGCAAACGGTAAAATTTGTAACGACTTAACACAAACGTCTTCCTTAACGTGCTATATGTAGGAAACTCCAAACCCAACGCTTGATTGTCGACAACTCGAAAAGTTGTGGTAGTGGAACATCGAATACGGCCAGAGAATTTTTTAATAATTCTGACTTGTTCGCTGACCTTGATAGGTCAGGATAGAAATCTTATCGAAGATTATTCCGTCATATTGCAAGCGGTCTTTTCAGGATATTCCATAAATATTGAAATATTCAAAAACTTTGCACTCGACATAGCACAGAAGCTTTCTTCAAATGGTATTACCTTTCACATACGCGGACCTGCGGTTATTCAAAATGCTCCCGTGTCGATTGGAGAGTTATCTGAAGAAGCTGCAGAATTGATAAATAATGATATTAAAAATACCGCATGCAGCATACCCGAACATTCGTTCAATTCCATCAGATCTGTTTTTCACAGCAATAAATAATATGTATGTATATACTTATACCCTTCCAGAGGGTATTATAAAATTGTTCAGATGTTTGTAACGAACAGAAGCAGGACGTTAGTATATATGTATATTCTTAATCGGCATGAGAAGGTGAGTCGATATAGCCATGTCTGTCTGTCCGTCCGTTCGTGCGTATGCGTTTTACTCAGCCGTCTTAAAAGCTATAGATTTTTTTTTCTGCTGATCAATTTGTAAAATGAAATATATTATAATCAGCTTGATAACTAAACATCTACATGAAATTTATGTCTACACACGAATTAATATTGGAATAGGGCCTAAGTTACATTGAAAAATTAAAAATAAACAAAACAGTCTTAGACCTTGTTAATAAAATAATAATAGTTAAAACCTTTCTTTAACATTTTTAATGCTTCAATTGTACCAGCAATATTAATTGAAAATGTTTTCGAAATTAGTTTGCGACCTTCACTTTTAAGGTTTGCGCTCCTTGTAAAAAATGAAGCAAGTAAGTCGACTCGTCGACTTGGGTATACCATACACCGGGTGAAACAAATATTTCAAATTTCGAAAACCAAATGTAAATTGTTTTTACATGTTTCATAGTATGTGCTATCTCGCTCACTCTACGAACACACGAGCACTCTAGCGCCGCTACTAGCCAACGGCCAATTCTGGCCTTGTGGACCGCTTAGTAAAATACGTTCATACTCATATTTTGCATGTTTCTAGTCCGATTTGAATAAAATGTGTTAGTTTTGTAGAAATAGATAAGAATAATTAGTCTGCCGAATTTGAATGCGATAGTCAAAAAACTACAGGAGGAAATCGGTTTTTCTTAATTATGGAGGCGGAAGTGGGCGTGGCAAAATATGAAAATATATATACTCTGCGCGCATACTAAGCCAGTATACATACTAAATTTGGTGACTTTAGCTTTGTTCGTTTTTGATAAAATCAGTTTTGTTTAATTTACGGGGGCGTAAGTGGGCGTGGCAAAATTTTTAAATAGCCAGTTTCTGCGCGTCTATTAAACTAGTCTTCATACCAAATTTGATGTCGGTAGCTGTCATAGTTTTTAAGGAAATCACTTTTATGTAAATTCCGGGGGGCGTAAGGGGCGTGGCAAAAAGTTTGAACAATCAGTTTCTGCGCGCTAACTAACCGGGTATACAAACTAAATTTGATGTCTCTAGCTGTTATACTTTTTAAGAAAAATAGTTTTATGTGATTCCTGGGGGCGTAAGGAGGCGTGGCCGAAATTCCAATTAACTCTATATATGTACATAATACACGAGTATACATACCATTTGGTGGCTCTAGCTCTTATAGTCTCCGAGATCTGCGTGTTCATACGGACGGACGGACGGACGGACGGACAGACGGACATGGCTAGATCGACTCGGCTGTTCATCCTGATCAAGAATATATATACTTTATAGGGTCGGAGAAGCTTCCTTCTGCCTGTTACATACATTTTGGCGACTTTAATATACCATTTCACCCTATGGGTGTATGGTATAACAAGATTTCATGATCTGCCTTTAGCACCTATTCTTTAAGCGGACAGCAAGCAGTAAGCAAAACCAAAAGCACTTTGAAAAAATTTGATTTATTTTGATTTTATATTTACTTAAGAAATAATGGCTTAAAATAGTACAAATTAATATTTAGTATTTGGCATGGTAACCATAATTTTTTAAGCGCTTTGGCATATTATTAATAGTTTCATAATTTTTTAAAAGTAATAATGTGTCCGAATTTTATCACACCCTTCTCGCAAAAGTGACTTCAAAACTGTGATTGAAGATAAGGACGTTTTGTGTACTCTGCGGTCCAACTCATCCCATAAATTCTCAATGGGATTGAGATCTGGCGACTGAGGTGGAGTGTTCAGAACTTTTGAACAGTTGTAGAACAACTATGAGCTGACTTTGTGAGCTTTCAGCTTAGAGTCATTATCTTGATACAGCTTCAATGTAACACTAATTCCCATTTTTCGTCTTCAAAAACTCTACAGAGGTGATCGTAAAAATCGACAGCCAAAATAGTTTCTCGATAATGCGAGAAGCACTACTCCTGTCATCAAATGTTATGGAGCATAACAACAGGGCTTATTGCAGTATGCTTTGCCACAAAAAGACAGTGCTTCTTCCTGCATATTTTAAAATTCAATTTTGAATGCATTAAGGGTTCCGGTGTGCTTTTTGGAAATTGCATGTGCCCCCCGCAAATATAGCGTTGATGACACACTTGCAATAGCTGCAATAAGCCCTCGTCAAACAACTTAAGTCATTTTTGAGCCATGAATTCTGAGATCTGTAGCCTGACTTCACTTACTTTTTGTTTATAATTATTTTAGCCATTTCTAAAATTAGCCAATCTATTTCAACAAGATAGTTAGAGATGGGAGTATTGCAGAAATTAGTAATGTAAGACATTGATAGTTGCCAGACTGTTACTTTGTCAATTAATCGTTATTTGAGAAACTTTTTTATGACAACTAAAGTGAAATATTAAATAACGAAAATAAACAGAAGGAGAAAAGGGTGAGCTTTTTATACCATGCCCCTTAGGCTTAAATGGAATATTAAAGTCGCCAAAATGTATGTAACAGGCAGAAGGAAGCATTTCCGACCCCATAAAGTATATGTACATATGTATAAGTTAGCTTCCTCTTATTTGCGAAGGTCACCCAAACGTCACGCACACCCTCCTATAATCAAGACGGTGGTTCGATCTTCCGTTATAATCGTTTATTCTCTTCTTAAATCCCATGTCCCTCGGGTGTTCATCACCCAACGCTTACAGACCTCGACCTCTCGGTCCGTTCTGCCCACTCCAAAGATGTTGATCCGCGGTTTGCAGCGTCGCACAGTTGGGCCTCTGCTCGGATGGCGTTGCTAAAATCAGTTTTTTTATTATTGCGTTTGGCAAAAATGATATATACAATCGATAGGAAATACTTCAGAGATTATGAATCCGAAAAATTTCGAAAGGACTCTCAAAGACTCGAAAGTGTCCGAATTTTCTAGGTTAGGAGTGGTTTTCGCTTGGCCCAGTTAGTCTCTGGATCTGAATCTCATCGATAACTTGTGGGGTGAGCTATAGGATCAGTCTCGAACAGAAAAAAGTGGCAACAACCGACAATTGTGGGAGTGCGTCGAAGAAGACTTCGATAGAGTCCTGCCAAGCTTTGATTGAGAGTATCCCCAATCGGATGAGAAAAGTAACGGTAAAATTAAGGTGGATACATTCCATATTAATCAGATAATGAAACAAAAATAGATTTTCAGTGATTTCAAAACCAAAAAAAAAAAAATAAAACTTAGTCAATTAAGTGTACCTATTATTTTCATCAAGCACGAAATTCTGAAATTTCATATTTTTTGTTGTAACTTTTGAATAAAATAATTTTTTTATTAATTATGGTAAACAATACACAAATGTTCAATAAACAAATGTGCATTTAAATTTTGTTGATTAAGGTAAAAGAAAAAAAGTTGTGCTAATTTAAAGTCAAAAAAATCAATTTTAAGGGGTGTACCTATTATATTCATCATGAGTGTATATAGTCCCAATATGCGGAGACCTGCGACAGCGATGCGTAAGCCATAAAACTAAGGCAACCTCGCCTAAAAATGCGCTACAGGTATAAGGAAGAAGAAGAGCGCATGCATATTTGCCTGTGGCTTGTTTGTTATTAATTGATAACATTGCGTAATGCTGTTTTGCAAATACTACCTGCTTATATGTACATATACATATGCCTTTCTCCAATGTTAGATTGCTAATTACCTGCTTTGGAAAAACTGACAAGACAGGTAAATGTTATTTAAGTTGATGAAAAATTTGTCATAGTTGTAGGTTGCTCCTTTTAATTTCCGTTTACCTACTTGGATGCAAATATTAAGTTGTTTACCTAATTAATACAAAAATGTTAATACCGATTTTGTGTTCTACCTACCTAGTTAATTCAAAAAATATAACATAAAGAGCTACTTATTCCTCTCGTTTGCGACAGTTTATTATACCCTTGCAAAAAGGGTATATTAATTTTGGTCAGAAGTGTGCAACGCATAGAACGAAGCATCTCCGACCATACAAAGTATATATATTCTTGATCAGCACGACGAGACGAGTTCAAATAGCTATGTCCGTCCGTCCGTCTGGATCAACGCAAACTCCTCCTAGGCCGTATACTGCAGGGGTTGTATATCTCGGATTCAGCCGGATCGGACCACTATATCATATAGCTCCCATATAAACCCCAAAGTCACGAACAGTGACTTTTCGCAATAACTTCGTTATTTTCTATGCAATTATCGTGAAACTTAATATTAGAAAGTTTATTACGCTTATAAATTACGATTGTGCCAAATTTGGTCGAGATCGAATGACTATATCATATAGCTCCCATAGGAACGATCGGTCGAAAACAGTGACTTTTGTAAATAACCTCGTTACTTTTAATGCGATTGCTTTCAAATTTAACATTTGTTAGTTTGATTTAAGTTAAGCACTTCTATCATAACAAGGAGTCAAGTACTTATACCATAAAACCCAAGTCCAAGTCAACACATGCCCATTGGCCGATCCTATTTCATCATCACAAGCAATTCCCATCGGTCAACCCCACTCAGTCGTCACATGCCCATTTGTCGCATGATCGCCTGTCTCAAATAACAGTGCGATCGCTAGGATAAACAACAAGTCACCCCACTCAATCGTCAGATGCCAATTTGTCGCATGATCGCCTATCCCCAGTAACAGTCCGATCGTTAGGATAAACAACAAGCCTGATACCCAGAATCACTCCACAAATTTCGGCAATAAACAAAGAATGGTCCTGAGCACTTGTGTAAACAAAGAATGGTCCCACGCTCTTAGTGGACTATTGGACTCAGCCAACGCCGCCGCCTGCGACGACGTCAATTATCCAAGCCTTCATCCAACATAATCAAATCATAGAAAGTCAGTCTTAAGCCTAAGTCCAAACCATCCGGTAAACTTAGCTTTAGCTCCGCGGAATTTACTCTGTCAGAATCTTTCAGTTATCATTAAGTTGTAATTGTAAAGTGACTTTAAATAAAAATTGTATTTTTTTATACCGTGAGTGAAGGAAGTGTTTAATTTATATCTGTTAATGACTGTGCCGAATTTGATAAAGATCGGGTGACTATATCATATAGCTCCCATAGGAACGACGCCGTCGAAGTTAGCCCCAGCCCTCTGTTTTTAACTTCATAAGTGGAAACACCTTAAATCAGGACTGAATAGTATTTGTCAATATAATTCAAAACAGTTTTATTTATTTGTGCAAGAATGTTGTTAAAGAATGAAAGAATTTTGAAAGTTTTGAAAGTTCTGAAAGTTGACTGCCCAATGTACGGATACGGAAACACGAATGATGGAAATACTTCAAGGAGATTTTTTGAAAATTATGAAATGACATCTTTAATAACAGGTGTTAGCCATGAGATCATTAAAAGGTTAGCTGTTGTCTTGAATGTTATAAATTGCAATGAAATGGTAAATGGTGAAAAATTTGCCGACGGTACATAGGATTTTTACTCACGGAAAGGATTTAATAGAATATCAGTGTTTACCAATTGGAGAGCTACCCGAAGAAGCACAGGAAGTTAAAAACAAGGACTACAAAAGGTTCAGATATACTAATGTGGGAATGGTCTGGCAATCCTATTCAGCGAGCCCTAGTTGAGTCAGCTGACTCAAAAAGCGCGAGACAACCTGACAAGCCGGCCAGACAGAGAAGTATTAAGAAGACGGAGTTTTAAGACGAAAAGCCGGAAGCACTAACCATAGAATACATAGATGCGTCAAACTCAAGATTTTTTTGATTACAAACGCTACCCTGAGCGTGGAACCCCAGAGAACTTCGGCAAAAGCCGAACAGCGTAGAACAGGGGTAGGCACAAAGAGAGCCAGCTCAAACTGTCAGTGTATGTGTGTGCTTTACACTGCGAAAAATGAAAAGTGAATGAAATATGGCTCAATCACTCAAACCAGCACAATCGATGATCTGCTGCAAGAAAATAAATGAGAAAACAACCCCCAAATTAATTTTTTCATGTGCAGTTATCCAACAACGCGACATAGATGCGCTCGCGTCGAAATGCAGCAACAGACTAATTCTGTTTTTACTCTCTCAAGTGCACTCATATGCCGAAGAAAAGTGCCCGCACGGGGTATGGGTGCCTAACTCTGGCGTAGAACCCCAGAGAGCGGTCGCAGCGAGAGCGAAAAACGTTCGCTCGCAGCACTGTCGCTACGCATCGAAAATAATTCAGTCTGCTAGGGATGGGTATCGGAGGGTGAAGTATCGATACTTCGGTATGAGTCAACATCGATTCCACGATTCTTGAAGCCTTCAAGTATCGATACTTGCAAGTATCGGTATCTGGTATCGGTCAAAAAACGAGGGACTTTCCATAAATTAAATTACATAAATTATTATTTTATTTCTTTTCAAAGAATTTTAATACAATTGCAATACAATGCTGCTTCTTATTGCTTTGACGTAACCAACATCAAAATAAACTTAAATAAAAAATTAAAGAAACCAAAACTCGTCACCTAAAGATGCTAAAAACAGTCGTTGTTGATGGTGAGTAGACGACAAACGGTTTCCCTCATCAGTCATAATTAATCCGGCACGAGAAAAGAGCTTTTCAGAAGGTACTGATGTTGCAGGCATGGATAGGAAGATATCCGCCAATTTGTTGAGACCAGGGAATTGAATTTTCAGCTGCTTTCAAGACTCGAGTGGATTCGTTTTCCTGTTCTCCAAAGTTCTGCTAAAAAAAGCTCGCATTTCCATCATCAAGATTTGTGCTTTGATTTTGGGTAATCATTACATCATGAGTTTCCCAAAAATTTGCTGTGGAGTTAATTGTTGGATCACTTCACAGTAGTCGTCGATTCTTTCAATGTAGTGCTGCAGTTCGATGACGGTTGGACATCATTTTCATTCTAAAAATATATATAAAATATGTTACTCAATACAGTGTTCAATCAAAACTTACCTCTGCAGAGATACATCTTGTATCGGAATTCGAAGATGGAGCTGATAGTCCAGTGTCATCGGCATTCTTCGCTGTCCCATCTTTCTGGATATTGTGGTGCACCCGCAAATGTTTCAACAAATTTGTCGTATTGCCGCAAAAAGTATATTGTCGCCCGCATAAATTGCACTTAGCTTTTTTTTCACTTATTTCAAAATGTTTTCTCGCTCCACTTAGTTTAAACATTTTGTATTTTTCAAACGGTTACGTCAAACAACACAACATACATATGTATAATGAGATGTACAAACTTAGACGCTTTCAACTTTCAACTCAGATCACTCAGATCACACTCAAAACACTAAGTTCATCTGTTTCATATCAAGCCGAAAGTAGAAAGAGATAACAATAGATCGAAACTCGACCAAGGTATCAGCAGTATTGCGTGTAGAATCATCTGCACAAGTATCGATACCTACAGGATCGGCGAGATGGAAGTATCGCGTCAAAAAAACGATACTTGGTACACCAAGTATCGATACCTGAAAGTATTCGATTCTGATACCCATCACTACAGTCTGTCACAGATCGCAGAACGATGAACGCATGGCTGTGTCGCTGTGTTCTCGTTTTGCATATGTATGCGTAGGCTGACGTAATTACGTCCAGTACCAAATGTCCCCGGTCGACAATGTCGCCGCATCGTCGACTATACCGAAGTCGGCAGAATTAAATTCTGCCGGCGTCGACATGCAAAGACCAGCCGACGGTGCCCGAACTATCCAATGTCGTCATCGAAACACTTCGGCTACCGAAAAGAGTTGAGCAAACACAATTTCTTGAAAAAAATTGCCACAAAAAAAAGGCAAGAATAGGAAAAATGCAGCATCAAATAATATTTATTTTCATGACGGCTTTTCCATACCCTTGTTACTTATGGATGAGGGAAAAATTTGAACATTATTACCATATATGTACATATTATTTTTATATATACATAATTTGTCAATAACTTGTTACTTATACATAAATTGATCATTAAATAAGCATGTTTTTTTTATGTGAAACATATGTAAATTTCACATAATTTTACATGCATCGTCGGTTATGGCCAAGCATACTCTGTGTTTTCGGCACGCCACAAAAAGGAAGACAAAAAGAACAAAGTTCAAACGGGACATTGCATTGTTGTTTTCATTTACCATTTCGGCACGCGTCGCTTTGTAATTTTCGTTTCTCTTTGCATTTGATTTAAATTTGCGTACAAGACAGTTGTCAAAGATTTCAGTGTGAAAGATTACAGCGAAAATATTTAAATTATTAAAAATTTATAAAGGTAAGTTTGCATGCATTTCAAAATAATTCAAATAAAGTTTCTAAATTTTAAAAATAGAAGTGACAAATTTTAATTTTTTATGTTGCAGATGTCTCAAGGAGTACAGCCAGCGGCATTAGAAGATACATAATTTATTGTTTATGTTTATTGTTATACCCTTGCTGTTAAATAAAAATTTAATAAATGAATAAATTAATAAAAAGAAAATTTTGTATTTTGTATTTTATTTTTGTATGGACAACACTATCGACATTTAATGTAATTGTCGATGGAACGTCCTCTGAAGCGCATTAAAAAAGTCCCACCGACCAACGGTCGACATTTAACGCAATTGTCGATGGAACGTCCTCTGACGCGCATGCAAAGAAGATCCGTCGATCAACAGTCGACATTCAAAGCAAATGTCGATGAAACGTCCTCTGATACGAACGCAAAGAAGACCTGCCGACGTACCGTCGACGTTCAGAGGAAATTTCTTTGCAAATGTCCCTCAATACATTTTCGAAAAACCATCCGCGGACATACCGTCGACTATGTCGCTCAGTTGTCTTGATTGTCCTTATTGCTAGGCCATCTAATGTTAAATGTCGCCGCAACTTAAATGAGCGTGTCGCCGCTATGTCCCCCAAGACATCGGACATGTCCCCGGAAACTCGACGGAGAGTCTCCGCAGACACGAACTGCAGGGTATTTACTCTTGTAATTTATAATAATTATTAATTTTTAATTTATTTACTTTTTTTAAATTATATTTCCTTTATATGTATACTTAGTAATATATACATATATTAATTAAATTTAAATTTTATATACTATAAACAATTTTAATAATAAGAACATGGCAACAATAAACAGCAATTGGGGAGTGTGATCGGTTTTGTTTTGGTTTTAGTCGTGCCCCCTCTTCTTAGTTTTGGCGCGCTTTCTCTATTTGTTTTGATCAGTTTTTCTCTTCCTGCTTGCACTATTCTTGACCGCGCTTTTTTTTCATTCTTCTTTATTGCATATCTTATAACTATTTATACTGAAAACCTGCATAATAAAGGTCGCCGGTCGAATTCGTTACCGATTGCAATGTACAGTATGTACAATCGGTATCCAGGGAACACCACGAGGAGGCCATTGCAATAGCAATGGGGTCATTTACGAATGACCTTCGAGTCGACTTGAGATGATTAAATTCACATTAAATCTCCATGTTCCCCACCTAAAAAAACTAATAAATAAATCCTGAGCAAATCTATATTTTAAAAAATTACCCGTGACGGACGGACTTTCCCATAATACCGACTCTGTAGCTTATCGACCTTTTTTTAAGACTCTAAAATTTATATTTTCCTATTGCTTTTGTGCTTTTCAGAAACACCGCATCAGCCATTTGCTATTGTTCTTTAGCAAAACGAGTAGAAAATAATTTAGAATAAATTTTCGAAGCTCGCTGCATTCATGCAATTCACTGTACCAATCTCGGTAATTCGGGTCCTCAATATTCGAAAGGCATTCATTAATAATTTTTTTTTTTTTTCGCGCATGTGGGAAATTTTTAAAGAACTGATGGAAAATCTTATAATGCTGCTTCATCAGGTTAAATAAATGATTTTGTGGGGCTTTAAGCTTTAGGTTGTTGTTTATAGTTTTAAAATGTTTGTTAATGATAAAAAAAATTCCGATCCCTCATAATTTGCGATCTCTTCTTTTAAAAGTTCTTTGCATTTATCGCAATTGAACTTTTGTTGGGCTTTATGCATAACAAATCCTACGAAATATCTCAATGCATTCTCAGTGGCTATACTGATTTCAGTTGGCTGTTCTTCATCAGCCTCGGATACTTCCATATTTTCATCTAAGATTATGTTAAAATCTTCGTAATACACCTGATCTTGGTCATTTACGTTTTCAATTGCCAGTTCATGCTTTGTTTCTTCAATAACATTTATTAGCATTTCGTTTTTGAAGTTATTAATTTCATTGATAACATTTTTGAGATTATTGCATTGAATTCGAATAACATAGGATTATTGTTTGTGCCACCCCTAATTCTTATTAGATAAAATAGATGTTCTAGCGCATCTTGGTTTAGACGTGACAACATTAAAAAAAATACTCCGTGCCCTTCATTCCAAATATCGTTTGTAAGCATTAGTATTGCGTTTATTGATAGAACTATTCCATCTAAACAATAAACTTTTCTGCGATATAGACACTTCTTAAAGTACTCTCTCATTTCTATTATGTATTTTTCGTTGTCACTGCCTTTCTGGATCGCTGATTTATTTGGATTTCTATCATAAATATTACTGCTATTCAAGCAATCGAACGAACAACCTATTAACTTTTTCTATAAATTTAGATGTAGCGATTGCCACATCTTCGCAGTCAATAAATTTGCCACGTTGAATCAATGTTTTAATGGCGGATGATACTGTTTGGCTAAATACCTGCGTTGCATATTTAACCTTCATCTTCTCGAAAGAATTCGGAAACATGTGTTTCCTTGTTAATTTTGGGCACATTCTTGTAGAAGTGTTGCTTGTGTCAATTTCAAGCAATCTCACCACTACATGCCAGGAGACTGTACCATCAGGAGTCTCAATAGAATCTCGCATTAGAATGTTTCTAATGGATTTTGTGAGGTGGGGGACATCATATATGCCATATATTTTGTGGTCATCCTGAAAAAAATAGGGTGCTTCGTTAACTATTCCAAGTTTATTGAATGCCCCTCGATTGTTTGCGCCTTGATCGCATACTACTGCTGTTATAAAAAGGCCTAAGGTTCTTGCGGCTCTTATATTTAAATCTATTAATTGTGTTAACTTATGTGCAGTCCAGTAGATGCGGCTACATAGCTCAATACAAATTTCCAGTTGGCATATAGTCCCCTCACCATGAAAACACATATTTGCTTACATAGAGCGTCAGTTTTTTCGTAGCCATCATCCACAAATCCTTCCACTTCATCACGGTGGGAATTATATTGCAGCCCTTTTCTAATGGAAATTTCATCAAATACTAATACGGCATTCTTCTGTTTTCGTCCATATTTTTAAAAACAGCATGTAAATTGTTTAATAAACTTTCATTAAGGCCCGGAACCATATTTTTTTCCGGAGCCCATCTTAATAAGGACGATTTGCTTGGCAGGTTTAGCTCAAGATCGTCACGCATAAAATTATAGGCCTTCGAAGAATAAAAATTAATGCTTTGAGCAATTATTTTTTCATCTTCTATCCATGATTGCTTGTTTTTCAGTAACATAGTGCAAATCGTGTTTGAGTTCTTTCTGTACCAGGTATCGATTTTTGACGCGATACTTCCATCTCGCCGATCCTGTAGGTATCGATACTTGTGCAGACGATACTACAAGCAATACTGCCGATACCTGGGTCGAGTTTTGATCTATTGTTATCTCTTTCTACTTTCGGCTTGATATGAAAGAGATGAACATAGTGTTTTGAGTGTGATCCGAGTGATCTGAGTTGAAAGTTGAAAGCGTCTAAGTTTGTACATCTCATTATACATATGTTGTGTTGTTTGACGTAACCGTTTGAAAAATACAAAATGTTTAAACTAAGTGGAGCGAGAAAACATTTTGACATAAGTGAAAATAAATGAAGCAAGTAAGTCGACTCGTCGACTTGGGTATACCATACACCAGGTAAAACAAATATTTCAAATTTCGAAAACCAAATGTATGTCTATTAAATTGTTTTTACATGTTTCATAGTATGTGCTATCTCGCTCACTCTACGAATACACGAACACTCTAGCGCCGCCACTAGCCAACGGCCAATTCTGGCCTTGTGGACCGCTTAGTAAAATACGTTCATACGCATATTTTGCATGTTTCTAGTCTGATAATATTTGGTAGTTTTGTAGAAATAGATAAGAATAATTAGTCTGCCGAATTTGAATGCGATAGTCAAAAAACTACAGGAGGAAATCGGTTTTTTCTTAATTATGGAGGCGGAAGTGGGCGTGGCAAAATATGAAAATATATATACTCTGCGCGCATACTAAGCCAGTATACATACTAAATTTGGTGACTTTAGCTTTGTTTGTTTTTGATAAAATTAGTTTTGTTTAATTTGCGGGGGCGGAAGTGGGCGTGGCAAAATTTTTAAATAGCCAGTTTCTGCGCGTCTATTAAACTAGTCTGCATACCAAATTTGATGTCTCTAGCTATTATACTTTTTAATAAAAACAGTTTTATGTGATTCCTGGGGGCGTAAGGGGGCGTGTCAAAAAGTTTGAACAGTTAATTTCTGCGCACTAACTAATCGGGTATACAAACTAAATTTGATGTCTCTAGCTGTCATACTTTTTAAGAAAAATAGTTTTATGTGATTCCTGTGGGCGCAAGGGGGCGTGGCCGAAATTCCAATTAACTCTGAACATGTGCATACTACACGAGTATACATATTTATTTGGTGGCTCTAGCTCTTATAGTCTCCGAGATCTGCGTGTTTATACAGACGGACGGACGGACGGACGGACAGACGGACATGGCTAGATCGACTCGGCTGTTGATCCTGATCAAGAATATATACTTTATAGGGTTGGAGAAGCTTCCTTCTGCCTGTTACATACATTTTGGCGACTTTAATATACCATTTCACCCTATGGGTGTATGGTATAAAAAAGCTAAGTGCAATTTATGCGGGCGACAATATACTTTTTGCGGCAATACGACAAATTTGTTGAAACATTTGCGGGTGCACCACAATATCCAGAAAGATGGGACAGCGAAGAATGCCGATGACACTGGACTATCAGCTCCATCTTCGAATTCCGATACAAGATGTATCTCTGCAGAGGTAAGTTTTGATTGAACACTGTATTGAGTAACATATTTTATATATATTTTTAGAATGAAAATGATGTCCAACCGTCATCGAACTGCAGCACTACATTGAAAGAATCGACGACTACTGTGAAGTGATCCAACAATTAACTCCACAGCAAATTTTTTGGGAAACTCATGATGTAATGATTACCCAAAATCAAAGCACAAATCTTGATGATGGAAATGCGAGCTTTTTTTTAGCAGAACTTTGGAGAACAGGAAAACGAATCCACTCGAGTCTTGAAAGCAGCTGAAAATTCAATTCCCTGGTCTCAACAAATTGGCGGATATCTTCCTATCCATGCCTGCAACATCAGTACCTTCTGAAAAGCTCTTTTCTCGTGCCGGATTAATTATGACTGATGAGGGAAACCGTTTGTCGTCTACTCACCATCAACAACGACTGTTTTTAGCATCTTTAGGTGACGAGTTTTGGTTTCTTTAATTTTTTATTTAAGTTTATTTTGATGTTGGTTACGTCAAAGCAATAAGAAGCAGCATTGTATTAAAATTCTTTGAAAAGAAATAAAATAATAATTTATGTAATTTAATTTATGGAAAGTCCCTCGTTTTTTGACCGATACCAGATACCGATACTTGCAAGTATCGATACTTGAAGGCTTCAAGAATCGTGGAATCGATGTTGACTCATACCGAAGTATCGATACTTCACCCTCCGATACCCATCCCTAGCAGACTGAATTATTTTCGATTTATTTTCTTGTTTTCTATTTTCTATTTTCTCATTTATTTTCTTGCAGCAGATCATCGATTGTGCTGGTTTGAGTGATTGAGCCATATTTCATTCACTTTTCATTTTTCGCAGTGTAAAGCACACACATACACTGACAGTTTGAGCTGGCTCTCTTTGTGCCTACCCCTGTTCTACGCTGTTCGACTTTTGCCGAAGTTCTCTGGGGTTCCACGCTCAGGCTAGCGTTTGTAATCAAAAAATCTTGTTTTTTTACCGCGTCGGTTACCCATACACACACAGCATAAACGAAGAAAAACGAAACGAAAATGGCGCAGTTAAATGACTTTCAGTGTATTAGTGAGATGCTTCGGCTGGAAAAGAGAGAGAATATCGTTCTGTTGCACAAATTTATTTTTGAAAAATAAGGAGATACAAAAAATAGAAAACGGGTGCGCGAGTTCGAGGGCTATGAATTTGCTGAGTCGGACAATTTGTATATTGATAGTTAAGTTAATTATATTGCTGAAAATCTGTCAGATATGGATCTGGCTGTAATTTGTAATTTGCTTCGATTGCCTCACAATAAAAACGATTTAACGAAACATATCTATATTTTACAATTTAAAAAAGAATTCTTTGCTCAAAGATACCGATTTTCAAACGGAAAATATCGACGAAAGTCAAGACGAAGAGTCGCAAAACGACGAAGTGCGCGAAAATGTAAGTGTGCGAAGCGAGAATTCATGCAGTGTGCAAAATACAAGCAGTGGTCGAAATCCAAGCAGTTTTTCCGAAGTTCCGAGGTTCGCCATAATCTTTCGCAATATAGAAGACTTTATCCGTATGTTTAGAGACGAAGACAATCTATCTATCGAAGTATGGGTCTAAGATTTTGAAGATATAGAAACTGTTATGTGTTGGAACGAGTTACAAAAATGTATTTTTGCCAAACGATCGTTAAAAGGCCTAGCAAAAATGTTTGCTAATAGTTAGCGCAATGTAACAACCTGGTTTAAGCTAAAAATCGCACTTGCTAAATTAAAAGCAAGAACAAATAGCGCACAGTTACATATGTACATACATATGTAAGTCAAAGTCTGAAAGAAAAATAAAGAAAAAATGAAAGTCTACAGGAGTATTTTTTTGTGCATTAAAGAAATGTCATCTCGCGGAAATATTAAAGGGTCTAATAATATAAATAAATTCAACAGAAGTTGAAAATTTTTTAAGTTATGCGCGAGAAATCGAAAAATTAAAACAAATATAACAATGGTGTTGGCAAGCAGTATCCGAAAAACGACGATAAGTTTCAAGCAGTGCAAAAGAAAAGTGCAAACAAAGAACTTAAAAATTTTAATTGCGGCGCAAAGGGCCACACATCAGTTAATAGCGATATTAAGTTTCAAAAATGATAAAGCCAATACATGTCAAATTACGTCGTCTCAAAATATTATGTCTATTCCAGTTAAAATCGATAATATTAATTATAATAAAATATCTGAAGCAATGCTGAATGCTGCTGAAACATGAATAATCCAATGTTGAGTGATTCTAACGTTTATTTAATCGGTTTCGGAAAGAAAAAAGACACAGACAAGATCAAAGCATCGGGTTCATTTAAATATAATGTCGATATCAACTGTAAGAAATACTGACATTTCTCTCAGTGGAGCAACAATTTATGGATGTGGAAATTGTTCTTGGCGAGGATTTCTGTAAGAAAGCTGAGGTTACAATCAGCTACAAAGGTATATACAAAATGTTTAGAATCCGAATTACTTCTTTTCTGAAAATCAATGTGGATAACTCCAGTGAACAGCAGGCCGACATACAGTGCTCGTCAGCGGGTTAGCCCCTTTTTTTTTTTTTGGAGATCCAGCAGCAAGTAAAATGGCTAATGAAGCAGTTCAAAATTTGATACAGAATTATCATCCGGTAAGCGAAAAGTCATCAAATATTCAAATGCGACTAGTTCTAAATGATGATAAGCCGATATACTCACTACCTCGACTATTCTCATATGCAGAGAGATGCATCATTGACAATCAAACCGATCAATGGCTGAAGGATGGCGTAATTGAAATATCAGAGTCTGAGTATACTAGCCCAGTTGTGCTTGTGAAAAAACGGAGCGGATCAAATCGGTTATGCATCGATTACAGACAAATTAATAAAGTAATCATAAGAGATCATTTTTTACTTCCCTTAATAGAAGATCAGTTAGACAGGCTTCAAAATGCACGTATTTTCAGTTCCATAGATTTAAAAAATGTTTTTGAAGTGAAAACTTCTTTAGAATCGTTGGGAGTGATTTGAGACTTGATGAAACGAAAAAGCGACACAAAAAAGAGACACATATAGATCTTATAGTATTTAGCCTACGAGAGAATGAGATGCAAATATATAAAAAGCATTATGAATAAAAAGCATTATGAAAAACTTCGACCAAGCTGGGAGTCGAACCCCGGCCGCCCGATCGCCAAGCGAGCACACTAACTACAGAACTCGACGGCAATTTACAAAGTGTCGACGTGGCTCTGTTGTGGCTCTGTCTTGGCGATCGGGCGGCCGGGGTTCGACTCCCAGCTTGGTCGAAGTTTTTCATAATGCTTTTTATTCATAATGCTTTTTATATATTTATATATTTTTTTGTGATAAATTTTTATTTACTTTTTCTACCCTTGCAGAGGGTATTGTAAAATTGGTAAGATGTTCGTAACGCACAGAAGGAGACGTCTTCGACCCCATAAAGTATATAAATTCTCGATCAGCATGAGAAGCTGAGTTGATATAGCCATGTCCGCAAAATTTTTTCTTCTAGAGCTATATGATATAGTGGTCCAATCCTAAGGATTTTCATACTTTATCTTACCCGGGTAATAAAAAACCCCAAAAAAGATTTCATCACGATAGCTCTTATGACGGCTGAGTAAAACGCATACGCACAGACGGAAGGACAGATGGACATGGCTATATCAACTGAGCTTCTCAGGTCGTAAACGCCTCCTTCTGTGCGTTACGAACATCTGACCAATTTTACAATACCCTCTGCAAGGGTATAAAAAGTAAATAAAAATGTATCACAAAATATACAATGAATGAATGCACAGCAACTAGAATCACTCTCTGTTCATCTCTCTAAAGTGGGAGAAATATGTGCATGCGAAACCAGATTGAGCAATGGAAAAACAGTTTTAATTGTGGCAATTTATATTTCACCGAATCAATCAATAAATAGCATCACGGAATTCATTCATGAAAATTTAATAAAGTATACACCAGAAGTATCGCGGATACTTAGAAAAGATTACGATAAAGTTCCAATGATTTTAAGTGGCGATTTTAACGTAAATTTTGCATTGGACACAGCGGTTCCTTTAATTGACTTTCTCAATACAACATTCAGTTTAAAAATGTGTAACAATCGCACTGAATCAACAACACGATCAAAAACAACAATTGACGCGGTATTTCAAAGATATGTTGACAACATCGAAACCAAAGCATTTGTATCATATTTTAGCTATCATAAGCCACTCGTATCATTTGTTGAAATTGAAAACATTGAGGATGAATAATAATAAAATGAAGAAAATAAAATATGACCTTTATAGCAATATTATAATGAACCTATAATTATCCCGCTCCTAATGCTGCTTTCGTCTCATTCTCTCTCAGTTTGTTTTACGGAAGGTTTCACTTCTATCGTGTCTAACCGTTAGACGCCCTTTTTTTTCATGTTGGCATTGAAGAAGGGAGCCGCAAATATACTTCTTTCGTAACATAGAAAGGACAATTCCAGTTTCTTCGAGTTCCATTTGGTCTTTCAAACTCTCCCACCGTCTTTTAACGGCATGTTAATGCTATATTCAGAGATCTAACCAGGAAAGGAATAGCCATACCATATGTTGACGATATAATAACCAGCAAAAACTGAAGCCGAAGCTGTAGCCAATTTAAAAGAAATACTTAAACAATGCGAAGAATATGGGCTTGTGATTAATTTCAAAAAATGTCAGAAACGGACGCTTTAATCGACAGATTTGGCGCAGTCCTTCCCCAGAAGTCGCCAGAAGACATGCAGTTTAATCCAGTGTATTACATGAGCAAGAAAACGACAGATGCCGAAAAGAGTTCACCACTGACGAGTTAGAAATCTTAGCTGTTGTAGAAGCATTAAAGAATTTTCGAGTTTATTTACTAGGACTACGCTTCAAACTTGTTATAGATTGCAATGCTCTAGCTGAAACTATTCAGAAAAAGGATCTATGCACATGGGTAGCTCGTTAGATTCTCCAAATGCAAGAATTTTTTATATGACGTCGAACACAGAGCGGGCACTCGAATACTCCATGCTGATGCGCTCAGTCGTGTACAAAAGATGATAATCAGCGAAACCAGTATGCATAGCAGAATAAAGCATCTGCAAGCTCAGGACGACCAGCTGAAGGCTGGTATTGACGTATTGGCATATAAGACGAATCACAATAACTATTTTTTTAAAGACTGGAGTTTTGCACAAACTTATCTCGGACAACGAACTAATTGTCGCACCAACTAGTATGCAACGAGAACTAATAAAAGAGGCCCACGATTATGGTAATTTTTCCATCAAGGGGACACGAGAGATCATTGGAAAAGAATATTTCATACCGAATCTGGAAGAGAAAATAAAAAGATGTATGTATAAGCTGTTGCATAAGATGTATCGTGACTAACCGCAAGCAAGGAAGACAAGAAGGAGAGCTTCATCCATTATACAAAGATGAACAACCGCTAATGACTATATCGATTTTTAAGGACCTCTTAAATCAACGCATAAACAGTAAAAACATATCCTGGTAGTCATCGATAGTTTTACCAAGTCTTGTTGGCTGTGTCCAACAAAGTCAACTTCTACAAAACATGCAGTTTTACGACTACAGGAGCAGAGCAAGGTTTTTCTCAAATAATATCGCACAAAGGATCAGCTTTTTCTTCGGAGGAATTTGACTTGTACTGTAAAAGCGAAGGCATAAAACATCATCTCATCACGACGGGACTTCCTCGAGCGAACGGCCAGGTAGAAAGGCTAAATACTACAATCATCGCAGTCCTTTCTAAACTCTCAAACGACGATCCAAGAAAATGGTACAAATTTGTAAATAATGTCCAGCAAGTCATCAAATCAACTTTTAGTAGAAGTATTATAACAACTCCTTTTGAGCTGCTTACGGGAACAAAGATGCGATTAAAGTCTGATATCAAAATCAAGGAAATAATAGAACACAAAATGATTTAACACTTTAATGATGAACGAGATAAACAACGTAAAGAAGCAAAGCAACATATTCTACTAATTCAAGATGAAAACAAAATCAGGTACAACTTAAGACGAAGACCAGCATCGAAGTATTAGATAGGCGATTTAGGCCATCAAAAGAACCCAACTTGGTCCTGGATTAAAGGTAAAGCCGAAATTTCTTGGTCCATACCGGATCATAAGGGTAAAATTCAACGACACCTACGACGCACAATGGGGCCTTCTGGCATTTAGCATTGCAAAAATCATAGCGTTTAAACCAATAAATCGATTACAAAAATTTAAAAAGCATATGATAAAGAATACCTTAAGCTTCATGTTTGTCAAAAGTGCTGGGTGGTCGTGGTGCTGTAATATTCAAGGTCAAAGTCAGAAAATATTTCCAAGCATGTTTTTCCTTTAAAAATGGATCGAAACCCGGGTTTTTTTCAATCACAAATGGAATTTTTCATGGTTTTAGACGACTATGTAACATTTTTTAATGTTTTAGTTTGATTTTTTAACATAATTACAAAAAAGAAAAAAAAAATTTTTTTTAATTTTTTTTAGGTTAATTTTAAAAATTTGCTATTGATGGCTGATTTTCTTCAAAATAATTTTCAGTATTTACATCAGTATCTAATAAACTCAACATTTCGGGACTATAGTTGCTCTTTTTCAAATCCTTTCGTGATCGCACGTGTCTCAGTGATGCAATAAGTGGGTCCGAAGAGGCTGCTAGCATGTTAAAAGGTCTTCATTTTGTCTAACACGAGAAGTTTTTAATGTATTAGTGTATCTGAACCTTTTGTAGTCCTTGTTTTTACATTCCTGTGCTTCTTCGGATAGCTCTCCAAGTGGTAAACACTGATATTCTATTAAATCCTTTCCGTGAGCCAAAATCCTATTTATCGTTGGGGTACGTTTTTTTTGCGAATACAATTCAGTCAAAAGATGAGCAGTCTTTGAAGTATATTCGGCAAATTTTTCACCATTTACCATTTCCTTGCAATTTATAACATTCAAGATAACAGCCAACCTTTTAATGATCTCTTGACTAACACCTGTTATAAAAGATGTCACTTCATCATTTTCAAAAAATCTTCTTGAAGTATTTCCATCATTCGTGTTTCGGTATTATCCTTTTTGTATTAATTAGGTAAACAACTTAATATTTACATCCAATTAGGTAAACGGAAATAAAAACGACCAACCCACAAATAGGACAAACTTTTCATCAACTTAAATAACAAGTCTTGTCATTTTTTCCAAAGCAGGTAATTAGCAATTTATCTTTGTAGAAAGGCATATATGTAAGGTAGTATTTGCAAAACAGCATTACGCAATGTTATCATTTAAATACAAAGAAGCTACAGGCCAATACGCATGCGCTCTTCTTCTTCCTTATACCTGCAGCGCATTTTTTAGGCGAGGTTGCCTTAGTTTTGTAGCTTACGCATCGCTGTCGCAGGTCTCCGCATATTGGGACTATATACATCTGATAGGTAAATATTTCACCTACCTAGTGTATGTAGTCCGGTATTGATACCCGTTGAGTCTTGCTAGTTTTATTCCATCAAAGTTAAAAAAATGCCAATATTTAGTACATTTTTTACGCTTCTAGTTCAATAACTATTTAAGTAATTATTAAAATTTATGAAACATGCTATTAATAAAGAACATACTTTTCAGATAAAACCAAAGATCGATTGTTGAAATCGCCCAATATTCAGTTTTAAAGTTGCGATTTTTTTTTAAAAATTATCATTTTTTCCTTTTCACTAAAAATGTCTCAACTTTGGGCGCCTCTAGCACCCATGAATCTCAACCGATTTCAAAAATTTCATAATCTCTGAAGTATTTCCTATCGATTGCATATATCATTTTTGCCGTACGTATTTTTGCAACGCTATCCGAGCAGAGGCCCAACTGTGCGACGTGGCAAAAGACTCTGTATTCAGCGAAGGCCCAAAGCAGACGAGCACTTGGGTTGAGTATATAAAACCATGGGTACCATACGACGACGATGATGCATTCGGGGCAAATTAAGTGTAGGATGGCCGATTTGTTTTTAGACGAAAAGCCGGAAGTGTAAGATGTAAAGACGACGAAAAGACGAAAGACATTAAACAATAATTAATTATATCTACTAATTATATCTACTCTAGCAACTATAGTCCCGAAATGTTGAGTTTATTAGATATTGATGTAAATATTGAAAATAATTTTGAAAATAATCAGCCATCAATAGCAAATTTTGAAAATTAACCTTAAAAAAATTTAAAAAATTTGTATTTTTACTTTTTGTAATTATGTTAGAAAATCAAAATAAAACCTTAAAAAAATGTTACATAGTCGTTTAAAATAATGATAAATTCCGTTTGTGATTGAAAAAACCGGGTTTCGCTCCATTTTTAAAGGAAAAACGTGCTTGGAAATATTTTCTGACTTTGACCTTGAATATTACAGCACCACGAACACCCAACACTCTTGACAAACATTTAAAAACTTAAGGGATTCTTTACTATAAGCTTTTTAAGTTTTTAAGATCGCTTTATCGGTTTAGAAGCTATGATTTTTGCAATGTAAAATACCTAAAGGCCCCACTGTGCGTCGTGGGAGATTTGGTTCCCGTCGATGGAACCATGACGAAAGATAACTTTGACCGTCTTTGAAAATCATGCTTTGCCTTCAGGGGATAAGCTTTCGGAGAGTCCTTTGTTTTCCAGCAGGACAATGCGCCATGCTATAAGGCAAAAATTATAACAAGTTTTTTTTTTAATGAAAATGAAGTAAATGTGCTGGATTGGCCACTACAAAGTCCTGATGTGAACATCATTGAAAACCCATGGGCTTATATTAAGCGACAGCGTTGTGCTTATCTCGAAAGGACACGACAGGACCCTATTTCTGAGGTTGGAGAGCTCTGGAGACATATTTCGTTGGATTATATCCGTAACTTGGTAGATTCGGTACCGAGACGTCCACAAAAAGTAATAAATGCTAAAGGAGGGTATATAAAAATATTAAACATAGGAAACAATGCGTTGAAACGTAAAATTTTATTAATTTTTGTTATTTTAAACAAATACTGGGGCTAAAATGAAAATTTTTGTTATCCAGTTTATCTTAGCACTCCTGGCGTTATGGACTGCGTAGTAAAATACGTTCATACGCATATTTTGCATGTTTCTAGTCCGATTTCAATAAAATTTGGTAGTTTGGTAGAAATATATAAGATTAATTAGCCTGCCGAATTTGATTGCGATAGTCAAAAAACTATAGGAGGAAATAATTTTTTCTAAATTATGCGCGTCTATTAAGCTAGTCTACATACCAAATTCAATGTCGGTAGCTGTCATAGTTTTTAAGAAAATCAGTTTTATGTAAACTAAACGAGTATACAAACCAAATTTGATGTCTCTAGCTGTTATACTTTTTCAGAAAAAATTTCGATTAACTCTATACATTTACATACCACACAAGTATACATACCAAATTTGGTGGCTCTAGCTCTTATAGCCTCCGAGATCTGCGTGTTCATACAGTCGGACGGCTGTTGATCCTGATCAAGAATATACATTGGCCGTTGGCTAGTGGCGGCGCTAGAGTGCTCATGTGCTTGAAGAGCGAGCGAGATAGCATATGGTATGAGGCATGTTAAAACAATTTAATAGACATACATTTGGTTTTCGAAATTTGAAATATTTGTTTCACCTGGTGTAGTGTAGTCGGCGAGTCAATTTACTTCATTATTTGCATTATAGTTGCCTACGAAATGCCTAGTTGGGTTACTTTAAGTTTAATACTTTTCGGATTTCCCCATTTCCGTTAACGAAGTGCAAATCGGAACGGATACGGACGTGGAATTTCCTCGATGCATTGCAAAATCAAGTGCCTAGCCACAATCACTTGCCTATCCACTTCCCCGGCCAGGATAAACAATAACGGATGACACACATTGTGAGGATGTATGTACATACATATGTATAAAGAAACAGGTAATATGCACAAGAATTCTTTCGGAAGCTAGGATTAAAAGTTAAAAGTTTAAATGACATCATTAATGCCAGTTGTTAGGATGAGAAAAATTTGCCGAATATAATTCAAAAACTGCAGAGCTTTTGACTGAATTGACTGACCACTAACCATAGAATACATAGATGCGTCAAACTCAAGATTTTTTGATTACAAACGCTAGCCTGAGCGTGGAACCCCAGAGAACTTCGGCAAAAGCCGAACAGCGTAGATTCTACGGCGTAGAACCCCAGAGAGCGGCCGCAGTGTCGCTACACATCGAAAATAATTCAGTCTGCCACAGATCGCAGAACGATGAGCGCATGTCTGTGTCGCTGTGCTCTCGTTTTGCATATGTATGCGTACACTCGTCGGTACATGCTCAGGCTTCGTAGTGTGTGTGTGTGTGACGTGAAGCTGTACAACATCGCATTTCAATAGCTCCCTCAACCAAAATTTTTAATTTTCGACAAAAAGCGACAATGCGAATAGGTAATGCCTCTGTGAAAAGAATATCAAGAAGTATTGGCATCAGATTCGTATGTGTCACGGTGGCTGTGCCGATAGAGTGCTCGCTTGGCGATCGGAATATCACTGGTTCGAGTCCCAACTCCGATTATCGTTAATGAAGGTTTTCGATGTGTAGCGACACTGCGGCCGCTCTCTGGGGTTCTACGCTGTTCGGCTTTTGCCGAAGTTCTCTGGGGTTCCACGCTCAGGCTAGCGTTTGTAATCAAAAAATCTTGAGTTTGACGCATCTATGTATTCTATGGTTAGTGGACTGACTGACTGAACGGTACAAAGTATTTTGGCTATCAATGAAAACCTTTTTATAATTCCGGCAGCCTCTTCGAACCAACTTATTGCATCGCTAAGACACTTGCTATTATGAAAGGATTTCGAAAATAGCAACTATAGTTCCGAATGGTTGAGTTTATATGTGTAAATACTAATGATTAATACAATACGATTTGTTCTTCCAGAAGACAAATTTCATCCTACATAAAATTTAAAAATTGATGAAAACTGTTTGTCTACTACCGATTGGTCTTATCTGCCCAATTCTAGATATATGAACTCAGCTGTTTGCTTCTTTTATGAGGCTTAACAAACCTCCCTGGTTCTCTCGTGAGTTATCCAATTTGACAAATGTGAAGACTCGATATTATAAGAAGATTTCAAAATACACGTCGTTCATCAGAGTACGCTCTGTATACAGTCGCTCGTAGAAAATTCATGATGCTTAATACACAATGCTATAAGAATTATCTTCAGCGGTGTAAGCTTCAGTTTTCTTCTGACCCTAAACAATTTTAATTTTGTTCATTCTAAACGTAATACCTCTGTGAACCCATCTTTTTTGTCCTTTCAAAATAAAAAAGCTAGCACTGATCAGGCAATTGCCGCTATTTTTGCGAGTCTTTTCAATACAACTTATTTCTCAACGGAATATCAATTGTTTTTATTGTCTGTCGAATCTTTCTCTTTCTCATCTATTTGGTATTTCATTCCTTTGCATAAAAATGCCAAAAAGTCCGAAGCCTCTAACTATAGGGGTATCTCAAAATTGTCCGCTATTCCGAAAGCTTTTGAGAAAATTATAACTTCTCAATTGCAACATTTTAGCAGCTCTATTATTTCGCCATCCCAACAGGGGTTTGTGAAACGTAGGTCTATAACCACTAACCTTTTAGAATTTACCTCTATAATTAACAAGGGGTTCAAAAATGCTAAACAAACTGATGTTATATACACTGACTTTAGTAAAGTCTTTGATTCTGTTAATTATACTCTATTACTTTCTAAACTGACTGGGTTTCCACCTTTTTGCCTTTCTTTGGTTCGAGAATATTCAACAAATAGAAAGCAGAAGGTACTTTTAAAGTTTTCTTTTTCCGATTCCACTCTTGTGACTTCTGGTGTACCTCAAGGTAGTCATCTTGGCCCTCTGCTTTTCACACTATTCATTAACGATCTTCCATCATTCGCGTGTGCTTATGTATGCTGACGCTGTCAAGCTTTGTCTTACTTATAAAGACACAGATTCATTTAGTCTGCTACAAGCTGATCTTAAAAACTTTCAATCCTGGTGCCAGTTTAATCTACTAAATCTTAACACTACCAAATGTAAGGTAATGACTTTTTTTGGTAAATCTCCTCAACTGGTCACTTATTTTCTAAACAGTAATCCTTCAGAACGTCCAAATTATATAAATGATTTGGGCGTACTTATGGACCATAAGTTAAATTTTAACACCCATATTTCCACCACGGTCGCAAAGGTCATGAGTGTTCTGGGTTTCATTAAAACTAAAGTTATTTTTACTTCGCTTGTGCGTCCTATTTTAGAGTATGGATCTTGTCCTCTATTAATATACTTAAAATATCTATCCTTTCCTATTTAACGCACAGAAGGAGACGTCTTCGACCCCATAAAGTATATACATACATATATTCTTGATCAGAATGAGAAGCTAAGTCGATTTAGCCATGTCCGTTCGTGCGTATTTGTTTTTCTCAGCCGTCTTAAAAGCTATCGGGTTGAATTTTTTTTCTGTGCTTTTTTTACCTGCAGCAGATCAAGTATGAAAATCTTGAGGATGGGACCACTATATCATATATGTAGTTCCATACGAAAAGTAGGTGAAGGAGTTGGAGTATTGCTATGAAATTTAGATATGTGAAATTACAGATCCCAAAATTTAAATCTGATTGTATAAATAATACACAAGTTACAGTCAATATAATAATCTCTGCTCTGCTTCCAGCTCTGCCGGCAGCGCTGCTGGCAGTCTACTAGTAGACGTAGCTACGTCATACGTCATCGACAGAGCACATGCATACACACACACACACAGACGCAACGCTACATAAACTGTATGTGTATGCATGCGTTGCTTTGCTTAGGGAATGAGGGAACAAGAACAAATTGTAGTAAAAAGAGTAAATTTGTTTTGTTTGCATATTGATGAATTGAGTTGCAGAAAACAAATTTTGAACATGTAAAATTATTATTGTCAAGGACTGCAAGGGTATATAAACTTCGGCATAGCCGAATTTAACTTCTTTGATATTTTTAGATACAAATAAAGGTAACTGCTATTTAATATTATGTATAATATGTATATCAAATAGTGATTTGTTATTTTGTTGGCAAAGTGTTTGTGTGGATGCATGTGCTCAGCTGTTCTGTGGATTTTAACTAATGACGTAGTAGGCTGGCTGCAGCGCTGGACAATGGGGCCTTTTGGAATTTTACATTTCAAAAATCATAGCTTCTAAGCCGATAGAGCGGTTGAAAAAATTTAAAAAGCTTATGATAAATAATTTTTCAAGCTTCAATATTAATGTTTGCCAAGTTTCCGTGGTGTTGTAATATTCAAGGTCAAAGTCAGAAAATATTTCCATGCATGTTTTTCCTCTAAAATTTGAATGAAATCCGTTTCTTTTTTCATCCCAAAATGAAATTTTTTGATTGTTTCAAACGACCATATAACCACTAACTAGAGCTGGGAAAACCATCGATGGCACCATCGATATTATCGATGGAACCGATGGAGTGCGATAAATCGATGGAAATTTTTCGATGTCGATATATCGAATTTCTTTTTGGTTCCAACACGTGTGTAAGTAATTTGCAATATATAGTAAGATTTTGTTATTATTAATTTTTTCTGCCTTTCTTTACATACAGGTGTACTTACTTTTACTCTATTAAAGTACATTTTTAACCCTGGCAGTTCCTCTTTTAAAATGGACAAGTTTTTGACCTCATCCCGTAAGCATTTTAAAAAGAAACAATTACAGGACAATTTTTAAGAATTTTTTTTTTTTTTTTTAGAAAAAGATCATGATCCCTCTCCAACATCATCAAATGAACCATCTTGTTCAAAATCTGAACCGGAGCCTAAGCGCAAAAAGTGTATTTCCGCAGTGTGGGCACATTTTGACAAATTGCCAAACAAACAACTTGCAAAATGTCATTATTGTGGCAAAGAATACAAGACAAGCGGAAACACGTCCAACTTGTTAGAGCACTTAAAACGGGCCCATCCTCTTGCCCAGCAAGTTAATAACGAAAATACGTCTTCTCAGTTAGAGCGATATTTAACACGGACAGACGTTTACGGTCCAACATCTTCCAAAAAGGAAGCAATTGACAAAGCCATTGCTGCAATGGTCGCAACGGATTTGCAACCATTTAGCGTTGTCGAAGATATTGGATTTAGAAACTTGATGAGGGTGGTGGACCCTAGATACGTCATGCCCTGTCGAAAAACTCTGCGGGACACGCATATTAAAAATATGAACGAGAGTATGACGGAGAAATTGAAGGGCATTCTTGACTCCGTTGACTCGTGCGCTATCACAACAGATGCATGGACATCTCGTGCAAATGTTAGTTATCTAACTGTAACGTGTCACTTTATTTTAAATTTCGAGCTTAAGACGGCAGTGCTATCTACAAAGCCACTAATGGATGAGACAAACCATTCAAGTCTAAATATTGCCAACACATTGCGGGAAATATGCGATGAGTGGAAAGTGTTCGACAAACTGCACACCATTGTGACCGACAACGCAGCATCTATGATTAAAGCGTGCGAATTATTGAAAAAGAAACACTTACCGTGTTTTGCGCACACTCTTAATCTTGTTGTGCAAGATGCTTTAAATCTGGAAAATGTGCAAAACGTTTTAAAAATCACAAAAAGAATAGTGTCCTACTTTAAGAGTAGCGCTATTGCTTATGCAAAGTTCAAAAATGCCCAAGGCACCGAAAATCCTTGCTCTCTATTGCAAGAGGTCCCTACTCGCTGGAACAGCGCATTACAAATGATTCAGAGAGTGTTGCGGACAAGGGAGCCCCTAACTGGCACCCTTTTAAGATGTCATAATGCTCCGATTCCACTGTCAGAGGATCAATTTCGGATTTTGAAGGACTTGTGCTCGCTTTTGGAACCGTTCGAAAAAGCCACAAAACATGCGTCTGCTGCAAAGGGCGTTACAATTTCATTAATTGCTCCTGCAATTTTCGCCTTATCGCAAAGTTTGGAAGAGCTCCATGAGCAGATGTTAACACCTGTAGGGAGAGAAACTTGCGAGTTTTTACAGAGCAACGTAAAAAAAAGGCTATTCTCATATGAGAATAGATCAGCACCACGCCTTGGAACTCTTCTTGACCCACGCTTCAAAAAGGAGGGTTTCCAAAATCCGTCAAATGCCCAGCAGGCCATGTTGATGTTGGAGGGAGAGGTTCATAATGTAATACAGGGCGTGAGATCTAAAAACTCCACAGAGGAACTGCCAAGGAATGATGAGGAGACTCCATTTTTATTTAAATGCATGGCAGGAAAAATAAAAGAAAAAAACAAAAGTTCACGGGCGGACTCAATTATTACCATTCGCCAATATATGGAGCAGCGCAATGCTCCTCATGACAGCGATCCGCTCCAATATTGGCAGGTAAGTTAAGTGTAGTTTTTTTTAACAACTTTCATAATTGTACTTTCTACAATACAGATTAACAAGGAACATTTATTTGCACTTGGACAATGCGCAATAAAATTCTTGTGTATACCAGCAAGTTCAGCTGAATCAGAGCGCACATTTAGTAAAACAGGAGCTATTGTGACGGAACGGAGAGCATGTTTAAAACCTAAACAAGTGAACACATTGGTTTTTATTAACAAAAATCAATGGCTACTTTAAAATAACTGTGATATTGGAACGAATTGATTTTTTTTAAATAAGAACCTCTCATTAGCATTAAGTTTTGAAATCACCTTTTGTTTTGTAGTATTTAAGAGTACAATAAGAACCTCTCATTAGCATTAAGTTTTGAAATCACCTTTTGTTTTGTAGTATTTAAGAGTACAATAAGAACCTCTCATTAGCATTAAGTTTTGAAATCACCTTTTGTTTTGTAGTATTTAAGAGTACAATAAGAACCTCTCATTAGCATTAAGTTTTGAAATCACCTTTTGTTTTGTAGTATTTAAGAGTACAATAAGAACCTCTCATTAGCATTAAGTTTTGAAATCACCTTTTGTTTTGTAGTATTTAAGAGTACAATAAGAACCTCTCATTAGCATTAAGTTTTGAAATCACCTTTTGTTTTGTAGTATTTAAGAGTACAATAAGAACCTCTCATTAGCATTAAGTTTTGAAATCACCTTTTGTTTTGTAGTATTTAAGAGTACAATAAGAACCTCTCATTAGCATTAAGTTTTGAAATCACCTTTTGTTTTGTAGTATTTAAGAGTACAATAAGAACCTCTCATTAGCATTAAGTTTTGAAATCACCTTTTGTTTTGTAGTATTTAGGACGAGAAGTCACCTTTTTTGTTTTTATATTAAAGAACATTCAGAAATTACAAGCTTAAATCATTTTAATATATTTTCGGTTGAATTAATTTATAAAGGGCAAATTTATAGTAGTTAAATTATACGCTAGATAAATCGTAACGATGATTATAGGCAAGGTCATGAGTTCTGATACTTTTGGTTGTCCCTTTTCGAATATTTGAAACTTTGTAATATTGAAAAACGACACCAAAATATATATGTTGAATAACTCGTTTAAATTTTCGATGGAACCATCGATAGTATCGATGGTTTTTTCCATCGATGGAAAAAATATCGAGTGGAGCAACCATCGATGGATTCCCAGCTCTACCACTAACCATAGAATACATAGATGCGTCAAACTCAAGTTTTTTTGATTACAAATGCTAGCCTGAGTCTGGAACCCCAGAGAACTTCGGCAAAAAGCCGAACAGCGTAGAACCCCAGAGAGCGGTCGCAGCGAGAGCGAAAAACGTTCGCTCGCAGCACTGTCGCTACGCATCGAAAATAATTCAGTCTGCCACAGATCGCAGAACGATGAGCGCATGTCTGTGTCGCTGTGCTCTCGTTTTGCATATGTATGCGTACACTCGTCGGTACATGCTCAGGCTTCGTAGTGTGTGTGTGTGACGTGAAGTTGTACAACATCGCATTTCAATAGTTCCCTCAACCAAAATTTTTGATTTTCGACAAAAAAGCGACAATGCGACAATGCCTCTGTGAAAAGAATATCAAGAAGTATTGGCATCAGATTCGTATGTGTCACGGTGGCTGTGCCGATAGAGTGCTCGCTTGGCGATCGGAATATCCCTGGCTCGAATCCCAACTCTATTATCGTTAACGAAGGTTTTTTTGTTTATTTTTATTTTTTTTATTTATTTCTATTTTTTTTTTTCTTTTTGTTTATATTTTTTAATTTATTCTTATATGAATAAAAAACGCTAGCCTGTATAATAAAAAGCCTATATAATTAAAAAAAATAGATAGAAAAAACCTTCTACAATTTGTTCTTGTTCCCTCATTCCCTAAGCAAAGCAACGCATGCATACACATACAGTTTATGTAGCGTTGCGTCTGTGTGTGTGTGTGTATGCATGTGCTCTGTCGATGACGTATGACGTAGCTACGTCTACTAGTAGACAGCAAGCAGCGCTGCCGGCAGAGCTGGGAGCAGAGCAGAGATTATTATATTGACTGTTACTTGTGTTATATTTAGCCGATCAGATCCGAATTGGGATTTGGGGTTTTATATCCAATATTATCACATATGTGAATTTCATAGCAATTTTTATGAAAATGCTTGTTCTGGAGCTTCATATATGATATAGTAGTCCGATCCTGATAATTCTCATACTTGATCTGCCCCAGATACTGAGGTAAGCCGACGGCACCCAAACGAAATAATTTCATTTTTCGAAACCCAATCGGCTGCCGAAAAAAAAAATTATTTTCTTACTTGAGGCTGTGTTGTTGTTTTATATTTTCCTTGTATTTCTGTTCGCATCGTTTTGTACTTTTCGTTTTTCAGAACACTCAGTGAAAATACATATGTATGTATATTCTATTAGTGTTTTCTGATTAATTATACCCTTGCAGAGAATATTTTAAAATTGGTCAGATGTTTGTCACACACAGAAGGAGACGACTTCGACCGCATAAAGTACATACATACATATATACATTTGTACATACATATATTCTTGATCAGAATGAGAAGCTGAGTCGACATAGCAATGTCCGTCCGTTTGTCTGTGCAAATCAACTTAACGCCGCCATCTTAAGAGCTATCGAGATGAAATGGGATGGTATTTGAGCTGCTTATGTATGTATGTATGTATGTACATACATATATCCAGGAGCAGATAAAGTATGAAAATTGTCAGGATCGGACCACTATATCGTATAGTTATAGAAGAAACATAAATGAAATGAAGTAAGTCGACTCGTTGACTTGGGTATACCATACACCAGGTGAAACAAATATTTCAAATTTCGAAAACCTAATGTACATATGTATGTACATACATATGTCTATTAAATTGTTTTTACATGCTTCATACTATGTGCTATCTCGCTCACTCTACAAACACACGAGCACTCTAGCGCCGCCACCAGCCAACGGCCAATTCTGGCCTTGTGAACCGCTTAGTAAAATACGTTCATACGCATATTTTGTTTCTAGTCCGAGTTCAATAAAATTTGGTAGTTTGGTAGAAATATATAAGATTAATTAGAGTGCCGAATTTAATTGCGATAGTCAAAAAACTATAGGAGGAAATCGGTTTTTTCTAAATTATGGATGCGGAAGTGGGCGTGGCAAAATATGAAAATATATATACTCTGCGCGCATACTAAGCCAGTGTACATACTCAATTTGGTGACTTTAGCTTTGTTAGTTTTGAGTAAAATCAGTTTTGTTTAATTTGCGGGGGCGGAAGTGGGCGTGGCAAAATTTTTAAACAGCCAATATCTGCGCGTCTATTAAGCTAGTCTACATACCAAATTTTATGTCGGTAGCTATTAGAGATGGGATCGGGAAAGAAAATGCTTCCCGTCCCATCCCGTCCCGAAATCAAATTTGCTTTTCCCATCCCGGTTATCCCGAAAAATTTTCAGTCCCGACCGCGGGTCCCGACACTTTCCCGAAAATTTTATTTTCATATATGCATATTACTTTATTTATATATTTGTTTTTCCAATAAACTCTTACATTATATATCCATATTTTTATTTAAAAACAATATTTTTTTCAAAATTGTCTCCAATAAGCCGAGTTCTTCTGTCTTCCAAAATTCTACTTGAAGTAGAAAAAACTTTTTCGCTAGTTGCAGAGGATGTCGGAACATTTAAAGTTTGCCTAGCCAGCATTTGTAATAATGGCAATTCATTGCACTGCTTCCAAAAAGATAATATATCCACATTTTTCTTAAGTTTAACATTCTTAATATAATTACTAATTTCTTCGTCAATATCATCTTCCTTTTCGGGTTGCATTGCACAAAACTCCGAAACTCTGGTACTATGAAATTGTCTTGATCAACCACTTTTTTTTGCTGATGGGGTTGTTATCATTTCAATTATTGATTTGACTGTCACGTATACTTCATTCTTCTCCTCAGATGTCAAAAAGCTTAAATCTTTAAAATGTGGATTTAAAAAAGGGCCACGTTGTGAAACGTATTTGGCACACAGCGGGTATGTAAAGATAATTTACATTTGCTTTTAATTTCTTTCATTGTTTCGGTATCAAGTACACTTCCATCACAATGATTAGTTAATTTTTTAAACCACAGTGCGTATTCATGCATTGTTGGTTCCTTGTCGGCACTCCAACACTCGGAACAATCCTTAAACAATGACAAAAATTGTACAATATCCTTTAAAAAGTGGAAGTCAATATTTAATATTCTTTTGACATCATTACGTGAAACTAGAATTGACTGAATTTCTGAAAATGATTCTAGAATGCTATCAAACATGATATATATGGAATTCCACCTAGTTTTAACATGTTGTTTAAGTGATTTCGATAGTAGGCTGTTTAGCTCTGAATGCTTAAAATGGCCAACTAGGGACTTTGAAGCATCTAATAAAGCATCCAATTCAATAACATTACCTTTATCGAAAAGGTCAGTCATAACTAAATTTAAATTATGGCATGCACATGCAATGCGCTTATAATGTTTAAATGCTGCCTTGACATTGGCACCATTGTCGGTTATAATATAGCTATTTTGAAAATTTGGTTCCAAATCATATTCTCTTGCTATTTCTAACACACAGCTCAATATGTTAGCACTATCCTTTTTGCCAAGTAGAAATTCGCGATTTGCGAGGACCTTTACATTTAGCTTAAACTCCTGACATATGTAATGTGCTGTCAGTGTGAGAAAACTGCGCTGTGTGTGTTGCTCCGTCCACATGTCTGTTGTACACTCATGATGAAAATAATAGGTACACCAAAATTTTTTTGGAAATTTTGTCATAACTAATTAATTTTTGGTATTTCTGAAAAAACTGGATGGCAACTCGAAGAACGCAATATGGCAATGCGTTGCATGCCAAAAAAAATTTTGTATTTCCCCCTATTTTTATAGTAGTCACGTTTCTTTGAAAAGAGCTTGCTGAAAATAATAGGTACACTCAATTTCCACAGCCTGAAAAAAAGTTTACAATAAGAAAGATTTCTTTAATTGTTATAAAATAGTAAGTATTCTTCACACAGATATTAAAAGTAGAAAAATAATGATCAATATCCTATTTAGATGGGTCGAAATATTCATTGTTCGAGTGAGGAACGCAGAATTGCTAAAAACCTTAGAAATAGTGGAAAATCTTTGCGGGAAATCGCGAGTCTGATGAAGAGATCTCATAATTTTGTACAAAATGCTCTACAGGTACACACAAAAAGGAAACACGTGGACGTCCATCAAAAACCACACCAGAACTGGACCGACGCATTATAAGAATTGCGAAAGTCGACCCTTTCAAACCTTCAAGGGTCATTGCATCCGAAGTGGATAATATTATTAACGCTTCTTCGATTAGGAGACGACTACAAATGGCTGAACTACCAGGACGCATCGCCAGAAAGGTTCCATTGATGCGCTCCAAAAATTTGATCATGAGGCAAACTTTTGCTAAAGACCATATCACATGGGCAGGATCTGAAGGTCAAAAAAAGTGGCGAAATATCCTTTTTAGCGACGAAACCAAAATTTGCCTTTTTGGAAATGACTATTATAGACATGTAAGACGCCCTAAAGGTAAAGAATTTGATCCTCGCTACACAAAAAAAACAGTGAAGCATGGCGGTGGAAACATTATGGTGTGGGGCTGTTTCTCTTGGTATGGAGTAGGTCCGATTTTTCTAATATCTGATATTATGAGAGCAGCTAACTACAGGGATATTCTGGAGAATATAATGCTACCATATGCTGAGGAAAACATGCCTCTGCGCTGGGTTTTCCAACAAGATAACGACCCTAAGCACACGTCGAAAATAGTGAAAACTTGGTTTCAGGTTAACAAAGTGGAAACTCTCGCTTGGCCCAGTCAGTCTCCTGACTTAAATCCAATCGAAAACTTGTGGAGTGAACTAAAAAAGCAGATGGCACTGCAAAAGTGTGACAATAGACGCCAATTATGGAAATACGTCCAAGAAGCTTGGAGGAAGATTCCAATTGAGACCTGCCAATCGCTAATTAAGAGTATGCCCAAGCGGATGGAAAAAGTTGTTAAAAACAAAGGAGGATATACAGGATATTAATCCAAAAATCAAATAACAAAAGATTTTGAATGATTTGAAAATCAAAAAATGAAATACAACTTACCAAAGTAAAGTGTACCTATTATTTTAGTCAAGCAGGAAAAGCTGCTTTTTTGTTTTTTTGTTTATAACTTTTGAAAAATATAATTTTTTTTTTCCAAATATACTTATTGTCATTAAAATATAACTAATACAGAAACGTGCATTTCAATTTTGATGTTTACGTCACTATAGAAAATGTTTGGCTAAACTAAACTCAAAAAAAGTTGAATTTTTAAGGGTGTACCTATTATTTTCATCATGTGTGTATATGCTATAGACTGATCCACCAGTTTTTTTTTCAGATCGTCTTTAAGCTTGGTGTATGCTTCCGGCAACACAACGTTAGTCATGGTTTTTCTACTTTTCACAAGTTGAGAAACGTTCTGCCTGCCGTAGTCAGCTCCAATGTCAATAAAAGTTTGAGCCAGTTTCAAAAATCCTTCACCTAATAAAGATATACAGTTTTTATACTAACATGTAAACATAAATCAATGTCATATACAGGGAAAGATACATGGACGGCTAGCTACGGTTTTAGTATTTCTGGAGAGCTTTCACTGTATATCATAAATATATTTACCTTCTGTTGTGGAAAACGGTCTTAGATCATTTGTAAAAAATAACAGCTGATGCCGAGCCAGTTTTTCCATAACGCTGGACGGAACCTTTCTTTGTAGAAATGTTTCCAGACTTGGTTGCACAGCGTCGCTGTTATTTTGGGCGCATTTATGTCTGTGAAGTCCAGAAGTGCCATTTTTCGGTTTGTATGGCACGATGGCTTTACAAGCTTTGCACTGCACAAAATCGACAATTTCTTTGTCGTGCTTAATAATTTGGAAATTCTTCCATATATCAGCTTTGGAAGTATTGTTAAATATTGTTATTTTGTCCGATTTTTGGGCAATTAACTTTACAATTTCTTTTTGCGTGGCCATTTCTTTAGCATTATATCACTAACCATAGAACACATAGATGGGACAAACTCATGTTTTTATACCATACACCCATAGGGTGAAATGGTATATTAAAGTCGCCAAAATGTATGTAACAGGCAGAAGGAAGCTTCTCCGACCCTATAAAGTATATATATTCTTGATCAGGATGAACAGCCGAGTCGATCTAGCCATGTCCGTCTGTCCGTCCGTCCGTCCGTCCGTCCGTCCGTCCGTCCGTCCGTCCGTCCGTCCGTCCGTCCGTCCGTATGAACACGCAGATCTCGGAGACTATAAGAGCTAGAGCCACCAAATTTGGTATGTATACTCGTGTATTATGCACGCGTACAGAGTTAATTGGAATTTCGGCCACGCCCCCTTACGCCCCCAGGAATCACATAAAACTATTTTTCTTAAAAAGTATAACAGCTAGAGACATCAAATTTATTTTGTATACCCGTTTAGTTAGCGCGCAAAAACTGATTGTTCAAACTTTTTGCCACGCCCCCTTACGCCCCCAGGAATCACATAAAACTGTTTTTCTTAAAAAGTATAACAGCTAGAGACATCAAATTTGGTATGCAGATTAGCTTGATAGACGCGCAGATATTGGCTATTTAAAAATTTTGCCACGCCCACTTCCGCCCCCGCAAATTAAACAAAACTGATTTTCTCAAAAACTAACAAAGCTAAAGTCACCAAATTTAGTATGTACACTGGCTTAGTATGCGCGCAGGGTACATCTATTTTCATATTTTGCCACGCCCACTTCCGCCTCCATATTTAAGAAAAAACCGATTTTCTCCTGTAGATTTTTGACTATCGCATTCAAATTCGGCAGACTAATTATTCTTATCTATTTCTACAAAACTACCGAATTTTATTGAAATCGGACTAGAAACATGCAAAATATGCGTATGAACGTATTTTACAAAGCAGTCCACAAGGCCAGAATTGGCCGTTGGCTAGTGGCGGCGCTAGAGTGCTCGTATGTTCGTAGAGTGAGCGAGATAGCACATACTATGAAACATGTAAAAACAATTTAATAGACATACATTTGGTTTTCGAAATTTGAAATATTTGTTTCGCCTGGTGTATGGTATACCCAAGTCGACGAGTCGACTTACTTGCTTCATTTTGATTGCAAACGCTAGCCTAGTCATGGAACCCCAGAGAACTTCGGGAAAACCCGAACGCTCGTACTCTCAATGAGAGCGTAAAGTGGGGAGAGGGCCAAGCAGCTACGAAAATAATTTAGTGTAGCACAGACTACAGAACGATGAAGGCAGGCCTATGTCGCTTGTGATTTCGTTCTGTCTATGTATGTGTACACTCGTCGGTACATGCTCAGGCTTCGTAGTGTGTGTGTGACGTGAAGTTGTACAACATCGCATTTCAATAGCTCGCTCGACCAAAATTTTTAATTTTCGACAAAACAGCGACAATGCGAATAGGTTATGCCCCTGTCGAAAGAATATCAAGAAATATTGGCATCAGCTTGGAATGTATCACGGTGGCTGTACCGGTAGAGTGCTCGCTTGGCGGTCGGAATATCCCTGGTTCGAATCCCAACTCGATTATCGTTAACAAAGGTTTTTTTTTTTGTCTATTTTTTTTATTTTGTTTCTTTTTGGTTTGTTATTATACCCTTGCAGAGGGTATTATAAAATTGGTCAGATGTTTGTAACGCACAGAAGGAGACGTTTCCGACCCCATAAAGTATATATATTCTTGATCAGCATGAGAAGCTAAGTCGATATAGCCATGTCCGTCTGTCCGTCTGTCCGTCGGTGCGTACGCGTTTTACTCAGCCATCTTAAGAGCTATCGGGATGAAATTTTTTTTGGGAGCTTTTTTTTTTACCCGGGTGAGATAAAGTATGAAAATCTTTGGGATCGGACTACTATATCATATAGCTCTGGAACAAAAATTTTTGCAAAAATTGGAGTATCCCCATGAAATTCACCAATATAATAGAATTTGATATAAAATCTCAGATCCCAAAATTTGACCCTGATCGGATAAATAGAACACAAGTTACAGTCTATATAAATCGGTTCAATCGCTGCCGGCAGCTCTGCTTGCTGCCTACTACGTCATCATCAAATCAACAGAGCACATGCATACACACACAGACGCAACGCTACATAAACTGTATGTGTATGCGTGCGTTGCTTTGCTTAGGGAATGAGGGAAGAAGAAGAACAAATTGTACATAGTATGAAGAGTAAAATTGTTTTGTTTGTATATTAATGAATTGAGTTGCAGAAAACAAATTTTGAACATGTGAAATTATTATTGTCAAGGACTGCAAGGGTATATAAACTTCGGCATAGCCGAATTTAACTTCTTTGATATTTTTTTTAATATTTTTTGTTTATTTTTTTCGTTATGTTTTTTGTTTATTTATATAAAAATAAAAAAAATAGGCAAAGAAAAACCTTTTAACGAGTACGAGTCCCAACTCGAACCAGGGACATTCCGATCGCCAAGCGAGCACTTTATCGGCACAGCCACCGGGATACATACGAAGCTGAGGCCAATATTTCTTGATATTCTTTCGACAAGGGCATAACCTATTCGCATTGTCGCTGTTTTGTCGAAAATTAAAAATTTTGGTCGAGCGAGCTATTGAAATGCGATGTTGTACAACTTCACGTCACACACACACTACGAAGCCTGAGCATGTACCGACGAGTGTACACATACATAGACAGAACGAAATCACAAGCGACATAGGCCTGCCTTCATCGTTCTGTAGTCTGTGCTACACTAAATTATTTTCGTAGCTGCTTGGCCCTCTCCCCACTTTACGCTCTCATTGAGAGTACGAGCGTTCGGGTTTTTCCCGAAGTTCTCTGGGGTTCCATGACTAGGCTAGCGTTTGCAATCAAAAAAACATGAGTTTGTCCCATCTATGTGTTCTATGGTTAGTGATTATATGTATAAAAAGAGTGACCAGGTTTCGTCACAGTAAAATCACATGGAAAACACGAAATATTGCACGAGTAATATTTCGTGTTACTAATAAATTGCAGTCAGTGAGTAATATCGATAAATACTGAAAGTTTTATCAAACATTTTATTTTTGGGTCCCGAGTATTTTTTGGGTCCCGATAGTTTTTCCGGGACCTGCGGGAATTTCGGGATCGACCTCTTATCCCGTCCCGTCCCGGTTTTTTGAAAATCTTTCCCATCCCGCCCAATTCCCATAAAGTTTTCGGGTCCAGCGGGATTCCCGAAAATCCCGATCCCGACGCCCATCTCTAGTAGCTATCATAGTTTTTAAGAAAATCAGTATTATGTAAATTCCGCGGGAGGAAGGGGCGTAGCAAAAAGTTTAAACAATTAGTTTCTGCGCTCTAACTCTCTATCTGTTATACTTTTTAAGAAAAATAGTTTTATGTGATTCCTGGGGGCGTAAGGGGGCGTGGGCAAAATTCCAATTAACTCTATACATTTACATACTACACGAGTATACATACCAAATTTGGTGACTCTAGCTCTTATATCCTCCGAGATCTACTGGGTCATACAGACGGACGGACGGACAGACAGACAGACAGACAGACATGGCTAGATCGTCTCGGCTGTTGATGCTGATCAAGAATATATATACTTTATAGGGTCGGAGAAGCTTCCTTCTGCCTGTTACATACATTTTGGCGACTTTAATATACCACATCACCCTATGGGTGTATGGTATAAAAATTGGAGAATCTCTACAAAATTTACTTTACTTAGTTTTGAATATAAAATATTAGATCGGATAAATGGAACACAAGCTACAGTCAATATAAAATTTATATTTTATATTTTTATTTAATTATATTATAAATCGACAGCACTGCAGCTAGCTACTACTTACTTCATTGCTTGAAATCCACAGAGCAGCTGACCACACGCATACATACATACACAGACGCAACGCAACATAAACTGTATGTGTATGCGTGCGTGAAGATGAAATGGAAATTATATTTGGAAGGGTTTGTCTGTGCAAAAAACAGCTGTGATTATCGTGCTAAAAAACGCTAAAAAATCGTTTGAATCAGATTTTTGGCGTTTGCGACAGCTGATAGGATTTCAGTCGCTTTGTTGATAAAATTTAGATATACATATGCATGTACATATGTACATACATATGTGCTTCCGTTTTTGCATTATTTTTTCTTACTCCAAAATCATTTATTTTTGTACACACACTGAGAGTCAATTTATTACTTATTTATGTTTAAGCTAAGTTTAATGAATTAATTTGCATTAAACAATAATTCGGTGCTGCATAACACTTTCTCTCTCTTTCTTTCTTCGACACACACACACATTCTTTGTCCCTGACAAAATCAGCAAGCGTTAAATCGTCATAAGTTACGTTTTGATCCGTGTAGCCCCTGCTCAAAACGCCCGATAAGGAACTACATATGTATGTTCCAAAAAGCTTTATCCAAATCATGAATGAAAATAAAAAAAAATAGGGCTTTCCATATTCTAAATGAATTTTAGGGTTAAGCGACATAACACATACCCGACTGCACACAGCCCAAAATTAAATTTTCAGCCCATACCCACGGGTACCCGACGAAAACCCAGCCCATGCCCACCTCTTCTTGCTATTCTGAAAGTATTTGGAAAATAGCAATTACAGTTCCGAAAGGTTGAGTTTATTAGATGTTGATGTAAATATTAATTATTATTTTGATAAAAATCAGCCATCAATAGCAAACATTCAAAATTAATAATAATTAAAAATCATGTTTCAAAATCGAATTAAAACATTTAAAAAAACGTTATGTAGTCGTTTAAAACAATAAAAAAAAAATTTCACTCTTGGCAATTAATTTTAAAGTTTGAGGAATTCTTTTTGTTTGATTAGAAGCTATGATTTTGGCAATGTAAAATGCCAAAAGGCCCAAGTGTGCGTCGTCTTATTTCAGCCTTAATTTTTAGGCCGATGTGTGTACGTTGCCTATCCATGCCACCATGGACGCGCTAAGAGGATACACATTATTAATATTTTTTTTTTTTAACTTTTCCACATAAGTATTGCATTCATCAGTTTTTTGTCGTCTAACAATAAGTATCGATAGTTGATGTTTACGTCTAAATCATTTCCAAGATTCTACGTTTTCCCGAAATCACGTTGTTACTTCACTTTGTCATATCATCATTTATCATCTCTTTTTATTTAACAGCTATACACATCTGCCATACTTTTGCCACATTTTCTCGTTGATTGCTCTAATATATTAAATACATTTTCGAAATGGAACGCTACAATCGCGCTTGGAGAGGTACTATTTGTAGTATAGACACCGATAATTATCAAATCATATAGTACATCCATTTAATATTTCATTCTGACAGATCCCCGTTCGCCCCTGACTCCCTTGACACCTTTAACAGCGTCAGTATTTAATTTTGACTCAAATCAAGAGGTAAGAGTAATTTTCACCCTTTTTGTATGTACTTTGATGTGACTTTTATTTTTATAGACACCAACTGGGGAACCCAGGGATAGACTTTACCGAAGTTCGAAAACAGACGCCCATCAACGGTCCCATCGTCCACCGGTGCCATCACGAAAATTAACACATGGTATTGCTCCACGTCGTTTTTCGCAAGAATTCATGCGTACGCGATCTGTATTCTCGCCCCATCCGCATGCTCAAGATAATAGCAGTACCAGGGTGATGGGCAATATGTCTACGAGACCCGTAAATACATCTACGCTAAGAAAAAAAACTAAGACTACGGTGAAGCAGGAGACTTCGGGTGGTACATCAAAGCATCTATTTAAACAAGGCTCTCCGGTAGAGCATCCTACCCTTAGTCCTCGCGTTCGCTCCTTACTAAATCGTACAAATAACGAACATTTAACAGAGATGTTTACGCGTCAAGAAATTGATATTCAAGTTCTTATACAAATGACTGTGGAAGATCTAGAGGCTCTCGGGGTACGCGGAGCGAAGGAGCTTAAATTGATCATGGAAGTTATCAAGTTTGCAAAACGTTTTTTTTAATATGTATTGTGTGCTAAAAATTATGTCTTAAAAGTTTCTGTCAGTAATTATTATCCTTTTGTATTCTAAAATAAGAGTTCTTATAAAAATAGCGTCCACAAATTTTAAAAAATTGTCTATAAGTCTGCAATATTTATTTCACTGTAGCATGCAAACCAGATACCCAACAAGCTTATCAACCTATAAATTGCAGGTTTTCTTATTCCCAATTTAAATGTCCGATGCAAAAATCTTATAAAAAGGTATACATACATAGAAATCACGATGAAAATATTTTTTTCATTTATTGTGTGAGTTCTTCTTTTCAGATTGTTAGCGTAGGGCTGCTTTGGGCATTTAATTTTACACACATATTTGGAATTCAACACAAATTTGGCGCGCGCATGAGATTGGAATTGGGCTCGTATGGTCACATATTTTACATTTTTCTTGACAAATATGTTCGTTTCTACATTATATCGATATATCGATACATGCGTTTTGCACATATCCAACGTCATTTACGTTCACATCACTTATTCTACGTTATTTTGCTTGCGAATTTTCCCATTACATTGTGCATTTTCTCTCATAGTTTTCTCGTGATGTAAAAATACATATAATTAGTGTATAGTTTGTATAGACAATTTAAGAATTAGTGCAAAGGTAAAATACAAATAGTCTGTGCAAAGTTGTGTGCATTAATTGGAGTGGAAAACTTCATGCAGAGTTTCAATTCGTTTGGTTTGCAAAGTGACAAATGTAAAAAAAAATAGAAAAGAAAAGAAGTACAAAAAGCTTGATGATCTTCGGTTACAAACGATAATTTTAACAAGTAATATTTGCAAGAAATATGTGACATCAAAATGTTTGGGAGTAAATGACCATATTTATGAATATTCATATGTACATGGCTATATATGTATGTATGTATGTATTTATAGGGTTTGTCCG
The DNA here is from genome assembly GCF_018151085.1 of Drosophila tropicalis. Classification (NCBI taxonomy): domain Eukaryota; kingdom Metazoa; phylum Arthropoda; class Insecta; order Diptera; family Drosophilidae; genus Drosophila; species Drosophila tropicalis. Next base: position 1,203,924 of record NW_027173497.1, read on the forward strand.
CAAAGTAATGTCATTAGTTCTATTGTAAATCTGCCATACATATGTAGATTTTAAGAATATATGCAACTATACATATATTCGGCTGCTCGTTGCAAATAAATATAAAATTTATAAATTTTATTTTTTTTAAGTGTACAAAAAATACTAGATTATCAGTATTGTTTTGTTTGGACAACAATTTTCGACAACGATTGCGTTGGGTAGCCATTGGGTAGCATTGAGCGATAAAATAACTTTTGGTCTGCTTGCCAACACTGAAAAATATCTAGCAAAAAAAAAGGTAAAATAAATATTTAACAATTGCAAGTTTAGAAACAAGTGCATTAGAAAGCCAACGTATAATTAATAATGTACAAACATGAATATGTGCATACAGCTGATTCTGACTGTGGAGTTGAAAATAGAAAAAATACCAAATTGGCAGAAAAAAAGTTATAAGAAATACATATGTAGTTCGATTAGTTTGTGTACCAAGCAGTTGAAGAAACAAATGGAATATTAGTTTGTTGGTCAAGCACGGGATGTTTCCTACCTGACTTAGCCCCCTGTCCCATAATGCACAAAAAAGGCTGCCTATGAACAACAATTACGACAACGACTCACCGCTGTCATTTCCTGCCCTCTCCTTGTTAGCCTATGTAATTGTCTTTTAATTATATTTAGTATTTCTTCAAAATACTTAATGGTTATGTCGAGGAACGTGCCTCCTTTAATTCTAGTTGGAGTTTTCCACTTGATCAAATTTTGCGTAACAACAACCAACAAAAAGTCTGAGAGTCATTTTTGTTTATTGGTAAAACCTACATCAATCTGTAGATACATATGTATGTATGTTAATATGCGTAGATGCAAATGTGTACTTATACATGTATGAATGTACATATGCATGTACATACATTTGTAAAATGCATTTTACAACTATTTGAGAAAATGTTTCATGAAGACATCGTTAAAACAATCGGTGTCGGATCTCACTCATTTCTGTGGCGGAATTCGGTCGTATGCGTGGGTGGGGGGTAAATCGCAGTTTGAACAGTTTCATAGGTAAAATCTAGGTTTGGTGTGTGGCCCTCACAATTCCCTGATAAGCCTTACCGGTGGAATCCTTGAGGCGAGCGTAATCTGGCTTCTCGGTATCGCCACTCCTGCAAAATCTAAATTTATCGAAAAGCGAACTTGACTTTACAATCAAAGCTTCATTGCTTCTAATGTGAATACTCTTAATAGCGTCCACAACTTTTGTATATTTGCAGTAAATCATAATGCCCAAAAAGTAAACATAAAAACGTTGAAGGAAAAAAAAAATAGATCAAGCTTTTATTAATAATAACGATAACTCGACGAGCATTCAAAAAACGCAAACAACAAACGAAAAACACTGGGCGCTAAAGGACCCAACCAAAATCGCATGCATGATTAAAACCAACAGATAAATTTACACAAATGGCTGCTGAGAAGGAAACGCAAGCACATGACATGGTGCGTCGACGGAGTTGGTCACGTGCCGTGGCGCTTTACGATCAGATACTCAGTTCACCGACCAGCCAAGCTCAAACTCAGTCACAGGGACAGGCGCAGATACAGAATGGTGGAAGTGGCAACGGCACAACCGGTACAAGGGCCCAGAAGGATCAGCAAATCGCATGTCTGCTGGGTCGTTGCGAGTGTTTACTCGAAATGGGTATGTATGAAGGCTGCTTGGCGGATGCCTATAAAGTGCTAACTCTATTGGCGGAGCAGACCGAATGCTTGGCTAGCGTATCTCGCGCTCGCCGCTGGCTGGTCCATGCTCTTTTCAAGCTTCACAAGTATGCGGTAAGTGTACCAAAAACATGAAGAGAGATCAACTCAACTTAGGAATTGTTGTTTTATGTTTTAGGATGCCGAACACTTCTTAAGCAAATGGATCAATGAGCTGAGCGGGCAGCAAATCTTCTCTGACATATCCAAAACATTGGAACGCTATAAATCTATTATACAGATGATTATGAATGGCCAGCAAAAGTCGCAGTCAACGCAAAAGCTACCACACGCGCGCCTTGAAGACGAGATGACCATACTGGACACCAAACTTGATCATTGGGCCACAAATAATCTGCCTTTGGATAAGTACAGTAAGCTACTCAGCAATAAGGGTTTGAAGAAACGTGAGCAGCAGCAGCAACAACAACAACAGCATCAGCAACAGAACGGCAGTAGTGTGAGTGGTGGCAGCGGTGGCAGCTATAGCAGCTCAAGTAGTACCGGCAGCAGCAGCACTATATCGACATCCAACTCAAGTTCATTAAATTTGCAAAAAAACAATGATCTTTTGGCAGCCATTAAAATAACTGGCGGTAAACATGGGCCTTTTGAGGGACAACATCCAGATGGCGATCAAGCAACGCCATCTACTACTTGCAGCTATTGCGCCATTAACTTTCAGACTCGGAATGAGTTACGTCAGCACTGCCAGACGGAGAGCCATCAGAAAGTCATCATGAGTGATGAGGGTAAGAGAAATTTAGATTCTCATGATGAAATCGAAACCGTCTATTCTGACTCTTTCGCTTGTTATTTCACATTTCCCCCTCAATGATTTTAACATTTTGAATTTTTGTTTGATTTTAGGGCGCGATTGGAAATGGAGACCACCACCTCGTGGCTACACGCTTGATACGTACAGTCTCTGCGAGACATTTGCTGAATCCTACACCTGTCACTATGGAGCGCAGTGTGTGGAGGCCCACGGCCTGGACGAGCTGAACGAATGGAAAGAGCGCTTTGAGTATAGACGTATGCGTGTGCAGAAAGCCTGTGAGAAGGAACTGTATGGCAAGTCGTACACGGAGCAAGTGCTAGAAAAATGGATTCAAGCTACAGCTCCCGAACGCATTATGTGCGAGAAAGTGTCTGAAATGGAAGCGAAATGTGAGCAACAACTGGTAACCAGTATCAGTTCAAAGACCTCAAAGCGCGAATGGCTATTTCAATTGGAGGCAAAGCGATCCTTGAAAGCCGTGGCTCTGCTTCAGGATGCTCATCGCAATCATTTTGCTTTAAAGAGCATCAGACTGGGAAATACGAGTGCAAATGTAGAGCTAAAGTCTGATCAAGAATGGGTGAATGCAGCGGCAGCTGCTGGTGGAGATGGCGCTGATGCCGTAGCAGTAGTGATCCATGAGATAACTGTGGAATTTCATACGGAAATCTATGGTACTTTCCGTCAAGCCGTATGCTTTGATGTAGGTCAGGAACCTCTTCTAGTGCGGCATTTATGTGTGGATGTCTTGCCAGTGAATGACGCAGAAAAAATTGAGGAAATTAAGCGTGATATTATCAATAGTTCGGCTACAAGATGGGATGTAGCTAACACACAACTGACCCGTTTCGAGACTACTATTGGAACACATCTGAAAACGGAGGCCTATCTCGATGATCTCCAGCACGAGAAGGAGTTGCTGGAGAGATATCCATGCCCCAGAGCAGCCACATTTACGCTAACCCAGTCCACCATAGTGGAAAAACGCTTGACCCAAAATAATTACCGGTCTCGTATACACGAGTTGCTGTATGTGGAGGAGATAGCCCGTTATGAGCAAATAGCACGATACAATGTAAGAACTAGGCTAACAGTGGCGTCCAATTATATACTCACACCTGCAGGCATGGCCACGAGTACGGCGAAATATTCATTGGCAGGCGAGCTTTTTGCACTAATGCGTTTAGGCAAGGACATATCGGAGGACACCTCGCCGGGCAGATTGATTCTCTCCAATTGCAGCAGTGTGTACATTTCGGCTCCCGATGATGGGTCAAGCAAGTCATCAACCGAGTTACGAAATGTATATGAGGCCCTCATCGAGGACAAGGGCAAGAATGTGATCTATCTAAAATTGTCCTCGAAGTGTGTCGAGGCAATGGCACTCCAAGCTGACACAGAGCTGGAAGTGGACATTCAATTCCAACTTAATCGTATGCCGTATTGTGAGTGGCATAATGCAGTGGATAAAATAACCGATTTCCGGCTCATATTTCCAGCGACTGAACTGGAGCCCAACATCCCATGGACACCCAAGAAGCAGTGGTCGGACGCATGTGAACCCAAATTGAATGCAAAACAAAAAGAAGCCGTAAATGCTATCACCACAGCTTTGAGTATTAAGTTGCCACCCATATTGCTAATTGGGCCATTCGGAACGGGCAAAACGTACACTTTGGCCCAGGCCATCAAACAATTGCTGGCCCAGCCTGAAGCAAAGATTCTCATTTGCACTCACTCCAATTCAGCAGCCGATCTTTACATTAAGGAGTATCTGCATCCGTGGATTGAAGAGGGGTTAGAAGAAGCGACTCCGCTAAGGGTGTACTACCACAAACGTTGGTCAGCCACTGTAAACAGTGTGGTCCAGAAATACTGCATAACCGATGGCGTTGGCAATTTCCGTCGTCCGACTGTCGAGGACATCATGCGTCATCGCATTATAGTCGTCACACTCAGTATCAGCATGGAATTAGCCACTCTGGGACTACCCAAGGGTCTGTTCACTCATATTTTCTTAGACGAAGCCGCCCAGGCCATGGAGTGTGAGGCAATTATGCCTCTGGCCTTGGCCAATGATTCGACTCGAATAGTTTTGGCCGGTGATCATATGCAAATGAGCCCTGAACTGTTCTCCGCCTTTGCCAAGGAAAGAAAGTTGCACATTTCTCTACTGGAGCGACTCTATGACCATTATCCTTCTAATTTTCCTTGCAAGATTCTGCTCTGTGAGAATTATCGCGCCCACGAAGCTATTATAAAGTTCACTTCCGAACTCTTCTATGAACAAAAACTGGTTGCATCGGGAAAGCAGCCAAGGCACGAACGATTCTATCCGTTAACCTTCTTCACCACACGTGGTGAGGACGTTCAGGATAAAAACTCCACAGCTTTTTACAATAATGCTGAAGTTTACGAAGTGGTGGAAAGAGTCTCAGAATTGAGAAAGCGTTGGCCCAGTGCTTGGGGCAAATTAAATGACACCAGTATTGGAATAATGACTCCTTATGCGGATCAAGTGTTTCGGATTCGTTCCGAATTAAGAAAGCGACGTATGGGCGGTATTTCGGTGGAGCGCGTCCTAAATGTTCAGGGCAAGCAGTTTCGGGCAGTATTTCTGTCCACGGTTAGGACACGTCGCACTTGCTTGCCCCAAGGTAGTGGCCCTGGAGCTGCTTCAGCCGCCAGCATTGGTGATGCGGACACAGATTATGGATTCTTGAGTAACTCAAAGCTATTAAACACTGCGATCACACGTGCCCAATCACTGGTGGCTGTTGTTGGTGATCCTGTTGCACTGTGCTCAATCGGACGCTGCCGCAAGGTATGGGAGCGTTTTATAGAGATTTGTGATGAGCATAAGTCTCTATTTGGTCTCACATGGTCGAATTTGCGGAGCCAATTGGATGGTGTGGAGCTGAAACGTGGTTATGTTCTCAATCCGCTGGCACCCGAGTTTGTACCCAGATCCCTTCAGCCAGAGGCGTATTTAAGGGAGCAGGCAGCCCTTTATTTGAACGCCCCACAACATGGACATGGTCATGGTCCCCCCGGTCCTCCTCCTCATTTTGCCACGGCCAATGGAATGTTGGGACCAGGTCCTCCGGCTTCACATCAAATGAATCAAATGGCCGCCATGGCCGCGGCCAATCATATGTATACCACTCACATGGCAGCCATCATGGCTGCAGCTGCTGCAGGAGGGAAGGCAGCCAATGGTCCTCCAGGACCACCGCCCCACTACACTGGTCACATGGGCATGCGGGGACCACTGCAAAATGGTCCACCTCAACCACCACATCTGAGAGGGCTACCACCAGGTGGCGGTCCCCCACAGCCCCCACCTCAAAACCAGAGTGGAGTAGGTCCTCCTCCACCGTCCTACGGCCAGTATGCGGCTATGCAACATTGGAGGCCACCACAACAGGGTCAAGGACAGGGCCAGCAGCAGCCGCCTAATCCAAATGCCAGCTTGTGGGGCCCTCCGCCCCAGACAAATCCGTGGAGTGTTTTACCTCCCAACAAACAACAACCATCAGTACCGCCTGTTAGCAATCCAGGCAGAGGCCCGGGATCCGGTCTACCGCCACCACCTAATTCTAATCCCGCCCTACCCTTAAGGGGAGGCAGTGTACCACCACCACCTGCCTCGACAGCTGCCCAACTCTTGCGTAATCCCAGCGAACTGGGTTTTCTGGCGAAGAAAACCTTGTATAATCATGGTCAACCTCAGCCGCCACCCCATCATCTTTATGGACAAGCTCTCCCACCTATGAGCATGCAGAGGGGCGGCAGTGTTCCGAATGGACCAATGAGTCCCATGGAGAATGGTCCGCCTCCTCCATATTTGAGGCACAATGGAGTAGGTGGGTATAACAACTATGACAAGGGGGTTCCTCCTCAACAGCAGCCGCAACAACAACCGCCGCAGCAACAGCCGCCACTGTCAGTTCCCCCTACATGTATCCAGCCGGCAAGCAATCTTCTCCTTCCTCCATGAGATTTCCTCCAGCTCATGAGCTGCTCCCACCCAATGTTACCATATATGAGATGGCTTTTAACCCCAAGGAAGAGCAATATAAATGGTACTTAAAGCTAACTGAAACAATGGGCCAAGAGGCGGCCAGCAAGTTCGCCGATATGCTGCGTCAAGTAATGGCCAGCTTGCAGCAGCAGGGTCAAGGACAACCTCCACAACCACACAAGCCACCGCAACAGATACCATCCATGCTGATGGCCCCACTACAAGCCCAGACGCAGCGTCCACCCCAATATCCCATGATGTATCCCAATCAGCAGCAGCCGCCACAGCCACCATCGGTGGACTCTTCACCTCCATTGGACAACTTTAATCAGCAAATCGATTTGGTTTTCAACTCTATTATGAATGGGGCGAATGACATAGCCCAGCCCATACTGAGGGATGTCCTTGGGATGGTGGCCAATACGGGAAATCCTGGTGGCGGTGTCTCAGGCGTTGGACCCTCGCTTAGCAATGGCCTTAACGGTGCCGGCTTGGCCGAGCAGCAACAGCAGAGTCGCCTCTTTGCAATTATGCAAAGCCAGCAGCAGCAGCAGCAAGTCAAACCACCTCCACCTGCACCTAGTGCAGCTGTCAACCAGCATCAACCGCTTTATAATCAAATGACTGGACCCGGACCTGGCCCTGCACAAGGAGGTGTACATTCAGCCATAAATAATAGTGGCGGTCCCGGTGTCGGAAATGGAGCCAACTTTATGATAAATGGTAAGTTTTTGAACAAAAAAAAAAAAAAAGCAATCTTCTACCTAAGCACAAAGAAATTTATAATTTCACAAAACTGAGGGAGATAGATATACAGTCGTGTTGAGAAAACTAGAAATGAAAATTTAAATTCAAACACTGTCTGAATTGTCTGTTCAAAATTATGCCCCTATTGAAGTTAACCCCTTGGAATAATTTCCAAACAATTATTAATACATTGTTGGACATATTGAAAAATATACGAACGTTTGTAGATTTTTAAAGTGCAAAACATGTAGAAGTTTGATTTGCATAGATAATAATGATTATCCAAAGGACATATACATATGCGTGTTCCCATTAAAAGTAAGATCATAATTTGTTGCAATTTTCACAAGCATTTAAACAATTTGAAGATTTAAGTACATGCATGCATATTTAAATAAACGTAAACCCAAATGATATTGTTTTGAGCGCATTCAAAGCTCTTGTTGTTAGGGCTCTTGTTATTTACTTTTCAAAACTGCCAGAAAGCGATGAAGTTCCTTTTTCAAATAAATGCACCTGTTCTTTTCTTTGAATATAATAAATAAAACTTTAGCATTTAACTTTGTGCATTTCTTTACCTGCTGAAAACAAAAATTGTCCCTAAAACTTTATTTTAAGTAGTTTCTTGCTAAAACAATTTTCAGAATTTTATCTGTAGCGTATCGCGTATCATGTCTAATTGACAAACTGACAAACAATTTTTCAAATTAAATAAGGAGAAAACACAATGAAAACCAATCTTCCATGTAGATCGAAACTTAAAAAAGTCGTCGATATAAAACTTTCAATTTACAAATAATGCGCTTTCCATTGTAATATGAAAAACATTTTGCAGTCCTTATTATGTAAAAGCGACCTCACAAATGATTTACGCTTGAAGAACGTTGATCAATTTAAATGACATTTGGTCATTGCTAAAATTTCGTTCATTAATTCCTTTTTTATAGCTCTTTTAAGCTAATATATTTATATGTATGTATGTATGTACCATCTACGTCATGCATATTAAAGCAATAGTTTTCAGGCAGAAATATCATAAACTAAGGTAACCCTTATAGTTAGCAGCGAACTCCGATCTTTATATCTCCGTACCGGTAGGATTCGAACACACCTTCCCCACTCCGTATCCGTAAGATTCCATAGGAAAATAGCTTCAATTCCATATTTTTTAGTATGCAGTTTTTAGATTCAATTTTATTGTCTTCCTCTTTACGCAGCTGGTAATGCTTTGTTGAATGAAAAACAGTATCCAAATATGGGTATGCATAATAATATTTGCGCCAATAGCAACATGGGGAACAACCACAACGGCCTTTTGAGCAATGGTAGCTCCGTTCCACTCTATCGCCGCCAGGCTCTGACTGGCAATGGCAATGCCAACAATTACAACAATATGCCCGGTCTGGAAACCGGTACCAACCTCATTGAGGCCTTATTCCATGCCAACAATGCCGTAGTCGATCACTCTAACAAGGGGGATCCTGTTCATAACCTATTGTACAACAATTTCAATGCCCTGAAAAGCGGACACGAAATGGATTTGTTTCACAATCCTACAGGCAACGAGGCCAGCAATATTCATCCGCATCATTCGCTGCTTCAGCAGCAGCATCAACAACAACAACAGCAACACCAACACCACCAACAACAGCAGCAGCATCAACAAATACAACAGCTGCCCTCATCATCGGCTACCACATATGCGGCTGTATTGAGTCAGGGTCAACCACAGCAGCAGCCGCAGACGCAGCCGCAGCAGGCTTCAGTCTCGTCGGGGCCAGCAGCCAAATCCTCCCAAGCAGCCAACGAGCTGCTCGATAAGGATCCGTTTGCAGCCATACGAGAACTGGGACAAGCCACCTCGGGATACTATAATTACTTTCAGTGAAATGTGGGCGACCCTTTCAAATTGGTGGAGGCTATATTATTAAATCCTCCTCCTGCTGTGGCATTATAGGGCTTCTTAATTTAATTGCAAGACAAGCAAGCAAAAAAAAAAAGCGAAGAAAACTTTTAATAAAGAAATAAAAAAAAATGGCAAAATTCTAAGATAACACAAAATACAAAAAGAGAAAAAAAAAAAAAAAAAAAAAAACTACAAAACAAAAAAAAAAAAAAAAAGAAAAAGGAAAGAATTATACATGTAGAGGTATCCGTGCCTCTAATATCAAAAACGAACTGCTTATTATATATAGTTTTATCCTATTATCCTTATTTTTGCTTTCATTTAATAAACAAAACCCTTATTTAAATAAAATAAAATATAATTTGCGGTAGTCCTTAAGTTGCACATGTGAATTATTATAAATTAATATAATAATTTAGTTCATAATATTTACCTAATACTTTTTTTTCTTGTTCTTGTTCTAGTAGTTACAGTAAACGCTCGACTCCAAATGCCGCAGCAGGGCCAAGCCACACTTTTCCCCCATCCACCAAACCCAAACCCCCTCAACTCCTTCATACCAGCCCAAAATCCCTCAAAAAAAAAAAAAAAAAAACATAAAAATATATATATATATAAAAACACAGATCTAATATGTAAATGCAAAATGCATAGTTAGCTTTAGTCGTTAAGATAATTCAAACCACAACAAGAAAAAAAAACAAAAACAATCTAAAAAAAACAACAAAGAAAACAAAATTTGTATTGTACATTTTTCTATATACTTGCATTATGTAGTACGTAATCGATTTTGAATGCAAAATTTAAAAACAAAAAAAAAAAAAAAAAAAAAAAAAAACAAAAAAAACGAAAAAGGTTACATCTGTACAGCAGTAGACAACAAAAAGAAAAACTATTTGTCAATCACTAGAAACAAAACAATTTCAAAAGAGAGAAAAGCAACATACTTAAAAATAATTAATATATTCTCCTTATTGAAAAAACATAATTAATGGCTATATGGGATATGAATTTTAATGTACGGATTATTAAACAGCAGATTTATGTGTGTATATGGATTACTCTTATATATACATATATGGATTTTATATAACCATATATATTTATATATGCATATAAATGGATTATATATACATATTATTTATTCATATTAGGGCGGGTCAATTTTTTCTTCTGTAAAAAGACTAGAATCTGAATCTACAAAGAATTCTAGAAAAATTTAACCATACAACTTTTTGTCTAAAATCAAAAATTTTAAATATTGAAAGAACAATTTAAAAAATGAAGATACAAAATCTTAATGCTTTTAAGCATGGTCTGGAGTCGATTTTAGAAGGAAAGTTTCGTGGTAAAATTTTTAATACCATTCTTTATAGTCTCCAATTCTGGTTTTCTAAGCAAATTGACCCGCCCATATACATATATAAACTCAACTATATAAAATTTGTGCATGATTTATTTATTCCGTTTTTTTTTTTATTTTTCCTTTTTTTTGTTATAACTTTTGTATGTGTAAAAATTAAAACCGAAATTGTTTATTGAGAAATTTACAAAAAATTCCATGAATTAAATTCAGAATAACCGCTTTTATTTAGACATATTTACCGAATAAGATGAGGATATGCAGAGGCGATGACGAGTGGATATGCCTGTAAAAACTTTCAAATCGAATGAAATGATTTGATTTTTTCGGAATTAAATTGGTTAGATACATGTAAAAAAGAAACTCAAAATATTGTATTTAAAATATTCAAATTAACTTTTAATTTTAAACCAAGTGCGAATAACGAAAATGTTCTTACATTTGCTTGTTTACAACTTTTGAATATAATTTGAACATCTAAAAGTTTTGACCAAAGTTCCTTGGCATTAATCAGACTAGCAATGAGATTTAGCAATATCTCCGCCTTACCGAAATCGAGTCCCATCTCACGAAATATTTCTTTTTGAAATATCAACAGGACAAAGGCTTTGCAAAAATTTAGGCACGGCGAAAATTAATCAAAATTGGATTGAAGAGATACACAATTCAAAAGTTTAATACGCCCACGACAGGAATGGCATAACTTTGAAGCATGAAACATGGAGCACTTTGCTCAATTTGTTAAAAAATAACTAACTAACATTTTTAATTTAAGAATTTAGTTTAACTCGACAAACCACGTATCCATTCGTGATCGCCACTGTATATTTAACGGATACAAATATCAATTACATAATACAATTACAATATCGTGCATAAACCTGTATAATTTGTCGAATACCATATATACATATATATATATATGGGTTATTATATATATACATATGTATACATTCGTTCAAGGATTATCTGTTTAAAAGTATAATACAAACAAGCAACTCCCGCATAGCGTCAGTAGTCTGGATTACGCATCTATATCTGTTTCACTTATTAAAAAAGTAGATAAATTTAGTATTAGCTCCTCGTGTATCAAAGATTGAAACGATTTTAAATTTGTATTCGATATCCCAAGTTTCGTCCGACTGATCAAAAATACATACATACACTTGTAAAACTTGTTAATCCTTCATTCATTTTTTTGTGTGTTAAATTAAATTGGAAATACAAACGAATCCTTTATAGTTTATATGCTACAAATTTGTACGAAGTTCGTTGATTTTAAATTTAATTCAAATTAGAAATAATAAAGTTCTCTGATTAGTTTTAACAGATTTCGAACATTTACCACATAATCATATACTTTTCTGAAGTCAGGGGTTAGCTTGCAGAAGTCATTGAATTTCGAACACATATGTATGTATGTAGACTATATACATATGTATATATTTCGTTAATTCGGATGATTACAATACGTTAATTCACATGTTTTCATATCTTCAATTTGTCGTATATAGATTTCCTTTTTCAATACACACACAAAGATCAAATTTTGAAGCCATTTGCGTTCCATAAGTACCACCCAACCGATTTCCTTCCGATTTACTATGTTGTCTCTCCAATGTGCAATTGGTTACTAGTTACATACATATACATACTTGATATCTACCATGTACATATTTATACGGCTCCGCCCTTCATTCCAACATCTATCCTTCATACATCCTTATAGCTTCTAAACTCCATGGAATTTTTACTATACATTAGTTTGTATTTTCTTTCTTTCATTATAAATTTTGAAATCGACATTATTTTTACCACGACTGTACTTTTTGTGATTTTAGATAACTGACGGAAATATAAATGATTAATTTAACTAGTGTAACTCGCAAATTAAACAAAAACAAAAGTTTTAAAAAAGTTAAACTATTAAATGTATTTTGATTTAATCACCTTTTCATTTGTTTAAAAACGGAACACAACATAAAGAATCATTTAGCAATAAATCATTAAGCACAAAACTAAATTAATAACTTTTGCATGTTGAACACTAAGCAAATAATTTCGCATTAAACAAAAATGAGAAACCAATGTATTAATATGTAAACCAATTTATATAAAGGAACCCCGCAGCCACGCTGAAAATAAAAAAAAAAAACAACAAACAAGGAAAAAAAAGAACAAAAAAAGATCCCCAAGGGACAACAAAAAGAAAAAAATTTTAGCTTTGATTAGTTTATTTGGTTATTAAAATGGGGAATCTTAACTTTACGCTTAAATGTGATAACTAAAAATGTTTCCTAAACAGGAACAACTAAGTTTACAAGCTCCTCTTTGACCTCATCATAAAGATCTTTATATTCCTCGTTCTGGCGCACTAACAAGGCCACAGTGCCTCGCTTGACGCCCATGGCAGCGCCCAATGAGGCTCGACTTGGCGTATAGGCGTAGGGAATGCCCTTTTCTTCACAAACGGCAGGCAAATGGCACATGATGTCCACCGGCGTTACATCACCAGCAAATATGCAGAGGCTGATGGCGAACATAGATTGTTTATTCATATAACTCATTTGCCGATTCTGCTACTTACCCAGTTTCTCCTTTTCTCAGGCGCGTCTGCACATCCTTAAGGCCATTGCGCAGAAAGGTTTTGTGTTTCATGGCCTTCTTAATCAGTTTATAGCACTTTTTGGCCAACTTTTTACCTGCCATAGGCTTCGCGATGGCATTCACAAACAGTAGCTTGTCATCATAGGATTCTTCCTCCTTAATGGTAACATCGCCGCTAGCCTGGATGGTGACATCGGCATCATCAGAACGTTCAACTTTTACCTTAACCATTGAAAATGTTTTTGTGTTTTGTGTGTGTTGTGTGTTCAAGAGTTGTTAATGCACGTGTTAGCTTCAATATTGCCAGATGTTCTATTAGAGCTATGAAACATCGATAGAAATATCGATAACATTAACATTTTTGCAATCATAGCGTTTTGGGTAAATGTTTGCTATTACTACTCGGGCCCAAACCGCGCTTAAACTACATAATTTTGGTATCAAACGAAAGAGAAAAATTGCACGAGCACGACCTCAGGTGCGCCTTAGCGATTTATTTCGTAGTTTTTGAGTAATTAACAAAAGAAAATGGTAAATGTTTACTAAGGTAAATGTTTACTATTACTACTCGGGCCCAAAACGCCCTTAAACTACATAATTTTGGTATCAAACGAAAGAGAAAAATTGCACGAGCACGACCTCAGCTGCGCCTTGGCGATTTATTTCGTAGTTTTTGAGTAATTAACAAAAGAAAATTAATATTTTTAGCGGGACTATAGCTAAAAGTAGCCTTTTCCGGCTAAAAAAAGCTGTTCAATTTTGAGATGGTGTTGCCAAATGCCGAATTTTGGATACTCGAATACGCGGGCATTTTGAATCTTTTGTTCGCACTATTCTCAACAAACGAAAATATTGTTGAGTTTACAATATTTCTTGATTTTATGGAACAAATATAGTTTAGAATACAATATTCGGCTGCCAGAGCAGCCAAATATTCGTCGACTTTAGAAATTAGATTAAAATATTTGGCTACCAGGGCGGTCAAACAGCGCGCCAAATAAAAAATAGCGTTTGACAACACTGAAATCTAGCTTTACCCGATTTTTTCCACTTTTCAACATTGAAATCTCGAGTAGTAATAGTAAACATTTACCGTTTACTAATACTACTCGAGATTTCAGTGTTGAAAAGTGGAAAAATCGGGTAAAGCTAGATTTCAGTGTTGTCAAACGCTATTTTTTATTTGGCGCGCTGTTTGACTGCCCTGGTAGCCAAATATTTTAATCTAAACTCAAAAGTCGAGGAATATATTGTATTCTAAACTATATTTGTTCTATAAAATCAAGAAATATTGTAAACTCAACAATATTCAATATATTTCATTTGTTGAGAATAGTGCGAACAAAAGCTAAAATAGCTAAAAGTAGCTGTTTCCGGCTAAAAAAAGTGGTAAATGTTTACTATTACTACTCGAGATTTCAATGTTGAAAAGTGGAAAAATCGGGTAAAGCTAGATTTCAGTGTTGTCAAACGCTATTTTTTATTTGGCGCGCTGTTTGACCGCCCTGGTAGCCAAATATTTTAATCTAATTTCTAAAGTCGACGAATATTTGGCTGCTCTGGCAGCCGAATATTGTATTCTAAACTATATTTGTTCCATAAAATCAAGAAATATTGTAAACTCAACAATATTTTCGTTTGTTGAGAATAGTGCGAACAAAAGATTCAAAATGCCCGCGTATTCGAGTATCCAAAATTCGGCATTTGGCAACACCATCTCAAAATTGAACAGCTTTTTTAGCCGGAAAAGGCTACTTTTAGCTATAGTCCCGCTAAAAATATTAATTTTCTTTTGTTAATTACTCAAAAACTACGAAATAAATCGCCAAGGCGCAGCTGAGGTCGTGCTCGTGCAATTTTTCTCTTTCGTTTGATACCAAAATTATGTAGTTTAAGGGCGTTTTGGGCCCGAGTAGTAATAGTAAACATTTACCAAAAAAGTTGTTAAATTTTGAGATGGTGTTGCCAAATGCCGAATTTTGGATACTCGAATACGCGGGTTTTTTAAATCATACATATGTATGTATGTATGTATGTACATATACATACATGGGTACATCTGCTGATATCATCAGCTTATCATCACTTCCATATGTACGTAAGTACATACATATGTAGGTACATATGTATATTGGTTACACTAAAGAATTACTGTTACGGCTGAAACGAGTTGGCTGATCTTAGTCTTAAATAATTTTTGGCCTTTTTATCCCGATTTTAATCAAATTTGTAGAAATTAATAACACTAATTAGTCTGCCAAGTTTAAAAAATTTAAGCATTAGGGGGCTGAAATGGGCGTGTAAAAAAATGTTGAACATTCATCATCTCTGCGCATAAATAAAAAGGGTACATGCCAAATTTGGGGCGTGGCAAATATTTCAAATAAAATTGATTTGCTTGCACACTAGACGGCGCTATATGTATACCAAATTGTTGGGTCTACCTTTTATATTAAACGAGGTCAGATACTCAAGATCTCGAATAAGTATAGTTTATGGGGACGAAAAAGTTTTTTCCTGCCATACATACATACATATATGAATATCTACATAGTTAAAATACTTGTTTTAGCCATTCGGATAAATTGGACAAATAAATTTTTTCTATACATATTTTATTTGGGATGCATGTTTAGACTCAACCGTTTCAATTGAAAACTTTCACTTTGTGGCTAATGAACTGAAACACTCATTCCAATTGATTCACGAATACATAAATATGTTGCATTGGTTTTTGTTTTATATGGTCCAACAGACCTTAATGCTCCCTCTTGTGTGGCGGGACATATACTTGTTGCTGCTGAGCTTGACGATCGCCCCGAAATCTTGACTGTGAATGTGAAATATTGCTTAAGGGACGACTTTGTGAGTCTGTTAACGGCAAGATATCGGATTTTAGAACCTCCTCGTGATTGCCATAGCCGAGGAAGAAGACCACGCAAGTTTTTTCCGAAACGGCTGTTATCTCAGCCTCATAGTACTAAACAAAAATAAATTTGAATTAATTTCTAGGTCAAAGCAATGTCGAAATTTTTTAAGACTTACGCGTCCATCATCCCAATATTTAGCCATGCAAAGGTCACCAGATTTCCAGAGCCATCCGTTATTAGGCATCATGCCGAAATTTTGCGGCACTGGCGGTTGTTGAGGATTGAAACCAGGTATAGGGGGCGCAGGAGATGAAGCCAAGCTGACCCCTTGACTTTTTAAAAGACTCATGGCAAACTCATTGGTTTCCTTGCTTTGAAATCCCATAATCTTGCTAGGATCATAGGTGTAACCATTGGGCAATTGACTATAATTGGAACTTTGTCTGGGATTTGGTTGTTGTCGTTGTGTAAATTGAGATTGAGGCTTTTCGGGTTTGAGGGCAGGTGTTTGTGGCTGTAGCGGTTCCACGTGCTGCCGATTCGATGAGTTTCCACCGCCTCCAGTACCACCCGGCTTTCGCTTATTCTCTCTTTTGGTAGGATTAATCTTTAGATTTGCCGTCTCTTCGGTGATTTTACTCAACTTGTTGGCATAATCTTCGCTAGCATTTTGAGCCCTTGAGACACTTGATCCATTATTGCTGTTCGGCTGGCGCTTTCTATTTCCGTTTTCTTGGCGTGATAAGCCACCGCGATGATTATTATTCGGACGCCTTTCCGCATCGTTTTTCGCGTATGCCTCAACTTTTAAGGGGATTTCTGGTCTAGAACTTTTTAATGGTTCTGATTTTCGTGAATTTGTGTTGTTATATGAGTTTGATGGAGCTCTTTCTTTCTCCGCGCCTCTAGGCAACCGCTCTCGGTCTCTTTCGCGTCGTCCACCACGGGAAGATGTTGTATGCCCACCGGCCTGATGTGCAGCAAAACTGCTTGAAACATTGTTTTCGAAGCGAGAACGTTCGGGAAGCTTATTTATCGACGCTGAATTCACCGTTGATGTTTTACTATCTGTAGAATATTGTGGTTTTAAGCTTGAACTACTGACAGTGGCGGAATTACTGGTGCGGGTGGTACAAATGGAGACAGTTGGTGTCTCAAATTTTGAAGGGGTTTCACCAGACGACGGCAACTTATTTGTAAGAAAATCAAAGAGAGTAGCATTTGCCGCAGGTTTGGCAGCCTCGGCCTCATCTTTGTTACTAGCCCCGCGCTTGCTCTCCCGACCGGAACGTTCTAGACGGCCTCCTGCGCCCCTAGTTGGCATTTCGGCAGAATTGCCAGCATCCTTGCGTCGTTTAAGGTTAAACAATGCCCGCTCCAAGTTATTCCTAGTTGAGTGCAGGGCATTCCGAGCTTCGTCTTCAGTGTATCCCTTGTCCAAAATTTTTTTAATATTATGATCGACGATGTTTTGGCCTCCACCGCCAAAGATCTTCTTGCCCCCTGCTTTAGTTGCTGTGGCAATAGCTTCGCTCCTCATAGCGTTAAATTCTTCGTTCTCCTTGGCTGGCTTGTCCTTGTCTCCCATGGGATTGAGACTTTTGAAATTCTTATCGTTTGTGGTGTCAATTTTTTTTCCAAAGGCCACCCAAGGCGGTGGAGCTGATGCCCCACTTATGGGTCTTCCACTACGGGCGTATTTTAACATAGTCCTGGCCAGGTCCCACTTTTCATACAAAGATTCCACGCGACCGCCAAGCAGTTGCAAATCTGGTGCACGTAATAGAAGGAACCCCTGCAGAAGTTGAAGTTTTTCTGCTTTAAAAAAGATTTTAGTTCCTGGAGCCACATTAAGATTCAGACTGGGCACTGATTCCAGCTCCAAAGCTTGTATCGAAGACTGACCATCACTAAGGTCCACCTGCAGTAGACGTGGTGCCGCCTTCGACTCCTCATTACACTTGGGTGCTGCTATATTGCGGACTCGTTGAACTTGGAGCACTACGCGACCAGGTAAGAAATTGTCTTCGCGCTTTTGACTGGATAACGCCCCTCCTCCTATATCACGTATATCTCTCTACAAACAATGGAATATTATAAACATTTAGGTAACAGATGCTTGCGCCTTCTACACTCACATTTAGTGCCTCCAAAATAATTTTCCCAGGATCTTCGCTGCCGACAGCGGCGACCAGAGTTCTTAAACCATCCTCTGTGAGGTACCAGCCGCTTTCTTTTAACTTCCTGCTCAATTCCATTTTTTCATGAAACAAATTTTCTTTCCTTCTTGCAAACACTCAGGGTTGCCAGAAGATGAATAACTAATATACGATAAAAACCATCGGGTAAACTATGTATATTTATCGGTTATATCGATAGTTTAATTTGTTTCGAAACCATTTCCGATATATGCGTCCAAGTTTTTAAATGTGGGTGTAGTTAACAACTTTGTTAAACCTGAAAATAGGATGCAAAAAGATGTTGAAACAAATGCTTCAATGCTGATATAGTGGTCAGATCCTGATGATTTTCATAATTTATCTTGCCAGGGTTATAAGTAGCCTAAATACTTATAGCTCTTAAGATGCCTTTGTAAAACGCATTCGGACGGACAGACATTGCTATATCGACTCAGCTTCTCATGCTGATCAAGAATATGTACATATACTTTATGGGGTCAAAATTAAGTCAATGTTTTGAAATTTATTTAACTTCATATTTTCATATGTTATGAACATATAAAGTTAAGCTGAATTCTAGTTGAAATTAACCACGAATATTTTGTTATGTTTGAATCCAAAGTTGACATATAATTAATAAATGATTTAACAAATATATATTTAAAATACTTTTTATGTGCTTACTTGTTTTTTTTTTTTTTTTGTTTGAAAGTGTAATCTGATTTCAAAGGGAGTTCTGATATTAACTGACTTGATATACTCGATATAATATTTAATTTGGTATTTTTATTGATATCGTTATCGCTACTTTTGTAGCGATATACATGCCTAATAAGTACATGAAAAGTCCTTGTTATTTTTTTTTAACACATATAAAATCGGTATCGAAGAGTGAACAGCTGAGGTTTCCGATATATTGCAAATTGCACCTCAATCTTTTGTTGTTGCTCTCAGGGCGTTATTAACTCTTCCCTTTCTCTGGTCAGAGCCAATATTTTTTCGCATAAAAACATCGCGAGTGGTAGTGCTTATACTAAAATTACATTATTTACATAATGACATCAATGAATTGTTTAAAAAGGAGATAAATTATAAATCCAGCAAGCAGAAGCATCGCAACTGTGAAATTTCGGCCATATCATAAACGCACATTGAACATAGGAAAGATGATGTTTGATGATTTCGGTTGGGAACGAGTGGTTAATTTAGAGTATATACACAGGCATATGTATTCATATGTAGATGGAATCCACTCTCCAAGCTTTGAGATTGTGGAAATCTTAATTTAATTTAACCTGTTCAAGCCCGCAGAAGCCGTCGAAGGGTGCGTAGAAAAACTACTCAACAAAAAAGGGCAGCAACACTGCGGACACGGAACAATCAAATGCATTTAATCTGGTTCTACTAAGGTTGGCTGATTAACTTCTTCAAGCTGTAATTAATTTAAAGTAAGTGGGGAATATTGTTTGGCATGCACCTTGCTCGTCGCTATCGAGAGAAATAAGTTCTCTCGACGTTTTAGCATTCAAAATATTAAGAACTAAGGGTACTAAGGGTAAATTTGTATTCTCTTTTCGTTTTCGAGTTATTCATCTCCAACCTACAGGTGTCAAAGAGACAAAAAACATTCACATTTAAAAAATCCAGTTACTACAGAGTTTACAACTTCAGTCGAAATAATGATGTAAACTTATAAAGTTGTACATATACATGCCTTTATGAAGGCTATAATGTTATCATACGATATACAAGATCAAAATTGGAGTTTATTAGTGTATTCAGTACTTATCTAGTTTGGTAATGATCGGTTAAGAGACACATGTAAACCGAATGTTCCTATGTAAATTACATAAATATATATTACATATTTAACTACGACATAGTGAAATATTATACAGTCATTAATTAGTTAATTAATCTAAAGGGGAGAAGTTCAGGTATGCGATTCACTGATTTTGTTGAATTTTGGCCATGTTGTAGAATTCTCCGTCATTAGAAGCTGTGCAAACTATTTCGACGAACTATTCTAGACAAATAAAATGTCTGACTTTCGTGCAGAAAATCACATATTTATTGTTCTAAAAATTGTATCGATTAATTGTTACTACCAGATCGGCAAGTTTGATAAAAATCGGATAGTAAATGATCAAGTATTTGTAGTTCGCAATCATTGGGACACTATATAGTATCTTCAAAACTGATAAATTCATTTAAAAACCGTATGATAAAGAATTCCTCAAGCTTCAAAATGAATGATTACCAAGTTTGCTGATGTACAAAAAAATATTTTTCAATTTTTATATGTAAATGTATAGAGTTAATTGGAATTTTGGCCACGCCGACTTACGCCCCCAGGAATCACATAAAACTATTTTTCTTAAAAAGTATAACAGATAGAGACATCAACTTTGGTATAAACACTTGTTTAGTTAGCGCGCAGAAACTAATTGTTCAAACTTTTTACCACGGAATTTTGGAATTTACATATTTCGGATTTTCTAGAAAACCATGACAACTACCGACAAGAAATTTGGTATGTAAACTAGCTTAATAGACGCGCAGATATTGGCTGTTTAAAAATTTTGCCACGCCCACTTGCGCCCCCGCAAATTAAACAAAACTGATTTTATCAGAAACTAACAAAGCTAAAGGCACCAAATTTAGTATGTACACTGGCTTAGTATCCGCGCAGAGTATATATGTACATACATATATTTTCATATTTTGCCACGCCCATTTCCGCCTCCATAATTTAGAAAAAGCCAATTTCCTCCTGTAGTTTTTTGACTATCGCATGCAAATTCGGCAGACTAATTAATCTTATCTATTTCTGCCAAACTACCAAACTTTATTAAAATCGGACTAGAAACATGCAAAATATGCGTATGAACATATTTCACTACGCGGTCCACAAGGCCAGAATTGGCCGTTGGCTGGTGGCGGCTCTAGAGTGCTCGTGTGTTTGTAGAGTGAGCGAGATAGCACATGAAGCATGTAAAAACAATTTAATAGACATATGTATGTACATACATACATACATATGTACATTAGGTTTTCGAAATTTGAAATATTTGTTTCACATGGTGTATGGTATACCCAAGTCGACGAGTCGACTTACTTGCTTCATTTTATTTTTAGGTTAATTTTGAATACTTGCTATTGATGGCTGATTTTCTTCAAAATGATCATTAAAATTTACATCAATATCTATCTAGTTGCTATTTTCCAAATCCTTTCATAATACAAGGTGGCGCAAAAGAAGTCATCCGGCGCAAAAGAAGTCATCCGATGTTGTTTGGCTCTTATTTTTTTTCTAAATGAAAAATTTCGATTTTGTAGCAAGTTTCTTAGCGATGCAATAAGTTCCCTTCAGTACCGGTCGCCGGAAATTCTTCTGAAAATCCGAGGCGATTTGTCAGATGTCGCCTCGGAATTGCAGAGGACATGCCATGCAAATTTGCGGCGACATTTAGCATTGCATGTCCTAGCGCCTCGGATATTCTATCGATTTTTTGTCGACATGTCGCCGGAATTTCCGCTAAAGACAAATAACAAAGCCGCTCGTGTGTTCGACGGAACTTTCGGCGACATGTCGACGGAATGTCCGAGCAAAATATTGGTTGAATTTACAATCGACGTTTCGGCGACATTGCCGATAAAATATCCTCGCATTTTCCCAAAAATAAATAAAAACTTGATTAGATTTAGTTGTTTAACATGCATTAGTTTTTATTTAATGGCATATTTATTTAAATTTCTTTATTTCTATTTATTAACATATTAAATTAAATTTAAATATTTATGTATGTATATTTACATTTTTTGTTTTTTGCTTAATTTACGCTTGTGCCAAACAAAGTCTTAGCACGCCGGCTCATCCGGAATCGAATTTTGGATTCTGAAAAGAACAAAATTGATTAGGGAATGAAAACTTCATAATATTTTAATAACACTTACCTTTATTACTGTGTACACTGAATTTGAACAAATTCGACCGTTCCTGCTCTTACGAAATTCAATCGCGAATAAACAATGAAACGAAAAGTGCAAAAATCATCATGCTTTCCTTATTTTAGTTTTCTTTCGTAGTATCCTTTTCCTCCTTGCATAAAATATGAGCATACACATCATTAAAATAGCCTTTTATAGGCAAAAACTCCTATTTTACGTTTTTTATTTGATTTTTGTTTTAAGCCTTAGAGCAGAAAGATCTTTCTATGCGAAAAAGCATAATGTACTCATTTTTCTAAAATCACAATCCGACTGTTTATTTCCGAGAACAATAAATCTTTCCGGCGTCAAATTTAATTCCCTGTCGAATTAGATATGTACATCTTTGTAGTTGACTAAAAATTAATAAGGGTATGAGAATTTTTGTTTGCAATTTTGCAATTTTCTAATTTCTTCAAATCTTATCTTCAAATATAAAATAATATTTCGAGGATGTTTTGTCTCACTATAACTATAACCTGTAAAAGGTTTCAATATGTCCACTACTGTGTAAATATATATGGGTATGTAGGTATAAATGTGTCTATGTGGCCACTGAAATTGGCGACCACTTGGCAATTTCCGTATCCGATGTGATAAAAGCAGCAGTAACGCTTGATTGGCAATAGAAGCAATGTAAAAACTGAATATATGCTTTTTTTGAGTCTCTTTTTAACGAGAGTTTATTAAATACAGTGTTATTAACAAATATCTATACCTAAATATCTGTATGCCGTTTGACACTTTCATGAAAAGGCCTAACAATTACATATGTACACACACACACATACACACAAAACTGTGTGCGATTGTGTGCATGAGATGTGTTGGTCTTGTTTATTCATATAATTTTGTTTTGCTCGTTCTATTTACTTTCAATATGTACACATATGTATTTATATCTGATTTTAGCTGATTGTGAGTGGAAATCGCCAGAACCTGCAAACTGTTTAAGTTTTCACATGATTTGAAAAAAGTCCGCATGGACTTCTTACATACCCTACTTTTAGGTACCCAAGTATCTTTTTTTTGAGTCCCGAAAACCAACTTAGATCATTAAAATATATGTATGTATCTCCCGACTAACACCCAGTTTTGATTAACTTCGAATAGGTCGAAATCTAGAGAAACACCAAGAACGGAATGCCCGCCGTTTCACACATGCTGTAAGCCCTCTTTTTAATATAGTACAATGTACTATAACCAAAATAATTGGGCGTTACGGTTAGTTGTTTAGGGCAAAGCACCTCACACTAATTCTGATGGCGCCCAGGGTTATTCTATACATAGTTGGCTACTCTGGATTCTGTAGCACAGTTTGCTGATGATAGAACTTGGTGGTTCTCGAAATAGCTATACAGACAACATGCTCACCTCTTTTTGCGGTCTATGATTAAAAATCTTAAATTAAGAGATAATTAGTAAGATTTGTTTAATCATAAACTTTGGAAAAACGCGATAAATGTTATTATTATTTTTTATTTGTAATACATATTTTAGAACCAAAATGTATGATTATAATCCTTTTTCCTAAAAATAAATTCTAAATACAATATTGTCAAATGTATAAAATAGAATTTGTAAAAATCTATTAAATGAAGCAAGTAAGTCGACTCGTCGACTTGGGTATACCATACACCAGGTGAAACAAATATATTTTAATTTTCGAAAACCAAATGTACATATGTATGTATGTATGTACATACATATGTCTATTAAATTGTTTTTACATGCTTCATGTGCTATCTCGCTCACTCTACAAACACACGAGCACTATAGAGCCGCCACCAGCCAACGGCCAATTCTGGCCTTGTGGACCGCGTAGTGAAATATGTTCATACGCATATTTTGCATGTTTCTAGTCCGATTTTAATAAAATTTGGTAGTTTAGTAGAAATAGATCAGATTAATTAGTCTGCCGAATTTGAATGCTATGGTTGAAAAACTACAGGAGGAAATCGGTTTTTTCTTAATTGTGGAGGCGGTAGTGGGCGTGGCAAAATATGAAAATATATATACTCTGCGCGCATACTAAGCCAGTAAACATACTAAATTTGGTGACTTTAGCTTTGTTTGTTTCTGATAAAATCAGTTTTGTTTAATTTGCGGGGGCGGAAGTGGGTGTGGCAAAATTTTTAAATAGCCATTTTCTGCGCGTGTATTAAACTAGTCTGCATACCAAATTTGATGTCTCTAGCTATTATACTTTTTAAGAAAAACAGTTTTATGTGATTCCTGGGGGCGTAAGGGGGCGTGGCAAAAAGTTTGAACAATTAATTTCTGCGCGCTAACTTAACGGGTATACAAACTAAATTTGATGTCTCTAGCTGTTATACTTTTTAAGAAAAATAGTTTTATGTGATTCCTGGGGGCGTAAGGGGGCGTGGCCGAAATTCCAATTAACTCTATATACATATGTACATAATACACGAGTATACATACCAAATTTGGAGGCTCTAGCTCTTATAGTCTCCGAGATCTGCGACGGACGGACGGACAGACGGACATGGCTAGATCGACTCGGCTGTCCATCCTGATCAAGAATATATATACTTTATAGGGTCGGAGAAGCTTCCTTCTGCCTGTTACATACATTTTGGCGACTTTAATATACCATTTCACTCTATGGGTGTATGGTATAAAAATGCTTCGATGATACAGAAAAAAGGATTTTGATATTTTTCCCATACCAAATTGCAATATACATAGGTATATTATTATTTTATGGGGTCGGAAAAGTTTGCTCCTAGCTGTTAAATAAAATTTGGCACCTTAACATAGCATTTCACCTTGTGGGATGATTGCATGTCATAAAACGTAATTAAAGAAACCTCGTTGAATTTGAATTGTAGATAATGCATATCTACATCGAGAGTACTAACATTTAATCAACAAGAATCTAACATTGATATTTTGTATTTCTTCTTTTAGTCCCACCGATTAGAGAAAATATAACATTTTGACTCTTGGCCATGTAAGTTGTAGTCCCCACGATAAATAATAGCAACCGCTAAATCTTTGGCGATTTTCATGGTCAGGTCATGAGAACTGCGGCAGCTGTCTTCAAAGAAGACGACGACGACGACGAAGGCATTGTTAACCAGAGCCGGGTAAGGGTGAACCTATGTACATATGCACGACAACACAAAAAAGCTAACGTTAAACGTTTTGACCTTCATTTAATACAATTGTGTTTGCTTTTTCATTTCTCCGTTTGTTTTTCCGTTCTTTTTTGCAGGGCCCAAGCACTAGTCACAGTAAAATAAGTAAAATTTTGAGACGCACAACGAAGGCGGAAAAGATTTAGAACTATAATCCTCCTCTGTACAACGAAAAAAGCAACAAAGAAACGAAAATGTTTAAAATAAGGCAACGCAATTGTATGCTGATAGTCACGGCTCTTGTGCTGGCTCCTTGCATTGTCATCTTGATAGTCATGGGGCCGGAATTGTCCAACGAACAATCGCTGACCCAACGACTAGCCGAGTGTCATATGAGGCTGCAGTACCTTGAATCCATGTATCGTGCCCGCCAAGAGGATGTGGCGTTGCTCTCCCAATATTTTGGACAATTGCAACAGAATGGTAATATGACAACCAGTTTTCCGCCACCACTACCAGTTGCCAATCTGCTTGATGGCCTCAGTCCGGAGGCCAGGCAATTGCTAAAGAATGCCTCACATACTACCAAAGCGGGACCCGGAGGAGGCATGGTCGCTAAGCAGAATATTCGCTTGCCCAATGCTTATCATTTTCTACCTCATTTGCTAGACGATGCAGGATCGTTGCGCCCTTCGTATCTACAAAGCAAAGGACGTACAGATGTAAGCATCGTTTTGGGAATACCAACAGTCAGAAGAGAGAAACAATCCTACCTACTGGGCACTCTGCATAATCTTATTGAAAATATGAATGAAGAAGAACAGAATGAGACTTTAATCATAGTTTATATAGGCGAAATTGATGCCGAAGCTGTGCAAGTTATAGCCAAACAAATAGTAACGAGCTTTGAGCAGCAAGTAGAGCAAGGACTTATTGACATAATAGCACCCTCGCCTAGTTATTATCCCAATTTCGAGAGATTAAGAATAACCCTTAATGATTCGCTCGAGCGTGTCAAGTGGCGTAGTAAGCAGAATTTGGATTTTGCATACCTAATGGCCTATGCGCACTCAAAAGGCACATTCTACGTTCAACTCGAAGATGATATTCTCACAAAGAGACAGTTTATAACGACCATGAAGAAGTTTGCATTAATAAAGAGTGCCTTGACTAAACCGGATCAGCCATCTTGGTTTGTCTTGGACTTTTGCCAACTGGGTTTTATAGGCAAAATGTTTAAGAGTGCGGAACTGCCCTATTTGATAACTTATTTCCAAATGTTTTACAACGATAAGCCCGTGGATTGGTTGCTTACCTATTTTATCGAGTCGAAAGTTTGCCGCACCGATAAGGATCAGAAGCATTGCAATCAGGAGAAAGCCAAGTATTGGCAACATTTTAGGAAATCTCTATTTCAACATATAGGCACCAGCTCTTCGTTGAAGGGTAAAGTGCAGAAGTTAAAAGATAAACAGTTTGGTAGTAAAGTGCCTACTTTTTATGCCCATACTCATAATCCTCCGGCATTAGTCAAATCGTCCATAGCTCCCTACAAGAACTACCTGCTCAAACGAGCCTATCGTGGTGAATCGTATTTCTGGGGCCTATTGCCACAACCGGGAGATCTGATACAATTTGTTTTTGAGCAGCCCATTTTACTTAGACGATATCTATTCCGCAGCGGCAACTCAGAGCATCCATCCGATCGATTTTATAATACGACTATTGAGTTATTACCATCAGATTCATTAAGCGAAAATTCTTCCGTATGGAGTAACTACAATACGACCACCGATGGCTTTCTGATAGTTGGTTCTTTTGATAACTTGGGCGTTGCTGAGGGTCTTCTTGACCCCAAAATTGGTCCACTTAAGGAGTTACGCCTTCACGTCCACAGCGATAGTGAAAATTGGGCTCTGCTTAGCGAAATTGAGCTACAGGAGATAGGCAATGGTAGCAAATCGGATGAAAATGTGGCCAAGCCGCGTTATGCGTCAGGCAGCTGATTGCTACATCGCCACAGGCTGCATCAAGATCTAGATGATTAGATGTATACTCAACTCTTACCCAATCCCACATAAACCACATTCCCTTGGTCTTTAATATAGACATTTGTGTGTATATTTTTCGAATACTATACCCTTTTCCATATGTGTAAATAACTCCATTTTTTTAATTGTAAAGTTGTGTAAGCTCGTATTTACAAAACAGAGAGTACTGCACTCTATCGCATAGAGCTAGGATTTGATTTCACAGAAAATCTTGAAGGGAAACGGTAAAAAATCCTGGATTTATAAGTTCTTTCCAATTTAAATCCAACGATTCCTCATATATGTATGTACGTAAAATCATAGATCAAGCGTTAACCAGATAATAATATACATATATGGGTCATTCTTTGTCAAACGGAGTACGGCCGTTCAAATAAGTTTAAATTATCTTGGTCAGTGACTCTTTAATGTATTTCTAGTGTTGGTCTTATTACAGTGGGTCAAAAGAAACCGTGGACCAGTTTCAGCGTATGATAGTTGTGTTGCCAAGCCCTTTTAGTTCAACGAGCATTCAACAGTTGCTAAACAAATGTCTTCCAAATCAATTTTAAATTTAAATCAAGTTAAAGTTCCTTTGTCTAATGATGTACTCTTTTAAAATGATTAATACATATTAAGTGCCATTGGAGAAACCACTTATTTCAAATTACGTGAATGGTATATTAAAGTCCCCACAATTGATGTAACAGGCAGAAGAAAGCTTTTCCGACCCCATAAAGTATATATATTCTTGATCAGCATCAACAGCCGAGACGATCTAGCCATGCCCGTTCGTCCGTCCGATTGAACACCTAGATCTCGGAGACTATAAGAGCTGGAACCGCCAAATTTGGTGTGTACACTCTTGTAGTATGTACAGTTATCGGGTTTGTTTCAAATTTCACGCCCACGCCTACTTCCGCCCCCGCAAATTAAATAAAACTGAAACGAAAACTATCAAAGCTATAGTCCCCAAATTTGGTACTTAGATTTGTTTAGTATTCGCTCAGATTATGAATGTTAAAAAATTTTTCCACGCCCACTTCTGCTCTATAATTTAGAAAAAAATTCGATTGGCTCCTACAATTTTCCAAATAAAAATAAATTGAATTGTAAATCTAACTTCAGATTTACCAGGAAAAGAAAAATGTCAAAATTTTAACAATGTCCAACCATGTTTATCGCTGTTTCGAATACTCCATGATAAACGTGGTGGATCTATGGTATCACCTATTTGGGTTTTTCTGTAATCTTCTATATAAAAACCCAAGAATTTAAATCGAATCACAGGTGGTGTTTCTTTTTTTTTAATTCTCTCTTAACGTTAACATTCTGAATTTTGTAAGACCAAGATTATCCAAAACCTTTTACGAGCATTTCGGTTACAACCCTGTTCCGTTTGACAAGGAATGTGCCATATTTCAAAGAAATTTTTTTAACAAACAAACTTTAATATAAAACGCATAAATCCAACATAGCGTATCCAATTTGTTTCATAAAAACTGTTCTTGCATATTTATACATATTTACCATATACATATGTACATATACAAATGCTTAGCGAAATATGCTCCAAGTGCCCCTTCCATTTGTTTAATGTGTTAATAGTTAGATTTTACATTTTACACATTTTTATATGAAATTATGCACGCTACATCATGGGTGTGTTATGTAACTGAACGGTTCTATATGTCCTTCGAAACCATTATTTAAAATTTGCTTGTTAAGTTTTCCTTTTAAGCTGTGAAATTAGAAATTAAGTTCAAATCTTGACTTAAAAATCGATTGGCAAACATTCCATTATATATGCTGAAACCTCAAAATTTGTTCGTTCCCTCCAAATTATCTACCTTCGCAGTTTTCCAGATTAAGGAAAATTATGCCCAATTTGGTGTTAAGTGAAGGTAAATTTAAAAATCGCTGCTTTTACTGAGATTATTTATTGTTCTTGTTGAGTTTTTAGTGTATTCTTTGACTATGCCTCAATGACTAAATTATGCCATAACAACAAAATTTGAAATACATACGTATGCATAACGATCAATCTCAAATATTGAATAATGACTTATATTTTTTACCATTGTTGTTTTTTTTACTGTGATTTGTTAATAGTTTTTGCAAAAACAATGAAATCAAGGATACTATTATAATATAACAAATTATAATGCTGATTAGTATTAAACAATTTATACATAACTATATGTATGTATATATAATATATATATTAAAAATATAATTTTTTGTATAATAGCGAACAGAATCGGTTTAAAATAATCGGAAAGGCCAAATTTTTGTATAGATTATTAAACGGTTCCTGTTGGGTAAAACGAAAAATGCAATATATATAAATCTAATTTGGTTTTAAAATTAGAGTAAATAGTTTTCATTATTTTAATATGCTACTAGATCTAACAAATCTGTTGTAAACTGCTTTCAAAAGAAGAAGTAACAATAAAGCAGAATAAAAAGTTTGCTTGCTTTTGTATGTATGTATATATGTATTTATGTATGTTAAAAAAGATTAACAGTAGCAAATAAAATCCCCATACATTCACAACTCAAATAGGAAAGAATAAATTGGATAGTTATTTGTAAAGAAAAATTCCAACAATAAGACAAACACAAAAAGAACGAAAAAACGCCTTTTACAATAACATTACAGAAAATACCCAAAAAATAAAAAACGAATACTATAATATATACATGTACGTATGTATCAGCTAAATAAATATTTCATTTGAAAGAACTAACCCAATATTCAATCGCTGATCCACCAAACACAAATCCATAAATTATGTTTTCTGTGCTATTTCATAAGTGATCGTTATATTAATGGTTTTACTTTTAAACATGGAGCCCAGTACTGATAACACTGTGCGACAAATTTCGGGTTATATATGTATGTATGTATGTACATTGGTGATGTTCAAATAAACTTATTTGTTGGCGTTTGTACTATTTTATACAGTTAGTTTAATCTTCATTTGGTAAATATTTATTAAGCTTCTCGGCCCCAAAACGCGCTTAAAGCAACATAAATTTGGTTTTAAACAAACGAGAAACACACCTGAGCACAACCTCAGGTGCGTCTTGCCAATTTATTTCGTAGTTTTTGTGTAATTAACAAAGGGGTAAATATTTACTTAAGCAACACGGCCCCAAAACAGCATTAAGGTACATAAATTTGGTATCAAACGAAAGGTAAAAATTCCACGAGCAAGGCATCGGGTGCACCTTGGCAATTTATTTCTTAGTTTTTGTGTAAGTAACAAAAGAAAATTAATGTTTTTAGCGGGATCATAGCTAAAACTAGCTGTTTCCGGTTAAAAAAAAACTGTCAAATTTTGAGATAGCGTTGCCAGATGCCACATTTCGGATACACAAATACGCGGGCTTTTTGTAACTTTTGTTGGCACTCATCTCTACAAACGTAAATACAGTTGAGTTTACAATATTTCTTGATTTTATAGAACAAATATGGTTTAGAGTACAATATTCAGCTGCCAGAGCAGCCTTTCTGATGATAATGAGGTATGTAATACTGGTAAGCCCTGATAGAACTTATCAGTCCACTGGGTCGCTTGTGTCCAGACATTTGGATAGGAATCAATTCAAAATCTCTGGTAGCGCCAACAGTTACATAATTTAACGCTTACCATTACTAACTTTTTAATCTAACACGTCGTCTAACACTGAACTCTCCAAAAGTCAAAATAAACATTTACCTATACTTTAGTATTATGTACATTAATAACGGCTGGCCACACTATTTTGAGACCAACCCGTCACTTAAATTTGTTGCAATTTTTTTTGTTTAAATAATTAAAACATTAAAATACACATATTTTGGAGTGTTATACTGATTTTAGGGATACGTCATCATGGAGGCTGTGCCGCGTCTGCATATGCTTTGGTTTGCCCTTAAATCCAGTCCCGAAGGAACATCATTTGCGGCACTTAAAAAGGTATAGGGGTAGTGCAACCGTGATCACCAACAACGTTAGGGGAGGGGTTGACTAGGGAGGGCTGTCGTTCAATGAACTGTGAAAATAATTCAATTATGCCTATAGAAGCAGATAATTTGATAAAACAAGAAGTTATGAGATATGATTAGCTCATTCTCTTTGCTCCTCCAACTTTGTTCATGCGAGATTTGCGATGTAATTGTCTTTGTTAAGTCAGTTGAAGACGGCGGCTGAGTCATCATCGTTCCATTGTTCGAGACGGTACCGAAGGTGTAGTCGCCGTCTCCATCTGATTAACTGAAATAAAAAAAAAAACAACAATGGGCTATAAAAAAATTGCAAACAATTTGACATGCCAAAGAACAATGGAGTCACAAATGAATGAAAATTATTAATCCCTGATTAGGATGTTTTAACTAATTTTCCTCTATTTATCTCCTTCCAATGCCGTTACCAGTATATAGCCGAATTCTATCATGAAGATCCAGAGGCTTACTCTAAAGAAGTCCATGCTCTGGAAACCCTGCGCAATCAAGCTATGCGTACTACAAATGATGGAGCAGCTATTATGAAGCGTTATTATTGCCAACTTCATGCCTTGCAGAATCGGTTTCCACAGCTCGCGGAACGCGGCATATTTAGTTTCACCTGGAAAGATTTATATCACAACACAGTGCATGAGGTCAGCGATATGCGATTCGAGCGGGCGGCCGTTCTTTTCAACATAGCTGCTTCGCATACACAGGAGGGCGCCTCGGTAACGCGTGGCGATGTGGATGGAATGAAAATGGCATGCACTCATTTTCAAGCAGCCGCTTGGGCTTACAACGAACTGAACGAACACTATGCCAATGTGAACGATGGAGGGGACTTTATGACCCCCGAACTATTGATGTTTCAGCAACAAGTGTGTCTGGCGCAGGCTCAGGAATGCATTCTGGAAAAGTCACTGATTGACAATCGCAAACCACATGTAGTCGCCAAAGTTACAGCACAGATCGTGGTCTATTACGGGGCCGCTCTGGCATCCTTGCTCACTGGCGGCGATGATGGGCCAGTGGGTCAGGTTATCGATAGAGCCGTATACAATTTGTGGAAAAAATACGTGCGATTTAAAATAAATTATTTAAATTGCATATTATTTCTTTACCAAGGTCAGCATGCTGAGGAGCAGCGCAAAATGGGCGAACGCGTTACACTTTATCAGGTATACCACGTCCTATTTAAGCTTGACGTCATTAAACAATCATTTACTACTAATACTGTCTCTATTACAGGCTTCTTGGGATAAACTGGAAGAAGCGCGGAAAGGTTCAAAGGGCTTGCCCGATCAAACAGAAATAAATGAATCCCTCAGCTTTACCGCCGACGTAGTTGAGGCAAAACGAAAAAATGCCAAAAATGAAAATGAATTTATTTACCATGAGACGGTTCCAGAACTCAGCACCATACCAGCTGTTCAGGGTGCAAATTTGGTAAACGGAATTGGTTTCTCTGTGCTAGATGAGGAATTCGCTGGCGCTGATATATTTGCCCGATTAGTGCCCATGAAGGCCCACGAGGCCAGTTCAATGTACAGTGAGGAGAAGGCCAAACTGTTGCGCAAGTATAGTGCTCTGTTGGAGGAAAAGGACCAGCAACTTGATGGCTATATGAGCTCCCTAACTTTGGATAATCTCAACATTAACGAGGAGCAGGCCAATAAGTTGCCTCAGGGCATTGTGGATCGTTGTGCCGCTTTGAATGCCAATAAAACGGCAATCTCTGATTTGGTTGAAGCTATGTCGCAACTGGCTGAGATTACTGCAGAAGTTGAGACGAATCTAAATGACTTAAAGGTGATGCTCGAAGCAGAAGCTAAGGAAGAGATCGATTTTCAAAACCTAAGTGGTGTTCAACGTACGCCTAATGCCCATATTACTGAATTGACTCGAGAGTTCCAGAAATATAGCGAAGCCCATACCCGGGCTGGAGAGTCCAACAATACCTTGAGAAAAGCCATGTCCTTACACGTGAATAATTTAAAGATTTTAGCCCGCCCGCTGCAGGAAATTCAACAATTGATGCCAAAATTAAGTACGGAACTAAATACAGCCGAAATTTTTAAGGATGTGAAGCTCGTACTCAATAAAGTCAACGAAATGAAGGCGCAACGTGCTCAATTTCACGCCGATCTTCGAATAGCCATAAATGAAGATGACATAACAGCCAAGGTTATAGCCCATGGCGGTCAGGAGGGTCTTCAGGCCCTGTTTTCCTCCGAGCTAGCGAAACATGAAAGGATCACACAGTTGCTGGATCAAAATATGCTAGCCCAGCAAAATATCCTCCAGGCCCTAACCGAGAACTACGCCAAAGCTGCTCCGGTTCTAAAGACGCTGCAGGATGTCAAACAAAAGCGAGAGCATTTCTACAGTTCCTTGGCTGCTTCCTACGATGTCTACGAAGATTTGCTCGCTAAGTCAGCTAAAGGTCTCGAGTTCTACAAAAAGTTGGCGGGCAATGTGCAGAAACTCCTCTCACGCTTCAAATCCGCTAGGGACGTTCAGTCCGAAGAACGTCAGCAAAGGATGGAGAGTGTTAAAGGACCTGTTCCAGTTGCATCAACCAAAGCGGAAATTCCAGTTCCTCTATCCACTAACACAAGTACAGCTCCAAAACTGCGAGACTATTTAAAGGGAAAGACAGGCGGAGCCAATCTAGATCCAAATCCATCATCCTACTTAAACACTGTGCGCCCTGTGCCCGTTGGCTCCGAAAATCCAACACAGGCCGCTTGTTCGGCCTATGCCACAGCGCCTCCGCCCAATGAACCTCCACCGCCGTATTCCCTTCAGCAGCAGCAATATTATGATCCTAGTGCTGCCGGCTACACAAATCCCATGTATCAACAGCAGCAACAGCACATAGCTCCTCCAGCTTACAAGGCGCAGCCTTCTCCCAATTCGCAGACCTTGCATGGCGCAATAGGGCAGCTGAGTATACAGTCTCAAGATATGCCTCAATTGCCATTGGGAGGCCCTGGCTTTAATTACAACTATGGCAATCCGACTTCAGTGGGAACCACATCTGCCGCTCCGTTGGCATATAACAATTATCAGCAGCCGTTGTATGTGGCAACAACAACGAATCAGCAGCCTGTAGACGTAACATCCTCTTTACAGGCGCCTTATGGGGTGAACTCTTATCTGGGATCAGGATACCAGCTACAGGGTTACCCTCAATCAAGCCAGGTGTACACTCAAGTTGGAGCTGCAAATGTATCGATGTTTTCGCAAGCTGTTTGTCATCCTCATAGTCAACAGCCATCTGTAGGCTACTCTCAATCGCAGGTAGCAGCGACAGCTTATGCCTCGCAGCAACCTGCGCTGTATTCTTTGCAAAGCGGCCAAGTTTCTCAACCGAAGCCCGGTGACGCTATTCCGCCTAATGCAACGCAATCTTTTCAATATCCGCAACCAAACAATGATGTCCAGCATGCTGCGGCTGTGCCTGTCGTTCCGGCCGCTATTCCTCCTCCAACGAACGTTTCACCACATTCCGTTTCATTACATACCACATCGAATTCTGTCCCCGCCGTACTACCTACATCCTATCACACACCGACGTCCACTATTTCAGTTGCTGCACCCAATTTGAATGCCACTGCGGGTATCCTTGCCTCAAATCCTGTTACCACAAATGGTCCAAAGTACATCAGCTACTCCAACCATCCCGGATATGGCTTTAATCCTCAAACGGGCATCTATGACTATAGCAGCGGGTATCAGCAAGAAGTTAACTACGCACCGCACGGACACTATGGTTATCAATTCACCCAAAGTGGTGAACAGAACGTAGGTACCACTGACTCGGAGAATGCCAATCGGAGTAACGTGGCCACAGGATTCGATGTGAGTAGTGCCTAAATATCTTTTGAACAATCTCTAAAATTCACAATTCTAGTCTCCCATTGTTTCCCACACTAAGGCAGCAGTCACTATGAATGAGACATCGCCCCCGGACACTGATAAATCTAAGGGACAGACATATTACACGGCTCCATATGGCTATCACTCCACTGCTTCTGCAGATCCCTGTGAAATTATACAACAACCAGTAGCTCCTGCCCCGTCAACTCCCACACCATCTTCTGGCTCCATTTACATGCAAAGTGGAGGATGCAGCATCGCCAACACTAACACAACCACAAGTAGCGCTTATGCCTCTTTGACGGCGACGTCAAAGCATCCCAAAGACACTCAAGAAACAGCTCTTAAGAACCCAAGTAATGTGGATCTGCTAAGTGACCTAGATTTGGACACTACTGTTTCTGTACCGCCACCATTGATGCCACAACCCGTGCTTCATCCTCAGGTGGTGCTTACGGCCACACAGCCAGCAAGCCAGGAGTTGACCAAAACCCAGTGTGAGGTAAAAGTAAAATTATCATACATTACAGTAAACAATCAGTTCTAAATGACTTGTACAGTTGCCAGCTCTTGTGTCTCCAGACGTGGCACCAGCTACTGGTGCCCCTGCCAGAAGACCCAGTATGGATAATCTTTCCAATTGTTCGGATCTCAGCTCATTAGAGAATTTCGATTGGGATTCAGTTTCTCTCTCGGCACATTCACAGGCCAGCAATGACCATCACCATCATCCCTTACCTACATTCCAAGTTGTCTTTCAGGATCCATTCAAAGATAATAAAATCCTCAAATATTTTCACAAAGAAGTAGAGAGCTTTGAAAAAATGGTTGAGAACTTGCACATTAAAATGTTAAATGGCAATACTCAACTGAAAGCAAAATGGCAAGAACTACAACAGAAACTAGATATGCCAGCAAATGCAAAGAGATCGACAACTATAGCCAAGCTATTTCCAGAAAAGAATCGTTCTCTTGATTGCTTGCCATACGATCATGCCCGTGTCAAACTGGACAAACAAACGGATGACTATATAAATGCGGCATACATAAAGGTGGGAGAAATTGGTATTACGATCATTAAATTACATCTGATTGACTTTTTCATTTTTTTTTAAAGAACCTGAGTGCAGGATGTCCCAACTTCATCATAGCCCAGACTCCCCAGTCTAATACTACAAACGATTTCTGGTCGATGGTTTGGTCGGAGAAGTCTCGTACTGTACTTTGCTTGCATAAAACCAATGAGGTGTGTTATTCCTTCTGTTCTTTAGACCCATTCTGATTAACTCCTTCCATTTGCAGTTGCTTGATCCTTACTGGCCTCAAGCTTTAAATCGTCCCACACACTACGACGATTTCACAGTGACTTGTGTAAAAATACAACAACTGAGCAACAGTTCCGAGTATCAGTTAAAATTATCAATGCATGGAGCCGATGCCATTCTAGACTTGTCCCTTCTACAACTCAAGCAATGGACCAAAGGGTAAGTGGCTCGTACTGAAACGAATCCGAGAAGGTTATCAGAAGCATTTTCTTATTGCAGCTCAAACACTCACGTGTTGGATATAGCTCAAAATGCCCTAGAAACACATCAGCAACGTTGTTCGGCTTCGGATTCACCCAACTCGCCGCTTGTAATGAACTGCTTAACAGGATCAGAGCGATCCGAGTTAGTAGCAATTGGCATTTGTGCCCTTATGGCCACACAATCCAAGCGTCCTGTCTTACTTAGTGAGCTCTCTTTCCTCCTCAATAACCGAATTGATTTATAACAATTATTTCTTATAGATGTGGTTGATGTTTGGTCCCGCATTTGTTCGCAGCGTCAAAATTCCCTGCGTGATTCGGCAGTCATTGAGCAGTCCATGCAACTAGTTTTGTGTCATGCCCACAATGTCCTCAATAACCGTAAGCAATACTAATACATTTTTTTTTCAGTAGGTCACAAATATTGTATTCTTTTTTCAGGCGGCATTATGACTTCGTATCAAATGAAAATGGCCCCTCTGGTGACAGCCAAGGAACAACCACAGACTAAAGATCCGCTCAATGATTTGGATGCTTTGTGGAAGCTAAAGTAAAATTGTATTAACCTTGAAACAAAAGAATCATTACATAATTTTAATCACAACGATTTGATCGGAAAGTATTTGGCTAAATTATCGAAACGAAACGTTTTTGTTGTGTTTTATATACATATGCATACATATGTATATATATACACATACGTGCATATATTGTACTCTATTTCTCCCCCAACTGTTAAGTAAATTGTATATCTTCAAAAACTATCGTGATGTTTATTAAATTCTTATTTATATATCATATAAAAAGTAATGATTACTGAGTATTTAAAACAATTTCTATATCTATAAAATATACAACCAATATACACACATATATTTGAAAAACGTGTTATTGTTTACGATAAACAAAAAGAAAATTTATTTTGATCGATTATAGTTATCCCCAATTTAATGAGAAAAACTTCAAAACATATTTAGCTATATTGAGCTGTTGAAGTGTCATCTCTAAATTTAGGTTAATAATTTACTAATATATGGAAACTGAAATAATGGAGGATATCCCCGAAAATTCCGGGGCACCTCTACGAGCTAATAGAAGAAGAAGAGGTGGCAGGGACTTTTGATGTAGACGAGCAGGAGATCTCTGATTCGGAGA
Source organism: Drosophila tropicalis (assembly GCF_018151085.1). Classification (NCBI taxonomy): domain Eukaryota; kingdom Metazoa; phylum Arthropoda; class Insecta; order Diptera; family Drosophilidae; genus Drosophila; species Drosophila tropicalis. Next base: position 1,241,822 of record NW_027173497.1, read on the forward strand.
GATATTTTTGCTACGATTGTCATAAAATTTTTGAGAATCTCGTGTTCGCCGAGGATCACATCTGCCCGCAGGTGGGTCAAACGGAAACGGAGACTGTTGAATCCCCAGAGGAAGTCCAGAGCTCCAGCTCCATCTGTAGTTGCCATAAATATACAAGTCACCTGCCAGATATGCAATACGATCTTTGGTTCAAGCAAAGCACTCAAGTTCCATATGCGCATGCATGGTAAGGTGTTGACTAAGACCATACAGGATGCCCTGCCGGTAGGCGCTTATCAGCAGTACAATCAGCTTGAACAGTTTTACCTGTGATAAGTGCCCCAAGACATTTCCTTCGTGGCAATTAAGTGGCCATAAGAATACCCACACCAAACCCTTTGAATGTACCATCTGTAATCGTCCCTTTGCTTATTATAATGCCGTCCAGGCGCACATGTATAATGACAAGGACAAGACTCAGGAAGGGCAGGTAGCCATCAAAAGACCATAAACAAATAGAAAATTCTGGTGCCCAATCTGTGGAGCTGAATATTGGCGTATATTTGCCTATCGCCAGCATTTGAAGACGGCTCATGGTTAAAGTGAAGACGATATTGGAGAGGAGACACCTCGTCAATTGTTGGAGGAGGAGAGAATTGATGATATCGGTATCAGAGCAGCTGCAGCCGATGCAGATGCTTCCCACGTTGAAAGAGTTTGATGTGGAAAATCTTCACACAGAAGAGATCATCACTGATTACTGAACAAACTTTATTGTGAAATATATGTACATATATAAAACTGGAAATAAATCAAATGTATATTTGGCCACTAAAGTGGCCAAAAGAAACTAGCAAAAAGCTTTAAAAATTTCACTCTGCTTTACATTTCTATTCTGACAAATAGCTCCAGCTTGAGTGAGGGGTTAGTAAAGAGGACAGCAAAATTTGCAAAGGTATACAACGTCGTCATTTGGCATTTTAACATTTGTGGAGTATTTTATGAAAAATAACTTAAGCCATCCGAAATAAACAATTTGTTAACTTTGACTGCATGAATTTTCCGATCGGAATACTTGGGTGATCGCTACTCCTTGACTAAGTTTAATATCAATATCACCAATTTAGCACTGTTTTCGAGATAAAGCGACTTTTTAGGCGAAAACTTAAAAATGTTCACATTTTGAAAAAATTTCAATATTATTAATACAATATTATGGACAGTCTTGGAAATGGAGTCAGGAAAATAAACGGCTTCAGGTTATAGTAGACAAGTCTTCAAAACGAAGGTCCACTTGATGCCATTTATTTTTACAAACTAGTGTATTTTTTTAAGGACTTACAGGAATGTACATATGTTGTTGTTATGATTCAATTAGTCATCCGCCATTCTTTTCAATAACAGTATTCTTCGAATCCTTCAGGTTCTCTGGAGTCGAGTGCTTATCTAGTCAAATGGAAAACATTGTCCTCTTTGGTGCTTCTTCATCCAAAAAATGTCACATGTTCTTTATTCCATCATCCCTGTACCTTTCCTAAATTTGTACTGTGTGTTCACAGAAGTGTTGTTGCATTGAAATAATTTTACCAATTACCATAGGAGAAAGGTGGAAATTAGTCATGTTGTTTGGCAACAAAAACATCTTATCACTATAACCAAATTAGTAAAGATTTTTATACCATACACCCATAGGGTGAAATGGTATATTAAAGTCGCCAAAATGTATGTAACAGGCAGAAGGAAGCTTCTCCGACCCTATAAAGTATATATATTCTTGATCAGGATGAACAGCCGAGTCGATCTAGCCATGTCCGTCTGTCCGTCCGTCCGTCCGTCCGTCCGTCCGTCCGTCCGTCCGTCCGTCCGTATGAACACGCAGATCTCGGAGACTATAAGAGCTAGAGCCACCAAATTTGGTATGTATACTCGTGTATTATGTACACTTACAGAGTTAATTGGAATTTCGGCCACGCCCCCTACGCCCCCAGGAATCACATAAAACTGTTTTTCTTAAAAAGTATGACAGCTAGAGACATCAAATTTAGTTTGTATACCCGATTAGTTAGCGCGCAGAAATGAATTGTTCAAACTTTTTGCCACGCCCCCTTACGCCCCCTGGAATCACACAAAACTGTTTTTCTTAAAAAGTATAATAGCTAGAGACATCAAATTTGGTTTATATGCTCGTTTAGTTAGCGCGCAGAAACTAATTGTTTAAACTTTTTGCCACGCCCCCTTCCGCCCCCGGAATTCACATAAAACTGATTTCCTTAAAAACTATGATAGCTACCTACATTAAATTTGGTATGTAGAGCAGCTTAATAGACGCGCAGATATTGGCTATTTAAACATTTCGCCACGCCCACTTCTGCCCCCGCAAATTAAACAGAACTGATTTTATCAAAAACTAACAAAGCTAAAGTCACCAAATTTAGTATGTATACTGGCATAGTATGCGCGGAGAATTTATATATTTTCACATTTTGCCACGCCCACTTCCGCCTCCATAATTTAGAAAAAACCGATTTCCTCCTGTATTTTTTTGACTATCGCATTCAAATTCGGCAGACTAATTATTCTTATCTATTTCTATCAAACTACCAAATTTTATTGAAATCGGACTAGAAACATGCAAAATACGCGTATGAACGTATTTTACTAAGCGGTCCACAAGGCCAGAATTGGCCGTTGGCTAGTGGCGGCGCTAGAGTGCTCATGTGTTCGTAGAGTGAGCGAGATAGCACATACTATGAAACATGTAAAAACAATTTAATAGACATACATTTGGTTTTCGCAATTTTAAATATTTCTTTCACCTGGTGTATGGTATACCCAAGTCGACGAGTCGACTTACTTGCTTCATTTATTAAATATTTGTTAGTTTTATTTTCGAATTTCTGAAAATAGCAATGGGCATAAAGTAGAAAGATACAGATATGTATAGATTAACTTGTTGAAGATTTTAACTTGGTCCGTGATAAACATTGTTTCTTTTAACCCGGTCTTACATGATCAAAAATTTTTCACACAATTTAAATTTATTGACTTTGGTTCAAATAAATTTTCAAATGTTTTTGGCCTCTTTCTAAATGGTTACATCTTGCATTCGCCACAGCCGAGAGTCTTAAATAGCCTAGAAATATCAATGAAGCTAATGCAAGCCAACTTGCCCAAAACAAATTAAAGTTAGTTAATAACTAATAAGTATTATCTAAACTTAAACCAGACACGGATAAAACATTCACAAACTAAAGATCTTGATGAAATAGTCTACCTACAAACGGCTAGACCAGTTACGCCACAGTCGACAGTCAAAACTTAGAAAGGGGAAATGTCTAATTTTCAACCTCTGCTACCAGATCTCAATCTCCGCAACTGTGTCTTTGTTATTTCCTTAAACTTGAGTATTCATGAGTATTCACCTCATTTTAGATTAGGTACTAAAATAGAAAATTGGTCCTAAAATCACACAGTACTTCTTATGTAACTAAAAATTTACTGTTCTCGCCAACACAACTTAATCCAAGAACTGAAAACAATCGGACATACATACATACTTACCTACATTACAAAGAAATTGTAAAATATATTACATCCTCACTTTAAGACAAGATAAAATATCGCTAAATCGGGTAAATAATTATAAAAATCTAAACAAAGAACTACTCACTGAAATCTAATATCTTTAATACATCAATCATCAAAAGTCATGAATGGAACTTTCATTCCTACAAATTCCTACAATCAGACTAGGACGCACGGACTTAACCAATCCAGTCTTCAATCTTTACATACCAGTTTACAAATCGGACTTACTCATACTCATTGTCCACTAATTCAGCAAGATTGAAATTTGGTAAATCAACCATTAGACAATAATCTCATTAGAAACATAGGACAAACGATTCTTAAATGCTACAAATATCTACAACTACTATAGAAAATAGGTAAATACATATGTATGTAAATAACAATCATGTTTAACTGACTCGCTGCATGTATATGTAAATATATCCTCAAACTGTAACTGTGAGATAGGCATAATGAGCCTAACAATTTTTTCTTAACAAATTTTGCAAAATTTATAATTTCAAATTTCCTTCTTAATAAGAATAATAATAATTCTGGTATTAATGAATCCTCACATGGTGCAAAAAAAAGTAAAGTAATGAGCTCAGTTTTTAAATCATAAGTACCAAGGATTTCGTTTTCAAAAATTAATGTTATATTTTTCATAGACATTGTAATACATCTTAAAAATAAAGACAAATGGAATTTACATACATACATGAATTGTCATGGGCAGCCCAATGGACTGCCTTAATTATATATTAATGCGGCCTAACGAAAATAAAATGCAATGAATTTGCAATCAAACAATACAACTGTCAAGAGTACAGGAATTAGAGGGGGAAATGAACTTAAAGCTAAGATTATGTTAAGGTACATGCGTATTTCGTTCTATAGCTAAGAATTATTTCCTATGAACCCGTAACTATAGGCCGTTCGCTTGGCTACGAGCCGCTTTGGAGATATACACCCTGCTTACTAAAAGTTTTTTACATTCTTAAGCATAAACAAACGCATAGGGTAAGTTTGTAACTCATTCAATTTCTATATACAAGTCGTTGCGGTGATTGATATTTTGATCAGCTTCCGGATCACTGAAAATGCTGCCATCGGAGTCTCCCTCAGTCTCGAAGGAGGTGACGAAATGAAGCGATGGCTCAGCTGATAACCTGCTTGGGGGCGTCTGTGCGTCGATGAAAAAGTCTATTTAATTTAAAGAAACATCAATTACATCATTAGTTAAACAATATACATTCATAGATATACAATGCATAGGATTTTTATGTTATGAATGAAGTGGGTGAAAAAAAGCAAAAAGAATAGAAAGACATACTGACAAGAACAGAACAAATTTCGATAATTTACCTGCCAATTATTTCAAATACTATGGTTTTTCACTATGCTTTATATTTTTGTGCGATTTTGAAGTCTAAAATTTAAAGTGCTTTGAGTCATGACTGTGTGTGAGTGTGGGTGTGCTGTGTGTACACATAGATATATACATATGTGTTTTAGGATTGAGTGGGCCGTTAAAATGCTACGTCGTGAAGTTCAGGAGTCGTGGGCATAATTTGAACTGTAAAAAATATTTCACTTTTCAGTTTTCTCCCCAGGATGATGTGATTGATATATATACAATGTAGGTAGCATAGTCGATAACAAACTAAAATGCTCAACATTCCCACCTGATTCAACGCCATTCCATTCGCTGACCACCGTGTTGTGCATATGCTGATGTGGATTCGGAATGTCTTCTACAGAACCCTCATAGATCTGCGGATCCGTCGCCAACTCGTCATGCTCCGTCATGTCATCAAAATCAAAGATTTCCGTAACTTTGACCTTGTTTGTATTGTCGTCTGTATAGTAGTAGGCATAAAGAGCATCATTGTGTGTGGTCATTTTGAGCACATGCTCAAAATTATCAACATCGTCCTCTAGGGATGTGGCCCCGCACTCGTCAACTAATATCGATACTCTGGGACCATATAACCGACTTGAATGTAGCAGTCCTGTTGCATCGAAGTGAGGTTGATCGTATAACTAAACAAGAAGATAATACATGTGAGAGATTAATTTGTTTATATTGTTTCCACTTGAAGTAGGACTCACCGTGAACTTATTTAGTAGACGAATTTGCATGGTATGATTTAATTGAACTATTAGCTCCTCGACCAACTGTCGCATCTGTTTGGTTAACTTTGGTGTCAGAGTGGTAATTCTGTTGAGAGCGAAAGTAATATACATTATCCTTTTAAAAAAATAATATAAACAATAAATTTACAAATAGTAAACCTAAGCCAGTTGTAAAAAACCCTTTTACCGCCCTAACAACACAAACATACAAACGTACAAACATACATACATATGTACATCGGAATTTCACAATTTTCGCCTAATACGCAATCTTTATTGATTAACTTATACTGAGAGTTAAATATTATTGTTTACACACTAATCATCGATTGACGACTACAGCTAATATTCGTGAAATCTTAATTTTTAAGTACTGGAAACTATCTATAATATTGCTAATTTCTAACTAACCCATGACGGGTCTAATAAAATTTTCAGCAGCAACCGACCTACGCACTGGCGAATGTTTTACTAAATGGCTTTGGTATCTGCTTCATCGTTTAAAAAATAGAGAGACAAGACAAACCATCAGATCATCTGATGATGTCAAGAGTCGCGACTAAGTATACTCACTTGGAAACTGTGGCCAAGAAGAAATCCATGGGCACGGTAGCGGGCAGCGATAGTAATTTGATACCACGATGTTTAAATATCCAATTAGCCAGACCTTTATTGGCCTGCTCGATGTAATCCTGAATGACATCGAGCACCGTTTGAGGCATGTTCGAGCTTAAAGCGTCCTGAAAATAGATTACAACTGTATTATTTGAATATGGTGGGTAAGTATTCATGGCTACTCACTTTTCTGTGCTTTTTGCATTCTCGACACTCTGGATCAAATTCCTGCGGCTGAGCCACTGTCTCGGAGACCACAAATGTGGATTGTACTGCAACGCATCGTCGGCAATTGATTAGATTGTTGCGATGCAAGAACTGGAGGGCATCATCGAAGCCCTGCTGACAGAATTTCGACAAGAATTCAGGTCGCGGTGGAAAGAGAATCCGTACGAAGCGGTTGATGTTCTGTCGCGATATTTCGATGCTAGTATTGGCCCAGTTCAGATGAAACAACTGTGAGCTCTGGTCCCGCGGGCAAATGTCACTTTCACCGCAAAAGGGACTAACTGTGATGGTGTTCTCATCCAAAATGGGCAGGTTATCGGAGAAAGCCCCATCCATGTAGCGTACACCGCGGAAACGGGGGAGGCAATATGCCGGAGAATCCAGGTATGAAGCAGGCACACAGTAACGCCTGTAAGACCTCTTCCCGTGACTCAAACTCGGAGATGATAACGTTCTTGCCATCGTAAACTCGGGTCAGCGAAATGTGCAGACGCCCATTAACTCGCTTGTGTGCATCATCAGGCAAGTGCTTCTGTAGACCCTCCAGCAGACATGTTTGTATATTGAACGAGGGGCTAAATGGACCCAGAGAGTATCGACGAGCTTCATTAACGACGCGAAAGAAATCGGATGTCATGCTGCCTGTTTTATAAAATCAAAATGGAAAGAGAAAGAGAATATTGGAAAACATGATTAACATTTAATCAATCCCATTTATTAAGTATACATACATATGTATGTAGGTACTACAAATAGCAATATATGTATATGTATTATTTATTTGCGTCATTTGCGATGGGTATATCTCCCCAGCCAACTTTAAAGGTCAATTGGTGTGGTCAATATTTTGATCTTGTTTAGAAATGACGTACAAACCTTGTGCTCAATGATGGCCCCCAATGTGTTTTCAGCTGATAAGACAAAGCATAAGGCATAAATTAACAACAACTAAAAAGGAGTAGTTTTTGTTTTTATAAAACAAAAGCATTTTTAGTACACACATACATAAATACACACATATGGCCTACATGTACATACATATGTACATCCATTTCAAAAAGTGTATGTACACTGACGAGCAACACTGTAATACCAGTTTGCGGTATTTATTCTTTTTCCATTTGATTTATATTATGCTCTCTTCTTTTTATCCCATTTGTTTACGTTAAGAACATCATCTTACGAAAGTCAATTGGCCAAGCATCTAATATGTCCTTTGGAATTGCCTTTACTTGGACTAAAGCCACAAAAAGGACTCCGAATTTTAAAAAATCATAATATGTTCTTGGATTTATTTTAGCTAATTTAAACGTTAAAAAAAAAGCGATTTACAATATTGCTTTCCCAATAAAATGTATATTATAAACGTTGGTCAATGCCAGCCAATTCAAACCAATAACTAGTTTAAAGCCTTCGTATATGGCGAAGGACATAAAAAGCTTTCCTGTGTAATCAATTAAAGTAAAAATGTTTCCCTTTAAACTCTTTCTAATTTATGCACATGTATGTACATATTGTACAACACACTAACAGTACAGACACGAATTAATCACTAGAATCGTATTATTTAAGTGTTGGTTGAATTATGATTTAATCCTAAATGAAAAGTTATGATATTTGAAATTGCATACCCTTTCAATAAACTAACATTACCAATTCACATATGGGCGAACCAAATGTAGAAATTAATAGTAGAAGAATCAAATTTGTAGGTTAACTCTGAAGACTCAAAACTGTTGTTACAGTTTTGCTCATCAGTGTATGTACATATGTATGTACATATGTATGTACAGTGATAAGGCGGTCAACGTGGCCAGATGTGATATGAAACCCCCGTTCGTTTTATTTTGACAATACATAACAAACTTATCGATGTATGAATGTACATATGTATGTATGTAGATGGAGGTACGCTGTGGTGCCACACGCTAGCACTTTCGCATCTTTCGATTAGATTTGCGCGTTAAGGTCTCAAGCTTATAAATAATAACAGGAAAGCACGCTGTTGACGCAAAACCAAAAATCAGGCCACACAAGGAAAACTATAAATCGCTGACGCTTTAACATTATGTACATCCATATGTATATAAATATACATATCTATGTACATGCGTAAAATTTGATTGCGGACAGCTGTTCTCGATGACTATTATTAGTTAAAAGAACAGCACAAAGATGCTTAATTAATTGGGTCTATCTATCATCATCAATTATCATCGATAATTATCGATCCGTTTCTCGACCTATTCTTGTAAGTCCAAAGGTGCCGCACCCGTCTTTAAATTTAAAACCTAAAGTTCATCTAAGTCCATAACGTTTATCATTTTATATCACGCCGAACTAGCCATGTTTAACCTGTCTGTCCGATCTCGGAGACTATAACAGCTAGAGCTACCAAAACGTTTTCCACTTTGACGGCTATACATATGTAGGTAAGGAAAGATTATCAAAATAAACTTGCAAGGGTATACAAACTTCGGCGCGGTCGAAGTTAGCCACGGCCCTCTGGTTTTGACTAAGAAGAATACATATATGAAAAGTGTATCTTTCAAATCGCGGACATTCCTAGGAACGTTATAAAATTGATCATAGCAACCTTATGAACAATAATCTATCATAATGCTTTTTAGTTGTCTTTGAATTCAATTTAATTGGAATATTTCACCCTATTTATGCGTCTTGGGTTAACCTTCGTCCAAGGTCCGTCACATGTTTACACAATTGCATCGATGATCGCTTTTAATGGTCAATGTCTCGAACGAAAAAATCGAATGTTTACATTGTGGTTAAAACTGTGAATGTGCAACGTATCGCATTTTACTTACTAAGGAAAAGAAAAACCACAGTCGCCGTTTGTATATACCCCCTCCCTCTCCCACCATATCTTTTTGGAGGCTCGTCTGTTTTTTTTTCCATAAACGAGTTTTGGCCTCCATCCACATATGTACATATGTATGTATATTTATGATGGCAACAAACTTTCAACATCGCCTGACTTTCAGGCCTATCTTGCTTACCCCCGTTTCCCGTGGCAGTGTTTGCCATGGTGATTCAGCATAACAATTGATAAATCTCTCTCTTTCACTGTTTGTACCAATTCTTTTTCCCCCAAATTTGTTGATTTGTTTGCGCATCCAATGGCAAGTGTTGGATACCAACGATATACAAATACATACAAATGTATACCTACATATACATACATATAAATGTAATCCCGACCTGTCGGTAAACTATTTTCTCCATTTTCAATTTCCGGTATCTTGATAATATCAATTTGTGTAGGCCAAGTACTCAGCCCCTTCTAACCAGGCGGGCTATCGGGATGGCATCCGTGAATAACTTCATTTATATAGGTCACTACGATGTCTTTGACCTTGGTAATGTCTCCCCACAAACACACACACATACATACATACATATGTACATGACCAGCTTAGCTGAGTATGGACATCGATATGGACATACTGACTTATTGGGGTGGGTTTTCGTTAAGTGGCTTGAGAACGTTATATGCTGCTAGGTTTGTGGCAGGAGGTGCTACAGCTGTCGACAATGGCGAACCCAGCTGTGTTTAGATAATTACAAAACAAATGTATATTTTATAAATATTGTTTTATAACTTTGCTTGGGTGTAATGTTATTGTGGTTTGATTATAGTTTATACATATATGTATATATGTTGTATGTATGTACAAAAACTGTGTCATTTTACAATTGCCGTTAAACCTTATGCTATATTTGCCTTTTCATTTGAACATTGAAAACCCCACAAATCTATGTATGTACATTGTATATGTACATGTAGGTATGTATGTATGTATGTATATGCATCAATTTGCAATGGTAGGTAAATAAAGCTGATAAGCTTAAAAACAGCTGCAAAAATTGATTGTAATTATAAATATATGTACCAATATATGTATACATATACTTTATATATTTGTATGTATGTAATATACATACAAATGTACAAATAATATAAGTATAAAAAAATTGTGGCTGTGGTTCTAATTGAAATGGAAATAGGAAACTCATTCAGATTTGCCGATTTCATGAAGTAGAATAACCAATTGACGTCAAGTGTAAATAAGAGAGAATGAACTACATACATACATACATACATATGTATGTATAGAATAAAGGCATTTTCAAACAATTAAAATGTACATATGTATGTATGTTGGTGTAGGAAAAAAAATGTCAAATCTAGAAATTAAATGATACACCCGCTACATGGACTTTGAACAACATTATATAGAAGGTACATACAAATATAACATTGTCGTATGATAAGCCAAAAAACAAAAGGTAAAATATTACCGATAAGCGACAAATACATACGTACTATTTATATGCACACATAAATATTGAAACAATGCAGGCCAATGACTACTCATGTGCTGATAAAATTACAGTTATACCTATGGTCCTTTGAACCACTGTGTTTGTAGTGCTAAAATTTCAAAAATAGTGAAGGCCGTTTGTTTTCTTAGTAAGTCCTAAATATAAATACATAGATCATCTAGTGATGGAGTGTGTATGACTGGCCTAAACAAAAAATAGCGGACAACTCCACAACGGAATTGCGCGTTTTAGCACCGAATTGTGCCAAACTTGATTGCACCGATAATTCTTACTTATCACAACTTATCACAGAAGAGATCAGTTATATACATACATACATATGTACATATATTGGCTATGTAATAGAACTAGGTACAGCGTAAACTACTACTACTACTTTGGACTTAAAGTCTATTTTAATTGCCGGGTAGACGAAAGTGTTGCTGCCTACAAAATTTAATTGCTGCAATTAAAACCCAAAACGAAATTGTACGGGATTACATGAGTCATTACCTGCACCAGGTGCATCCCTAGCCAAACTGAACTAACTTCTACCCAGTGAACTAAGAAGAAAAAGAGAGCGAGAAGTATAGAGGGGCAAGCGAGAGAGAGAAATGGCCACAACAAGCGAGAATAAAAACAAATCAAAAAATCAGGTATGTAAGTATGCGTCAAATAGAATATTCCAGATGGACCAATCACTTGAAATTGGGGGAGGGATGGTTGCAGATTGATGATTAATAACAGGACTAATTAAACTAAATTAAATTAATTCTATATATGTATGTATGAATGTACATACGTATTAATCTACACACCCCACCCACTGCATGTGCTTCTACTCCGATTGATAAGCTAGGGAATCAGCAGCCTTCATGAGTATTACGCACTCATCTGCAAGTGCAGTTGGCGGGGGGTTACTGAGATGACGAAGTGTGTGTGTGTGTGTTCGGGTGGAGGGGGCGTGTTGGGTTTTGATTGGCATGTTTATAGTGAGGTTGCAAATGAAGCGTTTAAAATATTAGATCTTGTAAATAAACCTATTTTCGTTCAAATACACACATACATACATTTACATATACACATATGTATATGTATGTATGTTTATATATTCATACATATTTATTTAATGTGCCTCTAAATAAACACAAAAATTCGACCTTCATCCAAATTAATGTACTTATGTATGTATGTACATACATACATACATAGATAAATGTACATACATATGTATGTTTCAGTTATGTTGTCCGCAAGGGTGTAGTCATTTGGACGAACCAAAGTTACTATTCGATACGGCTTGCTGTTCCCCTTTTGTTACACCTATGGCTGTTAGCATAACATAAAAATGTAAATAGTTCCCGCACTGCGTCGTAGTTTCTACGCTATTCGAGTCAAAGACGAGCCCCCCAAAAAAGGGCGTGCTATGCATGTACATACATACATACATATGTAGCTAGATGTAACTAAATACTCACCCAATGGCAAATCGCAGAGGAGGCAGCAGGCGGCCAAGGAACCCGCTGAAGCTCCTCCAATCTTCTCAAGCAATAAATGTGGAGCATATTTCTTGAAGCACACTGCCACGCCCACATGATAGATGCCGAGAAACCCGCAACCAGCGAATGATAAATTCATTCTTTATTTTATCTTACGAGTTAATATAATGTATGGCAAAAAGAAATCGCGTGATTTGCTTTCTTTCTATTTTTCTTTTATGACACAATCGCCTTGCGATTTACAACGTCGAGAACTTTTTAGTTTATTATTGTTTGTAATTAATTCTGTCGTTAGGTATTTTAAAATATTTTCGTAAGTTTTACACTTCTTTCAATAATAAAGTAATGGAACTCCGCTCTTTCAAAATAAACACTCCGCACCGGACCGTTATTTAGCAACATATGACAATTTTTTGTGCTATCTATTAGTGATGAGAACGACGTCGATGTAAAATCGATACATCGAGAATTCTTATACTTTTTGGTAAAACTCCCATCACCTTTATTTATGTTTTACTTTTGCCGTTGTTCTACTCTTCGATCAGCAAACTTAGACATCCTTTATTTAATTTTTGAATATTCTTAGCTTTTCACAATTATTAACGGAAAACTTTTTACACAAAAATGAAGTTTCTTTTATTAGCTTGTAGTCACTAAGTAAGACGTTCAGCTATATGTAACTTAAAATTAATTTTGCGCGGCAGAAAATTTGTGATATTACTGGATACTGAAATAAATAATTACAATTGTTTTGCGAAAGCATAATTAATTAATAAAATAGTTAAACTACAACTTAAAAAAGAAACGTCGTTGTAAGACTGCTAAATAGTGAAAATTCGCTATTTTTTTAACTTGGTGCTGCTTCTATCCTTTTTTTATTGTATAATGAAAACTACTGGAACCTAAAACACGCTTAATGTACATACGTTTTGGTGGGAAAAATTCCACGAGCACAACCTCAGGTGCGCCTTGGCGATTTAATCGTAGTTTTTGTGTAATCAACAAAAGAAAATTTATGTTTTTAGCGGAACTATAGCTGAAAGTAGCTGTTTTCGGCTTAAAAAAAACTTGTCAAATACGCGGGCTTTTTGAATCTTTTGTTCGCACTATTTTCAACAAAGGAAAATATTGTCGAGTTTACAATATTTCTTGATTTTATAGAACAAATATAGTTTAAAATACAATATTTGGCTGCTCTGGCAAAAAGATTATTCTTTGTTATGAGAAACTTCTCAAACTTCTACGTAATTAGTCAATAAAACGATTAAAAATCAAAGATTCATTCCTGATTGGTGCTGCTGTATAGGGAAATTATGAAAAAACCGCCCAGTATTCGTACCCCTATTTTAACAGAGGTAGTATTTGAATCTGTTAACTAACATTTGGTTTTTTTTTTTTTTTGATGTAGCTTAAATAAAACAGCTCCTCTTTGTCAAATTTTCCAACATGTATTTAACTTTATTAAATGGCACTGGGTATACATTCAGCATAAATGGTATGTTTTTTTGATAATAAGATTTGTGAATTAAAATTGTGTGTTTTTCTTAGACTATATGGAACTGCGCATGCGACATAGAATTTTGGGCGTCCCGGTAGGCACGGCCAACAACAAGTACAAAGGTTGGAGTCCGCAGGATGCCGGTAAATGGATGTGGACAACGTGTGAATGGGGTTGAAAGATTCCATCTTGTAATTTGGATTGGTGTTTCTCTCACAGCTCTGCCCGTGGAGTTTTCAAAATTCGAGACACAGTTGCTGTTGGACAAAGGTCTAGCATTTCTAGTTGACAAATCCCAATCCTTGTCCATAACACCATCAGCGCAGGAGATAAAAGATTACAAGAAAACGTTCAATTCACGAATAGATGGGCAAAAAAATGCACTAAAGTCCGAAAAACTAAAGGAAACTGAACGTTATCTAACCAAAATCGTTATGGGGAAACGCAACAAGTTGTTAAAGCTAGGTCTGGTTAATGAAGGTATGTGGCAACTTCAATTACTATACAATTTCTAATATATATCCAACTTTAGCCAACGACATGACAGCTGAAAAAGTGCTAAAAGAAATAGCAGATGATTTCAAGTTCGAAGTGCATAACACACTTGTGGAGGTTCCCGGGGAGCATTTGGCTAAGCATAGTTCGTTTGCTTATAATATCTTAGAAATACCTATTCTTATTAAATATCGTTTTATTTAGCCGCAGAATTGTATTTGGAACCACTGATTGATGTTTCTGGTCTTAAATATCGTATTTTTTGCGATCTTTGGCAAAAGAAAAAGTTTATAACGTCGGGAGAGGCATTCGGTGCCGATTTTCTTGTCTATCCTGGCGACCCTCTGATCTATCATGCCTCCCATATTGTAATCGTACAAGAGGATTCTGTGATCCGACCGCTGCAGTTTATTGGCAAAGTCCGTCTCTCTGTCACAGTCAATAAGAGCTGCATATTTGCCTATGAGGATAATAATCGGATTTGTTACCAGACTGTAAACTGGTCAAATTGCATAAAGTAAATAGAGGACGCATATATATATATTTTTTTAACGTTTAATATATATTTGTTGAATCTACTCTCAAATTAGCGCCTAACAACAAGTTTGAGATGTTTTTCTTAATCTAGTACTTAAGATAAATCCTGGGGATATTGCAGGCGGCCCTAATCACTTATTATTGGGTTGGTCTGTAATTTCTTTTAAGACGAGTTCTATTATTAGTTCGCGGAAGGGAATTGGCAAGAACATTAGGATGTGCATCCAGTTTCGCAGAATACTTCAGTTGTTGACTACCTATTTCAGATTTTACGCTAGGTATATTTAGATCATTTTGAATGTTGTCGTTCCGTATGTACAACGGAGCCCCCGTGATTGATCTTAAAATCTTCGACTGCGCCCTTTGTATAATGTCGACATTGCTGGTACTTGCATTTCCCCATAGTACGGCACCGTAAGTCCAGATGGGTTTCGGTACGGACCATGCATATATGTACTTATAAAAAATTAAACTTACACAAAATTTTTACCGGCTCAATTTGCACTTTCCCGTGGTAAATTTCGTTCCATAGTTATCCATTCGCGAAGCATTTTAACTGAATTCTAAATATTAAAAACAATAACTAGTTTAATATTTTCCCTCTCTTTCTTTCGCTCTCTCTCTTTCTCTCTCTCTCGCTCAGATAAGCGCAACATTCGCATCCAAAGTCGCTCCATCTCTTTCATAAGCGTGTTTATTTTTTACTACGGATATACCCCAGTGAAAGAAGTATATGTATGTACATACATACAGTCTGTCAAGAAACTCTTTACACTCTGAAAAAAAAAAACGAATTTTTTAACTTTAGATACGAAAAAAACAGCTTTTTATTTAAATTAACGATTTATTTTCAATTGTAATCAGTAGATTATTCAATTTTATGTTAAATTTAAGAAGAAAAAAAACAAAATCATTAACGCAAACAAAAGAAAAACAACAAAAAGGAACTTTACTCAATCTTGACACTGTCAAGAAACTCTTTACACATTTCGTTTTGTTCATCTGTTTTGCTCTTATTCGTAGAATTAACGGTGATTTACCGTTAACTATGCTTTTAGAACTTTATCACGCGGTTCTTCTTTTGCATTCCCTTTGATTTGATTGTGAAAATTCGTTGAGTAAGCATCTAATTACCGTAATAATCAGATTTTTAAAATGCCCGGCAAAAGATTGACCTTTGAAGTAGTTCAATTGATTTTATATAATCGTCAATTGGGTAAATCTGTTTCAGAACTCGTAGAAATGTTTTCCGTATCAAAAAAAACAATTTATAACGTTATAAATCGCGCGGAAAAGGAGGGTCGCCTTGAAGTAACGAGCACTCTAGCGCCGCTACTAGCCAACGGCCAATTCTGGCCTTGTGGACCGCTTAGTAAAATACGTTCATACGCATATTTTGCATGTTTCTAGTCCGATTTCAATACAATTTGGTAGTTTGGTAGAAATAGATAAGAATAATTAGTCTGCCGAATTTGAATGCGATAGTAAAAAAACTACAGGAGGAAATCGGTTTTTTCTTAATTTTGGAGGCGGAAGTGGGCGTGGCAAAATATGAAAACATATATACTCTGCGCGCATACTAACCCAGTATACATACTAAATTTGGTGACTTTAGCTTTGTTAGTTTTTGATAAAATCAGTTTTGTTTAATTAACGGGGGCGTAAGTGGGCGTGGCAAAATTTTTAAATAGCCAGTTTCTGCGCGTCTATTAAACTAGTCTTCATACCAAATTTGATGTCGGTAGCTGTCATAGTTTTTAAGAAAATCAGTTTTATGTAAATTCCGGGGGCGTGGCAAAAAGTTTAAACAATTAGTTTCTGCGCGCTAACTAAACGAGTATATAAACCAAATTTGATGTCTCTATCTATTATACTTTTAAAGAAAAACAGTTTTATGTGATTCCTGGAGGCGTAAGGGGGCGTGGCAAAAAGTTTGAACAATTAATTTCTGCGCGCTAACTAAACGGGTATACAAACTAAATTTGATGTCTCTAGCTGTTATACTTTTTAAGAAAAATAGTTTTATGTGATTCCTGGGGGCGTAAGGGGGCGTGGCCGAAATTCCAATTAACTCTATATATGTACATAATACACGAGTATACATACCAAATTTGGTGGCTCTAGCTCTTATAGTCTCCGAGATCGGCGTGTTCATACGGACGGACGGACAGACGGACATAGCTAGATCGACTCGACTGTTCATCCTGATCAAGAATATATATACTTTATAGGGTCGGAGAAGCTTCCTTCTGCCTGTTACATACATTTTGGCGACTTTAATATACCATTTCACCCTATGGGTGTATGGTATAAAAACCAGGTAAGCAAAATTTCCCATACATGCGTGCAAATAAAGAGATGGAGGATATGTGGGAAATTTTGCTACAACTGAGTGTGTCCAGTACCAAAGTAAAGCAGATTTTACAGACCTACATGGTAAAATATATTTCCCGTAAGTCTATGCCCGGGCTAGTGAAACGTCATATAATCCCCCCGCCTAGCATTTCACTAAAAACATAAATGTTGGTCAGAAGAATTCAAAAAAGGTATTTTTCCGACTAAAAAAAGTTTAACTTGGACGGCCCAGACTGCTTCCAAAAGTATTCGCGGGATATAAAACACCTTAATGATTTGGGCATCATGTGCAAATGCAGGAAAGTCTCCATTATGTTCAAATTGCGCGGAAAACAAACAAATATCTATTTTAGAATGGCCTGCGATCAGTACAGACCAAAATCCGTTTGAAGATCTGTCGGATCCGTAGTCTATTGTCACGCAAGATCTTCAATAATAACGTCTAGTTCAAAATTTCAAACAAAAAGTCAATTTGATCCCATATCAGTTAATAAGGACCCTAAAAATGCACTAACCGAAGAATGGGATCAACCCAGCCGGATATATCATATAGCTCCCATATAAACTGCAAAGTCACGAACAGTGACTTTTCTGAATAAATTTATTATTTAAGAATAAAATAAATAAGAAGCTACTGTCGTGAAATTATATAATCTTGGACTTTTCTCAATAACTTCGTTATTTTCTGAGCTATGAAATTTAATATTGGTGAGTTTATTACATACATATATAAACAACTGTGCCAAATTTAATCGAATTCGAAATTTTGCTCTCGATTTACCGGGTTTTTCGATTTTCCGTGACGACTGTCCCGGATAATCGGGGTCCAACTGTATTAGTGAAAAGTTTTGATGTGGTAACTTACAGCCTTGAGTTGGTCATGCTATTGAGATGATGTACCGTAAATTTCGGGGGGTATTTCTAAGGGGTTTTTATACCATACACCCATAGGGTGAAATGGTATATTAAAGTCGCTAAAATGTATGTAACAGGCAGAAGGAATCTTCTCCGACCCTATAAAGTATATATATTCTTGATCAGGATCAACAGCCGAGTCGATCTAGCCATGTCCGTCTGTCCGTCCGTCCGTCCGTCTGTATGAACACGCAGATCTCGGAGACTATAAGAGCTAGAGCCACCAATGGTATGTATACTCGTGTATTATGCAAATGTACAGAGTTAATTGGAATTTCGGCCACGCCCCCTTTCGCCCCCAGGAATCACATAAAACTACTTTTCTTAAAAAGTATAACAGCTAGAGACATCAAATTTGGTTTATATACTCGTTTAATTAGCGCGCAGAAACTAATTGTTCAAACTTTTTGTCACGCCCCCTTCCGCCCCCGGAATTCACATAAAACTGATTTCCTTAAAAACTATGACAGCTACCGACATTAAATTTGGTATGCAGACTAGCTTAATAAACGCGAAGATATTGGATATTTAAAAATTTTGCCAAGCCCACTTCCGCCCTCGCAAATTAAATAAAACTGATTTTATCAGAAACTAACAAAGCTAAAGGCACCAAATTTAGTATGTATACTGGCTTAGTATGCGCGCAGAGCATATGTATTTTCATATTTTGCCACGCCCACTTCCGCCTCCATAATTTATGAAAAACCGATTTCCTCCTGTAGTTTTTCAACCATAGCATTCAAATTCGGCAGACTAATTAATCTGATCTATTTCTACCAAACTACCAAATTTTATTGAAATCGGACTAGAAACATGCAAAATATGCGTATAAACGTATTTTACTAAGCGGTCCACAAGGCCAGAATTGGCCGTTGGCTAGTGGCGGCGCTAGAGTGCTCGTGTGTTTGTAGAGTGACCGAGATGGCACATAGTATGAAGCATGTAAAAACAATAGACATACATATGTACATTTGGTTTTAGAAATTTAAAAAAATTTGTTTCACCTGGTGTATGGTATCCCAAGTCGACGAGTCGACTTACTTGCTTCATTTAAATTAACTTTGATATAAAGCTCCAAAATTAGGACCTGGCAAAAAAAGAAACATTTTAAAATTTTTTTAAATTGATTGTACACCTTCCGACCTTAAGAAAAGGCCGCCATTTTAAACGCTATTTCAATTCAATACAATGTGTGCTTTATTTCCAATAATATATGTTCTTACATGTTTCGTTAAAGCTATTAGTTATAAGTAGAGGTACAGTGTTTGGGCTTATGCTTTTAATCTGTGATATTGTAAAGGTTTATAGCCTAGTGATTCGTATGTAGAGGTGACATTTTTTCATAAAGGAAAAATGAAGAAAACCTTTTGCTTCTTAAACTAATTTAAAAACTAGGATCTAGGTACTATAGGGAGCTAACTTAGATTAAGCTTACTACCAGAACTAACGAGAAAAGTATTATAAAATTATATGGTCGAAAATGCTTCCTTCTATGCGTTGCACACTTCTGACCAAAATTAATATACCCTTTTTGCAAGGGTATAAAAATTCTATCAAAATTCAACGATTTCAAAGATTTTTATAAAACTTCTTCATATACTCAAAAAATACCCGAAACTAAAAATGGCACCACTTGCACTTGCACTTGCAAAAGCGAAACCTCATCCAAAACCAGGTTTTAAACAGAAAATCGTATAGTCAAGATGGAAAACTGGTTGGTTCTTCCAACAAAATGATCCGAAATGCGAACAATTTGAAACAGAAGCCTTAAACTCGCAGACGAAAGCCAAAAGTGAAGCAGCAAGAACTCGGTCCCTTAATGCGAGATAGCAATAAGGATTTTTTAAAGGCTTTAACCGATCTTAAAAAGGACTTTAACACCCAAAATTGGGTCCAAATCGTCCGCAACTACCTTCGGAAGAACAATTCAAAAAATTCCAGCCGAAAATAAAGTTGTAATGTTTGGTTGAAAAGGCTCTAGAGTCTAGACTCTAGACCATACGTCTGGCGTCCACAGAACCTGGAATTCAACTCCAAATACACCCTGAAGTGTACGATCAGTGACATTGGTATGGGGCTGTTTTTCTAATTATGGTGTCGGTCCCATTTTAGTCCCCAAATCGATAATGGATCAGCAAGATCATGTAAATATCTTATAGACTGTGATGCCACTATACGCTGAGGATAATATGCCGCTAATATGAGTCTTTCAACAGGACATCGGCCCAAAGCACACCTGTAAGAAAGCTAGGCAGTGGTGCTCAGCACATTATCTAAATGTAATTGAGTGGCCGGCACAGTCACCAGACCCAAACCCCATTGAAAACCTTTTCTTTGATATTAAAAAAGCAGTTGCTGTTTCATTACCAACATTATTTGACACGTTTTGGGAAGTAATCCAGGAGTCCTGGGCAAAAATAACGGCCAAACGCTATCAAGACCTGGTTGACTCAATGCCAAGACGTTGTGCAGCGGTCATGCAGTGCAATCAAGTATTCAAATTTAATAATATTTTTAATATCTAATCATAACTTATTAATTAATTCTGTTTTTTGTCTTTGTTTTTTTAATTTTAGGTAAATATTTAACAAGTGCTATTTTTAGAGTCGGGTATTTTTTGAGTATATCAAGAAATGTTATAAAAATCTTTGAAAACGTTGGATATTGATCGAATTTTTCTTTTGCTTCCATTAGTAGGAAATATTTTTATCGTTCAAAAACATATTTACATGTTCCTTGAACCTTAAAATTAGCCTAGGTGCCATTTTAAAGTTCGCAGCTGTATGTACATACATGTTCAAATCAAAAACTACAAAGAAAATAAGAAATTAAATAAAAAGAACTTTTTAAACTTCACTGACTGTAAGATATTGTAATTATAAACATGTTCTTATGTGCGTACATACACATATGTATATACGCTATCGGTCTCCGATTTCGACTGGGAAATTGGATACAAAACAAAAGGTATCATATCAAGAGATACATATGTATGTATGTAGAGTAATTTCTTGGACTTTTGGCTCGTCTCCCACATTAACGGAGTGCGCACTATTGTCGCTCGAAGCTCTTCCAACCTCTCCTCTCAGCGGTTTAAGCGAAATCAAATTGTACCTCTCAGAGCAGGAGTACGGACAGTGACGGTGCTCCCACTCGTTCGCTCGCTGGTTAAATAAAATGTGAGTTTATTATGGCAACAGCAACCACCATGAGGAGATGGTTTTCATTTGTTCTTCCGTGAAAATTATTTGTAAAGTGACGATTGCTTCATTCTTTCATTGATAAATTAATAAGTGGTAGAATTTGGTTTAAGGTTATAATTTTATAGCCTCACTAATAGTTGCGGAGGATTACTCCAATATACCTACATACATACATATGTATGTATGTACATATGTATGTTTGTATTTTTGTATATACACATATACATACATACATACATACATAATGCATACAAAGGCGATAGGCAAATACAGTTTCGAATTTGTTTTGAACGGATTTGTGCTGAATTCTTCATGCTTTGCTTTCATTCGTTATTATGTGTATTCATATGCACATAATTATATACATATGTATGTGCACGTGTATGTATGTAGGTATTTGTGTACGTATGTACATATATGTTTGTGTATTGGGGAAGGCCAAAGTAAAGCAAAGCAGAAAAATCGCACTGTTCGAAATTCAGTCCCAAGTCATTTAATGTCACAGTGGGCTTCAAATATTTTTTTAAATCAATTTTATCAGCTACACATATGTACATATGTATGTACATACATAAGTGAACTTTTAAAAAAATTTTCTTTAATTAGACACATATACAGTGCTTTTTGTACTTTTGATTATGCCATTATGCCATATTATGTATGAAAATTAGGAAAAATATCCCACCGTTCACCACATATATACATACATACATACATACATATGTACTTATTCTGTTTCTAATGCCTCCCAAACATCCCACCGTTTTGCCACCTCCGTTTACGCTATCACTACTCTCACCGCTCTCGTACACATGTGCATAGCGGAGCGTTGCCAGCTGTGAGAATCCCGCTCACTTTATTGCCTTAAATGCTGATTGGACTTTTAAATTTTTTGTCGCACAGCATCAAAACACCTCTCACCTCCGCTCTTCCCGGACAAACTCACAAAAAACCAAAACAAACTGGTCTCTGTCTTTGGTTCTCCAGTCGATTTCTACTCTTAAGCGGGACTTGATCTGCATAAGAAAATTAGGGTCAGAGCTGGTATATGCCCATACACATGTCAAAAGTAACAGGTGATTGGAAAAGGGAAAACAAAAAGAGAAAATTTTTGGAGCGCGCGAGATTTTTACTAGAGAGGACGTAAAGAGCGCGAGCCGGCTTTTTTCTTTTCACATAATGAACGAAGGATCTGTTGATACGTACTTACATGTACATGCATACATACATACAGTGAGTCAAAAAGTATTGGCACACTTGAAAAATCCAACTTCTAAGAGCTGTAACTTTTTTGTTAAAACAGCTACATGTAAATTAAAAATTACATTTATTAAACTCATATATTATATTTAATCTTGAACAAAAAAAAATTATATTTCAGCTTTGGTTCATTTGCAAAATACAAAAATGTAAATATAGGCACAAATTTTCATCAAAAAAGTTTTGGCACACGTAACGTAATCAGTTTTATCCAAGGCAACTGAAACACGCTAATATTTTGTTGGTCCTCCTTTCAACTGTATTACAGCCTGCAAACGTCTCTTCATGCTGTTTACCAGTTTGGACGTTTCCGAAGTGGTGATTTTGCTCCATTCAGCGCGTAGGGCCTCTTTGAGGGTATCCTTTGACGTTATGTGGTGAGAACGGATCCTTTGTTCCAATAAGTGCCACACATGTTCGATGGGATTCAAATCCGGTGATTAGGGGGGTGTTTTCAACTGCTTGCAATGATAAATGAGCCACTCCTGCACAAGATAAGACGAATGTTTTGGGTCATTATCATGCTGAAACTGCCAATTTGTGCCACTGAGACCCAGTTTTTCAGCACTTAGGCTTAAATTCTCTTTGAGAATGTCTCTATAAAGGTGCTTGTCCATTGTTTCATCAATAAACACTAGGTTTCCAACTCCAGAACCAGCAAAACACCCCCAATCCATCACATTGCCTCCACCGTGTTTAACAGTTTTGAGTAAGTTATTTTCTTGAAGCTCTTTATTGGGCTTCCGCCAGATTTTTTGTGCTCCATCAGACCCAAATAAATTAAATTTAGACTCGTCACTAAATATGATTGTGTTCCAAAATGAGTCTGGCTTATTTACATGTTGTTTCGCAAACTCTAGCCTCTTTTGCTTGTTTACCTTAGAAATGAAAGGCTTGCGCCGAGGAACACGGCCATGATACCCGGCCTTATGTAAGGTATTTCGAACAGTTTGGGGTGTGAAATTACTGTCAAAAGATTCTTTTAGGCTCTCACATAATTTCACAGCCGAAGTATGAGGATTTTGGGCAACCGTGGACACCACAATCCGTTCCTGGCGATGTGAAAATTTTTTTTGGCCGGCCTGTTCTGGGTTCTGGAGCTATTTTTCCAGTTTGTGTGTAATGCATAATAATATTTCTTACACTAGACCATGATCTGTCCACAAGAGTGCCGATTTCCCGGTAAGATTTATTTTCCAAATAGAGTTTAATGATCAGTTTTCGGATCTCCAAAGAAATTTCAGCACCTCTAGCCATTTTGCCATTGTCTTCTTAATTTTCTGATTAAAAGTAATTGCAAACACGTGCAACACCCAAAACGAACGCAAAAGTAAAAGAAAAAATGAAAAATAACGGTAGATTTCCATTGTGGAAACGAAAGAGCGTTCTAGAATAAAGCGTGTGCCAAAACTTTTTGATGAAAATTTGTGCCTATATTTACATTTTTGTATTTTGCAAATGAACCAAAGCTGAAATATAATTTTTTTTTGTTCAAGATTAAATATAATATATGAGTTTAATAAATGTAATTTTTAATTTACATATACATAGCTGTTTTAACAAAAAAGTTACAGCTCTTAGAAGTTGGATTTTTCAAGTGTGCCAATACTTTTTGACTCACTGTACATGCATACATATGTACATACATACATATGTATGTATGCACATACATATATAACATAAATAACATTTGTGTTGTTTCTTGGTATTTTAAAATTTATTTCACCAAAAATAACAAATTTTTTTATTACATATATTATTAATGTACATACATATGTACATATGAACATATATTGATAAATGTTAATTGTAAAGAAAATTATATTTTTTGAGTTTTGCCTGACTGTGAATGCTTGCCTTTACAATATTTTTATCTGGCAATGCTGATTGAACGTTAAACTGTACTTTCAAGAGCAACAAAATACAGTCCAAGCGAGAAACCAACCACCAAAGCAGAACGCAGTTGACTTGCCTGTGTGGTATGAGTGTGTGCGTGTATCTATGTATGCGCATGACCAGGCGGCGGGGTAGAGGGAACAGCGCACACTGCTGGCAACGTTTTCCGTTTTCTCCCTTGTACACACATACACACATATAGTGACCGAACGTGGCAGCAACACACAGCAACGTAATTCGATCGAAGCCAGGCAGTATTTTATGCTCACAGTGCTCAGTGCTCAGTTCGAGTTATTCAACGTTGGCGAGCGGACAAGGCAGAAAAAAGTCGAAACTTAAAGAGAAGGGAAAACAGCAGCTAAACTGAAAGATTTTTCATTTGGCGCTCCGGTGAGAAGATAAAAAAGCAAAGAAAAAAAAACGGGAGCGAGTGAAAACAATAACAAAAGAGACAGAGGCTGCAAGTTGTGATAAAATTCAAAATGATACAAATTGAGAAAAATACACAAAATGAAAAAAAAAAAATAACGAAAAAAAATGTACAAATATATTAACAGTGTATGCGTGTGATTTTCATATATGTATATTTTATATGATACATATATACATCTATGTATATATATTTATGTCTGTGTATACAGATGTACAAAAAACTGTGTAGATATATGTATGTGT
Source organism: Drosophila tropicalis (assembly GCF_018151085.1). Taxonomy (NCBI): domain Eukaryota; kingdom Metazoa; phylum Arthropoda; class Insecta; order Diptera; family Drosophilidae; genus Drosophila; species Drosophila tropicalis. The sequence continues at coordinate 1,267,027 of NW_027173497.1, forward strand.
ATGTGTATGTGGAAATACAGTAATGTACATGTGTAACCATATTTATATATGAGCTATTTTTATGTGTACTTGGAATAATTACAATTTTTTGTGTATAAAACTGTTTTGGGCGGGCAAAAAACTGAAATACCAAAAAACAAAAAAAAGAGTGTAAAAAAACAAAAAAAAATTGCAGCCTTTTACTAAGCGCGCTCCCACCACATGCGTTGTCTCGCTTACCACGCATACACTCGTACTCATTCACCTAAAACTCTCGCGAGAGAGCGAGAGCACACGAGAATTAAATTTCCTCTGCTCTTTACTCTTTGCAGACCCACACACTGACACACGGACTCACACACGCACACAACATACCCTCATAGAGAACACATAGTCAGCAACGAGCGAGCGAGCGAGAGCCAGAGATTCAGGAATTTTTCCTGAATCCGAAACGGAATTGAGGAATATTTTTGATACTCCCAACGGTCTAAAAAACAGCTTCGTCGTGTTGGAGACAAATAGCAATCTATATATTCATAACGCTGGAGAGGAACCAGAGCAATTGTTGGATTTGGACACGACAGCCCTAATGTCGTTGCCAATGAATTCACTATATTCGCTCACTTGGGGCGATTATGGCACAAGTCTGGTATCGGCCATACAATTGTTGCGCTGCCATGGCGACCTTGTCGATTGCACTCTGGCAGCGGGTGGCCGTAGTTTTCCCGCCCATAAAATTGTCCTATGTGCCGCCTCGCCGTTTTTATTGGATTTGCTAAAGGTGAGTTTGTTTAAAAAATTTCTTTATAGTTGCTTTTCTACCTAACGTCTAACCTAACCTCAAAAGTTGCTTACTCGCGTAGGCAAGCGTACAGTTTGTAAACAGAGAAAAATAGGTTAGTGTTATTTTTTGTTGCTGGAGCAAACTACACATATGTATGTACATATGTATGCACACACATTTAAATGAGAAACCCGCAATAATTCCACTCTTGTGAGTTGCTGTCTCCTACTTGAGTTAGTGTTTTTTTTTTCTTAGCGCCTTAGATACCCTTTATGCCCCTCGTAGCTAGCACTGGGCAACCAAAATGAGTTGAATGAGTTGGGCACTAAGCGCCGACGCTAAATACGTCAAACTCACCTTCCGTCCCACACCCACCATAAACATACATACATATATATATAAATGTATATGTATATACTCTTATCAAGAGCGTCAGCGAGAGCGAGAGAAGCAGTTACTCATTTGAAAATAATCGTTGGAGCGGGTAAGCAAGTAAGGGGGGAATGGGGATGAGGCAACCAAAAAGCTGCTGCGCCAACTTTTGATTCGAAATGTGTTAGAGCGAGCGCAAACGAGAGCGCCAAAGTGTCGAGTCGTGTGTGTGTGTGAGTGTGTATGTGTTGTTGCCTTAGCTGTGGTTTACACGAGCGCGACCTCTTTTTTTCACTTATGTATGTGCATGTATTTTAACAGTGTGAATGTGTTTGAAAGACGGGCATTTTTAGATTGTACAGTTAAACTTGCCTATAGTGGAAACATGCTTAAAGGAATATTGTTCACTTTGAAGGGTTTTTTTGTCTCAAGTCCAGTTAAATTTTTTCAATTAATGTAATCACAAAAAGGTATCCAAAGTTTTAAAGGAAAAGTCAGCAGCATCTACTTAACTTAATCGTTCCGATAAATTTAGAACCAAACTTAAGAAAGCAATCAGATTCCAGAATAGTACTTTAATCTCACAAATTAGCTGATCCTTACTTATACCTTCATATAGTAGACTAAAAAAACGTGTTGCAGGAATTTTTTAACTAAGACGGTGAAGTGTTAGAAAGTTATAAAGTATAAACGCATACATATTCATACTAGTAATTAAAGCTATAACTATTTTGACCATCCACTGGTGTTCTTCTCCTCATATTAAATTAGATAATTAGATATTGACGTTTCGAATATATTATTTGTTTGTTTAATAATAAGTGTTATTATTGGCCATATATGTATTTAAGACCATTTTTTAAAATAAAATGTAACCTTTTTAAAGTGCGACATTTCTGTTGTCCGTCGACAGATAGTCTGCATACACGGAGAGACCCAAACACCTGACCGGCCTCAGTTTTACGCTCTGTTATGGTCGGACCAAATGAAAAAAAAAAAAAACGTAAACAGAGCGTACTTTCTAAAACTGCCGCTCAGAGTCTAAGGGAAATGTCAAACAAAAAAAACATGTTGAACTCTGCAAGAGTCAAAACCCAGCAACTCAATCGCAAAGATGTTTTCTGTACTGATCTCGCTTACACTCACCAACACAGGGGAAATTACATAGAGGCTGCTCTTTGTTGCTCCCGCTCCCTCTCAAAGACTTATGGCAAGACTCTGAAAAAAAATGTATTTGTATGTATGTATAAAATTAAAACTCAGCAAATGCAACTCTGAAAAATCGATGAGCGACAACGCGCGCGCGAATCGGTGGAAGTTCAAAGAGCGTTCGTACGGCAACGGAATGAGAGAGGGCACGGGAGACGGAGCATGGTAAATGACATTTCAAGAGATTGGCAATTCGATTTCGAGAATGGGAACGGAGCCAAAACTCAGACCAGTCAAGGGAGAGACAATTCTTAATTTGATGTGTTTCTTTTTGGAGAGGGAGAGCGAGAGCAAGCGGTGGTTGTGGCTTTCTCTTTCTCTTTCATTTTTTTCTTTTTTGTGTTCTAAACTCCAGCTCCTTCTCCTGATGCAGTAAACTGCTTGTTGCAGAGCGCCGCGCAGATGAAGTAAATGCCGGTTTCACTCCAAATAGTGTGTTGAGTACTAGTGTTACTATTAGGGGAGAGGAGAGTGTGTCTGCCATCGGCGACGTCTCTGAGTCTCAGTGTGAGTGTGTGTGTGAGCACATTGTGAGTTTTCATCTCCCTTTGCTTTATTGTTCGATGGTTGACTCTGGCTGCCGGTGCCGCTGGTGGTCTCTGTTGTGGTGTCACCATCGACATTCGTTGGACTGTCTCTCAGACTGAGAGTCTCAGTGAAACAGACGCATCAGAACATCAGCCATGGTAGATCCACAACACGGAGAAACTGTTGAAAATAAAATCAGAAATTATTCTACATCGGCAAAGTTCGTGTGTATGTATGTATGTACATACATATATATGTATATGTGTTTTTTCTGCTTCAACTTGGAAATGCTTTGTAATATGCTAAGAGAAACATAAACTTTTACATAATTCGGGAAAATTAAAATAAATATACCATCATGCATGCATTCTTAATAGGTAGCAACAACCAACAATGTCTTTAATAATGTCTCCCATATCACTGATTCCGATGAGAATATCACTTTAATTATATGAGGCTATTTTAAATAAATCAGATGCAAATTATTGTCATTAATAGGGCGATTGACGGTATTAAGTATCTTGTGGTCAAGTTTGAACCGATATACAAATGTATAAATTGGTCGTTTCAAAATCAAAATTTTCTAGGCGTTTAAAACTGATAGTTAATATTATTTTGCATTTAGAAATTGCTAACAAAAGCTACATTGATCACTAGTCAACTCATTGGCTACTGTACATTTAGCAGATTACTATTCTTAATATGTACGATAAAAGATGAAACCTAATTGAGTGATGTCAATAATGACTGACGTTAACAACCTGGTCGTTTTTTACAGAACACACCATGCAAACATCCTGTGGTCATGTTGGCAGGCGTTAATGCTAATGACTTGGAAGCGCTTTTGGAATTTGTCTATCGTGGTGAAGTAAGTGTGGATCATGCTCAATTGCCATCGCTGTTACAGGCAGCGCAGTGCTTGAACATTCAAGGCTTAGCTCCACAAACTGTGACCAAGGACGATTATACGACTCATTCGATACAATTACAACATATGATACCACAACACCATGATCAGGATCAATTGCTTGCAACTATTGCAACGGCCCCTCAACAGACTGTCCACGCCCAGGTTGTCGAGGATATTCATCATACGGGGCAAATTCTGCAGGCTACCACGCAGACAAATGCGGTCGGACAACAGCAAACAATTGTCACCACGGATGCGGCTAAACATGATCAGGCAGTGATACAGGCTTTTCTTCCGGCACGTAAACGTAAACCCCGTGGAAAAAAGATGTCACGTAAGTGCGATATGCTTTCATATACATAAAAGCATTTTAAATTCTTATTGATTTTATTTTATTTACAGCTACGGCTCCGAAAATCAGCAAAGTTGATGGCATGGACACAATAATGGGGACACCGACCTCTTCTCATTCCGCAGCTGGGGGTCAGCAAGTCCAGGTTCAGCAACAAGTCCTTAGTGAAAATGGTGCCGAATCCCAATTGATAACTTCCACTCCAATTATTAAAAGTGAGGGGCAAAAGGTGGAGACTATTGTGACTATGGATCCGAATAATATGATACCCGTTACGTCAGCAAATGCTACTACAGGCGAAATAACAACTGCAGCGGGAACAACGGTTACACCCAGTGCTGGTGGTAGTGGTACAACTACTTCCACGCCGAAGGCCAAGAGAACCAAACATCCGCCCGGCACAGAAAGTGAGTTCTGGGAAATTATGTTTTATTCATTCAAACAGTTTGAGATTCAGAAGTTTGAGCTTTTTTGTATGGACTACCTCCTGTTTGATATACAATTTATAAAGCTCAATTTAAATATTGTATTGAAATTATTACACCTAAATTTTTGTTCCTCTTTGCTTTTCTGTTTACCTTAGAACCGCGATCACGATCACAATCTGAACAACCTGCTACTTGCCCTATTTGTTATGCTGTAATACGTCAATCACGCAATCTACGTCGACATCTGGAGCTAAGGCATTTCGCCAAACCAGGTGTAAAGAAGGAAAAAAAAAGTAAGTCCTCTGTTGGTAATGATACAACCTTTGACACCAGCACCGAACTGAATACAACAACGGAAGGCGACACTACAGTAGGCGGAACATCCTTAGGAGAAGGTACAACGCCCTCTCGAATTACAGCCACAACGCCCGTAAGCAGTCATTCCACTGTAATGGCACAAAGTGTGCTACCCCAGCAACAGTCGCAGCAGCAGCAGCAGCAACTGCAGCAGCATCATCATCATCAACAGCAACAGCAACACCAACATTTGGCCACAACAACTCTGTCAGCGGCAGGTGGAGGCCAGACCCATATTATGGGTGTTAATATTAAACATGAAGGCGGCGGCGGTGGTGCCGGTGTTGCTAACAGTGGGGGCGTTATCACTGGCCAGCAACAAGCTCAACAGGGAATGCAGAATGTCATTCATATAGTAGGAGACCAGGTCTTCCTACCGCAACAGCAGCAGCCGCAATAGTTGTGCACATGCCTCTTGATACATAGGTGCTGCCGAATGTCACTGATTCCCCAGCTTCGCGCCCGCCTCTTTAGATCATTCCGCTCACACACACGCACCCGCACTCACCCACACACAACCACACATTCATACGCAAATACATACACCCACACATACAAAGATTTGTAAATAACTAAAAAAAAAAATAATCCGTGCATAATTTTTTTAAAATGCTTTCTACAGTTTTATTATTTTTTGTACAATTTTTTTTCTTGTTGTAAGTTAAATGATAAAAAATAAGATTAGTTTTTTTTTTTTTTAATTTTTTTTTGTCCAAATTGCGAAAAAGCCGTATGCAGTATTTTCTTGCATATATTATTAAGCCTTTAGAAAGACGGACGGAAAAAGTGAGAGACAGACAGAATGAAAAGAACATAGTGGGAGGTTTTTGGTTTCTAATTTTACTTAATTAATGATATAATTTGTCGCAAACAAAGAACTCTATAAATATATTTTGTAAAAATATTGTATTATTACAGTTCTGCGGCTTTACTTTAAGTTTGATTTATTTAAAAATGATATAATTTGTTTACAAAAATAATAAAAAAAAAAATAATACATATTTATATATATATTCTGTATATATATGAATACATAAATACATATATATATAATATATATATATATATGCTTAGTTTTTGCATTGGCTGAATTTTATCTATTTTTTTTTTAATTGAGCATTTCAATTCTGTTTAACAAAAACTTGACTTCTCTTTTTACTTTGCAAGAAAATACTGTACTTTGTGATTTTTCGTGATGTCCTTTTCAAGATTAAGCACATTTTCGGTTTCGGCTTATAACAAGATAAAAATGTAAATTGATAAATTAGTCCATACATATTAGGATTTTTTTTATTTCAATGCATTTTCGTTTTGTTTGTTGAACCTCTACTTACTTGAGTTTAAAGTGTGCTTCGCTCTTTATTTCACCGATCGTCCTGTTTGTCATGTCGTTTGTCGTTTTTCATGTTTCATTGACATATTTCATATACATATCCATATAATATATAAATTATGCTGAGTTCGGGTTCTTTTATTTGATTTTGGTACAACTGTTTCTGATTTGTTTGTTACTAGTGATGCATATTAACAAAAATGTTTAACTATGTTTTTTTTTTTTTTTAATTTAAATCGACAATTAATAAGTGTTGTCTTTTCGTTTTACTCACTGCTTAACAATACTAATAATGAAACTTTATTTGGGATATATCGATTTAATCAAAGGAAAACAAACCCAGTACAATAAACAGAAATACTAGTATTCATTAATTCAATTCAGAGTTAGGTAATTCAGAAATTTTGCCCATGATTTAAGTGGAACAAGGAACTTTAAAGAATTTTTATATTTTGAAACATAAAATTTGATTGTTGCCAATTTAAAACAAGGCGTAGCTTTCAAAAATTGATAGAAAACTCCACATTTTTTTCTTATTTTATTTTTGAGTTGAAGTTACGACGACATTTGTTCTTATCTTATTACGTTCTATACATATTTTTTTTGCATGGAATCGATAAATCCTTAAAATAAACCTAATTTCGACATTTTTTCATTTCACGTTACACAATGATCAAGCAACACACAAACACCACAAACTGACAGGGTCCTAGATTTTTTTGTAGACTGAGCTGTTGTTAGTGAAATCCACTATAAGAGTGATGTGTATTTCTTGGATGAACAACTGCTGTATTGTCGTCTTCTTTGTGTCTGTGAATCTATACTTTTCTTTGTTTCCTTAAGTTTAAATTAAATTTACCGAATTTGTAACGAAAACATTTAATCGCTTTCAGTACCCGGTAGTAAAAAGCCTGGAGGTACCTCAAGCGGTTCACAATCGGGTGGGAATGGAACGCTAAGCTCTAGTGGTGGTGTCCCTCAAGTCCAGACTGTGCAATCGTTGCATACCCTACAAGGTGTTCAAGTCAAGAAAGATCCCGATGCGCAGCAACAGCAACAACATCAGCAACAACAACAACAACAACAGCAGCAGCAGCAACAACAACAACAACAACAACAACAGCAACAACAGCAGCAACAACAGCAACAACAGCAACAACAGCAACAACAACAGCAGCAGCAACAACAACAGCAACAACAACAACAGCAACAACAAACAATGACAGTGACTACATCAACTGGTGGACAGGTCCAGCAGCAACAAGTTCAACAAGTTCAAGTTCAGCAATCACAACCGCAATCGCAGCAGCAACAACTGCAACATCACCAGATTATAGATTCGTCAGGAAATATTACCGCAGCAACAACAAGTGCACAGGCTGCAGCTCAGCAGCAAGCAGCGGCGAGTCAACAGCAGCTAGTCGCTCAATCTTCTGATGGCAGCGAGGCAGGACAACCTATGTCAATTGCCCAAGTGCAGACCTTGCAGGGCCATCAAATTATAGGCAATTTGAATCAGGTGAATATAACTGATTTCCAACAGCAACAGCAGCAACAACAGCAAACACAACAACCACAACAGACGCTTTGATTGGTCCGATATATAGATCCATTTATTAATTATTTATTTCGTTCTCAGTTCCATTTCCGACAGATTTATAAACTTTTGAAAATGGTTAATATTCTAAATTCCATTGATTCTTACTTAGCTTCATTGGATTACAAGTTCGGTAAATTGCAAAACTTGAAGACAGGCGATAACTTGTACGACAAAACTCACCACTATATAGTTAGTATATAGTTAGTTAATGGAATTGAGAACGAACAGGCCTATAATACAAATCTTTAGTTCGGGGTTTCAACTTTTAAGTGCCTATACACGTGCTTTCTAAGTTGTAAGAAAAAAGTGGCAAATACATACATAGATAAAATGTACAATACTAATTGTACTCTAATTGGCAATACTAATTCAAATGTTGAGTTTCGTATTCAGAATAATCGAAATACATCAGACAATGTAACTCAAAGCAATTTTTCGAAACTTACGTATAAAACAATAATCATTTCGATTGACATATTTGAATTCTTATCCTTTTAAATCCAAATTCGACTGCACTAAGTCAAATAATTTCAATCTAAGTTTAGTTATCCCATTGCTCTATTTTTTTCTTTACCCATTATTTCTGCAAATATTTGTAGTTATTCTTTTTTGTTTTGTACGTGAAATTACTTGTAAAATTTGATTTGATGTATGGAATATTAGATTGTTACTATTAATGATAATTGTACAAGCGGCGCTATATGGTTATTGGATTAGTAGTTAGTTTGACCAAAGTCCCATTGCTAGGAATGCTAGTCAGACTTAAGGATCAGTGAAAAATATTTGTTTGTTTTTTTTTTTTAGTTGCACTTGCTCAAAGCGTCACTAAAAAACTAGCTATGTCTTATACGTGTATGTCAATGATTTAATCATAGGATTTCAAGCAATTGGATTATGTTTTAGTTAGGTAAAAAACAAAATACAAAAGTTTTTCTTTAATTAAGTTTTTTTTTATTATTTGTTGTCGGTTTTGTGCCTTAAAAAAGAAAACCTGTACATCTGCTATCTAGCCTTCCAAACTCAAACTCAAAGGTATTCTTAAAAACTGAAACTTCGCTTTTAAGATGTATCTTTGCGGCCCACAATTAATTGTACTATGCGCTCTAATCTTTAAATTTAAAACTTTAAATATATGTTTCTATATATTTTTTATAATTTAAATAGCTGCAAATTTTTTTTTATAAGTTTCTAGTTAGGTGGAATATTTGGCCTTTTCGTTTAATTCTTGTTAATGTCAATTTTTTTAAATTCATACAAAAGCTTCTTATTTGTATGTAACGAATATTCCCCTTAACTAAATTTACAATATCTTAGTTTCTTACTGAAATAAAATTTTATTTTATTTAGAAAACAAAACAAAAACATTAAAAAATAAACCAAAAAATATTTTCAAAACAAATTATAGTATTTTTATTTTGTATGTTTTGGTGTTGGTTTTAACTTTTTCTGACTAATCAATCATTTTTTAAATTTACGTTTACGTTTAATGTACTTAGTTTGTTTATGTATGTATGTATATCTATATCCATAAAAAACAAAGATACTACCGTTACTACCGGTTGACCAATCAGGCATTGATGAGTCATCGGAACCGAAATTTACATCATTTTGCCACTGCAAGCGTCATAACACCGCTTAAAAAACTTCTGTTGGTTTAAGTAAGACCTTGAAACAGGGGACTATATTGTGTTATCAACACGATCATTCACAATTATATTAACGAAGAAATAAAATATATACATAAGTATGTATATGGTTCACTCCAGAAATATGTGAATACATTGAATTGAACATTTTATGACTACTTTTACTCATGAGATAACCACCAAACATAACCGCTTATCCACATCATTAACGAACCGTTCTTTATCTTGTCTTTTTCTCTTTTCCTAACTTATAAAAAAATGTTTTATAAAATAATCGACCAACTCACTCCATTGCATCAAACAAAACCAAAACCAAAACTAAAACCAAAAAACAACTTTATCACGTTAAATGTACAGAGCAACAATAAGAACATTCTGGTAAAAAAGGTTTTCATTTTAAAAGGCGGCAACAATACGTAATGATGAGCCAACGATATGACCAGCGGACCTGGAGGAGGGGGGTGTGCAGCCGCATCAGAGTAGTAGCAACAGCAACAGCAATGCAGCGGCAGTGAGCACTATGAGCAGTCATAGCCGGAGCACAACGCCAGCCACCACAACCACAGCATCGGGTTCATCGGGCGGATCACTCCAGCGACGAATCCTGCGTGGTCATGCAGCGCAGACCACAAGCGGTGAACGTGTTCTACTCATTAACTATGTGCCACAATCCGGATCGTCAGGAACAGGAACATCGACATCCGCAAGCACATCCCAATTGCCAACACGCAAAATCCTCCAGGCCAGAGCCGCAGCCGGCGGAGTTCGAGTGGGAGGGTCAGTCGCGGGAGGGGCAGTAACAACTGCAGCTTCATCGTCTACCGCGACTCCCCCAGCAGTCTCCTTTGCCGGTCTAGGCTCTGAGGTGACCGTTACTCTCACGCGTACCAATCAACGCGACAGGGTAGCCAATGTCACTGCCACTGGTCATATTGTACGGAATCAACAATCATCTACGTCGTATCAAACAGCAACGACATCATCAGTAACAACCAATAGCATAAACAATACGGGGGCTATAGATGCAGGCCAGCCTATAGCCACACCAACCACACCGCCACCATTGGTTTTTACCCATCACCCACATCATCATCATCAGGTCAAGAAAGATCCCGATGCACAACAGCAACAGCAACATCAAGAAGAAGAAGAACAACAACAAGAACAACAACAACAGCACATCGAGCATGAGGTGACTATAATTTCTCTTTATTGATTGAAGCGTAAGCTTTATGATTAGTCCTTGTAAAGCCTAAGGATCGGTTCAGCTCTGTGGCACTCTGTTTGTCCCCTCCCAGAGTTTTAAAATACATATGTACATACATATGTATGTACGTACATTTGTATGTACATATATGTACATATGTTGCTGGAGTTTCGCTAGCAGATTGCTTCATGTTCTATTTAAGTGACGTCAAATTGTTTGTTCGTTTGTATTTTGTTCTCCAAATATGCACATATGAAAAAATCTATGAAAATATGAAAGAAATCTAGTTATACCCTTGCAGAGGGTATTATAAAATTGATCAGATGTTTGTAACGCACAGAAGGAGACGTTTCCGACCCCATAAAGTATATATATTCTTGTTCAGCGTGAGAAGTTGAGTTGATATAGCCATGTCCGTCTGTCCGTCCGTCTGTGCGTACGCGTTTTACTCAGCCGTCTTAAGAGCTATCGGGCTGAAATTTTTTTCGGGGGGTTTTTATTACCCGGCAAAAATAAAGTATGAAAACCATAAGGATCGGACCACTATATAATATAGCTCTAGAAGAACTAGAAGAAATATTTTCATAAAAATCGAGTATGCTATGAAATTTACATATGTAATAATATGAGAGTAAAATTGTTTTGTTTGTATATTGATGAATTGAGTTGCAGAAAACAAATTTTGAACATGCAAAATTATTATTACCAAGGACTGCAAGGGTATACAAACTTCGGCATAGCCGATGTTAGCTTCTTTGATTTTTTTTGTATTGTTTTGTTATTAATCATAAATTTGTTTTAAATTTTCAGAGCGACAAAAGTGGGAACAACAACGTGCCGCATCAGCATCATTTCAATGTGCCGGCGTTAAGTGAACCTAATGTCTCCAATGCCATGCAATTGGGCGCTGTTACAGCCGATGGCAATTTCGTCACTATGGGCGGAGTTGTTGTCGGACGTATCCAGCATACGCGCGAAGAGCTCGAGCAGGAGCATATAATTATTGACCACCATCAGCAAACGGAAACGGATCAGTTGATTGAATACGATGGTGGGGTAATAGAAGAGCATCAACAACACGAGGTGGTCCAGGAAGTTTATCTGCATTAGGATAGGATTAGGTAATGGTACTACGATAGGTTTTACACATTCTCGTTAATAACTAAAAAACAATTTGGGTTGCGAACATACATATGTATATATTTGCAATGTAGATTTGATTTCATTTGATTTGGAGTATAAATATTCTGTTTAAAAACCATTAATCATCGAGCTATGATCTGCATTACACGAGTTGGAATCGCGGAGTAAATATGGATTTTTGGTATTACATTTAACTTACTTCAAATGTTTTTCACTGAAATTTAAATTTTTTTTTTTTAATAGTTAAAAGCCAGCGTACATACATACATACAGACTTAGCTGCAAATGAGGCTTTAAATTAGTGTGTCTAGCAAGACACACGAAGCGCGAGCCTTTTCCTTTATCCTGCAAGAAAGAAGCTGATCGCGAAAAAATTATAGTTGTGTATTAATATTTAATTATTTAATGTTATTATATATGCAATTGTATGTACAATATTAGTATTCAATTTAATAAGACAACCAAAAAGAAGTTCAAAATATGCGATACTCAGAACTTTTATCAGCATTTTCTTTGCTACACTATGAGAGTTAAATAGTTTCTTCTCCTCTTTTTCTCCTCTAATGCGTTCTTCTTTTTAAAACTTTTAAAAAATAATAAATAAAAACTTAGTTTTTAACTAAGAGCTTTTACGCAGAGCTAGGCCATAGTCCAGGTATTGGGATACGCCGACCACTGGATTATACAATAATCAGTATGTCAAGTAAATTCTATGCAAATGGAATAAAATCGTCCTATTGTCCTTATATTTGGTTGCATTACATTAGTGTTTTTGAAATTTGAGATTTGAGCATTCTAGCATATGATATATTTTAAAACTTATATTTGGTATGCCTTTCACTTGCTTTTATCACGGCCTAAGGCGTTGGGGCATTGAATGTAATAGGTACTGAACGTCATGAACTTAAAGGCTAATAATTTTTTGATGGGGTTCATGTCAGGACTCTGGGCCTTTGTATAAAGCAATTGTGCAGTCAAGACGACACACGAATAAACCAATTTAATTTTGACGATATCCAAGTCAAGTTTTTATCCATAATCTTAATTTTCTTTCCGATTTTCCCTTGTTTTGGTAAAAACAACTTGTTCTTTATTTTGTATGCTAGCAATAATTTGTGCGATTTTTATAAACTTTGCCAAGAATTTACCTGACAAACTGTAGCTTGACCCGTCTATCCGAGGCCATATGAACAACAATCCGGGTCATTCATGTAGTTATAGCTCTTGTTTGTGTTGAGAGCTGGCAATTGACGTTTACGATGATTCGGTGTACAAGATCAGAGATGCTTCCAATGCGTCGTGCAATCTTGCCATAAATCGGCGTGCTTTATCTTTGTACAATCAACAAATAGTGACAAACTTCAGAAGAACGAAAATTTTAAAAAATGTACCATTATCCCAAAGTTTATTTTGTACTAAAATTGATTTCTTTGAAAACTGCAAGCTAATTGTAAGGACTTTAAAAAGCATACTTACTCTTAGAAAGGGGTTTTCATGCATAAAACAACAAAGACTTTAGTACATACAATATTTAACACAGTTTAAAATCAACGTCTGTTATGTGTACGCGATTCTCTGTGCCCGTGATTTGTTATTTAGTCCGATATTTGTTCGTCTATTAAGAACTTCGTCGCCTAAAGGGTAAATAAACCCTTTCATGCTGCATATAATCGTTACACCAACAAACATGAAACTTAATTACAAAACGGATGGTTATCAAAGTCAAAAAGGTCGCCAAAAAACAACCAACTATTTTGCTTAAATGTACATATGGTTCACCGCCCAATTGTGTGATGTACATAAATATATAAATTACCATAAAATATAAAAAATAAATTACCATAAAATAATAAAAATACTTTAAGCTCCAGAAACTTTAAATAAGTCATGTAGAATATTTTACTTATGCATATGTATATACATATATATATATATATATATATTAATATATATCTATAAAGCTTAAAAAAAGTTTTCAAATTCGAACTAAAATACCAAAAAAAAAGAAGTCACATTACAATTTGTATTACTACTTGAGTTACAAAATACAAATATTTTTGTATACAGCTAAAAATATACATATATAGGTATATACATATATGTATAAATATATATTTTATGCAACATTAATATCTTAAATTTATTGCTGTTACAAAAAACAGGATAAGATTATTCAATTGTAATATAACAACTTCACTTTAGAATGTAGAAGAACATTGAAAACAGAGCAAGATCAAGATAAAATTCAAAACGAAGATGAAAATGTAGAAAAAATACGTATAATTTTAGAAATGTTAAATCGAAGGCCTATATGCATATTGTATCTAACTCAATTTTTTTGGGGACAAGGCAATAAAGCGATCCGGTTTGTGTACTGAAAGCGAAAGTTATGAAATATTTCACTTACCGTACTTTTGGCCTGGTGAAAATGCATGGTTTAATTTATGTTTTCATTGTATTTATTTGCCTTGGTTTAACGTTTGCCTATACACAATTTATCATTTCTAGTTTATAAAAAGCACTTTGACAGCGAATTATTTACAAATTTATTGTTTTCTTTTCTAATTTCTTCCATTTTATACATGTGGCAAATTAAATATACATACATATACTAAAAAAAAAAGTTACATCATCATACATTGTCCTTTAATTTTTGAGCTATTGTTAATTTGAGAGCCTGTGAACAAATTGAATATACATATATTTCTATATATAAGTATCTACATTAAATTCAACAGGCACTAACTATATTCTACACTTTTGTAGCCTTTTATTTGTCTTAAAATGCATTTTTAAAATGTTGCTAGTTTTGCAAAATTATTGTTCACAGTTCACATCTTATTTTGCGTAATTTGGAGCGTTTTTATTTTGTTTGGTTACTTTTTCTTTGTAATTTTAGCAAGCACGGACACAAGCATATATGTATATGTATGTATACATGTTTTGTTTTCTTTTTAAGCTACTTTTATTGGTATAACTTTGAATAACTTTTCCCGCTTATTTGGCACTCTTCATTAGCCGATTGCTAGCAAAGCATTCTCCAAAGAAACGATCCAGCGAGTGATATAAATGCGGGCGTACATTGGCCAGTCCGTGGTCTTCGTCGGCATAGCTCTGGGAATGGGTTAAATGTTCATTTTGAATTATTAGTACTAATTCTCATTATTAGATTGATTAATTGGAGTTTCGTTTAATAACTGTGACAATAATGCTGACTTAAATCAAATGTCGCTGTTCAAAGATCAGAGATGATTAGATGATGATTTCGTCCAGTTTAGGAGTGGTATTTTTATAGCATGCTCTTATAGCGTGATATGGTATATTAAAGACGCCAAAATGTAAGTAACAGGCAAAAGGAAGTGAGACGATATAGCCATGGCGGCCTGTCCGTCTGTCCGGATGAACACCTAGATCTCAGAGACTACAAAAGCTAGAGCGACAAAAGCTCATGCCACCCATAGTTTGAAAGACATATGTAGTCGAGAGATGGTTTCTGGCAGAGAGTGTAGCGAGGATAAGAGCACATCCGAGTGAAGCATGTCCAGTCTGGTCTGCATCTAGTTGTCTCTGGGGCAATTCAACCATGAGAAAAGTCCCATAGTTGGCAATTCCCTTCATACCGATGCATGGATGGTCGATTGTAAAGGCAAAAGCGCAGCTAAAGACCACCACTTCGTCCCTGCTGTAGATCTACAAGGAATCTATTCCAAATGGTATCAGAAAGTCCAGGATTGAATAAAAAAATTGAGGACATCAACTTAACAAAACCACAGGATCATTGCTTACTATGCCAATAGAGCCTTTTACTGATACCCACTTGCCGTGACGAGCGGTTGTTTCAAGCCCTACAAAATCTCGGGCCAGACGGAATTACACCTATATGGATATTTATTCCGAAATCTGGCAGAAGAGGACACGCCTCTGGCATGGCAACATTGGCCAACTAGAGAAGACACAACATGCTTACGTTAAGAACAGATCAGCGTAGTCTGCTTCGGATGATATTGTTCGTATCGTGGAGAAGTCACCTCAGAGGGAAGTTCCAGATGTGCACTCGAAACATTAAATGAATGACAAAAATCGCAGTGCAGCTTATATTTGGTCATTAAAATCTACATGTGGAGTAACCTCTGCCGAAAGCTGCGAACTGTTGAAAATAACTTGATTTTGATTGTCAATAAATTTTTCTACAGTCATATCTTTTCAGATAGACTGGGCACAAATCTTGGGACAGGATAGAACTTCAAAGGCTCCTTAGGCTCTAAACGAGCTCGAGAGCAGGTTTGGGTATATGTACTGCCCAGCGATATTAACTTGGAGTCTCCCCAGCACAAGTGTCTTCTCAGCAGAGATGCAAGTTATTCGTGAAGCCTGCATTTTTTCTTAATGGATGGGCAGTTTAGGTACATGAACATCTCAATCCTTTCCAACAGACACAGATATCTTTTTTGATTCATCCTTATGATTAAAATAACCATAAATAAACTGGTTTTCGGCTGTGCGTCGGTCCGTAAGGACATCTAGATAGACTTTGTAAAATTTGTAGACGATTAACTTTAGTTAAAATTGAATGACTAAGTCCACCATACGAGCTCATACAATGCTATTCCTATCTGTTTCTAAAACATCGTTCACTGATGAAGTCCGGCTAAATCCGAGATATACAAACTGTGCAGTATATGCAAGCCTATACGCAAAATTACTCTGTAGTTCTAACGATCTAGGAGAAGTTCGTCTCGATCCAGATGGACGGAGGGTCGGATCGACGGACACGGCTTTATGAACTCGTCACGTCGTGCTGATCAGGAATAAGTCGGAGATGCTTCGTTCTATGCGTTCCTCACTTCGGAACAAAATTAGTATACCCTTTTTGAATGGGTAGGTATAATAAGCAGAGAGTTTCTTCGCAAGGCGTTATAAATCAAATGGTGTGTAAGGATGAATTTGGACATTAGACATTTTGGGCATAAAAGCGAATAAGGTGCAAGTACCCAAACTGCACAGGAATATTTCAAACAATGTGCGGGAAATGTGAAATAGCCTTGTTTTAATTAAATATGAATTTCTGTTAAAAAGTTTGAGGACATCACGCATACAATTTACGTAGCGTTACGTCTGTGTGTGTATGCTGTGCTCTGATGATTCGATTTATGTTGACTGTAACTTGTGTTATATTTATCCGATCTGATAGAAATTCGGGATCTGATGTTTTATATAGAAATACTATGATATTAGTAAAATTCATAGGGATACTTCAATTTCCTCACCTATTTTTCTTCTATAACTATATGATATAGTGGTCTGATCCAAACAATTTTCATACCGGGTTATAAGTACCTCAAATTTCATCCCGATATCTCTTAAAATGGCGGCGTTGATTTGCACAGATCAGGAATACATATATACTTTATGAGGTCGGAAACGTCTGCTCCTGTGCATTTCAAACATCTAACCAATTTCATAACACACTCTGCAAGGGTGTGTCTGCGACTGACACACGGAAAGAAGGACATGGCTGTATAGATTCAGCTTTTCGTGCCGATCATGATGAATTGAATTGATTTGGTTCTCTCTTCAGCAAGAAGAGAGTAGAAGAGTACTTAATCATACTTGTTGCAGTCCTCTGATATGTACTTAATGGAATTTTTGTAATACCATCTGTAGGGTATGAAAACTGCGTCAAAATCGGATCTCGTGCCATTTAAAGGGCTTGAAATTGACTGATCAAGGTGTTTTTTGTTCAACACCTTTCTAATGCTGAGTGGTCAGTGTAAACAACCTCTTCTGGCTTCTTTAAAGAGAGTATACCACAACGGATTTAATTGTCCCTTGTTGTAAGTTTTTACCATAATAAATCTTAGATCTTTTTTTTTAAAGACATAATAGCGGTAAGTGATACAGAGGAAATCAAATATAATTGGCTGTCCATAAAATACATGAAGTGAACTTTCAGTTTGTTTGAGAATTTTTGGAAATGATTACTTACAATTTGTTTAAACAGGATATCATGGCGTTCTAGATTCTTAGCCAAAATCATTGCCTGTTGATAATGTACATTATCGTCTAAGGTTCCATGGACTAGCAGGAATTTTTTGCCTCGTAGCTTTTGAGCACGTGTGCTCAATCTGGAATTAGCATAGCCAATTTCGTTGATGGTGGGTAGTCCCATGTAACGCTCGGTATATATGGAATCTAAAACGATTATAAATATTTTGAAATGCAAGTTCCAGGCGACTATTAATGAATTATATCGTACCATAGTAAGCCCAATCTGTGACGGGAGCAATGGAGGCAGCACACTTGAACACCTCGTTATTATCGTTGGCTAAAGCCATGGCTGCGGCATATCCACCATAAGACCATCCCCAAATTCCGACATGTTTTTCGTCAACATAATTAAGGTTAGTTATATTTCTATTAGGAATAATGTGAACATTAAACACATTGTCATGGCACGTTATGCTCTGTTCAACTTACTGGGTCACAGTAATCTGATCACTGATCTCAACTGTGCCTAACTGTAAATATATGGCATGTAATAGATTTTCACCACGCAGCCCTGAACCGCGTCCATCGATCTTAGCGTAAATCACCGACTGGTTCGAGCTCAAATAGGTGCCCCAGTCAAGAATCCATTTGTTAGTAACCTGAAGGAGAAAAAGGCATGTTAGATCGAACGGCGTCTATTGGAGAATTTTATAAAGAACTTGGGACCTACGGAATAGGAATCGGGTCCACCGTAGACATCAACTAACAGGGGATATTTAGTGTTACCGCTCTTATCGATGTTGGGGGGGCAGCTGAAGTAAGACTTTAGCCTGAAAACCATCATCTATGTTAAATGTTAGAACCTCATGTGTGGGCAAAGCCACGCCTTGAAGCTTGGAGCGCAGAACCTCATTAGTTTCCCAATCGAGAAGTTTGCTTAAAACAACAACTCCTGCTGTGAAAAGACACAGTTTGAAAAACAAATTGGAATTAATATTTTAATTGTTCTAAAAGGATATTGGGGCGCTACTTACCATCCGATAGTTTCCACTCATAAATAGCTGTTGTGGGTATTCCGGGTCCCAATGAAGTGATTACTATTTCATTATTGTCATTGAATATGGCTGAGTAATATGATTGTTCCACATCACCCGAGTATATTAGTTTGCAGGTCAAACACTTAGGGGTTTGTTTTCTTGTACTGCTTGTTACTTCAATTGCATAGAGATGCAATTGTTCGGGATGCTCTTCAGTGTTTGCTGTATAGAAGATTATATCGGTTGCGCCATCCCAATAAAGTATACTATCTACCACATATTTGCCATCTGTTAGAGGTTCCAATTGCTGTAGTTCAGCACTGCTTACATTGGAATTAAGTAATTGGAGTTGTTTGTAGTTATTGTGAGGTAAGACAAAGGCCAAACGAGTACCGTTGCGGTTCTTAAAGGGGGCTGTGTAAAGATCCACCCAACCCGTTTTTGACTCGGTGCTGTAGATCTGCGTAAATGCAGGAATTTATATAAAGAAAACGAAGGGTTTATGATAAAATTAACAGAACGAGCTTTCACAACTTTCATTTCATCTCTGGAAATTTCAGAAAACTTACCTCCTTTCGAGTAAGTCCATCAAACGTAACAATGTATGCCGCATTTTGTATACGATTCATCCAAACGGAGAGCACATGAGCATCATCCACCCAATTAACCACTGTGACTATATAATCGGTGACCGTATTTAGAGCCGGAGGCACTGGCATTATCGTTGGCAGTTCGTTGCGAGCGACAGCACGCGTAAGATTGACCATAACGAGTTGAACACCAGGGTTCGAGGAACCTGCCTTAGGGTAGGCAATCACTTGATGCAGAGGATATTGATAGCGCAAATCGCCAGCATCGCCGTAATATGGGAAGTTGATTAGGTGCGTAGAGGAATCATCAAATCGAATAAAAGCTAGTTGTGTGCCCGAAGGATTAAACCATGTGGCTACATTGGAACTAAAAACCTCCTCCTCATAGACCCAATCGGGTATACCATTAAGTATCGCCCCTTCTGAATCATTGGTAAGGGCAATTTCTGTGTCCAGAGCATTCTGCTTGTAATATAAATTGCGATCATAGTTGATGACCAGTGCATTGCCCACAGGAGACCATTGAACCATACTTAAATACCGTTGCTCATCTTGAATTTTCAGCGGAGTTGTAATCTTTGATTCGATATTGTAAATATCGTATTCGGCAAGGAAACTATATCTGAAATTCTTCTTATAGTTTTTGGCCAAAAGTAAAAGTTGACCATCGGCAGATTTCTCATAAAGCACATATTGAGCGGCGTCTTCCAGCAAAATTTTACGCACTTTTGTCTTGACATCATACTCCATTATTGACTGCAAATCGGAACAAATTTCAAAATGCATAATTTCTTTTTCATTCTCAATATCTTACCCCATTTTCCTTGTATATCACATTGTCGCCATTACTCCAGCTTCCATTAAAGCGCTTAGCATAAAACTGGTTAGTAAGCACATCCTCCAAATCGATGGCATTATCGTTTGATCCATTGTTGTTTCCATTGCCGTCAGCATTATCGGAGCCAAGCGTGAGAACCAGGGTAGTGGCTATGATAGCTACAACAAGAACAGCCGCTATAACACTTATGATAATGCGCATACGCCGCTTCTTCTCCTTGGAATGGACCAAATTCTGTCAATTAGATTGATTGCCACGAATGAGATATTATTATAATCGATATCACTTTTAGTTTTAATTGTAATCGTATTATCTCATTCATTGTGGTCGTCTAAACCTTTAAAAACTATGTTTTATGTTTTTTCTTATCTTAAATTATCTGTTAATAATGTTTCCTGTATGCAAAACATGTTTTTATACATTTGCCTGTCACATAGGGTGTTTTGTTTTCCTAATCAAATCCAAATTATTGAACTGATTGAGAAAATTTCACGAGAAAGTTAAATGAAAATCTTTTTATACCCTTTCAAAAACGGTATTTTCTGGGGTGGTACAGATATCGATAACAACCTAAACCCAACCTATGTACATACATATGTAAAAGCAAATCTGGGTGTCACAGAAATATCGTTTGCCAGTTTTGAAATCTCCCAGCTTTTCCTCCAACATTTGGATAACATTGCAGTAAAGTGAAACATTGCTTGTATAAACTTTGATCATTTTTGCATAGATCCGCATTCAAGCGATCGCTAAATATGGTTGTTTTCATAGAAATGGAAAACAATCACAGTTTTTGGCTTTAAAAAAACTAAGTTGGCAGTGACAATTTTTTGTTGACTTAAACAACACTGTTGTCAACACTGCAATAATATTGCGCGCGGTCAATTTTTTTTTTTTAAATTTTTGGTTTTAATTAGAACTTTTGGAGCTCTAAGAAACAAGTTTATTTTAATTGATTTTCAACGGATTTATTTATCATACAGTTGCAGAGGGTGCAATAAAATTGGTTAGATGTTTGAAACGCACAGCAGCAGACTTTTATCATCGTTCCTATGGGAACTATATGATATAGTCACCCGACCTTTATCAAATTCGGCACAGTCATTAACAGATATATCAAACTAACAAATGTTTAATTTGAAAGCAATCGCGTTAAAAGTAACGAAATTATTCACAAAAGTCACTGTTTTCGACCGATCGTTCCTATGGGAGCTATATGATATAGTCATCCGATCTTGATCAAATTTGGCACAGTCGTTTATAGGCGTAATAAACTGTATAATATTAAGTTTCACGATAATAGCTCAAAAATAACGAAGTTATTGAGAAAACTTACTGTTCGTGACTTTGAGGTTTGTATAGGAGATATATGATATAGTGGTCCGATCCGGCTGAATCCGAGATATACAAGATATACAATATCCCCTGCAGTATATACAAACCTACGTGCAAAATTTCAGCTCTGTAGCTCTTACGGTCTAGGAGGAGTTTGCGTTGATCCAGACGGACGGACGGACGGACATGGTTATTTGAACTCGTCTCGTCGTGCTGATCAAGAATATATATACTTTGTATGGTCGCAGATGCTTCGTTCTATGCGTTGCACACTTCTGACCAAAATTAATATACCCTTTTTGCAAGGGTATAAAAATGAAACCCTTCACCCTTCTGGTGAAATTTTGTGAGATTTCCACTAAATTTGTTTTTCCGGCAAATCAGGAAACTAATCATTTTCAGGCGTGCTTTAATAAATGTGTTCAAATTTAAAGTGAAAAACAGATAAAAGTGCGATATTTCGAAACCCATCCCCCGTCCTCACCTTTTCGAAGCTAACGAAATTAATGGACGTTCTCTTTAGTGAGCCTGGGCACATTACACAAAGTTGCGCACATGTAATGACTTTTTTTTTTTCTGTTTAACCCAATGCCGGTCTATTCCGTTTACTTTCTACTTGGCTTTAAATTCAAGCATTTCAAAAAGTGCGTAAAACACATACAAGCACACCAAATAAAGAGCCCAAATCACAAAGAGAGACAGCCAAAAATGAAAGTAGCTGGGGAATGGTTTGCCAACAACTGGTTTTGGCTTGGAGGAAAGTCGAAGACCTCCGATTGTCGCGTGATGTAAGTACATGGATATATTCACCCATATAAATCTCATTTGTAGGTATAGCTTTTTCTGGTGGGCACTCGTTAAAATCTGTTAAACTTGTGAATCTTTGATATTCAAGACTGACATAATACATACATATGCATATCGACACTTCGAGTGCATTACAGTGACCATTTCTTACATAATAGTGGAGTAAGTAAGTCATCACATTGACTTTGGTATACCATGAATCAAGTGAAATTTACAAAATCAATATAAAATGTTTTTTTTTTTGTGATTTACGGGGACGGAAAATGACTATATCAGCTGGATCAAACCAAATTCGGTCGCACTCCCGCGACAAAAAAAGTATCCAAATAATGCGGGCTAAATTGGCTGCTTGCTGAAAGAGTTAGCGAATACATCATTTAGTTTTATTTCCAGGTGAAGAAAATTGCAAATGCAATTCTATTTTTGTAGTTACATATGTAAGAACACGCATATGTTAGATTTAGGAATTGTTTATCTCGGAATCAGCCGGTTGGGACTTCTATAGCATATAGTATGTATGTAGTTCCCATTGAAACGATCGGTCGAAAAACTTTTTGAACTTTTTGTTTGCTTCTTCATTAAGTTCGGATAACTGTATTAAATAACTGCCATCAACATCGGATAAGTATGTATATTAAATAGCTGTCATTTAATCATGCGGTAAAATGGCATGCTCCGGTTTTTAAAATAAATTGATTTGGGCACTGACGTCTAGATTTGTCTATGAAAAGAGTAACTTGCGTCAGTAACTTGAGTAAACTTGCAAGGGTATAGAAACTTCGGCATGGTCACAATTAGCCCGAACCTCAAGTTTTTTATATTGGAAGTGGGAGCGAGTTTCTGTTAAACCGGTTTAAAGTTTATTATTTGTATGCATATGTTTTTTTTTTTTTTTTTGTATGTACATTTGTGGCTTGCTTCTATAATGGTTGCATTACTTCCTTCTTTCAAATGGGGTTAATATTACTAATTCATTGTTGGTAGTAGTACCTTAAATGAATTGAAAAGCCCGTCGCGCCTGATTCGTTATGCCATGCACTAAGGCATGTGCTTTTATATGTATACATATATACTTCATTTTGAACACTTCATTGCATTAAAATGAAAAGTTTGCTGTCATAGAAAGAAAGAAAACCACGAGTGCAGAGATATGGCGGTATTCTATATGAAAGTCGGCGAACAAATAACAAAATGATTAGACATATGGGTAGAAATAATTTAGGTAAATGTTTACTATTACTACTCGGGCCCAAAACGCGCTTAAACTACATAATTTTGGTATCAAACGAAAGAGAAAAATTGCACGAGCACGACCTCAGGTGCGCCTTGGCGATTTATTTCGTGGTTTTTGAGTAATTAACAAAAGAAAATTAATATTTTTAGCGGGACTATAGCTAAAAGTAGCTTTTTCCGGCTAAAAAAAGCTGTTCAATTTTGAGATGGTGTTGCCAAATGCCGAATTTTGGATACTCAAATACGCGGGCTTTTTGAATCTATTCTCAACAAACGAAAATATTGTTGAGTTTGCAATATTTCTTGATTTTATAGAACAAATATAGTTTAGAATACAATATTCGGCTGCTCTGGCAGCCGAATATTCCTGGACTTTTGAGTTTAGATTAAAATATTTGGCTACCAGGGCAGTCAAACAGCGCGCCAAATAAAAAATAGCGTTTGACAACACTGAAATCTAGCTTTACCCGATTTTTCCACTTTTCAACACTGAAATCTCGAGTAGTAATAGTAAACATTTACCATAATTTAATTCAAACATATTTAAATAATCAACTAAAAACAATGATAAGTTGGCATGGAAATTCTGTGGTGGCCTTAACCCAGTATACGTATGTATGTACATAAGTAAATTGTACATTATTCATACATATGTATGTAATATTACGAATGTATGTATGGAGTTCATAGCAACATGCGGTCAAAGATTTGTTATAATTTGTAGTATTTTATGTGTGGCAAGGGCATAGAATATGGACCATTAGTTTCTGGTTTGTGTGCGTCCCCATGATATTAGATGAGTTAAGTTTCTGGGTCAGTATACCTACATACAGTATACAGTATACATAAGTAGACACATATTTCATAAATGTGTTGATTCTCTGCAAGTGAATTGGCATAATCGATTTTTGAGACAGTTTTTGCATCAATTGATTAATTTCGGCATCCAATTTTTAAGATAAAATATCTACTGATTATTTTTAGATTGATTCGAGAATTGGATGTTAAAATATTGTTGCCTGTTTGCTTTGTTTGGCAGTTTAATTGAAATGAAGTAAGTAAGTCGACTCGCCGACTTGGGTATACCATACACCAGGTGAAAAAAAATTTTTTTAGATTGATCAATCCTGACAGCTTTCATTACTTTATCTTACCTGTGTTAGAAGTAGCTCAAATATCATCCCAATAGCTCTTAAGATGGCTGAGAAAAACGTATACGCACCGACGGACAGACGGACGTGTCTATATTGACTCAGCTTCTCATGCTTATCAAGAATACATATACTTCATAGGGTCGGAAACGTCTCTTTCTGTGCGTTACAAACATCTGACCAGTTTTATAATACCCTTTGCAATGGTATAATTATCGAAGTCGGCATAAAGTCTTCAAAATGGATGGTAAAATTTATATATATTCTTGATCAGCATCATCACCCTTCTGTCCTTATGAACACTCTAGGTGTCTATCTCAAATACTTAAAGAGCGAGACTTATCAAATTTGTTATGTAGACTCGTGTAGTATGTACTTTGATCGCGGTCCCTTCTGTCCGCAATTTACAAATGAAGCAAGTAAGTCGACTCGTCGACTTGGGTATACCATACACCAGGTGAAACAAATATTTCAAATTTCGAAAACCAAATGTACCTACATATTAAATTGTTTTTACATGCTTCATACTATGTGCTATCTCGCTCACTCTACAAACACACGAGCACTCTAGCGCCGCCACTAGCCAACGGCCTTGTGGACCGCTTAATAAAATACGTTCATAGGCATATTTTGCATGTTTCTAGTCCGATTTCAAATTTGGTAGTTTGACAGAAATAGATAAGAATAATTAGACTGCCGAATTTGATTGCGAATGTCAAAAAACTACAGGAGGAAATCGGTTTTTTTTCTAAATTATGGAGGCGGAAGTGGTCGTGGCAAAAAGTTTGAACAACGTATTTCTGCGCGCCAACTAAACGGGTATACAAACTAAATTTGATGTCTAGCTGATATACTTTTTAAGAAAAATAGTTTTATGTGATTCCTGGGGGCGTGGCCAAAATTCCAATTAACTCTATACATTTGCATACTACACGGGTATACGTACCAAATTTGGTGGCTCTAGCTCTTATAGTCTCCGAGATCTGCGTGTTCATACAGACGGACGGACGGACGGACAGACGGACATGGCTAGATCGACTCGGCTGTTGATCCTGATCAAGAATATATATACTTTATAGGGTCGGAGAAGCTTCCTTCTGCCTGTTACATACATTTTACTTTTAACGCGATTGCTTTCAAATTAAATATTTGTTAGTTTAATATATCTGTTAGTGACTGTGCCAAATTTGATCAAGATCGGGCGACTATACCATATAGCTCCCATAGGAACGATCGGTGGAAAACAGTGACTATGATCAATATCTTCGATATTTCCTATGATTGTAGGCCATTCTTTCGCAAACATAAGCTTTTTTAAATAAAACGTTCTTCCACATTGATGGCTAATAGGTAAGGAAAGAGTTACCAAAAAAGTTGCAAGGGTATACAAACTTTGACGCGGTCGAAGTTAGCCCAGGCGCTCTGGTTTTAATTCATAAGTATAAGTATGTATATGTTATGGATCAGCATCAATAGCCGAGCCATGTCGTCTGTCGTCTGTTGGGCAGTAGGGGCGGAGTTGTCCCTTGGCGACTCTAGAGTGCTCCTGTCAGAAGAGTGAGCAAGACCCAAAATGGAATTTTCTATTTACATACATACGTACATAAGTAATTGTGTTACCCTTGGTTTTGTTTCACTTGGTGCATGGTATACCAAAGTCGGCGAGTCTATTTACTACTTAAATTTTTTGTTGACGTCTTCGTTTCATGATTTTTCGTTTAGTTTTCCATTAAACTGGAACAGCTAATTAGTTGCTGTCGTGGGTCCCCTACCCGTACCCTTACAAAAATGATGTTGGCTAGTAAAATTCTCAGGCGACTTTCTTTTTTTAAGGTTTGAGGAAAATCTCAATTGCCAAAAATGATTGTTTGTTTTAGTTTATTTCGTAGATGGACCGATGTAAAGACTTACTTTAATGAAAAGTAAGTAATTTAACAAAGTAAAAGAGTATTTATATTTTATTATGGACAATGTTCGTTCACACAAGGCCCAGCCCAGCTTTCGAGAATTTTTGGTTAAATATAAAGATTTACGTTTTAATCGGTGAGATTGAAAAATCAGCAAATAATGTACATTCTATTGTACATAACATGAAGCCATTAACAGATGAATATTTAACAAAGTAAAATTATGCACAACAGTTTTTATACCATACACCCATAGGGTGAAATGGTATATTAAAGTCGCCAAAATGTATGTAACAGGCAGAAGGAAGCTTCTCCGACCCTATAAAGTATATATATTCTTGATCAGGATCAACAGCCGAGTCGATCTAGCCATGTCCGTCTGTCCGTCCGTCCGTCCGTCCGTCCGTCTGTATGAACACGCAGATCTCGGAGACTATAAGAGCTAGAGCCACCAAATTTGGTATGTATACTCGTGTAGTATGCACATGTTCAGAGTTAATTGGAATTTCGTCCACGCCCCCTTATGCCCCCAGGAATCACATAAAACTGTTTTTCTTAAAAAGTATGACAGCTAGAGACATCAAATTTAGTTTGTATACCCGATTAGTTAGTGCGCAGAAATTAACTGTTCAAACTTTTTGCCACGCCCCCTTACGCCCCCAGGAATCACACAAAACTGTTTTTCTTAAAAAGTATAATAGCTAGAGACATCAAATTTAGTTTATATGCTCGTTTAGTTAGCGCGCAGAAACTAATTGTTTAAACTTTTTGCCACGCCCCCTTCCGCCCCCGGAATTTACATAAAACTGATTTCCTTAAAAACTATGATAGCTACCGACATCAAATTTAGTATGTAGACTAGCTTAATAGACGCGCAGATATTGGCTATTTAAACGTTTTGCCACGCCCACTTCCGCCCCCGCAAATTAAACAAAACTGATTTTATCAAAAACTAACAAAGCTAAAGTCACCAAATTTAGTATGTATACTGGCATAGTATGCGCGGAGAATTTATATATTTTCACATTTTGCCACGCCCACTTCCGCCTCCATAATTTAGAAAAAACCGATTTCCTCCTGTATTTTTTTGACTATCGCATTCAAATTCGGCAGACTAATTATTCTTATCTATTTCTACCAAACTACCAAATTGTATTGAAATCGGACTAGAAACATGTAAAATATGCGTATGAACGTATTTTACTACGCGGTCCACAAGGCCAGAATTGGACGTTGGCTAGTAGCGGCGCTAGAGTGCTCGTGTGTTTGTAGAGTGAGCGAGATAGCACATAGTATAAGACATGTAAAAACAATTTAAAGACATACATTTGGTCTTCGAAATTTGAAATATTTGTTTCACCAGGTGTATGGTATACCCAAGTCGACGAGTCGACTTACTTGCTTCATTTATACTTTTATTTCAAGAGGCTTCTTTAGCTTTTGCAATTCTTTTTGATGCTTATTAATCCATTGTGACTAAATATTTGGACAGAGAAAGTTTATAAGTTACTTTTGAATTAGAAGTCAATTTTAATGTATCCGAGAAACTAGAGTCAATCTGGAAAACCCAAATTTATATTCGCTATCAGCGAGTTTAAATTACCCTAAAAAAATTATATGAGGCCTTTGCCGCAGACTAAAGTTCGATTTTGTTGCCCCGTATGTAATCCTTATTGTCCTTGCTATAAGTGTGGTATTGTGTTTAATAGACAAATAATTGTCATATCGATTCACTTGTTGCGCGTCACTTTCTCCTCCTCCTTCTCTTGCTTTGTCTCACAAAAGGCCTCTCAAAAAAGCCACAAGCTCAATCTCGAACTGTGTTTATTGATCAATTAGCTCTGCTCAGTGTCCATTTATCCATCATTTATCAGCGAGCAGGGGGTTAATCAGCGACTCATTTTGTGGGCCACCAACAATATCTATATATTTACGAATCCCCCCAAACCTCGCTTGTCCTTATGGCAAAGCACTCAATCCTTTTGTCAAATGGCAAATTTAATTGAAGGGTGAGGCTAACCATCAAAGTGTTTGCGCCTCTTGTATTCACTTATTCGACCCACCGCTTACCTTAAACCTTGACATGCCATCGCCAAAGCTACCCGCACTGGCCAAGTCCTCATCGTCCAGGCAGGCGCCTCCCAGAATAGCCTCAGGAAGTTTGGTGCTGGGATGCCGCGATGAGGAGGGTGCGGCTGCTTTATAGTAATAGGGTGGATGTTGATGGCGAAGAATGGCAGCGCCTTCATAGCCCAACAGCTCAATGGGATGATCACATTTACAGCGATGCGGTGGTGTGCGATGATGCTGGTGGATATGTGGATGTGGATGCCTGCTCCTGTTGCCATTGTGTTGCAAATGTGGTGTGTTCGGGGGATGCGGAGGTGGCGGGATATCTGCGGGTGTTATATAGATTTTCCCTCCTCCCCCACTACCCCCTGAACCTACGCCTCCCTCACCTCCTGTTGAACTTCCATGTTGGTTGCTTGGCCAATGATGCAACTCATCAAATTCGCCGGATCTGTTGGCCAGTTGATGTTGCTGTTGCAATTGTCTTGGCTCCCGCAAACAGCCTTGTTGCTGCTGGTGCTGTTGTTTGCGGTAGCGATAATATTCATGATGTGCAGCAGCAGTGGCAGTGACAGTGGTTGGCACAGGATACTGTGTAAGTTGTGACCGGTCCATAAAAATTGGGTTGTGCACAGAAACAAAGACCGGCAAAAACGTGCTCCTGTTAAATCTTATTGTTAAATCTTTTGTAGGTCTGGGTCTGGGTGTGGATGTGGGTAAAGGTCTGGGGTCCAGTGGAACTTTTAAATTCGAATGCAAGCGGAATAAAAATATCGAACAAGAAACAGCTACAAAAAAATAGCAAGCAATAACAAAACTACAATAATGTTATAATTAAAATAAATATTTATTCGCAAATCAGTGTATAAACGCGATTTCTATTACTACTACTAAAGTAGAATATAAAGCCAGAGGGCCGGGTCTAACTTCGGCCGTGCCAAAGTTTGCAAACCCTTGCAAGTTTTTGTGGTACTCTTTCCTTACGTCAAAAAAAAAAAACGTCGAATTTCCGGGAAAGATTGTCGGACAATCTTGGGCTGGAGCAAATTGGCGCATATAGCATCTTATTCTATCGTGTGTTTATCCGATTTTGATCAAAGGATAAAACTTTTTATGTGCATGGATTATTTCCTAGTTTGGTGATAATCACAAAAGTTAATAATTAGTTTCTCTAACCAAAATTATATTTTGACCCATCGTTTCTACACATATGAGATACATATGTATGTTTATGGTCATCCGATTTTGATGAAATTTTACGCAGCCATTATACCTCACTTAAACAGGCAATCATTCATGGTTTATTAGAATAAATTAGACATTAAATAACTTATAAAGAACAGTCACAGATGGTGACTATTGGTTTCTATTGGAGCTGCATGATATAGTGTTTCGATCCGGCTAAATCCGAGACTTACGAATTGTAAGTGCGACATTTCGCTGTAGCTCTTCCGGTTTCCGGTCAGACGGACGGACGGACTTGGCTATTTAAACTCGTCTCGTCGTAATGAATATGAATACATCTATTTTCTATGGTCGAAGTTGCTTTCTTCTATGCGATGCACGTAGAAGACCAAACTTCGGCTATGCCAAAGGGTATATTAATGTGTGTATGCTTTGCAGTCATCGACGGTTATATGTGAATATGTAAGTGTATTATTATGTTGCAAACTTTTTCTATGTGTCACTTGTACATGCATTTACTCATAACCAATAATTAGTTAGTCTCTATCTAAAAATGAAGCAAGTAAGTCGACTCGTCGACTTGGGTATACCATACACAAGGCGAAACAAATATTTCAAAGTTCGAAAACCAAATGTACCTACATATTAAATTGTTTTTACATGCTTCATACTATGTGCTATCTCGCTCACTCTACAAACACACGAGCACTCTAGCGCCGCCACTAGCCAACGGCCAATTCTGGCCTTGTGGACCGCTTAATAAAATACGTTCATAGGCATATTTTGCATGTTTCTAGTCCGATTTCAAATTTGGTAGTTTGACAGAAATAGATAAGAATAATTAGACTGCCGAATTTGATTGCGAATGTCAAAAAACTACAGGAGGAAATCGGTTTTTTTTCTAAATTATGGAGGCGGAAGTGGGCGTGGCAAAATGTGAAAATATATAAATTCTCCGCGCATACTAAGCCAGTATACATGCTAAATTTGGTGACTTTAGCTTTGTTTGTTTTTGATAAAATCAGTTTTGTTTAATTTGCGGGGGCGGAAGTGGTCGTGAAAAATTTTAAGCTAGTCTACATACCAAATTTGATGTCTCTAGCTATTATACTTTTTAAGAAAAAGTTTTTAAGTTTTATGTGATTCCTATACAAACTAAATTTGATGTCTCTATCTATTATACTTTTTAAGAAAAACAGTTTTATGTGATTCCTGGGGGCGTAAGGGGGCGTGGCAAAAAGTTTGAAAAACTAATTTCTGCGCGCCAAATAAACGGGTATACAAACTAAATTTGATGTCTCTAGCTGTTATACTTTTTAAGAAAAATAGTTTTATGTGATTCCTGGGGGCGTAAGGGGGCGTGGCCAAAATTCCAATTACCTCTATACATTTACATACTACACGGGTATACATACCAAATTTGGTGGCTCTAGCTCTTATAGTCTCCGAGATCTGCGTGTTCATACAGACGGACGGACGGACGGACAGACGGACATGTCTAGATCGACTCGGCTGTTGATCCTGATCAAGAATATATATACTTTATAGGGTCGGAGAAGCTTCCTTCTGCCTGTTACATACATTTTGGCGACTTTAACATACCATTTCACCCTATGGGTGTATGGCAGAGGTAGGCACCCATAGCCCGTGCGGGCACTTTTCTTCGGCATATGATCGTTTTACCATCTGTGTACATGCCGAAGTCAACACGAAGTGCACTTGAGAGCGTAAAAACAGAATTAGTCTGTTGCAGCATTTCGACTCGAGCGCATCTATGTCGCGTTGTTGGATAAATGCACATGAAAAAATTAATTTGGGGGTTGTTTTCTCATTTATTTTCTTGCAGCAGATCATCGATTGTGCTGGTTCTCAAAGCCATGATTGAGCCATATTTTATTCACTTTTCATTTTTCGCAGTGTAAAGCACACACATACACTGACAGCTTGAGCTGGCTCTCTTTGTGCCTACCCCTGGTGTATGGTATAAAAAACATTTCTTTCTCTTCGGCTAATGCTAAGGGAATGACCTACCTTTTGATTTGTGTATAAAGTACTGATGTTCTACATACATACAGTTAGAGTTACAGTTACCACTAAGAGTCTAATAGATTAATGAAAAGGTGCAAAATGCAGAGTTTAGATTTGTAAGAAACAAACATTTCCTTCAGTTAGACTTTTCGACCAATGGTTCATTTGACCTATGTGTGTACATACATATGTATATATGTATCATATTAAGAAGCAATTTTCATACTGACGGCTGTTGAGCTACGGTGAAACATATGGACATGATTATATCTTCTTGGCATCTGTTGCAGATTAAGAATACCCACATATGTTGTGAGTGAATGTGTATATATTAATTTATTTTATGGAGGCTCTTTCTATTGGCAATATAGTCTTCAACTTTAACTGCGCTCTTTGATTTAGTCCTATAATTCATATAACCAAACTAAAACATTAATTTTGCTCATCAAGTAAATACGGAAATTGACATGTCTACGTGTATGTATGTACATACATATGCACATAATGCACAAAACGAGCGCCAAGCCCAGAAACTCAAAGAAAAGTGAGTCTTCGCGCCAAATGAATTAGCTCGATTTGGTGGCGAGCTTACCGCATTTATTTAATTACACTTTCCTGGAAAACCAAATACCGTGGCTGCTCGTTGCCCCTTCTACCTACATCTACCCCATTTTTCCCTTAGGAACAGGGAGTGAGTTTTAGGGCCCCGAGTTATATCAAAGAGTGAAACAAGTCAAGCACAACACACAAAAGGGCAAACAAAACTTTTGTTGCTGGGCTTTCCTATTTTTTCATTCCTTTTTACTGTCTTTTTGGGTGCAACCAAGCAAAATAAAACGACATCAGTATTCGGAGACAGAGCGACCGAGAGAAGGCGCCCACATATACGGTCCTTACCGATTCATATCGCTAATGATGATCAAATAACGACCCCGAATCGTTGGCACAGACTGGCGGACCAGGCTCGAATGAATGAACATAACATAGAAAACGGCAAAGCTACAAATCGTTAGCCCAGTTGGCAAAACCCCAGGAAACTGAAAACTGTGTCATATCTGCCTCTTATCCTTCCAGTGCCGGATTAGGCATATTGCAGGAAGGGCAAATGCTACAAGCGCGTTAAAAAATATTTTGATTGCTGAAAGGTCGATTCATTGTTCATTAGTTTACCAGTCTCAGCGAAATGGGTGAATTGGCGAAAAGTTATATTTGAAAAGTTCTACCAAATTCTTAACTTTACTTTGGATTAGCCCATATTCCAAAGGTATTCTTTTACAAGTACTTTAAACTTTTAGCCAGGCTAATTATTTTCAAAATTGCTAAGCGATTTTCGTTCTTTTCATAACTTTTTCATTGGAAAGTGATCTTTTACTTTGTATTAACAGCGCGCTGGCTAAGTCTGGCACTGCATCCTTCAGTCCCACTTGCAGTTCTAGTTGATACCGGCTGGTATAATGAGGTGACCCCACAGCTTTTGGCCAACTGTCGAGCCCAAATGATATGTAAATACCAAACAACTTGCCTTGGAAAAAGTCGATGTGTATGTGTTCCTACTTGATTACAACACTTGATCATTGTGTCAAGAATGTAATGTTGGCGAGTTGCAAACTATTTTAAGTGCCCAATCAAAGAGGAGCCAGCCATTATATTATGCATTCATTAGGATGCAGACATAAACATCAGATGAAATGATTCGGTGTTGAAATGAATGTTTTGCATTTGACTTTTATCGCCATTCGTATTCGAATAATTTGCCATCATCAGTAGAATCTAAGGTGATATCTAATGTCAGGTATGTATGTATACGGCCGTAGCCTTATGCTTAGCTAATTGTTATATGGAAAATTTATATCCTGGTTTTAAATTTTAATGGGTGCCTATAATAAATAATGCTTGTTCATACACACAATTAAACCCACGGACAGACGGACACACTCACACACTCACACATCCAAAACACCACATACAGAGGAGTGAAGCTCCACGATTTGGTTATAAACTTTCAAAAAAGAAAAGAAAAATTGCCTTATGTCCTCATAATTTATGCAAAATAAAATAAGATAACAGACATTTTAAAAATGTATTTATGTATATGTATATGTATGTACATATGATGCATGTATGCAGATGGTTAAAGTGTACGAGATTATAGCAACTAAGTATTTTGGCTGTGCAATGGTGTTCATCATGAAATATGCAATACAAACAATTGTCCGAACATGTGTTACGAATCAAAACTTCAATTTTAAAATCAGTTCATGCCAAACAATTAAAAATTGAAAAGCTAAGTGAATTGAAAGCTTAAATGAAATGAAATCATTTGTAAGGATAGTTGCTATGTTGCCGGTTTGGTGAAGGCAAGCAGCTTTCAAAACAAATAAACTCAGTAAATTCAATTTGCTCTGTTCGGATAAAGAGATTCGGATAGAGTAGACTTGGGGGGTTTAAGGTGGATAGAGTAGGAGAAATATGTCAAAAGCCAAATAATGTACATACCTGATCGCTTTGTGCTGTTTCAGTCACCGAAACATCGTTGCCAGACATTTTATTAATATTTGATTAACAATTTATTGTATCACTTTGAGATTAGGAAAATAATACGGTTTGGATTAATTAGAGTTTAATATACATATTATGTATTCATGTGCAGACTGGTCGTTTTATGTATTCTGCAATTACACATTTATTTGTTGTATTTCTTTCTGGTTTAAACAATATTCGTTAAACCTTTTCTAATGTCCGGGTTCGGAAGAGGTCAATAGAATTGTAGATTTAAATCGTAAATCTGCATTGAGCCTTTCACTAGAAATTTTCTTTGTTTACAGATTTATTGATTCGCTAGATTACAAAATGCGATTAATTCATTATTACTATATGTACATATGTACATACATACATACATATGTATGTATGTAGTATGCCTTCATATACATACATATACATAAGTATGTTTCCCACAGACGGGCTGCTTTGAGGCATCTAAACAGATGATAGTGGCCAATACAAATGGAATACATTTGGTCTTGGAAATTCAACATTTTTCAATTGGTGCATGGTATACCGAAGTCGGCGAGACGACTTACTTCATTTTCATATCCAATTTCGAAGTTAACACGAGGTAAATTCGAGAGCGTGAAAACTAGATTCTATCTCTCGTTTTTTAAAAAATGCAAATGAAAAATTATTCCTGGGTTTGCTTTCCCTTTCATCAGTTCGACGTTTGCGCTCGTTTGAGCGATTTATACAAAATTTGTTCACTTTTCACTTTGCGAAATGAAAAGCACACACATACATTGACAGTTTTCGCTCTCTCTCTATCTCTCTTTGTGCCTATCCCTGTCTTAGAATATTTGTTTGTCTGCGGTTTTCAGTTGCCAGTCCTAAGCGGCAAGAAAAACAAAAGTAGAGACCCTAGAAATCGAGCCCAAAATTACATCCCTATCCCAGACGCTAACTCAAGCTCAAAGAACGAAAAGGGAAAATACATACAGATGTACAAACATATAAGAAATTCCAAATAAATTGAATTGTGTCGAGGAAATGGAGACCGCGCTATAAGCTTTATGTAAACAGACAGTACACAAAATATATAGGTAAGTAAAAGAAAAAAGCCAAGAGATAAAACAAAAAATACAAAAACAAACAGACCGCAACCAAAACGAAAGCCAAAAAGGGAAGGGAAAACCCAAAGGTCCCGAAAATATACAGAAAGAGAACTAGAACAAGTGATAAATGTTCTGTGACCTTTATCGTAATTTCCATAACCATGTGTGCCCCTCGCCCCCAGTGGCGAAATCTCTGTTGCTATCCGTAGATGTCACCAAGGATGGGCAGTCGTTAGCATTTCTAGTTGCCAGATAAGAAAAATTTAATTAAAAATCCGTTTCATATTTAAGTTTGTCGATGTTAGTTTCTGCAAATGATACGATTCTGCGCTACTAGAAGCCCGCGCGCTTTTGAAATCCTGTAAAAGCAATTTCATCACGATTAATTTAAAAAAATTTTGATGCAATTTGTAGAACGAATCTCTGCAATAAGATATTTTAAGTATTTATTCATTTCAGTTTCGGCATTATTATAAAGAGCTAATGATATAAGGATGCGGGACTATTATCAATTAAATGGCATTTAAAACGGCCGACTCATCTAGAAAACTTAAAATTCGCTTACACAGAAGTATGTATCTTAAAGGGCCTCTCACTAACGGTATTTGTAGCCACAGATGTTCCTTGCGCAAATTCATTAAATATTAATGAGTTTAAAAGCGGCAAGCAATTTGTTGTTGTCCCAGCCAGGGAGTGGGATTAGAAAACGCAACTGACAAATTGTCTTGCTATTGATAGATATATCAGACAGAGAAGTTGCCCTTTCATTTGTGCCGTCTATGTGTATATCAGAATGTCTGCTTACTGCCATCCTGTCGGGCTGCCTGCTAATGCCTTTGAAGCATCTGCACTGCTCCTTTGCTCGACTATTTGATTTTTCATTTGTGCATTTGTCAAATGCGAGTAACAGTAGCAGAAAGCTGCAAATGGCAACTGACAGCCAATGAAATGCAAAATGAGGAAAAGACACAAAAGGAGTAAGCCTAGAAGCCCAAGATCCACCTACCTTATGAAACTAGAGGCCAGCAAATGAAGGGTGGGTATCTTTTTTGTCAATACATCGAGCGTATTCCATTTAAAGAGTGGCGTATTCAGGCAAGACGATTGAGTTTTAAGAAATTGGTTATCAAGCAACTTCTTTTTCTCAACCTTTATGGACAAGTACATAAGGTGCGCGAAATAAGTAAGTGGGACACCGCGTTGCTGTCCATGACAAGTAAACCGATTAGTACATATACATATAGTCCATATAATTAAGCCCATTTACAGCTTAGAATAAAATTAGAAAAAAATTAAATCTAAAGATTTTCAAACAAAATAAGTGACTGGGACAAATTGTTAATTTGTGTCTTTTTTGAAAATAAAAAACCAAAACCAACTAAATAGCCTATGTATCTTGTTAAAAATGGACGAAAATAGTCCTTTCAATAAACAGGAATTCCATGCACTTGGACTTGTTTTGGGGCACGAAGATAATAGCGGCACCCATCGGGTTCAACTAAATTAAAGTTTGTATTTGTTGGCACGAGCAGCTTTATGCTAAGCAATATATGATCACTGCAGGAATTTGCACACATCTCCTGGATATCGATAGAGATCAATTATTTCCTATTTGACCAACTATATTCGGTTGTCAATCAATATTGGGCTATTAGAACAAAGGTTTCTTCCATAGTTTTCACGGTCGTTGGATCAACGCAAACTCCTCATAGACAGTTAGAGTTACAGAGTTGACATTTTGCATGTAGGACTGTTTATCTGCACGGGTTGTATATCTCGGATTTACTTTTGACGCGATTTTCATAAAAATTAAAATTTGTCAGAACCCTGGCCCTCTGGTTTTTGTTAATTTTAAAAGATTTAACAATATTTGTTATTGAAAGTACCGATTTCATGTGCTTATCTAACCACATATGAATGCAAAGCAATCTGTTCCATTTACCTATTTCGTTCAAAAACTCAACGTTGTCTTCCAAAAATCAATGTAACTGGAAAAACCTGTGATCATTTTATTATTTCTTAGGTTATCGCAGAAGCAGTCTACAACCAAAATATAAGAGGAAAGGAGAAAACGAAATATTGCATTTTTTGTCCCACTCACCGATTGCACGCACCTTATATTTGTTGTGTATACTGTCATTTGTAGGCGTGAAAGTAAGTACCACAACATCATAGTACATATTTCATATTTATGGGGTTCATTTCCAAAAAAAACTTCTAAAACTACGAAAAACGACATGCTCAAAATTTTCAGGATATCCCCAAATAATAATTTTACTTAATAATTAATACTTGACCATATCTTGAAAAACCAAATCAAACAAGGTGTCATTTATTTCTGTAAAAACTGATGAAATAATGCTAAAATGACTGCCCTCTGCAATTCTTTTCTTTGTAAACATCGGATAGGAATCGGCAGAGTTAAAATAATAACTTCAGAGTTAGTTACGCGAGATGGACAGGGTAGGTTATAGTGCGGTGGGGTGTATACTTAACAAGGTAGATACCAAGTCCCACATATTGGTGAGATTATTACACATTTAAACTTTGCTTTTTTTCTTTTTAGAGTTTAATATATTTGTTGAATCTACTCTTAATTTAGAGCCTAACAACAAGTTTGAGATATTTTTCTTGGTCTAGTACTTAAGCTAAGTCCTGGGGATACTGCAGGTGGCCGTAATCACTTATTGTTGGGTCTGTCATTTCCTTTAAGAGGAGGATGCAAGTCCTTTGTTTTAACAGGTTTTGGGATAACTCAAGGACCTTTTATATCGGCCACCGTATAAACACCCACAACTTAAATTTCTTGTCAGCAATCGTAGTCAATTTGGAGGAGGAATCTGAGGATCATTTAGTAGAATGGCATTTTATACAGTTTAATGTCTCTTCCCCTCTATGTCATCACCACCTTATTTCTTATCTAAATTTGAATAAAAAGGTGTGTACATACGTGAAATTTTTACTTAGTTCATCACTTTCAATAATGATCGAGAATCGTATTTGAGTGCAAATATGTAAATGAATCTTAACTGGACAAAATTTTGCTATAGCTTTAAGTGTGAGCGGACGGTATACATAAACATGTGCATGTACACTGCCGCGCAATAGGGAACCGATGGGTTCAATTTAATTTTCCATTTTCAACATTTCAGTTAATAAGATACTGTTTGCTAAAAAATATGTTTGACATTGTTTAGTTTGTTTTTCTTTTTGGTAAAAAGTTCTCAATTTGTAGAATAAGAAATCGTGTCCCTATTCAACTGCATGGCAGTGTATGTATGTATGTCTGTATGTGTATGATGTTAGGAATGGGCTATAAATTTTGGAAAATGTGAAGCTTTACTTCGGGTTTGGCTTTGTGGAAATTTATATGCCATTCTGCCTTGTCCAAGCCGACTCTTTCCCCAATCTCTTTGTTTTGCAAGTTATGAAAGTCCAATTCCCGACAATAGGGGGCGGTTGGGAGTACGGACCAACACGCCCCCGGCATTTGTTTTAAAAGTAGAATGCGAAAGCAATTGGTCCGCACTAGATAGGGGCAATAAGGGAGGTGGGAAACTGTGGGAAGCACAGCAGCTGTGGCACATGTCAGTGCATTTTTCAGGCGACACCAAGGCAGCAGTCAGCCAACATATTAGCTGCCACAACACATATGGATGAGCTTGTGCCAGTATGTGTGTGTGCTGCGTGTAGGCCATGGGTTTGGGTGATGCATCTCCTGTTGATAACGTGGACTAAATCTGGCCCATGTTATGGTAGATAGAACTGGTATATAAAGTGCTTGTGTGGTATGCCACAAATTCATTATTATTTTCTCATCTCCCACTCGCGCAAGTGGAGCGTCTGATGCTTAGCACTTTTTGGTAGGGTGCAATTTAAAGAACAACTAGAAAGGAAACAACAAGAATTTTTGTTGTCGTCGTTACAATCCAAAGGGTTGAAGATGTGAAAAGTATGCTTCAGGCAAAACGCGGCCTTCAAGTCTTTTCAATGCTTTCGGCCCACTAACAAGTTTAAACAATTTGAGGTTGAAGTTGAAAAATAAGATAAAAGAACGGAACAAAATAAAAATAAAGTAAACATATTTTGCCCACATCACCAACGTGGAATGTTAATGCTACGAATAAGATTAAGAAGCAAAGTTGACGAGTGACAATAGTAGCTGGCAAAGTCACGCCTAGATTTGGCGCAACGAATCACTATCGCTCATTATACCATACACCCATAGGGTGAAATGGTATATTAAAGTCGCCAAAATGTATGTAACAGGCAGAAGGAAGCTTCTCCGACCCTATAAAGTATATATATTCTTGATCAGGATGAACAGCCGAGTCGATCTAGCCATGTCCGTCTGTCCGTCCGTCCGTCCG
The DNA here is from genome assembly GCF_018151085.1 of Drosophila tropicalis. Taxonomy (NCBI): domain Eukaryota; kingdom Metazoa; phylum Arthropoda; class Insecta; order Diptera; family Drosophilidae; genus Drosophila; species Drosophila tropicalis. The sequence continues at coordinate 1,307,019 of NW_027173497.1, forward strand.
TCCGTATGAACACGCAGATCTCGGAGACTATGAGAGGAATCACATAAAACTATTTTTTTTTAAAAAGTATAACAGCTAGAGACATCAAATTTAGTTTGTATACCCGTTTAGTTAGCGCGCAGAAATTAATTGTTCAAACTTTTTGCCACGCCCCCTTACGCCCCCAGGAATCACATAAAACTGTTTTTCTTAAAAAGTATAATAGCTAAAGACATCAAATTTGGTATGCAGACTAGTTTAATAGACGCGCAGAAACTGGCTATTTAAAAATTTTGCCACGCCCACTTCCGCCCCCGCAAATTAAACAAAACTGATTTTATCAGAAACAAACAAAGCTAAAGTCACCAAATTTAGTATGTTTACTGGCTTAGTATGCGCGCAGAGTATATATATTTTCATATTTTGGCACGCCCACTTCCGCCTCAATAATTAAGAAAAAACCGATTTCCTCCTGTATTTTTTTGACTATCGCATTCAAATTCGGCAGACTAATTAATCTTATCTATTTCTACAAAACTACCAAATTTTATTGAAATCAGACTAGAAACATGCAAAATATGCGTATGAACGTATTTTACTAAGCGGTCCACAAGGCCAGAATTGGCCGTTGGCTAGTAGCGGCGCTAGAGTGCTCGTGTATTCGTAGAGTGAGCGAGATAGCACATACTATGAAACATGTAAAAACAATTTAATAGACATACATTTAGTTTTCGAGATTTGAAATATTTGTTTCCCTTGGTGTATGGTATACCCAAGTCGAAGAGTCGACATACTTGCTTCATTTTAATTAGTTCCCACTAACAATTTGAGCAACAACGCTAATTAAATTGTCCTGTCACTATGGGGTCCATCCCAAACCTTAAATATTGAATCTTGAACAATAGGCGCATTGTTAACTCATAAGCACCCTTCGTCGCATTTCACGATATTTGTACTTATGTGCCATTGAATGTACATTCTTCATGCTCATTCTGTAATCATTGTTCCTTGCCATTGAGCTGTGTGCTGTGATGGCTGTCTGATTTACTTTGCCTTCCTGGCATTATTTAAACTAAATTAATTAATCCACCATATGGCTTTCTAACTGCAAGTACAATAGACTTGACAGTAACATCTTTTGGCGGTATAAATAGCTGACAAGGAACTACATTTTTATACCCTTGCAAAAAGGGTATATTAATTTTGGTCAGAAGTGTGCAACGCATAGAACGAAGCATCTCCGACCATACAAAGTATATATATTCTTGATCAGCACGACGAGACGAGTTCAACTAGCCATGTCCGTCCGTCCGTCCGTCCGTCTGGATCAACGCAAACTCCTCCTAGACCGTAAGAGCTACAGAGCTGAAATTTTGCACGTAGGCTTGTATATACTGCAGGCGTTGTATATCTCGGATTCAGCCGGATCGGACCACTATATCATATAGCTCCCATACAAACCCCAAAGTCACGAACAGTGACTTTTCTCAATAACTTCGTTATTTTCTATGCTATTATCGTGAAACTTAATATTAGAGAGTTTACTACGCCTATAAGCGACTATGCCAAATTTGATCAAGATCGGGTGACTATATCATATAGCTCCCATACAAACGGCCAAGTCACAAACAGTGACTTTCTCAATAACTTCGTTATTTTCTGAGCTATTGTCGTGAAACTTAATATTAGAGAGTTTACTACGCCTATAAGCGAGTAGGCCAAATTTGATCAAGATCGGGTGACTATATAATATAGCTCCCATACAAACGAGCAAGTCACGAACAGTGACTTTCTCAATACCTTCGTTATTTTCTGAGCTATTGTCGTGAAACTTAATATTAGAGAGTTTACTACGCCTATAAGCGACTATGCCAAATTTGATCAAGATCAGGTGACTATATCATATAGCTCCCATAGGAACGATTGGTCGAAAACAGTGACTTTTGTAAATAACTTCGTTACTTTTAACGTAATTGTTTTTAAATTAAATTTCTGTTAATGACTGTGTCGAATTTGATAAAGATCGGGTGACTATATCATATAGCTCCCATAGGAACGATCGGTGGAAAACAGTGACTTTGATCAATATCTTCGTTATTTCCTATGATTGTAGGCCTTTCTTTCTCAAGCTTAAGCCTTTTTAGATAAAACGTTCTTCCACATTGATGGCTAATAGGTAAGGATAGAGTTACCAAAAAAGTTGCAAGGGTATACAAACTTTGACGCGGTCGAAGTTAGCCCCGGCCCTCTGGTTTCCATTAACATATCTTTAAAGCACCTAGTAAAGATTGGGATTGGCTGGACAAAACAGCGTATACATAGATAAAGCGTTTTGATAAAACAAATGAAGCCAGTCCAGAGAAGACAAGCTGAGACAGATTGGAGGTACAACAGATTGCTGAAAACCCATCACTTTGGCAGCCTTATTGAAAACTTGTTTGTATTATTTTTGTTGTTTTGTCTCTTTTCCTTTTTTGTTTTTCCTTTAGTAATGTAAAACATCAGCATTACTTTAGTATGCGGGAGATGGATATGGTGGAGATGGTGGAGACTGGCCGTGCCTTGATTTTCAGTAGGAGACGTTTGAATTTTTATTAAAACAAAAAATTCCACCAGATGCAGCTAGCAGATAGAAATTTTGATGTCTTATTGCCATTTATAGTAAGGACAGTTCGCCCCTCCCAAAAAAAAAGGGATTTACTTCTGCCATTCCCAAGTTTTTATTGCTCGTTGTTGAGATTGTCTTTTCTTACCTACATATTTTATCTTCAAGTCCCGCGAAAGAATGTCCCATTTTATTTTATACTTGGTATCAAAAACCATTGTTACTTCATATGCTCTTATAACTAAACTAGGTAATTAACTTATTTACTTATTAGTCTATAAGTCTGTCAATTTCAATTCAAATTGAATAGCTATACATATTATATACAGTGGCGGCCACGAATCTATAACCTTTTTTTGACACTAGTTCTGATTTTTTCGGCTCCTAAGTAACTTAATGAAATCTTTTTTTTCCGTAATTTGTTGGTGATTGTATTCAGATGATGAACCGTAAAAATTGCCTCCCTAGGGTGCATTTGAACAAAGAAAACTCCGGTTTTTTCTAGGCGTACATTTAAGAGGTTTTTGCTAAAATTGTAGATCTAGCAGAACTAAGATAATCTGCATACCACACTGCATGCATCACATACCACTACTTGTATCTATGCTCTATGCTGCGAAACGAAAAAAAAACCTTCCCGTTAATTAAGAATAAATATATCCAAGAAGATTCTGCAAAAATTTCAGACGAATCGGTTCAGTTTAAGGTTCGAGTTTCAGTGGTCGTCGATTTCGAAAAGTGTGTTTAAAGTTTTAAAGGTACTTTACACACACGGCCGACCGCCCTCGTTAAAAAGTTATAAACCTAAAATACTGTCAATATCGTTATAAAAATTTAACAGCATGCTCTTTAAAAACCCTATACAATCGAAATATAAAAAAAATTGCGGGGGCATGATAAAAATTGGAAATAAGCTCGATTACTGAGCGTACTATACGAGTCTGTATACCAAACTTGGCGGCTGTAGTCTCCGAGATATACATATGTGTTCATACGGACAGAAGGAAGGACAGGCAGACGGACGGGCGGAAAGACAAACAAGAATCGACTCGGCTGTTGATGCTGTTCAAAAATATACATGTATACTTTATGGAATCGGAAAAGCTTTCATACCATTTCACCCTATGGTGGCATGGTATAAAAACTTCCAAGGATACTCCAACATAACTTGGTCCTCTGGTTATTTAATTCTGCAAATCAAATTTGATACCTTTTGCTGGAACAGTCTCTGAGGAACTCGGTTTTGTTCGAATTAAAGAAAACATTAAATTTAATGGGAAATAATGCAGAAATGTAGTTTAATGGAATAAGGATGAAAAATATATATATTTCCTCCTCCGACTTTGAAACATAACTCATTTTGAATTTAGCTTGCAAAGGTAAACTGAGCATTTACCTACATTGGTATACATGGGAGGGACTTATGGTCTCGTTTGCAATTTTTTCTCAATAGTTGCAGTTGGTGAGGATTCTGGGGAAGCACTTTTGCTGGGTCCAAGTGATTTAATATTTTCTTTAACCTCCCGAGTAGTGTTAGCTTTAGGTCCGGCCACTGGTGTAGGTTTGGCAGCGGCGGTTGTATTGGTATTATCCGGTTTGCCGCAGTACTTCTCCACTGTGCTTTCTACCTTCTCACTATTGCTACCAACAAACTGTGCAAGCTTTACTTTGTTCTTAAGAACCAGGAATGTGGGCATGCTGGTGACATCGTATTCTATAGCTATATCCTCATGATCATCGACATCGATTTTAAGTATGAGCAGGCGATCGGCATACTCCTCCGCCAATTGCTCTAGTCGTGGCCCAATTATCGCGCATGGGCCACACCATGTGGCATAGAATTCGACCAGGACATGCTTGTTTCCTGCTTCGTCGATAATTTGATCGAGAGCTTCTTTCGACTCTATAACTATAACTTTCTTTCCTTGATCGCGTGCCGTCATTATGAGAATCAGCGAAATGAATACCTAACCCAAATTTGAATTGAATTTAACTTTTAGAAAATTTTGCCGAGCTTCGGATGAGTATTGACATTAAATTTTATGAAATTGTGATACACATAATTTCGAAAATTATTTAGAGAAATCATCCAAATCACAGTCATTATTGACGTGACAACTGTCGGTATATTTAGTAAATCCGAGAGGGTAGTCCTATCACTTAAATGGCTTTAAGGTGAACAATTAGAGAACCGTAAAAGCCCGCCCGCATTGCACACAAAATGAGTGCATAAAAGCTGTGAGAGTGGCATGAAGACGACAGTTGCGGCCGTTCGTGAGGTAGGAGACTAGAGGCAGGGGGTTGGTAGTCCATACGTAAGACACTGCGGTGCATTTGCCTTAATTTCTTACAAATGCAAGACAAGACAAAACAAATAGCTGAACACAGACAAAAGAAGTTCTGAAACAGATAAGTACAACAAGACCAAAGCATGGCTGGCCTTTTAAGTAAAAAGAAATTCAAAACTAAGGATACAAGAACAAAAGTTATGCGTATAAAAGAAGGTGCTAAAACAGGCAATACTTAGACAAATACCTAACAAAACATAGGAAAGTTTGGTAAGTCATCCTTGTGTGCTTCATATTCTTAAAGCTAAATTTATATTTTGTATAAACTCACATTTAGCTTAGCAAATACACAAGTGAACTCCGCTCTTTGAGTTCACCTGGTAAAAAACGATAACTATCCAGGAGGAAAACGGCATATAAAAGTCGCCAAATTGGCGGATCCAGCTCATCATTTTAGTAAGACGAATTGGGCATTCCGAGGGAAATTAAGTATTTTGAAAATTAAGCTGCTTCAGAGATTAAATCTCGATTTTGGGAAACTCCCCTAGTTTTAAATATTTTTTTTGTGTTTGCTTACATATGACATGTTTGTATTTCAAAGAAGGACGATTTACGTACTTTTTTTTCATCCCACATATGTGTACATTACTTGCAGTATATAGGTGCCCAGTAGGTCGAGTAGGAGTTTACGCAGATCCAGACGGACATGGCTATAAAAACACGTCCCTTTGTGTTATATCTCATCGTGTTGGTCAGAGATGCTCCCTATATACCCAATTGCAAGGAAATTAAAATAAAAACATTTTTCTGAAAACACAAGTTACTATCTCTTATCTATGTACATATCCTGATTTACCCTTCGCATGGGCAAAAGGTCTTTCGAGAATGCCAACACAATGATTAATTCTTAAGTGCGGATTAAAAACACAAAACTTGGCATAACTAGCGTTGGTCATGTACTTTACACTTGACATTGACCCTAGACGTTAAAATGTATGTCCATAGAGGTGTTTCGCATGCTGCATAACCTAATGAGCACATGTTTGTTTACATAAATGTAGGCTGCAAGCTTAAATGTTAAGTGACAGCGTTAAGCTGTCAGACGAAACCGGAAATCGTGCAACGCACAATCGAGCGACCGATGAAGTTGGGTGTTGTGCAATCAGTTAAATCAGCAAATGCACCTAATGCCACCTTCGTGGACGATTGCAACTTTTTTTGTTTTGCTCCACACAAAGTGACCCACCCTAAAGTACATAAGTGTATAAATATGTGTAAAGCATATAAAAACTGGCAACCTGGAAAATCTTTTCAGGATTCAGTCGAAAAAAGTCCGCTATTTATGTAAGTAACACAATTATTCAGTTATTTTTATTGCGCATATGCCACGTATTGCAAGCATATTTGTCTTCTATACTTCTTATTGCGGTCAAGTAGTAAATGGGGTCAGGCGAAAGCTCAGATAGTTGGAAGCTTCTTCCTGCTAACATCGCGATTTGTCGCGTATAGCAAATGAATATGCAAACCAAAAGGGCTGAGGATTACCTCGGCATTGCCGGAATTTGTTTGTCGTTGCATGATATCTATTACTCTTTCCTTACCTAAAGGCATCAAAGCGTTGACATTTTATTTGTAAAGTTTGAATTGTACGAAAATACAATATCCCCTACATCTCCGATTTCAAATTCATCCATAAATATGGGCTACCTTTGGTATAATTTCAACTGAGGCTTTCACGCACGATTCTTGCCCGCAATTGCTTAAAAAATTTCGAGAATAATTATGCGAAAACGATTAAAAAAAAAAAAAAATGAACACCAAAGTTATTTGCAATAGCCTTTGCCTTTTTTTTATTTAAATGTATACATGACATGCATATATCCTTGATTATTATATTTAGCTAAAATCCAAATTTATACATTTCAGAGTGGAGCCTTAAGTTATGTCCTTTCAGGTGAGATATTAGATGATCTTGGGAATAATGAAGTTGTTACGTGTGTGTTTATTGTGAAGGGTAAAAGAAATAGTGTATTAGCTGCATGTGTAGTGTAGAGTAAAGAATACAAAAGTTTTTTTAAGCTTCTGTGGATGGAAACTTCTGACTGCAGTTCGCTGCGAATTCAAGTTCAAATTTTACTGCGAGTGAGTGCGGTAATCTATGCCATGCGCATTAGTGCACGGTCGTTTTTTTGCTGTTGGGCTCAATGAGGAAATGGTATGATGAAAAAGCATTGTCGATTTGACAAATCGCTTGTTTGTGTCATTAGATCCCTTCTTCTTAACATCTCTTCAATTATAATTTTTAACAGTCTAATTTAATTGATGGCGAGAAGAATCCGCCAATTTCCATTCTAATGCCAACATTTTGAACTAAACTTGATGTACATACGTCCACACTCACGAGTCTACATAGTCTCCAATATCTAGGTATTCAAACTAAAAACTAATTTACAATTTTAGCAAGGTTACAATAAAAAATAATGCAAATTGGAATTATAAAGTGTGAACATACATTGAATTTGGCATGCATACTCATTTAGTAACCTAATAATTTTAGTCCAAGATGTATGTATACACACATACACAAATAGTTAAGTCCATACCCTCAATAAATTGGATGTAGGCCTGCCGGTTATGCATATGATTCAAAGACATAATTGCGGTTAGTTTCTGTAAAACTCTTTGACACCCGTAAGCATGACAATTGTATGTCTGCCAAATGCCAAAAATTATGACCAGCCAGTGTAGGTACAAACTGAATTTGAAGCATTTTCATTTAACAAGTTTATGAACCCTCTGTCATTCCCAACAATAAGATGGGCATTTCGGTTTTCGAGTGCCAGCAGACACACACAAACAAGCGCATACACACGCCTGGCTTCAAAAAGATATTTCACGTTCATGTGCCTCATTGTTCGATGGTGTTTGGGTTCCTGCTCATGACTTCGTCTTTTGTCAGCGCACTGTGCCGTAAATGCCGCCCGTTTCTGTCGAAAAACATGGGCAAAATTCTATTATGCTTCTGGAAAATTTGCTTTCCATTTTGCAGGGTTTGCTTTTACGTTGCGCTTAACTCGTAGCTTCGACTCCTATTATTTCCCTTTTACCGGATTACCCAATCTCATGACAGTTGGCATTTGTCGTGAAATCGTAATGAGTTTTGAGAGTGAAGCGCAAAAAAGACTTCTGGATACGCCTCGATATGGGCTGCTGCTATTGTGCGGCTGGTTGAATATGGCATATGTGAATGGGATTTGAATTATTCGTTTTGGGAAACTGGGAAGGGACAGTTTATGGACTTTCTTCTTCTACGAATTTAAACTAGGTCGCCCCGTCGATTCAGTTTTGTAAGGCGCCATCCAAAGGTAGAAGATGTTAAAGTTGGGAAACCACAAAAATTATTAAAATTGGATTCTAATTATCAAGTTGTGAGTACTTATGTACATAAGTACATTAAATAAGAAACTTATTTAACTTTTTTTTGCAATCTGACGATATATTTACGTATAAATATATATACAATGAATGGTTTATGATAAGCGTTTGAAAAATAACGAAATTACTGATCTAGAACTCAATTTACGACATATCGCTCCCATGGGAGCCACAAGAAAATCATAAGAATGTCAACATCAGCACATTTCTGATCGAAACAAATAAGTATACCATTTTTAAAAAGGGTATAACAAGCGGATCGAAAAAAAGGTTTGGTGCTATGACGGTGTGCTTGATGGGGTGGCATAAAAACAACAACTGCGGCGAAAGTTGTGAGTCTGCTGGCATGTCTTTTCCTCCTAACAAGCTGCGTCAACAAACTAAACCACTTTGAAATTAACACGTTACATTGACATTGGCAGCTTTATGCGTGCCGTGCCAAGTGTCGCTAAAATCAGACAGGAAAGCAAAAGGGACGAGAACTGAGTGGGTGGGAAAGAGGTGGAGAACCTAAGAGGGTGGTGGGTGCTAGCAAGAGACATAACCGACGCATGGTAACTCCCAAACATGGCGGCAAATATGGCGAGCTACAAAACACGCATCGAAATAGACACGAAAAACGGAAGTCGCGCAAAAAAGCTAATTTCCGATGTGTGGTGTAAGCTACAGTGGTGGTAGGAGACTTAAGTACACGGATAAAAATAATGAAGCATTTTAAAATGATATGGAGCACAATCTATTTGAATATAAGATTAGTCCCAGTTAAAGACAAATCAATTTCCAATTGACTATAATACAAAATATTCAAATGTACAGAGATATGTACAAAATATACAGTATTAATAAATATTAAATACTAAAATCAAAATCGAGATTCAAAACATAGCAACTAATTTTCTCACATTCCATCTTTTTGAAATCGTTTTCGTATCGCTTGAATGTTGTGCGCCTGGTCTGACGTCAGCTGATTCATTTACTGGAACTTGATATTTACTTTCATTCAATTCATTCATTTCGTTTTGAAATTGATTTTTTGAACAGTATACTTCATATGTATTCACATATCTTAGGAGGGGGGCAGGGCAGAAAATACTTCTTGCGAAATTAAATTCAGTGTCAATTGGTGTTTTTATACCTCGCATCCGTAGGGTGAATGTTATATTAAGGGCCGACTTCTGTGGGGTCGGAAGAACTTGTTTCTACCTCTTACATATGTACATGTGACTTTAATATACCATTTCGCCTTCCGGGTGCATGGTATACAAATAGCCAAGTTATTCCTACATAAGTGTTTTTCACGTTGTGAAATAAAAAGGCGGGGTTGGCTGTTGGGGCTAGAACGTTCTCGTGTGTTTGTAACAGTAAGCTGGGTAGCCTGAATTCCCTTTGTGACATGTAAAAAGGATTTGATATACACACACACAAATTCGAGTTGATGAATTTGGTGCATTATACATATATTGGAATCGAAGATACGACTTATTTGTTTAATTGCTTTTCATTTTTGGATTGTGTGGTGATTAGGCTGCTTTCAACAGGATCTCTGTTTTCGTAATCTGCTCTTAAGCTGCTTATGCTTTTACTTGGCAACAAATTTATTGTTGCCTCTGTCAATGGGACCTTGTCTTAAAATCCAAGAATATTTATATCCTCACAAAAAGGGTGCATTCACTTTGGACATTATTTGCCAGCACGAGGAGAAGAGTCCAGTGGCTATATAGCGATGTCTATATCTCGGATTCAGTCGCGAAAACGATCGGTCAGGAAAACGTATTTGCTCCTTATGCGATTATTAACAAACAGGCAGTAATCAAATTAAAGCTTAAATTTTCTGTTAAATTGTTATCAAAAGTGGCGGACTATCCAATAGCTGGGCCAGGAAAAGTTGGGAGGTCGTTTTTATCTTCGCTTTTGTCTGTGCTAAAGAAGAGAGTAATACGAATACTTTCAAGGATGTACAAACTTCGGCCACAAAGTTAGCCCGGCTCTCTGGTTTTCTCAAGCATTTTCTGCTTTAATCTTTGCCAATGCTTTAAGTGAACCTAACCAAATTTATGAGTTTGATTTTTCCCCTTCCTTATACCAAAAAAGCACTAAAAGGGCATGGTGAAGCACTGACACAATTACAAATGAAAACTGCAAGTGCTGCAAAAACAAACCGTGCGGAAATATTTAAGGACTGACTTCATTAGGTTAACATTGCGTTAAGAGCGAGGAACGAGGATAGTAGAGGGGCAGTCGGAGTGGTGTTTGGTTGAATATAAAGTATTGGTATAGAAGCACAGTCTGTAGCTGATAACTCATTACAAACAAATTTTGGATTTGATAAGCTTATACATATTTCAGCCTTTATTTCGGTGTTATTGTCACTCGATAGGTAAACAACTGGCAAAGGCTTTCAATCTTTATGGTCACTAAATATGTAGACATTTTTAAAATCATATTTTTATTTACGAGTGGGGTCTGAAATTTGGAATTTACCACATTGTGTGCTTTAGTCGAATGTTTGTGTTAAGGATTTTATAACTGCCAGTCACATTTAACTGGTTAGGTACGTGTTGTAATAAATGGTTATATAGTTATATCAGAGTGACTAAGACAAGGGAAATGTATAAATAGAACCTAAAGCTATGTTCTTGTTTTTGTACACTGGTGAAAGTGTTTGTGGTAGTATCTTCATACCTATAGACAAAAGTTAAAAAAGACTACAAAAAGAATGAAAAAGACATACAAAGTATTCCGATCCCTATCAAATGTAAAGGCTATGCTCAGATTTTGTTAGATGCTACTTATGAGCAAACATATGATCTAATAAAGTAGAGTCATGCGGCGAGGGACACATTCACCTCAAATTTAGAAACTTAATCGACAAGTTAGTAGGGAGTAGGCTAGAGGGCTAGTCCGAATTTAAATTTGGCATTTTACCTGCAAATACAAGTGTGGCAAACTTCATTTTAGTTTAGAAGGCAAAAAAAAATTCAAGGAGCCACAACCCGAAAGTGTTCCGGACGACTAGAAGGTGTTACAGTTTGGACCCACAGATCAAGAAGAAGCCTTGGGGAGATATCGTGGGCCCTAAGCAGTGTGTAAGAGAAAGAGAGAAACCTGGGTTTCGATACCACCACTGATAGAATAGAAAGTCGCTGTTCTTGACTTTGCGGTTTCTTTGGAGAAAACTCATGGCAGCTCATGACTGTGCAGTTTCTATAGGAGCTATACGTAACAGTCGTCCGATCCTTCTGAATCCAAAATATACAACCCCCGTGCAGTACATATGTATAAGCCCACGGGCAGCTCTGTTGCTTCAACGGTCTAGGAGGAGTTTACGGTGATCTACACGGGCGGACATGACTAAAAGAACTCTCGTCTTGCTGATCAAGAATATGTATGCTGATCAATGTAATATTTGAATGTATGTTCTCTGATATTAAAATTATTATGCCCTTTTTAAAAGATGTAATAATGAGAAAACAATCCAGGACCGGTCTCACCCTGGCGAAATCCCTGAGTGTTACAAACGTTGGATTTACCACAATTCATCAGGATCTTGATATTTTATGGGTACGGGACTAATTTTTAAAGTAGTGAATAAAAGCTCTTAAATTGTGGAACAAAAAAAAAAAAAAAAAAACAACGCGTAAATTTATTCAAAAATTTTCGGACGGAGAAGCGAAAACATTTTGGTGTTGTTTTTAGCTTGCCAGCTTCATTTTGCATTCAAGTGGCCCCGTTTGCTAAAATGAAAATAAACCAAAAAAAAACATTTGCCTCTGGACTGTTGTCCATGGCCAATTGAGAGGGGTTTGAGGCAAGAGAAGACGCGACTGCTCCCGTTTCCGTCTCTTCTTTGGCTGATTTGACAAAAGTACTGCATTGGTTTTCTTTTTTTATTTCGCACTGACATAGATTTCATTACCTAAACTACAAAGTACATTGCCTAATTTGGGTCGCTTAGAAAGGGGCTCAATCTCATGCCTATTTTTGACCATATTTTCAATACATTTTTATTTACAACCGAAGGGCGGCGGTAACTTGGTCCATGTCAAAGTTTGTATGCCTCTATTTTCTTCGTCAAATCGGAAAAAAGTCTCCAAAAGATTGGCTAACATACTGGCCAACAGCCAACAGAATTATAGACTATTGTGTTCACAAGATTACCTATTGTGATGATTATTGGATAAGATGATAAAATTAAGATTTTCTGACCGAAATAAGTGTTTCACTGATCGTTCATATGAGATCAATAAGATGTACATACGCGATCTTTAACTACGGCACAGACAATAATCTGTATATTATTTTCAGGCAATCAATGTTATTGATTTGTCATTTTTTGCGACTGCCTTCTCCCGTGGAAGCATTTAGGCATTGTCGTCCGATTGAGTAAAATGGCCTTAATCATTAAAAAGTAAATTGAAATTAAATAATTGAATCCAAAAGAATCGCTTGAAAACAAGGAGTCATTGAATAAAGTCACTGCTCGTTCCTGAAGAAGGAGCTACATACATATTTAATGTAGTAGTTCGATCCGGCAAACAATGCAATTGCGTTCATCGAGACGGACGGATAAACATACAGACGGACACATAAACTAAAATATAAACTAGCCTCGTCATGCTGAACAAGAACATATATACTTTATGATGTCGGGAAAGCTTTCTTCTGCCTGCTACATACATTTTGGCCATTTCACTTTATGAGTGCATGGTTAAATAACTGGGCTTCTGAATTCACATTTTGTCTTAAATTAACTAAGTACACGACCATTATAAAAGGCATACAAATTGAGTTGGCCAATCCCGAGGCCAGTCTCTCTCTCACTTTCATTCATGTTTTTGAGTGATTAATTTTCATATTTATAATAAAACAAATCTCGCCGACTTCGCTATACCATGCATTTAAATAACGGTTTTGCAAGCCTATTCTATCTCACTCACTCGTACAAGCACAGGCTATTTTTACCAAAATTATAATTTGGTGGCTCTAGCTCTCACAGTCTATGAGATCTACATAGGGGTTCAAATGGCCAGATCGACTCGGCTGTTGACATATGTACACCATATGGGGTCGAAAAAGTTTTCTTCTGCCTGTTACATACATTTTGGCGACATTAATATACCAACTGACCCTATGGCTGCATGGTATATATGTAGATGTTAGAAGGCTGAAAGAAATGGCCTACACAAATGCCTGCAAATGGCTTTAGAAGAGCCAAAATGAAGAGGCCTGTGAAAAAAGGTCGTTGAGAAGCACGGTTAATACTGTTCTACAGATCCCATAATGAATGGGTTGACCCCGGTCGCTGAAATTGAAGATGGGGGCAACATAATTAACATTGAAACTTGAGCCAACACGTCAAATGAAAAGTGTGCAAAAAGCAAATGGACTGTTGGAGTGGGAGGGGGTTAGGGTGTTGCCACACGTAAACACGCTTCGTCAATGATGTTTTACCTCATACTGACACTCACACTTGAACTCCCACTTACGTGTCTCCCACGTTTGAAACTGATGTATTTTTTACACTCGTGCAAAAAGAGAGTAGATATGTACATACAAATACAAAGGTTTTCCGGATGGAGTGTGCAACCCATAAAGGAACCATCTCTGGCCACATTAAGTATTTCATATTTATAATCTTGATCAGCACTCCGAGACATGTTTATATAGCTTTGTTCGTCCGTCTGTATGTCCGTCCGTCTGGATCCTCCTGTTAGACCGTTACCTGGCGGTCTAGAAACAGCTTCTGTTGCTCTAGACTCTTCAGTCTATATGCCTATATGAACAAATATTCTCATGCTGGAAGGGCGATTAAAAGCACAAATAGTTTTTAGTTTATGGTTCAGAATGCGATTGTTATACAATGAATTTATACAGACACAAGTGTGTTATCTAATCGCCTAGTTTTAATGATTAAATGTGCGCAACTCAAAAGTTAACGATCTCAATTGGGCGATAAGTTAATCCAATATAATACATACCAACACATGTACGCATACCACATGTACATTTGTATATGTATTTATCTGTCTATATGTATGTATGTTCTGTATTTATGGCAATCGTTGAAATGTTCGAGTCCAATTTACGTACATATGTACATACATATGTAACATGTACATTAGCTAGTTGATGTAAATCTGTTACCGCGGTTCGTTTACCTTTCCTTTTTATGCTCTTCCAAACATTTATTATACCATTGATCACTCATCCCGATGTCAATTGTTTGGCATAAGCCACAATCGAAGTGTAAGATGTAATTCCAATTTTTGATCAAAACTAGCTTATAGTCGGCTTGAGGTCATTTAATCATACTAATTTATAGGATTTTTATTCACAAAGCCCAGTTTTGACAAACTTCAAAAATGTCGTAATCTAGACAAACACCAGAAACGGATCGGCCGCCGAATCACACACGTTGTTTTACACCAATTCTGAGAGCGCCCACATAAAAAATGGGGAATCTGCAGTTGCAGTTTGGATAACTCTTAAAAAGGAGTTTTGTTTCTTTTGGTCAGAGTGTGCAACGTGTAGAAGGATCCCATGAGGCACACATTTCTTGATCAGTAGGCTCAGACGATCCTAAGAGGCATAAACTACATCCTGGGCCATTAAAGCTAAAGTGACTGGGACTTCACACGTCCTGTTTGTACAGAAGAATGTGGACAAGAAAGCATCCAAGAACACAGCATTAAATAATAAGTGTTCGGATATCTATAACTGTACGAGTATTTATATTTACATTCAAAATTTGAACATTTTCATTAGGCTCGCAAATTATGCCTGCATAAATTTCCAGGAGGCATTTCACTGGAGCAAACAAAAGTATCCAAATGACAATGGACTTCAAGCCCACCCCTATCCACCATCTATGCCCATCGTTGCCACCTCTCGTCGGCTGCAAATATTTGGCCAACAGACAAAAATCAATATTTAAATTTTTTCGCATCAGAAGCAAAGTGAATTCAAGTTTGTTTCTGGTCAGGATCAGGCAGATCCACTATGTGTATGTGTGTTTTGGGCTTAGATGTTTTCCACAACAAAAAAAGGGAGACAGAAATAGAAAACGAGGGAAGGCGAGATAAAAGAAGCTAAAAAAGAGAACAAAAGGAAAACCCAACCTTGTAACAGTTTGCGATGTGTGAATTTAAGGAAGGGTACGAAAGAGTTAGACAAGAATAGAATGGCGGTTGCTTTTTTGGTGTCACTCTTTCTCTCTCACCTTCGCTGTATGTTGTTAGGGAGTTGGTTTTTTTGTTTTTCCAATTCTGTATTTTCTTTGATTGGACTTTAACAATGGCTTTTTAACAATAACAAACAAAAAACACAAAAAAAAAAAAAAGAAACATGCAGTGCTGATTTAAGACCCTCTAAAACTAGTTATTTATTTTAACGTAGATATGTACATAAGGCTAAAATGCCTTACAGATTTCTATTTTATAGAATGCTACATATGTTATGGAACTATCTAAGTCAAAGACTTAATCACTGCCACTTAGCCCAAAGAGTGCTTTAAGCAAATTAATGAACATTTTTGCTTGGCTTGCTGTCTTCCTACCGCCATTTCCTTTGAGTCCCTCTTCGACTGTGAAAATGTACATATTCGACTGTGAAAATGTACATATTTTAAAAAGTTTATGTTGCAAAAGTATCAGATAGAGAAATTTGGTAGAGATTTGGTAGAGAAATTACTCTGAAAGGGCAGTACTCACTGTTCTTAGCACATTATTATAATTGTTTAATGAATTGGTCAGATGTAGGTTTATCTATGTATGTATATTCTTGATCACTATCAAGAACATAGTCGACATACACGATTACACGCCGTTTCAGCGGAGGAAGTTAGAAATATATTTACTTGTCATTTTAAGACAGCAAAACAGCCCTTTGGAAAGCATTTCGAAATTATGGAAGATATGATTATGTTAGTTAGTTGCTAGCTATAGTAGAAAGATGTTTACAATGCCCAAAAAGTAGGCAAGGGCCTATGAGTGCAACGGAGGATAAAAGGCTAAATTAAATTACTTTCAAAAGGAACTTCGGTCTGACAAGTAGCATGGGTTAATTACAGTACCAAATGAGTACTTTTCAGCTATGGTTGACCCTAATTTTTGGACAGAGGGCCTAGTTGTACACGAGTTTGCGCCCAATAAGCGCTCTCGTCCGTTGCCAGTCCACCTTCCTGATTTATCTTCTGCTTCAAATAACTAATAACGTCTAGTCTTTGCATTCATTATCAAAATGTAAGAGGACTTCTTACCAAGCTCTCGAACCTGTTCTGTGATAGCCAAACGTTTTTGGCTGACATATTAGCTTTCTCTGAAACTTGGCTTAACCCCTCTGTTTTGGATAATAAAATTCTTTTTAATAACTTTATTTCTTATAGGCTTGATCGTGTTGGTCGTCGTGGCGGTGGAGTACTCATTGCTGTCAACTCGAATCTGTGTTCAAGTGTTGTGCCGATTGATTTCCCTTAGGTGTTGAGTTTATTTGCGTCAAAGTTACATGTTCTAACTATAGCCTATATATCTCTTGTTCATATATTCCTCCAGCTTCTGATATCATGATCTACGTGCACCATGCTGATGCTTTACGAACTATTTTTGGTCGTCTTAAAGATCGTGATTTTCTTATAGTTTTAGGTGATTTTAACTTGCCTAATATTTCCTGGCTTGTTGATGATAATCTATCTTTCTTAATTCCTTCATCTCAACATGTTTTTCTTGATAGCCTACTTGAATGTCCACTTTATCAGTTGAATTCTTTCCTTAACTCTTCTAAAAGAATCCTTGATCTTGTTTTTGTCTCTGATCCCACTGTTAGTGCTGTATCGCAAACACAGCCACTAGTGAAACCTGAAGATCCTTATCACCCTACCATTGAAGTTACTATTTCTTACAATTCCGTTACTAATTTATTTAATAACATCTCAAATTCTCGTCGTAGATGTCTTCGTAAAACAAATTTCAATCTTCTTAACAGCCTTATTTTCTCTTTTGATTAGTCGTTTCTATTTGAGTGCTGCGATATAGATTGTGCAGTGAAGTTTTTCTCTGCTCTTAATTCTCTAATTGATAAATGCGTTCCTTATGTGAATGTCTCTACCGTCTCTAGCGCGACAGTCTGGGTCACACGTAGGCTCTCTAATCTTCGTAACATTAAATCGAGATATTTTAAAAGATTTAAAAAAAACTGCTTCGCGACTTGACTATACAACAATTATCTCGTTCGCTGTAAGGTTGAATTTTATAAGAACCCCAAAAGATTTTACAACTTTGTCAATTCCAAAAGACGCTCTAATGTACTAAAAGTCGTGGTTAAAGTCGTATCTTATTGGCAGAACCCAAAAGGTGTCTTTTCGTTCCTCGATATCTAAAACTGTTCGAGTTACGTCAGGTGTACCCCATGGCAGTCATCTGGGCCCACTATTATTTACATTGTTTATAAATGATTTGCCTTTGGCCTTGGCTCATTCACGCGTGCTCATGTTTGCGGATGACGTCAAGATTTGTTATTCCTATAATGATCCTTCTTTTCAACAGTACTTGCAATCAGATCTCGATGCGTTCTGTGATTGGTGCCACGTTAATAAATTACACCTTAATGCCTCTAAGTGTTCTTTTAGGACTTTCAGTCGTTTGTCTCCGCTCCTAGCTCATTACTCTATTAAGTCTGTTCTGTTAGATTGTGTAACATCATTCAAAGACTTAGGCGTTATGTTTGAACCTAAACATTCATTTAATGTTGATATTTCTTCAATTGTCAATAGAGCATGCAGCCTTCTTGGCTTCATTAAACGTTGGGCCAAAGAATTTGATGATCCCTATGTAACAAAGGTTTTATACACTTCGTTAGTTCGCCCTACTCTAGAATATTGCTCGCCAGTGTGGAACCCGCAATATGATGTTCACCAGCGTAGTATTGAATCGGTACAGAAGCAATTCCTTAAGTTTGCGCTACGCGGTCTAAATTGGGACCCGGGTCTTCGCCTACCTTCTTATTCTGACAGACTTCTTCTTATTAATCTTCCTTCACTTTATAACCGTAGGCTTGTTTTTGGCATTCTCTTTCTCCATAAACTAGTCAACGGCGAAATCATTTCTACCAATTTACTAGTTACTCTGTATTTTTGTGTTCCCTCACGTCGGACCAGAAACTTTTTTCCTATTCACCTTAGTAGACGTCTGACTAACTACTCTCTTCACGAACCGCTTCGTGTTCTTTGCCAATCTTTTAACAACCTTTCTCACCTTATCTCTCCTCATCTTTCTGTCACTTCTCTTCGCGCTATACTTTTTAATCATCTACAGCGAAACCAATATTCTGGACTTGGATTGGCTGCAACTCATCCCTGGCCACATTGGCTGTGAATCGGGGCACCTTGTGCAAATAAAACACCTCCACCGGGTCGGGGATGTTTAGTTGTGTATAAAGCTAAGCTACCTTCTTCATTTAATTACCATCTGGCTTTAGCTTAAGCTTTTTCGTCGACTGCTGTGTTAGTTGACGTAAATAAAATAAATAAATAAAATAAATAAATAAATAGACAAACTTTCTGTCTCCTATGCTGTTGTCATCAAATAAACATAAATAATTTGTAGATTTGTTTCTGCAAGGGTATGCAAACTTCGGCACTGCGAAAGTTAGACCGCCCGTTTGGTTTTATTTCTTATCGGCTTATCATATTGAAGCATTGCGCATGAGGGGTTGACGCTTCTTGATAACTTGTTCTTGAAATTATCGGTGACTGTTGCCATTGGGTTATTGGACAAATCGTTGACAGCTTGAGATACATAAATTCAGCAGAATATGAAGGGCAATAAATTTGTCTAGTGTCGGTGTGTTTTGCAGAGAGAACTCATATTGTTCTTATAATAATGAAGCCTGGGCTTAGATTAATTAAAATGTATCTTGTAGATATCAAAAATAGCATAGAATAGTACAAATTCTAATCGATTTTCAAATGTAATTAGTCGCGTATTAAATGTATAAGGTTTAATTACATCCATTGGTATAGGGAATGAACAATAGCAAAATACTTAGAACACGTTCAAGTACGACGTCCAACGACTGATAGTTTATATAAGCTTCAACTAAGCCGATATTAGTTTTTCGATATTTTTCTTGTTACTTCACCTCGCTTACGCTTAAAGTTGGCTCAAAGTTTCTTCGCTTTCTTTTCATTGACCTTTTGGCTATTATATTAATTTTTTTCCCCAAGTACGGCACATTAAGAAGCTCAGCGACACATGTTGTTTTATGCGGCCTACTGGCAGGGACAGGGGGAAATATTTCAATAGCCAAAAAGGATATTGTCAGAGCTACAAACTCTTCTAGGTTCACCTCACTTACATAAAACTAAATTTATATTCTTATTTATAAACTAGTGTCAACAAAATAATTATTTGCGACAAATAATATTGGAAGCCGGTGTAAAGAAGGAGGCAGCATCTGGAGCATGAACATGAGTTACGTTCATTTCACAAAAGAGGGTAAATGGTTGGAGCGGGCGGAGCGGCACTGGGGGTAAGACATAGAGAGGTGGGTGAGTATGCTATAATACGGTTGAATGATAGAGTACTGTGGAAGGGTGTCTTTCAATCCATCCATTTATAGACTGTTGTTTACCTTATAATTTTTGTTGGCATTATTAGTTATTAAATAACATTCCGAATGTAGAGGACTGTATTTGAACACAATAGGGGAAGGATACGCGATAGATTGTTCACTTCAATGGCCATCGAGATCAACTTCTTATATGAAAAGTAAATATCATACATACGGAGAAAGTTCTACAACCAAGGACTTAAAATATTTCCTAAAATAATGTTTTCAAGTCGCACGCAATGTGTGTAAGTGAACAAAACATTTCTGATCAATACTGTGAGTCCGTTTCCCCATTCAGCTTCCGATTAGGTACACAAACCTACTATAATAATGCCTTCTTGAGCCGTTTTATTGTCAATAAATCTCTAATTTCATTACACCGAGACAAGAAACTGCGCCGATTCCATGCCCCCTTCGCACTTCGTACTGGCAACAACCATCAATCTGCAGTCGCTAGAAGCCCTCACATAAATAAGTCAACATTGACTTCAACAACCGAAACAATCTCAGCATGGTTGAAAGGATCAAAAACCTATGGTGAGTTTGGTTCAAAAAGAGTCTGCGACCGATCGGGCACATTGCAGGAAAACGGTTCAATCCGGCCAAAAGCTTAAATTCATAATCTCTTAAACTGAATTATTAACTCTCTGGAAAACAAATAGAATGAAGCAAGTAAGTCGACTCGTCGCCTTGGGTATACCATACACCAGGGGAAACAAATATTTCAAATCTCGAAAACTAAATGTATGTCTTTAAATTGTTTTTACATGTCTTATACTATGTGCTATCTCGCTCACTCTACAAACACACGAGCACTCTAGCGCCGCTACTAGCCAACGGCCAATTCTGGCCTTGTGGACCGCTTAGTAAAATACGTTCATACGCATATTTTGCATGTTTCTAGTCTGATTTCAATAAAATTTGGTAGTTTTGTAGAAATAGATAAGATTAATTAGTCTGCCGAATTTGAATGCGATAGTCAAAAAAATACAGGAGGAAATCGGTTTTTTTCTTAATTATTGAGGCGGAAGTGGGCGTGCCAAAATATGAAAATATATAAATTCTCCGCGCATACTATGCCAGTATACATACTAAATTTGGTGACTTTAGCTTTGTTAGTTTTTGATAAAATCAGTTTTGTTTAATTTGCGGGGGCGGAAGTGGGCGTGGCAAAACGTTTAAATAGCCAATATCTGCGCGTCTATTAAACTAGTCTGCATACCAAATTTGATGTCTTTAGCTATTATACTTTTTAAGAAAAACAGTTTTATGTGATTCCTGGGGGCGTAAGGGGGCGTGGCAAAAAGTTTAAACAATTAATTTCTGCGCGCTAACTAAACGGGTATACAAACTAAATTTGATGTCTCTAGCTGTTATACTTTTTAAAAAAAATAGTTTTATGTGATTCCTGGGGGCGTAAGGGGGCGTGGCCAAAATTCCAATTAACTCTATATATGTACATACATAATACACGAGTATACATACCAAATTTGGTGCCTCTAGCTCTCATAGTCTCCGAGATCTGCGTGTTCATACGGACGGACGGACGGACAGACGGACATGGCTAGATCGACTCGGCTGTTCATCCTGATCAAGAATATATATACTTTATAGGGTCGGAGAAGCTTCCTTCTGCCTGTTACATACGTTTTGGCGTCTTTAATATACCATTTCACCCTATGGGTGTATGGTATAAAAAGTGTAACTTTTATGTATATACCCATGTCATGTTATTTTTAAATCGTTTATTAAATAAATTTTCCTCAAAAAGTTTCGTGTTCCAAATATTTTTGGGTTTTATATTCTATATAAGAAGAAATTTCCCACTAAGCCTACTTTAAAAAGACTGCTGTATTTCTACTCTATTTCCATGGCAGCTATATGTTATGGTCAATCTGGCCGTCCGTCTGTGTCTATGTAGATCTGGGAGACTATAAAGGCTAGAGACATCACATTTTCGGTACACTAGTGTACTGTGTTTCATTATCCAGGAACTTCGCTTTTTCCCTTATCCCCTCGGGTTTTTATGAAATTCACAGGCGTTTCCAATGCGCAGTTTTCCCCAATTATTGTTTCCTTTTAATTACCACACGTTTCGCATTACACTCATTTTCTTTTGGTAATATGAAACGTGTTTTGTGGTGCCTAAAAGTTGACTTGAATGTACTTCAGTTACAATTTTCGTACCCATGTTTGCTCCGCTCCTCTCGTTACACCCTTGCAGAAAGAATATTTTAATTCTGGTAAAGTATTTCCTTATGTACATACATACATACATATATTCCTGATCGCGAGGGATCATACTAATTATTATAGCCATGTTCTTGCGTCTGTCTGGCATATTCTTCTTATCTCCTTGAAGCTTTTGGGCTAAAATTGCATTTTACTCTACAACGGCTGTTGACATATTGGCTGGAAATATTCAAGCTATTGGCGCGCAAACACACAGGACCGTGTAATGAAGCCAGGACACACAGGTCATTTGAGGGTGACGAATTTATAATCTTAAAATTGATTCATATTCTCATTTCCAGGCTGCGGACGAAAACAGTTAAGAACCAGGTCTAATAAAATAGCTGACGATTGTATACACTTGCAAGCTAGCAGAAGACTGTATTTTATTAGTAAAAACGACTTTTGATTGAACTCATTTTCAATTTGTATATGAGTATATTTTATATAAGGTGCATATACTTTTAGCCTTGAAAACCAAATACATAAATCATACAAAAATGATTGATATCAAAAGTTCAGATTCTGAGTTTTATTTTATGTTCGAAATTACGTTTATTCTTGATCAAATTTCTATTTTGTCGCTAGGTTTTCAAACACATGTCAAGCGAATTCAGAATTCCCCAATATCAAAACTATCACAATTCAATTCGGCACACTAATACTTGCCATTGTAGAATATCTTTGAAGGTATCTTTATAATGTGTCTTGGTATATGGTAGACCAAAGTCGGTAATTAATTAGGCGGCCAACGATGAATTATTCTCAAGTCATTCTCACAACATCTGCTGAGTCCCAACAATATTTAATCTTTCCTGACTATTCAATATAATATTAGAATAATGGTCAACAAATTGTATGGAGTGCATGCTAATGCTATTAATCAGATTATTGAGAATTGCTCATTCATTTGTCAAGATTTCTCGTATTCGTAAAATATAGCTAAAAATAAAAAACAGATATATATTCATACATATATATATATACCTATATATAAGTGTGTACATCCATATATACATATCTGAGTGAAACGTGGAACGATTTGAACGGCCTACATTTTTGGACAGCTGGCCACGCGGTGAGCTCATAAATATGTTTAGAGCATACTGAATTTCGAAATTTTTTCGCTTTTCATTGGATTGAAAGAGGAAATCTGGTCCTATGGCACATTCACATCCACGACTAAGTGCAATTGTGCTAATCTAATCTATAGCTTTAATGTTATCACTTTTGGCTTACAACTTGAGAGACCGGCAGAGACGTCAAACATTAAAGGTTTGAACAAACATCAGTTATAACTTTAATGCTCTTGATATTTCATATCCACAATATTTTCTTAACGAAAGAAGAATTTAAAACTAGTAAAAAATAGCTTGGAAAACTAAATAATCACAAAATACTTTTGCTTCTATTTAGCAGTACATTGAATAAATATAATATTCTGAATGTAACTTCCAGACAGTAAATTCTAATTACGTTTATACCCCAACACTTTGCATTGCATTGTGGTACTTTAACATTTGTTTTTAAGAATAGTGTGCAAATAACACAGAAATTGAATGTGGGTATATATTTTGTAGAAGTATAATATTTACATTTTTGCACTTTGTTTATTGATCTGTCAATATTGACGCCTTTGGTACATATAAGCACCAGTAAAATTTTGATTTCACATTGTAAATAAATTAACAAGTTGATTTTTATTTACTCTACTTTTGTTTTGTTGCAATTGATAATCGTTTCATGAGGTAACGCGAGAGCTAACTCGCATTTTCGAATAGCTTTGACCAATTTATTTGAATAATGTATATATTTTCTTGGATTGTGCTCCTTATTAAAGACCATCATCTTGCTGTGGCAAGAATCCAACATACATGAAACTAGCAAAGTTTTCAATCACTTTATAACAATTGCAATATTTGTATTGATTTTTTTTATGAACAATCAAATTTACAAATGAAACAAAAAAAAAAAAAAAAAGAAATCACAAAAAAATAAGTAAGAACTTGTAGTCCATCGCCAAAAACGTACTGGCAAAGTTTACTTCTTTATAGACAAAACGGCGGCAAAACCATTTCCGGGTGTAAAAAAAAACCGATCCGAAAAGAGAAGCATCAACAAATATATGTTTGTGTGTACAAACATACATATGTATGTATGTATGTATATACTGTAATCAGCATGCAAATTGCAGAATACACAAAACTTTATTAGTTGTGGAATTTATAAAGAAAGTGACTGCAGTGTAAACCTAATGGAAATGATTCACGAATGACACTCACAGATAGTTAAATACTCTCTGCCCAAGCACTCACGCACACACAGACACGCACACTGACAGAGACCGAGACGTAATCTTGCGGAAGCCAAGTGTACCTCTGTCGTTGTTGAATCGTGGTTGGAATCCGTAAGCCGACCCGTACGTGGCGACAAACAAGCGGCAACTGAATTTTAATCGTAGCTGGAACTCGCCAGTAAGTCCAAAGATGCTCAGCCGAAAGTTACTCAACGTGAGCCGAAAATATTTGAGTGAGGCATGTACCGAAAGTTGTTGCCGGCGAAAGAGCAGAGCACAACAAACAACACAAAAGCGACGCGCGAGGAAAGAGTGCTTTCGATATGTGGGAGAGAATAATGCGAGTGAAATGGAACCTGTGCCACAGGTTGCAGCCTGAATGAGTGAAAGTGGTTTGAGTGTGTTAATACAGATAGAAGCTACACTCAGGGCTCGAATTCCGAGTTTATGTTTCTCTAGATTCAGTGGGTCCGCCATGCGATGGGGAGAAAGACGCTTTCGTTTACAGTGTAACATTGCGTATACGTAACGTTATGTATTTGTATTGTTATGTATTTGTAGGAGCTTGCAAGTTGCATGAAAGACGTTTCAGAAAAATAATACAAAAAAGCTCATTTTTGATCTCAGTCTTGGATGGACCAAGAATTTTACACTTACTTTGAAAATTATTTGATTTGGCTTCAACTTTCTTAGGAGTCGTAAAGGATTACTGTCATAGCTACAGAGCTGCACGTGGGCTTCTATGTACTGACAACTGACTTAATGACTTAGCCAAATTTAGTCTATGTAGATCGAACGACAATATTATATAGTTGTCATATAAAAAAAAACCAAAGAATGTGTGAGCCCTTTGCTTTACTTTTTGCCGCACCCTTGCAAAAAGGTAAGTTCAAAAGTTTGCAAGTATTTGTTATTAGCCTCACACGTTTTCTATAAGCCAGTCCATACTGGCTTTTTTGGCATTATTGTAAGGTCACAAATTAACATTCTTCTTCTATGAAAAATCCATCGAAGTTAAATTCGAAGTATGCATTATTTCTGACTCAAACTTTATGGAGAATTTCCTTAATTTCTCTCTCTCACATTGACTCTCTCATTGAAACTGTCAAACTTACTGATACATTAAAAACTTAAACCAGTTACTCACTCACATCCTCCTATTGAATCTGACCCTCCCTCAGCCTACCCATTGGCAAATGAAAAGTCACCCAAGAACACACTTACCCGGAAAGTCTCAAAGACAAACCCTATCCAAGTTGAGAGTAAAAACCAGAGGGCCGGGGCTAACTTCGACCGCGTCAAAGTTTGTATACCCTTGCAACTTTTTTGGTAACTCTTTTCTTACCTATTAGCCATCAATGGCTTATGTTTGCGAAAGAATGGCCTACAATCATAGGAAATAACGAAGATATTGATCAAAGTCACTGTTTTCCACCGATCGTTCCTATGGGAGCTATATGGTATAGTCGACCGATCGTTCCTATGGGAGCTATATGGTATAGTCGCCCGATTTTGATCAAATTTGGCACAGTCACTAACAGATATATCAAACTAACAAATGTTTAATTTGAAAGCAACCGCGTTAAAAGTAACAAAATTATTCACAAAAGTCACTGTTTTCGACCGATCGTTCCTATGGGAGCTATATGATATAGTCACCCGATCTTTATCAAATTCGGCACAGTCATTAACAGATATATCAAACTAACAAATGTTTAATTTGAAAGCAACCGCGTTAAAAGTAACGAAATTATTCACAAAAGTCACTGTTTTCGACCGATCGTTCCTATGGGAGCTATATGATATAGTCATCCGATCTTGATTAAATTTGGCACAGTCGTTTATAGGCGTAATAAACTCTCTAATATTACGATAATAGCACAGAAAATAACGAAGTTATTGAGAAAAGTCACTGATCGTGACTTTGGGGTTTGTATGGGAGCTATATGATATAGTGGTCCGATCCGGCTGAATCCGAGATATACAACCCCTGCAGTATATACAAGCCTAAGTGCAGCTCTGTAGCGTTAAGGGTTTAGAAGGAGTTAGCGTTGATCCAGACGGACGGAAGGACGGACGGACGGACGGACGGACGGACGGACGGACGGACATGGCTATTTGAACTAGTCTCGTTGTGGTGATCAAGAATATATATACTTTGTATGGTCGGAGATGCTTCGTTCTATGCGTTGCACACTTCTGACCAAAATTAATATACCCTTATTGCAAGGGTATAACAAAGCGAAAAACGGAAAAGCATCCGATGAAATGTTGCGACACAAATAAGAACATAAGACAAATACATATTTATTGCTCTGTTCTCAGTTTGCCTGACGGAGAGAGGATTAACAAACCCTCTTCAACTGTAAAAGAAACTTCTCAGCGTATAGTTTACACTACATAAACAAAGACATACACTTGTATGTACATGGAGTTTGTAAAGTGCAAACAATTCGTTGAAATTATGCCTAAGTGGAAAATAACGTAGTATTTAATAAAAAACTATTGGTGTGAATCCTTTTGTCATTAATCACAGGCTTGTGGATTATTAACAATTTATTTTCTTTGTTTCTTGGAGGTCCTTCGATATGGACATGTAAGGACATGGTTAGATCAACTCTTCTGTTGATGCTAATGAAGTGTATATGTACTTCATGAGGTCGGAAAAGCTTTCTTCTGCCTGTTACATACATTTTGGCGACTTTAATATACCATTTCACCCTATTGGTGCATGGTATAATAAATGTGCCATGCTTCATTGCAGTGGGTTAAATTTTGCGGGGTGAAAATTGTTTTTTTTTTTTTTTAACTTCGGGGGTGTAACGGGGCGTGGGAAACATTTTGAAATGCTTGAATTATAAACTAGATATCAGCTCATACGGCAAGAGTTTGGGCGGGTCTAGCTTTTGAAGTCTTCGAGATTTACCGAGACCAATTTACCAAATTGAAAATTTATGTTGTTGCTTATGTTGTGTTTACAATGTTTAAATATAAGTATTATTAAACTAATAGATGTCCCAGATTTACAATTAAAAGATTTACATATTTCATTGGTTTATATGGTATACGTTATAGGGTTGTGTATGGAATGCCATACCGGGTAAATGGCCTTCTAGATTTTGCTGTCACATACGCCCAATTCTGACCACCAAAAGGAGGAATGATCTATGACCTATGCAGTAATTAAATTGTTTCCTGGGCTGTATGGCATGTGCCACCATCCTGTTTTCGATCCTTGCGGGATTTTGGGGACACCCCAAATAACATTAAATAGAATAAATATATAGCGTCTGTTCCGCAATCGCCGTCTGATGATTCTCCACCGTCGCTCCTTTCTGAGATTATCTTACGCTACAAATTATAACGGCAACCGCATTTACAAGTATTTGGACAAATCTTTCGAACTGTCCGCACCTCATCAGTGTCGGTCAAACACGAATCCGTCATCGGGACTAGAACATCATTTGTGGCTTTAATTTCCTGCAGTTGTATTGCCAACCGCTGGAGGTTCGCTAGATTTACGTGAGCATGGTCAAGAGTACTCACTATCCGATCCCGTAGAAAACGATGTTCACTACGCATATTGGCAGCATTTTCTTTCATACAGTCCAGAAGCATTTTTCGATTGTCGTGGCTATTAAAATTCATTTGTATTTTTAAAAAATATATAATTCTAAATAAAATATTTTATTTTATTTCGGGACTGTGGTTCAATCAGATTTAGAAGTGAAAGCATCCCAAATTGTTGAGACAAAGAAGAGAGAAGAACATAGGCCTGCTTTACAGTTATGTGTATGATTAGTCAATTAAGTGATTAAAATTAATACAATTGTCTAGGCTAAGCCGATTAGCCGGCCAACAAAGCAGAAATTATATGATTCTCTCTTTGAAGGACACCTCCAAGAGCGATAAACTAATGCCGCATACATTCGTCATAAATATCTCCATGTTGGCTTAACGAAAGGCTAATGCAATTATATAGAATTGTGAGAATCACTTTAACTGACTTTATACGTTTATGTAGATTCCTTTTAAAATACTTATTTTTGCATCTCACTAACTGGTATCATCCCAGCACTTTAGGCTCTTTTCTCATTTATTCGGAGGTTGTGGTCTGTTCAACCTTCGTTTACAAGGTTGTTAGTTTAGAATAAGTGAACTAATAATTCTAATTCTTTCAATTCAAAAAATTCTAAATATTATATATGCGACTGAAATGCACTCTTGATTTTGCAAATTCTTTGTCATCTACTGCTAAGAAAGCCATTGACTTTTATGACATAGTATAGTAATTCCTCTCTGATTCATGCTAAGTTCTTATCATCGATTATGTGGTCAAATGAGTCCTTGCCTGTAGATCTTGCTTCACAGTTCTTAAAGCTGTTAAGCTGAATTCAGGCAAATGGTTTTATTATTTTTTTTTGAATTTCCGGATTCTCTCCATCTCTTTGTCAACTTTGAACATTTAATTGGTCAAGCACTTGAACATGGAGTGAGGTAAGTCTTTTTTCTTAGGATGCTTGATTTTCCTTAATAAACAAAAAGTAAAGAAAATTTGGGCTTGGATTGGCAATCCCTTTTTGTTTATTTTGCCTGTGGCTTCTGAGATAATGGGATTATTCGAGCTAATTGGTAGGGAGGCTAAACAAATTTATTTATGGTCTCGTGAAATAACAAGGTAATTTTGTTTTTCGGCTAAGTGAAAATAAGCATAAGTAGACGCCGCTTATTAATAAGTTTTATGTTGATTGACAGACTATTTTAATTTGGAATAAGATTTTGGTTTTACTTTCCCAACTTAAGTCAATTAGACCGTTTGACGAAAATGTTTGTCATCAAATGTTACTCGAGAGCGTCGTTTCCGTTAATATTATCATGCAATTGGTTTTGAACATTAACCTTCGTCTCCATTTTTATCCCATTTAACCTTTTGTGATTTCTTATTCGGCATGAACTATTTCCTATTTAAAAGGAGCATACAAAATAAAGCAAGTCAGCCGACTCGCCGACTTCGATATACCATGTGCCAAGTTAAGTAACTTTTTGAAATGAGGTCGGAAAAGGTTCCTTTTGCTCCTCACATACATACAATTGGCGAATTTAATATACTATTTCATCCTATTGGTATAAGAAACATGGTATAAGAAAACGAAGGCAACGAGAAGAAAATTAAATAAAACTGTGTCGCATAAGAAAAATTCGACCAGAACCTGATAGGCAAATAGAAAATTGATGTCGTCTCCTGTTCACATGGGTACCCTAATAAATCACATTTTCAACCGCATTTACATTTTAAAGTGCGAGTAAAGAAGCCAGAAAAAGAAGTTAACTGCATACGGTGAACCAATCAATCAACTTGCCTTCACTTAGTTAAAAATGTGGAGAACAACTATGCTCGAGACTCTTACAGAATCCGTCACAGAAACCTGAGAAGCACTTGGCCGATGGGGCGTATGTATAATGTCAACACCGTTGCATGAACAAAGTTGAAATTTTATTAATTACATACAAATGTGAAACATATTTAATTTCGAACATGAATGGCATGTAAAACAGAAAAGAATCTCTCTTAATTAATTCATGCATATAAGTATATATGTATGTATATGTACATATATAGATCAACACTGTTTGTCAAGCATTTCTTTCTAAAATTATTGAAGAAACAAATTTATTTTATTATAAAACATAAAATCTTAAAATTTTAATCCACAATATTGTAAAATATCAAAGAAGCTAACTTCGGTTATGCCGAAGTTTATATACCCACTGCACTCCAATTCATCAATACAATGGAGTAGGTAAGTCGTCTTGCCGACTTAGGTATACCATACACCAGTAAAACAAATATTTCAAATTTATAATAACAAATGGATGGACAAATTTTTAAAAAATTCTGTTCAAAATCTTGTTACAGGCATAACTGAGTATCTCGGTCACTCAAAAACATGCGCACCCTAGCGCCCCCACCAGCCAACGGCCAACTCCGGCCTTTTGGAAAAATGTTTATTTGAATAACTTGGCTATTTTTAGTCCGATTTTGCTGGATATTAGTATCAAATTCAAGTGTGCCATGTTTGATTGCACGAGGTAGAAAATTACTGGAGATAATAGAGTTTTTTCAACTTACGGGGGGCGAAAAGGGGCGTGGCTAAATTTTTACACATACAAAATGTGCGCACTTACTAAACAAATATTCATACCAATTATGGAGTCTTTAGCTAGAATAGTCTTTGAGATAAAGCTTCCTTTTTGTGTAGCGTTGCATGTGTGTGTGTATGCATGTGCTCTGTTGATGTCCAATGACGTAGTTGGCAGCAGGCAGCGCTGCCGGCAGAGGTGGGAGCAGAGCCGATTTATATTGACTGTAACTTGTGTTCTATTTATCCGATCAGACTCCAATTTCGGGAATTTGGAAGGTATATATATCCAGGTGAGTAAAATGCATACGCATGGACGGACAGACGGACATGTCTATATCGACTCAGCCTCTCATGTTGATCAAGAATATATGTATATACTTTATGGGGTCGAAAAAGTCTGCTCCTGTGCGTTTCAAACATCTAAACAACCCTCTGCAAGGGTATAAAAACAGCAGAAAATATACAAGCCCCCAGCAAAAAGGGTATATTAGTTTTGGTCAAAAGTGTGCAACGAAGAGAAAGTAAATGCATTCGTGATCAGCACGACGTGATGAGTTCAAATAAGGATCAACATCTCCTAGACCGTTCGAGCTACAGTTGAAATTTTACATGTATGCTTGTATATATTGCACAGGTTGTATGTCTCGGATTCAGCCACTATATTATATAGCTCCCATACAAATGCCAAGGTGACGAACAGTGACTTTTATCAAAATCATCATTATTTTTTGAGCCAGGCGGGCGGAGAAGAAAAATATGTTGGAATGAAAGCACTCCGAGGCAGGCCATCCAAGTTAACAAGATGCGGTCATTTCAAAATAATTAGGTTAAGAATAACCTTCAACAAACCTTAACAAATATCTAATTTGTTTTATACTCTTATAGAAGGTTTTATAAAATTAGTCAGGACACTTGGATTTCAATGACTTGAGGACGCCGAAGGAAATTCGTTATGTAGATTCGTGTAGTATGTACGCCCCTCCCTCCTAAAATAAATCTGATTTTCCTAAAGACTATAACAGCTAGATAATGCAATCAAATTCACTAAAATTAGTGTTATTTAGCAGCAGACCTACTTTTCGCTTAAATTCGATCTAGGAATAGCTAAGTTTTGGGTAATACCTTTTTTTACTAGCGTGTCATACTTATGGCAACTTTGCCGCGGTTGTTCTGTAGCGGCGCTAGAGTGCGCACGTGCTTGTTAGAGCGGGAAAGATAGAAGATATAGTTGCTATGCATCGCGTAAAAAAGATTTTAAACACATTTGGTCTTCAAAATGTGAAACAGTTGCTTTACTTTGTGCATGGTGTACCGACGTCGGCGAAATGACTTACTGACTTTATTTTGTGAGTATGAGTATGTTTGTATGTGTGGCTGCACTCATGCATAACATAAGCCGATAAGTCCCTGACAATTGTGTCATTGAGTAGAGCTTTTAGTTTTTAGAATCGACTTAACTTTTGACTACAATTTGCATAGTCGGCTTAAGTATGCGTCAATAGAATGCCAAATTGATAGCAGTTGCCTTTTAGTTTTGTTGTAAAAGCCAACGGAAGGATGGAGCAGCGAATAATATGAAAACAACATGAAAATCCAATCAGCTGGAAAGCATATCGATTCTTCCAGTCAGTCTCATCGAACGCCATTAATTACCTTTTTCCATCCGTATTAATTTCTTGCAAAATGTTTTCATGTCAAATCATCAGCAAGAAAGTAGGCACACTATTTAAAAGTTTCTCTAAACTCGGAATGGCCAGATCGACACGGCTATTGATGCTGATCAAAAATATACTGTATGGGATCCGAAAAGCTTCCTTTTGCCTGTTTCATACTTTTTTTATACCCTCCGCCTGGGTCAACTCCTCCCCGACAGTTAAAGCTACAGGTTTGATTTAAAATTTGCATGTAGGCTTGTATATACTGCACAGTTTGTGTATCTCGGACTCACCCGGATCGGACTACTATATCATATAGCTCCCATACAAACGGAAAGTTTAATCAAGATCGGGTGACTAAATCGTATAGCTCCCATAGGACCGATCGGTAGAAAACAGTGTTTTTTATGACTTCGTGATTCTGGGGAAGGAAGGAAATCATGCATAGTCAGCTCAGAAAGTCCTGACTTTCTTCTCTTCCCTTGGAAGGAATCCCATATACAGAGGTATAAACAAAATTATGTCTGATAACTAATGCAAATGGTCTCTTTTATTGTTTTCATTTTAATTGTTCTTCTGTATTTTAAATTTTTGCAATAGAATTAAGATTCAAAGAGGATCTTTTTGGGTTCCGACATCATGTTGGACCAGGTATTTCCGAGATGAATTACAGCAACTTCCGTTCCATTGCATTCCATTCCCTGCTCAATCAGGGAATTACGGTCACTGATGGAAGCCACTATTCAGGAATTGAGCTTTCCTCTGGATCAAGCAGTAAGCTTTTTTTGGATTAAGAGGTCCTCATATCCAGTGAGGAGCACTTGCAGGCTGCGACATAAAAACCAGACCTCGTCTCTAGAATTTACGAAAGACAGCTGTTCGTTGCAGCGGCCAATGAGGACACTATGGAGTGGGTGGAACGATACATTAGCTAATGGCAGCGTCACCGGAAATTGCGTTAATGTGAATGTAACAAAACAGTACAAAATATGTCCATTACGTGCTGGGAATCGAACCCGAAATTTTTGTAACAATGGCTAAAAAATATCGAAGATTTTAATAAAAGTCGCTTAATAAGGGCGGAGATGCTTCCTTAAATTAATGAAAACATAAATATCCTCTATTTGCAAGGGTATACAAAAACGAAGGCAGCAAGAAGAAAATTAAATAACAATGTGTTCCATAAGGATAACTTGACCTAAACCTGTTAGGCGAACAGAAAGCTGATGTCGTCTTCCGTCCGCATGGGTACCCTAATAAATCACATTTTTAACCGCAGAAGAAGCTAAAAAGGAAGTTAACTGCATAAGGTGAACCAATCAATCAACTTGCCTTCACGTAGGTAAAAAATGGGAAACAAATATGCTCAAGACTATCACAGAATCCGTCACGGAAACCTAAGAAGCACTTGGCCGATGGGGCGTATGTATAATGTCAACACCGTTGCATGAACAAAGTTGAAATTTTATTAATTAAGTGCTGTACAAATTTGAAACAGTTTTGAATGTGCTCCTGAGAAGAATACCTCGTTGTTGTACTTAAAATTTACCCAGTCCTTGTAGATTTTTAAAATAAAACGAAATAAAGGAGGAAAGGTGAACTTGCATGGTGAGACATGAAGAGCAGTTCATTATCCAACCAATGCATTGGTTCAAAAACAAGGCACCTAACTGTACACATTTTACTCCTGTGTGATCTGATAGTTATTGATGGTGCTTATCAGCTCAGTTGATACAATTTTCCTATATTCAGGAGATGCAACCAATGCATTGGTTCAAAAACAAGGCACCTAACTGTACACATTTTACTCCTGTGTGATCTGATAGTTATTGATGGTGCTTATCAGCTCAGTTGATACAATTTTCCTATATTCAGGAGATTGACATAGAGGCAATTCAATTTACCTCCTCTTTAGCTATCTATCAAGACATAATTCTAGGTGATTTTAGTATATTTCAAGCTGCAATGTTGGCAAAATGAACAACAGACAAAAGTTTAGGTCAAGTTTTGTATTTGCATTATATCCCTCCAATGTCCATTGTCCTTTATGAAGACACAATAATAGTAGAAAATTTAATCAATTGAGTTGATAAGGACCATCAATAACTAACCGAACACCACCGCCTAAACGAGAAATTCGATTGCGTCTGATATATTTCTATATTTCTATAACTACATGTATAGCTGTAGCTGTAGGCGGGCAAATCGATGAACGGTTTTTCTTCTCAAATTTTAGTTCTTTATTATATTGTGCTTCAGCTAAAAATCTTCTTGACATACTGTGTTCAAAGTATTGACGAAAATACAAGATTTAAATTACGAAATGTCCAGGGAATAAGAAAATGTTAACTGTTCCAGTACAATATTCGGGACTCAAACTTTCGTGGGAAAAGCTTTCTCCTGCCTGTTACATACATTTTTGCGGCTTCAATATACCATGAACCCGTCGGTCTGCATGGTAAGGGTGGAGTAGATTAGAAGATTTATGTTTTCGATCACACTTAGAATATGTCGCGACCCTGATTCGAATGGGCAAGGAGGAGTCAAAAAACCTGCGCTGCTACTCAAGAGTAAATACCTTTATGGGTGATTCGAATTGCTTGTGGACACTTTCCCAATTTACGTGTATCTGAAGAAAACTAGTATACTCATTGTTTAAGAATAAAAATCGTGTTCATCTGAAATGACTTTACATACAAGCCGAAAGAACAACACACAACAAAATTAAGTCATAAAGATTCATATGACAAGGATTGCTTAAAACTAAACAAAACATGCATCCACGCTCTGTAGATTCATTGGCGTAGACAATGAATCACTTAAAAGTGGGAGAGCCTGGCTTAAACTCATACACACTAAACGACTGAAGTTGATTTCTGATAATGTGGAGAATGGGTACTGAT
This sequence comes from Drosophila tropicalis, assembly GCF_018151085.1. NCBI lineage: Eukaryota > Metazoa > Arthropoda > Insecta > Diptera > Drosophilidae > Drosophila > Drosophila tropicalis. The sequence continues at coordinate 1,342,159 of NW_027173497.1, forward strand.
CCTGGGTACTGATTTAGGACATAAGAAACTTTATTTATAAACTGATAACACATGTACATCTTGATGGTTGCGCAACAAATTTGGCCGATTGTAGTGAAGGATGAACAACATTTTGCGAAGCTAAGTGATGTGGATTCTTGGGCATGGAGAAGACCATAAGCGTCTTGGCCTAGAGAAGACTGCCTAAGTCTGTCTGCACTATTTCTTTGGTGGAAGCCTCGTTGTTCTCGTACGCCCCACCTACCTCGACACTTTTAGCTTTTATTAAAAATTACTGTCAGTATTAAACGAGTCGCTTGTAAACAAAATAAGTTTGTCAACTTTTCCAAAACTCATTTGGCTTGACACGAAAATGAGACGAAGTTTGTTCTGTGCTGACTGATGCGACATGTTCCAAGCCTAAGTTTTTCCCATGTTTATGTGCTTGACAATGATAAAAAAACACAAAATATGAGAAATTGCCAACGCAAAAGTTGGTAGATAATGTAATGGCCCACGTCGACCAGAACAAGGCCATAACCATGGCTGAACACAAATTGTATACTCTTGCAGGGGGTATTACTTAAAAGTTCAGAAGTTTGTAACACAGAGATGTACTAAACCAAATACATACACTTCTTGAAACAATCGAAGTACAATAGACCACATACTCAACGTATGCCCTTTCAAGACTCTCTTCGACAAAATGTACCCCAAGTTCTATCCTGTTTTAATGAAGAAGAGCTCGTTTTTACTAAATGTTTGTATAGTGTCGTAAAATGATAATTAGGGATAAATTGCAAATTTCTGAATTACAGCATTTCATCTTTAAATAGTTTCAAAGATTTCGGGACATAATAAAACCATAAATTACGTTCAAAGACTGCAAGGGCATATGAACTTGGGGAAAGCAAAAGTTAACTTCTTTCTCTGTTATTTGTTTTTATACCAATCACCTGAGGGTAAAATTTTATATTAAAGTCGCAACACATTCGGTCCTATATATTTAAAATAGTTTGTCGCTTGGTGTAAGGTATACCAAAGTCGGCGAGACGACTTATTTATTTTACTCTTGTTTTCTTGTGTTTGTGCAACGTTTTGCAGACTTTTGTTATAAGTATACACTTCCAAAAAGAGTATATCAGTTTTAGTCAGAAGTGTGCAACGCATAGAAGAAAGCACTTCCGACCAAACAAAGCTCGTTATTTCGGGTTGATAATATGAACTTCACACAGCCGTGTTTGTTCGTCCGTCCGTTCGTTCGTCAGTCCGTCTGGATCAGCGCAAACTGCCCCTGGACCGCTGAAGCAACAGTGCTGCAAATGGGCTTGGATACATCCCGAGCACCATGTTATATTGTTCCTATGGAAACGAATTTATCAATCGTTCGAAAAATAATAAATATAAACTTTTTTGGCTTCTACTAAGCTAAGACATAATAATCTTTATAAATAGGACCAAATAACACGCTTAGTGGGCCTCACTACTCCAGCTTACATTTTCAGGTCAATTTTTAGATAAAGCGTTTTCCGCGTTGACGTCTGAAGGTAAGGAAAGAGTAACAAAAATACCACAAACTTTGCCACGACCAAAGTTAGCCCCAGCCTCCTGGTTTTTATTTTGTTTCTCCATTAAAAAACTGTGTAGCATAATATTTGTGCTCAAAGTTAAAACAGTTTTTCTTTCTTATGAAACTGGTCTCTGCATAACAAAGGGGAATCGTTGGCCCTCCACATCGTTAGTAAGAACCAAATGGACAGCTGCAAGGACACAACACGAAAGTTTGCACATTAAAAGTAATAATAAGGAAGTACGGGGAAAAAAACTTTGAATTTAGTTATACTTCTGTGTTTTATACATATACTGTAACATATACATATGTACATATGTACATACATATATAACCATTAAAAAAGACTCTCACAATCAATCTGTCTCTTTATATTTCGCCAGGCCTGAAATATATTTTCTTTTTCCCAACCATTCGATTTATGTACAACAGGGGTAACCTTTTTTGAATGGGGTTTTTAGTCAAAAACCAGAGGGCCACGGCCGGCGCTAACTTCGACCGCGTCAAAGTTTGTATACCCTTGCAAGATTTTGTTATCCTTTTCATACCTATAGCCATCAAGTCAAATGTTTGCCAAAGAACGGCCGACAATGTTGGCATATCAAATAACAAAGTTATCTATGGAAGCTATATAATATAGTCAACCGATCTTGATCAAATTTAGCACAGTCATTTATAGGTATACTAAATTTCACGACAATAGCTTGAAAAATAACGAAATTATTCAGAAAAGTCACTATTTGTGACTTTGATATAGTGGTCCGATCCGGCTGAATCCGAGATATACAAACTTTGCAGTATATGGAAGCCTACATGAAAAAATGTCAACTCTGTAGCTCTTCCGGTCTAGGAGGAGTTCGCGTCAATTCAGGCGGACGGGCGGATGAACGCCCGGACATGGCTATTTGAGCTCGTATCGTCGTTCTGATCAAGAATTTATATATTTTATATGGTCGGAGATGCTTCCTTCTATGCGTTGCACACTTCTGACCAAAATTAATGTACAAGTCCGAATCTTAGTCCGATTTAAATAAAATTAGCCAAGCTGGTAGAAATTAGTAAGAATAATGAGTTGTTTGTTTAAATTAACGGAGGAGAAGTGGGCGTGGCAAAAATTTTAAATAGTCGTAATAATAAGTCTACGTACCAAATTTGGTGATGTTTGCTTTTTTAGTTTTCGAGAAAATCAGTTTTATTTACTCTGCGTAAATAAGTGAGCATGGGAAACATTTTTTTTAAACAAACGAAATCTGTGCGCGAACTAAGTAAGTATACATACCAAATTTTGTGTCTCTAGCTAGTATAGTCTTTGAGAAAATCGATTTGCGCTTGAAATATTGGCTCTAGCTCTTATAGTCTCCGAGATCTACTGTTGATCCTGATATTATCCTGAGGCTTATGTTCTGCCTGTTGCATACATTTTGGCGACTTTAATATATCACTTCATTTAAAAAGACAAATAAATTATTAACTTTATTTACAATTAATGGTTTTAAGCCAATTATGTCGTCAGAGTTTTTTTCAGAAGTGAAAGTTTCAAAATAACGGCTTTTCCTGCTTTTTGTTGGCTATGACTCCGTTGAATTTCTGCATAAACTTTACTTCTCTTTCGGCCATATGGCTTACAACAAAATGATCCTGACGACCAGTCTATCCTGCCACAAATTCAAATGTTTGAATATTAGTTTTAGCCTAGAAGCAAAAACTAAAACTTACTGGGTTTTCAGTGTACATACATATGTGTGTACATACCAATGTTTGGAGCTTAAGTTGGATTTGTTCACTACAACTTCGATTCTTCGAGTTGCAGCTATAGGTTGAATTATAAGCAACAGTTTTTTTGACAACGTCTTTGGGTGTTATACCTTTTTTTTTGAATGTGTCGTAACGCATATTCCGAAAGCGTCATAATGCATCGCTGATATAACTCTTTAAATTTCCAGAGTTGTATCAAGTGCATCACAATTCAATGCAAAAATTTAGAAACCAAATCGACGTATTTCTTATTTCTTTTGTGCACAATGTCAAAATGAACACTTTCAAAAAACCGGTCGAAGACGTTATGACACTATGCACTACCACAAAACTTATCCCAATAGTTCTTCATTTGGAGAAAACAATTCTTTGATGCAGACGGACATTTGGCTTTTCATGTTGACCTCTCGATATTATATACGGAAACTCTCTGAAAGGGTTAAGGTAAGAGAAAATAAGGGTGAAAACTATTGTTTAGTTCACAGGAATATCTCAGTGTCCTCGGACAACAGAAGTATGAAAGCCCGTGCCTTCCTGTGCCCTTCTGCTTTGCAATGGTGGTCCACCATTGTTCATGTTGGTCGGTTCGTTGCCATTAGACTGCATCCATAGATGCATACATCATAGATGCCTTTAGATTGTATAATTTATTCTGTTTGTCTATTTTTCCATGTGGTAGGATGTTGGTTCTGGCTGTTTTCCTGCTTCGACAAAGGTCTTGTTACTTCATATCTTGATTTTAGTTTGTGTTATTTTTTCCTGTTATGTATTGTGGCTTTTTCGAAGGCACGGCTTATTGCAGTAAGACTACTTCACTGCCGAATGTGATTATTAACCCAATAACTCGAAGGGGTCAAAAACTGCAGGAGGGCCGCCAGGCTTACTGTTCGCTAAATTAGTTCTTTCAACTAAGTAGTTGCCATATGTGGTTATTTCCGCTTCGTCATTAGGAGTTGCGGAAAATTGATTGAATAAATACTCATGTACACTATTACCACGATGTGGATTTCCCTTCGAAAAGAAAAATGCCTACTCGGTACTTGGTCTCGCCTGAATTCGACGAACGAAATTCGGCCCGCAGGATATCCTAATTAAATAACTTGTTTGGCAAATCTTTTACAAATGGCAAACAAATGTGCTTTTGGACAAACAAACAGACAGCTGCCAGTCATTCACATCCCAACCCCATAAAGAAATCTACACTAGATTCTATTTCTGTGGGTATTGAATGAATGCCAAGTTTGAATGAGAATGTGGGATAAGATCCCCAAAAAACACAAACATTTTTAATGGCACATACACTCACAAACATTTGTGCGAGTCGTACAAAACAATTTGGCGTTTTTTTTCAACATTTTCTAGTTTTTGATTTTTGGCAAAGCCTTTAGTCCTCCTCCCTCTCCACTCCACGGCGCCCTCAATTCAAAGTTTTGTTTGAGTCGATTAAATAAGGTCTATCCTGCTCTACTACATAGCCTCTCAACAAATGAAAAGCGCAGTTCAAATCGGTTTGCAGTGCAGACGCTGGGAGACTCCATTCTGTGACCCAGGTCTGAGCTGGCTCCTGGGCCTGACAGGTTTCATTAAGGCGCTAATAAATTCCATGTGCATGAATATAAATAAACAAAATAAAAACGCCATGAAACCGATTTAAAAGGCACAAAGGAGGTTCTCTATTAGAAAAGGAAGAACATAAGTTAGTCGTTCTGCCGATTCAGATATACCATTTACCAAGTGAAACACATATTTTAGCAGGGACCATAACTGTTAAAAGTTATATTTTAACAATTAAACGATTGATTTCGACACAACAACATGTTGCTGTTTACATAACCGAATTAATTAATTTTTCTAACCTTCATTCTCTCATTTGTTCCTTTGCACGCGGGCAAATTGAATTTCAATACAGAGCATCTTTAGCTCCAGAAACCCTAAGTTACAGCTTGAAAGAAAAACAGAGGAGACAGCATCAAACAATTTCCCTGATCTAACTTTTGCTACACCATTATCTCCAAATTTATAACACTGCGAGTAAAAACGAGAACAAAAAAAAAAAACATTAAAATATTGTAATATATTTAAAATAGTTGCTTCACTTATTGTTAGTTCATGGTATTTCGAAGTCGGTGGGCCGATTTACTAATGTACTTCACTAAAATAAAAGTCAAAAATAACTTGTTTTTCTGATTGACATAATAATAATCAATTAATAAATTATTTTTACACATATTTAGTAATATAATAAAATGATTCGTCTCGCTTCTCGACTTCGGTTTACCATGCACCAACTAATAAGCATATTTCGCTATTTGACTCCAAGTTGCGGGGATCTTGAAATAAAGTTGACCTCCGTACACAACACACAAGTGTACATACCAAATTTGGTGGCACTAGCTCTTATATTCTCCGAGATCTATGTGTTCAAACGGACGGACAAATATAGGCTGGCAAAATATTGACAGCTAAACAAAAATATTTCCTCACATTTGCTATTTTACCTCTAGAATACACAAAAGTAAATGACACAGCACGAAATGTTTTCATGTGAATGTCTGTTCTGCTTTTTATCCCAGCCAGCCACCACGCCCTCCCCATCCTCTATCCACAATGCCGACCAAGTATCCCTCTAGGGCGCATCGGAAAAACACACACTAAGTACTTCCGTTAGAATAAATATTTAATCAATCAATTTCGGCAATTTCTTTTTGGCTCGTCAAATGCAAAAACCTTTAGATGACACAAAATTCATCTCCTGTTTATCATGATAATGTCATTGGGGCATAAATCGAGTCAGAAACATAAAATAGATTTGATTGAAATGCTAATTTCAAAGACCAACAATAGCAACCTAAAACGCCGCTCTGATAACCACAGGCAGCAGCAATAAGTATTCATTGAGTAGAAGATGATGCCCTTTCGACTTAGTCATAGTGAGTGCGCCCTTAATAGCAGGACATTCTGTTAAGTCTCGCAATTCATTTGAAATCATCAAATTCACTCTTGTCATTCGCATCAGAATCTTCATCAGCATCAGGTTCAATTACATTTATCATTTTTGTTTTCCTTTGTTTTATCATTTTCCAACCAATTTCATTGGTTTTCTTCTATTGTTGCCGTTTTCTCAATTCCAAGTCGAATATTTAAATATTCCAAAGTGTGACCAAATCTGCAATTAAAATTCTGTGTTCCTATGTAATTGAATTGGTTTATATCAGCATCAAAAACTGAAATAAAAACGCTTTTATTTAAAGTTAAGAATTGTAGCGTTCACTAAAAATATTTTAAATTTAACGATTTTGTGTATGTCAAATAGTTATCCGAACTAGATTAAATTTGCCAGATTTAGATTGGTAATTGCATAATTTCTTGTTGAGTTTTTTTCCAGCTCGATGCCTTCAATTTATTAACAAACAAAACACAAATCGGCGACTGTCTCCAGGGCAACTACAATATATTAATGCACCCAGAGGGCCTAAAGGCCAAACATGTTTATTAAACTGCAAAAATTTCATTTTTATGGCTATCGCATCTAAAGTAACGAAAGTTTTGATAAAGGTCATTGTTTTCGATCGATCGTTTCTATTGAAGCTAAAGGATATAGTCATCCGATTCGAATCAAATTTGGAGCTTTAAACTTTGACATTTGTATGGGAGCTATATGATATAGTGGTCCGATCAGGCTGGGTCCGTGATTTATAACCCCTACAAAATATTGAACTTCGAATCTGACCAAAATTCGTATGCCAAGGGTATAAAAATGAGTTCGCGTTAGAGCGTAAAGTTCAGACCGGACAACCTAAGTTAAACTTCTTTTGAATGTAAGAGTAAGCGAGACAGATGGACTTTGTTGAAGAAATAACAGACACCTTGGCTTCTAGAGACGTGAAAGCTGCATTATGTGTCAAAAATCCGCTATCTTGGGTCCTGTATCCGATGCCCTATGTAACTTCTATAGCCATAAAAACTTAATGATGTCTTCCAGACCCACTGTCTTCGGTCTTTTGACAGACACCTTGGCTTCTACAGACATGAAAGATCCGCTATCTTGAGTCCTGTATCCGATGCCCTATGTAACTTCTATAGCCATAAACACTGAATGATGTCTTCTAAACCCATTTTCTTCGGTCTTTTGATAGACATCCTGGCTTCTACAGACATGAAAGCTGCATTATGGGTCCTAGACCCACCATCTTTGGTCCTGTGTTCGATGACCTATGTAACTTCTATAGCCATTAAAACCTAATGATGTCTTCTAGACCCACTATCTGGAGAACGCTAAGATTTTTAGCAACTTTAAGTAACTCTCCGTTGGTAATTTTTTGAATTTTAGCTAAGTAAGCAATTTGTCAATGCTTACGAAAGAAGCTGAGGAGTAAAAGAGATATATATATTTGTTCATATCAAGCTTATTATAAAGATTGTTTATTTCTTGGTTTCAACAGTAGAATTTTTTCCGTAGTAGTGAGTAGGGAAACAGGGTTAAAACAAAACACTCTTACTGCTATAATATTCTTTTATATTTTTAAATTTGCAACAAATTTGTTGTTGTCTATTGAACATCTCAAAGAGTTTTTGAAGATAAAATTACATTCCAATTAAATGGGGTCAAAAGGTTCCCATTTTACATGCTGCACATGCCAAATGCCATTTATTTAACTTAGGCAAGCACTCATTGCTTTAAGGAGTATACTATAAATTTCTTCAAGTGGATTTATTGCCATATTACGAAAGATACACGCTCAAAAAACTGAGGGAGGGATAAGGGGCGATGACGGCGGATATGGATGTGGATAGAGAAGGCATAGTGAAAGGCAAACGAGAAAATGAATGTTTCATTTCTGACTTTCAGCGTCTTTGTTCTTCTTGTTTATAGACTTTGATTATATGATGGCGGAACTTTCGCTCGCTCTTTGACCAAAAAGTAGTTTCTGCAATTTATTTGTCTTGACGACATCCGCAGTTGAACTGTCTTTAATTGATTTTTCTCCTTTCTTGACTTGTAGGGCACCTACATACATACATATAAGTAAGTATATTTGTACATATACATATGCATCAAGTGGAACAACTTTTTGACATTTATAGTTCATATGACATGTAGGTACATTGTTCATGCCAAGTCGAAGGGCCTAAAAATTCACATAAAACCAGAGAGGGGGGTTTAGCCACATTGAGGTTCAAATACGCACCCTTGCAAGTGTTTAAGATATTAACAATTTACCTAGGAATTTGAATAGCAAAATGTATTTTATTATTTTATAGCTTTGCACGGCGACTGTGTGAGAAAGTTATAGAATTTTAACAAAACTATCACAAATTTGGCGATATTTAAAACAGTCACTCATCAGAATACAAATTGGCAGAGAAAGTATAAGTATATTGGGAAACAAATATTGATGCTTATTCTTCGACGGAGCTACGAACAATTAATGAAGTCACCTCTTTCTATAAAATAAACTATTAAAATATATAGATACACCTAAAAATTCTCTAAGGCCTTTAAGCGCATCGAATTTAAGCTTTTGGCAATGCCATTGATTAAGTTAAAATTATTGTGAGCAGCATTAAAGGTCTTGCAGAGTATTGAGTCACCCACGCGCTCTACAACTAAATTTTGACAAGCAATCGATTCACTATATGGGCCACCCAGCATTCTTTTAATGCTGGCTTGAGTATTCATTTGCGCATTCTGCAGGGGTATTCAAAAGGGTTGCGCTGATAAGTGGGCAACAAATTGTTAAGGACAAATTATTATTGCCGTTGTCATAGGTATATTTAGATTCCACAGACGCTGGAATGTTTGCTTCTTAATCGTTTCGTTTTATTAATTTGTTCAAATTTCGACTACCTTACTGAATTGAGTCAATATTGTATTTCCTGGTCTACCCAAGCTGTTACCACTCTCTCTAGATTAATGTAAGAGGGTCACGCTTAACCACCCAGTACGACTCACATTTGTTTTTCTTTTACACGTGACATGAATGCAGTCTGTCAAGAACAGCAGCAATAACAATAATTTAATGGAAGAGAACAAAGTGCGAAATATTCTGACAAAATGGGATCTTCTCCCCTACAGTAGTTTTTGTATTTGTCCTAATTAGAAAATGAGAAGGGAAAGCCACTTAAAGTGCTTAAAGAGCTCCTTGTTAGTAGGCATTGACTTGTCTTGACTTCTTCTTTCCTCCCAAAAAGCACGTGGGTGGGTGGCTGTTTAAGTGTCCGTATATATGAGACTTAATGGCAAACACTTTTCCTATTCGCCTCATGTCTGTCTGTAATTTATATGGCTGTTGAGTGTCCCATTCTGCCGTCTTCCCTTACTTTCACTATTTCGTTCTTCTTCTATGTCTAGTTGTATGTGTATCCCCATCTCCTTTCCTCTAGTTCTTGCATTTTCTCTCACAAAATTCTTATTGCGTAGAATTAAACTTAAAAAATGTGTTAATGGGTTCTCTTTTTCTCTGCCTTTCCGCATCGTTCTTTCTGTTTCTCTTGATTTCAACGACAACTTAATTAAATTCCAGAATAATTTTGTTATTTTGTTTTGCTAACATGGCAATTTAAAACAAAAGATGCCAAAACGTTGGGCATCATGGCGTATGGGTAATATTTTTGTTTTCCTTTCTTCTTATTTCGTTTGCTTCAAAGGGTTTACTTTCTATTTCAAATTTTTCTAAGCAAAATACCCTGTCGTGTAACACGGTTAGTATATTCCATAAGGTAAAATATTTCCTTTTCATAGTTATAACAGCAGTTTTGATGATGCAAGCTGTGACATATTCTTTTCCTTAGAATCCGCAACCTGCTTTAGCTTTAGAGGTATGATAAGGCTACTGCAATTTTGTTTTACATATAATAGCTGTATTGGCACATTCTCACCTTTGTCCTGTCTACGATTAAGAAATTGTATACTCTTAAGACTTAACGACCTCAAACCTTACATAAACTAGAATTCAATGCAGTCATAATCAACATTCCTGATTCTGATGCTCATTTTAAATTCTTAAAATTTCGAAAATGTTGATGGCGTTGTTGTTGCTGTTGCTGGAGATAGGCGCTGACCAACACACATGCATATACAACCCATTGTAATGAACGAGACTCTGTTCTATGTGTAGCGGGGTCAGAATTAACAAGGTGAACACATATCAATTCAGCGAAAATATATAAAAGTCTGTTGAATTTTTGACATTTTAAATTATTTCCGACCAAATTACTTTTATGAGATTAAAGGGAATTGGCTTGAAATCAACCAAGGGAGACTTTAATGGGCTGACCCGAGACCAAATTAAAGGTAAAAGTTACATTATTCGCTAGCTAGAAACATGTATGGACAATGTCTGGCTTTTAATATGTTAATATTGGAATCAGCTTAGGCAGGTATCTTTATGTTAAACGCGAGAGTGCTTTGTGTTAAGGATGCTTGTGATACAGATATCAGGTTAAAGCTGCTTGGCAATAAATTCCTCAGTTTATACCTTCAACATGTTGTATCTGAAAGCAGCTAAAGCGCACAACTTATTTCGCCATTTTACACGTTAAGTACCATTCAAAAAAAATTAATATGAAATATTCGATTTCGATTGCTGAGAATCATGCAGATTATTACATTTCTCAAGTACACTTCTGCAGTCCAATTTGGTTTATACCTATGGACCGAATAGCTTTTTCTTATTGACAATGGTAAATGAAGTAAGTAAGTCGTCTCGCCGACTTCGATATGCCATGCACCAGGTGAACAAATTTTTAGAAATTCGAAGTAAAACTCATTTATACGTATATTTTCCATGTTTTTAATCCGGTTTTAATAAAATTTCTAGGTATTAATAGGGCTAATTATTGTGCTAAATTTGGGTTCGATAGATAGTTAATAGTGAATACCAAATTTGGTGATTTTAGCTCTAATAGTCTCCATGATTTAGGTATTCATACGGACATACGGATGGAGATGTTTAGATCGACTCGTTAATCCTAATCAAGAATATATTTACTTTATGTTACATACGTTTTGGCGACATTAATATACCATTTCACCCTATGGGTGCATGTAATGAAAACGAGAGTTGTATAATGGTAAAGGGGTCGGAGCTCAGAAGAAATTTGTAAAATGTTCGCACACTTGGAATTCAAAAAGTTCTCCGCATATAACTTAAAATTAAAAAAAAGGTCACAAAGACACTCGTACTTTGAGTTTGAATCTTCTTTAACAATTATCGATAGTTTGCTTACTTAGATCTAGTTTCGTAATTTTCTGTTTGAAATAATAATTGTCAAAAATTTGTACTGCAACAGCAATTAAGGCCTGTTATCGAAAATGCTGTTCTCAATTCCGATTGGAATTTTTTTTTAGCATTTGATATATTTGTTAAATCTTTTCCTAATTTTCTTTTAGGACGAGTTTGATTATTAATTCGCGAAGGAAATTAGCAAGAGCTTTTGGAACGTGATCTCAGTTTTTGGTTTTGAACTCCGTTAAAAGCCGGGCAACTGCCGTCCAGAATTCTCAAATGCTGTTCGTATTTCAGACGTTAAGCGATTACTTCTTCAATAACTTTGCAAACAGGTTCGAAAGACATTTCTGTGACACCAAATAATTGGTTTAGGGTTAGTGTCAGGTCGTTATCCACTTCTAAGACACCCCTTATTAATTCAGTTTCAAGGTCCTCGAGTGTACCTCGTATTGACTTCGGCATGCACACAGATGTCAACACGAGATTGCCGAACAATAGTGCCGGGACGGGCCTTGGGTGCCAATCCTTGCCATATGGTCTGAATGACATAAAAAAGGTCTCAGCAGTCGGCACAAAGAGTGCCAAAACAAGTTGTTAATGTATTCGTGTGATTGCTTGTATGCGGGAAATGAAACATTGCCAACGAGTGACATGTGGAATTGAAAATTAACAAATCTGTTGTACTTTGAAATATTAAAGCAAACCGGAAGTCTGGCTGAGGCAAGAGGAAAATGGTGATAACAAAAGATCAATTTTTTTAAGGTCTTTTGCAGCCGATCGGCTGGAGCTGAAAAAATATTCGTTACTTAGGGGATTGGGTTGCCGATCCCTCTAGGAAAAGGTTGCAGCTCAGCAAACAAACTCAGTTTCATTTACCAGCTCTCATGTTGTTGGTGATGATGAAACGTGAGTTTGTGTCACTGAGTCGAAAAAATATATACCAATCTAGCAGTTTGTTATTTTTCCTTTAGTTTTTCTTGTTTTTTATTACTTTTTGTGTTCGCCTTGTTTGTTTTCAGAGTCTAGCGTCAACACATGACAGCAAAAAGGAATAGGTTTTCCGATTCATTTTGTGCTCTTTCTTCTTGCTCCTTCCTTTGCAAGTTTCTCCTTTGTTTTATGTCATGCGCTTAGCATGGTTGTTGTAAGTTTGGCAAGGCGTATTTGGCAGCTAGAAATTGCATCGCTTTAAATATGCCATGCACATACCATAGAGAAGATATATCCCATTCATGCCATTCGAAAGAAACTGCTTTTCTTGCTCACTACACTAAAGCCACCAAGTTTGGTATCGTACTTAAAAATTTTACCGGAACCATTGATTTTCTACAACAATATTTGACTGGTCGCCAACCCGTTTAACACAAATTTATCATCAACATCTATGGATCCAACATCGGACAAAAAAAAAACAAAGTTATGCGTTTAAACGTTTTTCACTGTGTAAACCGACAGGGCGGAATAGGACAACAGTCTTAAAAGTCTTTAGTCTAATGTACATACATAGTTGGAATTATTTGTATAATGTATACAGTTATGTGCATGTGTGGTATTTGTTTACAAAATGGCTCAGTCGTATTTTAAGGGCTTAAACTCGAAATATAAATTCGTAATTTTTTCTGCCAAATTGCGCATACGCCACACTGGCCATTGGTTCTGGCTCAATAAAAACTTCAAAAAGCTTAAATGAAGCAGGAAGTTTTTTACGCAGACACACGGATAGACGGACTAAAATCTTTTAAACGGGCTTTTTATGACGCTGTCAAAAATAACTTTGGTTAAATATTTGTCAATTGCAGACACCAAGCCTGGCCAAGACCATTGGCCAAACCCACCAGCACTGCCATCGAAAAAAGTATATAGACCAAACTCAAATACAATAAGTGACCCTTCTTTTCTTTTCTTTTCGTTTTCGTTTTAATCTTTTTTATACTTTGCTGTTTTTTTTTTACTTTAGCTGAGTCTGCGGCTGCGTTTCGCCTTATTTACTTTGACTGATGCTGGCACATTTCAATTTGTGCGCTCCGGGCAAGCTGCCGGTCAACAGACATGATAAAGTGTCTCGATGAAAGGAAGTTCACACAAGGCATGCTTTGACATCTTTTTTCCTTTTTAGCTGACTAATGGGTAAGTAGGGTGGGTGGAGTGTGGGGGGCGAACCCGCTAAAAATGAAAACGCACAAGTTTTCGGCCTCATGATTGTGCGTGCTCCGCGTGGCGAATAGTTTAGCTGCTAGAGGACTAACCTATTCTAAATCATTTGCTTGGCGAAAACTTTTGTTCGATAATAAATCATCAGACAGCGTGCGAGATAAGTTTTTAGGACTTTTAATTCAATTTCTATGGTCTTCAGATGAAGATATAGCTACCCCACTCAGTCGGCCAACCATGGGTCAAGTGGATTATGCAGCAAAAAATGTGAAGTTTTATTTTAAATTAATTCGACAGGACAAAGATCTGAGAAACTTAAGGCAACCAAAAGGAAGTGAGCAAATTCAGCTTTGTGAAGGCCTAGGAGGAGGTCCTCCCAGCTAGCTGAGGAACCTGCTCTTTCCCACCCGGGTGAGCATTTCCAATTGTCCTGGAAATACATTTTTTGTCACTTTCTAAACAATTTCTCATTCTGGCACATAGAACTCACTTCTCAATGTATCGAAAATAATGAGAACAGAAACAGAATTGTTGAAGCTCGATGGAAATGAAGTTGTTTATTTATAAAAATAAGGTAACCGACTTCGGCAAATATGAATAGAAAGAATGAAGAAAAACGAAATGGCCGCCCAACAGTCCAACCTTTATTTTGCTTTCCTTTGTAATGCATTGTCCAGAAAATGATGGAAAAGAGAAAAAATGTCTCCCAAGGCCAAGCGCCACCGATGGCGGCATTTCCAATTAAAAACTTTTTGCCAACTAAAAGTATGCACTTGTCAAAAACAATTGTTTTATAAACTATATATTTCATAATTATTATTGAACGTCTTGCAAACAGAAGCACACAAAAATATTTGCAATTTTGTCGCGCCTAACCTAGCGTCGGAAAGCCCGTCCGTGATTTGTTATAGTTTTTTTCAACGCGAGAAACAGGGAATATTTTGGTTTAATAGCCCTAAATATAATATATTTAATATGTTATTAAGAATACGTATACGTAATTGATAAGGAACATTATTTTTTCCCACGATGGATTCATAGTTTTTCGATCAATAACATATATAAAAGCCAACTAATCTCCATTGCGACATAGCCTATACGCATATAACACTTCTTGGAGCGGTGTTTGATTTTATAAAGCTCGTATAACATAAAGATCAACACCGCCCATGTGCTTGTTGTAGCACCCTACTATAGAAGGACGTTCGTTATTATGGGAGCTACATATGAATGTGATGTCTGCAGACCCGAGTACATAGGACGTTTCAGTACCAACAGTCTGCCTTAATCCAGGTTGGTAGACGGATTTTTTGTATGATGGGAGGTGTATTGTGCTATGCTTGCGAAAATGAGTATACCCCTTTTTGACAGGGTATTAGAAAAGCCAACTACGCAAAACTGAACTTTGCCAACTGACGACGCAACCACGGCCATAGACGATACATGAATGGTGTAGATATGTTCCGGTTTGAACCTGCAATATGACGAGGAAAAATTGTGTGTTGACTGAATACACAAAGAGCAAGTGTCCCCCAAAGCAAGCTGAACGAACCCTACACAGCCCATCCAAACGGAGCCAAGATACTCCACCCTGACCCCAGAGCCAAAAGATGTTTCTTTCGGACGCACGTAGCGCCTAATGGCAGTGAAAGTGAAAATGTTAGCTGGCAGCTGCGACGCTTTTTTTTTTGCCCTAGTTACCTAACTTCCTTTTACCCCATTCCATCCTCCCTCATATGATTTGTGAGTCCAACTGCTGTTTGTTAACAAAAAATATTCTCTGGTATTTTTTTTTTCTTCTTCTGCCTTTGCAATGTACAATATAATTAAGAAGGTATTAAGTGGCATGCATAAATCATTGGAACATTGAAAAGTTGTGCATGTTATTTTTAAGGGCATCCACATCGTATATTCTTTATATAAACAGGGCCACCTGGGAAGATTCGTTAGCGTGTGTGTGACTTCAGAGCTTCTTTTTTCATTTTTCTAGAAAAGTTGGCTCTTTTATTTGTGATTTCAGATCTGGGTCTAGTGATTGCATTTCTGGCGACACAGTGGCGCAGCAAAAAAAAAAAAAAAGATTTTTTGGCCATTTATTTTTGCTTGGCGAACAGCAACAACATTCCGGAACTACTTCCAAAAACAGACTGCTGCGATGCTTTCGTCTTCCCGATTCTTTTCACCCACCTCGCTGAAATGAAGGCGCCTAGTTAAAAAAATTCCCACAACAACCGTAGAAGCAAACCAGAATACAAGGATGCCGAGAGTTGCCGCACATTTAAGCGTGTGCAGTCAAACCACAGGCAAGGAGCGCGAACAGAAAAGGGAAGTAACTTATCAAACCGACTTTGGTGTACCATGCACCTAAAACTTTAAAAGTTTTGAAATGACTTGAAACTTAAAGAAACGAATCTGCCTGCGAAGTTGGAAAAAGGTTCTGGTAAAATTATTGGGTGCAACCGTTTATGTACAATAAGAATAGGAAAAGGAAATTAAATGAAATATCAGGATCCTTGTTGGACATGAATCAAATGGCTTTAAATTGTTGTGGCAAGTGACGAACTAACTTGGATGATTTTAGAGCTGTGAAACATGGGTAAGGATTCCTAAAAGAAAATAATGATAATGGAAAACAAAAAGAGGAACTGTGATGATCATGAATGTAACCCGAAAGGGAATCCAAAAGAAAACTGTACAGAATTATTGAAAGATATAGTTGATTAAGAGTCTCTCCAATTAGAATACAGAATGATATAGCGGAAAAGCGTGGTGTGAATGAGTTATGGTTGATGAGCTCCGAATTAGATATTGACTATGACTAAACATTTGCCCTGTTGCTGGGATTTTAAGTCTGCAACCTGTCTTCGACTTGTATTTGTAAAGACAGACCTCTCTACCTGTGCGACATCTTCGTGCAGTAATCAGAATATATCTAAACTAAATAAGGAAATTAACAGGCTTAAACAAGCAGCAGTTGGTCCGAAGTGCTTGACACTGTATTAAAAGGCGTAAGAGTTTGAAACCTCTGGTAGATCTTTGATCTTTGGAGAGATAAAGGATATTATGTTTTATTATAAGTTGACTGTATTCTAACAGCGACCTGGGACTTCAATAGAATGGATAATTTCAAAAAGTTCTCAATGAATAGATCTAACATGACTGACTTGAATAAAATTCGCCATTTTAAATAAAATATGAATAGTATGCAAAGCAAACTAAGTCACGATTTACTTAACTCTTATGAAAATTACAAATCGTGTCGAAACTGAATGGATACATACAAAGAAAAACAGTTCTGAGCTAAGACAGTGCTTAAAATGGTTCTTTACATATTTTCAGAAGGACGCAGGAAAGATTTAACTGAAAACATGACTGAGGTAAAAAAAGTACTATAGGCTGTTCGTTTAAAACGTTTTAATATTCAAATTAAAATTTGTGAAGTTAACCAAGGTTGCAGCAGTTCATCATTATTAAGCCACATGTGATGCATAGTGATGTAAAATATCATTTTACAAGAGAGCAAGTGGAAAATAGCTTGAAAGTAACTTGTATTGAGTATATGTAAGTATTTGCACAGAGAGAATTAACTTGCTGACTTATTTACAAAGCCGTCGCCATCAGCAAAATGCCTGGAGCTTCGAGCCCATCTTGGTCTACAGGGAAACTGACTTGAACTTTATAGATGTTACACACGTTTTGGCGAATTGAGAATACCATTTTACCAGTTGGGTGCATGGTATACAAAGACTTAAATTAAGAGCAAAAGCCAAAACATAAAAAATTGAAGCCAAACACGCCTTGCCCGCCCTGCAACAAGGATTGCGACTCTCGCAGACTGAATCAGATTTGATTTCCAGCGGTGCAAAACGAAAGTTCAACAAGGGGATGAGGGCCATTGCCGCAGCTAAAAAGCTTGCGGAAAACAAAAAACTAAAAACACTCAAGAGCGCAATGGCGAATGGTAAGAAAGAAGAGAAATCAAAAATAATCTGCTGGAAAAGCTTTCGCCAGTTGTGGACAAACAATATGAGAGCTTTTAAACCAGCTGATTTTTGAAAGGCACAGTGGTTGCGGGTTTGATGAAAACGCAAATGGACGCGACGAAGTTTTAGAAGGTTTGCACCTGAAAAGTTTTGTTTGAAATTGTATTAAAATTAATTTCGGTCGGTCACAAATCGATTAAAAAAGAAATTTGTACCTAAATTAGGTAAATTAGTCGCCGTACGATCTTCGAAATACCATGTTATTATTATTTTAAATTAAAAGTCTTCCTCCGGGTCAGATCTGACTTTTAAATTCCTTTGGTCATAACATATAAATATTTTTGATGACATGCTGAGTCGATATATACATATCCGTCTGTCCGTTGGATTTGCGAAAGGCAATGAGCACTCTAGTTTGTGTTAATCGTTTATAGGAATAACTTGGATATGTACCATCGTCTCAAGAAACGGCACTTCGCTGACGATAAAACGCACTCGAGCCCGCTGAGATGGAGAGAGACTTGGGTCTTGATGTCATCACAGAGGCAGTCCACATCGGCAGAGCTCTGGATCACCCTTGAAGAAAAGCCTTGGTCCAGGAGCTATCTACAGAAACGATCGGTCGACAACAAAAACTTCTGCCATTCGTAACTTATGACGCGATTGCTTTAAAATTATATATTTCTCAGTTTTATGTATCTGTAAATCACTGTGCTAAATTTAATCAAGATCGGGGGACCGTATCATATAGCTCCCATAGTAACGATCGGTGGAAAACAGTGACTTTGATCAATATCTTCGTTATTTCGTAAGCAAAGATTGTAGGTAATTTTTTCGCACACGACTTTCTAGATAAAACGTTTTTCCACTTTGACGGCTATACACAGGTAAGGAAAGAGTAACAAGAAACCCGCAAGGGTATAAAAACTTTGACGCGGTCGAAATTAGCCCCGGCCCTCTGGTTTGATATAGGGTCAGGCATTCGATTTCAAATAGACATGTCTTTGGACACCATTGCTTGTTATTTATTACACTTCGACTCATGAGCTTTCAAAATTTGGTTTGTCCGGTCAGATTTTCCGTAGTGCTGTGACAGTCGGCAAAAGAACATTGATCCGTGGCCCACCCTAGACTATTGATATTTCTATACCTTTTTGCCTTCATGATTACATCCTCATTATTCCCTTTCGTTAATGCACAAACAAAACATTTCCCTCATTCCCTAAATTCTTTTAAGTGTTTCCTCCAAAGCAAAACGATATTTTTAAACATAAACAAATGTTTGTCTCTTAGACTTATCGAAATGGTATATTCATACATATATGCAAGGTTATACTGACTGCATGATTTTGGATTGTACGGAATCCATATGGATTGATCATAAATTTTGTGGGCCGACATAGTCTCTAGGATAAAGAAGTTGATGGATAAAATGGGAAATATAGAAGAGGTTTGCCTAAATTTTGATCCTCAGGTTGATCCTAAAAGAAATAAGACTCAGGAATTTAAGAAAACTTTGTCACTTTTCGAAGCTTGAATGCACTTATTATTACGAGCAAGTATTAGAATTTAAAAAGATCGCGAACACTTAAATGACCCCAAAAAGTGAAATTTTTTGAAAATTACGGTCTTTAAAGCTTTATATGTAAAATTCTACATACATATGTAGGATAAGCAAATCGTGATTAATTTTATATGTTTTATAAATACTCTTAACGAGAACATACATACGTACATATGTACATATGTATGTTGCATGCTTCTGACCAAATAAAATATACTTTTTCAACAAAATTAAGTGTAAAATATTGAGATTGCTCGGATATGAAACAGAGCGTAGCAACCACTAACCTCATTAATAAATGATATCTCATCGAAAGCACTATTGAAATTATCTAATAAAACGACAATACGAACTACTCAAATGACCGACTACAAAATACACAGCAATCGAAGTATTAAAATATGTGAACAAACGAACTTATATTTCTCTATATGTAAATTGATTGTTCCATCGATGTTAATTTACTTGAGACTCGTGCTTGGCTTGAACCAATTTCGAGCACGTACTAATGTAACTGTACTTGATGAGACTTGAGATGAATACGTTAATAGGTTTAGTTGTCTCTGATATTAAAATGGAAAGTCAGCACTTACCTTTCTGGGCCTCTCCCTATGTTGATTCGACGAGACTCGGCTTCTCCAGCTGCGGTGTTCCGTTTCTTCCGCAAAGAGATCCTCCACACTGCTGCTACTCAATTGGCTCTTCTCTTCGGAGCTGTCAGTGTTATCAACTTGGCCAGATTCCGCATCCCTTTGCGTTAGCTTGCAATAGTTACCCGCACCCTCGCTGTTGAGAAAGCGTTCTCGAAAAACCTTGTAGAGTTTTGAGCTAACACTGGATGGATGGATCCCAGCAGATTTGGCAGTGTGTCTATTTTTGCTAGCTCCATGACTTCTGACTCGCTTGGTTGGCTTTGGTTTTGGTTTGATTCTCTCTTCGGCAGCAGCAACCGAGGCGGAGGCAGTGGCAGCACTCATCATATCCAGCCAGCCGCCACTCATTTTGCTTCGCTAGGCGTTGTAATGTTCCTTTTTTAATCTTGGTTATAGAATGATCGTGTCGTGTTTGAATTGCTTCTGTCTTGCATGTCAGAGATTTGTTTTATGCTCTCTTGAGTTTCTAACCTTTTTTCAACTCGGTTTTCCTCTAATTAACAACGTGTTGGTTGTTATGAGTACTGCTAAACTGAAAGAGACAAAGATAGGAAAAGAGACGGTTTGATTTGATTCGAGGCACAATTTGCATGATTTTAACAAATAAGGAAAACTCTGATAAAGTTTTCGGCATGGACTATTGACTTGTCTTGAGCACGAGCTACAGGAACCAATATTGTTCATTGCCGAGGAGTATGGCATTAAAAGTTGTATACCCTTGCAGAGAGGCTATTACAAGATTGTTAAGGTGTTTGTCATGCAGAGAAGGAGATGTCTCGGACACCATAGCTGAAGAGCGTAGCCAGGATTCAACGAAATGTGAAACAGCGTATTTGAAGCTACGTACATCATTACACAAGTTTTTTGTTTTAAACGGAAGGACACCTTTGTTAACCCTAACCCATGTGGGTCTGGGTCTAACCTGTAACAACATATAAGTAAATCTCTCCTGCCAATTTCGTTATACCTTTGGCAATGTGCCTAACAACGTTTTAACTTTTATTTACTTGAAGTGAAATAGTTTTCTATTCGTCTCGTCTATTACAATGTAAAATCAATATGTCAAAAAAAAAAATAAACTGTTCGCCATAAGGACTACACGGGTCTACATATAGTCTTCGAAATCTCGGTGTTCATTAGTGTTAAACTATTTTGTTCAACGAGTGCAACTCACGTTTTAATAACTCAACAAGTTTAACTTAGTTGATCATTCACTGACTCACTTGTTCAGTTGACTTGTTTGATCATTCTGTACTGACTTAATTCTGTTCTAATGTTCCCGATCAGTTCTTACACTCCTGTGAAAAGTATGATTTAAAGGTAGTCAAAAATTTGCATCGATTAAAGCACCTCCGGCTAATCCATATATAAATACTATTATTAAGAGATGAATTAATAAGATAATTCATTGTTTTAAGTGGTTAGTGACTCCAATTCATGTACTTATGTATCTAAATTCGGTGTGAGAAAACTGATAAAGTGAGTCAGTGAACTAATAAGTCAGAAAGCAACTGAGTCAAGGAAATCAATGAGTCCCCGAACAAGTGAGCAAGTCAAAAAGGACCAAGTTTACCGAACATATTCACTCACCCACTTAAGGGAGTTGTTCAATTTTGTTCACTTACTCATAAACGAGCCCACACTAATGTTCATTTAAACGCACGGACATGGCTAAAACGACTTGGCCGTTGATGCTGATCAAGAATATTGTATTTACTATATACCCCATGACAGGGGTCGGCACAAAGAGATCCAAAACAAGTTGTCAATGTTTTCGTGGGCTTGCTTGTGTGAGGAAGTTGCTTTACACAGCGCAAAATGAAATGTTAAAAAATTTTGCCTTTATGAAGAAGACCTGCGCAGCTGATAAACTAAAGCAAGAGAAAGAGGCAGAAAACAAGAAAACAACCAACCATCAATTTTTATCCCTTTGCAACAAGGGTTTATAACCATGTCCCTCCGTCTGTTTGCCCGCCCGTCTGGATCTAGGCAAACGAGGAATTAAGAGCGTTGCAGTCGAAAAAGATAATATTCTCTTGTTGTCGATCAATTTCAATTAACTACATTTGATAGCTGTCGTACAAACACATGATAAAATAGCAAAAAGGAATTCCCCTTTTTAGATTTGTCGTCTGTGGGTAAGAGAAGAGAACGTGTAAGGGTATACAATGAATGAGCTACTTCTTTCTCTTTCACCTTTTATAATTGTTTGCAGTAAGGCAATAAGGTATGAGTTGGGCATACCCTTTGCTGCCATTTGAGGCAGAGCTCAAATTTATATTTCACGTTCAACGACATTTTCATCATTATTCATTTTTGACATAAATTATCGTTCAGTCATTAAATGCGATTTTACACTTAACCAAGCAAAAACCTTTAACAACCACAAAAACATTTTAGCAATCAATCGGGTCAACAAGATCCAGTTTCCAATCTCTAATAGTTGATTAACAATGCGTAAAACAAAGCATCTTCGAACATACAATTTATGGATATAATTTTTTTGTCAGCACAATGAGCCAATTTCTTACCAATAACTTTTGGTAAGAAAAACAGTGTGGTGCATGGTATATCGAAGTCGATACGACGACTTACTTACATATGGTAAGAAAATCAGTTTTATTTTAATTTCAGGTGTCCGAAATTTGGGTAATCATGCAGACAGACATGGCTATATCTCTTAGCTCTTAGTGCTGATGAATAAGATTTTTTGACAGCGGCTTAGGCTTGCCGTGGGTAAGGGTATACCGAATTCAGTGCGTCCGAAATTGACCCGGCCCTTTGCTTGTTTTTTGATTTTATGATTTGATTTTATTTTGATTTCGACGACTACAAAAAATCACAATTTATGTGTTTGATTGTGATTTGCTTCAATTTCTTTTTTTCTGCTAATTCACGTAGCGGCAAATGAACATGAAAATGCGAATTTACCTTTTCTTTTCTGTTCCCTTTCCATTTATTGTGTGATGGTGGTGTCAGTGAAAATTGTCGGAAAACATTAAAGGGAAACTTTGAGAGTGCCCTAAAAACATGTAAACAAATCTTTAATATTTTCTAATCAAATGAATAAGTCAAGTTTGAGAAACTGCAGGTCTCTTTACTTGTCTATATAAGGAATGTGCTTAAAGTAGAAGGTAGTAAGTGCCCAAATCACAGTGAGTGCAATCTATGTATGTATGCCTTATTTTTTTTTTATACTTCAGTGTTATTCTGCATTCGAGGAGAGGTTCATGACACCACAAACTATATATATGTACATACGTCTGTCCGTCTGTTCGTACTAACTTCACGCTCTCAGTTCGAAAGCTACTGGAATTAACGTGATATTTAATCGTTTTACTATCCAGTTGAGATTAAGCTTGACAGTTTACAGGATCGTACCGCTATAACATATAGCTGACATTTTTAAAACAGAGAGACCATGAAAACGTTTTTGAAGTTTTAAAATGTTTAAAGCAAAATTTTGATTCACAGACGGTTAAATCGTAGAGTTTTAAGCAATAGGACAATTTTTCGATCAAACATGACTCGACTGTTGATACTGATCAAGAATATATATACTTTATGAGGTCGAAAAAGCTTTCTTCCGCCTGTTACGCACATTTTGGCGACTTTAATATACCATTTCCCCCTATGGGTGCATGCTATAATAACTTTCAATTTGAAGACCAAATGTGTCTCTAACAACTCACTCTAACAACTTTAGCGCCACCACCAACCCAAGGGCAATCCACCTTTCGTGGCCTACCTAGCGGAAAGCCTTATTTTTAGTTCGATTTAAATAATATTGATATGATTTCACTTTAGAAATTAATAACACTAATTATTGTCGCAATTTTTGTTTATTATTCAAATAGTAGTGGCAGAAGAAGAAGGCGAGTCAAAAATTTGAACTTGATCTGCCTGCACACTACACGAGGCTAGATATCTAATTTTGAGTTTCTAGCTTTCATATTCTCCGAGACTTAGATGATCATACAGACAGGTGGACGGAATTTGGCCGAATCGATTCGGCTGTTCATGCTAAAAAATTTTATATATGTATGTATGTACATCCTTTATAGGTTCGGAAAACCAGGAAGGATGCATTTAATATTAAGAGAAACTATTTTATTGATTGGATATTTTAACATTTAAAACCCTAATGTCAGAATTTTATTTTTGACTCCTTTCCGTCGATGCATCAAATGAAGGGTAATTCGTGGTGTGCAAAAGATTATTTGCATGATTTCTTCGATATATCTTTTATATTTAAAATATTTAGATATGTAATTTCGATCATTCTTAAAGAAATTTTTGGAATACTTCTCAATCGAAAATGGTCTCATAGCGAAGGAGAAATCGCGCTTGATGACAGATTATTTTTCTTCTTCACCTTTGTGGCAAATAATCAATTTCCAGATATTCCCCTTGTATAAATACTTACATTTTCCATGGATAATTAATATGATATTACTTCCCATTAAAAGAGATTTATCATGTAATATCTATCCATTCATTAAAATTCTCACGGTGTATTGACGTTTCGAGCATAATAAACAAACTTTAAACGGACAGCATACAATGGCGACTGCGACGACGACGGCGACGACGACGACAGCGACAACAAGAACTAATTTCAGATGTAGACCCAGTCAGAGTCGTCTGGGGCCTGAAGACCCCCACAACAATCAAGAGCCAAGAACTCCACATGGCAAACTGTCACATTAGCATATTGAGAACACAAACGGGCATGGGTAATGAGAAGTCCAACTCTGTGGAGCTCTGTCTCTGTCTTTGTGCGCTGCCAGTCAAGCGCGTTGACGTTGACGTCGCTGCCGTGTTAGAGCCAGAGTCAGAGCCATGGTCGGAGAGTTTGTTGGTATCAGTCGGTTTGCAGACTTTCGCGTGTGCGGAACAAAAGGAAAAAGTTTCAAAAAGAAATTAACAGAAGATCTAAATAAATATTTCGTGCTTGGACGCGACTTGTTGACATATTGAATTATGTCGAAAGAGAGTGGAAAATAAATCCAGAGAACCAATATACTGATCACTGTGAATATAAATATATATATGTATATATGTATATGCATATACATATATGCATGTGGATATGTAAAAAGAAGATAGAGATTAATGCATGTGATTTACATAAATTAACAAGTGTGTATTGTCAAAGCGGACAATAACAGGAGAGAAAGAGACGCAGAAGAAAGAATATACATAGGCAAATCAATTGAAGTGTTCTAACTGTTCGTGGAGCGTTTCTGTACGGTTAATCATCAAGCGTTAGTGCATAGAGTTGCATAACAAAAGATCAAAAATAAAATGACGATGCTCAAAATGCTCCACTTACATCACTGGCCATTAATGCTAGCCATTATTTGCTGCATCTGCATGGCCGCCTCATCGACATCGTCTTTCTCCGCATCGGCATCCTCCTCCTCATCCATACCTGGCAAATATCATCAACCCAAGCGACTGAGAGCCACTAATGCCAGCCACAATTCCTCCTCATCCTCCACGTCTTTGCCAGATAAACCTGTATTCCGGCAAAATCCGATCAAGAATTGGTTTGGTAGTGCTTTCAATCGCAATAATTCGCCACCGGCTCAAGACCAACCTACAACGTGTTCCTGCAGGTGAGCCAAGTGTAACCTAGACATCTTTGCGGTGCAGGCGGGTGTGTCTGCGACACGAAATGGGGTAACGTAGAAATGCTGGCTTGGTCATGATGACAGCTTCCAGTTAGGCAACAACAGGAAACACACATGGTCACAGCATTACAAATGCCACTTACAGTTACAACAAATACAGATGGATTCTGGGATCAGGCAAACAATTTGTAGCTGGAAGAATTCCTTCACACATTAGTGTCTAGAATTTTGTAGCAAATTGCTGAAAACGCCTGTCATTTGAATAGGCCAACCAATCTAACCAGTCCTGCACTCAGTGTAATATTGATAGACAACAAAAATGAAAAATTAGTCAATTATATAAAATTGCTGAAGGCAAGCAGTTACTCTGTCCCTGGGCCAAACAGTTACCAAGTATCTACCATATTGTCACAACTCTGCGCACTGCTTTTGGCCACAGCTACAAAGAATTCTCTGCAAAGAACTTCATTTCGAATGCGTATTTGTAATTCTTTAGTAAATTGCTTAATCAATTGCTTAAGCAATGGGCAACCTCATCCTGGACGAGTACCCAAGGGATAGCTAGATACTCTCTACCACTGCCTCATTTGTTCGCATGGGAATAAGTTGAGAAAAAATCTCGAGAATGGCTTATGTATAATTCACAGATAAATCAAATAACATAATGTTAGGTCAGTGTTCGAGTTTTGGTTGCTTCGTAATAAATTTTCCTTTATCTTCGAATAGAACGAACGAATCCTTCAAAAGTCTCTTGCTTGTTTTGTTGCTTTTGTGTTAAACAGAATTCCCCATTTGTTTAGTATTTTCCTTCTTTGTTTTGTGTTTCTGCATTTGAAAAGAAATTAGACTTAATTTGCATAAGATTTGATAACAGTTCCCGCGTTTGATATTTAATATTCATCGTACAAACAAGATACAAGACTTGGTCAGATGCGTCATATAAGTATATGCCCACTATACATATATAAAAATATATATATGTATATATATATATATATTTATTTATACTAAATGTGTATGTAAATAGTCTGTGGATGGGGAAGGCTAGCACAGGCGGAGGGGAAAGGGTTTGGGAGTGGGTATGAGAAAGGGGCATTGCTGTAGTTTGTTGTTCCCCTTTAAGTGGGTCGCATATCTGGTTCTTTGTCTCGGTGGGGACGCCTTTGCCTTGGCCACCATTTTGGGGCAATGACACGATTAAGTCCAAAAATGCTTCGATTGATTTTTATGACCAAAGAGAAATAAAACAAAGGAAACAAAACACGAAAAGGTAAATACAAATATGAACTTGGCCAGTAAGAAGAGAACTTGTTGCGTTTTCTTCCACAAACCAGATATTCCTGTAAGATCTTTTTGCGAATCACTGTTTTTGTTTGCAAATGCAGTTGATTTCGTTTCACTTTTTCCATTCTGATGGCAATTACAAACCAGTCTAGTAAAAATATGATGGAAAATTTGTTCGACCCGGCCGGCTGCTGCTCAGCCATAAAACACTTTGACACTTTCTTTACGGTTAATGCGAGGTCGCTAAACTCTCAACGCAACTAACTGAAGCTGTCTTTGATTCATTAGAGAAATATTTAAATAACATGACAAAATAAAATCAAACTTTTATTTTCTTTCTAACCTTAATCGCAGCACTGTCTTTCCTCCATCAGACCCATATTATCTCCTTGCTTATCTGATAGTGATTTACGTAGTCTCGTTAATATGTAGTGCTCACAAGAGCAGTAACTTATACATACTCAGCCTACTAGTATTCGAAATTTGTATGTGTCGGATATTATGTATAGAAATAATGTATTTCTCGTGTATCAAATTTGCTTATTCAGAAACGCCTTTCGGAAACGTCGCTCCTTCTCTCCGTTATAAGCATGCGAGGGTATAAAAACGTTGGATAATGTCTTAAGTAATACAGAATCGACCTCACGCACCATCTAGGCCTGACACCACTCAGAGACGAGTCGATTTAACGTACAAAAGTTGAGCAACTTTTTAAATTTCGGATGAAATATGTATATAGAACAAGGGTATGTCAGGCCATTACAGGACGTATGGTCATGATTGTTTAAGAAACACGTTTCTAGTCGTTCAATAGGCAAGAGGAAAATATTTACCGACAACAACAAAAAGTTTTTAGTTTTAGGCCAATGAAGGACAGCAGAACTCAGTGAAGTAGATACAGGACGTAAAGGAGATTTAGAGTATGTATCCTCTAAAAGGTTACAAACAAGTTCCTTGGGAATGGTGTAAATTAAATAGAAGAGCATATGTTTGACGAACAGCCTAATTCCCCCTTTAAAAACACTATCTTAACCTCTTCTTCATTTCAGGTGCGGCGAACGAAACGACGAGTCCCGTATTGTTGGAGGAACGACCACTGGTGTCAGCGAATACCCTTGGATGGCTCGACTCTCCTACTTTAATAGGTTCTATTGTGGCGGTACTCTGATCAACGATCGCTACGTGCTAACAGCAGCCCATTGCGTTAAGGGATTCATGTGGTTCATGATCAAAGTGACATTTGGCGAACACGATCGCTGCAACGACAAGGAGCGGCCCGAGACGCGGTTTGTGCTCCGTGCGTTTAGCCAGAAGTTCAGTTTCTCCAACTTTGACAATGATATTGCCCTTCTTCGTCTAAACGATAGGGTGCCGATCACCAGTTTTATTCGTCCCATTTGTCTGCCCCGTGTGGAGCAGCGAAATGATCTTTTTGTTGGGGTTCGAGCCATTGCTACTGGCTGGGGCACTCTAAAGGAGGATGGAAAGCCCTCCTGCCTGCTCCAGGAGGTGGAGGTGCCAGTTCTTGACAACGATGAGTGTGTGGCCCAGACGAACTATACACAAAAAATGATCACCAAGAACATGATGTGTTCTGGTTATCCGGGTGTGGGGGGACGGGATAGTTGCCAAGGCGACTCTGGAGGGCCACTCGTCCGTCTCCGTCCGGACGACAAGCGATTTGAACAAATTGGTATCGTCTCCTGGGGCAATGGATGTGCACGCCCCAATTATCCTGGTGTCTATACCCGAGTCACCAAATATTTGGACTGGATTGTCGAAAACTCACGCGATGGCTGCTTCTGCGATGAGGACTACTGATTTTGTCTTAGATCGTACTCTTAAATTTATATAATACAGATAATGATTTTTTTTTATAACAAAATAAAATTTACAACGTAATAGGTTAAGTGCCAGGTCTAAACGATGATCCCGTTTCCCCACTTTACTCTTTGAGATTATAACATCGAGATTTCAGTGATAAGGCAACAACAGGTGCTAATGCTAATACTCTAGGCCACACATACACACAAATACACCCAAAAGTGTTTATACTTTAGAACCATTTACGAAATTCTTCATTTGCAAAGGTCCATGAGACCTTCATGTAACTACAATTTGCACAATTGCAGTTGAATCATTCCTAATTTCTTTAATACGTGGCTCCACAAGCATTTATTGATAAACATTAGAAACAGCTATAACGTGTCTAGTAGCATTTGCTAGCAAAGCACTAATATAGAAACTGGTTTGACTTCCACCAGCTGAAAATACAAAAGATGCGACTGCTAAAAGTCAAATGAGCATGAGAAATTCGTTTGTTTATTGAAGTTAGCATTGTTTGACAGCAAAACTTGAAGAGTTGGCCTGTTGAAACTTACGAATTGCACTTGCGAAATGAATCACTAATAGTGGTATCTATTTTCCGGTGTCGGAAATATGTCGCTTTAATATCCATACACATTTAGATACAGTGAATACTTATAAACAGTGGCAACTTTCGCCCACTTTTCATTTCACTTGTGTAATCATTCAAAATTATTATATTCACACAAAAAATTTGCGCATCTCATACATATGTATGTAGGTAGGCAAGTATCCAGAGATACATGGAAATCAGGTCAGCGGTCTTTCAGGTTAACGTTTCGAAATTTTCTTTTTCTTGCTTGTGTTATTTTATGCTTTTTTGTTTTTGTTTTAGTATCTTCGCGATCTCTCAGAGCAGCTGGTGTTGTTTACTGTTTGCCGCTCGCTTATTCACTAAAGAAAACGTATGAAGACAACAGCTCTCGCTCCCCAAAGATGCCGAAACTCATTTCGGGTGCTAATACCAATGGAGTTGCTCTCGGAAGAGAAAGGGAGAGGGAGAGAGGTAGTGTGTAGTTAGCTAGTACAGGCCTTGTCGTTAGATTCTCTTAATTCCCGTAAAAAGGTATCTACTGAATTCGACGTTAATAATAGAAGTAGAATTGCATTGCAACCATACACTTACCACTGCCATCGACAAGAGACGCTTTCCAGACTATTGGAAATGTTAAGAGCTTTTCTTTGGGTCGTTTTGGTCCCTTGTTGAAAACACAAGAAAGACGAACTAATTAAATAATTTTATTAAACTTTCTAACAGAGATTAACACAAAAATTCCCTATCGATGAGCAACAGATTGTCCCTAATCTAAATGGAAAATTATAGATGATCCCTATGAATCACACATCCAAACGTAAAAAAGACACACAACAAAACCCAGTTAAGTTGTTTCCTTTCAAATGTAATTTTTGGGTTAAAAAACGTTTTTGATTTTTTTTGAACTGGTGAATCATTGACGACGTCAGCTGGCGCCACAGAGCTAACGAGATAAACCGCCAAATTAAACAAAAAAATCGTTGCTAATATTGGGTGCAGAGAATTTTTAACGAATACACGCTGGTCCACTGTAGGTCAATAGGTAAATGATGTTCATTAGCTGAAATTGATTTGAGGTTTTTTTTGCATCCGTACTGAGAGATCAGCAAATGAATGGAAAGCTAGCCAAAAGAGGGCGTTTTTTAAAGAGTATGTGGCGACACTGAGTGATATCGGTCGCCCTCTGGCGACCTTCGATACGGAACCCTTATGTATTTTAGTGACTACTTGTCAGTACCACTCATATTTTTGTTTTCATTCAATTTTCAATATTTCCGGCTGTCTATAATTTCACCAGCAGCCATACGGTATACGGTAAAAAGGCTAAAGCTTGCAATAGAATGGCCTACAATCTTAGTATAGGAAATAACCAATATATTGATCAAAGTCACTGCTTTTTGATCAATTGTTCCTATGGTTAGTCACCAGATTTTTTTAAATTCGGAACAGTCATTAACAGATATATTAAACTAACAAATATTTAATTTGAAAGCAATCGCCTCAAAAGTAACCAAGTTATTTACAAAAGTCACTGCTTTCGATCGATCGTTCCTATGGGAACGTTCCTAAACTCACCAATATTAAATTTCACAATAGCTCAGAAAATAACGAAGTTATTAAGAAAAGTCTCTGTTCGTTACTTTGCAGTTTCTATAGGAACTAAATGATATAGTGATCCGATCCAGCTGAATCCGAGATTTACAACCTGTGCACTATATACAAGCCTACATGCAAATTTTCAGCTCTGTAGCTTTTACGGTCTAGGAGAAGTTTACATTGATCCAGACAGGCGGACGGACGGACACAACTACATATATGATCAAGAATATTTCTTGAGCCGAAATTTATTGTAATCTGCAGAAGCGACAACAGCAACTTTATAAAAGTCTCACCTTTCGTCATAAAGAAAGTAATAGACAACGCTTGTAACGGAGAAGTAGAATCATGCAATAAAACAAGAGATGGAAATTTACTGGCCAAAACGAAGGGCCTAGCCCAGGCGTTGAGACTGCTGAAGCTAACGATGTTTCATGACTTCCCAGTGTGCGCAAGCGAACACAAGTCACTGAACTCTACAAGAGGTGTCATTTACTCCAACGACCTTCGCAATGTCGAAGACAACGAAATTCTAAGTGAGTTAAGTTCACAGAAAGTTACCAAAGTAGACAAGATTAGGAAAATGGTAAACGGAGAATTAAAAGAGACTGGACTTGTCATCTTAACCTTCGCCACGACGTTTCTCCCTGAAACGTTGATGATTGGCTATGAAAGAGTAAAAGTTAGACCCTACATCCCATTACCACTCAAATGCAAGAAATGCTTCAGACTTGGTCACACAACAAAAAAACTGCAACAAGGAAAATCAACACTGCCATAACTGCTCCTCGGATCTGCACCCTGAAAATGTACAATGTGAAAAACCGAAGTTTTGTATTAATTGCAAATACGACATCAATGAGCAATTTAAGCAGCCCCATAGACAAAAACTGTCCAGCTTTTGTTAAGCAAAAAGAACTTCTTGCCATTAAAATAATAGAAAGAGTAGACCACAAAACTGTCTCAAGAATATACCACACTCGTCACGCACATCAACCCACGCCGTACTCAAAAATCATAACAACCCAGCAGACTCCCGAAGCAAAAGAAAAAACCAACAATAGCAACATCAACACAACAGCTTCCGTCATCCAGAGCAAAAGCCAACCTCACCAACTCAAAAACTACAGCGACGTTATGGTAGAAGACTCTGTCCCAAAACCTGGACCACATCAACACATCCTGGAGAAAGACGATGACGAAATGGAGATAGACTTGATCCAGGTGAAGAAGTCCATACCAGAATCGGACCGGAAACTCAGAAGTCAGATCAAACCAAGTGGTCTCGCGAAAACTCTGAAAGCAAAAACTGATAAGTCCACAGCCAATCCTAAAAACCTAACCAACCAAGTAGTTATTTAGTAAGCTCTACTAATAATCTTAAAGTGAACTCTCTTTTTTTTTCTTTTCACCGTTATGTTATCTATTATTCAATGGAACTGCAATGGTTATTTCAACAATTACATACAACTCCAATTAATTATTAAATCTGTCAGTCCAAAAAATATTATGTTTGCAAGAAACCCATCTACACTCCCACCTCAACATCCCTACTCCTCTCAATTATACACTCTTACATAAAAACTCAGCAAGCAACTCTCACGGCGGTGTTGCTATTCTAATCCACAACTCCATTCAATTCGACTCCCTCTCTACAAACAATGATTTTGATGCAATCACAGTCATGTTACATTCTAAAATGAAAATTCGTTTAATTAACACATTCTTTCCACCAGACAAAAGATTCAATTTACATAATTTAGTAAATATGTTTGGTTGTACCCACAGCAATACGATTATAACTGGAGACTTCAACAGCTGGCACCAAAGCTGGGGATCCCCAAGAAATAATCTTAGAGGTATAACTATCTTCAAATTTATTAATCGATCAAACTTCATCACCGTAAACGACGGGTCTCCAACCCACTACTCACTACTCAACACACCATTCTTTGACCCATATAGACCTCACTTTTGCCACCCCAAACCTAATGACACACATTAAATGGAAAACAGATTGTGACCTCCATGGAAGCGATCACTTTCCCATACACATTACCC
This sequence comes from Drosophila tropicalis, assembly GCF_018151085.1. Lineage (NCBI taxonomy): Eukaryota > Metazoa > Arthropoda > Insecta > Diptera > Drosophilidae > Drosophila > Drosophila tropicalis. The sequence goes on from NW_027173497.1 coordinate 1,375,023, forward strand.
TTTTTGACGAAGGAAAAATTGAAGAGCAAACTAGATCACCTAAATTTAAATTAGACCTCGCCAATTGGTCAGAATTTACAGCCCTGACAGAAAAGTACCACTCAGAGAGAACAGTCAGCAACGAACCCAATAGGGAAGCAGCTAACATAATCAAAATCATTAGACAGAGCGCAAACATAGCCATCCCCCAATCCAAACCTAAATTCAATCATAAATACACTGTCCCGTGGTGGAGTAAGAAGCTACAAGATCTCAAAAGTGCAAAGAATAGAGTATGGAACCAACTAAGAAGAAGCATCAGCACTGAAAATGTAATACAGTTCAGGAAAGCTAAGGCAATATTTAGAAAGGAACTTAAAGAGGCTAAACGTATCTCGCTGCAGAAATTCACAGCTGAAATTAACCCTAGTTCTACCCCCTCCAGAATTTGGAACAATATTAACTTATTTTGTGGTAGAAAAACTTCGCGTGAAATACACTGCCTAACATCCCCATCCGACCCTTCAGAAAGTATAACAAATAAAAACGATATCGCTCAGGCATTTGCCTCCCACTGGTCGGAAGCATCTGCCGATCACAATTTCAGCACGTCTTTTTGTGTACACAAAAACATATCAAAATCATTTCAACCCAACCTCGAAGCATCTACAGAAGACCAAATGTTGGAATGTGACATAAAACGTTTAGAATTCACCGCAGCCTTAAACAGTCTGAAGGGGAAGACTCCAGGTCTTGATCGAATCTCCTACCCAATGTTAAAAAACCTCTCTCCAGGCGTCTCTCATCGCCTTATAAATCTATACAACAACATCCTAAACAAGTACATCCCACAAAACTTCAACAATAGCCTCGTAATCCATTAGCCCAACACCGCCAAAATATCAATCAACTCTTATAGACCTATTTCACTAAACTCTTGTATCTCAAAAGTCCTTGACAAGATTATTTCAAATCGACTTTGGTGGCTTGCTACTAATAGCAAGCTGCTAGATAGTCGACAACTAGGTTTTTGAAAGGGTATATCGGTATCTGAATGTATAGCTATGCTAGACTATCAGACTACCGCGGCCCACCAGAAATCATCTTTCAATCATAAGTCTCGATTTTGAAAAGGCCTATGATAAGATAGGAGTGCACGCGGTAATTGATGAACTTGCCAGATGGAGAATAGGCCCAAAAATCTTAAACTACGTAAGAAACTTCCTGACAAACCGCCGAATCAAGGTCCAAATTAATAACCACTCATCAGAATTCAAGACCCTTTACAACGGCGTACCGCAGGGTTCTCCCCTGTCAGTGATCCTATTTCTAATAGCCTATAACAGACTATGTCGTACCATCGCTGTCCACAAATGCTTTGATTTTTTCTCTTATGCCGATGACTTTACAATAGTTAAAAAAATTAAAAAGAACTCAAATGCTCTAAACATTAACCCTTTAATCACTGATATCTTAAACTGGTGCAAGTATTCGGGAGCGAAACTCTCGGTACATAAATGCAAACATATGCATGTCTGCCGTAAAACCAGATGCAACTTCCAATTATCCTCCCAGACCTACAGACTAACGCCAAGCAAGAGTATAAGAATCCTAGGATTAACAATCTCTGAGAAGTACAGGTGGAAAGAGCATATAGACTAGAGGTGGGAAACTATCGATGGCACTATCGACACTATCGATGGTTGAGCACTATCGAGTCGACTCACTATCGATGGTGTTGCTCTTCCGATAGTAGTCGATAGTATCGATAGTAGATCAAGTATGCGATCAATGGACTCATATATAAAAAAGAGTGTATTATACGCAACGCACATCGGAAAAAGGTTATTGATCGAACTTTAGCGGAATTGATTGCCATAGATGTTCAGCCCTACAGCATAGTAGAGGATATAGGCTTTATAAAATACAGCAAAATATTGGACTGCAGATACCAGTTGCCAAGTCGCGCACATCTAACAAATGTGCTAATGATGGATTGCTTAAAGCTTGCGAACTGTTAAAGATTCGAAACATTCCGTGCTTTGCTCACACCTTAAATTTGGTAGTTCAAGATGGTTTAAACTTTGATGATGATGCAGCAACTAAGGCGTTAATTCAAAAATGCAAATCAATTGTCAGATTTTTCAATAAAAGTACAATTGCAAACTAAAAGTTTAAAATGGCACAAGACGGCTTTGCTTATTCGTTGCTACAAGAAACTCCAACTAGATGGAATAGTTTTCATTTTATGATTGAAAGAATATTAGTGACGCATGAAGAAATTGCTTTGGTACTATTATCAACAACAGATGCACCACTACCAATTTATGCTGAAGAAATAAAAGTGCTGAAGGACATGGAAAAAATATTGTCCTTTTTTCAACAAGTCAGCGAAAAAATAATTGGAGCACAATATGTCACAATCTCGCTTATTATTCCATTAACTTTTGGACTTTTACGAAAAATTCAAAATTTACATATCTTCGCAATTGCAAACTGACGTTGGAGCAAAAATGATAGCTGTTTTGTCGGAATCAATTGTAAAACGTTTGTCTCCATATGAAAAACGAACTCTGACGTGGATGGCAAAAAATTCTAGATCCGAGATTCAAAAAGGTTGGTTTTGAAAACAGTGCAAATGCTGATCAAGCCGGAAAATGCTTTGAAAACGAGTTAGCGACCTTATGTAAGAGTGGCAACACTGTGGACTCGGAACCCATCCAAACAACTCAGGACTCATTTTTCGACTTTTTGGATCATCAAGCTAGTGGTAGGCGTGGAAACGCGCGATCAGACGCCATTATTGTAAAGAGGCAGTATTTGGAAAGAGCCATAGTGCCGCAAGAAATGGATCCGTTGTTATGGATACAGGTAAAAAATTAGTTAATTAAATTAACTATGGATAGAAAAAATTCATCTGTTTTACATAAAATTTTCTTCAGGTTAACCAAATGGACTTTCCGCCCATCAAGACATTAATGATGAAATATTTTTGCGTTCCTGCAACATCTGTGGAGTCGGAACGTATTTTTAGCAAGGCAGGGCAAATTGTCTCTGACCGCAGAACACGGTTGAAGGAGGAAAACGTCAATATTTTATTATTCTTAAACCAAAATCTATGGATAAACTCTTCCAAAAAATTATAGTAATAGGTAATACAATTTTGGACATTTCTTATATCTTACAACATCGAATTAAACTATTTTTTAAATACTTTATTATAGTTAGCTTTGCCTTGTGCACTATCGAGGCACTATCGATGGTACTATCGTCCACTATCGATGGTGATGAAAAAACTATCGTCGACTATCGATGGTGCCGACTATCGATAGTTTCCCACCTCTAATATAGACATGCTAACAGTGCAAATGGCACAAAGACTGAACATAATAAAGTGGCTCTCTAATCAAAATTATAATTGCGACACTAGATCTCTTATTAACACTATCAACGCGTTGATTATGTCAAAGTTAGATTATTGCCTTCATTTCTATGGAAATTGCCCCTCAGATTCTAAGAATAAGCTAAAATCTTTGTACCATTCCGCACTAAGAAATGCATTTGGAGCATTTCGTTCAACCCCGATCAACAATCTCCTGTATGAAGCAGAGATATTGCCTTTGGAATCGAGATTCAAACTATCTATAGCAAAAATGTAAAAGTCTTTAATGCTAGTATCGAACAGTCCTGTACAGGAAATTGTAAACAGGATTAAGAAAGCGAAGAGAACTCCCAGAATCCCATCCTCCTTGCATAAAGCATTAAACTTCTGTATAGAGAATGGTTTAATGTTTGAGCCACCAAGACCAAGAGTACAAAAAAATCCCCCATGGCTTTTTACTGAGAAAACCCTAAAACTTTCTTTACACTTCACAACCAAGTCATTAACTCCGTCCATAGTTTACCAAAAGAAGTTTCTCAGCCTTAAAGAAGATCTGAGAGATTACAAGTTCATATACACAGATGGGTCAAAATCCAACCCAGGAGTGTCCTATAGCATAACAACAGAGACCGAGATTATTAAGACCGCCATATTACCACTCCACTCGTCGAACTACACGGCAGAAGCAGCAGCGATTTTAGCTGCCTGCACTTACGCCCAAAGCTTGAACCACCCCAGTGCAATATGCTCGGACTCTCAGCCATCCAAGCAGTAGGTCAGACAAGTAATCAAAACCCGTATATAACAACGACCCGCGATATTCTGACACACCAATACACAAAAATAATCATAGTATGGGTCCCAGGCCCAGGCCCGTTTCAGGGAAACGAAACAGCAGACTTGGCCACCAAACAAGCTCACCAATTCCCAAATATAATAGAGTCCAATTACAAAGATGGAATAAATTACATTAAGAGTACTTTCAAAGGACACAGTAGGGATGTATGGCTAAAAACATCAGACCATTACAGGGCAGTCAACCTAAGTCAAACCACAGCGAAGGACTCACAAATAAAGATAGAAAACCCCATCACTCTGGTCGACTTCGTCAAATTCCAAAGACTCCGGTTTGGACATACACGCCTCACCCATGAGTTTCTCTTTAAGAGAGAACTTCCACCACAGTGTGCTGAATGCAACAGAAGTAACACAGTCCTCCACATAATCATAGATTGTACCAAATACAATCCAATAAGAAAGAAATACCTTCCCTCTAATCCTCTCGACTCCCTTAACAACTCCAACGTCCTTTCCATTAAACAATTCCTCCAAGAAGCAAACCTATCCCATCTTATATAATCATCTGGTTCAAAGTCACGGTTTCAATTCAGAATATAAATAAATAAATATTTTAGGTGCAGATGCGGGTGGTGTTTATAAACATATTGGCATAAAAAAAATTTGTCGCAAATAGGGCTCGATATACAGTGGCGGCAAAAAATTTGAGACATAAATTGTTTGACCTTAAATTCTGATTCCATTCGATTTTTATATAATACTGGCTGTACCCTGCCACGTTTCGCTATGGCTCTGGTGGTGCTTCAAGTTGAGGTAATTTGATTTTGCGGCCAGCACAACAAATTCCTTTCATTTCATTATTGAACTTCAGAGCGATGGCATTGCTCATGTCGATCTTATCTTATCTGTGCGCAGGATTCAGCTACCCTTCCCATATGCAGTTCACTTCTTCGCGAGCTAAGCAATTGTGTTGCTGCAGACCGCGACTCTCGGGCTCGCAAATGCTCATGCTCAAGCCTGGCTGCACAGCTTTCTTTGGAAGAAGGCTGTATCCAAAATCACAAAGGACCGTTTTTATGGAATTTGGGTTCTTAATGCACCCACATCAAGAAAAGTAAAATACGATTTTATTCGAATTTTATTAAAACCAAACCATGTTTAGATGAAATCGTCATATCGTATACGCCATGACACTTCTATTACCTTAAGCATGATACCATAATCTGGAATACCAAGTTCTTCTTTCCAGCTTCTAAACACGCGGATGTACAAATATCGACTCGGCTCCTTCTGCTAAAAAAAGTTGTAAACCCAACAACAGCACTTCATTAGCCAGAAGCAAAATAATTGTGGTCTTATTGTCTAGGCTAGTAGCACTAGCTATAGCCTTGAAGCGACTTTAAAGTGCCATTTGATCCAATGGTCCTATAACAGCAATCTATACATATGTATGTATGTATATCCGGGCAGGGTAAACACTTTTGGCTTGCTTTCGATTGTTATTTTTGTATTTCGGTTTCGGTTTTTAGTACACATAAAAATAATACATACAAAAATCTAAATCTTGATCAAAAATAAATGTAAGTATTTAGATTGGTTTATCTTGTAATACACACGTACACAAATATTTATAATACACAAATATGTATATAAAATAATAATATATTTTATAAAAATAAAAAAAAATGCTACTATTATATTATTGATGTCGTGGCTTGGACGCATTTTTTATGGCTGTTTTAAAGTTACTAGGTCAACTAAATTAATAATTAGTTATTGCTGTTAATCGATTTTCTTTAAACATTACGCTCCTCTTTTGTTTTTGGGAGCTTGGATTTTTGTTGCTAAATTGTGTGCTGATATATGTATGTTACGTATAATGCATAAATATATTACAATTAATATAATTTTTGCTTGTTGCTTAGATCTAGGGGCTAAGGTGTTGATTTAAAGTTAATTTTTGCTAAACGATCACATTAAACACGCATTCTACGCTCACACGCGACATATAAAACAATCATTCATTCACTTAAAAATACGAATTTCGCCCTTAAGACTTAGAGAGAGTGTGTGTGCGGGAGGGGTGAGAGGACCTATTGGCACGAAAATTCAAGAGAAATGTTCGGAATCTGACCAAGAATCGTTATGACAATCATATGTAATCTTTTTTGTTCTCCTTTCTTTGTCACTAATATTTTATATCCAAAAAGATTTATTTCTAATTGCTATTATAGGCCAGGACTTTTCAATGTTTCATGCTCTTGTAGGAATGGCAACGGGTTCGACACCGGTTGGATAAATATTTGCAGTATCATACTCAACATTGGATTGATAGAAGAAAGTGGCAGAGATCGTAGTAAACCGCTTGATTTCTAAAGCAGGGGAAGATTTTGGTAGTTGGTGAATCGGGTAATCGTGGTCTCCTTGTTAGAGTCATTCATTGATTAAACCGAACCCTCTACGTTCTTAGTTTATAACTTCATTTTTGTTTTCAATGCTTTTATCAAAAGTTTTTGTTTTTGGACTTGCATTTTGCATTTAAATAATTATGTATAAATGTATATATGGCCTGTTTTTTGTCAAACGAAACAGGGCTGTATCCAAAAAGTCCCATGCACCGATTTAAATTACCTTGGTCCTAAAAATGTTGTCCGCTGTTTTGTATCCTCAATATCCTCCTCCCTTGCTTCAATCGTAAGTTCAAAAAAACTAACTCCAGACTCATCAAAATCCAACCATGTTTAGATATGAAGCGCTACTTTGGATACCCCATTATGTACTTTTATTACCTTTAATGTGACAGCCAAAAAATCGAAGTCGGACCGCTTTAAGACCAAGATTATTTAAATCGCTTCACGGAAATTTATATATATGTCTGTATATATATATATTCATATTTATATATATACATTGTATATGTATATATAAAAATAACACTTTTTTTATGTTTTTGTTTCATAGATGAATGACTGAGAGGTGTGGGGTTTTTTGTTTTGCTTTTTGAAAGAGGATGCATATTTGAGTAATCACAGCAAATCGGCGCAAACGCCACCAAACCACGCCATATAAAGAGGCAATAGATAGACCATTAAAGCGCGGCGTAACGTTATTTTCTCCGGTGAACTGGCTGTCGACCGGGTGCCATCATCGGCCGTTGAATCATCTTCGCCATTACCCTCGTCACCATCAACCTCGTTCCGATCTTTGGTAATGTGTGTAGTGTGTAGCAAAGGATCCTTATCATCCACATTGGGCCGCGAAGTGTGTGCGATAATCGGTGGACGCCTACCATCTTCGTCGTCGTCATTGTCATCGTTTTCTCGCACGGAGGGATCAACCACATCGGGCTTATGGCTGGGTTCGAAGGGACCCAAGCCGGACCCGTCATCGTCATCCTCATCATCTTCGAAGCCCGATCCAGATCCATGGCCACTACCCATATAAGGTTCCTCTGCAATGTAGCATCCCAGTTAAATAAAATATTCTTGTTTAGAACTTACTTAAGCGAAAACTTACCCTGCTCACTCCAGTCCACATCTTGACCATTATAGGCATTACGCAAGTGGTTAATGGCATTCTTTAGATGGGCGAGCTGCAAGGACATTTGAGCTGTCTGGCGAGTACTAGCGGGATTGCCATTAAACTCCGGATTCGATCCATGCTCTGTGGTAATGGAGTGCATGTATCTACAAATAAGCATGTACAGAAATGCTCGCGAGTTAATTAAACCAAATACTGAATGCTATTATGGCCCAACTCACCTATCTATGGTGTGCCCGTTCCAACACATGCCATCTACGTCCGAGCTACTTGCTATATCCTCATTACTGCATGTAGAGCTTGGCAAATTTGACCAGAATTTCTTGTAATCCTTTACCCGTTGCCGTATATCTCGAACAATCCTATCCAAAATTGGCTCACGTGCACCTCCACCGCCGCCATTGTTTTCACCATCGTCGTTATCACGACGGTTGTTGTTTTGTTGCTTGCGCCTTTGTTGTTGTTGCTTTCTGCGTTGCTGTTGCTGACGGCGCCCTCCGCTTCCGCTTCCGCCTGCTCCTCCTCCGCCGCTAGCCGCACCATTGCCATCATTGTTGTTGCTTTGCTCTTGAGATTGTTGCTGCAGTTCCTGTGATCCTGGTTCGGCTGCACGACGATCACGTAAGACAATAGCCTCATCCAATGTGGCATCAATGTCTAAGGTATCCGCTTCTGAAGAATTCTCCACAGGATGTTCTTGGACAAGGCTTCGTCTCAGCTTTGCAGGTACAGATCGTTGGGTTCGCCCCAATGTGGGCCGGCCACAACCCTGAAACACTCGATTGGTAATATCTGCCCCCGAATCCTGCAACGATGGCCAGAAAATGATGTCGGTATTTAATAATGAGTCAAAGAATCAATTATACTATAATTTATACATATGTATATAACAACATCTGTATAGATGTATGTATGTGTTTGTGACATGAATGAGATGCTTTACATATTATACTCGAAAACTTTTTGTCTTCCGGGAATTCCACCCATAAATTGTGTTCAAAATTCATGCACAACATTTAAATTTATGCTTTTTCAAAATTTACACATGAATACTCATAACGTATTGAATTTTGATTACTACAATAATATTTGATCTCTGCCCGGCCCTCTATCACTACCTGCTATTCGCTCATTATTTCAATTTGTTTTGTTCAGTTGGACGATTTATTGCCCAACATTTGGTTCCCATATGAATCTAATTTATATTTCCATTTTAAGTTCTATAAAATCTGTTTGGATTTTTGTTTTTGCTTTGGGCTTTTCTAATGTTGTTGTCGTTGCTATGCTTGTTGTTGGTGTTGGTGCGTGGCGGCATTCCGCTTTTAATGTGTTTATATTTGTTTTTGCTTACTTTCTTCTTAAGAGATTTTGCACGAATTGTCGGCCCCATGAAACAACTAGCGAAATAGCGAAATAGTTCCATAATATAATTTGTATTTGCGGTTGATTGCCATCTCATTGTTAACGAGGAAGCATTTATGGGTGACCTTTAGCGGGTCTTGAACTGCTAACTGTGCCTTAGCCGGCTGGGGTTCATACAAAGTTGGGGGGCATAGCAGTCAGTTGACTTTTGCCAGGCGATAAAACACATCTGATAAAAACTATCAACAACAGCTTTAGCTTAACGGTATTTGCTCGTTTAAGTATTTCGATAAACAGTGGACGCCTGGGCTCAACTAAAGCTCAGCTAAAGGAGCAACTATATTATATAGCTTTCATTGAAATGCTAGATCTAGAATTCAAATTTCAATTTGAAAAAGTTAAATAGCTTCTTTTTTTAAATATTTATGTTTAAGTGAATTGCGATTTGCGTAAATTATTTAAATTTAATCAAAACGGCAGCTGTTTGCGAAACGAGTCACAAATTTGAGGATATGCAAATAAGAATTTGACTTCAGATAGCAAATAACTTAAAAAAAAAACAACGCTAGATACATACAAACATATGTTACATACGAATAAGAAGAAAACACACCTGGAAATTCATGATGGCCTCTGAAATCTTAATGTTGATGGGCTCGACAACCATCACAATATTGAAGGAGCCAAGCATACGTTCGGCCACCTTGTCCATGGCGAGGGCAAAGTTCTCCCATTCGGCGTCGAATTCATGCTGATAGTGAAGACATCCTTTGATCACGTTGACACAGTAGTTGGTGCAAGGCTTTTCCATATAGCCTTTGCAGGCACCACAATGCTGCATTTTAGTCAGTGCCCCAGTGCAATCTGCGTTCAGTCGTATCTAGAGGATGTTAACCGAATGCCATTATGTGTTCACGGTTTGCTGTTGTTGATATTTTTTTTTTTGTTGGTTGGGCTACTTACATTTAGTATTTTCTTGGATACTTCGGCGGCAGTTGCCAGGGCCTGGCCATAGGTTCTTGTGGCCACAAAAGATCGTTTGATTTGTACGGAAAGCTTATCGGGCACATCGCCAAATGGTTTCAGTTCCTTCATGTGCTCACTCACACAACGCATGTATCTGAATGTAAGTATAGGATCGAGAAATGTGAGAGTTAGAAAAATAAATAGCGGAAATCAGCTCTTGTAATTGGCATGGCTCAACGCCTTCGCAAGAAACATTTTATTTGGAAAATCATAAAAATAGTTTTTCTGCGGTGCAGTGCCCGTTTGGCTGCCTTAAAGCATGACAGCCATTGCACTTAGAGGGCCTGGCTGAAAGTGCTGCCAATGCCTCTAACTTAATGCTCTCAATGAGTTATAAACCTGGTTTCTAACGCACCAAAAGAAAGGCAGTATGAGAAATCTTAGATTCTTTACTAGCGATAAGGTAAAAGTACTTTTACTTAAGTTGCAGTTCATCTATTTATGTAGAAAATCAATCATTTGGAGATTCTCTCCGTTTTTAGTTTCTTTTTCACACATCCATTTAATGTGTTTATGGATGCATGTATGTTCGTATGTGTGTGCGTGTGTGTGTTTGTATGTATGTATGCAGGTGTACCTACAAGTAAATACTTCCTGTTTAGCCATTTGGCTTTCAAATCGTCTGTCCTTCTTCAGTGGAGACTGCTGAACTAAACCCTTCATTAAATAGCCTCAAATGTATGAAATGAACCTCCTCTATCTTTACAGACCAACCGCACAGAGGCAAACAGCAAATAAAAAGGCAAGTGGCGGCAATTACGCGACAACGCACTATATCATATAGCATCCATACAAACGGCAAAGTCACGAACAGTGACTTTTCTCAATAACTTCGTTATTTGAAATTGAATATTTGTGAGTTTATTACATTTATATAGTATGACTGTGCTAAATTTGATCAATATCGGATGGCTATATCATATAGCTCCCATAGGAACGATCGTGACTGTGATCGATATTTTCGTTATTTGCTATGCTGAGATTGTCGGCCGTTCTTTTTGCAAACATTAGACTCTTTACATAAAACGTTTTTTCACTTTAACGGCCAATGGTATGAAATGAGTGACAAAAAACTCTCGGCCCTCTGGTTTTTTTCTTTTTGACATTGGCCTTCAATATTGAAGCGAATTGTACACTGGACGCTCTTAAGCTTAAGAAGTGTTCCATCAATTGGAAATTAAATCGCTCCCATTTTTATAAGCTACGATTTTTGCGACGTAAAATGAGCATTAGCCGCACTGTGCATTGTTTATTGTCGTCGCATTAAACCGACAACGCGCCAAGGCACGTACGAGGCAAACTAAAACGATGACAATAAAAACGAATTCGCAAAACGGCGATGAAAAGAAGGCAACAATTGGAAATCACGTGGGTAACACGAACCATAGGGCTGAGCCAATGGCGAAAGGGGCAAGCAGTTGCAGCAACTTAAGTGTTGTGTGGGAAACGCTTCTTTTATTAGATCAAACACCCACAAAAGGAAATGTAACCGATACAACTATGCTGTTGTAAATATTTTTGGTCAATTGCAAGAGTCGAGTCAATAAACGTCTTCCATTAGGTATTAAAAGACAGCAATATCATCTGAATTTCGTCTTATGAAGTTCACTTGGTTCGGCGAAGACAACACAACGACCTGGTTTATTATTTTTATTGGCTTTATAAATTGAACCGTGCTCCCAACTCTCACTGAAGCACTCTCTAAAAGGGTCTAACAGAATTTAATCGTCTGGATGGGGCTGATGTCAAAGTCTTGTCAAAGACTGCACTCTTAGCGTTCGTAAGTCAGTCAGTGATACTTTGCGGTTTCACACGTCTGTAGTTTACATCCAAAGCTGAATTGGGAGTGGGTTGTGGGGCTGAGTTTCGGGTTCGAGTTACTTGCAGGCACTTACTTTTCGTCAAAGGCATATTGTGAGTTGAGCACTGTGAACATCTTTCTATAAAGAGTGCTGAAGAATTTGTCCATGACCTCCATTAGATCAACGCGGCCGTGAGCAAAATATTTCTCCAGTTCGCTGAACAGATCCGAAAAGACATCCGAATTTTTCTGATAGATAACTCCATAGGTACGCATAAACATTGTGTGGAATTGAGTCTTTGATTCCAGCAGCAGGCTACGGAAAATATCTAAAGAAGAAAGAAAGAAAAAATACGACAAAATATTTACACATCCGCTTAATGTTTAAAGATCGCATGCTTCTTCGCAACTAGTCGCATCCGTTCTAAATTAATCTCAGCACCCGCACTGTCGCCCTTCCCGAGTGCCTGCCTCCTGCCCAGCAGCCCATGTCAATTGACATTTGTAACTTGAGGCCAGCATGATTCAAGCAATTGTTACCTCTCGACTAATATCTAGCATGTTTTCGATTCTCGCTCCCCCAAAACTGTTTCTGGTTTCCTTTTCCTTCAGTTTCAAGTGGCTTACTGACAAACGATTCTGCTTCGGTAGCCGCAGACCTTACCATTAAATTTGGTTGCTTTGCTTCCCAACAGTCCGGACATTTTGGTTATTTGCTCTTTGAAATGCCATTCCAGTTGCTGACGGGATTGCATGGCCATTCGTGTTTCCATGTTGTAGGTACAGCATGTGCCCACAGAAGGCGATTCACAATAGCGGAGAACTCGTTCTGAAACAAGAAAAAACAGAAAATACGTTTACTAAGATCATAAATAGGATGAATACATGACGATATATGTACATTGGATTCAAGTAGGCCTTGTTTTTTAATTTTTTTACTTAAGGTGTGTAGAGTTTTTGTTCATTCAGTTTCCCTTCGACCTTTGGCTGGGACAAAAAAAAATTAAATTCGCAGACTTTTCCCCCTTTAAAAACCCATCAAATTCAGGTAAGAACCGTATGCTAAGACAGAAAGGTCTAAAAATTAAATTGTCCTCTCATTTCACCATAGAAGCCTAGCAATGTGCTGTCCAAGTCGTTGGTATCGAGATACTCCTTGCGTGCAATGCTGCTTGATCGACTGCAGCTATTGCTGCCCCTCATCAACTTGTTGCAATTGCTGTGGAGGATTTAGCAGGTTTTGCTAAGAACTCAACCAACAAATGACGGGGTAAAACATTACTGGCGGACACACACCGAATTGACAAAATTTATTAATGGTCCTGGACCTCTAAATTCCTTATATTTATATCTAAACGACTGTAAGATGGAGGACATCCATTTTAGTCCGTTTTTTATATAATCTAAAACTGCAAACACCTAGTTTCTTGTTTCATTGACGGATTGGTCAAGTGTGGGTATTAGCAGTGTCTGCCATGACAACACGAACGAAATCACTCAGTATCGTTGAGAAGCGGACTACATCGAAATCTACTATCGCTAGCTAAGGCATTTACAGCCTTTTTTGCTCTTAACTTTCCAATCAGAGCGCCGGGGCTAACTTCGACCGGGTCAAAGTTTGTATACCCGTGCCTACATGCAAATTTCAACTCTGTAACCCCTCCGGTCTAGGAGGAGTTCGCGTCGATTCAGACGGACGGACATGGTAATTCGAACTAGTCTCGTTTATATGGTCGGAGTTGCCTTTTTCTATGCGTTGCACACTCCTGACCAAAATGAATATACCCTTTTTGCAAGGGCATAAAAAATGACGTTTTAGTATACTCAACGAACCTATCCCGAAAATTTCTGTCCCTAACTTATATGGTCTCACTTATATGGTTTCAGTGTTCATACAGACGGACGGACGACGGTCTTTCAAATTACCTCAGCTGCTAACGCATAACGTAAGGCTAGTCAAAAATTTTTTCTGCATTTCAGTTACTTGACATTCTAAGAAGAAGTTGTTGCCCACTTGACATCGTCAAGCAACGATCGAATCAATAACATTTCATAGGAAAACAAACGAAGAGTAGCTACCAACCAAATAACATGCAGAGAATAAAGGAAAAGTAATCTGAACCGTAGATACGGGAGTGGTTCATTCTCGCGCTTCCTAAAGATACATACATAGATGTATGTACATATAAATTTTATTTACGCAAACATTTAACACATTTTCAGGTAGAAAACGAGAGACAGAAATATGCATTTGGTAGGTGCAGGGCGCTCCATCTGTGTTTCTGGGGGTAATTGTGTGTGCGCATGGTTTGTATAGCTCCCTTTCTTGTTTGTTTAGATAATTCTCATGAATAGTGGATGTAAGGAAGAAGGAGTGGGGGTATTTGCAACGCGAAAGCTGCAGCTCTAATTGACAAGGCTGCAAGTTTTAAAATTGAATTTGGTATTTGAACACATTTACATTTTCCATAGTCCCTCATGGACTCATGGAATCGTGTGGAATGCACGAATGAAAATGAGAAATGCAGCTCAGCTCTGCTCTTAAATGTTCACGGCCCAGTTAAATATACAAATCATACGTTTATATGCATACGTGTATGAGGGTACAAATGTAGAGTGAAGTTTTTCTCCATGCTATTTTGTGTACATAATTTTGTTTATTTCTATTATAAATTTAGCTACTTTAGTGTATAGATTCTTGTTGTAAACAAAACACATACACACAGAAACGTTCCTTCCTACATAACACTTTTTCTCCCCGTTCATCCTCGAGCACTTGGTGTGGATGTTCCTTGCTTTTTATGGACTGGGCTAATTGTTATGTTGCACGAGATATGAATTGAGTGTGGCATATTAAAAGAAAACGAACACAAAAATAAGAAGCGTTCCCTACTTCCTCTTTCTCTCTCACTCCATCCCTCCGCCTGCTCCTCACTCTCTCTCTTGGTTAATTTGGAGTATGATTTGTGGGCTCCAAGGGCTTATCTAAATTTGCTAGCAGTTGCCTCGTTTGTGGGTTCATTTTCAATTGTCTGGCAGAAACAGTTAAAGGTGGCAAAAACTTCTGTTACTGGCATGGCTAGTACTTTTTGTTGGATAATTGAAATGTAGTAGATAAAATACTAAAGCGTTAAGAGATTGCTGTAGAAGATAATGGCAAAATAATTCCAAAGGATATTTAAGGAATCATATTTTTGTCTTAGACTGATTCAACACCTCTGCTAACTCCATAGTGTTGATTGAAAGACAGTTCATGACCATTCATAAAACTGACTAGAAAATTGATTTTTTTTATAACAAATGTGCCCACCACCCCAGGGAAGGGAGGTATTATCAGAATAAGAAACTACCTTAACTAATGTGCCATTTATGGTTTTAATAAAAAGCTACAGCATTAGCTGAAAAAGTTTACGGACACTTAATGTCAGGCCGCCGACTGACGAATATGGCGATTTTCGTTGTTATCTGAATCGAACAACATTTTCTGGATAAACGTTGGTGAAATTCATTATAGACGGACACTTTTTGTTAAGTTCAGTTAGATGTATGTTATCAGTATAGCAGTGGAAAGTAGTAACTCACCCCGTATCGGGTGATACGCTTTCGTTTTCGTCTGCTTTCCTTGCATGGGCAATTTACTTAGTTTCCCCATCTCTCGAAGGCTGGCAATAGCAATCAACACAACACGACTGCACGCATAGGGTGAAGGAAGTAAGTCGAGTGAAATTCATTTCAGATGATTTACTGTAACGATCAACGAAGGAACAACTCCTGCGGCGACCAGACAACAGAATACCACCCCTAAGTAGGAATTCCTCTAAAGGGGTGGCAAATTTAGCAATCGTATCAACAAACAGCAAGCAACAACAACACCGAAATGTCGTCTAGGCAAAATATAACAGCTACGATTAAGACAGGTGTTCCTGCTGGCTACCTACTTATGGGGGTTGACCCGGCCGATTGGTTTTGTTAGAAGTTTCAATTTTTTTTTTATATATATACATATGTATATTATTTAAATTTAGAATAATTTTTCATTTAAATATTTTGAAAACATTTCGTGATACAGTGTGAGGAAATAAGTCATTGGACAACCTTAGGTCCGGTGCACCACGGTGCTATATACATATCATCCGATCTGAATGAAATATTTTGGCGTAGGACGGTGATGGCTGTCTATATCTGATCAAGATTATATATAGGTACACTTTCTATGGTCGTAGATGCCTCTTTATATGCGTAAAGCTTTGCAGAGCCGAAGTAAATACAGAGCGAGCAAAGGAAAAAGAGAACCCAAATAAAGAGCATGACAAATATATATTTATATATGTATGTATGTATATTTGTATGTATATGTACATATGTATACTACTAAACCAAGTTGGAACTCGATAACACACAAATTGGAATTTATGCTACAAAACCGGCGATTGGGTCCAATGTGCCCACGCGGGTTGTGTGGTGGGTGGTGATTCTGATGGGTTCGGGTGGCTGGGTGAACAGTATATTCCATAAAATGCCACCCTTAAAAGTCTTCGAAAAAACCTGGGTGTCTGGCAAGGATAAAAGGTTAAGAACTTTAAGTATCTGGCTAACAGTGGTTACTAAAAAGAAGGTAACTTCGGCTGTTTAGTCTTTGGCCATCATTCATATGTGTTTTACTATGTTTTATACTTCTTTTCTGCGTAGACAAGCCCTTTTTTTCGTTATTGGGCTGATGAATATTGCTCCTTGCTTACAGTAACGCAGCTGAAACCAAATGCATCATCAATGCCAATACAAACCCCCACTGGGAAATAGTTACCTCCTGGGGGGATGGATGGCCAAAGTTTTTTTTTTTTTTCAATGGGGTGGTAGAATGTAATGCTGTTTGGCTTTTCCTTAATATAATTTTTAGTCGGATGGCTACAGCAGCACAAAATTCGTGAAACCCATTAATGAGAAGCAATGAAACAAATAGGTCAGCGTATAGGGAGTTAAGCAGGTGGGGGCACATGGAGAAGCACGGCCAAGGTAAGTTGCAGTGGCGAGTTATTTATTCTAGTTTTAGACAAACAAAAAACTGCACTTAAGTCTCCATCGCGCTTCTTCTATGCGCTTTCGACTCATAACTCAATCAGAAACAACGAAACAAACAAATTTTGGTCGAACAGAAAAACTATTCTACATGTGGATTCCAGTTTCAACACATAACTTAATTGCCACCCGGGGTGCCGAAGCAAACTTGTGAAGTGGCAGGCATGTACATATGTATGTATGCATCTCTATAAGCTAGACAACAATTTGTTCAAATATTGGGCCATTCTACTCAGTCTACTTTTTCACATCGTCGTCGTCATCGCATCGAATCGCACTTAATTAATTTAACGTAGATTCATTGATTGCTACAACGAGAAGACTTTGCACAGTTTGGCCCGGGGCAAGCTAAAGACTTTCAAGAAGATTCTCTATGGAAGGACAGAGATGGAAAATATGTTTTCAATACTTTGATTTGTTTGAAGTTTGCATTTTCTGACCACCGTCGCGTTTCTCGTACTTTTTTCTTTGCGGGGTCGGAAAGGGGCGTGGCAAAAGTTTGAAATAAACTCATTCACTTTACATACGAGCCTGCATACCAAATTTGGTGGTTATATCTTTTATAGTCTCCAAAATCTACTGGTTATACGGACGGACAGACAGGCGGACAGATGGACATGGCTAGATCGACTCGGCTGTAAAAACTTATATTTGTATGACAACTATATGTTGTAGTTTTCAGATTACAAAGTATTATGTTTGAAGTTAGCCAATGTTTTAAGCAAATAAATTGTTCTCACAAAAATTGTTTTCACGCTGAAAATATATTGCCCCTGTCAACAGATGAACGGGCGGACAGATTGACAGATACAGTAAAGGTAGTTTTGCTTCTATAAGGCTGACAAAATAATAAATGTGTATTTACTATTCCACAATACACAAGTACACGGTAAAACAAAAAGAGAAGAGGAACTAAATGGAATGGAGTTACAGGAGAACTTCTTTCTTTCTTTTTCGCGCGGCTCTTTTAGTCGTTATTAAAATTACTCAACTTTAAGAAAAACGACAGGATGATGGCGGGGAGCAAATGTTTATGTTGCAAACACGCTCCGTGTAAACAGAGTTTGAAGAAGTCTTCCTGGTTCGAGTCGGGGGCTTTTTGCATGATGAAGTGAGGATTTTTACTCCGACTTTATTTTTGCCACATGTGTTTTTCCTTTGTCTTGTTGTTGCAGTTGCCAGGCTGTCTGTGGCCAATACGGCTACGGCTGCTAACGCTTCTCCTGCTCCTCCTTCTCCTCCTGAATCTCATCCTCGATTATTTTGAATGACAATTTTAATGCAGAAAATGCATTATCATCACTTTGCGTCGGATCTCAGACATTCGAAAATAGCACGAGACTCATCGGTACGAAAATACAATGAAAATGTAGGTTTAGTATGTTACACAATTCTTTGAAACGCGAACAATTTTCACTTTATTTTGTTAGGTCTAAGAAAAATCTAGTTATAAAACCTTACTACATACGCCTTCAATACTTTCAAACACTTTAAAGTAACACATAACAATTACTTATAGGTTATCAGATTTACCATTGTTGTGAAGGTATAAAGACTGCGGGGGGTAAACAAACTGCGGACATAAAGTTCATTTCTTTGATATTTTTAATACAATTTTTGTTTGCTGAGGCCACACCACACTGAATAAATATTTTGCTTTCTCACGCTATTTCAGATCAGAAGCAACAGCAATCCTGAATCATTGGAATGCGGTGTCGGAGGCAGTTGGCAACAATTTTAGCCAGCTTGTGTCCAAGAGCTTGAGTAAGACCAAGACCAAAACTGGGAGTAACAGCAAGACCAGGGCTAAATGGTATCACATGTCGGCGATGGCGTCGTTCGCTGCTACTTAAGTACATTGGCATAGCAGCTATGCAATTGATGCTCTTCTTTGAGGTGCGACCGGATTGATCGAATCTCCGGAAGAGTTGGCGAAGTATCAAAATTAAAACTTTTACAACCATCACCTCCTATGCGATTGTCTTTTCAGTTTGATTGATTATGAAACTGTTAACAAAGATTCAGGAATCAATAGCAATTTGTATATCGACAAGATATGAATTGAAAACAAAGGGTATAGGGAATTTGTCTTAGATAAAAAGGAGATGACTTTTATCTTACTTCCTTTTGATGCAGCTGCCTCGTTTCTCTTTCACTTCTTTTAGAATTTGATTATAAATAGACGCAAAGGTAAAAGTCCAAAACGTGAATGTGAATTTCGTAACAGTAATTTTTTGAAAAAAGAGAGGAGAATAGGAAAAGAGGGAGACAGAAAGAGTATCCAGCAGACATGGCCATGCACCCAGCAAACAGGAATGTTTCAAGTGCAGGCCAAAAAGAGAGGAGAAGGATTCAAGGGCTTTTCGTAGCCTTTTGACTTTGCCTCGTCGTCGTTGCCGTTTCTCGTTCTTGTTTTATGCACTTGCATGTTTGTTTGTCAACCTACACTAACAAATGGTAGGCTCAGAATGCTGCAGAAGCAGTTGTCAGTGGCAAACATTTGCATTTTGCTAAGGAAGGGCGAAGGAAGAAGGAATGCAGCGCTGGCGCATGGCAATATTTCATTACCCACAGCTCATTCAACGCATGGGATAGGGCTCTGTGGGCGAAGGGGGCCAGGACCGAGCTCCGGGATCAGAAAGCTGTTGATTTTGCTGTGGGCTTTTGTGTTGGCATGTTAAGGTAGTCTAGACAAGACTCAACTCCGACGCAAACTCCGATACTGCTTAGGTTATCTTTGAAATGTGCTGTTACGGAGTATGAAACAGACGCGGGTAGAATATATGTGTAGACTCATCGGATTGATCCCCTATATTGGATACAATTTGAACCTACCCGTTTTCTATATTATTCTTTAATGAAGTCTTAGCGTATCTCAATGTCAGTGTCGTCTTCATTTTATGTTTCCTTTCGTTAAAGCTGTTTTTGCAGCTTGCTATCAACTTGCCACATCTACGCGTGTGGGTTTTATAATCCCAGAGACAGGTGGTCGCCAGCTATATGCTGGCTGCCAACATACAAATATATATCTCCATTTTGCAGCTCCAGCTCCGCCCTAGTGTATGGCATACCTTTTGCCATTTGCGAATAATTTCCTTACCGTTGAAACGACAAGGGGGAGCGGATCGGGGTAAAACTGCGCCGCATTTTTATGCACATCTGCAAATTAAAAACGCATTGTATATGAATTGCCTCAGCAGCCTCTGCTCTTACCTTTGCCTTTGGCTTTGACAACACCAATACATTTTTACACTGCACAACACACTTTGGTTAGTTGTCGTCCGACACGTATGACTTTCACATGTCTACGGTTCTATGCATAATGATTGTAAAATTTGTATTTGTATCTTTAAACACTTTGCTCACTGTTGATGTTGTGTGTGAGTGTGTGTGAGAGTGTGTATGTGTCGTCTGTGCAGTGCATTTTAGACTTAATTGGTAGCTGTAGGATAAAAAGCAGCAAAAGCAACTACAACAATACTTGGGCACAGCAAGATGAGCCCTGTTGAAATCAAAGCTTTGATGCCGACACAGGTATGAATCATCACCATGGAATGGGAAGGGGGTCTTGGTATAGTACGGCGATGATGACAGGTAGCCGTATTTTTAATGAATGTCTTTTTAAGCACTTGTCTGTTTTGCATACAGAAAAAATGTATACTATAGTGGTTTTTGCTGCCACCGCAAGTGTTGTACAGTGTGTTTCATATTTTTAAGACATGAGGGACTTGAAGGAAGGACTTGACCACAAGTAATCAACTCTTTTAATTAATAATTTATTACATGACATCAAACATACTAAAATAATTTAGAGGACTCTTGGATAACACCTTTTTCTTTTACATCATACAAGGCGCCTGCAAGTCGATCATTGTGGCGCATCGCTGCTATATGAATGTACATATGTATATGCAAACGGCAGGGAAAGAGGGGCGTGCGGATCATTCACATTGAGAACATTCTTACCAAATATTTGTAGCATTTGATCGATTTGTACAAACAGAATATCAAACCAAGCAAGCGTCAAGGCGATAACAATAAAAATTATAAATAAACAATATAAATAATATAATAATTGATTAAAATTGAAACACTACATTTTTGACACAGCAACAACAACGTGCGACAACAAAAAACTGGTAAAAGAAACGAAAATGTGTTCGTAATTTATTAGAATTTGTGTACTCTTTGTTCACAGAGTCCCAAAGCGGACCGCACACAGATTAGATTACTGAAAATTGACACATTTTCCGTTTCCCCGGTAAACGGAGCTGAAAGTTTTTTCGAGCTCTCAATGGCATATCAATGCACTGCAGCACACCAAAATTTATAGTTTCATAATGACGCTGACACAATAAGCACATCCATTGTCCATATTCTTACCTTTCCCACTCTCCATTCCAAATTATTTCGCTTCACGCATTATCCTTTCTAGCATTCACCTATTGTTACGATTGGTGACGCCTTCTTTTGGTAACCCAAACTCTGTTCTTTTTTATCGATTTGAAGCGCTGCGTCGCAAACACCGATTGCTTTTGTCTTTCAGGATAGGGCCACCACCTGGCCCAGGTCGGATTCTACTTTATATTGGCTGATTGGACTTAGAAACCTACGAATGAAAGCGAACATTGAGTGTTTGCCTCTGTTAATGTGGTAGAAAAAAGAATTTCGTTTCATTTTTTCCTTTTTGAGAAGGCGTGGAACGGATGTGTCTTTTTTTTTTTGTTTGAATCAAAAAAAGGTTTTTGGTAAGCACTTATGCGATTGCGTTGGGATTTACAATCTAGTCCAGTGGCATTCACTAAGGCGACCTATAATTTTTAAAGTGGATATTTACTTGTGCATCAATGTGTCACTTGGAATACTTATTCACTTTACGAATTGTACAGCAAAACATCAAAAAAGCTGATTTCGGCTGTGCCGAAGCTTATATATGTATGTACATACATGTTCCAAACTCTTTTTCTGTAACTCAGTTCATCACTGGAAAGACAAAATATCCCAAATATCATTTCCATTTCTTTTTCTTCTTCTTTCCCATGATGCATCTCTTCACCTAACTTTTATAGAAAAAAGCTCAAGCTTTGACGGTACGATTTACCTTTCGTCCTGATGCCTGACGTGCTAGATATTCTAGTTTTCTGCGGCACTTTTAAGGATCTGAGAATGCCAGTTGATGCCAGGACTGAAATCATGTACAAGAATACTTAGAATTTACGACCATCACTTTTCCAGCTTGGGACACCCCAGTCTACAATCTTGAACACGCCCGGGGTAGCCCAGCTCTGTGGGTCTTTCTAAATTGTCTACAGCCAGACAAAAGCATTGAGAGGCACAGAGAGGAAGAATAAAGTAGTGGTCGAAAAGGAGAGAGACAGAGAGAGGCGCAACAAAATGTGTTAATGGTTTTAATCGGATTTGAAAGATCTTAAAGGAGACAGAGGGTGGGGTCGGAGGCGACTCTACTCTGCGTTAATAATAGAGAAATTTGCCATGTCATATTAGTCTGCCTGGTCGATATCATTGGAAGCTATTAGATCTTATCAATCGGGGGTCCAATCGTCGGACTGGTCTTAATTTTTCGTCTGTATAACGCTTGTGAATGTGTGTTGTATCTGTCGGTCTACAACTTAATTTCTCTTCCGTCTCTTTGAGATTAAATTCACTGAATAGCATCATTGATTAGGTGCCATACATGAAATAATTGTATATCATCCAATTACGTCCGCTATTTGTTTTTAGACCAAAGTCGCTCATTGTTGCCGTTGATTTTCAATTGTAATAGCTTTTCGATTGAGGGGGTAACATAGCAAAATTATTCTTATTGATTAATTTTACTGTGTCCTATTTATTAAATGGATCAATTATAAGCTGATGTTGAAGGTTGGTATTTTAGAAATTGTCTACTGGAAATTTTCCCGACATCCCTAAAATATCCTTTTAAGGGCTCAACTCCTTTTTTGAGAGGTTCATGGAAATACTTAGCCTTAAATTGTAAAAAAAGAGCTTAGTTACACGTGTAAATTTCCAACCCGATTTCGTCTAGTACAAAATGTATGCATGTGATTAAGATAAACGAGACCCAGACTTTATGCCAGTATACACTGCGTACATAATGTAGGTATATGTCGTTCACAAACATCTTTCCACCGTTTCATCCTACTGCACATATTTCAGCCTATTAAAGCCCACTTTAGTCTTAATAAACTAACACCTAAAATGACAAAGGCATTGGGGAGAAGGCGGCAGGCCGCCTAGTCCTAGTGGCCTTTGCCATTGTGGCCTACGCTTAGTCACAGAGAGCCTAATTAGCCTGCCAGCACGTACATCAAGTCAAACACACGATTGTTGAGCGATCTATTGCCCCCACATGCATGTCCAGCAACGCCTCAAATACTGTCATAATTGCTCCGAACTCTGGCTGGGACCTGTGCCTCCACCTAAAGTTTTTTTTTTGATCTAAGTCTTGGTCATTTTATAATTCCAACACGTTCAAACGTCAATTAAATAAATACAAGATACCAAAGCGTTGTAAACGCCCATGAAACGCCGGATCCCAGATCGCGACCAGCGGCCAAGCAGAAACCAGACCCACAACACCCCGAAGGAGAAAGATCGTCTGTGCAGACACCTCAAGCGCAGAGCACAGAAGGCAAAACACAGACACAGAAGAACAGACTCAGAACAGATTCATTCAAACCGGAACGATTCATAAAATTACTTGCTGCGAACTTCGAGGAATGCGCTCTTGCCTGCTCTTGCGTCTGCTATTTTTGGTCTAGAACGAGTTGGAGTTCCAGTTTGTTGCGTCAGCCCCCTTACCCCCCTGCTGCTCTGCCTGTTGCTAGATTGTTTTTTAATGGCAGCTTCCTGTAGACAAGTTTTTTTTCTCGTTTGAGAGAATTCTCAAAACCAAATCTGCCCTGAACAAGAGCCAGAATACCGATGAGGAAGACAGAACTCGGGAGTGAGAAAGAGAAATATAAGATTTGGAAGCCAGTATTCTATAAGCTGTTTTATAGCCTATGGCTAATGAGGTGTTTAAATTAAATTAAACAGTAATGTATGAATTAAAGGACCGCACTCGTTTCCATAAATCGAATGTCCACAAAAATGTTTTCCAAAGTAGCATTTCTTTGTATGACAGGTCCGTCACCCAATATTGGTCAAATTCAACAGAATATGAAGATCTGATCAGTAAATTTCAAAAAGCACAGGCAGAAATATTAAAAATTAGCGATTAGCCTCGTCCGGTAGTCCTAGGTTTTCATACCCATGCAAAAAGCTAGTTTATTTTTGGACAGAAGTTTGCAACGCATTAGGCATTAGGCCGTAGTTAAGGGATGGGTAATAAAAAACCTTTCCAGAGTATACAAACTTCGGCACGAACGGAGCTAGCCCGTGTCCTATGGTTTTTTTATTCTCTCAATTAGTTAATGAGGGCCTCTTCTCATAATCAAGTTCTGCCCCCACTTTAACTCAAGATTTTTTCTTTGTTTATTCGCGCGAGTGATGAGAAATGCCAATTCCTCCCCCACAATCATCATAATCATCATTGAGTTCTGTCAAGTGGGAGGCCTTCTGCTTTTCGTTCATCTTGATTTCTGCCTTCCGTTCGAGGAAAAACAGAACACATCAAAATTAAGTACGTCGTCTGGCCGACTCAGATATACCATGCACTAGTAAAACAAATATATTTCATATTTATAATAAAATTTACAAATGTACTTATACAAAATTCTGTTCACATGCTTTTTACAAGCATATCTCAGTATCTAGGGCCGCCACCAGTCAAAGGCCATCTTCGCCTTATAAAAACGTTTATATGCTTAACTTAGCTTGGGATGTCGCTAAATATTAATATCAAATGTGTGCCAAATTTAATTGCAGAGTTTTTAAATTACGGCGGAAAGGGGCGTGGCATAAATTTGAAAGGAACTTGACACTTTACATACTAAACGAGTCTATATACCGAATTAGATGGCTGTAGCTTTAATAGTCTCCGAGACCTAGGTGTTCATTCAGACAGACGGACGGACGGACATGGCTAGATTGACTCGACTGCTGATCCTGATCTAGAATTTATGGGGTCGGAAAAACTTTTTTCTGCCTGTTACATAAATTTTGACGAATTTAATATATTATTTCACCCTCTGGGTGCATGGTATAAAAACCAAAATAATCAAATAATCTTAGTCTTTGTCTCTTTTGTTTCCTCAAATCTACTGTAGAATATATAATTAAAAGGCATTTTCGATGTTTGTTGGCTTTTAAAACATACACAAAATGCACTGTTATTTAGGTGGTAAAAACTGTCATATATCTCGCAAGACATATACAATCACTAGGTGGGCTATAAGGACGTAGATTGCAGTGTGCTTAAAAGTGTTAGCGGAGTAGCCTATGCTTTCTATGCGGTTCGACAACAAGTGGTCGAGTTGATCTAGCCATGTCTGACTGCCCGTCCGTATAAAAAACAAATTTGGTTTGTAGACTAGTGTAGCACGCACGGAGATCAAGTTTATTTAAATTTTTTGCCACGTCCCCTTCACCTTTCACGTAGAATTGGATATATTTCTACGTAGATACATTTAAAACAGTTGTTTTACTTGGTCAATGGTGTGGCAAAGTCGGCGAGACGACTTACTTTCATCATTAAAATAAATTGTGTTTTCGCATTTTGTTATACCATACACCCATAGGGTGAAAGGGTGTATTAAAGTCGCCAAAATGTATGTAACAGGCAGAAAGAAGGTTCTCCGACCCCATAAAGTATATATATTCTTGATCAGGGTCAACAGCAGAGTCGATCTAGCCTTGTCCGTCTGTCCGTCCGTCTGTCCGTATGAACACCTAGATCTCGGAGACTATAAAAAATAGAAACACCAAATTTGGTATGTAGGCTCGTGTAGTATATAAAGTGATCAAGTTTATTTTTGCCATGCCCCCTTCTGCCCCCCGCAATTTGAACAATTTCCGTAACCTTATACATACTTTGTGCAATCAAATTTGGCACACCTAAATTTGATACTAAAAGCAAAATACCTAATTTGATCAAAATCGGACTAAAAATAGCCAAGTTATAGATAATATCGTTTTTCCATAAGGCTGGAGTTGGCCGTTGGCTGGTGGGTGCGCTATGCTTGGTTGAGCGAGATACTGAAATGTGTGAACAGAATTTTTTTAAATTTGTAAATGCATTTGTTATTATAAATTTTAAATATTTGTTTCACTGGTGTATGGTATACTTAAGTCGACGAGACGACTTACTTACTTTGCATGTGGGGAATTGACCATGCGACCCATATGGCCTCCAGACGATGTGCCAGTTGGTTCAAAACAATTGTTGCCATTTTGGTCCGATTTTTCACAAAACATTTATTTAAATTAAAATGCAACTCTTAGTTTCGTTTGATTTTTGTTGTTTTCTCTTGCTCTGTGGTGAGTTTTTTATTAAATCGCATTAAGTGAAAGCTGCTTCTGACAGGCAAATTTATTGCTGCTAAATTGTTGCCTTGTTAAGCCATTTAACAGAAAGAACCCAGTGCATTTTCTTCTCATGGGGTACTATCATGATGAAATTGCTAGTGCTTTGGTTTAAATAGCAGTTGCTTGATCAGTAGGCAGACTTTAGCTCAGTCTCAGGCGATAATTAAGGAACTCCCATCGACGATTTTGGCATGCCATGCAACTAGTTGACAATTATATAAATGCATAGGTTTAGACGATCAATTGCAAATAACAGTCAAGCAAACACAGCCAATTCAGACCTATGTATGAATCGTTTTCACTGTGCCCAATTAGGCTAATTTTAGTTAAAACATTATGTAATTTCAGGCCGTAATGTATAAATATTATTCATAAGCATGAACAGCCTGGTCAATATAGCCATGCCCAAGATCTATAGCCACCAAATTTGGTGGACCCGTAAAGTGTGGAAGGATGTAAAATTAGGTCTCGGCTCCTGTTCAAGAATATTTATCTTTAAACTTATGAAGTAGATAACGCTGCTCTCTGATTGTTACATACTTGTTGGCGATGCATGGGTCCATGGTATAAGAACGTAAAAGCAGCTCTATGGTCGACATCGGACAATGTGTTGTTGATGTCAATCAATAGCAATTGATTGAAATTGGATGATGTTGCGTCCAAAACACTTGACGGGGAGTGAAGTGAATAAATTAAAGTTGTCTTGATTGTTGTTCGTTGTTTAATCAAACTGCACTAGAATTCAAATGACGTTCATGCCTAATGACTCGTACGTACATATGTACATACATTCCAAAATACACTGCGAAAATAAGTTCATTTGTTGCACGGTTGAAAGTATTTTGCCATTTTGTCATCTCTGTACTTCACTTAAATACAAACAAACTGAAAAATGTATATCTTCGCAATTATACGTTTGTCTTTCTCATTAAAGCTGTCAAAGCTGGCGACAGCTTGTCGTCATTAGCTAGATTTAGAAATTGTTTATCATAAATTCACAAATTTCTTTGTTTGTCACATTGTCCAACCCTCCAGTCCGTCACCTGTCTTGGCCAAAGATAAGTCAATGCTCGGCTCAATATATATAATCCTTTAAATACTTAGGTCATAAATCGTTTAGAATTGATATTAAAGAAAGACAACGAGCATAATACAACCCCCATCTGCTTTGGGGTAAAAAAAAATCATTTATCTAATATTACATTAAACCATAGAGACCACTTACTTGTACTTTTTATGCCACTGTTGGACACCTATACACTCCAGCTTGTGCAGCTATATCTAAATATATGTATGTATAATTGTGGGGAACTGCTGCAACCCCCATAAAAAGCGATAATGTGTATGTATGTATTTTATGGAATGTTAAGTGTAGACAAAGCAAAGTCTCCCTCTTTCTTTTTCTCTCGCTCTCTCTGTCTAATTAAAAAATCAATTTCAAACATTAAATGACCATAAAATGTCAAATAAAAGCCATCATATTATTAGTTTTCTGTTCATTTGCCTAAATCAACCTTATTAAATATGCTGACTAGGCAAAACCTTTCAAATACACACACATACATACAAACACACACTCAGAGTGAGAGATATAAATGAGACATTGATAATTAATAATCATCAATGAGAGGGTAAAGCCAGGGCCAAACCCACAAATTATGTTGTCACGTGCAAAAAAAACTTAAAAGAAAAAACAACGAGAAACCAAAAATAAAATTGCTTATACGCCGTGTGCTTCTGCTTCATTCACGGCTATTTAACAGGATTACATGAGCAGGCAACATTATCATTGATTTTTTATAAAACGGTATCTTGATTCTCAGAAGTGTGTTACGCATAGAACAAGCATATCCGACTATTTAAAGTAAATATGTATGTATACATATATGTTTATTTATAAATAACCAAAATGCCAAAAAGGTACCTAAAATCTATCTGTTTGTCATCATATGTACATCATATGTAGGTATGTAAAGAATAATTGTAAGCAATAGGATTTCTATATCTCAGTTTCAACCGGACCTGACCACTATTTCATAAAGCAACCGTTTGCGACATTTTCTAAGCGATTGTGGTAAACAGCAAAATAGTATATGTATATCAGGTCAATAAACCTGAGTTTTATTAAGATCTAAATTCGACTTTTTAGATAAAAGTTTTGCTCTTTCACACCTGTTGATATTCAAGGAATAACAGGAAAACTCGCAAGGGTACACCAACTTTGGCACGGCCGAAGTTAACTCGGCTTTCTGGGTTTGTGTGTTCTCCGTCCCAATTTTCGTCTCCTGCTCTTCCCAGCGCTGGGATGCTTTCCAGACTAACCTGCCTGTCTGTCTGTACGTCCCTTTGTCTAATTTTGTTTGCTCCAATGTCGCCGAATTCGTTGTCGTGATCGTTACTGCTTTTATCTACCTGTTTTCACAGCGTGTGTTTGTAGATTTAAATATATGTATGTAATATGTATATATGCACCTATATTTTAAATTTATTTCCCATACTTCATTTATTGTGTTCTTAGCTGTGTGCGATCATTGATTTAATTAATTATGAATGCTCGGTATGTGTTTTTTTAATCAATTCCATTTTCTATTTCGTTCGAGAATGGCTTCATTGTATCACATCTGACCCCCAACAGAGTGCCACCAATTGGGGCACAAGAGCACATCAATTGGGTACAAAAATAACTTCTTTTTCTTATACTACTGATTGTTTTAATGACGATGACCTAAAATAATGTAAACTCAAATTACTAAAGATGCATTGAACCTAATTCTCATAAATGAAAGAGACTTCGATTGCAAATAAACGATGATATAGGAGCATTAGTGCAATTTTTATTACAATGGGGCCTAAATCTGTACAGGTTACAAGCCAGATATAATGAGGATAGTGTTGCTACTAAAAAATCCTTGTTCCTAAAGTAATCATATTTTCTTATCTAGACATATTCTAATTAAAAAATGTGCTTAGTTTTTAAACCATTTCAGTGAATGTTTTGCTAATAATAATAAAACCAGAGGGCCGGGGCTAACTTTGACCGCGTCAAAGTTTGTATACCCTTGCAACTTTTTTGGTAACTCTTTCCTTACCTATTAGCCATCAATGTGGAAGAACGTTTTATCTAAAAAGGCTTATGTTTGCGAAAGAATGGCGTACAATCATAGGAAATAACGAAGACATTGACCAAAGTCACAGTTTTCCACCGATCGTTCCTATGGGAGCTATATGATATAGTCACCCGATCTTTATCAAATTCGACACAGTCATTAACAGATATATTAAATTAAGAAATGTTTAATTTGAAAACAATCGCGGTAAAAGTAACGAAGTTATTTACAAAAGTCACTGTTTTCGACCGATCGTTCCTATGGGAGCTATATGATATAGTCATCCGATCTTGATCAAATTTGGCACAGTCGTTTATAAGCGTAATAAACTCTCTAATATTAAGATTCACGATAATAACCTAGAAAATAACGAAGTTATTGAGAAAAGTCACTGTTCGTGACTTTGGGGTTTGTATGGGAGCTATATGATATAGTGGTCCGATCCGGCTGAATCCGAGATATACAACGCCTGCAGTATATACAGGCAAAAAAAAAGGCTGCAAAATTTCAGCTCTGTAGCTCTTACGGTCTAGGAGGAGTTTGCGTTGATCCAGACGGACGGACGGACGGACGGACATGGCTATTTGAATTCGTCTCGTCGTGCTGATCAAGAATTTATATACTTTGTATGGTCGGAGATGCTTCGTTCTATGCGTTGCACACTTCTGACCAAAATTAATATACCCTTTTTGCAAGGGTATAAACATCTTTTCATTTGCTGAGATACGTATATCGACTTTATATATCGTCTTCTTTTTTGCATTATAAACATCTGACCCTCTGCAAAAGTTAAAAATGTAGAAGGGACTTACAAATATTACAAAAAAAACTTGACTATGATTATATTTCCTTATTTACTGCTCGATGATCCCACTCTGCCTAGGTCTCGCCGTTCACTGCGCATCATTCCTCCATGCTCGGTCTGATCTTTATAATTAAGCGACATTTGTGGCATGACATGCAACAAGTGAACAAGATTAACTTTTCAGACAGTGCCAAGTGATTTCCCTGTTGTCGACCGCAACCAAGTAGGTGTAGAATCTGGAGGTATGGCGCAAGATGGAGGGGTCGAAAATTGGAAGAAAAGGAAGAACGAAGCTAAGAAAAAAGCGCAACTCGCGCACCTGTCAAAAATTGTATACAAATTATGATTATTATGTACTTGACATAAGACAAAACAACAAATGATTTGAAGGCAAGCCGAAGAAGTTGACGTTGGCGTGCGATAATTGTAGATATTTTTCTGTTGAAGGGTCTTTGTTGGGAGACCTACAAACACAATCACACACACACACATCTAATTATTACTGCTAATTTTTGTGTGGTAGGTTTTTATCTCTAAATTTGGCCTGATTGAAAGATGTGCCTAATTTATAGTCGGGCACGAGTCTTTCCTCTTGGATATGCAGGCATGGACGGGGATGGAAATGACTGGAGAGAGACATCGTCAAGTGCGTGTCATCATGTTATTTTCAGTATTGTGTGTTGTTAATTTGCAGATGCCGACAGCCGTAGGCGATGATATACTTCAAGGAGATACAAAGACAAGAGAAAGAGAGAGAGAGAGAGAGAGAGAGAGAAACAAAAAAATTTATTTTAACCGCAAGCCACAATAATATTTATTTGATTTACTAATAGAGGACAGGAAATGGCCAAGAGTTACTTTAAATGAGAGAATCTTAGACTCCAAGGCACTGCGGACTAACGCTGTGCGGCACAATGGGCTGACTCACGTGTACAGAAAGATGGGGAGAAAATTGTTTTAGATATCTTTTATGAAAGGGAATTTATTATTATTGTTACTCTTAAAATGGGAATAGGATCTAAGCACGCAAAGATGAGAAGAAGGTAACCTCAGAATAAAGTGGTGATTTAAATGATATATTACTAAGTACAAATACTTTTCACATGTATGTATGTACATATGTATGTGTATATCACACACAAGATACACACACATGATTGACAATGCATTGTTGTAATGGTAATCGGGGCTATTTCTTGTTATGTAAAATTTGGTTAGTCGATTTTCAATGATTTCAATGCAAGGAAAACAACATTTAAAAAAATTGGGTTGAGTTACAAAGGCATGTAACAGATAAAAAGAAAAGCATCACAAGTTTGAAATGTGTCTTTTTTTATTCGAGATTGTTTTGTTTGATTGTCAAAATTGAAATTAATTTTTTTATATAGCGATTATTACGAACTAGCATCTCAAGTTACACACGTAACTTGCCAAATCTGTAAGTCTAGCAAATTTTATCAAAATCTGAAATCGGAAATCCTTTAATTCATAACAATAACAAATTTAATGTTGCTAACGACCTTACCTAAAATGGATTAAAAACCCGGACCATATCCGAAACATTAAAAGCAAACTTAAAAGCCTAGCCGCATCTGACATTGCTTCTTCAACACAGACTTCCACGTACATATATGTGCATATATTATAATATAAAATATATATTATATATGTACATATATATATATATATATATATACATATGTATATACAGGTACATATACTAGATTACATCCTACGTATGTACTGTTGGTATGTGTGTGTGTGTGTATAGATGGATGCATGGTCTCTCGATGCCAAAAGACTGCATGTCAAAAATCAAAAACCAACTTCAACAGAAAATTCAAAGAGAGTATCCGTCTCGTTTCGTTGTTGCATCAAAGAAAATATGTATATCCCATGAGTGTGAGAGAATGTGTGTGTGAGCAACACCTTTTACCAAGAAACAACAACAATTACAGCAGTCATCACCTTTGGTGGTTTCCAGTCTTCCACGCCGTCGGCGCCTTGTGAACCTGGACACCAACTTTCCAAGTTCTCTTTTTTTTTTTTTTTGTTTTTGTACCCTTGCAGAAAGGGTATATAAATTTTGGATTAGATCGAAGCATCTCCTTCTAGACCATTCAATACATATACATACATATATCTCAAATATGGCCGGAGCGGTCCACAATACCATATATCGAAATCTGATCAAAATCGGATATCTATGTAATATATATCAAGCTCCAGTTTTATTTGTTCGGCTGTGTTTTGACGGAAATGCGAAAGCTTACAGAAAACCTTGCAAGGGTATACAAACTTCTCCACGGACAATGGTAGCCCCGGACCACTGGGTTGGTTTTTTTTTTTTTTTGGTCCCTTGGTGAAGGTGCCAGTCGGAATGGGGAAAATGAGTATAGTATGGGTTTAAGTATAAGTATGGGAAATGGGAAGAATAAGCGAGACTTGTTGTTCATTATTTTACGAGTTGGAAGCTATAAAACAAAGCGTCAATTGACTCTCATGCAGCGACTCTGACTTGCTTTTGAGAAGAATTTACATGAAAACACGTAACTATGTTTGTGTGTGCCCACACACCTAAATATGTACATACACACATACATATGTGCTTACCTGTTTGCCCGAAACAAAATAACTACAAACAGCTCCCGTCTCTGTAAAAGCCGCTAAAGTTGAAGAAGGGAACCCTGGATAGTTGGAAGCGGAGGCAGAAGTGCTAACTGCTAATAGAGGAAGCCTGTAAATTGTGTTTAAGTTTAAAATGTGTGAGAAGCATAAAAATAAAACAGGCGTCATTATTATATTGGACCTAGAACGCCATGCTTTGAATTAGTACCGTTTGGAAGGGATAACATTTCTAGTAAATGTTTGCAGAATATAATAACTTGTTACACACATATCTATACCAAGTACAATAAGCTGAACTGAACATCCTGATAATTACCACAAATCAAAAATAAGGAGGCACCAAAAATTAAACGGTTGCTTGAGACTGCACAACTGCATAAGTGAAAATTACGCATAAGTACTCAAAAAGTAGCCATTGTACCATTGTACCAACAAAATATGTAACAGAGCATGATGTCTAGTTGATTATGGAAGAACGTCCATTTGCCAAATTGCTATTTTTACTTAAAATATTTGTTGTTAGTAAATTCATTACTTATGAATAAGTAAATATCATTGTATATATTCCTAGAATGGAATGTAAACAAGCATTAGTAATAACTACTTTCAGTATCAGATAGCATATGTATCTTTCAGGCCATCGGCCGGCCATTCAATATTTTTTTTTCTATGAAGATGCATTTGGCAAGTAAGTATAATCGATTTGCAAATAAAGACATTTGTGGCAATTGTTAGCCTGCAATCCTGGCATTAGCATTGCGATTGGAATTGCCGGTGACAATAGAAAAGAATGTAATGGAAAATCAACCACCAAAAAGTTGCTGACAAATGGATTTTGATTTCAATGCAAACTAGCCCTAAAATAGGAAAAGAAAAAACGAAAAAGAGGAAGAAAGAAGGGAAAATTGTTTCGTGTTTGTTCGCTTGTGTGCAAAGGTATCAGTTGTCTAATAAATTGTGTGTCTCCTTTCCTGTCTGATCTTCAGTATCTGAATTGCATTTTTATCAGCTGTTTGCACTGCATGTTGTGTGAGCAATATGAAATATTCTATGTGGGTAGAAGTTCATTGAAATCTTGTCTTTCACCTTAGCTCATCGTAGCTCAACACAAGTCAACTCGACTGGCTGCGATTCTTTTTAGTTTTGCCGACAGTCTGTATCCTGTCTCGCACTCGCACTTGTACTCGCACTCTCTACCTGTTTCAGAGTTGTATCTTTACAGGCCCAGGGACTTGCATCTTTTGCCGCCATCACCCATCTATCGTCCGGTCGCTTCGTTTGTTTGGCTAGCTCACTACCACCCATTTCATTCATTGCGGAACAAAAAGGACTTACAATTCCGACATTGCAAAAGCTTTCGCTGCTGTAAGAGGGAAACATCTTATTCTCGGGCAAATTCTTTATGTTTATTTTTGTACCATGCACCCATAGGGTGAAGCGGAATATTAAAGTCGCCGAAATATTGTTACAGCCAAAAGATATTCTTGATCACTGTCATATTAATTCATTTATTGTGCAGAAGATAATGAAATGGCTGGTCGGTCAACTACTCAAATTTGACTTTTTTATGCAGAAATATATTGGAGAATAAAACTTCTCTAGTTTAATTCGTTGTTTAATTAATTATTTCGGCATTCATTATGAGCTCAAATACAAATGCAAGTGCATGTCGTGTGGAAAAAATGTGAGTGACGTCGCGTGAGTTATTTTTTTGATTAAAATTTCCGAAACGTACTTTTTGTGGCCGAAGATGCTTCTTAATGCGAATATGTTTACAAAAATACAAAGCACATACATACATACATACATACATACATCAAAAAATGGTTTGGTTCACTGCTCACACAGGTCGATAAAGGTCTGCAGATTGGAATTTATATATTTCATTAATGCCGTTATGAGGCGCGTGTTTTTGGGTCATTAAGAGGGAACAAAAAAAAAAGGAGGTGAATGCTTAAAATGTAATGATAATGTTTCCGTTTCTGGGGTGCCGGCATCAGTGTTGCCTGATGTCCAAGCGATTTACTGGCCAGAGCGATTTGCGAGGTGCCTTAAATGCTTGGCCTGAATTGTGGCCCAGTTCAATGTTCTTCTTTTCGTTTGCAATCGTCTGAGATTTTGGTAAGTGAGATCAGGACTATCGGGACAAATGTGTAGAGAAAGTGAAGAGAGGCATTCATCTTTTAATTTTATCGTGACGGGAGAACAATAATCATAAATTTTCTCAAACACACACACACACACACACCCAAAAATTCCATCATAAAATAAACAAAATAATATGATTGTTTAGAAATTAAAATGTAAGCCCATAAAATTTAGTGATAATTTCATTATAGATCGGTTGTTTGGAAATCGATCGATCGATCGATACGTGAATGAATCGGTTTTATGCCCAGCCTTTGACTGGCACATTAAATTCACATAAAATCCAAACAAGATTTTAAAAATTTATTTATTTCAAATATGTACAAAGAATGTCAAGAGAGCGGGCCAGAGGCTATAAATCTTTGGTTTTTATAGACCAAACAGCTACCGGAACCCCGTCTTTCCTTCGTCGACGTCCACACACAAGCTAAAATCTAAACTTCAACCTCAATAATAAAAATAAAATAATAAAATTAAAACAATTTTGAGAATCGCAAGGTAAGAAAAAAAAAACAAAACAGAATTCAAAACATAGCACCAAACAAGTCGCAGATCAACAAATTTTGAACATAGAAACGTGAACCCGAGCCCACACGCAGCCCACAGTCAGAAAAAGCGAGCTCAACTGGCGCTTCAGATGAGCAGCGATATTTGAAACTAGTTTTGTGCCCCTACACAAATATTAATCTAAGGGAAGCTCTCAGCAATTTGTAATTAATTCATTAAAAAGGTGACAAACTCTTGAACTTTCCAGGGAATTTGCCCAATTGTCTGACCTAATGACATTTCCATAAGGAAAATCAAACAAAAGCGATGACTTTTTGTTTGCCCCTAGAGCAAGCAACAATTTGCAGGCTACCCAATGTACTAAATTAACTATACTGGACTTTAGTTACATTTTTCTTTTTTGTTCATTTTGCCTTCAAGCATGACGAATGTTAAATTGCCGCACAAATCAGTATCTTCAAGGGGAACGCCTCCCATCCCATAGCATTCCTTTCCTCATTCCTATCGACTCCTTTTCTCTTCTCTCGTTGTTTTACAGTGCTGTTGTTGTTGTTAACTTAATTGGGTCATATGGCGAGATTTGTTAATTTACGCCAGCTATACATTGATGGCATGTTTGCAGATAAGCATAAGTTCCAAGGCATCGATGGGAACTCTACATTACACTGACCTCTATTTTCGTCTCTCCCTCTCTCTCTTTCACAAACTTGAGTTGTAATTAATGTCAGGCTACGTGCGTGCCTAAAACTTTTAGGCTAAAAGATCATTAAGAAAACCTCGACGAAATACTACTCTTACCCGGATCCCAATCCCAGACCTCAACACCGACACCGACTCAACATCAAAGGTCGCTCTAGCCTTAAGCCTGATATTTACAACTACAACTGAAATGCAATTGCCTGCATTCAATTTTCTTTGCTAACTGTTTGTTGTTCCTTAATGCTTACTGCAAGTATTTCATGCAAAAATTCTTTACCACTTAACCTTGGGATTAAATATCTGGCAAACAATGTCTAAGGTATTACTTCAGCTAGATTGGCCAGCATTAAATTTGATTACTGATCGCGTTAATTGTTCCTTTTGCATTTTGTACTATTGTCAGCGACAGAAAAACGGATTCTTTAGGATCTACAACTTTTGAACATAATTTGGCTTACATCTCAAGTTGGCCTAGATCATACTGTTAAGCGCTCACCCTATTTTGAGCACTTCTTTTGCCCATTTTGCGTAGTTGTATTATCATTAGCATCTTAGGAGAAGCTTGGGGTTGGAGTCTGAGTCCAAATTATAAGTTACATGTAGTTGTAGTTAGTACTTTGTAGGTTTGCACGATTTAATGCTTCATTTGCCAACGAGTCGAAGGAGGAGGAGAAGAACTTTTCGGTTTAGGCCAAAGTAAAGGAGAGGGCGGAAACGCCTCAAGTCTTTAACCGCTTAATTATGTTGTGTATGTGGTGTTTGGAATGGTAATAGATATGTACACTAAAATGTAATTGTTATTCAGTATAGATTTTGTTGTTGTTCATTGCGCAATCTATAATCAGAGCGTGAGAAAATGTTTGAATGAAAACAATTGGATATGCGTTCGGAACTTCAACAAAACATGTTCAAAAAAGTGTTAAAAGCAGACAAAACTCCTAAAAATGGTTAAGCGAAACCACAAAAGAAAGAAACCCGTAGTTCAGTGGTTGCCTTCGTCCATCTTTTCTCTCCATCCTCCTTTTGCATCAGGCATGACGACTCTTGCTATGTATATATGTATGTTCCTTATGTATGAAAGTCACTGCTTCAACTTGGTCAGGAATTGGAATGCTGCGGCAACCTACCAAGCTACAACAACAAGAGAGAACTTGTTTAAGGATCCACAGACAAAATGTTTCACGATGCACCATAGTACCAGGCTACCAGAGTCAGGAAGGGACGGAGGGAGGGAGAAGCAGAGAAAGACCACACAGGGGCATCATCTTGAATATGGACAAGAGGAAAAAGTTGCCATGTTTGACCTTTTTTTCATTTGAATGAGTCGAGCGGGCCCTTGAGAGACGAGTAGGAGAGGGGGAGGAGGAGGACCAGATAAATATTCTAGCCGTAAGTACGACGACGGGGTCTCTACCTAGTTTTTCGGATGCTCGTCACTTGCACAATACTGGCAATTAATTGATATCTCTTCAAATCTGTGCACGATCGCTTCAGTTTCGGTTTCGGTTTCGATATCTGTCGGCACAATTCGTTTTAAGCCATTTTGCTGATGCCCGCTTTGTTTGTTTAAATGTGAGCTATTTTATACTCGATTCAGTTGTTGTCCTTTTTATATTTGAGTCAGCAATCAAATTTGCAAAGATTGCGAAATCCATCGGAGTGTAAAGCGTTTTTAAAGATGAAATGAATTCAGAGAGAATGAAGCACAGACCAGCAGTTCCTTATAAATGTAACCAGAGGGCCGTGGCCAACTTCGACCGCGTCAAAGTTTGTATACCCTTGCAACTTTTTTGGTAACTCTTTCTTTACCTATTAGCCATCAATTTGGAAGAAAGTTTTATCTAAAAAGGCTTATGTTTGCGAAAGAATGGCCTACAATCATAGGAAATAACGAAGATATTGATCATAGTCACTGTTTTCCACCGATCGTTCCTATGGGAGCTATATGATATAGTCATCCGATCTTAATCAAACTTGGCACAGTCGTTTATAGGCGTAATAAACTCTCTAATTTCACCGTAAAAGCACTGAAAATAACGAAGTTATTGAGAAAAGTCACTGTTCGTGACTTTGGGGTTTGTATGGGAGCTATATGATATAGTGGTCCGATCCGGCTGAATCCGAGATATACAACCCCTGCAGTATATACAAGCATACGTGCAAAATTTCAGCTCTGTAGCTCTTTCGGTCTAGGAGGAGTTTGCGTTGATCCAGACGGACGGACGGACGGACATGGCTATTTGAACTCGTCTCGTCGTGCTGATCAAGAATATATATACTTTGTATGGTCGGAGATGCTTCGTTCTATGCGTTGCACACTTCTGACCAATATTAATATACCCTTTCTGCAAGGGTATAAAAAACCAATGCCAGAAAAAGGTCCAACTAAAATACAGAGAGTTACTGAGATAAAGGGGCAGGGAAAAGAAGACGTCCATTTACTTTGCTGGTTGCTTTAAAATGATTAATAAGCAACGTGGTTTGCCTTGCTCTGGGTAAACCAGAGTTTTATGCACCAAACTGAATCAAAAAGCACGACAGAAATCAGTGCGATCAGAAAAAAAACTGGGCTGATTCATTGTTGACTTTAAGAATGAAGAATATGTATTTATTTTCTCCTCCTCCTATTTTTGGTATTTATGCATTGCTTACATTGTGCATGCAGTTTTCCTCCAATGGTTGCCTTCCCTATGTCAATGTAGATGATTTTGCTCTACAGGAAGTGCATCTTTATTGAAGCGTCTAAACTGTCAGTTGTTGTTGTTTTCTTTTGCTGCTAAAGATAGGTGTCATCTAACTCCTCCATGGTCGAATGAAGACTTTCTGGTGATTAACTGTTTTATTGCCTTAAAGTATACATACATACTATTTATTTAGTCAAAATATGTACATACATATGTACATACATATGTGTATGTTTTTATTTGAGTGTATTTACAATAATAAGTAAACCGCAGAGAATGAGAGATGATCAATGATTCATATTCATCCTGTCCTCCAACGCTTTCAAATTGAAGCCAAAATAAAGCGAAAAGGAATAAAAATTCCACGCGAATTAACTTGAAAACGGAAAAGACAAATTTCTACTCTCTCTCTCTCTCTTTCTGACCGAAAAGAGTACAACCTGAAGTCGGCATGTCCATGTAGACCATTATCAAGGTAGATTGGTATCCTAAATGGCGCATGCGTTGACTGCTTGTTGCTATTCCCTCTTCCAACCAGCCCCCAACAGACACACACATGCATACATATATGTACATATACATATATACACATACACACCTCTATTGGAACTCCACCCCAAAAAAAGTCAGGAGTTCACGCGAACTTTGCACTAGCCGAAGTTTATATACCCTAATTTGTTATGTTGTTGTAATGTGAAAAATCATCATGTTGGTAACATCAAAACATATTATGTGATCCTGCTAATTAACCAGTTTGGTTATGATAGTAACCAAAGCCATACAATTCATGATCAATTATTCGATTCCTAACAGATTGTTTGTCGAGTATGAACCATTCAATATGTTTGTCCGATTCGTTTGAGATCGGCATATGCAGTGCTTTTAATAAGACGAATTCTAAATCAAAAATGTGACATACATATGTATGTATATATGTACATCTGACCAAAATCAATATATCTGCTTTTCGCAAGGGTATTAAAGGCGAAAAAATAAATCTCAAGGTACCAGTGTCCATTTGCAAGTCCACTGCACTCCACACCACTCGAGTCCACTTCAGTCCAGTCCAGCCCATAGATGAAGCAGTAAGCGAACAAGTCTTAAGAAATCTCTTTTGGGAACACAAGATTCGTAATATAAATTAAAATGTAAGGTTGGTATAACTATCTAAAAGTTATTCTAAAATACGCGGCACATGTAATATCAATTTTTGCCTTTTTAAAAAAGGTATGAACTTCCTTTCAAACATATTTTAGAGGTACAGGACAGTCTGAGAAAAAGAGAAAGAAAACTGATTTGGAGAAGAATGTTGTCACACTGCTTTTACACACACAGACACGCACGCAAACAGGCACAGAAGACACTGCTCGGCACTCGAAGTGTAAGTGGAAGTGCCTTGTGCTTGGTTTTGGGTTAATTTGTATAAAGGCCGAATTAAAAACGCTTAATTGACATAAGTTGCAAAAGATTTTCTGTCTCTCTCCCCCGCCACCCCTATTAATCTTTATCTCTTTCACTCTCTATAACATTCTCGACCTCTTCCATTTCTTGATGTCTCTTGCCCTTAGTCTTTTGTTTGATTTGTTGACCAGGTAAAATGTTTCAGCCTCTGCTTTTTTTGTTTTTCTTATTCTTACTGCCGACCCCTTGTTGTTGTGCCCTTTCCCTTTACCTGAGTCTTTGCTTTTGTTTATTTTTGGTTTTCAATGTAGCTTGATTGGTTATTTTTTCCCCTCATCTCCTCCTTTCCACTTCTTTATCTTTTGGGTAAATGCACTGTTCGTTCATAATTTCAGTTAAAATGCATGGTGGACATGGACAGACTCGTTCATGGAGTGGTAGTGAGGAGTGTGATAGGAAGGAAAGGGAAGAGAAGATAGTTGAAACAGGTAAACTCTCCACCACACCAATTCTCGGGGTCAGTTCTCAATTCGTGTTGTCTTTAATATTAATCAATGTGTCATTGAAATCGTTTAAATTATGCAGTTCAGGATTTTATTCTCTATCTGTCGGCATTTCGTTTCTTTCTCCCTCTTTTCACCCTCTTCCTTACTTCTGTTTCGGTCTGTCTTTCTTGGCCTCTTTTTGTGTTTCATAAAGGTGAGTCATAAATTGTATGCGTCTTCTTCTTCTTCTTGTACAACTCCTCCTTCTTCTTGTTTTTGTTGTCTACCTTCATTCGTTAGTTCGTTCATGCCTTCTTTAGTCGTCTGATAAGCGGCAGCATTTGATTAAATTTCGCGCAGCCCTCCCAACGACAGAATAGATGATTGACTGTTGCTTAACTGGCAACGTTTTTCAAATGTATGTACGTTAGTTAATAGAGAAGCTGCTCCTATACTGATTAAATGCTGTTTCACTTATCAAAGAAAAAAAATATTAGTAAGACCCATAGCATCCAATACACTGGGCCGTCTGGTGCCAAAAGGCAAAATATAAAATATCAACACGAAAAATTAACTTTCAAGAGTTAGCAAGTCCCTGTCACGTTAAAAGATTTAGAACATTTTAATAGCAGTAAAAGAAATGTGAAATTTTTTACTTGGAAATTCCAATTAACACTTTTCCTATAACCCTTTTTGGTATATACTTATGTATAAGTATGGTGAGTAGCTCTAGATTTGATAATAGGAAATTCCATCTTTAAATACTATCCGTGGAGGACTATTTTAATAAAAACATACAACTTACCATTACTGGGCCTTTGTGGTATTTCGTTGGCATCGATACCTCTGGCCTGGAAGATTTGGGTCACAGCACTACAATTGGGGCTGAATTGCTCCAGTATGGACGGACCGGCACCTAATCCTGGTACGGGATTTGGATTGGGATGGGGTGCAGCCAAAGCCGCAACTTGTGGCGATGTGCTAAGAGAGCTGCTAAGGCTGACATTTTCTGCCAGCGTCGTGCTGGGTAGAATTAGTAGTAGGGTGAGAAAGAGTCCCAAAAATATCACATTTGTAGTACTACAGCGAGGAAAAAATAGAGTTCCCGGCTTTTCTGGCAACATGTTGCTGTTGCAATTGTGGATGCCGCTCCTTCTGCAGCCGGCGCTTCTGCTTGGTTGATATATCAACATTTTCTGTTTCACGAAATGATGATTACCTTTTCTAGCGGCTTATCACACGGCGCTGAAGCAAACAGAAAAGTATTAGAGTGGTGATGGGAAGGAGGGGAGGCAGCAACACAAAGATGAACAGATAAAAAGCGGCACCGACTATTATTGTTGATGTTATTAACTGCGTTATTGTTGTTGCTGTTGCTGCTGCTTGACTATTAAATTCTTTTATATTGGTATTATTATTTTTTTGAATTTATTCCTTGTTTCCTTGCGTCAGACACCGCACACACTTGCACAAACTATAGCATCTTTACCGGTACTTGCTGCTGCTTTGCACTGGTGGTTCATTACCATGCATTTTTACGACTCTTTGGCTTTTGTATTAATGGGCGACAAAAATTAAAAAAAAATAACAAAAAGCAGCACACACGAACAGCCACACAAACGACCAAAAACCACGTAAAAAAAAAACCAAATCAACGCAACTCGCCCAGCACGACCACTCACGTTCGCCACTTTCTTTATACTGCAGATGGGAATCCATCGATAGCTTCATCTATGGAACTGCGATATATCGACTGTGTTTTTCATCGCTCGACTCTCAGCTCTAGCCACACGAAACCATAGCTCTGTTAAAATACTGGATCAAATACAGGGTTCTATTAAATACCGAATTTGAATCGCCTCGCTATCGATGGATGGTTTATCGATGTCAACATTTTCTAAGAGTTGTTGAGCCGCTACCCATGAGCTGCAATCCGTTGCCAAACTTGATTGATGCCGCCAATCTCTTTTCTTTTGAATATGTACAACAGATTTTTGGTATGACTGATACC
Organism: Drosophila tropicalis; assembly: GCF_018151085.1. Taxonomy (NCBI): domain Eukaryota; kingdom Metazoa; phylum Arthropoda; class Insecta; order Diptera; family Drosophilidae; genus Drosophila; species Drosophila tropicalis. Next base: position 1,417,951 of record NW_027173497.1, read on the forward strand.
TGTTTCCCAACATTTCTTCATTTACATATCTACAATCCAATAAAATTGTTTCCCACGCAGTCCGATTGATTTTTGATTGAAAACGTAAACAATGAATGGCAAAATTCAAATTAAATTAAAATATATTTTTTTATAACGTCGAAAATATCGAGTTAATCAAAGAAGTCACTGTTTTTTGAATGCTTGTTCCTATTGATAAATGACGTTAGTAAATGTACATTGCTCATAGAATTACATGGAATTTAATATATATATATATTTTTTTTTTTATATTAAAAAAAACAATATGTATGTGTAATAATATTGCTTATAAAAAATTCAAACCCAAAAACAGATTTATTTATTTTTTGCCTTAGACAATTACCTGTCCTCAGCAACTATTGAAATAGGTGCTATGGTAATCGGTTTTGCGGACTTGCCAATCGGCACCAGTAAGTCCAAAAATAATTACAAAAATGAATTCGATTTGGATGACATCAACATTTTTAAAAACGAACTGCCCAAAATCTTGAGAGATTACTCTAAAATGTTAAAAATTGAAACAAGATAACGGATGGTTAGCAGATGGACATAATTTATTTTAACTTTGATATCTATTTAACATTTTGATTGCGAGCCCTGTTACTGAAAAAATACCAAAAATTCACAAATTTCCCTCACAAGAAAAAAATACTGCTGAGGCCTAAAATCAGGCGGGTGTTTGTTATTATTTCGCGAAATATTTTAATGACAACAGACTAGAATGCCAGAAAATAACTCCACTGTGGAGGCTCTTTATCGGCACTTTGGACACACGAAATTCAAGTCGCAGCTTCAGGAAAGGGCGGTAAATGCTGCAGTGAAAAGTAAGTTAATGATTTTTTGACGCCGCAATATATTGTACATATGTACATATATTACCTGGTAAAACGATTACACCGCAAAAGTTCTCAATCACCTAACTCCATCCGATCACAGCATTTTATTTGTTGTGCTTGTTAAGAGTAAACTGATAGTACGATACATTGGTTTCGATAGGGAAACAGGATGTGTACGTCTCTATGCCCACTGGATCCGGAAAGTCACTATGTTTTCAGTTGCCCGGACTCATGCGAGAAAACCAGCTGACCATAGTATTCTCACCTCTGCTAGCTCTCATCAAGGATCAGATCGACCATTTAACGAAGCTAAAAATTCAGGCAGACTCGCTTAACTCCAAGATGACTGTCAAGGAGCGTGATCGGGTTATTATGGATCTAAAGGCGGTCAAGACAAACATAAAGTTCCTTTATATTACTCCAGAGCAGGCGGCCACAAAGTTTTTCCAGGATCTGCTGCAGTCACTCTATAAGCACAATAAACTGGCCTATTTTGCGGTGGATGAAGCGCACTGTGTCAGTCAGTGGGGGCATGACTTTCGCCCAGACTATCTGAAGCTAGGTGACCTGCGAATCAAATACAAGGATGTTGTTTGGCTGGCTCTGACGGCGACTGCCTCAAAGGAGGTGCGGGAGGATATCTACAAGCAACTGCGTTTGCAGACACCGGTGGCACAATTTTCCACTCCAAGTTTCCGCAGGAATCTTTTCTACGATATCGTTTACAAGAACTCCATCGAAGATGATTTCCAACATTTGGCCGAATTCGCCCATCATTGTTTGGGGGATCCAAAGGAATTTAAAGGGACTCCCAAATCTCAGCGTGGCTGTGGAATCATCTACTGCAGGACCAGAGACCAGGTGGAGCGAGTTGCCGTAGGGGTGTCCAAGCAGGGTGTAGGTGCAGTCGCCTATCATGCAGGTCTGAAGACAGCAGAACGCACCCAGGTCCAGGAGAGCTGGATGGAGGGCGTGCATCCAATCATCTGCGCAACAAATAGCTTTGGCATGGGCGTAGACAAGCCAAGTGTACGCTTTGTCATCCACTGGGACTGTCCGCAAAACATTGCCGCTTATTATCAGGAGTCAGGTAGAGCTGGACGCGATGGCTTGCAGTCATATTGCCGGCTGTATTATGGAAGAGAAGATGTGAAAAGCATACGATTTCTCCTGCAGCAGGATTCACAAAGAGCACGCGGTCGAGGCGATAGAGAACTACTCACTGAGCGAGCAGTAAAGCAATTCGAAAAAATTGTGGACTTCTGTGAAAGGGTCAGCTGTCGCCATCGACTATTTGCCGATTTCTTTGGTGATCCGCCGCCGGAATGCAATGGTCAATGTGATGTTTGCAAGCACCCGAAGCGGGTTGAAAAGGCTTTGGAAATGTTCCATCGGTTGTGCATGGACAATCAATTTAAATCTCAAATTTCCCTACAGGATTGCGCGGATTTGTATGAAGGTCGTTATTTACAGACTAACCTCCATAAGCACATAATTAACATTTTTTATTTAAATCAGGTGGAAGAGCTGGAGTGAAGAGAGCAGCCCAGGAGTATGCCGACGGAGAATCCAATTCCGATGGTGAAAGCCACTCCTCAATGGCTAAACGTGCTAAAAAAGATGCCGAAGATTTTATACAAAAGCAATTCAAGTTACGAAAACAAATCTCAGCCGCACGCCAAATGGAACAGGAGTCGCCCGCCCAGATAGCTCGAGTAAAACACGCTCAGGCTACAGAGGCAAAGATTCACGGATTAAAGCATAGCCAGCGAGAAAAATATCTGACTGCCATTATAGACACCCTTAAAGCGAATGTGGAAAAATGTAAGGCTGATGAAGACCAGCAGCCTAGAAGTGCCCTCAATTACAATGATTTCGAAGCCATGGCCGTGGACCTGGAGTACGAAGTGTTTCGGCAGCAAAAAGTAGCCAATATGTATCGCCATGCATTGGCTAAACAGGTGACCTAACAAATATACCATATAATTGTCTGATCCGATCCTTTTAACCAATTTATCCCAGATTTCAACGATAAAACAATTGACAACGAAAACAAAGCTAATGCCTTTGATTGCTGATTATGTGCCGAAGCCTGAGACTAGCGCTAAGGGTGTCTGGACAGGCGGAAGTGTCGCTTATTTTGAACGTAAGCTGAAGGAGCTGGAAGAACATAAACCACAGTCTCTCAAAGATCCGCCAAAAGCTTTGAGGGAGAAAAAGGGCTTTAAACAGGATCAAAGCAAGCAAACGACAATTGCTAGCTTTTTTAGGAAAGATGCAACGAAGGATAAAATAAAGAATGAGGAAATAGAGGAAGAACAGCCATTAGCAGAGGTGAAAAATGAGCCGGAAGACGAAGTAACGGATTCAGATTCGGAAGAAAAAATCGTGAGTGAAGAAAATAGTTTGCATAAACTAGAGAATGAAGGAGTTGACGAGTTGACAATTCCCCCCGAAATCGACAATACAAAACTATGTGCGATAGATAAATTCGATCCCGATTCCGCTGTAGGACAAAGAAAATACAAGCTTTTATCTAATTCAGATGGCACCTTTGATACCCATCGGAGAAAACGCATATCTCATCAAGAGCTCGTAGAAAAAAAGGAGGAAATAAGGGAATCAACAAAATCAACTCTAAAAATCGTTTTTGAAACCAAAGCGGAAACTAAACCAGAGTCAGTTTGCAATGGTTTCATAACTGCTCGCCAAATGCTAGCCTCTAAGAACGACAAAGGGGAAGTATCTGAAACAGAGATGGCCAAAAGTCCTGGAAATAGTTTCATCACAGCTCGACAAATGCTAGAAAATCGAATGGAAGCAAAAGCAGAGAAAACGGAACAGAAAACGAAGAACGTAAATAAGGAGAAAAAAAAGGTTGCCTTAAGTCAGGATAAAATCAATATTAGTAAGTCAGTGGTGCAATGGCTCAATCCATACTACAAGCGTAAAATAGCCACAAAGGAGTTATTCAAAGCTTTGGCCAAACTTCTAACAGAGCGCATCTGCGAGGGCACTTTGGGTAAGTCCTTATAATCACCAACCCATTCAAGGCAAATTGATTGAAAATTCGCGTGCTTTCAGGAAAAGGAGATGAAGGCAAAGTTTATATACGGGAAACCTTTCATGGCCTGCAAATGATTTCGAATGATTGTGACATTGATAAATACTTTGCCAATCCTCCCATTAAGTAGGGAACCCAACACAGAAGACACGTGAGGGAATCCCAAATGCTACATACTCTTGTTTTGTCGTTATCGTTATGTTACATTAATATCCATTTAATAACCAATTTACTTAAGCCATCTAAACTCCACTTAATGAACCTTTTTAAGAATCTTACATCGGAATCAAATTATTGAGTTCAGAACCAATGATTTTTTATCTCATTAAAGTTTGTTCCATAAAAATGCTTCTGACCTAATTGATTTGCATGGGTCGTAAATGCTTCTTTATTATTAATGTTGCAACATTAAAAATTGAACAGAAAGCATTAAAATTGTATACATATAAATTATTTTACATTTGTACATACATAGTTTAACTTTCGTGGTAAAAAAATGTTTTACTGCAGAATGAAGAATTTTTTTCATTTGCCTTATACGTTTTAGAAAGAGATGCAAAATAAGCTATCTCATTTATTATCATAGAACATGAAGGTTCTTCAATGGACTATCATTTCAACTTAGAACTTTTATTGTTAACACTGTGTCCATTTTCAACAGTCTGATTTAAAATAACGCAAGGCTAAAATCCATATAATCATTTGACAAAAGAAAAATCTGCAATGCGAATATTTTAATGTGAGGAATTGGAACATCTCGTTGAATTAATAATTACAAAAATCGTGTTCTCCTTTTTATACCCTTGCAGAGAGTATGATAAAATTTATCAGATGTTTGTAACCCACAGAAGGCGACGTTTCCGACCCCATAAAGCATATATATTCTTGATCAGCACGATGAGACGAGTTTAAATAGCCATGTCCGTACGTCCGTCCGTCCGTCTGAATCAACGCAAACTCTTCCTAGACCGTAAGAGCTATAGAGCTGAAATGCATGTAGGCTTGTATATACTGCACATTTTGTATATCTCGGATTCAGCCGGATCGGACCACTATATCATATAGCTCCCATACAAACGGCAAAGTCACGAACAGTGACTTTTCTTAATAACTTCGTTATTTTCTAAGCTATTGTCATGAAATTAATATTGGTAAGTTTATTACACTTATAAACTGTGCCAAATTTGATCAAGATCGGGTGACTATATCATATAGCTCCCATAGGAAAAATCTGTGGACGCGGTCGAAGTTGGCCCCTGCACTCTGGTTTTAAGATAATTTGCGGTCGCTGATTTTGAATATAAACCTGGTTTTCTGAATCGAACTTCTCTCTGAGATATTCAAAACAAGCAGAATATTGGAAAACTCAAATTCAATTTAAAATATGATCTAAAAATGGAGTCCTTGCCACAAAATTGCTGTTGGCCTATGGTATTAATCAAAACTTTCTTTCAGATCAAACCAACTTGGTGTGCCACACCACCGAATGCATGTCCACATGAAGTCTTTGTTTCCACCAGCTTGCCGGTGAGAGAATAGCACCAAAACAAGAGGCTCACTTTATTATATGGTAAAACATGACTAAAACGATAAACGGTTTGCAATTGTTTGCATCTTTTAGTACTGACAAAATCTCTTATTTCTTCTCGGATCTTTTCAGAAATGAAGTAAGTAAGTCGACTCGCCGACTTGGGTATACCATACACCAGGTGAAACAAATATTTCAAATTTCGAAAACCAAATGTATTGTATCTATTAAATTGTTTTTACATGCTTCATACTATGTGCTATCTCGCTCACTCTACAAACACACGGGCACTCTAGCGCCGCCACTAGCCAACGGCCTATTTTGGCCTTATGATCGCATAGTAAAATACGTTCATACGCATATTTTGCATGTTTCTAGTCCGATTTCAATAAAATTTGGTAGTTTTGCAGAAATAGATAAGATCTGCCGAATTTGAATGCCATAGTCAAAAATCTAGAGGAGGAAATCGGTTTTTTCTAAATTATGGAGGCGGAAGTGGGCGTGGAAAATTTTTAAAATAAAATAGCCAATATCTGCGCGTCTATTAAGCTAGTCTACAAACCAAATTTAATGTCGGTAGCTGTCATAGTTTTTAAGGAAATCAGTTTTATGTAAATTCCGATGGCGGAAGGGGGCGTGGCAAAAAGTTTGAACAATTAGTTTCTGGGCGCTAACTAAACGAGTATATAAACCAAATTTGATGTATCTAGCTGTTATACTTTTTAAGAAAAATAGTTTTATGTGATTCCTGGGGGGTAAGTGGGCATGGCCAAAATTCCAATTAACTCTATACATTTACATACTACACGAGTATACTTACCAAATTTGGTGGCACTAGCTCTTATAGCTAGATCGACTCGGCTGTTGATCCTGATCAAGAATACATATACTTTATAAGGTTCCTTCTGCCTGTTACATACATTTTGGCGACTTTAATATACCATTTCACCATATTTTTCCTAAATAGGTATATGATATAGTGGTCTGATTCTGACAATTCATCCCAATAGCTGTTAGGATGGCTGAGTAAAACGCGTACGTATCGACGAACGGACAGACGGTCAGGTGGACATGGCTATATCGAATCAGCTTCTCATGCTGATCACGAATATATATACTTTACAACCGTGAAGTATCCTTCTTTGCGTTACAAACATCTGACCAATTTTATTCGCACTCGACTATAAGAAAACAAATTTTGAATGCTTGTAGCCTGAGAAAAGTATAACAATTGGCCATGGCTACACGTATGTACATACATATGTACTTATGTAAGTACAACGTAGCTAATCGCATGAAGTTTGCTCTACAACGCGCCAATTGGCTAGTTGAAAAGTGAAGGAACATATTGGGGACAGATGACAGTGAAATCGAGTTGCCTGGAGGTTTTCTTAATTCCACGGCCAAGCGCGGTGGATGCAGCATTATATTTGGTAGTGCTCTTCTATATCCTGATTATTTGGATCTTCCAGCAAGACAGCTTAGGAGCAAAAATACTAAGAATAGGTAGCAGACAACACCATCAACTTAATGGAATGGCCTCACCAGTTTCCAGAGCTCAACCCAATTGAGAATTTGTGGACTGACGTCAAAAAGGCATTTCACACTTCCAAGCCAACATCTAATGAAGCTAAGTTAAGTGCGAGATCCAAAGCTATTACATACCTATGTACATATTTGAATAACCATTATTACGTTTGTCAGATCGTTAAAAAAGAAGTGGCCAAATGGCCATCCTTTTCTGTCATTTATGAACTCAATATATATGTAAAAGACGCTGAGTTAAAATGAATCAAGTCGGTCATCTCGCCGACTTCGGTATACCATGCAAATACAGGTTAAATCAAAGCAAAAGCAAAGGAAATAATTATCATGGGTAATGGAGGCAATCACGGTTAAAAGTGACAATGGAGCAAACATAACTCCATCACGCATTATAGAGGTGTCCGGTTAATGGGATCCCGGATAATGGGGGTCCAACTGAAATTTAAGTTTATAATCACATTTGTATTTATGTTTTGGAGACTATAAGAGGTAGAGACACCAAATTTCTATTTTGATACCTATCAATACAAACAGCGGATTGAGCCATGTTACGCACTTGGTGTTTTGTACTAGGTAGGCTAAAAGAGCGAAGTTGGTGCCCTGGTTTAGTTCATCTCTGTCTGGTGTCCTATAGTAAGAGTAAATGGACAAAATACTGAACACGAAATCCGCCTGAAAAAAGGCAAGTTGGTTGGCTTAAATCTTTATGCCAAAAATGTGTACAACATTGATTAATGTTATTTATTTGTCGTTATAAACATTTTATTTGTGTAAAACTTATGTTAAGTGGATTAGAAAAAAAAAACACATGACTTTAAAATATAGATCGATAAAAAAAAAAAAAAAACAAAACAGGGCTACAAGCTTAAAATCTTGATCGATTTCTTTTTGATATTCGATTTCTTAAGATTCTTTTGTACATTCTTTTTTATGATGAAAATTGTGATGTAATTTTTGAGTTTTATGATACAGAATTTTATGTTCGTATGGGACTATTAGCACGGAGGAAAGCGGCACGGGAATCAAGCTTATGAACTACACTGGAACACTGTAAATATTACATTCCGAAGCCCACACACGCTAGGCGATAACGGTGAAGGTGTGTCCCTGTCAATCCTGATCGCCGTGGATGCCAAAGCGAATGGTTAGCAGAACGTCCAGAAGGTAAACCAAGGCAGTGACCAAAGAAATGGAAGCGGAAGCCATTACCAAGTCCAGACGATGCATATTTGGATGCCAATAGTTACGATCTTTTGTGGTGGCCCAATCGCGGAAGAGCAGAGCGGTTACAGCGATATAAAGAACGAATCCCACGAGGGCCCACAGAACGGATGTGCGCCATGGAGGCCTTGGTTGGGAGAAGAGAGAAGTAAGTTTAGGCATTCCTTTGTTTTCGTATATTTACTACTCACAAATCTCCAAATAGTGCCATGATCAGATAAATGGCCGTATAGATGGTCAAAGCTCCAAAGGTTACATAGGACAATGCCATCACTCGAGGTGTGATGAATACCCTCAAATGGGAATTGGTAGCCGGCTCATCGATCAGGCCCAGGCAGCATATAAGCAAGCACTGTAAATGAAATGTGTGTACATAGGCTTTTAATGCAATGGGAAACCAAGTTGCACTTCATTGGTTGTACTCACCAGCTCAACCACTTTGACACATATTAAGGTGTATGTGGCCTTTTTATTGCCACTGGTTGTGGCAAAGGAATTATCATCTGCCGGTGACATTTCCACACGGGATATTTCTAAATTGGTTAAAGGGAAATGGATAAATTGATAAGCGATGGAAACTCAATATCGGCAAATTCGCCATTTGCTCTACCGGTCGAAGATCAAGTATCAAGACCAATATGTATACGTATGGATGTACTTATGTACATATGTACCTATGGATCGCAAGTAACTCATTTCGTTGTTCTCGATTTGAACCTACAATATTCCGAAGCATACTTCAGTTAATTGGCATTGTTCATGTTTGGGCTTTGTCTAGGTTAATTTGTGATTACTTTGTTAGCTCAGTGCTTAGTGGAGCGCACAAAAGGCAATGTTTTATTTTATTCTACGTGGTTTTGGTGAATTTATGTCAATTGGTCTCGGTCTCCCACTCATAACTCCTAAAATAGATTTGCCCAATTGAGTTCAATTTTCCAGGGTATATTAACATCGACGATTCCTAATACTAAATGATGTCATAAGTATAGCTTGGGTTTTGGGTGCGGCTCAATTTTTAGGTAAAATTATAGCAACTGCATACCAATCCCTATATATATTTGCATGTACATATGTATGTATGTACATGTATTTGGCACTTTATTGAACATTCGTTCTAAATAGCCATATCTAGAAAATTGATCAACTTAGAAAATTTCTACCAACTATTTCCCTAAGAAATTCTTTTACCCATTGCAGTTCTAGCTACAAACTATGTATACAATACGACACCTTTCCTAACAACACCTTCTTTGTTCTACAACTGCCTTTGACAATCCATTCATTTTATTTTAGTACCTACATATATGAACGAACTTACATACATACATATGTACATACATACATACATATGTGCTGGAGCACATCGTAGCAAACAATTAACTCTCTCGTGTCCCCCACATTCATTGAAGCTAATTGCATTAAATGTGAATATAAAAAAGAAGCAACAAATAACCCAAAAAGGGTATTTACAATACAATAAACAAGCGTAGTCGTCAGAGACCAAGGGATGAGTCGTTAACCCGCCTAACCCCGACCTGAATTCTAAGCATAACGTCATAAGCAACAATTGAATTTCATCGCGGAAAAGAGGACAGAGAGTGAGTAAGACGACCCTCAAGCCTTCGAGCTTTAGAATATCCTGAACTAACTTTGATTTTTAACTGGGTAAATGTTTACTACTACTACTCGGGCCCAAAACGGGCTTAAACTACATAATTTTGGTATCAAACGAAAGAGAAAAATTCCACGAGCACGACCTCAGGTGCGCCTTGGCGATTTATTTCGTAGTTTTTGAGTAATTAACAAAAGAAAATTAATATTTTTGGCGGGACTATAGCTAAAAGTAGCTGTTTCCGGCTAGAAAAAGCTGTTCAATTTTGAGATGGTGTTGCCAAATGCCGAATTTTGGATACTCGAATACGCGGGCTTTTTGAATCTTTTGTTCGCACTATTCTCAACAAACGAAAATATTGTTGAGTTTACAATATTTCTTGATTTTATAGAACAAATATAGTTTAGAATACAATATTCGGCTGCCAGAGCAGCCGAATATTCCTCGACTTTTGAGTTTAGATTAAAATATTTGGCTACCAGGGCAGTCAAACAGCGCGCCAAATAAAAAATAGCGTTTGACAACACTGAAATCTAGCTTTACCCGATTTTTCCACTTTTCAACACTGAAATCTCGAGTAGTAATAGTAAACATTTACCGAAAATTAATATTTTTAGCGGGACTATAGCTAAAAGTAGCTGTTTCCGGCTAAAAAAGCTGTTCAATTTTGAGATGGTGTTGCCAAATGCCGAGTTTTGGATACTCGAATACGCGGGCTTTTTGAATCTTTTGTTCGCACTGTTCTCAACAAACGAAAAAACATTTACCTCGATGATACTGACAAAAAAGTGAGCCGTTCGTTTGATTATGAGAGTCCAAATGAGAGGCGCTCTTAAGGGAATAGAGAAAAGAACCTCTCTTTCTCTGTCGCATATTCTCGTTTCTCAAAAACGGCTCACAAATTCGACAAGAAAAACTCATGTTTTCGCCGCAGTCGCGAATATTTTTGATTTGCTTTCTTAAAATCTGTGTCGCTTAATTTCGAGTTCCCAAATGTTTTTGAAACTATGAAATTTTAATAAGGTTTGACTATAGTTGGGTCTGTATTTTATGTGCAAAACTTTGTAATAAAATAATGATCAAATTAGTGTAACTCAAAATATTTAACGAAGATGTCAAGCCAATATTGGCCAAAAGCTTACCCAAATACCTGAAGAGAGTAGCGAATATAATGTAATTGATTGTAACTGTTTCGTTAATTAAAGTTTTTTATATCAAACAAAAATGTTTTATAGTATGTACATACTAACCGGATTCTATTGAAGTTAAAAAAAAAATCGTGTTTTAATTTTTTCAATTTGAATGTGTACTTCCATATCGAGATTGCGGAAATGCCCAAATTTTTTTCTTGGCTAGAAAGTAAGTTTCTTCTATCAGGGGCTGTCACAGAAATCGATAACTACCTGAAACCAGCCCAACAGCAATTGTAATTATTTTTTCTTTAATTTTCTTAAAAAAGTCTTTCCAGATTTGAAAATGTTTTAAATGTTCTTCTAACACTTTAAATAATATTACCCTATTATTGAAAAAAGAATGGAATAAAGTACTGTGAACTAAACTTTGATTTTGGATGGAATTACATTTGAGCACTTACAGAGGATTTTTGTTCCTTTATTTAATTTATTGCTTAACGAAAATGCCTTTAAAAAAACCGCCGCTACCAACATGTTGGAACTAGTGCGTTTCTATTGAAAAATTGCACGGGATGGCATCTCTGTACTAATATTAGCCCACCAAAAGAGAAATAAGAAGTATAAATAGATTAAAATAAGTAAATCTGATGACGTTTTTCAATAATACGACTTTAATTAACTGAATGACACACATATCTACATATACAAATATATATTTCTTTATAAAAATGAAACTGTGCAATCCTTTTCAAATTTGAATGAGTAGTCAAAGGCTGTGCTTGAAATTTATTCTATGACACCAATAAGTTCTTTCCAATTATCCCAGAAGATAGCGTAAGTAGATATTGCTTCAAAATTGGATTATTTCCGTTTACAATTACAATTTTCAATTAAAATTCAAATTTCAAGAATTCTGTTGTCAATCCAACGTCTATCGAAATATGCTATCGGTAATCGAACCAACTGACTTGGCAATGTTATAAGTTCCAAACATGCAATGTCGGGGATTTCCAAGAAACAGAAACAAACTGCCTGAAAATCTTCAGAGGTTTCTGTTACACCTGTGTGTATAGGCCCTTTTCCAGCACTTTTTATACCCTTGCAGAGGGTATTATAAAATTGGTCAGATGTTTGTAACGCACAGAAGGAGACGTTTCCGACCCCATAAAGTATATATATTCTTGATCAGCATGAGAAGCTAAGTCGATATAGCCATGTCCGTCTGTCCGTCTGTCCGTCGGTGCGTACGCGTTTTACTCAGCCATCTTAAGAGCTATCGGGATGAAATTTTTTTTGGGAGCTTTTTTTTTACCCGGGTGAGATAAAGTATGAAAATCTTTGGGATCGGACTACTATATCATATAACTCTGGAACAAAAATTTTTGCAAAAATTGGAGTATCCCCATGAAATTTACCAATATAATAGAATTTGATATAAAATCTCAGATCCCAAAATTTGACCCTGATCGGATAAATAGAACACAAGTTACAGTCTATATAAATCGGTTCAATCGCTGCCGGCAGCTCTGCTTGCTGCTTACTACGTCATCATCAAATCAACAGAGCACATGCATACACACACAGACGCAACGCTACATAAACTGTATGTGTATGCGTGCGTTGCTTTGCTTAGGGAATGAGGGAAGAAGAAGAACAAATTGTACATAGTATGAAGAGTAAAATTGTTTTGTTTGTATATTAATGAATTGAGTTGCAGAAAACAAATTTTGAACATGTGAAATTATTATTGTCAAGGACTGCAAGGGTATATAAACTTCGGCATAGCCGAATTTAACTTCTTTGATATTTTATAATAGCTTTTGCCGATTTATTTCTTTTCCTAAAAGACCTAAGCTGAAATTGCTGTTAGCTAATTTTGAGGTTTACGGTTGCAACTGGACAGGCCGCCATATGCAACAGTATCTCAGTTTGCGAGTTGCCACTAACGAAACTCTCGCGTTTGGTTGAACACCCCTAACACCGTTGAAAACAGGTTTCGTTGGCGCCGCTTGCAAGACGGTACTTCTCCCTCCCCCCTTTTCTATTCAAAAGAGATTGACCAAAAAGCCAAAACACATGCAACAGCCACGAAAAAAATGTAAACAAAACGGCCCAAGCAAGTCAAACTAGTTTGGAGGGAAACTGTCTCTCATCTCCCTCTCTCTCTCTCTCTCCCTTATTCCACATCTCTTTTCCTCCATTGGTATTAGTGACTTGCCTCTCATTCTCTCTGTATCTCTCGCTCTCCTTCAGCCACACCTCTTTGGCACTCGCGTGCATACAATGTAAAGAATGTGTCTAACTTTTTGGACTGCAGTGTGAATTAACCTCGTTTCGCTTTCAGGATCTCAACTACCATTTGGAGGGCAGCCCTATAAGTGGTCTGGTGAAGTCTGGGTCAATGACTTGTTAAGTATTTTGTTTGTTCATTTTTGTTTTGGTTCTTAACATTCGTTCTTGGCAATTCTGAGTGATAAACTCTTGACTACTTAGCTAACTTAATTAAAATTCTCTTGCCAAGTTCTTGGCATAGAAAATCAGGGATAGGCCACCATCTCGATTATTATTGCATTTCTTAAGCAACTTGTTTTGTTATTCGCACTCCCGCGTACCCACTACATCCCCCTATTCTACCAAATAAGCCATTAATATGTACAACTGGTAAACTGGTTATTAGACAACAACAATCGGTGAATCGTAGTGGAATGGGGAGTGGTGGTGTAATAACCAAACTGTCGGAAGGTACCCACATATGTGTATTTGTACATATGTATGTGTTAAGGAACCTACTGTACTTTGGCATTCCTCGACGCCTACTCTAAATGCAATTTCGGTCAAAGTTTTCGCAATTTCTTTGCTTGGCGTTGACCTTATTTGCACCCATACCTAAATAAATCAGTAGTTCTCATTCCAATTCTCACTTCCATATGCCAAGGTACAAGTGAGTTACCCACATGAGCCAGGCATTTAGTTTTAGCCTGGTGGTCATGAAATTGATTGTACACTTCGAAAGAAGGGGTCTTAGAATTTGGTGTTGTGTATTCCAAAACACACCTCTATTATGGATATGCTTATAATTTCAAGTCGATTCAAATAGAGAGGATATGTATTTACGTTGATAATCCCAATGATTACATAGATTTCAAAACAACTTTCAAATTTCAGACATGCCATTTTAAATCTAAGGAACATTAAAAGCAGAATGATCAATTGAAGTTTAATATATGTAGTAATTTACTTAAACCATCTAAAGAATTGATTGCACTTTCTCTGAGTGTAGATCGAGGTTGGGTAAGGTTGGGGGGCGGTTGTTGGGTCTGTTGCCTAGGCAGCCCATTCGCAAGGGTTGACAAATTCAATGCCAAAGCACTTGGGCAAGGTTGTGTAGGTTGATTGTGTGCTTAGTTCCTTTAGTGAAGATTTACTGAAAGGCTTCTCCAAAAAAGTTAAGAGTAGATAATTATGTACATATGTATGAAGTTGTATAGATCCATCCATATCTATTACAAAGTGCTTTTTTTGGGTTTTAGACCTATATTTTAGTCAAATTTGTTTTCGAATCTTTTAGGTATCTACTATATATATGTATGTACGTACATACATACATATATGCACATCTCATGACAAATTCCTAATTAATGAGTCACCGAAAGGGATCAGGAATTAAACAAATAAATGGATAACTGAAATTTGTTAGCTGGTGTTGTTGTAAATTTGTGCACAATTAGCATGTTTATCAATAACAACGTTAAAATACTATGCTCTTTTTGTTGTTGTTTACTGTACTGACACTCTCATCCATGTGAGTAATTAGGTTTGGGTGGGGCTCAAACGCGAGATGAAGACGCACACTTGGTTTCAGACTCTTTTTTGGATGAGAGTGGAAGGAAGATGGATCTTTGGAGAGTGGTAGAGAGCAACGTAATAATACATATATGTATAATGAACTAGAAAATGCATTTGACAACAAACACACATATCCATACTAGTTACTACAATTCGAATTTTTTTATTGTATTATTTGATAGTAGTAGTTGTTGTTGACCAAACGACAAACAGAGAAAACAAAACAGGTTTTTTAGTTATATTATAATATTGTGTCTGGGTCTATTGCATACATTTTCGATTTTCCAAATGAAATGGTTTAGAGGTGCAATATAAAGGTGCTAATTTAGTATACTTGACACACAAAAACACGCACACACACACACACACACACACAGGAAGAGGCAAGCAGCTTAAATTGAAAACGCGACAATAGCTTCTTTTTCTAAAATCCGTCTTGAGCCGAGCAATTGTTTTCGAAACGCACTGAATCCGACGGCACGACAACGTCAACTGTTGTAACTGCCACAAACTCAATTTGTTTAAAGTCTCAGTCCCAGTTTGAGTCTCAGCCCGCCAAACGGGGCCAACTTAAAAGAGAGCGGTTATAGTTTCTCTCTCTCTCGTGGCTTCTCTCACACGCCCAGAGAACGTGCCGAAAAGCAATCAGTAAGAAGCGGGCATAGGCGAATCAGTTGTGGTTTTCTCAAAAGCTAAATTAATTAATGTTAAATGAAAATTATATAAATGTATATATGTATATGTCTATGTACATATGTATGTATATATAAATATACGAAAATGTACGAATTAGCACCTGGCCATTCTATCACAAACCAATTTCAGTTGGCTGTCTTCCAGTACAAAATTGACAGTTAACTTTAGGCGGGACTAATATATTGACACGCCACTGTAGTTTGCTGCAGATTTTTTGATTCGAGGGCGTAAATATCGTCAGCAGGATCATGCAATTACCAATGTAAAATGTAAAAGGTAAACTCCTTAAGTGCAAAATATGAAAACCCCCGCCCGGGGTTTTTCTAAGTCTTCTTCCGTCCAATTCATATTTGAAAATTTAAAATTTTTTATACTTTTATTTGACTTTCTTGTAACAAAAGCTGAACTTAACACATATTGGTCACTTATTTAAGTTCATTTCAGGTTACTTTCTTTGAATCAAAGAAATATATTGGGGTGTTCACAACAATTACCGTCAAGTTTTGAAAAAAATGTGTCTGAAATGTTTTAAAATAACTACATATAAATTAAAATATTGTATTTTATAAACATAATATTAAAAATTCATTATTTATTATAATGGGTATCTAACCGGAATAATTTAAAAGCAATTTACAAAATTTTCAAAGTTCTAAAACGTGTAAGATTTGTAACGCACAGAAGGAGACGTTTCCGCATCTCACACTGGTCCAGATGTCGAAAATAAGCAGACAGTTTTGTAAGACTGAAAAATAATTTTGATTTTTTTCTTTTTGCAATTTGACCATTTATTTCTTGTAATTCATAGGAAAATGAAAAAATTGACAGACTTGCATACTTTTAGGCTTTTTTAATTGTTTGAAAAGTCATTTAATTTTACAATTGTAATTCCAATGCATTAAATGGATGATAGACGATCAAAAATTTATTCATTTTAACTAAAATTCTATAGTATAGTCTTAAAGGTATTAAGCTTTGCAAAAAATTTAAAAAACTGCAGCCAAAAATCGAGCATTTGGCAAGTTTTTTATTCTATTTTCCTTGAACAAAGTGGATTACCACAAAATTGAGCAAAAAAAAAAAAAAAAACAGAGGGCCGGGGCTAACTTCGACCGCGTCAAAGTTTGTATACCCTTGCAACTTTTTTGGTAACTCTTTCCTTACCTATTAGCCATCAATGTGGAATAACGTTTTAAATAAAAAGGCTTATGTTTGCGAAAGAATGGCCTACAATCATAGGAAATAACGAAGATATTGTTCATAGTCACTGTTTTCCACCGATCGTTCCTATGGGAGCTATATGATATAGTCACACGATCTTTATCAAATTCGGCAGTCATTAACAGATATATCAAACTAACAAATGTTTAATTTTAAAGCAATCGCATTAAAAGTAACGAAGTTATTTACAAAAGTCACTGTTTTCGACCGATCATTCCTATGGGAGCTATATGATATAGTCACCCGATCTTGATCAAATTTGGCACAGTCATTAACAGATATATTAAACTAACAAATATTTAATTTGAAAGCAAATATTTAATTTTAAAGTAACGAAGTTATTTACAAAAGTCACTGTTTTCGACCGAGCGTTCCTATGGGAGCTATATGATATAGTCATCCGATCTTGATCAAATTTGGCACAGTCGTTTATAGTCGTAATAAACTTTCTAATATTAAGTTTCACGAAAAGTGGCAAAACCCCGAAAATAACCAAACCAAATGAACGAGTAGCACCCCTTAGCGGGAATCGTTTTAAAATTCTTGCCGATCAGCAAGATGATCAAGCCGGCGCTGTAGATAAAGTTAAATCGGCTAGACCACCCCCCTTGTACATCCGTGGAGCCAACTGCAGCGCCCTGATTTCGAAGCTAGTAGAAACAGTAGGGGCAAATAACTTTGTTGTAACCCCTCTCAATAGGGGTAACATTAAAGAAATTAAATGTCAAACCCAAACTGAGGACAATTTCCGCATCATCGAAAAGTACCTCCGTAATGCTAACATCAACTTCTATACCTACCAACTAAAAAGCAGTAAAGGGCTCCAGGTTGTGTTGAAGGGGATTGAGCCATCGGTCCCTACTCAAGAAATAGCAGACGCGTTGGTCGAAAAAGGGTTTGCGGTCAAATCCGTTGTCCACATCATCAACAGGAACAAAGTCGCACAGCCGCTCTTTAAAATCGAGCTCCAACCAGATGCAAAGCGGTCGAAGCCAAATGAAGTGCACCCAATCTACAAAGTACAGCTCCTATTGCACAGAAGAATCACCGTAGAGGAGCTCCATAAGAGACACCAACCACCGCAGTGTAAAAACTGCCAGGAATACAACCACACCTCTAACAACTGCAATCTCAGGTCAGTGTGTGTTGGCTGTGGCGAACATCATAAAGATGGCATTTGCACCAAGGACAGAAACAATGTCGCACTAAGATTATGCAGTAACTGTGGAGGGAACCACACGGCCAACTACAGAGGATGTCCTGTCTTCAAGGATCTTAAATCTCACCTAAACGGGCGCAAACCCCCAGCTGGACCAAAAATCACCGTCAACGCCTCTAAAACTACACCCGAGGTATTCTTCGCCAAGGCTGTTAGATCATCTAACATGCCTGCTACATACAGTCCTAGTGTATCCTTCGCTAGTGTGCTCCGAACTGGGCAGACGGAGCCCGCAAAAGAGACCCCGTCACTCCACCATCTACAGAATCCGCAACCTAGCGCACCAGAGCTTGGCCAGCAAACTCCAAGTGGCTTAGAAGCCCTATTGATCTCACTCAATCAAAACATGACCACTTTTATGACGTTCATGCAAAACTGTATGCAAGAACTGATGCGGAATCAAAACCTGCTTATCCAGAAGCTTATCGAGAATAAATAATGGCTTCCCTACGTCTATGTCTTTGGAATGCTAACGGCATCTCCAAGCACAAAAATGAACTGCAACTATTCCTAGACTCAAGTGAAATCGACGTTTTGCTGATTTCGGAAACACATTTAACATCAAAAATAATTTTCAAATACCAAAATATACCTTCTATGCAACAAACCATCCACACGGAAAAGCTCATGGCGGGACTGGTATCCTAATCAAAAACCGTATAAAACACTCGTTCCTCAACAGATTTGAAACACAGCACCTACAAGCAACTGCTATAACCGTCCAAACCAGCTGCGGCAACACTACATTGGTTGCCCTGTACTGCCCACCACGCTTCTCAATCTCTGAAAAGGAATTTACCGATTTCTTTAACACACTCGGAGATCGCTTCATTGCAGCAGGGGACTATAACGCCAAACATACGCACTGGGGATCTCGCCTGGTAAATCCTAAAGGCAAGCAGTTGTACAACACAATAGTCAACCCTCTCAATAAGATGGATTGCGTCTCACCGGGTAGGCCTACTTATTGGCCCACAGATCCACAGAAAGTGCCTGACTTGATTGATTGAGAGGATTCCACGTAATCGGATCACTGCGGATACACTGCTAGATTTAACTTCCGATCACTCTCCAGTACTATTCACACTATTAACAAGACCTCAAGTACTTGATCGCCCATATAGGCTTACAAACAACAAAACAAATTGGCTTAAATTTAAAATGTACATGAGTGCCCACATTGACTGTTCGCCGAAACTGAATGCTGCAGAGGACATTGATATGTGCGTCTCTGCACTTGAGTCTATGATGGCAGCTGCAGCAAAAGTATCTACTCCACCTGCCTCTTCTTACACTAAACCTGTTGACAGGCCTACGAACCGGCGGATAGAACAATTAGTAACGGAAAAACGACGTCTAAGAAGAGAATGGCAGATTACTCGCTCACCAGCAGCAAAACTTCGCCTAAGGCATGCTAATCGCAACCTCTCCAAGGCGTTAAGACAAGAGGAAAGCTGGGCTCAAAGAAAATACATAGAAAAGCTCAGCCCAACCAGCACTAAACATCCTCTGTGGAAAGCCCACCCAACTTTAAGCGCTCCTGCAGAGACAATTTCACCGATAAGGAGTCCAACCGGTGGATGGGCCCGCAGTGACGAAGAGAGGGCATCCGTATTTGCCACACATCTTAAAATGGTTTTCCAGCCAAATCCAACATCAAACTCATCTGTACTTCCCCCTTCGAGCACACTAACGGATAGTGAGTACTCGGAACTCCAATCGGACGAGATCACTGCAGTTATTAAAAACCACATAAAGCCAAAAAAATCCCCTGGCCATGACCTAATCACACCGAAAAATGATCCTGGAACTCCCTATCATTGCCATACAATACATCTGCAAACTGTTCAACGCTATAATAAGAATTGGCTACTTCCCAAGAACATGGAAAAGGTCCACTATCATCATGATTCCTAAAGTGGGAAAAGACAAAACACAGCTCCGTCTCTGCTGATTTTGAAATCAAAGCTGGTGTACCGCAAGGCAGTGTACTCGGCCCATTGCTCTACCTACTGTACACTGCAGACTTACCAACGAGTTTAGGACTTACAACGTCCACTTTTGCCGATGACACGGCAATCCTCAGCAGATCCAAATGCCCAATACAAGCCTCTGCAAAATTAGAGGAACACCTCAAGGTGGTAGAGGAATGGCTAGCAACCTGGCGTATCCGGGTCAACGAGCAGAAATGCAAACATGTTACATTTACGCTTAACAGAAGAAACTGTCCAGCTCTAATGCTAAACAACGTACCAGTTCCTCAAGCCGAGGATGTCACTTACCTTGGCATCCACCTAGACAGAAGACTAACTTGGCGCAAGCACATCGAAGCAAAAAAGTCACAGCTTAAACTGAAAGCAAGTAGCCTACATTGGATCATCAATGCTCGGTCCCCTCTACGTCTGGAATATAAAGTCCTCCTATACAACTCTGTACTGAAACCCATCTGGACTTACGGAGCCGTACTATGGGGGAAGGCAACTACCAGCAATGTCGATATTATACAAAGAGCGCAGTCGAAAATTTTAAGATCAATCACGGGGGCCCCGTGGTACATACGGAACGACAACATTCAAAATGATTTAAATATACCTAGCGTAAAATCTGAAATAGGTAGTCAACAACTAAAGTATTCTGCGAAACTGGATGCACACCCAAATGTTCTTGCCAATTCCCTTACGCGAACTAATAATAGAACTCGTCTTAAAAGAAATGACAGACCAACCCAATAACAAGTGATTCGGGCCGCCTGCAATATCCCCAGGATTTATCTTAAGTACTAGATTAAGAAAAATATCTCAAACTTGTTGTTAGGCTCTAATTTAAGAGTAGATTCAACAAATATATATTAAACGTTATAAAAAAAAAAAAAAAAAAAAAGTTTCACGATAATAGCTCAGAAAATAACGAAGTTTTTCAAAAAAGTCACTGTTCTATTGTATGGGAGCTATATGATATGGTGGTCCGATCCGGCTGAATCCGAGATATACAACCCCTGAAGTATATACAAGCCAACTCTGTGGCTCTTACGGTGTATTAGAAGTTCGTGTAAATATTTACTTACGTTACTCGGGCCCACAACGCGCTTAAACTACATAAATTTCTTATCAAACGAAAGAGAAAAATTCCACTAGCACTACCTCAGGGCCTTGACGATTTATTTTGTAGTTTTTGTGTCATAGGAAAATTAATGTTTTTAGCGGGATTAAAGCTGAAAGTAGCTGTTTCCGGCTAAAAAAAGCTGTTAAATTTTGAGAAAGTGTTGCCAAATGCCGAATTTTTTACACTCGAATACGCGGGCTTTTTAAATCTTTTGCTCGCACTATTCTCAACAAACAAAAATATTGTTGAGTTTACAATATTTCTTGATTTTATAGAACAAATATAGTTTAGAAAACAATATTCGGCTGTTCTGGCAGCCTCGACTTTAGAGTTTAGATTCAAATATTTCGCTACCAGGGCGGTCAAACAACGCGCCAAATAAAAAATAGCGTTTGACAACACTGACATCTAGCTTTAGCCGATTTTTCCACTTTTCAACACTAAAATCTCCAGTAGCTTAAGTAAATATTTACCGAATTTCGCGTTGATCCAGACGGACGGACATTTGAACTCGTGTTGATCAAGAATATATATACTTTATATGGTCGGAGATGCTTCGTTCTATGCGTTGCGCACTTCTGACCTAAATTAATATACCCTTTTTGCAAGCGTATAAAAAATGAGTTTCCGCCAAAATATTCGACATCTTGACCAGTGTGCATCTGACAAAACAAAAAAGAGAGAGTTTACAACCTGATTTTAAAAAATCTGGACGTGATGGGCAAACACCGAGTTCATATTCAGAATCAGCGTACCCCAATTAGTTTGCGAATTAGTTTTGTGTCCTAATACCCAGCCACATAACTAATTTGATCAAATTCGGACAGTATAAACGTTATTCACGCTCATTTAGTAAGCCATAATAGGGGAGTTGTCTGTTGGCCGGTGGCGGCGCTAGAGGGCTCCTGTGCTTGTAAGCAAGAGTGAAATATACATACAGTTGATTGTGATGTCTGCACGATGATGCGTACAATGCGATGTAAGTACAAGTGGCCCATACGACACCAGGACATAGCCTGTTTCGCCCGAGCCCAAGCAGAGAGCTGTCCACCTCCCGTCCGACAGGATCGCATGGACAAATACAAATAAAACGGACAAACAATTAAAACTTGATTAACTGCAGCTTATTACGAGCTAAATGCGATTAAATAAAGGTTTTCACAAATGAAAGAGAGGCTTCTGATCTGATTACGATATACAGAAAAATGTAATCATAACATAGGATTCGAAAAGGTTCATGCAAGGAATAGTTAGAAATACAGTGTGGTAGGTCTACGTGGTACAGATAGGTTTAACTGGTACAATAGCTCAGGAGAGTCTATTTCACCTATTATAAGTTTGTGTATAAATATACCACCAAGAATTACTCTACGATTAATTAGAGAAGGAAGATTGATTTAAAAAAGCCTACTTGATTACGATGGCAAATTGACATGGCGATTCCAATTTAGACCGCGAAGAGCAAAAGATAATTAAAACCCTTGCAGCGGGTATTATAAAATTTGTCAAATTTTTGTATCGTCAGAAGGAGACGTTTCCGACCCCATAAAGTATGCGTATATGGGGGTAAATATGGTAAATATTTACTTAAGCTACTCCAGATTTCAGTGTTGAAAAGTGGAAAAATCGGCTAAGGCTAGATTTCAGTATTGGCAAGCGCTATTTCTTATTTGGCGCGTTGTTTGACCGCCCTGGTAGCCAAATATTTTACTCTTAATTATAAATTCGAGGAATATTCGGCTGCACTGGCAGCCAAAATTATGTAGTTTAAGCGCGTTTTGGACCCGAGTAGCGTAAGTAAATATTTACCACCATTTTTGTTACTCTTTCCTTACCTATGGTCTTGAAAGTGGAAAAAAGTCTTAACTTTTTCCTTTCTTCGTTTCTTTGCGAAAGAAAGGCTTACATAGGAAAAAACGAAGTTATTGATCAGAGTCACTGTTTTCTACCGATTGTTCCTATGGGAGCTGTATGATACAGTCAACCTATTTTGATCAAATTCAGAACAGTCGTTTTTAGGTGTAATTAACTAATTACAATATTACCTTTCACGACAATAGCTCAGCAAATAACGAAGTTTTTCAAAAAAGTCACTGTTCGAGACTTTGCCGTTTGTTTGGGAGCTATATTATATAGTGGCCCGATCCGACTAAATTTGGGATATACAAACTGTGCAGCCTACATGGAAAATTTAGCCCTGTATAGCCCTAACGGTATAGGAGGAGTTCGCGTCGATCCAGAAGGACGGACGGATGAACGGACGGACATTTGAACTCGGCTCGTCGTGCTGATCAAGAATGTATATAAGAGAAAATGATAATTTAATGCGAAAAGCATTTTTTTGGTATACTTTTAACCTTGTAAAAGCTTACCGGCAAAAGATAGATAATAAAGGAAAATGTTATTAAAAGTGCTCAAATAAAAAAAATTGATTTTATCACTTTGCAATCGATTTGCTCCTCACAGTAAAGAAATAGTATATGCTCAAAATACATAAAATATTAAAATTTAAACATTTTTTGGTAAAATTTAAAAAAAAAAAAACAAAGAGTTTCAAAATGTTTTCATTTTTGCTCTTGGTTGAAACTTCGGCGGAAATGCCCAAATTTTATTGATCAGCATGAAAAGATATAGATATGTCCGTCTTTCTGTCCGTCGGTGCAAATCAACTTCGCACCTTCATCCAAGCTCTTAAGATGAGAATAGTCAGGCACGGGCAATTTATATAGTTATATTTATAAGAAAAATTAGTGAAGCAGTTGGGGTTTCCTAGGAAATTTGATGCTTTTTCTCCAACATTTGGATAATATTGCCCTTCTATCGAAATATGAATGGAATCGACAAAAATGGACCAAGTGGACAAGTCTGTACTGATATTGGCCCGCCAAAAGAAGGAGAAGAAGCTGAGGGAATTAAGAAATTGACGGAGATCTCACAAATGTTGTTATCCTGTGGTAACGAAGTTAAAATTGAGAATTGTATCCAAATGGAACCAAAAAGAACTGACAAATTCGGGGTCACAGCGAACATTGAAGTTCTGCAGCGAATCCAAAACAAGCTTCTACTCAGAATTGCGTCTCCTTACGTGCGTAACTCAGTCAACCACAGAAACCTTAACATCCCGTCAATTAAGTGCGAGATCCGGAGGTATGGCATTTGGTACTTCTACAAACCCATTAAAATGCACTAGCACTCAAACTGCTGATGATGTATTCTTGATCATCATGAGAAGCTGGGTCGATATTGCCATATCCGTTTGTCCACCCGTCGGTGCGCACTCATCCAATTTAAAAGCTATTAGGATGAAGCTTGGTATTCAATCTTTTTATGTCCTGGGTAAGACGGAGGATGAAAATCATCCGGATGGGACCATGTAAAACTTACAATTAGTTTAAATAGTCATGGACTACATTTTACCAACAATTCAGGCAAATATTGCCTTTTCATTTCAACTTTGAGCTATACATCCAGTAGGACCGAATTTCTTACCTGGTTTAATTACGTAATATAAATTTAACTAACATAAGACTTTACAAAGACCTTTGACAGCTACAACTTCAACAAACTGTTCAAAAATTTATTTTGCTTTTTAAACCAGCTGCTGGAATTGTAAATACTTACTTACCTTATTACCAATTTAATGTCGAATATAAAATTGAGTCTAATTGTAAGACAAAATTTGATGCGATGGGGTAAGTCGTCGCGACGACTATACATACCATCCACCAACTGACACAACTATTTTAGATATACAAGACCAAATATAAATTTTCTTAAGCAGCCTTACTGCCACCAACGGATAAAGTCCAGCTCTCTCAGAAGAAAGCGTTTTTGAATTGGATCGAGACATTTGAATTTGAGGAGGGATGAATTTCTTGTCGGGATCTTTTGGTCGTGACAGATAGCTCTGAAGAAGAAGAAACTAACAATGACCAGAGGGCCGAGGCTAACTTCGACCGCATCAAAAATTGTATACCCTTGCAACTTTCTTGGTAACGCTTTCCTTACCTATAGCTATCAAAGTGGCAAAACGTTTTGTCTAAAAAGGCTAAAGTTTTCGAAAGAACGGCCTACAATCTTAGCATAGGAAATAACTAAGATATTGATCAAAGATTATCTGTATTGATTCTGTTGCATGTGGTGGAAGTTCTTTCTTAAAGAGAAACTCATGGGTGAGGCGTGTATGTCTAAACCGGAGTCTTTCGAATTTGACGAAGTCGACCCGAGTGATGGAGTTTTCCATCTTTATTTGTAAGTCCTTCGCTATGGTTTGACTTAAGTTGACTGTCCTGTAATGGTCTGAGGTTTTTTGCCATACATCCCTACTGTGTCCTTTGAAAGTACTCTTAATGTAGTTTATTCCATCTTTGTAATTCAAATTGGACTCTATTATATTTGGGAATTGGCCATTTGGGATCTGGCCAAAATTAATATACCCTTTTTGCAAGGGTATAAAATGGGATAAATGTTATTGTTTTAAGTTGTGAAAGCTCATCGAAAAAGTCCTTTTTAAGGTCTAACTGAAAATTTTAAACATCCGATCGCCCAAAATTATTTTAAAACACACACCTAAACTTGTACACATAGTACAAGCCCGACTTTTTCAATTGCATCTACAGTTTTATCAATAACGTTTTTCTTTTAAAAGTTATATACACTCAAAGTGAAGCAACAATTTGCAATAAACGGTATTCCCTATTATTCGAAAGGTCCTTTGCATCTGCCATCTAAAATATTGAACTTAATAACATTCAAATTGGTCCTATATGTTTTGGTGCAATAAAAAAAAAAAAACGCCTTGTATTCAATTATAATTTCGCATCTAACACACCTGGAGCACTGTACACTACATGCGCCTGCAACCTATGAACATTAAATCGATATGCTTTATTCCTTAATCGTTTTTTCCTGCTATATTAAAATCTCGTCCATAGCAGAAATTTGAGGTTATTCGCTAAAAAGTTAAATTGCAAAAAAAGTGGTTATTTGTGGACATTGAGACTTTTATATTTTACAAAGAATTGATTATTCTATCCAATAGTAAAAGTTTTAAACTGCACACTGGTAAACATTTTTTTAAACTTTACCTAAAGTTAAGATTTCGTTATAAGTTTTGTTTTTGCGAGTTGCTCAGAATGACACAAATTTTAAGGCACACACCTAAACTTGTTACAAATTAAATATATTTACACATAGTACAAACCCGACTTTTTCAATTGCATCAACAGTTTTATCAATAACGTTCTTCTTTCAAAAGTTATATACACTCAAAGTGAAGCAACAATTTGCAATAAACGGAAGGGAATTCATTCTGTTCCCAACACTGGTTTTCAACAACGTTTTTCTCGCCTGTGTTGGATAATTTTGAAAAAGCAAGTATGCAGAAATGTGCATTGATGCTCTACCTATAAAGTGGCATCAACAAACATTTCGATTTCATTAGCTTTTACAAATTGACTCAAGTGCTTAAAAAACGCCTCGGGGCACAGTGGGCGATTTGGCTGATCTAGCGTAACGAAATACCAATTTTCAACATTTAAAATCATGCGAAATTTGATTTCCCTCCGATAGTAACATGTTCATTTAGCAAATCGGTAGCATCTATATAGATAATATGTATATCGTTTATCAGCCCTGAGCTCACAAACACAAAATATCGAAACACAGTTTTTCGTTGCACTTTACCCACGTGTTTACACCGATCTTAGATTGTTGAAAAATATCAAAGAAGTTAAATTCGGCTATGCCGAAGTTTATATACCCTTGCAGTCCTTGACAATAATAATTTCACATGTTCAAAATTTGTTTTCTGCAACTCAATTCATTAATATACAAACAAAACAATTTTACTCTTCATACTATGTACAATTTGTTCTTCTTCTTCCCTCATTCCCTAAGCAAAGCAACGCACGCATACACATACAGTTTATGTAGCGTTGCGTCTGTGTGTGTATGCATGTGCTCTGTTGATTTGATGATGACGTAGTAAGCAGCAAGCAGAGCTGCCGGCAGCGATTGAACCGATTTATATAGACTGTAACTTGTGTTCTATTTATCCGATCAGGGTCAAATTTTGGGATCTGAGATTTTATATCAAATTCTATTATATTGGTAAATTTCATGGGGATACTCCAATTTTTGCAAAAATTTTTGTTCCAGAGTTATATGATATAGTAGTCCGATCCCAAAGATTTTCATACTTTATCTCACCCGGGTAAAAAAAGCTCCCAAAAAAAATTTCATCCCGATAGCTCTTAAGATGGCTGAGTAAAACGCGTACGCACCGACGGACAGACGGACAGACGGACATGGCTATATCGACTTAGCTTCTCATGCTGATCAAGAATATATATACTTTATGGGGTCGGAAACGTCTCCTTCTGTGCGTTACAAACATCTGACCAATTTTATAATACCCTCTGCAAGGGTATAAAAACGTTGTTTTATTCATTTTTAATCCAGTTTTTTTGTATTTCACAAATTGAAGGTATGTATTTTAGGAATCTAAATGTTTTGTGACCTGTGAATATATGTTGTGTTGTTTAATTGTACTTTTAACCATCTGTCTCTCTAATACCCTATTGTTAACCAATTTCATCTTCTGTAGAATAAAAAATTATGAGGCCGGTATTGGCCAGTAAAAATTTTATTTTTGTGATATTATATTGTTCGTCCACTATGTGAATTGTCCAACATTAGCTGCTCTGAGCTGCCCATTCTAACAATGTAGCTTTTTTTAGAAACCATGTCGGTCTGCAAGCGGGAACTTTTTATAGTATGGCATGAGGAAAAATGCTCTTTAAATAAGTATTCCGCACTTGTCGACTACATTTTTTCTAATGTTCTCAAGAAATCAGACTGTAGTGAGCAGGACGATCTAAAAAAAATAGAAAAAAAGTTTGGGTGCAGAACAACAATTACCCATTAAATATTCTCCAGAAGAAGCATTGGCGCTTTATATTGATGGCGATTACACGAAAAACTCATACAAGCTATTGCAAGCAGGCACAAAAGCGCAAAAAGCTAAGATTTTTCCAACATATGATGTTTTGCGATCGGCGAAAAAAATGTGCTATCCGGATTGCATCAGAACGGAAGAAAGTTGGGCTGAAGTTCCTTTACAAGAAATGCTGGACCACACCATTACGAGAATTGTTGGTGGCATCCCGAAGTTTTTAGCCAACTCTCGGATAATGGAGATGAATATAAGTCTTCGAGCCTCATTTCTAAATGGGGTTGCGATGGGAGTTCGGGGCACGCGACATATCGGCAGAGCTTCAGTAATTCGGAGCTTAAGATGGCAGATGAGCACATATTTTTCATATGCATAGTGACGCTACAATTACAATTGGCAACCAGCTTACTTTGGCAAAATCCTCGCCCGGCATCGACAAAGAGTCTACAGAATTGGTTAGAGCGGAAATTGAAAAAATGAATTCATAGATATTGAAAATTGTGCCTACGCGCTTAAGTAGCTTTCAAGTTTACCACAAATTGCAACTTACCATGATCGATGGCAAAGTTTTTAACGTGATTGCCGAAACATCATCGCAAACATGTGGTATTTGTAAAGCAACGCCCAAGGCTATGAACGATTTAAATGCAATTAACAACTTGGCAAGAAAGAGGACTTGCTGAAGTTTGGATTATCGAATTTGCCTTGTTGGATTCGCTGCTTTGAATGTATGCTACATATCGGCTATCGTCTACCAATTAAAAAGTGGCAAGTTCGTGCCTCAGATAAGAGCATAGTCGATAAACAAAAGCCAGTCATCCAAGAAAGATTCAGAAACGAAATGTCTTTATTGGTAGATATTCCAATGCAAGGGTCTGGCAATACGAATAGTGGAAATACAACTCGAAGGTTTTTTGAAAAGTCAGAACTGTCCGCTCAAATTACTGGAGTAAACCATGACCTGATAAAAAGTTTTGGTGTTATTTTGCGTTCCATGTCTTCAGGTTGTGCAATAAATGCCGATAGCTTTAGAAAATATACGATAGGAACTGCGAAGATATTTGTGCAAGAATATTCTTGGTTTTACATGCCCAGCTCATTGCACAAAATATTAATTCACGGAGCCGAAATTATCGCATGTGTACCACTTCCGATTGGCATGATATCGGAAGAAGCTTTGAAGCAAATAACAAAAATTTACGAAATTTTCGGCTCAAGCATACACAAAAAAAACTCGCGTGTAAATACAATGGAGGATTTAATGAATTCATTATTAGTTGCTTCACGAAATAAATCTAGTAAAGAAATAGTGTTTGATAAGGAAGTTCGAAGTCTGCTATTAAATTACCCTTCAGATTCAGAAAATTCCGATTCGGAATCGGATAACTAATATTATTAATAATAATAATAGTTAAAATAATAGTTAATAATAGTTTATAAAAGTGAAAAGAATAGTTAATAATAGTTAAAAATGCAGACAATAAAAATTTTAAAAACATGTAAATAAAAAAAAAGAAATCAAAGAAGCTAACATCGGCTATGCCGAAGTTTGTATACCCTTGCAGTCCTTGGTAATAATAATTTTACATGTTCAAAATTTGTTTTCTGCAACTCAATTCATCAATATACAAACAAAACGATTTTACTCTCATATATGTAAATTTCATAGCATACTCGATTTTTATGAAAATGTTTCTTCTAGTTCTTCTATTATATAGTGGTCCGATCCTTATGGTTTTCATACTTTATTTTTGCCGGGTAATAAAAACCCACGAAAAAAAAATTTCAGCCCGATAGCTCTTAAGACGGCTGAGTAAAACGCGTACGCACAGACGGACGGACAGACGGACATGGCTATATCGACTCAGCTTCTCACGCTGATCAAGAATATATATACTTTATGGGGTCGCCTTCTGTGCGTTACAAACATCTGATCAATTTTATTATACCCTCTGCAAGGGTATAAAAAAAGCATAACAAAAATTTTTAAGTTGCAAAAAGTTATTAAAGATTGTGCCTTGAAGGGTCCAAATAACACTGTGCAACACCAAAAAATAAAACCGCACCGGACCTTTTTTTTCTGAAAGTTTATGTATTGAATAGCAAAACCCTATTTGGGTATTTTAAAGTTAGCTCGTTTTTATACCCTTGCAAAAAGGGTATATTAATTTTGGTCAGAAGTGTGCAACGCATAGAACGAAGCATCTCCGACCATACAAAGTATATATATTCTTGATCAGCACGACGAGACGAGTTCAACTAGCCATGTCCGTCCGTCCGTCCGTCCGTCTGGATCAACGCAAACTCCTTCTTAAGGGCTACAGAGCTGAAATTTTGCACGTAGGCTTGTATATACTGCAGGGGTTGTATATCTCGGATTCAGCCTGATCGGAACACTATATCATATAGCTCCCATGCAAACCCCAAAGTCACGAACAGTGACTTTTCTCAATAACTTCGTATAAACAACTGTGCCAAATTTGATCAAGATCGGATGACTATATCATATAGATCCTATAGGAACGATCGGTCGAAAACAGTGACTTTTGCAAATAACTTCGTTACTTTTAACGCGATTGCTTTCAAATTAAACATTTGTTAGTTTAGCATATCTGTTAATGACTGTGCCGAATTTGATAAAGATCGGGTGACTATATCATATAGCTCCCATAGGAACGATCGGTCGAAAACAGTGACTTTTGCAAATAACTTCGTTACTTTTAACGCGATTGCTTTCAAATTAAACAGTTGTTAGTTTAACATATCTGTTAATGACTGTGCCGAATTTGATAAAGATCGGGTGACTATATCATATAGCTCCCATAGGAACGATCGGTCGAAAACAGTGACTTTTACAAATAACTTCGTTACTTTTAACGCGATTGCTTTCAAATTAAACAGTTGTTAGTTTAACATATCTGTTAATGACTGTGCCGAATTTGATAAAGATCGGGTGACTATATCATATAGCTCCCATAGGAACGATCGGCGGAAAACAGTGACTATGAACAATATCTTCGTTATTTCCTATGATTGTAGGACATTCTTTCGCAAACATAAACCTTTTTAGATAAAACGTTCTTCCACATTGATGGATAATAGGTAAGGAAAGAGTTACCAAAAAAGTTGAAAGGGTATACAAACATTGACGCGATCGAAGTTAGCCCCGGCCCTCTGGTTTTAGTTATATTATGTTTATATTATTCAAAAAAATACTGCAAATATGGTCAATTTGTATAATTTTAACACATTTTGCTCGAAAGCCTGACGTGATGGACAAAAACTAAGTTCATTGCCGTGATTAGCACTCCCAATTTCTATAGGAGACCCTTTGAACTTAAAACACTTTTTCGTGACCTTAAAAATGTCGGCCTGTGTAATTATACTCAATAGAAGTGAATGAGGTGAAAACATATAATTTATAATAATTATAAATTATGTATATTACTCTTTTTGGTGTACAGCCGTGTTCCGTTCAACAAATATTTAGATATACTTACTTACATGTGTTTGAATTTGTGAGATATATAAAATACATACCTACACTGTTCCGACATTTATGGGTCAAAATTGTAGATATACAATAATATACAAAATATTGTATGTACAAAAGTAGTCAAAAGCAGTATTATTTAGTTATAAGCATAATATTACAAAAATTGTTAAAACAACAAAACTTAAACACAGTCTTTCCGTTTACAGAACGTACATAAAACACAATTTCCGCTATCTAAAGACTAAGGCAATAATTACCAATAACTAACTATTTACATGTATAACAACGACAAAAACGACATAGATATTTACAATTTTATCTTCAACCTAAATTTGAGTACCCCGAACTGAAGTCGTTCGTGTATTTAATACAGGCGCCTGTAAGTATACCTTATAATATCAGCGATCGCAGAGCTTTAAACTCAGTGGAGTTTTCGGCGCCAAGAGAAATTCAAACTCGGTTTCCAATGGCTTCACAAAACTCACTTCAAAAGCCAGAACGAGCTGAAAATATACTGATTAATACACTTAATCTTTCGACGATCAACAGTTGTAGGAGTTTACCTTGGCTAGAAGCAGCACCACTTCCATTTCCACAAATCTCTTACCAGGACATGTGCGTCGTCCCACTCCAAAGGGGACTACAATGCTGGCACTGTCCACATTCACTGTGAAGTTATCTGTTGCTGGATCTATCCATCGTTCGGGTGTAAATTTGTTTGCCTGTTGGAAATTGCTGTCTTTATGACAGGCGATCATATTTTGGCAGAGAACGACGGTCTGGAGTAAAAATGATGTAATGTAATGTGATTGTTTTGTGTTTCGATTTCCCTACACGTCACTTACTCCTGCCTTCAGCAAATATCCCGACAGTTCCATGTCCTCCTCCAATATTCTCGCCAAACAGAATGCCGTTGGCCTCAAACGATATGACTCTTGAATACACGCCTTTGTATATGTAGCATTTGTGAGGGCGTCCTGCAGTATATTCGTATCTCGATA
This sequence comes from Drosophila tropicalis, assembly GCF_018151085.1. Lineage (NCBI taxonomy): Eukaryota > Metazoa > Arthropoda > Insecta > Diptera > Drosophilidae > Drosophila > Drosophila tropicalis. The sequence continues at coordinate 1,450,447 of NW_027173497.1, forward strand.
CTCACAGAACTCTCTAAATATGCGTGGCATAGCCGAAGGCTCTCCAGTCACCGAACTGAGCACAAAGAGCAGCGTGTTGGCTAGCTATGGGAGAGACAGACAACAGAGACGGTGATAGGTGGTCAGTATGGAGCTATGGATTCATAGCAGTGAAAGTCTTCTTTCCCTTTACTCACCGTTTCAATGCCAGCAGCTATGAAGTCTATAATAGCGGATTTTTTTGTCGCGTATATCTAAGTCTTTGAGTTCTAGTATATTGAGAAAGACGCTGCGTAGGCCGGCAGAATCTTCGTCATCACAGGCAGCGGAGTTCTTGTGCTCCTCCAGCTCATTATCGATGATCTCCGAAATCACACTAAAAGTTAAAGCGTTTGTATAGGTTATTGACCACACTGCTCAAGCTGGTTATAAACCAAGTCGATCGAAAGTAAACCCTTTCAAATTCGAACATGAAAATTCAAGAGTTTCCAATGGGTTTCCTTAGCGATGCCAATAAGAATCTCATTGTCAGAAAGAAACAAATTTTAGTGGACGTATACCTACTCATAGATCAAGTCCTCTGCGCGGGCGAACTCCCGGTATGTTTTTGTTGGAAAATATTTCCACAGGCCCAAGCCATAGTAGGAGTCCCTTTGCGAGATGAAGAGCTGCTTGACAGCAGATGCCAGCTGACTAATTTTCTCAGGTTGTTTGGTATTCGCTGCTAGAAAGCCCATGCGTCGACCTAACATCAATGTACACACTGCCTCCAGACCCATTAGGTTGGCCAGCTCTTCAAAGTTAGGCACTACATGTGTATGGGGATCTCTTCGGGCCCTCAATAACTCCACGAAATCATCACACACCGCATTTAGGGCTGGCAAAAAGTTTTGTAAAATCCTCGGTGATGTAATGCTGGATGTTAAGTTCGAGCGGAGTCTCTGCCACATGGGACCCTGTTCATTTACAATGCCAACACTGGCATATCGATCCGGCCTAGACTGCCGATACATTACAATTATCTCCGTAGGTGGGCGAAACGGATACTTGCTCGGATATTTCAAAACCTTCTCCAGATCCTCCCGTTTGTAAAGATGCACAATCGGCACATTAGAGGGCATCACTTCTAGAACAATGTCACCGTATTCCCGATTGAAATCTGTAAGAATCAAATGAAGAGCATTTAGTCGATGGCCTACGATCATTTTTATATCCATCACCTGCGTAGACCTCATGCAGCTTCGTCACTTTGTATCGGCGAAAGAAAATCAAAAATATCCATTTCGTACCCAAGAACGGAATGCGTTGGGGTCCTGGTATATCCCAAATGCTTCGACGTCTGTGCGGAGCAACTAACGTGGCATGATAACAGTCATCCAGTGGGGTATTCTTTAGCAGCGGCTTCAAATAAATCGCTACAATCTTTCGCCTATAAATGGCGCAATAGCAACCGAATACAAGTGCCAGGGCAAGCAACAGTATCACGGCCATTACCATCAGGCGCTAGATCAGGGGGAGGAAGGTGATTAGAAGGAGGCTCACTGGTTGATTTTAAAACTTTTCAAAATACTTCTTTATGCTAATTTGGTGTTTTTTAGTTGTTTTATGTTTTTGAATTTTTTTTTTAATAAAGTTGAACCGGTCCACATTACACTTTAGCAAATTAACTATAATTGTGGCCTTTATATAGGAATTTTTCGCCACCTGACCATTGATTTTGCATTATAATTGGCCAGATAAGATTCTGTGTATATAAAAATACATATATGTCTATGCATAACATTTTTAGATGGGTACTGTAATATTGGGCTGAAGTATGTAACGCCTAAAAGGATGCATCTCCCATCAAAATGAAGCAGGACTGTATCTGGAGCTGGCAGAGCGGCTCTTTTAAGTATTTCCATTAATGGTCTTAGCGGCTCAAAGATAGACTAATTTCATAAAGTCCCATACAAAAACTTGCTAAAATAATTATTAAACTCCTAAATTTGATCAAAGCTGAATGAAAACATTAACACAAATATAAACCACTTTAGAATGTAGTCCGGTTTTGGGTGGGAATTGGCTATTTTACATGTACGGGTTTTTTAGGGGTATTCATTTTCACACCTGTAGTTTAACTAAAACAACACATCGACATGACAGTGACTTGCTGTGTGTTCTTCTCGTTTTTATATTATTATTTTTTAAGCAATTGTCACACAAATAAATATATGTCCGTTTAATGTACATATTAATGACTATGCCAAATTTGATTAAGATCAGGCAACTACATCATACATTCCTTTGGGAATGATCAGTCGAAACCCGTGACTTTTACCAAAAATTAGGTATTTTCTAAGTGATTGTCTTTAAAATTAGCAGTTTAATATTTGTACTTATCAATGACTCTGCTAACTATTATTAAGACTGAGTCAGTACATGAAATAGTTTCCATGGAAATGATGGATCGAAAGATATTTTGTGGCCAGTATAACTTTTTTGCTCTTATGCGATTATGAGTGCTTGACTTTTTAGTTCTTCGGTAGAAATTCGACTCTTCACAAATGTATTTCTTTATTTCAGAAATACAAACAAGCAAGGGTATACAAACTTCGGCACGTTCGAGGTTAGTCCAGCCCTCTTTTTTTTTTTTTTTTTGGTAATTTATTTATAGGGTTTGTTAAAAAGGTGTGATAAGATAATGTCAAGAACGATACAGTTGAAGGTTAAGAATAAAATAATTAAGCAGCCAAAAATTGACATACTTACATGTGTATAAGTTCAAGAACATGAACTTGAGGTTGTTGAACTTTAAAGTTTCTTATTAGAGATCTAAATAACAGAAAAAATCAACTTTTGTTTCAAGCATCCTTCATCATTTAAATGTAATTCATTTCGAAAGTAACAAAAGGTATTAATTATGAAAATTCACCATGGAACTAAACACTGTTTAAACATTTTTAAACAACACAATTTAAAATATATGTTTATTATTTAACAGAACAACAGATTCGATCAATATCAGAGATTGATTGGCTTTGTATTCTTGTATCTGGTTCTTTTTTAACTCTTTGGCTCCAACATAAAGAGCTGTATTTGGAATAAGAAACCATAATACATATGTATGTATGTATGTATATGTATACACTTTTGATTATGCGTAATGAAAACGGATTTTTATTTGCGTCTTAAGAAAATTTTGGGTAGGTGGTTAACAAAAACATTTACACGAATTGTGAAATGGCCGAAAGAAATTCAATATATAAAACGAACTCACTGATAAGACATTCCCATTCTGATTCGCTGCCCCAATGCCAATGCTATTCCAGTTCTTTCTTTTACATAATGGAAGACCAGAAACAGAATGACGATGTTACATAATATGCTTTCTACAAGTCTTAAGTTAGCTTTCTTCTACTTCTTTAGGTCTGGGTCTGGTTTGCTAAGCCGGTTTCTTCTAACGCAACTCTAACGACAAAGAAATCAAGCCGCGCTGAGCGGAGTCGAGTTGAGCTGAGTGGAGCCGAACCGATCCATCTACATATTAGCATAGATAGACAGAGATGCAGAGCCGAAGCCAACCGCCAACAGCAGAGAGAAGAATTCACAAGAATTCTTATTAAAAAGCGAGTTTGTAATAAAAAAAAAGTGAGAATCGCCAAGAACGGCGCACGAGGCTTCCATCTATGATTTTTGAAAGAAATAGAGAGAGATGAGGAAGTTATTAAAAGCCATTAAGGAAGTGCTCGAAGCGGTTGTTAAATACATTTTTTAAGCCCAGAATATAAGCATAGAAATATGCTTGGACTCGTATTATCATCGAGCCTATGGTTTTCCAAAGCAATGTCCAAATCCAAACGATTTCCGAATCATCACTGGAACATTCAAGGGCGCCAATATTAAATGACGGTGCGTACCGCATGAATGTATGTATGTATGTACATATGTATGTATATGTGGATACTACAGCACACATTACCTGATTATTAAAGCTGTTATCTAAATTTCTTTGCAAATAAATTTATTTAGTGTCGCTACACACATATTGCTTATGCATGTACATACATACATATGTATTTGTTTAGTTCAGCTCCTCATCGTCATGATGAGGTGTCTCTTATTTGGTGTGACTATGTGTTTTGTCATACCCTCGCAGAAAAGGGTATATTCATTTTGGTGACAAGGATCACCACAAAAAGTACATATGTTCTTTATCAGTGTCAACTATGTTAACTTATACTTTTTTAGCGGACGTTGACGATACTATGAGCAGTACGTTCAAGTGGCCCCCTACGACACCAGGACATAGCCTGTTACGCGCGAGCCCAAGCAGATAACTGCCCACCTCCCACCCGACCGACCGAGGGGTGCAGCCGTATAACGCACGGCACGAATCGCGTGGACAAATACACAATAGAAAAAAACAGACAAACAAATAATACTATAGCTATCTATTAACTAAATGGGATAGGATAGATGTTTTAAGCATATTAATAGAAAACTCTGAGCTGATTACAGGGAATAGAAGGTTGTAATCAGAGCAGAGGACCCTAAAAAGGTTCATGCATAGCATAGTTAGAAGAACAACGACTAAGGGATAAGGGTATCAAAGGATGTCTACTCCGTCTACATGGTACCGACAGATTCACCTGAGCTAATAACTCAGGCGAGTCGATATCACCAATTAGGAGCTTGTGCATAAAAATGACACCAAGCATAATTCTACGGTTAGTTAGGGACGGAAGGTTAATCAAGAGAAGTCTACTAGAATACGAAGGCAAATTGACATTGCGATCCCAGCTTAAGCCACGAAGAGCAAATAGCAAAAACTGCTTTTGAACGGATTCAAGTCTAATCTGGTGCGACTCATATTGAGGCGACCAAATGCAAGATCCATACTCTAAAATAGGACGGACAAGCGAAGTAAAAAGAACTTTAGTTGTATAGGGGTCATCAAATTCTTTTGACCATCTTTTAATGAAACCCAGGACACTCATGGCCTTTGCGACCGTGGTGGAAATGTGGGTGTTAAAATTTAACTTATGGTCCATAAGTACGCCCAAATCTTTTATATTATTTAAACGTTCTAAAGGGCTATTGTTTAGAAAATAAGTGACCAGTTGGGGAGAGTTACGGAAAAAAAGTCATTACCTTACATTTGGTAGTGTTAAGATTTAGTAGATTAAACTGGCACCAGGATTGAAAGTTTTTAAGATCAGCTTGTAGCCGACTAAATGAATCTGTATCTTTATGAGTAAGACAAATCTTGACATCGTCAGCATACATAAGCACACGCGAATGAACAATGACTGATGGAAGATCGTTAATGAATAGTGTGAAGAGCAGAGGGCCAAGATGACTACCTTGAGGTACACCAGAAGTCACAGGAATGGAAGCGGAAAAAGAAGACTTAAAAAGTACCTTCTGTTTTCTATTTGTTAAATATTCACGAACCCAAGAAAGGAAAAGGGGTGGAAACCCAATGTCGCTCAGCTTAGAAAGTAATAGGGTATGATTAACGGAATCAAATGCTTTGCTAAAGTCAGTATATATTACATCAGTTTGTTTACCATTTTTAAACCCCTTGATAATTACTGATGTAAATTCTAAAAGGTTAGTGGTTGTAGATCTACGTTTCACAAACCCATGTTGGGATGGCGAAATAATAGAGCTGCAAAAATGTTGCAATTGAGAAGTTATAATTTTCTCAAAAGCTTTCGGAATAGCGGACAATTTTGAGATACCCCTGTAGTTAGAGGCTTCGGACTTTTTGCCATTTTTATGCACAGGAATGATATACGACTCCTTCCAAATAGATGGAAAAGAGGAAGATTCGACAGACAATAGAAACAATTTTAAAATGGGTTTACATAATGCGTTTGCACAGAACCTGAGTACGCATCCAGGAAGACCATCTGGCCCCGGAGAATAAACAGGTTTAACTAATTTAAGTTCGCTAAGAATAGAACTTTCATCAATCACTGGATTGAAAATGCAATTAGCCTTTTTAAATGATAAGGATACGGACTTGCTCGATATTCCGTTGAGGAATAAGTTGTTTTGAAAAAACTCGCAAACATATCGGCAATTGCCTGATCAGTGCTTGCTTTTTTATTTTGAAAAGACAAAAAAGATGGGTGCACAGAGGTCTTACGTTTAGAATTAACAAAGTTATAAAATTGTTTAGGGTCAGAAGAAAACTGAAGCTTACACCGCTGAAGATAATTCTTATAGCATTGTGTATTAAGCATCATGAATTTTGAACGAGCGACTGTATACAGAGCATAATCTGATGAACGACGTGTTTTTTGAAACTTCTTATAATATCGTGTCTTCACATTTTTCAAATTGGATAACTCACGAGAGAACCAGGGAGGTTTGTTAAGCCGCTCCAGCCTACCAAGAGGCACACAAATATCAAAGAGTGAATTCAGAGTATCATAGAAAAAACGAACAGCTGAGTTCATATCTCTACAATTGTACAGATAAGACCAATCGGTAGTAGCAATGTTTTCATTAAGGCTGGCAAAGTCAGTCTTACGAAAGCACCTAGTTAGAGGTAACTCATTTAAACCAAGTAATG